>NW_026901264.1:1845000-3299091 GCF_033783945.1 Neopsephotus bourkii
TAGGGCAGAAAAACTGGCCTTCTCAATCACTAATCCCATGTGAGGAGCTCCTCCTTCTCTCCATCTCAGGGGACACAGGACTGGCTGCAGAGCTCATTGCACCCAGCCAGAAGTGAAACCCTCTTCGCTATTTTTCGTTTATTTACAATAGCTTTTCCATAATAATGAGAGCAAGAATAACTCCAAGTACATAAATAGAAGTAGAGTAGGAGAAAAATGGAAGAAAAGAAAGGAGAAGAAAGAGAGCGAAATAATGGTTATTGGCAGTCACTCTGAAAGCCACTTGAACGTTTCACAGGAATTTTTAGGGGAAATTTGGCTTGGGGGGGTGCTTCTTGCACATATGTGCAGGTTTTTTCTGTCTGAGAGAATTCAGTGAGAGCTACATTGTAGGAAGTGTGCAATATACTGGCAGGTAGAAGTAGATATTGTCAGAAAAAAGGCTAAACAGGAAAAAATCTGTTACACAGGCATAGTATGGCTTCAGCCAAAGGATGCAATGATGAAAAACTATTCCTCTTGCTGCTGAGATCAGATAATTACAATTTTCAGGGAGCTGCCAGTGAAAAACAGTACTTTTCTTGATGCATATATGGAAATCCAACACAGAGCATGTGGTGTTCCTGTGGCTAATGAATTCTAAAGGAAAGCCAGGAGCTGGAAACATGAAGAAACTCCTCACTGTAGGGATCTTTGGCACCATTGTGTGCTTCTGTGGCTGAGACAATGGGAACAATTTTATGCTAATCAGTGGAAATAAAATGCAACATTTTAGTACAAGAGAAATTAGATGACACCAGCACTTGAACTTTTCTAAGCAGAAGTTTTGATTTCTGGGTTATCAAAGTAGATAACGCTGTGAGGCACTTCAAACCTAATGCAAGTTCTGGCAACTGGAACATGTGTTTCTTTATTTTTCCTATTTATTTCTTTATTCTTTTTGGCAGCTAGAACATATGCAACTTCTCTATTTTCCTTACTTGTTTGGTTGTTTTTTTCTTTCTGGCTTTACTGTTTTAAGGGGTACAAACTATGTCTTGCTTGCAACAACTTATTTTTTCTTTGGATGGAAGGATCTACTACTTTCACATGCCTAGGTTAAATGTTCTGCTTAAGGGTACTTAAAAGTGATTGATAATACCTTCTCAGAAAACAAATACAAAATTAGCGGCAGTGGCAGAGAGAGGTCAAAGGCAAAGGGCCAGTGGGGGTGAATGTGGCCAAGTACTAGGGGGTGATAGGCAGAGGACGCTGCATGAATATAAGTGTGTGGAAAACTTTCTATCGGATAGCCTGTAACTCTTTTCAGCCAGTTCTGCTGCTAGAGCAGAGATTTTCCTGGACTTTTATAGATAACCCCTAGGTAACACATGTGAAAGTATGTTAAATGAGTATTATACATTGTTGCACATTGAGTGTTTTAGAGATACACGCACACACATGCAAAATATTACAGACTTTCTTCCTTGTAACAAAACTTTAAGTAGTGAAATAAGTAAATGAAGGTGTTATTTGTTACAATTTTTATAAGCATACTATTTTAATAGGGATCTATGATTTTTGGAGGCAAAGTAAGCAGGAATCATGGGCCTTTGATGCATTAGAATGTGAGCATGAAAACAAGTTGCTTATAGCTCTTTAAATCATGAACATGCTGGTAGAAAATGAGGATTCTGTGAAAGAGGTTTTTTATCGAATGAGAGCAGACCCTGAACCCACATAGCTTCAGGAATATTACCTGATGTACAGTTCTGCTTTAAAATATCAAGACACGTAAATTAAACCATGGAGTCACTTAGGATGTAGAGGCAGAAATAAGGAACGACCTAATAAATTTGATTAAAGAAGTGAAACTGATACTCCCAGGGTCTGCCTCTGTGGTAAATATGGTTTGTCTAACAAAGCCTTTCTTGGCTAATTTGCATTAACTTGTGCTGAAGTGTTTACCACTGGTGATTTTCAGTAGCCCAAATACTGTAGAAGTGTTCTGATTATTAGTAATAAACTATATCTGAATGTTCAAATGACTGCAGATGTTCAGTCATGAGGCTTGCAGCTCATCCCAGAAAAAGAATCATAAATAGCTCTTAGAATGGAAAGCTTTTGATGGCAAAAATAAAGGCTGCCTGAGAGCACAACACAGAGCGTGAAAGTGAAGTTTGCAATACTGGCATCAAAGAATATGAGTGGAATTAGGGGAAAAAGAGTCTTAAAATACATGGAGCATTTGTGTGTGGTCCACAAGAATGAAAGGGCTTTTTTCATGGCAGTAGTCAGTATTTTATTTCCTTGCTTTACCAATAAACTAGGAAACAAATTGATAGTCAAAGGAAATAAAAAATAATGTTGATACTACCCAAAGAAAAAATGTTTTAATTTAAGCAGTGATTTTAACAAAAACATGCCTTTCAAAGTACCTTTGACTAATTTGTACATGATGAAAAACACACTGTGTTAGACACTAAAATAGAAACAAATTGGCTGCACTAACAAGGAAATATTCTTCAAATGAAAATTCTTGTTCCATGTATTTGATAAACTCTTGAGTAGGAGAGGATTTATATCTATATAAAGTATGCCAACCTGGGTTTTTCAAGACCACAGTTCTGACTGAGGAAATATAGATAGATAGATAGATAGATAGATAGACAGACAGACAGACAGATGTATCTAACAGCAACCTTGGAAATGGTTTTAAAAAATTGTCATGACTGCAAGCTGGGACTAGTGACAGTTTGACACTAGCACAGGACCAGTATTGGGCATGGGTGTTATTATATACCACTGGAGATGGCATCTCTCAGATGAGAAATACTTAGGTTGTAGCCTGGGGTTATTAAAGACCATGTCACACCCCTAACTCCCTATTAAATAAATGACTGGTGTCTACCTAATTAGTTCTCAAGTGAAATTTTATTTTGTTGATGTTTTGGTTGACTTGTTAAGGGTTTTATCCTCTGTGTGAGTAGCTCCACGTTCTTTAAATGAGACTCTATTTGCAGCTCAGATGATAGCCTTCAGCTGCTGGTTTGATAGACATTATATGAAAAGTGTTCCTCTCAATGCAACTGAGTTCAGTAGGATCAGAAGTGACAGGCAGGAAATATGCTGATGTTTAGATTTTTATACTGTGAGATTAATGTTACTGAGAAGTTTCTTGAGTTTCCCATGCAGGCTAAGGATTAAACCTTGAACCTTAGGCATAACATAGTGTTGCAAAGAGGACAGAATATGGCCTTTATGTAAGCTAAACTGCAGCTTCTGTGCTTGTTGCTGCATGGAAATATACAAAGCATGTGTGTGTGAAGGGTGTAATGATCTGAGGTTTGACTTTGAGGATGGCAAGTTCACTTGTCATTTTTGTTCTATGATGCATCAAAATGTTTCTGGCCCAGAACCTGATGTAAACTGAAATAAAACTACCTCTGCCTTCGTAAGGTCTGAGTTTTACCCTACAGTTCATATTTTCTAGAATCCAGTAGTAACAGAAGTGGTACAAGAAAAGGGCCAGGAAGGAAAAGAAATAGGGATAAACACAAAGTTTCCACATTGCTTCAGTTTTAAATTCAACTCAGCATCCCTGCTTTCTTACCCTTCAGTATTCCGCCTTGCTCCCAAGTTTATTTGAACCTAGCATCTCACATAAATAAAGACCATACTCATATGTTAAAGAGGTGTCAAGGAACTACTTGCTTCTCCCAGTTGCCTAGTAGTGGATGTCTGATGTGCCTCCTTCCCTCTGGAATAACAAGTGATGGATGTGGGTACACAACCATGTGTGCAGGTCTTCTGCATCCTGCTTTGTCATCACTTGGATCACTAAAGCAGCTCCTGGTGAACTCAGCATCCTTCAGTCAAGACCGAGCAAAGCTGTGAAATACAGAACTGAACAGTTTTTATACTTGTGCACGCCATAATGCAGAAGTTATGGATACAACATCAGAGACTAGATACAAACTTTCTTCTGTTGGCTCATTACGTTGTTATAACTTTTATTTATTTATTTTTTTAAGGAACAGTGGAAAATGGATGAAAAATATGTATCTCTTATGTGGGGTTGATTTTTGTGTGGTAATGAGAAACTGGAAGAGCAATAGCTGACACTTAGAGAAGAACCTCTTTTGACTTACCTTGTGTTCAGTATCATTCTTTTCAGGGCTGCTCCAAGCCTTAAAAGAATTGCCACTTTTGCAGTCAAATCCAAGTAACATCTGCTCTATGCAACCAGTCAATATTGTGGAAAAGTTCAAAGAATGAAGATCATTAGTAGTGTCAGCTTTACAACCAGAAGGTAATGGCATTGAAGTGAGCAAGTACAATAGCCAACAATACCAGGCTCATTAACCAGTGATTTATCATGATGAAAAGACCTGTTTAACCTTTAGTCTTCACATGCTTTCTGTTTTTAACAAAAAGGCCTATTATTTCTAGTTGTCAAGTGATAATTTGTGGGTTGTTAAAGGGATGTATTAAATTATACTTTAAACGATTATATACAATTACGCAACTATTGCACTTGCAATATGATTCCCCCCCCAACTTTGTTCATCCATTTGAAAATCAAAACAAAGTCATTATATATATTAAGGATAACAGTATGTGACTTGTAAGCAAGTTAAATAAGGTTTGATTTGTGCAGCAAGCAATAACATTGTTTCACGAAGCAGCAAAATCCACATAAAATATTCTGAAAGCTGCATAGGACAGTGCAGAAACCTTGTTCTTGCCCCTGAATCTACAGATGCATGTAGCTGTCTATTCTGTAAAACTGTGTTTCTTTCAGCCATATGCTGGGATGTGTTACTAATTTAATTAATTTCACCTTGGAAAGCACGCGCTCTTGATTCTCAACAGTTTTTGACAGTTGCCATGTAACCTTGCCTATAGCAGATCAGCCAACACAACTTATTCTGACCTACAGTATCCATGAGTTGCCAGCAATAAGCCTCTGAAAATGCCAGTTCTGTCCAACTGTGCCAAACTGTATGGTGGCTTTTGTGATGTAGACAAACTTCCATCAAGGATTGGAAAGACTATGAGCCTCATTTCAGGTCTAATTGGATTATTTGTGAGCCAATTGATCTGCATTGCAGGGCGCTAGGAGCATCATGTCATCCTCTTTGTAGTTTCATGTTTTTTTTCTATCTATGGATTTGATTCTCTCTCTATTCATAGCTCAAAGAAGCTGTGACTGCCCCATCCCTGAGAGTGTTCAAGGCCAGGTTGGATGGGGCTTGGAGCAACCTGGTCTAGTGGAAGGCGTCCCTGTCCATGGCAGGGGGTTGGAACTGGATGAGCTTTAAGGTCCCTTTCAAACCAAACCATTCCACGATTCTATAATATAAATTTATAACTGATTCAGTAATTCTCCAAGTGTTTCTGTAGACAAGAAGATTCTAGATATACCAACTAGCATGAGCAGACAAGATAAAATTATTGTGGACTTCACAGCTGGTTTTTACACCTATATTTTACTCAGCATTTAAGAAGTCAGCAGGAACACAATGATACTATTAAACATGGTAGTAGTGAGTTAACATACAATATTTAAAGTGAAGAGTCAGGAAGGATTTTTTAATCTATGGGTAGATTTTGTGATTTTAGAGTTGGCAGCTTGGAAATTTACAGGTAATGCTGCATTTGGGAAAGAGTTGTTCTAACGTGTTTTATCTCCCTCTAGCTTTATTAACGTAGCTTTTCATCTATTCTTGAGAAAATGGTTAGGTACAATTTAAGTTACAGAGACTCTAGATCTATAGATCTCTAGATAACCTCTGTACAGATGTCTGTAGATACTCTCTTCCTTTCTTTACCTACAATGCTAAAATACTGAACTCTATTTTCTGCAGTGAAAGTGTTATATGAATTTTGGGGGAAATTGCTGAGAACGTTTCATGTTGATACTGATCCTCACCTCCTTGGTGATTGCTTCTAGGTCTGGATAAACCCTTGGTATTGCTATCTACCAATTTGGTTGGGAAATAGTCTTGGTTGTTGAGAGAGTATTTGAAAGTCTTGCTGCATTTGGGAAAGTTTGGAATAAAAATACACCATAGTGATCCCTTTTTATCCCATATTTGCATATTTGTTCATACTTTTGGAGTGCTAGTTTTGGTGTTCTCAGTGTTGGAAAGATCAAATCTGTCTCCCTCATGCAGACCAACTTTGCAAAGCACCATGGCATAAAAGCATGGAGAGGGTGAGGTGAGCTTCCCTTGTTTCTTGTAGGTGGTATGTCACTATGTAGTAAACATTCAGAGAGATAAGAAATGTAAAATGAAACTTGAAGAACCTCATGATGAGGACACTGGCCTCAGAGAAAAGATACTTCATCTGCTGGCTTCAAAGATCACTGACTTTGTGCACAATGGAATTGCAGTAATATGAAAGACTGGCAATCATACAGCATCCATGTCATCATATATCATGGTGGTTTTAGTGCTTTTTGTAGAAGCCCTTCAGGTCCTTTCAAGAAAGTCAAGGATTGAAACCAGGTCTTCTGAGTGACCTCCACCTGAAGAGGCTGCAGATGTATATCACTCAGGATTTCTCTGAACACACACTTTCTCTTTACTATTTTCCTTCCTTTTTCTTTTTTTTGAGAAAAATAACAACAACAACAAAACTCCCCAAAACCAAACAAAAAACCCCAACCACCCTCCCCCACAAAAACCAAACCAAACCAAAAGACCCCAAACCGCAAACCCCCCCCCCCACCAACATATGCTTCATTCCATTTCAGTTTAGCTCTGAACTTTTTTTTTTTTTTTCTTTTTTTTTGGCTATTTTTCTGCTTTTTTTTAACCAGGAAGGTAAACACCCCATGAACGAACTGCATTCTATCAGCTGAAGTCTATTACTTGTATGTTTGAGAGGATCAGGGTCCTAAAACTGCTTTTGGTACAATTAATTCTCAGTACTTTCCCACTGATCTAGTAATAAATGGGAATCATTCCTTCTTTGTCCATGGCTGCTGCAGGACTCTGCAGTTTGGGTGAAATTTGGGCCTCATGTGAATTTTGCCACTGATGACTACAGGAGCAGGGTCTCTGCTTTTGTCTTTCCACTGCGGTGTGATGGGGAGGGGAGGAAGACAGACAAATATCTGAAGGAAAGAAGAGGATAAGTGACCTTGTTTTTATGTGTAGAGTTATAAGATTTAAGTGATTGACTGCAATACCTTTTTAAAAGGGACAGGATCTCTGTCTCTTGGATTGCAATTTTGCCTGAAATAGAACTTGCAATACACTTTTGCCTGTGAAAAAAGATTACTGTGCAAAAATGTGCATACACATAAACCTGGCGTTTTCCTTTGAAAATGTAGAAAATACCCAAATTTTGTGGTTGGCTTTGAAAAATTTGTGAATTATCTAGTTTGTGAATTCTCATTTGTCTTTTTCCCCTCTTCCTTGTGAGAAGAATTGGGTAGGTTCAGGTTTTATATGAAACTATTTGTAGCACTCAGTGGTGATACCAGATTAGTTCTACAGCTCTAACAATTATTTGCTCTTTTGGGGTTCCATTTTGTGAGTTCCTGAATGGACCAGACCATTTCAGGGTATGTTATCTCAGAGATAACCCATGTGTACAAGTGCTTTCCTACATTTGGGTTGAAATACCCACCACTGAAGGCTATGAAGTAACATGGTCTATGAGATCATGAGCAGCATGGTGCCTATAGCAGGATTGCTAGGAAACTGGAACATGGCTGAAGCATCATCTGGGGACGTCTATCCAGTTAGATGGGTTTATATTAATTTTTCAACACTGAAAAATATATATTCCTTTCTTACTGAGAAAAAAAGCCCAAACCATATTAGATTAATTCTATTTGATCATCTAATAAACTAAAGTTGTACCATAAATGGTAGTAAAAGAATATTATTAGAAGACCTCAAGCAAAGGAAAAAGATGGATGTATTTGAAAGATACATTGTGCAACTGCTTTCAAAGAGAGCCTAAAAGCAGCACAGAAATACAGAGCTTGCTTGCTCAGTGGCTCGGCACATCCCGCAGTCTGTATCTACATACACATTAAAATGCACTTGGCCTCAGAACGGGCTTTTCCCACTCCCTCTACCCCACTTCCCCCTCCCCATTCTGTGCTGTCTAACAAAAGGTTTTCAACAAAAGAAATTCTTCCTGGTTTGTAAAACAGTTGTGTAAAACTTGGACTGTAAAGCCACAGTTGACTGCTTTAATGTGGAACAGTTGGGAGGGTGGGGAATCGCTGGCAGGTTGGGACAGGACGCAGCAATGGTGCCCCTATTCTGTTAAGGGTCTACTTAGTCACACCACCTGCTCTCCCTATTCTTTCAAAGGCAAACCAGTCATGACAGTATGAACAGACGGATGTTTAGCCTCAATACCTTGGGCACACAGCACCAGACGGAGCAAGGGGAGTTAAGAAAAGATAAATTAAGTGATCAATAAAGATAAGGGACCTGTTTTAGCAGTAAATAGTGGGGACAGAGGAGACAGAACAAGGGTGAACGTGTGTTAAATAATGCAAGTGTGTTCAGCTAAACTCAAACTTTTAAATCCATGTATTGTTCCCCCAAAAGCCTTTTTTCACCAGCATTGGTTAATTGTGTTTTAGGTAGATGTGAAGTGCCCATAGGCACGTACCAGCTCCCCAGTATAAGTCTCTTCAGAGTCAGCTGTGTTGCTCAGTACTTGGCTGGAGTGTGAAGAAAAGGTAGAGAAAAGGGTCTGTGGCTGGGGCTGAGCCAGTGACTTCTTTGCACCTCCCACCTTTGTGATACAAAGGGAAAAACAGTAAGGACCAATGAAGTTCTGACAGAGAATAAGTAACAGTGCTTTGACAGCTGATTGACAGTTAAGTGATCCAAAGCTGTGGCCTTGTTTTAACTGGCTATCACACTCTTCATCTCAAGGGCACTCTTTTTGTTCTGTCCTTCTGCCTAACATAGCAAAGATCTTGACTTTGGGCTTAGACTTCTAGCCCTGCTGTGAGCATTGTGGAAGTTTTCATACTGCACATTGCTTTACGTTAAGTATAAAAAAAAAGCTGCAGTTAAGTAGCTGCAGAAAAATTGTGTAGCTTTAGGTACCAGTAGTCTGCACCATGACAAAGATTCCTCCACCTGTGGAGAGTTACACAAGAAACTGTTGATGTAGATGATCATACCCAGCTCATATGAGAATTGTTATTTAATATGACCATGTTTATTTCGTTCTTTTAAAGCCCCCAAAAGGAGGTGCTTTTCTCTCTGTAAGATTCAGGGTTGAGGTAGTTACATCATCACTTAATATGGCAGCAATGAATTTGTCTTATTGTGCCTCAACTACGCTGCGGTAGCAGCATACAAGGGAGAAACTACTTGGTGTTTAGCAAGAGAGAATCCTGGAGTAAATGTAGGCATAGAGGAAGGTGATATAATGCATTGTCAGTTTATAACTTCACCAAGGCACCTTGTTCTTGTGTTGAGGCCACTAGTATCACCCACTCATTCAGGGGAACGGCACTCAAAGTACTACTAATGTTAGAATAGAATAGTTCAGTTGAAAAGGACCTACAAGAATCATGTAATCGAACTGCCTAAGTGTCAGTGTGCAACATGTTGAGTGAACTAGGACCTTGTGGCACTCTCAGCTCTCACATAATGGTTCAAAGCCCAAAGAATATAACGGCTTACCTGTTCCAGTCCATTAAGCTGATTAACACTCTCTTCTGCTTGTTGTCCCGGTATGATTGAAGACATTGTCATTCTGTTTAAATGGATAATTGCTAGATTCACCCTAAATAGTCTCTCCTGATTATACTTCTTCTAGTAGATCATACAGGTCCCATGGCCTCAGCTCGCATCCTTTCCATTATTTTATTTGTGTACTTGTGTAATGCTAAAACAATGGTGCTGCACAATAAGTAGTAAAATGTTATGAGCTTTCAAGGTGTCACTCATCATAATGTCCCAGGATACAAAAACTGAATGGTAGTGGTGTAATGTGGTACAGAATCTATTTCTGTGTTATAAAGGTATATAAAAGTCTATTGTTTTTCACATGGCAGAAGAAAATGCAGCTTCCTAGAAGTCATTGGCAAGTAGACTGAAGGGAGAGGGAGAACCAGTTGACTCAAAAAGAAGAATTTAATTTGCCTCAGTGATCTGGTGATGCCTTGTAAGCACAGCTGAGCCTCAGCTGTTCTCTCTAGTGAGCTAACACTTTGATTTTCCTTTTAGAGCTGAAATGTTTCCCACTGAGTGTTCTCCACAGCTGATCCTGTGCAGTGGGAACCCACTTCCTGAGAGAAGAAAGGCCAGCACAGCTGCACGCAGACAGATGTTAGGGTCGGGTGGTTCTCACCACTGTGAAGGTGCAGGTGTCCTCCACAAACCATTCTAGCATTTCATGTTGCAACATATGCCTCCAATCGCCCTGCCTGTTCCACAGATCTGTGGCAATACTGGCTAGCTCCACTCAGGAACCTTCCTGTGCTCCAGGAAGTGCTATTGTACCCTTCCTCTGATGGCCACATCAAGTTTTATAGGCTCCAGTGAGAGCTCGTGGCTTAAAGGCCCTTCCTGGTACAAGATCCCTTTATTTTTGCTGTACAATGGTTTTACTGATCATGAGAATTCCAAGATTCCAAGAATGGAGAAGGAGGTAACCCACAGAATGAGCTTTCTGCCTGTTTTAGATGCAAGCCACAGGCTGTTGTATACCATAGTGATTGAAAGCCAGATACCAATATTCAGAAACTGCCAATTCCAATATTTGTAATTATTCCAACAACTGTGGGAGTTAATGGCTCTAGACCAATATCCTTTGTCCTTATGAAACTAAACTTTTTACTTTCCCCTTAATGAGACAGTGAAGCTTTCTTCCAGTGTGTGTTTCTTGTTCTGCCCAGAATCCCAAAGCTCAGCTATACTTTGGAGACCTGCCTAGGCTGGAGGTTGTAGGTATTTTCCCACTTTTATCTAATAGGTTTTTTGGGGGATGATGGTAAAGAGAGAAGAAGGTTTAAATAGAGTGGGACTGGAGGATATGATGGCTTCTTGCAGTGCTGTTAAAACTCAGTGCCATATCACAATAGTGTTTGAAAATGGGATGGCAACACTAACTAGAAACAAAGCAAATTGTCAGAATTGGCAGAAATTCAAAATATTAGCAAATAATGCAAAATGTTTCTGTTTCTAAAAGTTATTTCAGTCTTAGAATCCCAGATTGGTTTGGGTTGGAAGGGACCTTAAAGCTCCTCCAGTTCCAACCCCCTGACAAAGGCAGGGACAGCTTCCACTAGACCAGGTTGCTCCAAGCCCCATCCAACCTGGCCTTGAACACTGCCAGGGATGGGGCAGCCACAGCTTCTCTGGGCAACCTGTGCCAGCACCTCAGCACCCTCACAGGGAAGAACAAAGATTTGAAGTGAGGAGAAATACAACCCACTGCCCTCCTTCTGTACTTCATTCTGTCATCATTCACAAGGAACAAGACGTTCAAGTAGAGGCAGGATCTTCTGTGAGTCAGGATCTTCTGATTTCAGAACTGGGCCTTGTTAAGTGTAAGCATGTGATGAGGATTTTTTTGTTTCTCTTTAAAATCAGCAGCAGTGTTGAGATGTCTGTGTGTATGCTAAATAAAAGCAACAGGAAAACATTCCATACAGGCAGTACAGTGACAGTGCTCTAACGCATGTGGCTTGACTGACCACTGTTGTTTTATTAGGACCTGATCCTTGCGGGTGCAGAGCGATTTCAGCAGCAGGCAACTGCTGTCTTCTTTGTGCAAAGAAGAACATAATCTAACCACAAACTCCATAAAGCAGACCCCTGGTTTTGATAATTACCTTGATATTTTCTGCTTAATGATTTGAGTTGGTGGGTTTATCATTCATGAGCCTGGCAATAAAGCTGCTTATAGAATATGTTGTAATTTTAACTTCAAGAACGACATGGTACATTAGTGTTGGTACATCAGCTAAATGTGCATGCAGCATCAGAAAATGATTCAAATAAATAACTTGGATCATTATTATGTGCTCTGGAATTTACCACAGTGCAGCCCCAGCATGACTCATTTGGCAGCCTTCTCCTACAGCTTATTGCAGTCGTTTTAGAAGACTGTGGGTCTTCTTCCACAGAAAATCAGCTTGATAGTAAGATGTATCTTATGAATAAAGTGTGTGATCAGTAATAATAAAAGTACTTCAAAAAGCTAATGTTCTGGCTGGCTTGTTCACAACATGCGTTCTCTTGCACTGAGATGTTTAGATAGTTAATTTGAAGTGAATGGTGAAAACATACCTGGGTGTTTGCTCTTATATGAAGAAATCATAAAATCATGGAATCATTAAGGTTGGAAAAGACCTTTGAGATCGAGTCCAATCAAAAATTAGTATTTTTGTTCAAAAGCTTCAAATGAATTCTATGAATTCCTAAATTAATTACCACTTCAATTCAGAAACATGTCTGGAAGGGCTAACTTGAACCACAGGATCTGGTCCATAGGAAACCCTGTTTTGTAGTTCTTACAGTTTTGCAGCAGACAGACCATGTGTCTGACTCTCCAGCATTGAAGGGGCTGCACTCAGAGCCCAGGTGGCTGAAGAAGTATTTACATTTTAGAGTCCCTCCTGTTCTGGTAGCTAATCTCTTTGTTGGGTCTACATTATAAACCCAAACATGAAAATAATGTGAATTAAAAGTACACTTTTCTTGGGGGAATAAGAGGTAGCAAGGGAACTTCTGATGCCCCTTTCCCTTTTGAAGCTGGGACCTTAGAGGATTTCCCAAGTGCAGGCACAGAGCAGAGCACATAAGGAGCTGTTGAAACACCTACAGCCCTGTTCCTCTTTGTACTAGTCCTGGCTGAACCTGAGTTTCTGGAAACAATAATATTTAGACAAATGTGTGTTGTCCTTCCAGCAGTGGTTTGGCAACTATTGCTGGTTCATTAATCATCCATACAGGATGGCAGGGACCTGATTTCTTATAGCTGTGAACTTGGGTGTTACAGGTAGCCTTACCCTGCAGACAAAACCAGCATTGTCAGAGCTGCTGCAGAGGGCTCAGCTCCTGCAAGGAGGAGAAAAGGAAGGAAATGAAAGGCTTTGTTATCAAGAGAGGAAAGTGGTTGCTTGCACAAGCTGGTGGTACTTTGTGTAGCTTCTGAAAACCCCACAAGGTCAAACACAGTCTACCTGTATTCTCCATTCTTGGTTCTCAGCAGGGATGTGTGGCTGCCATAAATGAGAAGTGGGTAAACACATGGGGAATTGCCTGCTTCTAGTGGTAGGATAAGGTTTACTTTAAAACAGGGAGTAGAGACAGCACTACTGTGGCATCTTTAGAACACCTTTTAGAATACTTAGATGCAGACACTTAAGTAGCATAATTACAAAATTAATTGGTTTGTGGGTAAAATAAATAATTTGGATGTAGAATTTTATTTGGTCTCTCAGCTGCAATCAACACTGCTTTAAATGAGAAATGGGCAGACAGGAGCCCTTGTGTAAGCCTACAGCACGTACAGAGAATATTGTACATGCTGTAGGTGTCACCCAACAGAGGCAGTGGAGCTCAAGTAAGCACAGAAACAACCCCTTGGACTCTGGTAACTATGAAATGGTTTGGGTTGGAAGGGACCTTAAAGCCCATCCATTCCCAACTCCCTGCCATGGGCAGGGACACCTTCCACTAGACCAGGTTGCTCCAAGCCACGTCCAACCTATCCTTGAACACTGCCAGGGATGGGGCAGCCACAGCTTCTCTGGGCAACCTGTGCCAGTGCCTCACCACCTTCACAGGGAAGAACTGCCTAAGAGCTCATCTCAGTCTTCCCTCTGTCAGGTTAAAGCCATTCCCCCTTATCCTGTTCCTACAGGCCCTCATCCAAAGCCCCTCTCCAGCTTTCTTGTAGCCCCTTTAGGCAGTGGAAGCTGCTCTAAGTTCTCCCCTTAAGGAGCCTTCTCTTCTCCAGGCTGAACAAGCCCAGCTCTCTCAGCCTGTCTCCAGAGCAGAGCTGCTCCAGCCCTTGCAGCATCTCCATGGCCTCATCTGGACATGCTTGAGTAGGTCTATGTTCTTGTGATGGGGGCTCAGTGCTGAACTGTCAGCATTATATCCCACACCATCCGGTTTGAATCCAAGGATTCATGTCAGCTCTAGGATACGAGGCTTCACAGTCTCTGTGCTGTAACGCAAAGCTGACAGAGCCAATGCATGCAGTTCACTTCCAGAGAGCCCTTCCAGGGCTTAGGACTGGGTGTGTTCCTGGGGACAGAAGCTGTAGATGGAAGCTGTAGTTCCTGTCTGGATTTCGGAGGCTCCAGCAGCCAGGCAGGTTGGTTCAGCCCACTCATCCTTGTCTTCCAGTGGCTTGAGACAAAGAAGATGCAAAGCTACTTTTGATGCATATCTTCTCACATCCTTGAGCTGCCTCATCAGGTCAGCTCACAGCCTAAGGTAGGCATTAATCAAGCCTATATAATTCAGGAATGGAACTAAAGAGTAAATGTTGAATTGTCTTTAATTTAAACATCCCACTTTACATCCAATTAGAAAGACAGTAGAGTCTTCTTGCTTTGTAAAATTCAGGTGAAAGGCTATAAATGACCGTAGCATCACTGAAATATACGTAACTATATTGACTGTACATGGAGTTAGTAATACAGATTCAGTTACTGGTAACAAATAGGGCCCGTGTCGCTGTAGTTTCATACTGCTAAAACTGTTCCAATGAGGAAATCCTGGAATAGCACAAGGACAAATGACATTTTTTTCTTAACACTGCAGTGCCACTGTGCATTTGGTTGCTTTAAAGACTAGAATATTTTCCTTTTTCTCATATCTCTAACTAAAGGAATATTTAGTTTCTCTTATTTCACAAATAACTGCCACTGTTTCTGAAAAAAAACCCACAAAATAAAAAGTCAATAATAAAACAAGTTGAGACTTTACTACCAAAATTCAGAGAAGTGTAATTAATATAATAATGGTGGTAAGCTTTAGGGATAAAATACTAAAAAATCTGGAAAAAATCTGCTGCCCATGGGTGTTGCTTCTATTGTTGTTATTACATTTGATTAGTCCCATCTTCTCTGTGCCTCACAGCTTCATTTACGTAGTCATTTTTCAATTAATAAGCTATCCTAAACAGAAGAAAGCATTCTTCAAATTCTTGCTGAACTGATGTGGCCATGTTAGAATGTCTGAAGTATTCCCCATCTCTAAATACCATGGCTCCAATTATTGTCTGTTCTGCTCTTCTTGTGCCTTCACATCCTGCCAAGCCTGTCTTTGGCATCAGGCTTTCCTGAATTGTTTAGTATTTTTAATTCTTGCCCTCATTGAAGGAGCATTGTTGGCACTATGGGAGAGACAATCTTGCATCATTGGTCACACAGAGTGATTACTCCAGCTGTCCAAATAATGTAGGAAATGGATTTTTTTTTTTTTTTTGCATTAGAATTATGCAGACCCTGCAAATACCTTCAACAATTGCTCCTTAAGTCAGTGAAATTTCAAGCCATTCAATTTTCTTGTAAGGAGCTCACGGCTTCTTTGATGAGGAGGTTTGTTAAGCCCAAATGTGGAGAACTAATAAAATAATAAAAAGACTCCAGAGGTGTTTATAGATTTCAATTATCTCTTACTTTCTCTCCCAGGATTGGGCTACGCAGGATTGTGCTGCCCTCAAGTACTACTTGAGGCAAGGCTGCATTTTCTGCTGGCTGTCTCTGAGATTTCTTCTTTGTGGTTGAATCGCCTTAGCATGGGTCGTGTACAGAGGTGCTAAGGGCTCGCCTAGACAAAGCAGCCATGCTTCACAAAAGCAAAGGAGTAAAGGGAAGCCAAATTGAATCTCTAGCACCCAGCTCCTGGGCAAACAGACAAAACTAATGGATCCACTCTTGCTCCTCCCATCCAATTACTGTGATCCAGGACAGAGAATATGGCAACATCGGTTCACACAAACTCTAACACTCTTAATCCCTTCCATACATATAAACCTCACATTCAGCACCGTTACTTCATTACTGAGCCACCCAGGCAGCCGAAGCATCGGAATGGACCCACCGGCTGCAGAAACCTGCCTCCTTCAGGTTTTAATCAGCTAATTAGGGATATGCAAATGACAAGCTTATGGGATTATGCCTGTCCTCCTCACAGTGATACAGTACTAATACAGGTGTTAGTAAACTGGCTATTAGGCACTAGCTAATTTAGGCCCATTCATGCTGGGATTGTGTTGGTAGCCCTGCCATTTGTACTGGGGTTTGTGGCCCAGTAGGAGATCTATTAGGGCTGTGGTGGGTCTGACAAAAACCCATTGCTGCTAGATATGAAGTTAATAAATCCGATTGGTTTGGTCTTTAGCCATACATACAGCAAACCAAGACTGAACTGGGGACTTCCCCCTTCTTTTGCCCCAGCTGCCTGGGAAATTTCCACAAGAGGGCAAAGGGGGAGTTTAATTAACAGTTAGTGAACACTGACATGATTTTTTCACATACTTTGCAAGAAAATGTAGAGTATAGCAGTATAATTGATCTATATATTCTCTTGGTCACAACTAGGCAACTCTCTCTTCCATGAAGATCACACAGCCTAAAAGTATACAGTGAGAATGAAATATACTGTTTCTGGGGATGAAGGCTCTCTCTGGGGCTTTGGCTGTTTGAATGGTTCAGTACAACTTCCTGCTTCTTAATTATTCTTCTTTAGTGATATTTCCTTAAAAAGTTCCTTCGCTACGCATCTAATTCTACACTGAAGTGCATTTATTCACTGTGTCAGTGTTGAAAAGGGAGGGTGGTGTGACATCAGGAAGGTATTCACAGGCCAGTGAGCATGTGATGTGAACAACCACTGCTATATGCTTGTCTAAAATTTCCTTGAGTATGCTCGTTTTGTAAACAATAAATATTAGAATCATAGAATAGGATAGAATCACATAATCAACTAGATTGGAAAAGACCTTTAAGATCATCAGGTCCAACTGTTACTCCAGGACTGCCAAGACCACCACTAAACCATGTCACTAAACAGCAAATATTCCAACAAATATGCCAAGTCTACAGCAATTTGCACTGTTCTCCAAAGGACTTTGGTGCCAGTTCATACAAGCCTACAGTATAAATTAAGATAGGATTAGCAAATAATTTTAAAGATCTGTGATTCTATGATCCCTGCTTTATAAACAATGAGATACAGAGGCATAGCTGTTTCCATGTATGAGGGACACAGAATATAGTAGAAATCAACAAGCACACCTTCTGAGAAGTGCCAAAATTAAATAGAAAATGCCCAATCAATGACAGCTTTTCTCTTCTCCAGCCAGCAGAGGAAAGGAGGCACTTTAAAGTAAATCTTAATTTAAGGCCTGTTTGAGGATTTTGCCAAGAAAGATGTGATGATGTGGAGTTTTGTTTTTGTTACAACAGTAAAAACTCTAATGACTCTTTCCTTTACTTAAATATTACTTAAAAATCAGGGATCTCACTAGAGTGTTGCTATGTCCTAGAAGAAGCCAGAAATTCTGGGGCCTAAGTAGTCTTTAAGGAGTTAAAATCTTTGATTTCATCTTCAGACTGATCGAGTTGGAGTTGTCAGCATTATACATAAGGAGATTGAGAGAAACGTTTAAAGGGTAAAGCATTGGGAAGTGGGTCCTCAAATGTAAATAGGCAAAACCTCTTTGATTTAATGCATGCATTTCTCTTGTTCAGCTATTTGCTCTAACTAATCCTACCTAAATGTGTATCTTTAGAGGAAGGTTCTGCATCTGAACTTTTCTGATACCAAAACATTTGAAAATCAAACACAGGTCTGAAATTTGCACATTGCAATCAGCAGTCAATCTCTTAAACCCAAAGATTCTGGATAAAAGAGGCTGGCTCATCTGCTGATATATGGCACTTATTTTAACACTGCCTTGCTCTCCTGGTCTGTAAACTGGAACCTGAGGTGGCCCACAGACATTGTCTTGTTCAGGTTGTGCTTGGGGTAACCTGTTGCTATATATCATGAATTTTTACTGGACCTTGTAGAAGATAAAATGTGCTGGCTAACGAATGGGGGAAAGCCAGACATAGTGAAATGGTTTAAATGGAGCATGTATTTTTTGTTTGTTCTGTCATCCTGCTCTTTGTTCGCTTCTAAAACCTGGAGGAAATGATAAGGAAAATTTAAATCGCATTGATTACAGCCCAGTGGGGTCCTGGTAGCAGGAGTACTATTTGTACTTAATAAAGGGAGCACTGCCTATTTATCCTTATGCTTTGTATCTGCATGTTATTGCTTCAAATATTGAGGTAAAGAAAGTTTATTGAGTTTGTACCTATTCAAAAGCCTAGGAACCAAAATCCCTGAATGCTCACAAAGAACATAAATACTCAGAAAGCTTAAGGAACTCTTTAGAACAAAGAAAAAGAAAAAATCTTTTAATGGACATGTCAGTGAAACAGCAGCACCTCCAGGTGCTGGTATCTGTTTTACTTGAGAACTGAGAAGGTGAAGGTTATTGAATATATGAAATGCAATGGACTTAATGCATTTCATGAATGCAAAAGACATGGGAGAAAAAAAGCCTATTTGTACCTTGTACTTTTCTTTCTTTCCTTTTTTATATATATATGCACATACGAGGATGACTGCTTCTGGCAATCTGAGGACAGCTCATACTGCATCTGAGAAAAAGGTTACTCCTTCATTTGGTGAATTATACTGATATGGTTTGAAAATGAATGTGTGTGTGAAAAAGTGTCTGTGCTCCAGTAGACAAAAACACATGGGTTACAAGAACGTATACATGTTAAGAGATAAAACAGTGGCAGCAAATATTAAATTAAAATTAAATTATGAGCTAACCCATGCTGATTTCCATTGGATGACTGCTGGTGAAGGCAGACAATCTGAGTTTGTGAGCTCTGAGGCACAAATCAAAGGCCCATCAGCCATGAAAGCTGAAAGCTGGCCTCTGTGGAAGACTGGGGCAGCCTAGCAGCAGTGTAATTTGCCAGGTAATGCTCATTTTATCTTTTGGAAATGAACCCTTCAAATGCTAAGCATCCTTGACTTCCACATAGGTTGTAAGCAAAGCACTCATGATGCTACAACTTCAAGAATCCCATTTTATCTTGCCTTATTGCAAATGCTCTTTGATTTCTACTTCTTTAGCTCTAGAATGGAAATGGCAGAATGATATTGCCAAGGTTCATGGCAGTTTTAGTTTAAACAGATTTCAGGAAATCTGTTTTAGGAACCTCTTTTAGATTTCAGGCAAATCAATTTTTCAGCCTTATGTTTTACTTATGCTTTAGATAACAGGCATTTCCCTTGTCGCCCTCGTAGTAATATTTTTTGCCAATAGAAGTTGGGGGTTAGATGAATCAGGCATCCTTTTTCAGGAGCCCACTATAAAACATGTATTTCCCATATATGCAGAGCAAATAATAATAAAAAACTAACCAAGACACATAGCTCTTTATGAATTAGAATTGCTGTTCCAGTTTTGAGTTTCAGATGCTGGGATCTATCAGCTGCTGATTTTACTGCAAATAATTTTAAAATTACTTCATGGAAACAGACATTCATAGAAAAGATGATCCATTTTTACCCTCCTTAGCTTTGAAGTGCATCCTCCACCATACTTAAGGGAATACAGTTTGCCGATGACACCAAGCTGTGTGGTTCTGTTGATATGCTGGAGGGAAGGAATGCCATCCAGAGGGACCTTGACAGGCTTGTGAGGTGGGCTGATGCCAACCTCATGAAGTTTAACCATGCCAAGTGCAAGGTCCTACCCCTGGGTCGGAGCAATCCCAGGCACAGCTACAGGCTGGGCAGAGAAGAGATTCAGAGCAGCCCTGCGGAGAAGGACATGGGGGTGCTGATTAATGAGAAACTTAACGTGAGCCAGCGCGTGCACTCACAGCCCAGAAAGCCAACTGTATCCTGGGCTGCATCAAAAGGAGCGTGACCACCAGGTTGAAGGAGGTGATCCTGCCCCTCTACTCTGCTCTCGTGAGACCTCACTTGGAGTATTGTGTGCAGTTCTGGTGTCCTCAACATAAAAAGGACATGGAACTGTTGAAACAAGTCCGGAGGAGGGCCACGAGGATGATCAGGGGACTGGAGCACCTCCCATATGAAGACAGGCTGAGAAAGTTGGGGCTGTTCAGCCTGGAGAAGAGAAGGCTGCGTGGAGACCTCATAGCAGCCTTCCAGTACCTGAAGGGGGCTTATAAGGATGCTGGGGATGGACTCTTCATTAGGGACTGTAGTGATAGGCCAAGGGGTAATGGGTTAAAACTTAACTAGGGGAAGTTTAGATTGGATATAAGGAGGAAATTCTTTACTGTGAGGGTGGTGAGGCACTGGAATGGGTTGCCCAGGGAGGTTGTGAATGCTCCATCCCTGGCTGTGTTCTAGCTCAGGCTGGACAAAGGCTTGGGTAGAGCTTCTACTTTGTAGGACCGTCAGCAAGAAATTGTAAGTTGCTGAAAGAAATACTATGTTCTCACTAATGCAGTAAAGTATTTCTGACAAGCAGAGATGCCTAATCAAGAGATGGGGTTAAAATAACACTGGAGATCTAGACTATGAATCTAGACTAGCCTGAGCACACTGAGCTGTGTCCTGAAATGGGTCTTGTGATGTGGCCCATAGTTAGGCAGTAGAGGAGGGTCTGTGGAGCTTTACTGTTCTTCAGTCTTCTATGCTTCGAGGTACTCCACAGTGCTTTGTCCCCATTCCAAGTTATGGTTTCAACAGAGTGGTTGGCAACACAGTTGATGAGAAAGTGAGACCAAAATGTGGTGTAATGTTGGTATTTTCTAATAAGTACCACCAAAGTTGTAACTCTGCATCCTACATCGTAACTCAGTTTATGTTTCACGGCTTCTTTCCATGCCTTAACTCTTGCAACCTAGTTTCAAAATAAATCTGACTTCTTATTCAAAGTGAACCTCGTGGTATCACAGAATTATAATTCCTTCTTTTTCAGGCAGATTTCCTTATTTGTCTGCAGCAGTTGTAGTCTGCATACTTGTTCCAGGCGATCATTTTCTCTTACATGAAAACATTATGGCATCTGTCTGCATTATATGGGTTTTGTTTTAGTTATATGCCCAGGGCAGGTATATACCTAGCTTTTCAGCTTTCCCAGTGAACCACTTCTGGTCCCTTAGGATAACTCTATTATGAGAAAGATCAGTTGTCAAGGACAGCTTTTATGTCCCCTGCCCCAGGGAAAGTAAATACAGCTTCCTTCTGTGTCACTTCTGAATCCTAAATTGTTTGCAGCATTTTCTGGAAAGAATTCCCAGTTCCCTCCCTGCTAAATGGGATCACAAATGGGGAAAAAAACAAAAGAAAAAACAAAACAAAAAAAAAAAAAACAAAACAAAAACCAAAGCAACAACAAAAAAAAAAAACCAACAGGCACCATGAAAAGTAAGTTTGGGTTGTTGTTTAAGGAGTTATTTGCAAATGCCCAAGGATGTGAGAAAATTAGATCCAAAAGTTACCTTCAGAAAATCCTGAGGTCAAACAGCCTTAATGCTACTCCTTGTGTATCTTTACAATGAGAGTTTTAAGCGGATTCCTCCTGCAAGGCAGTACATAGGGTTAAAGGTTAACAACTGACCAATTCCTTGGACAAGGTGTTATTCAAAATCAGGTACTTAAGACATTTGCTAGAGGACTTAGCCATTATAGCTGTTTGGAATCAGTGCATTTTCCAGCAGGGAAAGTATTTAGGGGAACAAAAAGAGTGCAGAGATGGGGAATTCCAGAAAGCCTGTTGCCCTATAAACTAAAAGCCACCTTTAGAAGATGAGTTTTCTTTACAAAAATCTGATAGTATCCAAATAGGTTGTGTAGAAATCAGGGTTCACTAGAAAGAGAGCGTTCTCCACAAATACTTTGACTTGGCTCTACTTAAGCTCTGTTTTCAATGTACACATAGTTTTCTCTTCCCCTGTTGCTCTTCTTTGATGTAGTTCTGCCTTTCAAGACCTATCTGACTTTTTTTTTTTTTCTTTTCAGAGCTTGTAAAGTAGTAATTTTACAGTCAGATCCGAACCAAAGGAAAAGGCTCTTGGAGGCTTCTGAGCTTGCACTGTTCAAAGCAGTATCTCATCAGGAATTGGAATTCACTTGGGAGAATCCTGGAATAATAAAAACTCTCCAGGTTATAGAGTCCTGTTTTGAAGAAAACTTTATAATGTAGGTGGCCAGAAACATTTGTATTGTTTAAGCAGTGAGTATAGCTGTTGGGTCTCCTTTCTGATCTGGGTTGCAGGGTTTCTTTTCTACCTTTTCTTTGCTATTCCTGAATCTTCCGGGTTTTGGAGTGGTTGGCTGTTATGGACAACAGGGTTGTTGTCTTTGTTGGCTACAAAAATGTCCACAGTGGTTTTGAGCAAGATGTAGGGAAGACAAGACAGGCACGTATGCAGCCTTAAAGGACTAATATGGTTCTCAGGATTAAAACTCTGTGTGTGTGTGTATGTCATAAGCAAACATACTGGATTCAGGAATATGTTTATCAAAATATAAATACTGGATTCCAACACTGTCATGAGGGGAAGATGTTCATTCCACCTTCTGCTCAATCACTGTTTTTTTACTCTGGTGAGAAGCAGCTGGTGTCCTATTGGTTGCATTTTGGCTTTTCTGTGGCAGTTGTATGCTGTAACCTCCCAATGGATAAATACCTTTTAGCTACAAGGCAATTCCAAGGCTTCAATTACAGGCATCGTGTTTATAGGGAAGAATAGGAAGTTTTATATTTTGCATATATTTGGACAGAAAGCAATATCAGATAGCAATGCAACACATTTTTGAGAACTGAACTTAGAATTAAGTGGATTCTTCAGTGTTCTTGCTTTAATATATACTTTCATGCTTAGAGGAATTTCGAATCCATAGTCAAAACATCTGTTTCTCTAAACAGAATATAAAAAGAAGATTTGAGCTTAAGCATGATTCAAATCCTAACTAAACAGCAACAGCTTTGAGTAGCTTTCAAAATAGTTTAATCTTTTTTTTTTTTTGTCATTGTTGTTTTCTCAGACTCATTGTGGAAATGAAATTCCCAGTAAATATTTCAATGAGACTCTGTTAACTTCCTTGTCTCTTCTGACTGTAAATGTGAAAAAATGGATAGATAACAATCTATCCCTATAGAGAAAACATTTAGGAGCTGGTGGTATCCCGCTGGACATTAACCAGCAGCCTTTGGTTATGTTGATTTGTAATTTGGTTGAAGTTTATCCTGCTTTCTTACAGCTGAAGAATGATCATCTGGAGGATGACAAATCAGAAACAAGTGGTTTTTTTAATCCCTTTTTACTACTTGAATTATGAAGACTTTGGTGGGAGTTGTTGCTTACAGTAAAGCCTGACAAGATCAGGTGAGGCAGAATTTCTTACAGAATGTAGCTAAGACAGTAAAAGCTCTGTTTTGCATCTAATGTCATGCACAGATGCTCTTGGATTGATGGTTTTGCTGTTCACTTCAAAGAGCTAATGTGCATGTCAATTTTTACTCCAGTGTTATTATTACAGCCAGACTAACGTTTTGCATAAAATATGTGAATTACACCAGTTATGCCATCCTCCTAGAGGAGAAAAGCTTGTCCCAAGAGAAATCATTTGTCCCACAGTTTACTTCGTCGTCCTACAAGACAGCTAGCTGTGAAGCTGGAGAGCGCAGCTGGAGAAAGGTGGGCGGAAGCTGGATTTGCAAAGAGAGGGACGCCTCCTGTTGCCGGCTGCGGGGAAGAGGCAGGTAACATATTTAGCTCCCAAATACGTTCAATTAGATGGATATGTCATCTAAACACCTATTCCACTGATGAAACAAGATGTCTTCATGGATGAAGTGCTCTGTTCACAAGGTAATGCTACTGCTGCTGGATATTTATGAAATATGAAATGAGGATAGACAGAAACATTTTCCTATGTGTAGAAGACAAACTAACAAAAAGTAAAAATTATGTCCCCATTCTCAACAGACTGAGATTCAGGTATCACTTGCTTCAATAGAAATTTCCAGGGCTTTAATTTGGGTGAATACCATCGAAGATTCAGGATTTAGCTCTCCTTCAGATCCTCCATGGCAGCCACACATTTATGTTTCAGTAGTGAATAGGAAGAAAGCCTGCAGCATTCCAGCTCTGTCAGGAGCAGTTTTGTCCTCACCTCATTAAGACGTCTGTTACTATAAGGCAGAGAACATGGCCTTTCTCTTTCTCTGTCACTTTAATCCAAATAACAAACAAGAAGCCTGACATCCATTGGCAGGGATGATTTGGGCATTCCTGGAGCATATATTTGTGGAGATAAATAGCTTTGGAGATAACATGTCCAGTGCAGACTTCAAAACCACACAGGTGGGCAACCTTGCATGACATGCAGAGGTGCTTCTGTTATTTCTTCTAAACTCCCTCTGATGTTTTAAAGTGCAAATACCTTACAAATTTGAGCAGGAGACCAGGTCCTCCAGGTCCTAATCTTGTGGTCATGGACATTGGTTTCAAAAGACTGGTTGTGAAGAGAAATGGTAGATGTTGTTTGTGGAGCTAGGGCCAAATTCTGAAACAGTTAAGCCAGACACCATGTAACCTGTCCAAGTTCTGTCTCTAAGGTCTAGTGTTTGTCTCTGTCCTGTCTCTGACCTCCTGGGATTCCCCCGAGTCCTGTGCAGCCCTGAACATCTTGTCTTTATCCAGAGAATGAAGTTTTCCAATCATGCTTATTATCAACACTATAATAAACTAATTCTTTAAGGCTATCCTTATGACAAAGAGCATCGTATTAAAAGCAGTGAGATGAATCAAGACAAGTCAGTTTTCTCTGGTTGGGTCTTGCAGGTATTTTGCTTCCATTTTTCTTCCACATTATGAGAAGTATCAAATCAAGATGGGGATTTTTTTTTCCCCTCCTTCAGCCTCCCCAGAGTTCCTAAAATTACATATTCTTCACTGCTTTCTAAGATTACTAAGCCAGATGACCCAAACAGCAGTGGCACCAATTAGACATCATTCAAAATTAATAACCACTATGATGATAACAAAGCAAAAGATTTATTCTTCTGATGGGAGAATCATTTTAATTAATTTAATCCTTGTTGAAAGATCAGCTGTGCACAGTCCTGCTCACCAGAGGGGCCCATTTGTCCCTGTCTGTCCCCCATCACCTAAAGCCAGTGAATATGATCAGTAGCCAGCACTTAGGGAACAATAAGAAACAGATTGTACTGTCAGGCTTCATTAAAGATCATCATTAGTATTCCAATTTGGAAACAGTCAATCTACCCTAACCTTTTACCAATTCTTTTCAGCTGCTTTTGTGAAGTTTGGTTCAGCTGCTAAACGTAAAAATGCTGCACAGGCTTTTTGAAGAAAGCAAGTTGGATCTGGCTGATGCCTGTCAGGCTGCAGCTTAGGGACAAAGCTCAGGGGAAATACGGGTTATGCAGACAGGCTCTAAATGATATAATGTGCAGCTGCTTATGATCAGAGTATTTCTGGGCAATGAAACTTTCTTAAACTTGAAGCTTAACAATGCTGAATGGAAATGAAATGGATATGGCACTTTCTTTCATCCCATTGCTGAAGCTGGTTTTGGTCCCAAGAGGGTTTTTGTGAGCTGTGTTCTCCTGTTCCCCTCCAGTGCAAGCTGCAGAGGGCATTTGGAGCATGTTGATGAGGGAGATGGAATTTGAGATGTGTTTGCAGTTCACTTTATCTTTTTTTTGCTGAGGTCAGATTGCTTTGTTTGTTTGTTCTTGATTCCAGTGGCTGGAAATAGTTATAGAGAAAAGGGTTGTAGGATTTTCGGATATATTTCTGTCCAGTCATCCCTTTATCTCAGTCATATCCCCTGGCTGTGCAGGAGATGTGTCTTGGATCTTAGATTTCAAAACAGTTTGGCTGCCAGGCAATGATCACATTATTTTAATATTCTTGACATTTATAATTTGTTAACCTTTGCACTTGTCCAAACAGCTTCCTCAAAATGGTGGGAGGGCATGGATGTTTCAGGAATGCTCTGCCAGAAATCCCAAAATTAAAATACCACCCTGACATTTTGAATCATCTCTTAAGATTGCTTAAAAAAATTGGGTGTTTTCTGACATGTTCTATGTATCAGGAGGAGTTTCACAGAGATTATGAAAGCAGAATTAGGCCAGTGAGATAGGAAACGAGGGGAAAAAGTTGTTTTTTTTTTTGTACAAAAACAACTGTCTCTCCAAATTTGATTAACAATTAAAAATGTTATGATTACTGTAAGAGAAAACAACAAAAAAAAAAGAAGCCCAAACAAAACCCTAGTGTGAATTAATGTAGCTTCTCTGTAAAAACTCAATTTTCTCTAGTTTAGTACCACTTTATTTTCTGAATGTTTTCTACAGTTCAGTAACCCTCTTGGGGACAATTATTTGCAATAACTGGTTGCTCATTGCATCCTAATGAAGATTTTTGCTACTTGATCCCATGAATAAGTGGGGTTTTCAAAAAACAAAAATTGCCACAGTAAAAGTAGATAATTCATAAGGATGAACTAACCCGAAATATGCTCCTGACACCCTGCTATCTTTAAAGTTTTCCAAACCCAACCCAATGATAAGGAAAAAATATTTTTTTTTATGCAGTCAGCTGCAATCTTTTAGTAGGTAATCGCAGCTGAAGTTAATGTGCATCAATTTTCTGTGTGAATTTGATCAGATATTCATTACTTTTATGCTTTCTGTGGTGAAAACTAAAAAAGCTCAAAGGGATCATTATTTTTCTTTCTGAGAAAATATGAAAACTTAATTTGCTGATAAAATACAATAGTGGTGTAAATGAATTTCAAATGTTTTCCTGTGTGCTTTTTGCTGTGCTAAGTCCTTCTATCTCACCTCTCCCCCTTTACCAGGATGGTTTTAGCCACATGTTGGGACAGTGCAGACACCAACCTGCATGATCCATTTTTGCAGGTTTAGTTTTCAGATGAATTTGTTTTTCATTCATTTAGGAGCAGGTTAGGGTATGGTACGGACGTGAAACAGAAACAGAAGCAGGGTACCTCCTTTTCTTGTCAGAAACAAGTAGTATTATTGTTATTGTTACAGTTGTTTCCATTATTATGATTATCTTCATTATTATTATATCTTATAAGGTGTTTTAAAATGTGATTATTCTACTAGAATGTCTTCTATTTCTTTTTTTTACCTGACTGGAATAACTACTTGAAACTACTCCATTTATTTTTTTAGCTGCCTTTAAAGAATCATAATGTGGCTTCATGCTGCAGATGAACGTAGGTGTCAAAATGAAATGTGTTGCATGACGGTGGGATTTCTTGACAATTCTTCAATCTTAATAGTAAAGCTAAAATTTGAAATACAGAAAAATAAATGCACATGTATATCAAAATAGAATGCATCTCACAGAAATGTTAGCTAGAAATGCTCATTAAAATAACAGTATAAAATAACGATGATGGATATTACCAAAGATTTCTACAATTTCTGTGTATCTCTCTATGAGAATGTGTATTCCCAAGGAAAAATGAGGAGAACTAAACAAAACATTTAGGAAGTGCCACAAATGGATGATGTACAGAATTTAACGAAAACATTTTCCTGATTAAGAAGTATTTCAGCACAAAATCTTCTCCACTGCTGTGGCTACAACAGATTTGGTGAGATTTTTCTACCATATGATCTGCGTGCTACATGGTGCTGTTGGTAAAATATCACCCATCTTAAGTAATCATGTACTCTAAAGGTTTCTCGACATTGTGGGATGTGATGGGATCCCAACCTTGAGTGGGACTGAGGAGGTTTCACAAACACCCCACTCCACAGATTCTGCACAAGATAGGAGCCTGGTTAAAGAAAATATACAGCTAACAACACACCTTTATTCATGCTAACTAGCTGACTTTGCCTCAGCATGCTGGGAAAAGTAACTGCTTAAGAAAACTGTACTTAAATTATGGCACCGAACAGGTCAACTTTTATTTCCCCAAACTGATCGTTTACTTCAGTGACTATTTTGTTTGGGTGGTGTTAGTTATTTACTTTTTAAGATGCCTTTTCACTAGGGTTGCTGTTTGGAAGAACTGCTGAGAAACAAATGCACTAAAATAAGCAGAATGTGACAGCTGAAATCCATTTTAAGGACAAAATCTGGAGGAGCAGGAGGCTGACCCATTAGAAGGGATCAGAACAAATCTGCTGAATGGGTTACCAGGAAAAAAGAATAGGTTTTAAAAGTGTTCATTTCCCTTACCTATTTCACATGTTTTTGCCAGTAAGCAATGTGATTAGCAATGACATTTGCACACACACACACACACACACACAAATTCAGTATACTTGCATTCTCTAGCATTTCCTTTTTATTACAGCCTTGAATTCTCTTGATAGGCTCTGCTTATCATTGATAAAACAGCTGTTAAGATGCTGAAAAAGAGATGTAAGAAAGCAAGACTATTTGATTTTATATACATCATTTATATAATTTATCATTTTATATACATTGTATATACTTTGATATACATCTCAGACTGAGTATGGGCTCCTTTCGCTGTGGGTGAAAGGCTGCTGCACTAACCACCCACTTAGCTGAAATGGGTATACAGCCTACTAGTTACATGGTAATACTGATGGCAGTCTGGAAGAAATTTGAAAAGCTTTGTCTTGCAGAGCCCTTACCTGGTGCCTTTAGGAAGCTCAATTTCAGACATGCTGGGTCTGCTTTTGATCTCAGCCTAGAGAGGCCACAGCATGTACAAATGGCCATGACTGCAGAGCCATTATGGGTGATGAGCACCTGCCAGGATCTGGTTCCCTGGAGCACTGATAGAGCCACTTCCTTACATTTAGGGAATATTTGCCATCTTCCCCCCACCCTTTTCCCTTTGCTCCCCTTTTCTCTCCCTTCTTTTTCTCTTTTATTTCTCTGCTTCTTCCCCCACCCCCTTCTTCCCTTCTTTCTCCCCCTTCTTCCTTTCTTTCACACCCCTGCTTTTTTCCTGTCCGTCCCGTCCCCCCCCCCCGTCCCATCCCCCCCTTCTTTGGCAGTACAGCTATTTGCTGCACATGCAGAGCGTGAGGAAGATAGAGTTCTTTTAAAAAGTGCAACTACATGTGGGTTGCCAAGTATAATAATGAAGAAAAGAGTAGAAGCTACCCTTTAACAGGAGCAGAGGCATTGCTTGAATTTGGGCTAAGCTTGCTTTATGTTGAAGACCACCTGCTGCATAGAGGTTTGAGTCCAAATTAGAACTGCACTGCCCTCCTGCGTCCACAGCAGCGAAATCGCATGTAGAAAGCGAAAGGCTTAGAGAAGTACAGCTCCGTTACCGGGGAAGTGTAGTTTTGTGCCATGTATGTTAAGAAAAAGAACAAAATTATTCCTGTGCCTAACTACTTAGAGAAGCCAGGTTACATATAGATATAGATATATTTATACAAAATTCCAACTCTGCCTGCTTAGGGCAGATTTTGCTGTCAGCTTCACCCAAAACATACAGAAAAAGTGTATTGTCCAAAGTGGAGTGTTTTTTTCCAACTATGCATTCACTGCCCAGACATTTTGGAAGCTTTGCAAGATGTTCTGATTTCACACGCAATGAGTTCAGGCTCCACTGAAGCTTCACGTAAAAACTTCAGGGATCCTGACCATTTCATAACTGGATTTGAAAGCCATCACTGTCAATATATCCAGGAGTAAAAAGCCCTGCTGCAGATGTGAGGTTGCTCAGTTAGTTATTTTTACCACCCCAAATGCTGAGTTCAGCAAATTCAGGGATTTCTGGAAAACAGAAAGGAAGGGTTCAGGCTGAAACCTCTGAAAACCAGGATGTACAAGACCAAGATCTCCCTGCAGCCCTCGTCTAACCACTGCTGGAGCCAGCAATAAGCCTGTGGGGTTTAGCCAGCACACTCCAGCGGTGTTGGCTCTGTCAGGTACAGCTACATTGAACAGCCTGGAGGCTAATTCAAAGGGCTTTGCAGGGACATGAAATGGCGGGTAAAAAAGAGTTTCCCAGAGGTCCCTTTGCCTTGTCCAGCTTGCAGCAGAGTGGGCTTGCAGGGTCCTGAGCAGTGAATGGTTCTGCCCTCCCATCTCTGTACCTGCACAGTGGCTCCATCCACCTACTAGCCTAGAAATAAAATAGTTCCTGAGCATCAGAAAAACTCAGGGCTAGACCAATCTTTTCATGAAAGCCTAGGAATAAGAAGAGCAACGCATTTTAAAATGAGATTTCATGCACTTAAAAAGAAACGGCCTGCAAGAGTAAGCAAGTGGTATAGGAAAACCTATGTGAATATATAGAGCTGTTGCTTGTTAAGGAGTGCCCTCTGGTGCTGTACACAAATCAGGAGGATCTTGAACTTCCTCACTGAAGTAATCCAAGCCATGCACTGAGTAGGGCTTTCCTCCCTCTTATGACAGTACATCTGAGTAATATCTCTTCAAAATGAGTTGGCTCCTGGAAGGCAAGTGCGGAGACCTGTATCTAACAGAACAGCAATAAAGCACGCCATCAGTGAAAGCAGGAAATGGGAGACTGAACCCCAAACTTGATTCAGTGTTGCTGGTAAGGGATAAACGGGACAGATCCTGGAGAGGACAGATTTGGAATAAACCAGCAAAGGATTAATTGCAGGGAGTTGAACCAGGTTTACTGCAATGATAACATAAAAGTGGTAATTCTTATTCCTTGGAGTGTTTTGAAGACAGAACCTTGCATAGTGTCAAGAAATCCTGGATTTCTTCTCGGGGACAAAAGTGAAAATAATATTAACAGAAAAATTATTTATTGTCAGATATTTCTAAGCATGGAAGCTGAAAGTCAAAATAAACCACTATCTTTAAAGCCCCTGAGCCTCAATTTTGATTTTATCGAATCACTGTATATCCAGATGAGATCTGACAGGGAATTAAGTTCTATGAATCTGGGTCTGGAATTTGGTCTCAATTTTCTCTGAGTGTCATGTTATTCGGTTCTGGGGACTTAAAGTTCAGATGACAAAACCTCAGCATACAAATGATATGGCCATTAAAGAAATCAAGTCATATTCACCCAAACCCACAGTTAAGAAACAAAAATGCCTAATCAATTAATAGCAAAACTGTATAACTACCATCTCCAGTGTGTTCCAGTTACCAAAGAAATGAGCCACTGGTTTGGGGTACTTGAGCAAAGCAGTAAATCTCCTTCCTGCTCATGTAACTTGGATAACAGCGTCTGAGCATCTGCCTCAGCTCCCAGCCGCATGATCTGGCTACCAGTCAAACAGTTCCAGTAAACATGCTGGGTGACCTAAATCTTGTACCAGTGCAGAAGCATGTATGAACACTACCACTCAGTTTGCAGAGGCAGGTGACCCCTAGCACCAAGTGAAACATAGGACGAATTGCTCTAATTCGTGACAATTTGTCATGAATCACAGGGATTATTCCTCTGGGAAGAACTCTGGAATAACAGTGTGTCGTGGTTTAAACCCTATTGGCAAGTCAGCCACACAGTCTACTACCCACCCCTCCCCTTTCCCCCCCCCCCCCCCCCCCCCGCTCTGGAGGGTTGGGGAGGAGAATCGAAAGAATGCAACTCCCACGGGTTGAGATAAGAACAGTCCAGTAACTAAGGTATAACACAAATCACTACTGCTACCACCAATAGTAATAATGATAAGGGAAATAACAAGGGAAGAGAATACAACACCACCTGCCAACTGAGCCCAACCGAGCAGTGAGTGCCCTTCCAGATAACTCCCAGTTACATCCCGGGCGTGGCGTGCTATGGTATGGAATACATCTTTGGTCAGTTTGGGTCAGGTGTCCTGTCTCTGCTTATTCCTGGCTTCCCCTCCTCCCTGGCAGAGCATGAGACTCAGAAAGTCCTTGGTCAGAGTAAACATTACTGAGCAACAACTAAAATATCGGTATTATCAGCACTGTTCCCAGGCTGAAAGTCAAAAACACAGCGCTGCATCAGCTACTAAGAAGGAGAAAAAATGACTGCTACTGCTGAACCCAGGACACAGTGTGCTCTGCTTGACAGCAAAGATTGTTATGTTTATATTAGTCAATGGTTTCTTAGAAAGAGATCATAGAATCACAGACCAGTTTGGGTTCAAAGGGACCTTAAAGCTCATCCAGTCCCAACCCCCTGCCACAGGCAGGGACACCTTCCACTAGACCAGGTTGCTCCGAGCCCTGTTCAACCTGGCCTTGAACATTGCCAGGGATGTTTAATCAATAAACAGAAGCAAGAGATGCAGAAGCTTTTACATCCAAACCACACTGAGTTCAGCTTTTCAGTACTTAAAGGGGCTTTACAAGAAAGATGGTGACAAACTTTTTAATAGGGCCTGCTGTGACAGGACAAGAGCTGATGGTTTTAAACTAAAAAGAGTAGTTTCAGACTAGATATTAGGAAGAAATTCTTTCATATGAAGGGTGGTGAGGCACTGGAAGAGGTTGCACAGAAAGGTGGTAATGTCCTGTACCTAAAAACATTCAAGGTCATGTTGCATGGGGTTCTGAGGAACTTCATCTAGTTGAAGATGTCCCTGCTCATTGCAAGGGGATTGGACTTCGATAATCCTTCAAGGTTCATTCAGACACAAACTATTCTATGAGTATAAATTCAAGAAGTTCATAGGCTGGATTGGATTTAGTCTGGTCCCTTTAATGCTCTGTCTGCACTACACTTGTTTGGAGCTGTCTGAACAGACAGTTGTTTGTTCAGACCCTTAGTTCTATTGCAGAGCATATTTGGTGTGCACTTGGAGTCGAGCCTCTGGTTTAGCATCTTCTGAAAAGAATCTGAAGTGTGTCCAGCAAAAGTGCTCTGCAGATCCAAGTGACAAATCAGAAATGGGAATCACTTCAAAACCATAAACCAAAACCAAAACATGCTTTGGTAGATGCAGCCACTGCATCCACTGTCTTACGTTTTCCTGTATTTCTTATGTTTTCCCATGGCGTTAAAAGCAGAACATTGAAGAACTTTAAAGATGAGTATTCTGGGTGAGAACTGCAAAGCTCTCTGTCCATGGGGCATTGGGGTACATTAAAAAGTGCAGCATTAGAATGGATAAAGCTAAAAGATGATAGAGTGGATAAAAAGTGGATAGACTCCTTTCAATTCCTGAGTCAGTTTGTAGAGGCTACTGCAGTCTGGACATACCCAGATCTCACAGTGCAGCAAGAACTCTTTCTGATTTTCAGCCTTTAGCACTCTTTAAGATGATGGTGCATTTCTTACTGTGTTGTCAAAGAAACTCTTTGAGATTTCATTCCCTATGTGTTTTTGGATGTTCAAATATTCCTTCCAGAATGACTAGGTGAAGATTAAGATATCAGTAGCACTTTTTTCACCCCACTATTACACAAAAATGTCTTATATTTAAGATGTCAATCATTTATAAAACTTATAAATATGCATATTTTTTGTCAGTATGTTCCAGTGTTTTGATGAATATTTTCAGTAGGATAGATATTTCTCCTAACAGAAAAATCTGTTGAAAGAAGAGTTTGAGATAAACCCATAAAAGACCTAAGCTTATATGGAAGAGCCATTCAAAGTAGATACTGAACAGACAAATTTGGAGCTATTTTATCATTACACTCAAAGCAGATGCTTTCACAGCAGTTGCATCAAATTCTGGAAGTTACTGGTTTGAAATGTTACCTTTGAAACTACATTTATCACCTGTTTCAGAAGTGGTACTCTGCTGTTAATGATAAGAAAATCTGTTTTGTTTCAATAGACCTCTCAGAGGATTATATCAGCTGAAATAACTTTTCCCCTTCTACTTAAAACACAATTTGGGTGTGTTAAGTCCCCCCACAAATGTGCTTTTAGCCCATTTTGTTTTTTAGTTAACTCCTGCAGTGTCAACAAGGACTTTACTAGAGTTAACTGTCTTGTAGTGAAGAGTCAAGGCCAATTTTAAGATTTGATTCAGAGTATGTGCAATGTTCCTGAGGCATCACCTGGCCTACAACCCTTCTTTCCTGTTATTGCAGGGGAGCAGGTTATACAGAAACTCACTTCAGTAAGGACATACAGAGAAGAGCCCAGACTTGCAAAGCCAGCTCACCATGCCTTGAAAATCAGCATCCTGCTCCTGGGAGCTTCAGTGTGTGCCTACCAATACTGCCTATTTGCCTTCACCCAGTGATTTATATTGCACCACATAAGTGAACTACCATTTTATTAGCAGCTATCATGATTGGCGACTCCAGGGCAAAAGCAGGCAGACAGGCATAGGCAAGGATGAGTAAATCTGAGAGGAAGTGCGTTTATAATACTGTTCTCCTTGTGCCTCACAGAAGACATAGCCATGACCCAAAGTGCAAACAAAGGGATCATCAGAGTGTACCAGGCATGCTCATGCTTGCACCTGCGCTTTGGACATGAATGGTAGCCTGTTCAATAGTGCAAGAGCTTGCTTTGTTAGTATTTCATATATTGGAAATAAAAGCAGCTTACATCTCTTTCTCTCACTCCTTAGTCCCCCAGCCCACAGACTAAGCAAGAATTTACCATCTTGCTATAAAAAGAAAAGGGGAGGCTGAGAAGCTCTCTTATTCTTTAAGAGATTTTAAACTGACGGATTGAAAGTGGAGGAGCTAGTAAACCTGATGGGGTTTGATGGCATAGGTTTGATGATGTCTAAACTGCGAAACTTTGACATTTGTAAATGTGCAGTTAAAGGCAACATTAAAGACAACAGAGCTATTTTGCTTTTGTGGCTTTGCTTACCAGCTACAGTGTCCCATATTGAAGCAGGAGGGCTGGGAGGAGAGGAGAAAAATCCATCAGAAATTTAGCAGCTTAAAAAAGAAAAAACACAACAAACCCAAACGTTTATAATCAGCTTGAGGGCTCAGTGGATTTGTGAAATCGTTTGGGATTAACAGGCTATTGATTGCTAATAAAACAATATTTAGCTTTGTCTGACGAACAGCAATGGAAAAAGGTGTGGGCACCTTGTCAAACAAGACCCATTGAGGGCAGATGATGGGTTAAGTGTGGGGGTCTGAGTGGCAGCGTGGGTGCCTGGTCTTCAAGGAGAACTTGTCAGTTGTTAGTAAGGCTGGTGAAAGGAAGGACGCCAGCGCCTGATGGCTGTGGTAGTATTGATGCAAGTTAGCTGACTAATCAGATTGAAAAAGTCTCATGGTATTTATGTCACTTTAATTTTCATCAAACAATTGCAGACGACAGCACTCTATTAAGAAGAGGTTGATCCAGAACTAAAGCTAAATAAATTAGGGTCTCAGTTTAATCAAATTATCCTTCTACTGGCCTTGGATTAACCAAGGGAGACAGCGTCCGTCTAGGCACTTCTCATTGGCTGGTTTATTTTTCTTTAAAGAAGCTGCTCCAAAGAATGGGAGATTTAACACATATAGCTACTACTTATTATACCTCAAGCAAGCAACTTTTAAAGAAGTGGGAATTAATATTTATCAGGAGAATTTGCAGTTTTACCAAAGGATATTTCCACTTTTATGTTAGTTTTGTGCAGTTTTAGTTTTCAGAAATGAACTGAAAATGAGACAAAAAAAAATCTGTTAACAAAAAAGCTAAAGCAAGAGAACTTGTAAGAAACGGGCTCAAAAATCTTATCTAATGACATCTTGTTTGATTCACAATGGATAGCTTTCTTACCTTAAAAATCATCTGATTGCACATTTACATTTAGCTTTTTTTTACTTGCATTATTTGTGCAGGGTAAGTCATTTTTTTCCTCCTTCCTACATTCTTTAGACCTCTGGGAGAAGTCTCTGAGGTAGTTAGATTGTTTCTGAAAAAAAGTTTTTCCAAGCTGTCTGGTATCTAATTTACACAAAGAGATAGTAACTTTCTTTTTGATACTAGTAACATAAAGAAATTATGTGTTTATAGGTCCTCTACAAAGATTTAACTGACTTGTTGCAGTGAATCTTTTGAAACCTTAAACTCACGACATACTCCCAATGTGTGTGTTGTCAGAATCATGGTATAAGTTTCTCCAGTTTTCTAGATATAGAAACAAAAGTAAAATAGCACATCCTTTGCTGCAAGCAACTGATTTAATTCCAGTAAACTATGAAGTTTATCTTTGAAACATGCAATGTGATGGGTACTCCCTCCCATCTTTCTTGGAAAAGTAATTTTACAAGAAAAACACTGTCAGTGGATGTGGATTTATCCCTGATTTAATGGACTTCTTAGAAGGGCAGGTCGTGACAAGACAAGGGGGAATGGCTTTAACCTGACAGAGGGGAGACTGAGATGAGCTCTTAGGCAGAAGTTCTTCCCTGTGAGGGTGGTGAGGCCCTGACACAGGTTGCTCAGAGAAGCTGTGGCTGCCCCATCCCTTGCAGTGTTCAAGGCTAGGCTGGATGGGGCTTGGAGCAACCTGGTTCACTGGAAGGTGTCCCTGTTCATGGCAGAGGGTTCAAACTGGATGAGCTTTAAGCTCCGTTCCAACCCAGACCAGTCTGGGATTCTATTACTTCTAACTTGGTTTTCTCTGCCTGTAATCACCAATACTGCTCCTCATTCTGCTGGGGAGTCACAGCTCAGGAAAAGTAGACCCTCCAAAATATCACACTCTTCCTCTACTTGCATTTTAGTTTTGCTCTTCAAGGCATTCTTATCATGCCTTTGGAAATCTAGGCACTAAGCAGGAGATTCCTGAAATATTGATGAAAACTTGCACTAATGTTCTTTTTATTTAGGATTCCTAAATTTTTCTTCAGCTCTAATATTGCTGTTTAGAGCTCAAACGATTAAAGCCTTTATGTTCTGGCACAATACAAGATTCCCATCTTTGATCTGTTACTCATGAACATAGAGCAGAGCTGGTTCTGGTGAACTTAACACTCTTAGACGCTCAGCCCCTCACAAAAGGGGCTTTTGGTTCAAAGTAACCCATCTGGGTATTTACATCCACGTTTCACTAAATGTTTAATATCCAATGTTGATATGACACTAAGTATCCTGTGGATATTTACAAACCATTAAGTGCCAAATATTTGCTTTTGGGGGTTTGTTTTCAGTGCACACAGCCCTCAGAGTTTCATGCGTTTGGCCTATTAACTGGTATAAACTGCTACCTGTCCTCACTTGCTTTCTTACTGGGAATTAATAGCAACCACATTTTTATGGTTAAAACGTGATCTAAGGTTAACATTTCCTTTTACTACAAAAGGGGACAGGATTTCTTTTGTAGTTTATCTTTACAGCCATTTATATCCAGATATATTCTACTGTTGAAACACAGGTATTAACAGATAGAAAAGTCTGAATTCCTTACAATACTTCCTCTTTGAACACTGGTTTAACCTTAAGATACTTCGGATTACTTTTTTCTTTTCATTTACCCTTTGGACATTAAACAGTGAAAGTAACTCTGAAGATGACTGATTTTTCTAAACCTCTATTTTATTATTCTTTTAACATTATCTGAGGAGTTACCTTAGTTGGATTCCAGAGGTCTGTAGCGCCTGAAATTGTCCTGCCTTCCTCAAGCTGCTGCACAACGCACTTCTTACGCATTTCTGCAGGTGCATTAATGTATTTTATCTCAAGGTAGTATCACTTCTTTTTCTACACCGTGGATTTGTTCTAATGGCAGAGACTGGTTTTGCTCAATCCTTCACTGAAAATGGACACTTGCAGTATTTCTACCAACAGTGCTACACTTCTGGCTGTATATTCCTGCTGCTTGCTGTTCCTCCAAGATGCTGACTGAATAAATGCTGAAGTGTACTGATTTAACCAGCCTGTCTGTCAGGGATTAAACATCAGAAGAAAGATAACAGCCCATGTAATCAGTTTGCTGATCTAATGCAAGAAAGTAGGGGAGAAGGTGATGTTTGTATTTCCTTTGCCTTGCTGACAGGTTGAGAAATGCTGCTTTAATGTTAAAGGAAAGAGAGAAAGAATGAAGGGGACTAAAAATCACCTCTATAACATCCTGACTCTCACATTTCGTTGCAGCCTTCTCTTTGCCTTGGCAGCCTCTCCCAGACTCACTTCAGGTAGAGATCTAGGCTTTCTCTCTTAGGTTTAAACCTAACCCTACCTTCAGGGTTAGCCCTACACAGGGTTCCCTGAGCTCTGCCCAGGTAAGAAATATCTCTGTCAGTTATTTTCATTCCGATTTTTATTAAGGGGAAAATGTCTGAATTCCCCCTTCAGCGAGAGGGTAATAAAGGTGCAAGGAGTCACTGGCATTAACGATATTTTACTTGCAAAATGTGAAGTTTCTGTACTTCTTACTGCTGCAGCTACACTCTTCATTGCTGTGCAATGTAGGGAAGTAAGAGCTTTGAGAACCTCCTCATGGCTACACATCCTAAAGTCTTAATGAAACAACCACTCTCTGCTGTTAAGACTGCTTGGTATAGCTTCCATCATTAATTTAATAAAGCAACACATTGTGATGGGAGGACTGAGTGTAAGAGAGTGTTTGCGATCATACTCTGTGCTTTGGGAAGCATCATTCTTGGCACTTGTATGTAGCAGGCTGGGTTTAGTATCCAAGGAGCGTAGTGTAAAATCTGAGACAGTTTGGACTTTTTAGATAGAGAATGCTTTTGAAAAGTAGTCTTCAGTCTTGAGTTTGGTTTTATGCATTTGTCTGTTGATGACCTTGAGTAGTTAAAATTGAACAAATATAACTGACCACATCAGTGACTAAGAAGTAATTTGGCTATTTAATGTTAAACTTGAACTGTTTTCTGTGTTATTTTCCGATTGATTACACAAGGTAAAGTCATAGCTATTTAATAATAGCATGCTAAAAAATGTTTCAATTGTTTCCTGTGTAATTACTATTAACATTCTGTCTTTGCTTTTGAATAATGACAAGCACTGTGATCACAAAAAGGAGTGATGCAGGTGGAGAATGAAGTTACACATGCTTGGAAATCCCGATGAAACAAAGCCCATGAGCGACATGTTGACAATGTATTTTGTGTGCAAACACTAACAGCCTCCCCAGTGTTGTGCTTCCAGATCAGAGGAAAAAAAAGTTTGAAATGCAGTAAAAAATGGTAAATATTTGTAGTTCCTTCTCCTTGGTGTGGATTATGAAATAGTAATCCATTACATTGTAAATCTTTCTGTACCATGCAAATCCATTTACAAGGATTAGGAGATTGTAACAAAGATGATAATATTTCAAGCAGTACCAGTGTAAGTTAACCTCTTCTCCTGCAGGGTTTCATAGTCTTCACCCAACACGTTGTATACACTGACCCAAACGAGCAGGTGCTTTGCATTTATGAAGAATCTTAATTCACAGCATAATAAAGAAGAAAGTTTGGTTACAAGGCTGTGCAGCACATTCAGTCTCTTGAGTGGACTCAACAATAGCTGAGGGTGTGCAGTGGAGCAAAGAGTACGCAATCAGTGACCCTTTGCCCCTTTGGTGGGGGAGAATTCTAGTAAAACACAAAGAAGCTGCTGTTTCTGCTTTTGCTGCTATCAGTCCAGCATTCCTAACGAGAGCAGTGGCTGTTAAATCTATTTGTGTGATTAGCTGCTTGAGCAAGAGCAGAGAAAAAATAGGTATAATTGTTCTGTGTCACTTTCATTCCTTTCATGAAGACAGAAGCATCTGTCTTGCCTCAATTTCTTCTGTACATTCAAGGTACACAGCATTTGGCCAGTATTTTGCACTAATTCCAATTCAGTGAGTAGGACTGAGTTGCTGTCTAAGGAAACAATTCCATGAGGAGCATTGGTTTACACTAGTGAGCAGGGTTTGCAGAGTTGGTGTTATCTTGTCATAATTCTAGAAGTAATTCTGAATGGATACGGAATTTAAAAATGAAACACAAAGCAGAATTTATGAAGGATTCTGATTTAGTAGCTCTTAGATCCTTTTGCAAACCTGTCACTCTAGTCTTATCTAATATCAGTCTTCATAATGAGATTTTTTGCCTCCCTTTGGATTTGCCTATTACTAACCATGACTAATCTGGTTAATTAGTACCATACTTAAAAGCCTCCTTTGCTAGCTGTGAGAGATAGGAGGGTAAGCTAAAGGGAAAATGAAGATACATGGTACAGATTGACAAATAGAGATCAGAAATCAGACTGTAAACCATACAAGTAAATTCAGACTTTGGGGTTTTCTTCTTGAATTCTGCATTCCCACTCCTTTTTTTTTTTTCTTACCATCAATTCAAATCTCTGGGATTTTACAGTCAGCAAAGACCACTGAATTTGCACACTAAAACAGATCCTTTGCACACTGAAACAGAGACTAGAATCTCTCCCTTGGTTTCACCGCTCTAGAAATGACCACAACCTGTGATAATGATAATGGTGGTGGTCCCTCTGCTGAACAATAACTACCATGTACTAACCAGCACATGGTACCTACGCTTATGCTGAGTGCTACCTATTGCGATTAATTGCTGCTGCGAACCAAGCCTTTCTACAATAAATATAATGTAGAATAACTTCTTATAAAACATAATATTGGAGATGACAAGGGAAGAGATTATTGCCATGTCTGCCCTGGTGCAGAAAGCATGGTGCCTGGATGCTCCAAGATTTTAATTTGGGGCTAGTAGCTTGTACCTTGGTCCCATAGCCTACAGTCCTGGAGCAGCCTGGAGGTTTCCTTTGAAAAAGAAACCTGTTTGATGCATTCTCAGACCACGCTGTATTGTGGGGAAGTTTGGCAAATCAGCTTTTAAAGGATACATCTCTTGAAGTGCCGAGGCAGAGGCACTCTAACTTTGCTAACTGAGTGGACAAAGAGTGGGAGGTGTCCCTGCCCATGGCAGGGGGGTTGGAACTGAATGGTTGTAAGGTCTTTCCAACCCAAACTGTTATATGATTCTATATGTGATCTGACCAAAAGCAGCGTGAGCAGCAGATAGAGGGAGGAGATTCTGCCCCTCTACTGTGCTCTGGGAAGACCCCCCTGCAGTCCTGCATCCAGCTCTGGGGCAACAACACAGGAGGGACACAGAGGTGTTGGAGCGAGTCCAGAGGAGGCCATGGAGGTGCTGTGAGGGCTGGAGCAGCTCTGCTCTGGAGACAGGCTGAGAGAGCTGGGCTTGTCCAGCCTGGAGAAGAGAAGGCTCCTTAAGGGGAGAACTTAGAGCAGCTTCCACTGCCTAAAGGGGCTACAAGAAAGCTGGAGAGGGGCTTTGGACAAGGGCCTGTAGGGACAGGACAAGGGGGAATGGCTTTAACCTGACAGAGGGGAGACTGAGATGAGCTCTTAGGCAGAAGTTCTTCCCTGTGAGGAAGCTGGCACAGGTTGCCCAGAGAAGCTGTGGCTGCCCCATACCTGGCAGTGTTCAAGGCCAGGCTGGATGGGACTTGGCACAGCCTGCTCTAGTGGAAGGGGTCCCTGCCCATGGCAGTGGGTTGGAACTACAATGAGCTTTAAGCTCACTTCCAACTGAAAATCAGTCTAGGATTCTATGAAGAGAGGAAACAAAGCAGGTTTTTCAGATGACACTTAAGCTTTGTTTTGCTGTGTAAGTTTTTTAAACCACTTTTTAACTTCTGCATTTCCCTCAGTTGCAAAAGCCTGTTGCTGAACCTTGTTTAAAAGCTGGTAGTCAAGTGTTCTTTAACTTCCCCATCACAGCCCCACTACTTGGGGAAAATAAGAAACCCATCTGCCAGTTGCCTCTCAACCGCTTAAGGTACGATTCCACCTCCGGCCAGAAATAATCTCTTGTATTTTAGGCTGGCCGAGGGGTGACCCTTTATCCGTCCTGCGACTTTCCTCGCTATCAGGCATTACCACAGCAGCTGTCACCTCCGCAAGGTCAGCGCTGCCGCAGAAGCTACCTTCCCGCCCTCCTCCGCAGCCCGGCCCCACAAAATGGCGTCGCCCCCGGCTCTCCCTCCCCTCACTGAGGGCATTTGAAACGTAACGGTTGGGGCCGGCAGCGCTGGTGATGTCTTTCACCGCCAGGGGGCGCGCTAGCATCCCTTAGCCTACCCTCCCGCGCTGACGTCGGGAGGCGGGCGGGGCTGCTGTCCGGAAGCGGCGCACGTGGGGCGGTGGCGGGGCCATGGGGACCCAGTGGATACCGGGTGGGTACTGCGGATTCTCTTCCTTTCCCTTCCCGTTTCCCTTCCCACCCCTACTACCCGCTTCGCACCGGTCGGTGACTATCCGCTGCTGTCGGCTCCACAGGGACCGCCGTGCGGCCCGCCGACGAGGAGATGCCTGAGCTGTCCGACGGTGAGGAAGCCTGGGAGGAGGAAGAGCAGGAGGAGGAAGGCACCACTGAGGGCCTGCGGACCCGCTGCCTTTTCTGCGACAGGTTTGGCAGCCACTCCGGGGCCGCGGTGTGCGCTCGTTATCCCTACGCTGGGACGAGGGGGGGTGGTCCTGAGGCGTGGTGGTACCCATGCAGCGCCTGAGGAAGGGAGTGCGGAGGGTGAGTGTCCACAGCCGGCCCTCGGGGGCAGCCGTGTCACGGTCATGCATAATACGGTGTTTATATCGGGGCGCTGTAGCCTGCTGGTGCTCTCTGTGGCCTCTCTAGAGTCAGAGGGCTGTTAAATACAAGCAAAACGAGGGAGAGATATGCGAAGGGTATCCCCGTCTCCTCCCTCTGAAGCAGCATGAAAGCTTGTCTTCTGAATTCTCTTTATCATCTTTTGCCATCGTCAGTAAATAGATGTGAACTTTTATTGTGATGCAGCAAACCTCACCGGTCAACTCTGTGTGCAGTTCTTAAATTTGGGGTTAAACGCTGTCTCTGCACGCAAGGAGGTTTTGAAAGTTAATAGTGCTTGTGGTTTTGTCAAACAGAGGTTTTGCATTTATTACCTTTTGGTGTAAAATGTTTTGCAAACAAGGTAAAAGCTTTTCTGTAAGCAGGTGCCTGTTGATCGTTTCTCAAAGGCAGAAATTGTATGTTCTGAACACATTGCAGGTCAGAGCAGAGCACAGCAAATGTTTCTAAGTGTGTTCCAACTTCTCAGTGTGCTAATACTGCATGTTTAATAACTTGTTATTTACAGGTTGTTTACTTCTGCTGAAGGTGTGTTTTCCCACTGCAAAGCAGAGCATGAATTCAATGTTTGTGATGTGATCCAGAAACATGGTAAGATTTTTCATGACTCATCATTTCCTCCCATATACCACCGTGTCACTTAAAATAAGTTGCAAAGATTAGTTTGTTCCTAACTGATTTCCTGGTTGTAGCTGGAGATTCCATGATTGATCAAGATATTATGTATCTTGTATTATGTGTAATCTTTACGTTGGCAGTTTCCCGTGTGCTTTATCTTCTGGTAAAGCTCTCAACTAGTAACAAAAATAAGATTGATCTCTGCTGGCTTGTACTGAGTCCCCACTGTCTACTTGATACTGCTGATGTCTTTTAAGCTGTTTGCAGTCTTGGCTTATGTTCTTTCAGGTCATAACAGGAAGGTATATCCTCCAATCTCTGTTTAATTCTTTACAAATGACGTTTAACGTTGGCTTTGAATTGAAGCTGTCATATATTTAGGCCAACGTAGTGACTGAAGGAGGAAGGTGCAAATAGGAGGATGTATGTGCAGGGCATTACTATTTAAACTACTGTTATTTCTGAGCAAGGTTTTAAGTCAGTATTGGTCTGTATTCCTGATGAGTAGGATCACTTTACATCTTATTAAGGAGAAAGCTAAAAACACAAACAAATGAGCTTAATATCCTAAAATATCAGTAGGGTGTCTTGTAGGGGATAAATGAGCTTGTCCTAATGTAGTTGCCTGCCAAATGAATTAAGTCCCTGTTCATAGTCCACATTTTCGTGCGTTCCATTCTTAATTTGTTGCAAATGTATTTGTCCCGAGGGTGACAGTTTCCGTTTAGTCCTAAGGAGAAGAAAAACACAAATGGCAAACTTCAGATAGGAAGATTGCACTAGTTAATGACATACAACTCAAGGGGAAACTGTCCAACTGATCAAGTAATTGTATTCCTATCATTGTAAGATGTGTGTGGTTTTCTGTAACAAACTGTTTCTCTTTTCTTCATGCCCTCCTTTCTTTCTTTTCAGGACTTGATTTTTATGGATACATTAAACTAATAAACTTTGTTAGATTAAAGGTAGGTGTGCCACATACTACTACTGTCACTTAAGTCTGGAGAAAGGGAAATTAAGATGCCTGTCTTTCAGTTTGTCCTTTTTTAATAACTGTATAGAATTTAGTATTTCTAGAAATAAGAAATCACAGGAATTAAACAAAATGAATTGGCTTATTTAAAGTTATTTTACAATATGTTTAATTAATGTGAGTTTTGTTGTTTCCAGAAGAGGATCTTCAGACTTGCAAAAACCCCAGGCTATAGAGTATCATGTTGTTTTGTTAATTTATCTCAGCCTTTGACTCTGCTGTCTTGCCCCAGTAATGGATTCGCTTCTTAATAAGTGAAGTTTCTCAGTGCTTCTGTGTATTGGTATAAAAGAGTACCTTCTGGGGACATGAGCTGTCCAGACCCCTACTGCTCTGTTAGTAAGGTCAACACCTTAAATCACAGAACCTAAAATTGATCTCTGCTAAAATGATACCAGAAACAGGAAAGCCTATGAGAACCTACAGTTTCAAGTTAGGCCTGGGTATATTTTGTGTAGTCTCTCACTTTGAAGTATGTTCCTTAGTTGTTCCCTGAAAGTTTAGGTTTAGACTTAATAATCATCTTACCTAATTAATCATTTTTTTACTTGAATCTTCAAACCTTAAATCCTCAAATAGTTATTTAAGACATCACTAGCTGTGGAGATTTAAGCACAAAAATGGAAAAACTGAAGTCCAGAATGTCACCTCTCCTTTCCTGGCAAAGTATTAACTGGCTGGATGCAAGAAGGAGAGAATGCACAATTTCTGATGCTTGTCCCTACAGTGCTGTTTGCGTGAAAACGCTTGGCATGATGAGTATCTTGGCTTTATTGGTTAACCCTACTGTAAGCTGGCTACTGTAAGTCTGATGCAGGCAAGCACCTGAGTGAACTTGGTTCCTGATACCAGTTTAATCCTGCAAGTATCCTTCAATGTCTGTCAGTCTGTTGTGCCTTACTGCTCATACTGAACTCCTTGACCCTGTAGTTTCCTGGGCTTTGGGACTAGCTCATAGGTGTAGTTTTACACTATTCTCTGGTTATTGTGGTTGTAGTGGCAGTTATCAGGGTCCAACTGGAGAAAAACCCAGTGTCAGAAATACTTCGTTTGTGATTCCCAGAGTGAAATGAAGGCACAAGTGAGGTTAAGTACTGTAATTGATCTGTTTGTTTGTTATAAAATATTATAAAAAAGATAGGGATAGGATAGGTCAGAAGAAAAGGATAGAAATAAAGCAAGAATTCGGAGTGCAGAAAGATAGTTGGCACCATGGATCCAGTGGCATCCCAAGGGTCCGTAGTCATTGTCTTTGGTGGTGGATCTCTTCCTAGGTCCATAGTTGTCATCAGATCAGCAGTTACCTTTTCCCCCTTTTATTTTGTGTTGGGGGGAGTATCTCTATTCTTAATGTGATGTACTGCACATTCCTGGTGGATCATGTGCATCCAGTTTTGCTGATCTTGCAGCCAGCTCTTCAACTGCACACATCTGTCAGCAATCCTTGAGATAATGGGACAGCAATTCCTCACACCAGTCCTTAAGATAATGGACTGTGGAGTCTTATCTTGGCTCTTCCCACCCATCTCACCGACAATGGAGAATGGAGTCCCGTCTCAGCCTCTCATACCAATCTTTGAGACAGCAAACAGTGGAGTCTGATTTTAGTTCAGTCTCTCACAGCAGTGTCCTACTGGCTGTCAGAGGCGGGATGGAAGCAAGAACTATTTATTTACTGTTCCCACTAGCCATGCTTGAAAGTAGTATCTTTCTCAGCCTTTGCTACAAAGCTGCTTAATAATGCCTTGCTTATTTTAATGTGTGGAAGAACAGATCTTTGCCTTATTTTATTGAATGAAATTTAAGGTGTTTTCAAAGAAACAGCTTGCATTCTCTTCTATTTTTGTCTAGAAACCAACAGGACCATATTTGAGTTCTCTCAGCAGTCCACTGCCCTGGGAAGGAGAGGAATATTTGAAACCAGAGCTAGACGATGATCTCCTCCTTCAGTTTGGTAAATAAATATGTTTTGGTATGACTGTACTGCTTTGTAGGGTAAACGTGGTGTTGGCAGAGTTCATGTCATATAAGCGTCGTCAGTGTTACTGACTTACAACCATGAGAAAGTCCACATACCAGCTGAAGTCATGACATTAAGTCACACTCTAAAAATGTTACCACATCATATGTTGGCTTTTAGTGATTGAGATTTCCATAGCCATCTCCTGTTACCTGTATTCACTTATTCTAGATAAGGTGTTCATAGTGAAGATGCTGTATGTAATAATTAAGTAGCGAAGCACTCCATCCAAACCTAATTGGAAGATTGTTATAGAATCATAGAATGGTTTGGGTTGGAAGGGACCTTAAAGCTCATCCAGTCCCAACTCCCTGCTATGGGCAGGGACACCTTGCACTAGAGCAGGTTGCTCCAAGCCCCGTACAACCTGGCCTTGGGCACTGCCAGGGATGGGGCAGCCACAGCTTCTTTGGGCAACCTGTGCCAGTATCTCACCTCAAAACTTCTAAATGTAGGTTTTTAAAGTAGTTTGTTAAAAAATGTATGCTCTAAGTAAGGAGAGATTCCTTTTGAAAATATCTTAATCTCTTACACAGGTCCAACTCAGTGAAAAATACGTAGTTGCATAGAAGAGTTCTGCTTCTTTAGTGGTTCTAGCAAAATAGAAGAAGCCTTAGTTTTTCTCTCATGACAGTTCATCAGATGGTCTTGAGAGAGTTCAGTTTGACTTTTGAACTTACTTTAGCTGCCCACATTTCTCTCACCTTCTTCCTATCTCATGTCTGATTGTGCATCTTTCTTTTACCTAAACCATAAGGTACTTAAGGCTATTTTATTCTCTCTACAATCTGGAATGAGTTTTACACTCTTCTAAGCAAGCCTTGCTGCATGATCACTGAGATAATATGTGGTAGAGGACACTGGTTGGTTATTTAGGGATTTCATGTTCTACTATATCAGCTCCTGCTCAAGCTTGCATACTTTGGAGATGCTGTTTCAGTTGCTAAAGGATTATGGGGAGATATGAACCTCAGAAATCTTAAGTGTCTGTGCTTTGTTTCAGTCCCACGGGACAAATAGTCTTTTACTACTGAAAGGAATTAATATAGAATCACAGAATATGTGGGTTTGTTGTTTTGTTTTGTTTTGTTTTTAAGAAGTCTTTTGCCCAGTAAGCTGTCAGTAATTTCTTACTACATCCAAAACCACACTAGCACCATTTCTTATGCACTGACATCTGTTAAAATCACCAGCTGAATTTAGCAGAAGATGAATGGGACCTAATGCTGAGCCTGGGTTTTGGTAGCTAAAAAGCAGCGTTTCATCCAGATTCACTCTGCTTATGCTCTTTTGAGTTCTTTGTGTTCATAAGCTTTATAAAACACCAAGGAATTTGCTTAAAATTTAATAATGAATTATTAAGAAATTTAAAATGGATATACTTTCCTACCTTTTGCTATTACCCTTAACAGTCTTTTTCGTCTCAGAATAATGTAACTGCAAAAATAGAGGATAGGACTGTAATTAACTAAATTACAGTCTAAACCTAATATCTCTTTTATCAGTAATCAAACACTGGTATTTGAAGAAGCTTGAATTCTGGATTTTATTCTGAATTCTTTGTGAATTTAGAGGTTGCTTCTAGCATACTTGCTCTTACTGGGTAGTACTGTGGTGTGTGGTTCATTCCTATCAAATTCAGTGTTGCCTCTTGTAAACCAGACTAATTTTACAAATCATCGAAATATAGAAATAGCAACACTGAAAACATTGTATCTTTATGAGCTGCTGTGAAGTAGCACGACTGGTAGATGATTTTTTTTTCTCCTCATGTCATCAGATATAGAAGATCTTTGTGAACCTGAAAACGCATTGCCTTGTAATGGCTTAAACAATAACACAATGCTCCTTGAACAATTAAAACATGCAGAACACAGAGCAAGACTTGCAGAAGCAGCCTTGGATGGAGCACAAGAGGATCTTCAAAAAATGAGGTAAGTGTTGGAACTGAAGTTTTTGTGATTTAATTTGATGTGTTCTGTGTGAGATGCTTACGTTTGAAGACCAATAGAAATTCAAAGCAGTGATAGAATGTAATTGTAGAATAGAACTCATGACTTCTGTTGGGACAGTATTTTTTGACTTATCTTGTGGATTATTAGTAAACATCTTGTAGGCGATTAGTTAAAACTGCACAAAACCTGCACAGATCGAAAGAGCAAAGTATTCTTAGGAAAGCTAAATAACCACATGGCCCAGAAACATGTATTTTGCTTCAGACCACTCTGTTTTTCTCTTTTCCATTAGTATTTTAGATGCAAATTTAAACACTGAAGATGTATACCACAGAGAAAAGGGAGGTATTGACAAATTAAATACATGACTCTCAACATTTTCAGAAATGGCTTCAAACAATGATTGTTAGTCACAGAATCCAGTTACAATTTGGAGAAAACCTTAGTGAAATTAATAAACCAAGTTTTCAGCTACTTGTATTTTCAGTATCAGGTGTGGATTCTGTTAGTAATTTTGTGCACTGCAGTCAGGAGTTGGGAGATCTCCATAGCTGTACATGCTACTTCTAAATCTTGAGGTCTTCAAAATATGGATTGGTGATGCTCATGGATAAAATGGGAGTATAAACTTCTTTTAGGGTCATATAGGATTAAGTCATGTACAAACTTGTCATTTCAAGATCACACTGATTGAGCACTGTAGAACTGAAATTGTGTTTAAGAGACTTGGAATAATAAATAATTCATGCTCTTTTGTGGAGAAGTGGCAAAACCCTTGTTTTGTAAAAGACACTTGAATGTTCCTTGAATGTTTTGAGAATAAACGCTTGATGTTACTAGAAACCAGATTTACCAAAATAAATTCATGTATTCAGATCCTATCAGCTGTGAACAATTATGCTTGTAAAAAATGAAGTTTTGTCTTCTGCTGGGTTTAACTTTTGTAAATAATGCTTTGTAGCTGACAGCAGTTTTTTGATATCTGAGTACATTATGCATTAATTAATCATAAACAATAAGAATGAAAGAAATTTGTTGCTGTCCTTGGAAAACTAAGTTTTCATCTGTGTGTTGTCTTGTACTCTTGTTCCCTCTTTCATTTAAAAGAAAGAAAAACTTTTTCAAGTAAGCAGTTGCAATTTCTCTTCAGCTCTGAACTTCAATCAGGCTTACATAGATTTCTTTTCGAGGTTAGTATATCAAATTATCTGCTTTGTAAAAGGCAGCCTTTAATTTTTCTTTGTCAACACAGGCTCTTCAGTTCAGCAGGGATTGGCCGGCAGTAAAAATAGCCGGATGTAGATGTGATGAAGCAGCACAGATTTTAATTTTAGATAGATAAACCTGTTCGATTGTAGTAGTTGTATGTGCTGTGATTTGTAGTGATACTGATTCATGCTGGAGGTTACTCCACTGAAAGAGACCATCAAAGAATGTTTCCTTTGAGGTAAACCTCTGCAAAATATGTCTTGGAAGTCTGATGTGGAGCAAGAATAGTTTACAGAACCTTAATGTACAGTAACATGTATTTATATTCTGTCGCTGTCCTGGGTTCAGCTCTAACAGTTATTTTTCTTACTAGCTGGTGCAGTGCTGTGTTTTCAGCTTTCGTCTGAGAACAGTACTATGGCTTAAACCACAACAGTCATGGAAATAGGTTTATACGGGTATGAAGCAAGCTGGTTGTCTGTCTTCAACTTCTAGAGTTTAAAGAAAAATAAATCTAGATCCAGGAGCTTTGAATAGACTTCTAGAATGCTGAGAATTAAAAAGGGCACAAAGCAGAGACATGCAGGTGAAGCCCTAGTGACCTCTTGTTTCTCCCCACTCTCCCCCTCCAAATGGTAACAGTGCTATAAATCATGTCACCTTTAGCATTTGATGTAACTTAGAGATTTAAGAGCATGGTTTATATATCCTCTTTTTTTTGTTTGGTTTTGGTTTTTGTTCTTTTTTAATAAAACTCTGTCTCCAGAGTTTGGTACTTGTGTGGTGTGCATAGGCTGGAGAAAGTATTGGCTGAATCCATTTTAAATAATTTGAAATTTAAAATTGGGTTTAAATCTTACAAAGGGATAATTATACTTAATTGTATGTCATAGAATCTGTTCTTTGTAAGTTTACATTTTTATCATTGTGATAGTTATCTATAAGTAAGGAAAAAGCAAGCTGTATTGGTAAAGAGCAATATTAAAAATAAGATCCAGACCTTACCTGTATGTCAGCAAAACCAGGAGGTTTCTGATATTGACGAACTTTTAGTGTGGATTTCCTTACCACTGTCTTTTTCCTGTCCAGACTAGTTAAGCAGAGAAGTATTTGACATGTCAGGACTGAAACAGTGGTTTTGTTTGGTCTTCCTGTTGTTCTGTAAGGATGGTGCTGTAATGAGATGTTACTTGCATCTTCTATACATTAAGTTCCTATTTAAGCAAATATGACCCCTGCTAAAGCTGAGCTTTGGCTGCTTTGGAGTCATCTGGCATGCAAGTTCTGTTGATGTTGGACTGTATACCTTGCAGGAATACTGTCTGGCTGGAGCACGTTTGCTTTTTCTCACTTCATTGTGGGTTAATATGAGCTGTTTGCTTATTGTGAAAACAGAAAAGCTGTCATACCTCTTGATTTGTGTATTTTGTCAGCAAAACAACTTTGGGAAATGGGAAGAGAACATGTGTGTTAGGAATGCAAGGCTGTGAAGGAGCAAAAATAAGCTGCATGAAATTGAAGTAGTACATGGGATTTTAAGCTGTGGTTTGTTTCCACCCAAATGCTTCAGTTTTAAAGCACTTTGTTCTACCTTCTGCTAGTTGTATGGTGTTGTATGGTTTGTAGTTCTTGTGTTCTTAGTATGGAGTCCGTATCTGCATAGACAGCCTAAACCACATGTCATTTTGACCACTGTGGTACAAGACAATTCCTCCTTAAAACCAGAAATGAAGCCTGACTGTTTCACTGCTGGTTTTTGCTGGTTGGAAGCAGAAAGCATCACTGCAGGAGGGATGATGGACAGAGATCCGCATGCAGCAGCCCAGAGGAGTCGGCAGAGGGAGGTTGTGCCTGCTCAAAGAGGGGCCCATTGTTGTCACAGCCCCTCCGAAGCCTGGTCTTTTGCCTCGTTGAAGCCCCTTCTCCCCCCTCTCACCCTTGCCTCTTTGCCATGATCCCGTAAATGATGTCTCAAGGGTCTATTTCAAACTGATTGCAGGCGATTTGCGCAGGATTTTGTGATGAATGCAGATGCTGGGAGCAGCTTGTCATCCAGTGCCATTGCAGACCTTCAGGAGGATGAGGATGGCGTTTACTTCAGCTCATATGGGCATTATGGGATACACGAAGAGATGCTAAAGGTTAGAAAGTCATCTCAACTGCATCTTAGTAAGACTAAAGAGGAAAGATGGGATGAAGTGGGCTGTGTGCCCATAAATATACTGCAGAGCAGCTGCATTTTTAACCCTTGCTATTCATGATAAGATTTTTCCTAGTAGTTGGGTTGTGAAAATTTTTCAGTTCTATTTCCTTTATGTAAATTCTGTTTACATGAAACATTAGGAACATAAAATCATTTACAGATATGCTTGAAGATAGAATATGTATAGCACAGCCTTACCTTGCCAAAAGCAGCTTTTTCTAGGATGCTTAAAATATAAAGGATAAAACATGGTACAGTCAGTGAATATTTTTCTGTAGTTTATATTCTCCTAACAATTGAAATTTGTTAGGAAAAACCATTTCCCAAATATTGGGGTTTCCTATTGTGGTACATAAACAGAAATTGTAGGTATTTGTACACATTTCAGTATATTGGTAACATGACACTGAACAGCTGAAAAAACTGTATGCTCCTTTTATGTGATAAATATAGACAATTAATGCTTAAAACTCTTCAAAGTCAAGCCTGTGTATTCCCTTTTAACTTAAAAACCCAACAAAACAACCAAACACAAAGCCCAACAACTTATACTTGACTTGTAAATCAAAATCCCTTAATGCTTCCTTTCAGAAAAAGTATCATATTTGTGCAAATCATGAACAGTTTTATCATTTTAATGCAGAAATAATTAAATTCCTGCCTAATGTAGAGATAAAATAGGGAGTTGTGAAGTGACTTTGTTCATGCAAGTAGCATATAAAGTTTTCTGCTTTGTAAAAAATTTACTGGCAATACACATGCATCTTTTAAGAACAGCATGAGGTTAATTTGGGGGGGGGGGAGGAGGGGAGGGATAGTGTTTTACTGAAGCTCACACATTTCTGCCAAAGTTGATATATTCCCAAATGTATAGTCTAGAGAAATATAATTTGTCTTAAAGATAAACAAGAATTACAGAAGCTTGGTTTTGCAGTGGTATAAAGGTGTCATTTGAGATGTTATAGGCTATAGGATGAGGCAGCCTTTCCATTTGCTAATAAATTTTATAATTCTGCATGTCTGCACAAGGAGATTGGGACAAAATTGTATTTTAGTGGTTTTCAGGAATGTTTTTCTGAATGCTTTTAAGACTTTTGGCTTTCCTAAACATATGGAAACAGTTGCTTTTTATCATCGATGCATTGCATTTTTTCCTATGGCTATATACGGAATTTGATTTATTTATTTGTCGACATTATATGAATACAGAAGCTTGCTATATTGAAATTATTAAAGAATCTTGCTGTAAGAATTTTAAGCCTGTTTCTGACACTGTTCAGTTCTTCACCCCCCCCCCCCCCCCAGCACTGGTAGTGATAGCGTGAAATTTCAATTTGAGTGGGTTTTTTTCTGGAAGTACTTCAGAGAAAGGGGAAGAGTAGCGTTACTTTACACTGGCCAAATGGCTAGTGTTTCCCTTGCTGTATTCTTTTGTTCAGTAATTTCTTGACTATGATCTTAATGATTTTCCTTAATGTGTTTTTAGAAGCAAACCAAAAAAAAGGCATTACACTGAGTGAGAGAATGGGGAATAGAAACACCTGAATGACAGTGGCTTACTGGAGCAGCAGTGCATAGAGTAGAAACAGCATCTAGAATTGTATTGATTAAGTCGGGGCAGTGCTGAGGCAGTGGGAGTGGGCAGGTTGTAAGGCTGAAAGCTTTCCAGCTGGCTGTATTCTGAATTGATGCTGAATGTTGTGATTTTATTTTATTTTCCCTAGATTTTTTTTGGTTGCTTCAGTAAATCCTGTTACATACTGCAGTAGAGGTGAACAGCTAAAAATAGTTGCTCCAAATATATTGTCATAGGAAACTAGTTTCAAGGATCACAATTTTTTATTGATGTTAATTATGTATAATTTTCAAGTACTGTTTCTAAAATAATCCCTAAGTGTTTCTTTAGCCTATGTATGTATGTAGGATATTCCTCCCAAACATAAGACTGGATTTTAGGCTTTTCAAGCCTTAGAATAATTTGGTTCGTCTCCAGATTTTTCATGAACATTTCCTTTGTTCTTAGTCTCTGTTTTGGATCTTGTTTTTCTACTGAAATAGACTTTGTTCTTTCTTACTGGAGGAAATTCCTTTAGTTTCTGTATTGCTTGTAAAAATTCTTACCTGCTATAGTAGAAAAAATATTAAGTATAAGCAGATAGATTTTACACTTCAGTATTATTTATAGATGTGTCTCTACTAGGTGAAAATAGCTTAAAATTTTTCTTAGCTGTAACAGTTGAACTGTTGAACAATTTCAAACCCTATAGTTGGCTGTCAATTTGTGTACCTGCTGATGCATATTAGATCAATGTTTTAATAGATTACCTTGCATTGAGCTATGCTGCTAGCTTTCATATACGAAGGTACTGTAAATGTTTAGTTCTATGCTTGAAAACATTCCAGTTTCTTGGCTTGCATTACAGTTAAATTTATTTATTTATTGTACTGGGCTTTCATAGAATGTACAGTTTCAATTACCAGCTGGCATAAGGTTTGCTAATTTACAGTTTGTTCAGAAATAAAAAAGGTTAATCTGATCCAGAACTTCTTAAGGAATCTGTGTGTTGTAGGATTGTCAAAAATAAAATGAAACAAATCATTATGAGCTCACAACTCCAGTTTTTACCATTGTATAGAAGGTGGTTACGTAAAGTTGATGCAGTATTGCCACTCTTATTACTGCTCTTCCTGGAAAGTGGTGAGGTATTAGTAACTTTGAAACAAAATCAAACACACCAGCTTGGGAAACTGTAAATCAATTTCTTATTTTCCCCCCAGAGGCTCAGATGGCTTATTTGCAAGGAAAATAAACTCTGGAAAAACATTGTATGGCAAGTGTGATTGCAGAGCCCTTGTAAGTAGAGTAGCCACAAAACAGCTTTAGGCCAAGTTGGAAAGCAAGATTTTCAGCATTTTTGAACAACATGCTGTGCCTAGGTAGAAAAAGTGAACCCTTTTTTATTCTTTAAATTATAGGATAAAGTGCGTACAGAAAGTTATCGTGACTTCATCTACCAGAACCCACATATCTTCAAGGACAAGGTAGGTGGAATAGCTCTGCGAATACAATAATTTCTGCTCCTTATTATTTTTTAAGTGGTAGAAATCCCTCAGTTTGGCTACTTCTTAGCTTTGGGAATGAAATATTGCGTTGACAAGATTTAATTTAATGTCCTCTGGCTTTATGAGGTGGCAGAGTGCTATTCAGCTGCTGGAGGGTGCAAAGTGCTGATAACAGAAGTGCTGATCACTGTTGTCATTGCTCTGTGTGCCATGTCGAGGTGTTCATTAATTATGTTGGTGGGGTTAAGCTGAGCCTTTCCTGTCCAGTATATTAAGTGGGATCTACCTTAGAGGGCCTCTTTACTAGTAGTAAAGCACAAATTTGCGCCTGATATAGTACAAACATTTTAGAAGCACTGTGTAATTAGAACTTGAGTTTGTTGTGATTTGAGTTACAGCGAGCAACCTTCTCTTCTGGATTAGCTTTCCTCTACTTGATGTTTAGCATTCTTAAACTGCATATGGATATTTCTTAATGTGAAACCAGGATGTCTAGGTTTATGGAAGACAGTCATTTTTGATTTTTATTTTGGTGTTGATTGAGACTTTATTAGTAAGTCATAAGGCTTCAGAGTAGTTGTGGAAGTAATAAGAGTGCACCCATCTGATAATCCTCAGGAATTATCTGTGAATAGTGCTAGATACGGTTTTGTCCTAGAAGGGAGATATTTCAGGGTAGATAGTGCATACTCTTTGTATGGGATAGGTAGATAGTGCATGCTCTTTGTCTTACCTCAGATTTCTGTCGGCAGTTCCAGCAGAAAAATTATAAGGAAAATAGTTTTCTTCCTTTTTTGCTTCAATCCATGTCACAAGCCTTTTTCTACTAAACATTTCTCTTTGGTTATAATGACAGAACAACCAAAAGTGGTGGAAAAACGTTATGCTGTCAGCTACTTAAAAGATGAAGGTGACAGCACAGGTTGGAAGCGCATCCAACACAGCAGAAAGATCAATAAAAGAAAGAAATTTTTTGTGGGAGAAATTCAGTTTCAGATGCCCCTAAAATTGGTAAACGCAGGCTTTTACAGTGAGGCTGATCTCAAGTTACATGGAACGTGTGGAAACCCATGGAAACTGATTTCTGAACTTGGCGCTTTTACACTTATTTTGATCAACACCACCTCAAATTCATAATGTATTAGTGTGTTGAGGCTGAATAAAAAAAAAAAAAGATTCGCAATTGCTTAGAGTTCCCAACAGCTTCCATGTACGTGACCAGTGACCCACTTAATTTCTTAAGATCATCTAGTTCCAGGATGGAGCATTTAACACTTCTCTGGGCAACCTGTGCCAGCGCTTCACCACCCTCACAAGGAAGAACTTCCTTAATCTAACCTGAACTTCACCTGTTCAATTTTAAACCCTTTAACACTTGTCCTATCGCTACAGTCCCTGATGAAGAGTCCCTCTACAGCATCCGTGTAGACCTGCTTCAGATACTGGAAGGCTGTTACGTGGTCTCTACACAGCTTCTCTTCTGCAGGCTGAGCAGCTCCAACTTTCTCAGCCTGTCTAAGAGGTGCACCAGCCCCTTATCATCCTCATGGCCTCCTCTGGAGTTGCTCCAACTTGATATGTTATAATGGAGAATATATGGGATATTTTTTCAGAGATCTGCCTTTGAAGTGAGAGTTGTTACAGACTTCTGAAGGAACTGTTAAGGTGGTTTGCTTAATTTATGTATTGTACAATGTTCTCAGAACTGTATTAATGAGTGAAGCTTCCAACTTGAGGAAATTGTCTCTCTTCCCTTAACATTTGATGTCAATTAAAAAGAAAAAAAAAATGGGGAAAAGTCTGATACTGTAATTCCTAGAAGTTCCATGTGGTATTCCTCCCTAGAAAACAATGTTTTTTGTCTTTCTGAAAGGACACTTGTCTGGTGGGTTGGGAAGAGCTTGTTCAAAGCGCTCCGTTGGTCATACTAGCTTTGGAAACAAATCTGCAGTATCCCAAAGAGGTGTAATTGCATGGTGACACATGATAACAGAATATCTAGGGCTGCTTATTATGCATACTTTATTCAGAACCAGCCAGTTTGTTCTCTCAGTTTTCAAAAATGATTACCAAACCTTGAATAAATCTTGCTTGCTGTCTTTATTTTCTACCTTTCAAATGTACTTGAGATGAGAATAGGACAATTCAGGTTACCTGCCTAGCAGGAGTGGTTGAGATGGCCTTACTCAATAAAAGGAAATGTGATCCATTTTAAAGCAAGACTATTTTTTACTGGAAAAAAGAATTGGTTAGAAAAGCACTACTGCTGTGCTTATTTTTTGATATAGAAGTCTAGGCAGGCAACAATGCCCTATTGATGGGGAAGGAGCCAGTTTTTATACATTGTTCCTACTAAAAGTTCGTAGCTGGAATTAATTTAATTGGTGAAAATACCCAACCTCCTTTTTTCTGAATTTGAAATAATTTTTTTTCTTTAACTAAAAGTAGAATATAAGCTTTGGTTAGACTGCAGGAAAGGGTGTAGTGCTGTAGTGAGCTACAGTACAGTCAAATGGCCAGTCCAGGCTGCTCCAGATCTCTGGTGGGAGGCCATATGTGATCACTGCAAGAATCCATTAGCCATAGACCCTTGTCCTCAGGCTAATTGGTGATCATTCTGCTTGTCTTTCCGTGCCTCAGATGTGTTCCAGGTTGTGTATTTTCTCTCCTGTGCCTTTTTCTCCACTCCTGTCCCCTGCCTAAGGCCAGATGAGTTCTATCTGGGTTTTTAAGTGACCAGGGCAGCTGTCCAAAGTGGTGTCTGTTTTGGTTTTTTTCCAATTTGTGGTGATTGCTCTCTTCATGCAACTGTACATCAAGATCATTCTTTAACCTAGGTTTATATTTGGCTCTGGTTTCCATCTTTCGTGGCTCAGCATTTTTTTTAACTGCCATGGGTAAAGTGTTAGAATAGATGATGCTAAAGGGTGTGAGATTTCAGCAGCTGCTGAAACATTAATTTTTACCTTCTATTCCTGGCTACAGGAGACTTCAGCCTAAGGATTTCTGTAGCCATTACATATGCATATGTAACTTGTGAATGAGTTGTAAAATTGACTCCTATTGGAATGTGGCTGCAAAGTGGAAATCTGTCCGCAACTTTCATGGCCAGCCCCTACACAAGGGGCTATAAAAAAAATCTTAATGCTTTTTTAGTCTGATTCCAAATTGTAAGTTGCTCTGTCAAGGCAAGTGATGGTCAACTCTTAGGTCATTGCTTCCCAGGACACCACTGCAGAAGCTTACTTATACTGTGCTGCCAAGGATAAACAGCTATTTTTATTCATGTTGGCTTTAGAATCATTGTTCTGTATCCAGCATCAGAGCATAGAGACTTGTACACAAGGGAAGGTAAGCAGACCTTGTGTGTAGAGCCTTCGATATTATTTGTCAGGTGGAATTTAAAAGTGCATATGCATGTTTTTGTTGTGCCAAAACAAGCAAACGCTCAATAGCTCATAGAAAGTTTGTCAGAAGGGTGTATTACTGCATTTATATATTTTGTAAAATGGGGTTATTATCAAGAGTGGGAATGATTTGATGAGTTCTTTGGAAAAAAAAGGTAAGCTGTGAGGGCACCTTTTACTGGGTGCTGTGCTAAGGAGAGGCAGTGAAATAAGTTTTTGTTTCCAATGAACTATTTTTATGACTAGTAATTCTGACTCAATGTTTTAATCTTAGAAGTCTTCTAGTAAGTTTTGCTTACTCTCTTGTTTACAGTATCACAGTATCACAGTATGTTAGAGATTGGAAGGGACCTCAAAAGATCATCTAGTCCAATCCCCCTGCCGGAGCAGGAACACCTAGATAAGGTTACACAGGAACGTGTCCAGGCGGGTTTTGAATGTCTCCAAAGAAGGAGACTCCACAACCTCCCTGGGCAGCCTGTTCCAGTGTTCTGTCACCCTCACTGAGAAGAAGTTTCTTCTCAAGTTTAAGTGGAACCTCTTGTGTTCCAATTTGTACCCGTTTCCCCTTGTCCTTTCATTGTTTGCCACTGAGAAGAGCCTGGCTCCATCCTCGTGACACTCCCCCTTTATATATTTATATACACTAATAAGGTCACCCCTCAATCTCCTCCAAACTATAGAGACACAGCTCCCTCAGTCTTTCCTCATAAGGGAGATGCTCCACTCCCTTAATCATCTTAGTTGCCCTGCGCTGGACTCTCTCCAGCAGGTCCCTGTCCTTCTTAAACTGAGGGGCCCAGAACTGGACACAATATTCCAGTTTAGGTCTCTTGTATAGGAAAAGTCTGTCTTCCCAGTTCTGATTCTGTTAATGCTTAAATGCTATGCATAGTATGAGTGACTACATTGTATTCAGGAAACTGATTTTCATATTTCAGAACGTTTTGGGGTTTAGTGCTTAGAATTTTTTAACACACTAGTAGTGTGTAACTATATTAAGTAGAAGCCCAGCAGTAAGAAAGTTGATGATTGTTAGTGATTCACTGATTAAAAGTGCTCAGGTTATAATTTCCTTTTTTTCCTGTCATGTAACTTTTCAGTTACTACCCAAATAATTGCTTGTGCTAGTTTCCCGTGTGACTGAATCTGCGACTGGAACTAGTCTGCTAGACTAGGACTGTCCATCTGTAAAAGGTAGTGGAGGGTGTGGAGTTAGAACTGCAGTTTCATTTGGATATCTCTGAATCATAGAATCATGGAATGGTTCGGGTTGGAAGGGACCTTTAAAGATCTTTTCATTTGAATGTAATAAGAGTTGATGCTACCTTGTGTTCCTTCTGTTAAGTGTATGGTATCTCACTGATGTAGGAAGACATGAAATAAGATGTTTATTTTTACCTCTGTTTATTTGCTTCAGGTGGTCTTGGATGTTGGCTGTGGAACTGGAATACTCTCCATGTTTGCTGCCAAAGCAGGTGCAAAGAAAGTTATTGGAGTTGACCAATCTGAAATCATCTATCAGGCTATGGACATCATTAGGTAGGAAAAGTTCCAAGAAAAGGATGGTAAATAATGCTGTAGAAAGTTATTAAAACCAAACAAAACAAAAAAAAAACCCAACCAAATACAAACCCATTTTAAGAGCATGCACACATGCACATGCACGTAGCCTGCAGAGTCACTCAGAAAAGTTTGTTTCCATCAAAGATGTTGAGTGCCATGTGAACTGTCTTGGAGTAGTATAGGGTGGAAAGGAGCCCTGTGGAAGTGTGGGGAGTGTGTCTGGTCTGTCCTGTGTCAGAGTGAGTCTCATAGGTGGCCCAGATTCAGCTTCAGAAGATAGCTGCCTCTTCTGTCTAAACTTCTGTGGGAAGTGTCTCATTTGACTAGCCTCACTCTTTGTTTTAAACTAATCATAACTTCTGTTTTTTTCAGTCTGTGTTACCTCTCATCCAGCCCCTGTGATAAAAGAGGTTGGCTCTGTCTTCTCTTCACCCTTCTAAACAGAGGCAGGCATCATAATGCCATCCCTTAACCATCCATTCTTCAGGCTGAACAAAGCTAGTTCTCTCAGCTTCTCCCTGTGTATCATGTGCTCCAGCATCCCATCATCTTGATGTCCTTCACTGGACTTGCTTTGATATGTCAATGTCTTTCTTGTAGTTGGAAGCCCACAGCTGGCCACTGTGCTTCCAGGTGCAGTTTTGCAAGTATCAAAATGAGGTGAGGTGAAAGCTCACTTTCCCTGACATGCTTCTGCCCTTTTGCATATCTGACAGTAGACTCCTCTTACTATAAGGGTCCACTGCTGACTTACGTTCAATTTATTTACCAGGCCCCTTATCAGAGCAGGAACAGTTAGCACAGCTGATTTCTGATCAGCAGGAACCCATCTGTACTGTTTCACAGGGTTATTCCCACTGAGGTGCAGGTCTGCACCTTTGCCTTTGGATCTCTGAGGTTCCTGTCATTCCCTTATCTACAGTCTGAGGTCCCTCTAAATAGCAGCCCTACCCTCTAGCATATCAGGTGCTCTCTGCTAATTCAGCATTATCCACAGACTTGCTGAGGGTGTGTTCTGTCCTGTTAGGTCACTGGTAAGAGTGTTAGTTGGTATCAGAAACAGCACTGAACCCTGAGGGACACCTCTGGTACTTGGCTACCAGTTAGACTTTGGACTCCTTTGCTCACTTCTTGTAATCCTTATGGTCTAGGCAGCTTTCTTCCCATCTGATGGTTGGGATGCACTCTGCATTTCACTAATCATCCTATAGAGGATGTTAAGGGTGACTGTGAGTATATGTAAAAATGAAGCAATGGCACCTGAAAACTTAGAAAGTATTTCCTAGCATGAGTTAGGAGAAAGGTAAATGTAAATGTGTACTGTTGATATCTGAGGCATGTACAGCTTTTTGTTGTGGTTCTTTTTTGTAAGAGCAACTGTAGAAAAGAAAGTCCAGGTAAATACTGAAGAATTTGGAAGTGACAGTTTTTATCCAAGCTGATGTTGTACAGAAATAACGTCTTGGTAGAATTTTTGGGTTAGATACCAATTCACAGTAGAGATGCAACACCACATGCTTGGATGCTGTAAACTTGTACTATTAAATAAATGCCTGTTTAAGAAAAGTACCATGTTAAGTATTAGCTGCAACTTAGACTCAAATGCTTTTTGCACAATAACTTGTTCTCTAAAGAGAACTTTTCTCAGGAATCCGTGACATCTCTAGAACAGTCACAAATGTGAAATAGTGTTTTATTTCTAATGTACTAGATGACACTTAGGATTGTTCATTCCTTCAAACAAGTGCACAGAAAGTCCTGTATGTGTTATTACGTAGAGGAGGATAGAAGTATCAGCCAACATGTATTACATTTGGTGAGGAGAAACGCAGGCCTTTAAGAAAAGCAACAAATCCAAACTCTTAAACTATTAAGAGTGATGAATTGCCATGTGAAGTACACAGTGAACCATTGGTGTAAGGTACACCTTGATAGATGCCTTCTGCTTTAAAAGATTCAATTCACATTAAAGTCTTCTGTTCATATCAAAATTATTTATATTTGTTTTGTTAAATCTCCTTTTCCAAAGGAATAAAGCTGACAAACCTGTAATAGAGTAACAAATATTTATTGGAATACTAAACAGCTGTGTAGCGTAAAACTCTCTATTGAGGTATGCTTCAGCAGTGATTCCAGCATGTGCCCAAAAGAGCTTTCGTGCCTTCCAGAATTCAGAATCATTCCTAGCATGTTCATGACTAGAAACTGAGCAGCCCATGTGTATAAATAAAGTGGAGTAAGTGCCTGAGTGACATGATTATTTCCCAAAGTTACACAATAAACTTACCTGTAGCTAAATACTTGCCTTTTCCTTACTGTGAATGGCTGCCCATAAAATTTCCAGCACACTGAATGAGTTGATTTTTGTCATTCATCACTGTTACGCTAGAATTGAAAGTTGAATTATACTTCCTAAATAGCATCTGATCAGTTTTTCCTGCAGTGTGTAAATTACATAGGTTTGTTTGGGGATTTTTAATACCTTACAATTGAAAACAAGTATGTAATGAATTTGTTTCCTCTTTTGTTTTAAATTATGTCCTTGTTGTTTGGTCTTCTAGGAAGTTATCCTGGAATCTCTTTTTGTCCTTGAAATATGGTTGTGGGGGATAGCTCTTTAGCATTTTATTTCTCACTTAGAACTTCAGGGTTTACTTCTGTTTACTGCATTAAATATGATATTAGTGATAAAGTGCTACTCTTCTATCAGAAAACTGTCTCATGTAGAGGGGTTAATTGATCTTTCCAACAGCCCACATGTTCAAGTAGCCCTTTGACCCTTTCCTTTGCCTCCCTTCATTTTGGTTGTTTTCCCATTGTCTTCTAGATTGAATTTTTAATGTGATTACCAGTCTGCACATTCAACATTCTGTTGAAAGCCAGACAGAATGTGAGAGTAAGATATCAGGATAGGGAGGGAAGGGGCAGAGATAAGAACTGCCATAGAAAAATAAATTTATTGGGTGGAAATACATTACTGCCGTCACTAAGAACAGCTATTGTGATGTTGTGTATGTGCAAGACACATATGTGCAAGACAGACTAATATGGTTTGCCAAGAAAAAAATACTATATTTCAAGCATTTACATATTTAGTAATTTCACTGTCATGCAGTTTTTGTTTAAAAAGGTGTAGTCATATCACAGTACCTTCCTTCTTTACACAGGATGGTGGTACCCTTACTTGCAAATGAGGTGTTATACCTGATGACTGCAGTTACTAAACATTGCAGGTGATTTTGGCCACAATCACAGTGGGAAGGATGCCTTTGTTGTGGAATAGCTGTAATACTGATCTAGAGGGAATTTGCAGCTAGTTTTAAATAAAAAAAAAAGTTGTGCAAAACAGCTTTGCAAGGAAGTTAATTTCCATTGCTGTCCTAGTGTGATAAGTAGTCTCTAATTACTATAGACTACAAGGGTCAAAGATGGAGAACTGGGAACACGGGACTCTGAACAGAAGTGTAATTTTAAGTTGCCTTTTTCTCTATTTTCTTGATTTCTGAAGCTTACACATTTCCACATGCAGCATGTTGGAGGTATGGAGGTCTACTGTCTGACACCTCTGCCTGGCACTAAATCTGCAGTTTTTTGGCTACTTGGAATCATTCCCTCTGAAATGTAACTGAGAAGATTTTAAAAAGTTATTGGAGGGAAAAAAGCAAAATATAGACATCATTCTCTCGCTCTTGACAGGATGACTTCGAAATGGAAACTAATTTGTTGATGTTGTGACTTGCAGATTAAATAAGCTTGAAAATATCATTACGTTAGTCAAAGGAAGAGTCGAAGAAGTAGATCTGCCATTGGAAAAAGTGGATGTGATAATATCTGAATGGATGGTAAGGTGCATGAATATTCCTTTCAGGGCATAATTATTTTCAGGAAAACTTGTAATTTATTTATTTTAATTTTTTTTTCTTCATGTAAAAATGATTCTTTAAGTGATGAGATTTTTTTAACCAGAAATATATCATGCTTGCAACAGTGTCCTTGACAGCATGTGAGAAGGGGTAATGGTATGGATTATGTGGTACTGGGGTACAATTCTTGATCTCTTTTGTTCATGCTCTTCCAACTCAAGGGTCTCTAAGTACAGTTGAGCTCTTTTGGGTACAGCAGTAAGTTTCTGTTTAGTAGTTAGTATGCCTGTCTACACAGTACTGTATGCCTCAGTAATACTATTGTAGCTGCTCAGGTGAAAGTAATGGAGAAATATTGTGGTAGTCATCTAGCTTGATCATTCTGATGAGTAAAATACCTTTAGTCTGCAAAAGACAGCTAAAGACTATCGTGACTGTGGATAATGGAATAAGGAGGTGAGGAGCATACGCACTGCAAAATGTGCAAATCTAGAGCTTGAAAACAGCATTGCTATTCAATGCAGGGTTTTTTAGTATTAGAATGGAGTAACTGATTTTAAAAGCACATAATGAAGAGGTGGCCAACAGGAAATGTAGTGTGTAAATGGGCCATTTCCTGGAATCCATTGGATTTCAGCTATTTGCCTGTTAGTTTTCTTTCATATTCTGAATGGCTGAGGGAACTGGGGGAGGTTAGTCTGGAGAAGAGAAGGCTCAGGGAGGACCTTATCGCTCTGTACAACTACGTGAAAAGATGATGGAGCCAGGAGGTGGCTGGGCTCTTCTTCCAAGTAACAAGTGATACAACAAGAAGAAACTATCTCAAGCTGCACCGGGGAGGTTTAGACTGGATATTGGGAACAATTTCTTCACCGAGAGAGTGTTTAGGCATTGGAACTGGCTGCCCAGTGTAGTGGTGGAGTCACCGTCCCTGGAGGTGTTCACAAATTGTGGCATGGTTTAATGGTGGACTTGGCTGTGCTGGGGTAAAGGTTGGACTTGATGATCATAAAAGGTCTTTTCCAACCTAGTTGATTCTATGATTCTGTGACTGTTAAGACAGTTGTGCTTGCTACCTGCCATTCATTCTAAGGAAGAAATCTGTGTGACAAGACCCAGTGCCAGGCTGAAGTTTGTAGTGACTGATCAAGCCTGTTTCCTATCAAAAATATAGTAGGATACACCCCTTGTGATGTTTTTTGAGGACTTCTGATATTCCTCCTGATAGTCTCCTCATGTTGCAGACCTTCAAAAAACACTTCAAAACGTGTTTTTTTTTTTCATGCTGGTTCCCACTGTTTGGACTTAATGAAGAATTCTTTTGTCCTTCAAGTTGAAGATCAGTGATGGAAACTTACATTCTAAATCACTTGGTTTTTTGTAGTTGTTTTACAAACTGTGTCTCTTCTACTATATACAGCAGCCTTTTGGAGAGTGGTCACATGTCACTGTGGATCACAGAATAATAGAATGGTTTGGGTTGGAAGGGACCTTAAAGATCGTCTAGTTCCAGGATCCATATCTATCTTAACTAGCTTCCAGGTAAAGGTGGAAATGAATTGGTTGGGTTTTTTTTTTTTCTCTGGGTTTTTAATATTACGTATTTCAGTGAGGTGGAAAGCTGCAAAAGTTTTTCGTCCACTACTGTAATGAAACCTTATTTGAAACATGTGCTTCATTTAGTGTTGAGGTCACTAGTTTCAAGGAAGGCTTAAGCCGTTGGCTTGAACTGTGGGTTTAAAAATAGTTTGTTATAGTTGGTGATTTCTGACAGGATAGTGACTTCACTAGAAATGTAATTGTAGTTCTTTCAGGGCAACTTCTAATCAGTTGTGCACCAAGAATAACGTTTCCAAAAATGTTATTTCTCATTCTGCAGCCCAAGATTTGCTTTTAAAAGCAGCTTGGGTGCTGAAGAGCTTATGTCGTGTTTTAAGTCGGTGCCTCTGAGGTGAAGTAAAGGATTTCAGAAGCAGCTCTTTTTAGAAATGAAGTATTGAGTATTCCATGTTTGCCATTTGTGTGCTAATTTACCTTGTAATGTCATAATTATACAGACGTGCATTTCACTTAACTAGTTATTCTAAATATTTAGGACTGTTAGCACTTTTATAGGTTGCTGCAATACAGAGATAAAGAGAACGAACAATGCTGTGGAAGTAAGATTGATAGCCAGACAGTGTACACACTGTTCCAGCACTGTCCAGACAGAACATTATATTGCCTAGATGCAAATGAAGATTCCTCTTTGTCTGTCTTTCTTGTGTGAATTTGCTTTTTTCTTTCCCTTCCCTACATGATACAGACCAGGTTGGAATGTTTTGTTAATATCTGAATCTAAGTGCTTGAAAATGTTGCAAATGTGAAGCATGAGAACAAAAAAGAGTATGTCAGATTTTAGCTCTTTATTTAAAGAATCTACATGGATTAGTAGGAAAATTCTAATGGGAACAGTGTTCTTTCTTTCTAACAAAAATATGAAAAGTTGCAGTTCAGAAAACAAACTGCATTTCGATTAGTAAACATCAAACCCTTTTGTGGAGCCACAGCTTTGTTTTGCTTGGTGCAGAGCAACATTTAAGACCAGTGCACTATAGGCTGCTGCTTTTTTTTTTTGTCCTTTAGGGCTGTGCCTGGAACATCAGAAAATTAAAAGCAAGTGTGAATCAACAGAGAGGACACATACTGCATCCCCCACAAATGTTTCTAGAACAGGCCTTTTGAGGAAGACGGCACATAGAACAGAGTGTTGTGAAAGGTACAGCATTGCATTAAGAGCCTCTCCAGTGTAATGGTTTCTGACCCATTCTCTTAATAGTGTGATCTGTGACTTGCACAGAGTGCTTTGTTGTGCCTGCTTCTTTCACTTTTTTTAATTTGTTCCTTCTAAATGTGCAAATGGGAGAAGCATCTTAAATATTACACGGCAGATAGGGCAGTATGAGTTTGTTTGTATACATGGAGTCAAATTATATTTTGTATGTGTACTTGTCACCTTCCAAAATAATATATTTCCATTTTAAATTCATCTGGATATGGATTTGTCATGTTCCAGGTTTAGTGACTGAGTGATGAGCAGCTCTTCCTTCAAGTGACTTTATTAAAGCCTATGAAAGAAACTAGCAGTGATCTTTTAATATAAAGACCTAAATGCATTGTTTGAAACAACTGAAGTATGTGTGTTTGACACTGTTAAAATGAGACGATAAGCAGGATATCTGTGTGATTGTGTATGGGTAAAACCAGTATGAGAATGTTGTGGTTTAAGCTATTGAGAAAGACAGTGGAAGGTGTGATGAGCTGTTCTTTTGATATCCAAAAGGTAGATTGCTGAAGTTTGAGGGCCTGTTGGACTACTGAAGACCCAGGTAAAGCCACCTGTTTAGACTTTTTCTCCCCAAAGACATCTGTGCACTCCCTACAGTAAAATATTGGTGAAGTGCACAGCCTGGCACAAGAGCTTCTTGTGTGCTGTGAACCAGCAGCACACAGTAGAGCAGGTGGACCAAAGGGCAGCTTCACCCAGTGAATCACATTGACTTCAGAAAGAACATAAGAATGGCCAAGTAATAGGCCGTTCTAACCAAACTGATTCTATAAGTAGAATGTCTTCCAATTCTTTGAGAAAGGTTGTTTGAATGCAAGAATGGGTGAATTTTATGTAAGATCTCACTTCTGGCCTTGTCTTGTAGAGGTTTCCCTCTCCAAGGTCATTTGATACTCTACAGCAGGGCTGTAAGCTTCTGATGCACCATCCTGCTTGGGTTGCCTTTAGCTCTGTGTGAAACTTTTGAAAGCCTTAGTTTGTGGAACTTCAAATTATTGTTAGTGGTTACAGGTACCAGCCTGAATGTTTTTCTGCTTGTCTGCTTGTAGAGCATTTACAAGCAAATATCTTATTTTCTTAGACTGCAGACTTAACATGAATGATGTTTCTAAGCAAAGGTACAGTTATTTGCGTCCACTGCCTCATGGCAATCTTAGCTGTGAATCATTTCTGAACTCAAATCAGTGATTTCTTTGCACCTTGGTGTAAGGGATGAAATCCCTTGTCAAGTGACTTGACCTGAAAACAGTTTGCAAATTCTGAGGTTTCATAAGGGGTTTAATATTTTGACTCAGGTGTGCTGCTGTTTTTACAGGTGGTGGGAAAGTCCTGAGAAGATGTATACACCATAGACTTGCTCTCAGTTAGAATCACATTTACACATTCTACTTAGAAACAGTAAATTTTAAGAAACAATAATGGCTTACTGTATTTAGAGTAATTTTACATACATCATGTAAGTTTGAAATGAGAACTGCTGTGCAAGTCCTGAAGCTAGTTTTTGATTAAATTGAATACTGGGCAGCAAAACATCTGCTATAAACATGCCAAGGTGGCTGTGTTATTGCACATGGATTTTGGTAATGTAATTGTAAACTTTGTGGACTGCTTGAAAGGGTGACTGCAGAAAAAAAACAAGTGGATGTAATGCTTTTCTGGAATGTGCTTACCCAGCTGCATCTGTGTTGCAGGTTTTTTTCTCTGTATGCTTTCCCTTCCTTTCTCTAGTTACAACTGTAAAGCTAGAGGTTAATTCACTTGAAAATTATCTCCATTTCTTGCTTCTAAGGAGGATTACTTTGAGAAGCAATTGTCTGAGATAATTGTCTCAAATACGTTTTTTGAGTACTGTGCATACTCATAAATTGCTGTTTCATGCAGTGCTGTATGATACTGAATATTCAGTGAAGTTTTACAAAAGGAAAAGAGGTGGACTCCAAGTTAAAATAAACCAATGTTAGAATCCAGTACTCTTGTCTCTGAAGGGTATCATTGCTCAGGCAGCTAATTTATTTCTTTTTCCTTCCTTTTTTTTTTTTTTTTTTTTTGTTAGATAATTCTGAAGTGATACCAGGATGGGCTGTGAATGCAAGTTATTCGGGATCTAGAGAAAAGGACTAGGAAGTGAGCATGTCTGAAACACTGCAACAATCTTTTCTTCCTCCTTTTCCCTGTTTCTATGACAGATACACAGTGCTGGCTTTCTTTGAACACTTATTAATCTTTCTGTAGTCCTAATATTCTCTATTGTTTCTGTTAGTATTTGGAGGTGCATTAATAAGTGTTCTGTAACACAGCAATAATTTACAATTCTATGTGTAAAAATGGGGCTTTGCTTTTTTGTGTTTTTAACAAAGCTCTGTAAAAAGCATATGACGTAGCTGAATGCTTTATTTTCTTTACTTCAGAATGGGTTTTATGAAGGAATTGTTTCCTTGCATGAATTATTTTTTTCCCAACACCAGTAATGGATATCACTTTTCTGTTCTTCAGGTGTTCCCATTTGGTGTTCTCACTCATAGTTAAGAACACAACAGGGTGTGCATAACAATAAAGTCAAGCTGTGGTTTTGAAATGTGTGGGCTTGCTCTGTTGGTAATGAATTATTTCCATTTTTTTCTTTTTTAATTAAATCATACATGAGAGATCAGCAGGAAGGCTGGCTTGTCATGAGGGAAGTGGTGCTGCACCACAGCACGCAGAAGTTTACATGTAGGTGCCGCTTCTCATTTAAATGTGCGACAGGTTTGGGGGGGGATTTTGTCAAATAAAAAGTAATTTTTCACAGAACTGAGTTTGCAGCATCAGTCTTGTGCATCTGTTAGTAGATTTTTATATTTTATATCAGAATGCATTGTCCAGTCTGTTTTACAATACCCTCTGTAATGTGTTTTGCTCTGTAGTCCAATGAAAACCTTGCAGTTAGGATCTTTGGTTTAAGAAAATAATGCACTTTTTTGTGTTTATATTTTTTTTTGTATTGATAGGGACTGAAAACAAAACTAGTCCATTCTCTGGATCAGAGATTTGATAGCTGCCTTTTACCTCTTTAAATATTCATGTGTTGGGCCTTACTGAATCTGGTGTACCAGACTAGGTTCACTTATGGTACAGCAAATTGTAAGTGGATCTTTAATAAAAGGCAGGGGGAAGCCCAATGCTTATCCAAGTAAATACTGCTTCTTAGTTCTATCTTTACAAATTTTCTCCATTGTACCAAAAATTCTGTTATTTCTTGCTATTGTAAGCATGCTAATACCACTTTTTGAAATATATATGGCTTTCACCAATAAGCGAACAGGTAAGTGAGCTGTATGTGAAGAGCAAATTTAATCTCAAATAATTCATGTTTTAAAAAAAAACATTTTTCTGTAGTATTCTCCACACAGCGTGGTATATTCAGTGTTGTTCTTGTGTCTTGATGCTTTTAAAGAGCTTAATCGCTTTTCTCCGTGAAGAATATCATCATGAATACTGAAGCACTAATGTAAAAAGAACTTGGTATACTTATATTTTGATTAATTGGTAAAAGATTTTTATGTAGTTTTGAAAATAAATGTTAGTGGTGTAGTGTATTTGACTAAGAGGAAAATATAACAATGGGAGATATTAAGCCACTAAGGTCTTGTGAGCCTTTTATAATTCTGTTAAACTCAAAATACAAATATAAAGGATATTCATACTCCTCTGCATTCAGCTTGTCAGTGGGCTCATGCATTTTGATAGCTGACTTCTTGGCTGGACATGATGTAGGACAGACGTATGCTTGAACAGAGTAACTCCACGGTGCTCTATGTTTCTGTTCTGTCCAAATCACTTTATATGTATGTTCGTTGTTGGGTGGAGAAAAAACATTTCTTTTGAGCTGTGAAAATATAAAAATAAGGAACTTCATTTTGAGAAAGAAATGGCCAGCTTTTTAGTAGAAAACACGTATGACAGTGTAACACTTTAAGATGTGCTCTGTATTCAGTTTGCCTTTAAACAGAGAACAGGTCAGCTTTTCTGTGGCTTAGTTTAGCCACTACCAAGACTGAAATATTAATACGCTGCTCACAGAGATATCTTTGCTGTAATTAATTTTGAGGATGCTCATACACACTTAAGAAAAAACAAACCCCTGAACGTTACTGGGGTAGAAGCAAGAGTGCCCCACAGCATCACGGGAAAGAGACGTCAGGTATAATTCTTTTTCCAGATGGCACCCCTACAGGTGAGGCAGCAGGCTGTGAAATTATGTTCTAAATTACACTACAGATGAGCACAGCACACTGAGCAAAAGGCTTTGGTATAAGTGATAAATGAATTAATTCACTGCCATTGATGGCTTATTGTAATTTACAGGAATGCTGTAATGAGTTGGGGGGGAAGATAGAACTGGGATTGGAAAGGTCAGGGAAAGGACAGTGACAATTTCCTGCATTTCTCATGAAAAAGTGTGTTTTGCAGCTGCACTTCTTGCACTTTTCTTGGCAGACACAGGTGATGGGCATTTTAGCCAGGAAGAAATAACTGAAGAGCTGATCCGTAAAAATGTTGATTTGTAACTTAATGGCTCTTGATGACAACTGGTCTTAAGATGTGCCCTGAAGGTTACATTTAAAATACTGTGAAAACAACTCATTTTCAGTTAAAGACATCTGAAAAGATTTTTTTAATAATCTATTTCTAAAACTGTAAGAATAAGAGTAGAAAAATAAAAGTCTGGGCCTATTCTGTGCTCTATGCCGTAAGCATAAAGTCTGCCTCGTGCAATTGGAGCTCCTGGTCTTTGCAACTGTTTTGCAAATGCTTGCTAAAAGTACGGCTCAGAAAGCAGTAGTCTTTGTTCTGGGTCCTGTTCTAAGGACATGCAAAAAAATAGGCAGTAAAGTGGAAGAACAAACATTTGGAAGAAGAATGTCCAGTAGTGCGCTGTCCTGTTACTGGAAGAAACAGGTTGAGAAGAGGGCATTTCTGTTTTCTTCAAACTGTGTTCTTGTTGAATGCATATACATTGTGCTTCAAGTTTCTTGTGTGCTAATTTTGGGTTTAGGTTAGTTTTCTAACTAACCTAATGAATGGTGACATTTGTAAGTAATTCTGAACTTGCGGAATATTTTGTTCTAAGAGCTTTAGACAAAATAAACATTCAAGATGTCATGAACTTGGAGTGAACTTGGTATTCTTAGCTGTACAGTTCCTATGCAGTGCTGTCTATCTTCAATAAAGAGGCATGATTATAAAATCACAGAATGGTTTTGGTTGGAATGGACCTTAAAGCTCATCCACTTCCAACCCCCTGCCATGGGCAGGGACACCTTCCACTAGACCAGGTTGCTCCGAGCCCCATCCAGCCTGGCCTTGAACACTGCCAGGGATGGGGCAGCCACAGCTTCTCTGGGCAACCTGTGCCAGTGCCTCAACACCCTCACAGGGAAGAACTTCTGCCTAAGAGCTCATCTCAGTCTCCCCTCTGTCAGGTTAAAGCCATTCCCCTTGTTCTGTCACTACCTGCCCTTCTAATAAGCCCCTCTCCATGTTTCTTTTTGCCCCTTTTAGGTACTGAAAGGCTGCAATAAGGTCTCCCTTCAAAAATAAAAAATAATCTCTTTGATTGTAAAAATATGTTTTGTTACTGCTGACTGGGCTTGTAGGACTGCAGGTCCAAATTCTGGACTTGCAGTTGTCTTTTTTTTCTTCTTTCTTACTGGCAGTGAGTGTATAAATCAAACCATATGGCTAGGCTGGTTTTTAAGCAAAATGAGGATTTGGATGCTATGTGAAAATCCAAAACCTGTGCCAGTTTAATTTGTCTTAATTGATTTCATGTCATAAGAATGTGGTGGTGTATTTGGTAAGTATGAGGATTGTTCTCAAACGTGGAAGATAGAAAGGGTGTAAAGTAAGTAAATCAAGTGAAAAACAAAGGGTTTATATATCTCTTGGAAATCTGCAGTTTACTTAAAAATAGTTGAGAAAAAGTATGTTCTATATAAGATGTCACTTGTATCTAATACTGCTACATGGGGGTGTTTTATGTCTTGGAGATGTTGAATTAAGAAATATTTTCTGTTTCAGAAAATAGCTGACTGAATAAAATAAGTTTTTCTAAGCATGCATAGCAGTATGATTAAACTGCTGTAAAATTAACACAAAAAAAAACTATGTAAATCTAGTTCTGGCCATTTTTATCCTGAGAATTCTTTTAAGTTCAGTCGCTGGTAAATGATGCAGAACATCCAGAGAACCTATTGTCTTTGGTGTATGATTTATTTCTGCCTGTCTTAGTGAGCATTACCCAAGCTGCCACAGGGCACCACGAGATTGCAAACGTGAAGCAAAAAAGATGCATTCCACTTGGTGTTTCTCTGACAATTTTAATGTTACTGGAAGTTTGAAGTGGGAAGGGATTTTCTTGGGGTTTGGGTATTTTCTTTGTATGGTGCCTCCAAGTTATGAAAAAATCAGCCCATACAGCTTTTCACTTTGAATTGAATTTGATGTCTTTTGATGTTGTAGGACTATAGGGTAATTGTTGGTGTGTTGCCTATAGTTTATTAATTTAGTTAGGTGCTAGATACTTGTAGTTTGGGAAATTAAAGATGGTACTTTGTGTAACATAAGTTTCGAGGTGAAAGTACTGCCATTGAGAAATTCTCTGGGTGCTGGCTCTTTTTGAGGTACATGGGCAGTATGAAGGTCTTAAAATATGTTAATAAAGTCTCTATGTAGGTTGATTAAATAGGCTACAGAAGAAGCATGATGATTTCTGAAATCTCTCCCTTTTCTGTAAACAGGGTTATTTCCTTCTCTTTGAGTCAATGCTGGATTCTGTCATCTATGCAAAGGACAAGTACCTGGCTGAGGGAGGCTCAGGTTGGTGTGCATAATTCTTTTAATAAATTTAGCTCTGGGGGGAAACTAAATGAACTCTGAGAGTTAGAGTAAGCTATGCATGGATGAGAAAGTTGCCAGTCTAAATGAAAAACGTTTCCATTAGTAGGAGCTTCAAGGCATTAATTTACTGTATGGATAATAGAAGAACGTTAGATGGGGTATCAAGATCTCAAGTTAATGGTGTTTTTAAGAATAGAAGGAGTTATTTATTCTTGAGTACAGTCTAAATTTTTCTTCCCTACTTCTTCCCACACATGGGGGCATTTGTTTTCACCTCTCAAAATCCCATGTTTCTGGGATTATAGTTTCTGCATAACTCTAAACAGAGGAAAATAAGTTCTATTCTGTAGGATGTGGCACTGTTTGAGTAAGCTGTTGTGAATTATAGGAAGAATGGATAGGATGCTGGGTTTTTTTGGAGGAGGGAGGTTGCACGGGGAGAACATAGTTTCAAACAACAGAAGCCACATGAAATAACTAATGGAATTACATTGGGTTTTTTTCAGCATATTTTATCCTGCTGGGAATATACGAATTTTCTTTGTGATTGGATGGTAGGGAAGGGACAGAATATAGAGGTTTTATTTTTAAGTAGATTTTCTTTTATCTTTTTAAGTAGCTTAAGTAGTGTCATCTTAAGGAGTGTTTAAGTGCCTGTAAATATTTATTCCTCATATGGTGCCATTTTCTGCACCAGTTCTGCATATGCTTTGTTCTTTGTGCTCTATTCCTATGTCAGTATTGTATTTCATATTGACCTTTTCAATTGTAGTCATCAGTCTGGGTTTGGATTTTTCCCTGCCTTTTGTGCTAACCATGCACATAGTTAGTTTCACTACGCTGACTTAATGATTGGATTAATGACTGTTTAACAGTGCTCACTGCAGTGCTTCTCTGATTGCAGCGAGCTTTTGTATGCTACAGAGTGCAGTAGAAAAAAAGGGGCATTATGCAATGGTTCAGCGTTTGGTCACAAAGCTGACTATACCAGCAAGAGATTACTGTTCATGTGGTGAAATATTTAGAAGCCACTTGAACAACATGACAGAGTAAGAGCTGTTTTTGTTTTTAGCAATTTTGAATTGTCAGCAGATCTGGAATACGGTTGTTCTATGCTTTGTTACAGATATATGCTGATAATTTTACGTTGCAATATGATTAAGTCTGGGACACATTGCCTAAAATTGTAAGGAATCTTCTTATGTTTTCCTACTATTTCCAAAGCTTCTGAAAACGGCCAGAGGCTTGTGACCTCTATTGAAACTGCTATAGTATCTTTCTTTCTAGTTGTATTGTTGGTAAACTCGCTAGTGGCTCGTACCTCCCACAGTTTCCTTTGAAAGACAGGGAATGCTGATTCTGCAGTACACATATCCTTTGTGCTTTGGGAATATGTTGGGACCTTATTTGACTCTTCAAAGGATACAGTGTTGTACAGTCACAGGTTGGTATGGCCAGATTTTAAATGGAATGCTCTTTCCTTAAGAAGCCCACAATTACTGCTCCCCTGCCAGCTTGTAAAGCAGGTAAATGGCTGTGCCTAAGGTTACTGAGAAAGTTGCTCAGCAATCAGCTTAGCAAGGCAGACACTTCTGCAGTGTGGATGAATAGCAGCAGGACCGGGGGCATATCCACATTGAGGTGATCCAAAACTAAGACTCATTCCCAGGTGAAGCCTTACCAGCGAAACTCCTGAGTCTTCCATAAGGCTTAACTTTGCCTTGAGCTGCTTTGTACTGTTGAAATCAAGATCATTATTACAGGGACTGTTTGAAAGCTAAAAAATAGCAATAGGAGCAGCTGTGATTTGGCCAGATCTTTGAGTGATTGAGCTAGGAATAGAATCCAAATGTGTAACTTTGTGTTCAGTCAGTCATATCGTCATTACTTCAATTTAGCCTATTGGCCAGCTGAAGTGAATTGTGCCAAACTGTCTAGGGTGATGTATACAGTACATAATAGCTTTATTTGGGAACAAAATTCTTGCTGTCCAGGACCCATCTGTTTGTTCTTTAGAGCTGTTACTTGCTTGAGTATAGGTTTTTGCATATACTTGAGTGCAGTGCAGGTTAGTGAGGGGTGACATAGGTAAGGAGGGTGTAATTAAAAACGTAATGCTGTTTGCTCGGTCACATTGAAATGATGATGGTATTCACTTGGAATCATTTCCATATCCCTGTAGGATTGCTGCCTTACCCTTCAGCATCGTGAAGTTTGTGAGGCATTGCTAAGGGATAAAGGATTTCCCATTGTATTCTGTTCATTCACCACGTGAGCTGTTCCCAGTGACAGATGACTTCTGGGCACTGAGTCGAGAAGGACACAGATGGTCAAAATGATGAATCTGTGAGAGCATTGAGGACTGTGTGCTTTTTGTCCAATCAGCATTTTGTTCATTTCAGTTGTGAGAAGGAATAATTATTAAATTATAGGCTTAATGAGATTAAAAAAATAGTAAGTCTGTCAGGTTGTACAGGCAAATACTGCAGGGTTGCAGAAAGAGCAGGGGATTGAGGATAGTGGGTGAGATGGCAAATGCAGTTTTTTAAGCAGATGCATTTAAACATTTTCAAAAATCTACAGTGTTAGATGATTTAGCCTGATATTTAGATAACATGCTTATGTTTCCAGTCAAACCTCAGTATAGCATAGCTTCTGTACATAAGTTAGGTAAATTTGGAAGTTAACGTATCACTGTAGTCTCTTGCCTGTGCACTGTTGATGGAACACAGATTTCTTCTTGTGGATTCTGAACACGCATTGTCTACTTCTTTGTTGTTATTTTGATGGGCTAAACTAAAATTGCAGCTTAGATTAGAGCATTAGTGTTTACGTTTTTGCTTCCTGTTAAGCACTGTGTATATAATATGTATAATGGTATTTAATATGTAATCAACCATAAGTTCCACTACTAATTTAAGGATTTGCTGTGTGGACCAAGAGAGTTAATTAAAAATTATTGTACTACTGAAACATTTAATGGTTGATAGACGTGGTAAACTTTTCCCTGTTAACAAAATGTCCCAGAAATGTGGGCTACTCAGAGGAGGGAAGGTTATAAACTAATTGATTACTTTTTGCCAGCATGCTCCTGTAAGTGTATTCTATAACTAGAGACTTCCAGTCTCTTTGCATTGCTGTTCTTGCCAAACGCCTGGCATCCTTTTGAAGAGCATTTCCCCGAAAAATACTCCCTCAAAGGCTTGTATTCTTGGCTTTTGTTGGCTTGATTCACACTGTGTTTGAATTTTTGCAGCATCAGTGGTGGCTCTTGGAGGTCTGAGATGCTGGGAGGTAAAGCCAGATTGAATGCAGTTGTCACACTGGTGAACAGCAACATCAGATCTTCAAGAAATGGAAATTCCTTATTGATGGCTCCAGAAATCACTTGCAAATACTCCTGCCATCAGATGTTGAATCTCTCTGTGTGTAGCAACTCTCAGGAGTGCTGGAACTAAATTACTTGTTTCGGACAAGGCAGTTTGAACACCTTCCTGTTTCCATCTTCATCAGACTGCCTTTTTATTGCCAAGTTAATTGTAGGCTGTTCCTGGAGAAACCTCGTCTGAATCCCTTGCCTGTAAAGTAAGGGTTATGATAGATTACCAATGGGATTCCAGTTTAAGCTTGCTGGTATTTCTTTCTTTAGTCTGTTTTAAACAGAGGTGAGAAAAATGACAGTGTGTTCATATTTTGCATAAACTAGTCATGCTGAATGTAGATTGCTTACTTTAATGTCTTCACATAAAAAGAAAAAAGCTTTTTTAGACAACTCTATCATTAATATGTGTGATCTTGTTTCCTAAATCTACTCTCACTAGATGAAAGTTCTAATTTCAATTTTCTGCTTCTATCTTCAGTATTTTACAAGGGGAAAAAAATACCATTTTTCTGACTTACCATGCTATACCAATGATTCCTCCATAGTCATTTTGATAAACTACAATTTCAAGCAGTGCTGAAGACAAGATTAATTTTACAGTTCATCAGATTTGGGGGAGAAAAAAGAGAAACTTGGCTTCAATTTTATCAACACAAGACACATTTGTGTATCAATAAAAAAAAATAAAGTGCTTATTAGGAGGCATTTTGCTCTGAAGCCAGCTCAAGAATTCAGTGTATGTGGCTTTTAGAGGCTTTAAAACTCTAAACCCAAAACATTGGAATTTCTTTGTGGAAAGAAACTATCTGAATATAAATCGGGCTTCTCTTACTGTTTGATAGTGCTGTAGACAGCCATGTTCATAGCAGCTGTTCTTTGCGTCTTTTCCAGTTAGCAGTGGATAGAGATTGCTAAGGGATCAACTGGCTTTGCTTTAGGCAGCAGTCAAAAAGGCAAATGGCAATCTTGCATTGCCATTTGGAAAAGCTGTAAAGAGTACTTGTTCTGAAGGTATTATTGGGAGAAGTGTGAAGATAGTGTGAGAATGGTATCTGTCATCCTAAAGCTGGGGGGGGGATCAACAAAGTTATTCTCTGTTGGGTCACTTCCATATTCTTCAGATGCAGATAGAAGAATTGTTAATCTGTTCCAGTACTCAAAAATAATTTTTTAAGTTGTAAGGCAAGTACCAGCCAGAGCTGATAAGAAAGGAATAAAATTCTTGAGTTGAGTATACTTGTGCTTTTCTGGAAATAGGGCATTTTCACAGAGGTTTCTTGTTATTGCAAAGCTCTCATCTGAATTTTCCTTTGGATCTACAGTTATTAAACACATTTTAGGTCAGTCTCTATATAAGCCAGAATAGTATGTTCTAAGTTACTTTCTTCAGACATCAAGTTTCCAGTAGTTTCCTAACAGAGGGATTCAGCTACAAAGATCTTTTGTCATGAACAGGAAATACTTGAGTAATGTGGGAAAACTAAGTTTCAATCTCCAGTCTCTTCTGTGGACATGTGGGACTCCAGAAAATAAAGTAGTAGAAAGTATCTTGTCCAAGAGCTGAGAGAGGTTATTTGTTCTTTCAAGATGTTGCTCACTTAGAGAAAAGAAAAAGAAGAAAAAGTCCTCTTTATGTGTACATAAAATAAAAAAAATCACTAATCTGTTTCTTTTGTTGCAGTTTATCCTGACATGTGCACCATTAGTCTGGTAGCTGTTGGAGACATGAAGAAACATGCAGACAAGCTACTTTTCTGGGAAGATGTATATGGCTTTGACATGTCTTGCATGAAGAAGGCTGTAATTCCAGAAGCTGTTGTGGAAGTGCTGGATCCAAACACAGTGATATCTACAGCCAGTGTCATTAAGGTACCATACTTCTTAAATGTGTAGAAGGCAGATTAGAAGTTTTCTCTTTTTACAGGGGAGAGGATAAAAAATACGCATGCACACAAACTTCGGCATCTTCAAAATGCTACAAGTGCAGTAAGGTTCTTGGTGTTAAGACTGGAAGACTCATTAATTGCCTTTGTTTTAGCAAGTTTGAGCTCTTAATAAAGTAGTATTCCCACATTTAGATTGCTGTTTTAAATTTTCTTCTATCCAAACCCAAGCTTGCATTTAAGTTACAAGTTGCGTCACTGAAATTTAAACTATACCAAAAAAAACTCCACAACTTGGAATGTAGAATTTTCTTCTACTTTGCTTCCCTTTTCAGTTCAGTCCATGTACTGAGTTGCATAACTTCATCTAATAGAGCAACCGTGTCTGAAAATGGAGTATTAGTTTGTGCAATACTAACTGAATTAATTTTATGCTTGCTTTTCTTTGGTGTCCTTTTTTTATAGCAGCTTTGTCATGGGGAATAGCAGCGAAGTTGATAGTACTTCATATGAGAGAACACTACATCATAAGATGCAACCAGTTCCAAAAACACTGACTAGTTTGCAATTCTGATGAACTTTGGAACAGGTCAGATAAAATTGAAAGAAGGACTATTATAAATCAAGATTTTCTGCCACAATGGTATTCTAATTATTGTTCATACAGTTACTTTTCTATTGTAATACACTTAAAGCAGTACTATTACTGCCCTTCCTTCAATGGGAGTTACCACTTGCGTAAAGAGATAATTTCTGTTTAAATGCATTCCTATGTTACTTTGATATAGAAGAAAATAGATTCGTGTAATTTATCACTGAACTTGAAACCATTACTGAGGTTTCTTCCAGTGTAGAAACTACTTGGTGTGGTCAGTTGTCAGTCCTGCCCACAAAAGCAGTAACAGGTCAAGTACAGTTCTGGTGTAAGTTATTGTTTAAGCTTTTCTTGTCTGTAATTTGATTACAGAGAAGATTTTAAAGTTTAAATTTCCTTTTTTCTTTTTCTTTTTTTTAAATTGGGCATTCAAACATAGGAAGTGCTGAGACTAATACTTCTTTAACTTGAGTAACTACTTTGGCCTCCTTATTCATCTCTACTTCCTTTTTTTACAGGACACCTCTAATAGGTTCTGTGGCTTAAGGCTTACAAGCATCTGTTTTCCTTAAGTGTAAGAAGAGGGTCGAGTGATCAGTTGTTGGAATATATTTGGTAGACCTGTCATTATAGTGAAGGTGAATTCCATCATTAGTGAATGAATGTGCACAAAACAGAGACGCAGACAAAACACAGATTAAGAAGAGCAAGTAGTGACGGGACAAGGGGGAATGGCTTTAACCTGACAGGAGAGATTTAAGGAGATATAAGGAAAAAGTTCTTCCCTGTGAGGGTGGTGAGGCACTGGCACAGGTTGCCCAGAGAAGCTGTGGCTGCCCCATCTCTGGCAGTGTTCAAGGCCAGGTTGGATGGGGCTCGGAGCAACCTGGTCTAGTGGAAGGTGACCCTGCCTGTGGCAGGGGGTTGGAGCTAGACAATCCTTAACATCCCATCCACCCCAAACCATTCCATGACTCTGTGAAGAGTCTGAGGCTGTAGCTCATAGAAGAATCATAGAATCATAGAATAGTTAGGGTTGGAAAGGACCTTAAGATCATCAAGTTTCAACCCCCCCGCCATGGGCAGGGACACCTCGCTCTAAACCATATCACCAGAGGCCTTGTCCAGCCTCGCCTTGAACACAGCCAGGGATGAAGAATTCACAACCTCCCTGGGCAACCTATTCCAGTGCCTCACCACCCTAACAGGAAAGAATTTCCTCCTTATTTCCAATCTAAACTTCCCCTGTTTAAGTTTGAACCCATTACCCCTTGTCCTATCACTAAGGTCCCTAATGAAGAGTCCATCCCCAGCAACCTTATAAGCCCCCTTCAGATACTGGAAGGCTGCTATGAGGTCTCCACACAGCCTTCTCTTTTCCAGGCTGAACAGCCCCAACTTTCTCAACCTGTTTTCATATTGGAGGTGCTCCAGTCCCCTGATCATCCTCGTGGCCCTCCTCTGGACTTGTTCCAACAGTTCCATGTCCTTTTTATGTTGAGGACACCAGAACTGCACACAGTACTCGAAGCGAGGTCTCATGAGAAGGAGAATAAAGGGGCAGGATCACCTCCTTCGACCTGCTGGTCACGCTCCTTTTGATGCAGCCCAGGATACGGTTGGCTTTCTGGGCTGCAAGTGCACAATGAAGCCAGCTCATGTTCATTTTCTCATCGACCAGCACCCCCAAGTGCTTCCCCGCAGGGCTGCTCTGAATCTCTTCTCTGCCCAGGCTGTAGCTGTGCCTGGGATTGCTCCGACCCAGGTGTAGGACCTTGCACGTGTCATGGTTAAAACTTTATGAGGCTGGCATCAGCCCACCTCACAAGCGTGTCTGGGTCCCTCTGGATGGCATTCCTTCCCTCCAGCGTATCAACCGAACCACACAGCTTGGTGTCATCGGCAAACTTGCTGAGGGCATACTCAATCCCACTGTCCATGTCACTGACAAAGATGTGGAACAAGACCGGTCCCAATCCCTGAGGGACACCACTCGTTACTGGTCTCCAGCTGGACATTGAGCCATTGACCACAACTCTTTGTGTGCGATCATCCAGCCCGTTCTATATCCACCAAGTGGTCCATCCATCAAATTGATGTCTCTCCAATTCAGAGACAAGGATGTCATGTGGGACAGTGTCGAACGCTTTGCACAATTCCAGGTAGATGACATCAACTGCTGTACTCCTGTCCATCAGTTCCGCAGACCCATCATAGAAGGCCACCAAATTGGTCAGGCAGGATTTCCCGTTAGTGAAGCCGTGCTGGCTGTCACCAAGCACCTTGTTGTTTTTCATGTGCCTTAGCATGCCTTCCAGGAGAATCTGCTCCAAGATTTTGCCAGACACAGAGGTGAGACTGACTGCTCTGTAATTCCACGGGTCATCCATTTTCCCCTTCTTAAAAATGGGGGTTATATTTCCCTTTTCCCAGTCATCAGGAACTTCACCTGACTGCCATGATTTTTCAAATATGATGGCCAGTGGCTTAGCAACTTCATTCGCCAGCTCCTTCAGGACCCGTGGATGGATTTCATCAGGACCCATGGACTTGTGCACGTTCAGATTCTTAAGATGGTCTTGAACCAGTTCCTCTCCTACAGTGGGCCCAAGGTCTTCATTCTCACAGTCCCTGCGTCTGCCTTCCAAGGCTTGGGTGGTGTGGTCGGAGCATTTGCCAGTGAAGACTGAGGTAGAGAAGTCATTCAGAACCTCAGCCTTCTTCAATTCCTGTGTAGCCAGTTCTCCCCAGAGCATCCAGAGGGGGCCTACGTTGTCCCTAGTCTGTTTTTTTATTTGCTACGTACCTGTAGAATCCCTTCCTGTTATCCTTAATATCCTTAGCAATGTTTAATTCTAACTGGGCGTTAGCTTTCCTAACCTGGTCCCTACCTTCCCGGACAACATCCCTGTACTCTTCCCAGGCTGCCTGTCCTTCCTTCCACTTTCTATAAGCCTCTTTTTTCATTTGAATTTTTCTCAGGAGCTCCTTATCCATCCAAGGAGGTCTCCTGGCCCTCCTGCTGCACTTCCTTCTGGTTGGGATGCAGCACTCCTGAGCTTGTAGCAGTTGATCCTTGAATATCAACCAAGAGTCTTGGGCTCCCCTGCCCTCTAGGGCTCTATCCCATGGACCTTTACTAAGCAGGTTCCTGAAGAGACCAAAATCTGCTCTCTTGAAGTCCAGGGCAGTGACCTTGCTGCACGCTCTTCTCACTGTCCTGAGGATCTCAAATCGACCACCTCATGATCGCTACAACCAAGGCTGCCCTGGAGCATCACATTTCCAACAAGTCCTTCCCTGTTGGTGAGCACAAGGTCAAGCATGGCACCTCTCCTTGTCGGCTCCTCTGTTACTTGCAGAAGGAAGTTGTCTTCCACACGATCAAGGAACCTCCTGGATTGCTTATGTCGGGCTGTACCGTCTCTCCAACAGATGTCAGGGTGCTTAAAGTCACCCATGAGAATGAGGGCCTGTGAATGTGAGGCCTTTCCTATCTCTCTATAGAGTGCTTCATCCGCAGAGTCCTCTTGATCAGGCTGTCTATAACAGATCCCCACAGTAATGTCTCCCATTGTTGTTTTCCCTTTAACCCTGACCCACAAACTCTCTGTTAACTGCTCACCAGTCCCTAGACAGAGTTCCATACTCTCCAGCCTATCCCTAACATAAAGGGCAACTCCCCCTCCCCACCTGCCAGGCCTGTCTTTTCTAAAGAGTCTGTAACCTTCCATTCCAACACTCCAGTCATAGGAGCCATCCTACCATGTTTCTTTGATGCCTATTATATCATAGCCCCTTAGACATGCACACATCTCTAATTCCTCGTGTTTGCTCCCCATGCTATGGCCATTTGTATAGAGGCATCTGAGCTGAGCTCCAAATGAAACCAGGTCATTGGTTGGAGCATCTGGAATATCTCTGCATTGCTCTGAGCATTTACTACAGGTGCTGGCAACTGACTGGGTGTGTTGGGATGGAATGATGCCCCCCTCCCCCAACACATCTAGTTTAAAGCCTCCTTGAATTGTTAATTCATTAGCCATATGACAGGTTTGTGCAATGAGTGAGGCATAGGCTTTCTCACCTGCCATTTTAATAACATTTTCCATGTTCTAATTCAAGTGGAAGTGTAGTTGAATACTTACTGCAAATAGGTCAAGTTTGATATACAGAAAATGAAGAACATATATGGTACTGAAAATAAACAGCTGCAGGGATGAGCTAAGCTCTGTTTGTTAGGCAAACAAATAAACAACATCTTAACCTGGAAAATGTTGATAACTAGTTTAATGTGCCAAATGAGGTCTATAAGCTAATACACGCCCCTTTCTAATATGTGCCATCATGAGCAGTCAGTGTCCAGCTCAGGTGTATGTGATTTGCAAATTGTGTAATCGTGCAGCAGTTTCCATCACTTTGTTTCTTAATGCTTTTATACTCTTTTTGTACTTGGATAGCAGTCACAGTGTTTAAAGTGGCCTAAAGTCAATGTATGAGCTTGTTTGCTGAAGTTACAATACAAAGTAGTAAAATTAATGAGTTGAGCAAAGCAGCATTACAGGTAAACTGTTTTAATCAGTAGCCATTCCACAAAGCAAATGGATTATATTCTTAAGCAAAAGTTTTAAAAGGTTCCAATTTATCATATGATTATTACAGAAGATATTTTAGTGTGTTTGCTCTGATTAGCTGCTGCTTGTTTTATATAGTTTATAATGTAACTTCTCAGGAAGCAAAACTTGGCTTAAGGAAAGACAAAGCAGCATCAAGAAATACTTATTAATAATGGTTGTGGTATTATATTCAGCATTATATGGCATTCTTGAATAAAGCATCAGCCTTCCAACATGTGAGGGGAGCCTACAGGGGTGCTGGAGAGGAACTCTTCACCAGGGACTGTAGCGATAGGACAAGGGTGAATGGGTTCAGGTTAGATACAAGGAAGAAGGTCTTTACTGTGAAGGTGATGAGGCACTGGAACAGGCTGCGCAAGGAAGTGGTAAATGCTCCATCCCTGACAGTGTTCAAGGCCAGGTTGGATGGAGCCTTGGGTGACATGGTATAGGGTGAGGCATCTCTGCCCATGGCAGAGGGGAGCTAGATGATCTTAATGTCCTTTCCAACCCTAACTATTCTATGATGCTATGATTTTAACTGAGTACATAAGCTAAAGAGCTTCATACAGTGGGAAAAAAATTGTGGTGTAATTTTTATGAACAACTGAAAATGGAAGCTTATTGCACTTTACAAACTCTGATTTTTATATTGAAATGCACATTGCAACGTTACAGTTGTTATCCTGGATATGCTGTGTTTTGTGTTAAATTCAGAATAGCAAAGCAGTTCTCTCCCTCTTGTGCTTTTCTGCTCAGTTGCATCACTTTGATGTTTCACATACTCATACACCTCATGGTTGTGCTGTTATTCAGGAGGGCATCCAGAGGCTGGAGAAATGGGCCAGTGGTTGTCCTGTGCAAAAAGCTCGCAGTAGCCAAAGGGCAATGCACAATCCTGCTGAGGGGAGGGAAGAATAACCCCACACATCAACAGGGGCTGAAGGTCTACTGGCTGGAAAGCAGCTTCACTGACAGGCTGAGGGAGCTGGGCTTGTTCAGCCTGGAGAAGAGATGGCTCCAAGAAGATCTGAGAGCAGCTTCTAGTGCCAAAAGGGGCTGACAGGAAACCTGAAGAGGAGGTTTGACAGGAGCATGTAATGACAGGACAGGGGGGAATGGCTTTAAACTGGCAAAGCAGAGATTTAGATAACAGGAAGAAGTTCTTCCCTGTGAGGCTGGTGACGCACTGGCACAGGTTGCAAAGCTGTGGCTGCCCCACCCTTGGCAGTGCTCAAGGCCAGGTTGGAGAGGGCTTTGAGCAACCTGGTCTAGTGGAAGGACCTTATCAGTGCGTATAAATGCCTCATGGTGGTGGAAAGTGAAGAAGGTGGAGCCAGATTCTTCTTAGTGATTCTCAGTGGCAGGACAAGAAACAAGTGGCACAAGTTGAACTACAGGCAGTTGTCTTGAAAGATCAGGAAATGATATTTTACTGTGAGGGCAATTGAACAGTGTGGCACAGGTTACCCACAGTTGTGGAATCTGGCCTTAGAGATGTTCAGGAGCTATTTGGACATGGTTCTGAGCAACCTGCTCTAGTTGACCCTGCTGTAGACTGTGATATCCAGAGTTCCCTTTCAGTTATTCCATGATCAATACTGCATTAACCTGACAAATCATAAAAGCCCAGATTGAGCCTGTATCACTTTTGATACCATATTCTGCCATGTGGCTGTATGAACAAGGAGTAAAACAGGTGAAGGTGCCTGTGAAAACGACTTAATTTTACCAGTAGGCAGCTGTCATCAAGCAATTGTCTTGAAAGAAGTAGCTGCTACACTTGGCTCCGTAGTGCTACTAGTCCAAGTGTCTGTTAGTCCTGGCATTTTGAGAAGGGGTGTTTTAGGTTGTCAGTGTGCAGACAGGATTAAGTGTGTTTTAAGCCTCTTCCCATTTTTGGAGAGCTGAATTAGTATTGCCCTCAAGAAGTTGTCTCATTATGTGAGCAACCTTCATCCAAAGGAAAATCTTAAATTTAGCACTGACAGAATTGTATTACTTCTTTCAACAGCGTATTGACTGTAATACTGCATGCACTCCAGACTTAGAATTCTCTTCAGATTTCACCCTGACCATCACAACGAGCACAAAGTGTACGGTAAGACAATTTTAGTTTCTTCATGTATGGTCCATATCACATTGGACTAATAGCACATTAATTATGCTTCATTTATGATCAATCCTTGCCTTGAAACCTTCATTTCCATGGTACAGAGGTGTCAAATGAGCTCTTCTTGTAAAGAGAGATAAATGTAAAACTCCAGTTACAGGATAATACAGGTAGCTGAGGAAAGGGAAAGATGAGGAGCCTTAGTACTGGGGTCATTCTGTTTTGTTATCTAGTCCATTTTCTGAAATAAGAGGTTTCTGTTCAGACATCTTGTTACCACTGTGCTCAAGAATGACACAGGCACTATTCTCAGAAGAGCTTTTCTGTGTTTGGTAAAAAGTGAAGAACAACATAAGGGCAAAGTAGACTACAGGTCATACAATAAACATTTAGCAGCTACTGTCGCAAACTCAGTCTTTCAAACAGGAAAGTTGATGAACTTTACGTGTGAAGACTGAGGGGGAGCAAAGAGAGCATTAGAATCTGAATCTGATAACCAGAGGGTTTACTGCATCTATTTTATTTATTTTATGCAAGTTAGTATTTTTGCTTGATGGCAGTTGATGTGACTTATGTTCAAAAGAGCACCAAGTCTAGAAAGGCTGTGAAATTTGGTGGGAGGGGAGTTCTAGTTGCAGCATACACAAGCTTATTCTTAGTATTACTGACAGTATTACAGTATACCTCTGTACCATGGAAATGAAGGTTTCAAGGCAAGTATTAGAGCATTGCGTTAAATTAAGTATAGAATCTGGAACAAATCTGAGACTGATCAATTATTTGTTTATCAAACGCTAGTCAATATGAAATGGAAGAAAAGGAAAAAGTTTTCAGTCTGGGCATTAGAATTAAATGAAAACTCAGTACAAGGGCATCTTTCAAACACTTCAGAGAAGTTGTGCCTATGTTGTTCAGTCTGAATTTACATAAACGCACATTTTGCAGCTTTTTTTTTTTTTTTTTTTTTTTTTGGTCTTTCAGTATCTGGTGCTTAAGACAAAATAGAGTAACACTGGGTTTTGGATTAATGAAAAATGTCCCCTGCTGTTTTTTCTGGGAAGGCCCATGCAATTTATGTTGTGTGGCGTAGGTTCCAGGCTTAAGTCGATGAATATACCTAAATATTTTTACTTGGCATACTTCATGTAGGGGAGGGGGAGTGACTTTTGAAATAAAAATGACATGAATGTCTCTAAAGCAAAAACAAATCGGATATTCCAACATAAATACCTATAAGTTTTTAGATGTGTATTTGTTGTAGATGTGTGTTTAGGAGTGTACAGGTGGGTACCTATGTGAGGATTCCTTTTTGATTTAAGATGCACAGCTTGCTTTCTTTGTTGGAATAGGGTAGAAAAGACGCAAATAGAAGGATTTTTGTATTGCTACCATAAGGCAGGGCAGTTGTGATAAAGGTGAGGTACAGATGAGAGAGTCTGGGTGTTTAGATTTAAGTAATGCATCAGTTTTTATATGCTAAATGATAAGCAAAGGCAGGATGACTATGATTGCGCTAATATGCATTCGATTATAAATTCTTTCTACCAATTCATTCAACTATCCTCATCAAATTTGACAAAAGGTGTTAGGCTTTGAGATCTGCAGTAGAAACTCAAATTTTTGTAGTCTAGGTTTTTGTGATACTTCAGCTGAGAGCTTCATGCTTAGTTCTAATGCTGCAGCATGTCACAGAACCAAGTCCAAAGGGGTAGCTGATTTTTAATATATTGTGATAAGTCTGCTACAGCTGTTTTATTTGGCTTTTGTATGTATACGAAGAAGAAACACAGGCCTCCTCTGATATGGACACAAAGAGCATAGAATCATAGAATAGTTAGGGTTGGAAAGGACGTTAAGATTATCTAGTTCCAACCCCCCTGCCATGGGCAGGGACACCACGTTGCTGTATGATGTAATTAGTTAAGTATTGCAGTCTTGGATATCTACATAAAACAATGTAATACCTGTTTTTTGATGGGTCTGTGTGCTGCTTCACGCTGCTGTGTATCTCCTGGTTTTAGTTGTCATAGAATCATTCTAGTTGCCTCAGGGCAGGGTCAGCTTTGATTGCAGATCAAGCTCCAGTTGCAGCCCTGGGTTAATTTTCTTAATGCAGCCACTTTTGAATATCTGATTAGTTAAACAGGAATCTTTACAAAAACTTGGTGATCTTTTTGGCTCTTAGGTAGAGTAAAATAGCTTCTTTTGTGAACATCATTTTCCTTAGCATTAAAACTTTGCAAAAAAACTTCATTTCTGTTCTATTAATCTGTGGTATCATTGATTTCAAGATGTGCACCTTACAGGGAGAAGGGGAGGGAAGTGGGGAAAAAACAATGTTTCTGCAATTTTGCAGTTAATGCAGGTCCTAAAAAATGGTCAGAACTCTGTGAAGTATTTTGCACTTCATGATTTAGGTTTATTGACACTTTGAGTGAAATTTCTACTTTTTCTTTGATGGATTGGAGAAGTTCAGTTGGGAGTTGACAGTTCATTCATCATATCAGGCTGCCTAACCTTGCAGTAAATGAACAATAAGAGCCCATTATTTATATTGAGATTTTTAGGAGATGCTTTAGGATTGCAATTTGTCCTTTGAAAATAACATTTGATGTACTTCTTGTCTGCATCCATGGTTTGTTGTTCTGTTGGCACAGAAAGAGAAAGCTGGTTTTATTTCCCAAAGTTCTAGCTTTTGATACATGTCTCTGCTGAGTTTTTCCTTTTTTAAAAAATGAACATTTTAAAATATTTTTGCTTTATTTACAAAGTATTTTATAAAAAAAAAAATAAAATTGACATGTTATACTTGTACATATCAGGCTTTTTTAGCTTGCAACCAAAAATTTTTCTCAGCCCTTTTTGTACCATAACAGTGTGGAAACAGATTTGATTGTCTCATTCCTAGTGTTGCCATTAATAACAAAGCCAACTTCAGAGACGTGCTACTATCAGGAGTAGCACTCCTTCTGTTAAGTGGTCTGTATATCAAACCCAAGGAAGTGGAAAACTTAGGTGCGTGGTGGTGGTGGGACAAAAGAGTTGTGGCCTCATCTAGCTGGAGTATGCAGTGTAATTGTTGAAGAGCTGAACATTTAGCTGACAGCTCTGGAGGCATTAGCCATGTTGGGGTCTGTTGCTTCCTCCCATCAACCCGTTTGCACATCTGTGGTGACAGCGTGGTTTGTTGTAAAAGCTGACAGGAATTGGAGCCATAATGCAGTCTTTTTACCAACTCATTACCACATTTGCCTTGATTATGGCTTGGAACACCGTCAGGATCTCTCAGGCAGGAGAAGCTGCACTTACTTCTGTGTTAAGATGTTAAATAACTAAAATCTGACATTATTTTAGCCTTGGTCACTTTGGGATTTTGTTTTGGTTTGGTGTTTGATTTTTTCCTTTAGAATCATAGAATATTTGAAGTTGGAAGGGACCCATAAAAATCATCAAGTCCAACTCCCAGTGCTTCTTTGCTGCTGCATCTAAAGTTATTTTGATAGCAGCATTAGAAAACAAAGGAGCCATGACTTTCAGTTGACTTTTCAAATTAGTCTCAGCAGAGAAGTTGACCTCTTCTTGATCTTCCCCATACATTATTTCTGTTCTTGTAAATTGTTCTGGTGAACATTTCTGAGAGGGTTTCATGAAGACTCTGGGAAAGCTTCACCTGGCAGATAGGAACAGGGTTTTTTTCTGTTCCTTGTCTGAAAGGAGCACAGAAAGACTAGCCTAATCTCAAGGCTGACCTTTGGGCCTTGTCACCCACCTTTTTCTCATCTTTGGATTATTTTTTTTCCCCTCTCCCATTTTGTTTTGTCTGTTTGTAGTACAAACGTTTTACTTCCTGAAAATTGATACTGCAAGTGCTGAAATAGGTGCTTCTTTCTAGATATCACAATTATTGCTATTCTGACCTCTTGGCTAATTGTCTGGTTGTGTGATGGTGGCATTTAATTGTACAAGTTGTTCAAAAACCATGCAGTTCAGAAGGCAACAGGATAACTGTTTTCTGGTTTTAGATAAATGGACTAAGGACATAAATGCCTAGAATTAGCAATGAGCTTGCACGAAACAGAACTATGCAATTCCCCAAATGTAAGATCATAGTGTTAATTGACTCATACCTGAGATGTCTGTCCTTCCATCTGTAAAATATTTTAAATTACTCTTATACTTTTATATGATCAAAAAAGCCTATCCTAGCAAAGTAATTAAGTCATTCTCATAACAGATCAGCCTGATGTCTCTCTGTAGGTGTATCCTAAGGGTATTACAGGTGATCCTGTAATGCATTTATTGAGTCATATCCTTAAAAAAAAAAAAAAGCAGCTTAATACTCCAAACAGGGGTTTTCTTCCAGGTGTTCAATTAAATAGGTCTTCAAGAAAAAAATTAGGATCAAACCTGAGAAATATGGATAGATTGAGTGAAAATAAACATTTTAAGTGTGACCTTACGTCGTGCTTAGGACTTACTGGTGAGGGGTGTCAAGGCTTTTTGTAGAGCATAGGGTCTTCCTACTGACTTTTCCTTTATTCCTCTTGTGGTACATCACAAACCAGTATTTTTACCAGTAAATTGATTTATCATTATTTTATCTTTCAAAGACTGAAGGTTTTCAAACCATGAAATGGTTGCACAGAATCATTACGTGAAATTGTTTCAAAGCACTTCTAGGGCAAGTTGCCTTGATTTCAGTCTTGCAAAAGATAACGGCCAAAAATAAATTTAATTAGCCTGCAAAAGTACATTTTCCTAAGAAAGAGCTAGGGTTTGTCACTGCTGATTTTAATGAGACATCTGGCTAATATCAGTTAGTAGATGCTGCTAGGAAAATATTCCATTAATTGTATTCTGAGTTTGATCACTGTGTGAGCTTTTGAGATAACGTATAATGATGATTACCCTCAGTGTAGAAATCAATTGACAAACTTCCTCTTTTGTCTGTGAGCATTTCCCCTGAGTCCATCAAGGTTGATCTTTCCTAGCTGAATAAAAACATCCCCTGGGAGGAAAATGGCAGTATCTCTTCATTGCTCCCAGGAGATGTTGTCAAAGAGCAGTGGATGTGTATAAAAAGTGGGAGGGAGGAAGCGGGTGAAAGAAGGATAATGAACCAGAGGACGTGACTGATGTATTAAAACCTTTAGGAGGAAAAAGGAAGTTGAGTTGACTGGAAAAAAATATTTTGACTAAGCAAAATCTTTGCTTGTTAGAATTTTCATAAATGTTAGTTTAATTTCTTAATACCAAATTTTCCATTTGGGAGCCATCAGTAAGCATTAGAATACAAGTCTTTAATTCCAACATTAAGTGAGAAACTAGATTTTGTAAGCTAATAGGAAATCTGGCTTTGAGTACCATGGTTAAACACACCTTAAATGCATGATTTCTGTTTAAATGAAATACTACTTTATCATGTTAGAACACAGGATTTGTCTTTCTGATCTGTTTAGTTGTTGGTAGCCTCTTCTACAGAGATCTCCAGATTCTTGGTCTCTTTAAAACACAAAATGATTGTGTTTTAATAGTGAGGGGTTTCTTTTCCTTGGGATAAAAATGCAGCAACTCTGCTGCGTGGATGACAAACATTCCATCTCCATGCTTGGATAAACTCCATCAAAAGCACATTATCTCCTACTTCTGTGGCCAGCTGGCTAATTGTATTTGTTGTAGCCACTCACTGTTGGAACATGATACTAGTGAAGAGCAAGAATGATAAATGGCTCAGTGTAGGTGATAGCGGTAGTGATAATTTTTAATTTCCTTGTTCCTAAGTGAATTGGTAAGGTTGCCCTTACGAGTTCTCACAAGGAGTCGAGCAGTCTCATTTGTTTTACCGCGTTAAAATACTGCATATACAGCCAAACATTTTCTTCAGAAAAAAACCTTAGTATTCAGATATATTTGAAATAAAATATAGGCTCCTCTTCCAATTTCAGTAAGGGCTGTAAGTGGAAGGGTTGAAATAATATGCACTAATATGCATCTATTACATATGTTAAAGCTTTTTGTGATCTTAATATGTTTGGTGCATGTTACATAAATAAATGGTGGAAAAATAGGCTCAAGATAATTTGTGTGTGAGGGAAGAAAATACGTCAAAGACAAGTGACTTACTGGGAGGACATACTTTATTTACAAGAGGTGTTTGCATTAACACCTTAGAAACCCTCAGTGATGGATGAAAACCTTAAGCTGTTCTGTGAGCTCCTCATCGAAACTAGCAGCTTCTATTGTAATTTTGGAAATATTTTCTTCTTAGTTGAGCAAACTCTTTGTTGACCTATATAGGATAATGCTTTGCAGTCTCTGTAGTGTACGTCTATTCCTAAATATTTCCTTAGTTCTTTATTTAACCCTCTTAGTTCCCTGGGGAAATATGGAGACTTTGTTTGGGGATTGAAGATTTTGTCCTTATAACTCTGCTTTTCTCCTGGCAATTTATAAGGGAATAGGAAGGGTAATATTTCTGTGGTGTTTCCCAATATTTAACATCCTTTGAGGCTAGAGCGTATGTCAGGCTAGAGCTGCAGTTATTTATTAGCATTTTAGAAGTCATTATTTTTGTTTTGCTGCTTCGTGGTATTCAGGAAACTGGCACTTGAAAGATTCTTCCAGAGAAGGCTCAAGTTCTTGCTGATTAGTCATTGGGGAAGTTGTAAATGAGCTGTCAAAGGTGGAGCAAAAAGATGAGAAAAACTGCTGTGGAAGAAATAACTGTTATTGGAATGTTTATGTAAAAAAAACCAACAACAACGGCAAAACCACAAAAAAACGGCACCTAAAGCAATAGTTATAAAACATTGTATAGACTTTATGGGGGTGTTGTTTGCTTCTTCCTTTTCTTAGGTTTGACTCTTTGTAAGGAAGATGCCACCTTTAATAAAAATCTGGCCAGCCCTGTATTCCATTTTAATATGATTGTGTCTGTGATTGCTTCTAGTATGCCACTTGTAAATGTTGTTTTTTTTTTCCCCTTATATTTTCCTGCTTAGCTGCATGTATTAAATTTTACAAGAGGGAGGACTTAATCTTCCTTCAAGCTGTAAACACTGGAAATTACTTTCTTTGTAGTATTGCATCGTTAATAGAAATATGTGATTGTTACAGCTACTGCAGTTTGTGGTGGTGCTCAAAAGTGAAATGAAAGGAAAATGCTTTGAGCTTCACTTTATTCCACTGGAATGTGCTTAAATATAGAAGATGTGTGTTGTGAGTTTCAGGATAAAACCACCACCAAGTAATAGAAATTTAAAAAAAAAAACTAAGAGGGTAAGGGAAGCTATAAATTCCTCAAAAGAAAATATTAACCAACCCCACAGTGTTAAAGCTAGTTTTGTATCATCAGGTATTTCAACATTGATTTGTGTAGATGTTTAGTATTTTTTTTCTTTTCCCAAGCTATTTATGTGGGGTACCAGATCATTTATGTAGTGGTGCAAGGCTTACACTAACATACCTTAGGGTAATGGTGGGGACATGATTTAGGTTAGGGGGTTTTAGCTGTTCTGTTTGGGAGTACTGAAGTAGGCTTCTGTAATGCAGTCAGAGATTTTAGGTTTTAGTAGCTCTTTTGAGGAAAACTTCCTGCTGCCTTATCAAGAAGCAGGAATTTTAATGTTTCTGTAAAACGTTTCATAAAAAATTGGTAGGAGAAATAACTAGAACTGTATTGCAGCTTTGTATCCTCCAATACTTTGCCAGTGACACTGAGACAGGTCTTTTGCAACCCAAATGATTCTGGGAGCTCGCAGCCCAGAAAGCCAACCGTATCCTGGGCTGCATCAAAAGGAGCGTGACCAGCAGGTCGAAGGAGGTGATCCTGCCCCTCTACTCTGCTCTTGTGAGACCTCACCTGGAGTATTGTGTGCAGTTCTGGTGTCCTCAACATAAAAAGGACATGGAACTGTTGGAACAAGTCCAGAGGCGGGCCATGAGGATGATCAGGGGTCTGGAGCACCTCCTGTAGAAGATAGCCTGAGAAAGTTGGGGCTGTTCAGCCTGGAGAAGAGAAGGCTGCATGGAGACCTCATAGCAGCCTTCCAGTATCTGAAGGGGGCCTATAGGGATGCTGGGGATGGACTCTTCATTAGGGACTGTAGTGACAGGACAAGGGGTAATGGGTTCAGACTTAAACAGGGGAAGTTTAGACTGGATATAAGGAAGAAATTCTTTCCTGTTAGGGGGGTGAGGCACTGGAATAGGTTGCCCAGGGAGGTTGTGAATGCTCCATCCCTGGCAGTGTTCAAGGCCAGGTTGGACAAAGGCTTGGGTGACATGGTTTTGTGTGAGGCATCCCTGCCCATGGCAAGGGGGTTGGAACTCGATCTTCAGGTCCTTTCCAACCCTAACTATTCTATGATGCTGTAAGTACCACGTCTACACATCTTAAACAGTTCCAGGGATGGTGACTCCACCACTAGCCTCGGCAGCCTGTTCCAATGCCTGACCACCCTTTCAGTGAAGAAATTGTTCCAAATACCCAGCCCTTAACCTCCCCTGGCGCAGCTTGAGGCTGTTTCATCTTGTCCTGTCACTTGTTACTCGGGAGCAGAGACCAGCCACCTCCTGGCTCCATCCTCCTTTGAGGTAGTTGTAGAGAGTGAGATAAGGTCCCCCCTGAGCCTTCTCCAGACTAAATGCCCTCAGTTCCCTCAGCCATTCCTCATCAGACTTTTATCTAGACCCTTTTTTGCTTTATTGCTATTCTCTGGACCCGGGAAATGGTGTCAGAGATTTTACTATAGCCTTTCACGTGGCAAAAAACCCAAACCAGCATAACTCTTTCTGTATTAAAGATTCAGTGTCACTGACTGATTTTTGGAAAATCAGTTGTTTTGTGGCTTCCAGAATAGCAGACTAGTTTGAGTACAAATCTATAAAACTGAGCTGTAATGAAAAAAGGTACACCCTGGATTTAAAATACTGTGGTGGGCATTAATTTTTAGCATTTGTGCTTAGTCTGTGCTACATGAATAAAACCAGACTGTCATAATAAAGCTATAAAAGTCTAGCCTTTGAATTCCTATGTTGCTTAAAGCAAAGCTTGGGAGCTTGTAAGAAGTTCTCAAGTTTCCTGGTACAAAGCAATCATAAAATTGGGTTAAAAAAAAAAAAAAAAAAGGTTGCTCTTTGACATAGACCTACCTCATCTTTAGACTGAGGTTTTCTAGATTAAGTGTAAATCTGAGGCCGCCCTTTCGCTTGGGTTCTTTCCTTACATGCTTGCTTTCTACAGAAAGGTCTTAGAGCTACATTGGGATCCTTCATGCCCCCCTTTATTTTAGCATTGAAGACCACCAGCCTTTTTCTTTTCATTAAACTTTTATTTGAACCATCAGTTTCATACACAGATGTATCGGAGTGGGTGGAATGAATTGTTAAATTAAATAAAATGGAGTATACTCATGAAAATAATGCATAATTTGGTTGAATGCCTTTTTAAGGATTATGTTATTGGTAGGGGAACATATGCAGTCTAGAATCAACTAGATTGGAAAAGACCTTTAAGATCGTCAAGTCCAACCATTAGCCCAGGACTGCCTAGACCACCACTAAATTGTATCACTGAAATCTTCCATGTAAAATCAAGAAGAGGAAAGGAAGAAGGCAGTTAATTTAGGCTGAAGTTACTGGAATGCTTTAGAATACACTTGAGCTTATGTTTATTACCTAGGTATAGACAAATAACTACTTCTGTTTAATAGCAGGTATAAACTTCTGGTTTGGTTTATTGTTTTACATCATAAGCAACAGAATCTGTACAGTTTCACTTTCTAGATTTCCTCAGCTGTAATTGGCTTGTGGAATAGCTGCCATAATTGAACAAATTTTACAGCTTAGTCTTGTTTTCCCAAATATGTAAAACACATGGAAGAGATTTGTATCTGGATATTAAATGCAGCTTTGGTAAATTACGGCAGGTTGCCTTAAAATGTTTATTAAAAACAAATTACATAGTTGAAACCAATTTTGCAAAGAAAAATGGTCAAGCCATGTGTGTGTTTTGTTTCTATTAGTTGTTTCAAAACTGGTTTGAAAATCTATTAGTAAAGATACCCATTGGATTTTGAAATTGCAATATATGCTCTTAAGAGTTTTCAAAACATCTTTCAAACTTTCCCCTGGATGTATTTAACTATAAGCATATACTTTCTATTCAGCTATGCAGGATTGGGGCTGCCTGTTGAGATGGCTCACCAGAATGTGTGTTTTGGTTTTGGTGTGCTTGAAGCTGTTAACAAGAGTTTATCCTTTGGGACTTGTGGAATTTGTTTTGTTGGAATATTTGTCTGCATTTATTTTTATTATTATTTTTTTTTTTTACTTTTGGCTCAATAATTGTTTCAGTAGCAATACTGAAGGACATCTGTCCGTTTTAGAATGTAAGAAAAAGAATTTAATGGATCAGCGTAGAACTCCTGTTCTCTGTAGTCACTTGAAATCTGTAATCCCTGAAGCTCTGCATGAGGTAGTCTTTGTGATGTATAATAATTACTGTTTGCTACCTCTTGATTTAGATAGTTAAAGTTCAGTGTTTCAGGTTGTTTCTATTAGGGAAACCATTGATTATATATGAAATAAGGTTGATATTTATCCTACTCATTTACAGAAGTCGCACAAATCTTGTTTCCCTGAGCACAACAGGCAACAGCTAGCAGAGGACAGTTTCCTTGTACCCACGGTTTCTTTCCAGTCTGAACCTCATCCTCCCAAAATAAAAATGCCAATGTGAGGATGTTTTCTCAGTGTGTTTTTATTACTTCTTCTACCAAATATATAGATAAAACCATACACCTTAGTTATGGTGTGTCTGTACGGAGCTTTTAGCTTTCTGTCCAAAATGTAGCTTGATTGTTTTGCTTTCTCTGGAAGCCAGTTTTTTTTCTCTGAATTATTAGTATGTTTTTGTTGTTGCCACCTTGTTCTCCTTTCTCCAGTAGTCATATCCTACATCTGATTTGTAAGCATATCAACTGTATTGACCTGGTGACTGAAAAGTATTTTTATGACTTAGTAGATCTCTGACTAATATCCAGAAGAGATTGTGCCTTGATAAAAGTGGTCTGACGGGTCAATAAAACTTTGTCAAAACCTTCTCAATCTTTACCCAAAAAGGCGTATTAGAGACAAGGCTGTGATTCACTTGGCAACGAGTTTCTCAGCATTGAGTGTTAGGACTCAATGAGTGATATGGATGGAAGAGTCACCATTTCCACCATCTGGTGCTCATTTGTCATGAAACTCCCTTAATGTCTCCTTGCTTCTTACACTTAAGAATATTTGCCCACATCCGAATTCGGAACTTGCCAGGTTTCTCTGAAGTGCCCTTAGCTGAAGAGCAAACGCAGGTGCTTTAGCACCCTCTGTTCTCCGCAATGTTGGTGAAATCTGTTCTGCATTTAGACCAGAGAGGAAGAATACCAGAGTGGTTTAGCTCTCATTCAGTTTACATATTTCATAATGATAAAGCCTTGTGCCATTCAGATTACCTGGATTTGTAAGCATGTTTGTCTTTTTGTCTTCCTTTCATAGTCTGTCTCTGAGTGAATATGAAGTCCATGCTCCAGAAACTGTCTTTTGTAACCCTTGAGAAAGACCAGTTTCCTAGAGTAGGAGAAAAATACTTTTGTGCTGTGAGAGGAAGGTTATAATCAGTTGTTTGCAGTTAGTTTTCATGCAACGAGCCTGCCATCATGGAATTGGTATATATCTTGTTTGAATATACTATAGGTGATGTGAGGGTCCCTTCCTGCTGTCGCTGGGATGAAGTCCTCACCTGCTGTAGTTTAGGTTACTCAAAAGCTCTATTCTAGGTCATTTCTTAAGGCTGGCATAACAGAAAAGCATAAATGCCTTGGTCTGATTTGCTTTTCATAGAAGATAGTAGAAAGCAAATAAAGGTGAGCATGGACAGGATTTCAGAGGTGAAACTGTGGCATAGAAATGCCTTTTAGTAGCATCAAAGAACTTTGAGTTCTTTGAATTTCTGGGACTCATAAGGCTGTTCTGTCAATAAAACAGGCTAGTACTAAAAGATTGCTTAACCAATAGCATTGGTATACTGTTTTGTGTGCAGGCATTTTGTGCCTCTTCTTCCACTAATGAGCTATGTACTGAAGAGAGAGGCTCTTTTTGAGGTTAGGAATGGGATGGCAGGAGGGACAGAATAAGTGTTCCAAGGAATCCTATGGAGAGTTACTATTAGAAACAGCCAACTGCTGGAAAGGCCAGCATGAAGTATTTGGAAATCTTTTGTCTTATCTGTATGTGTAGTAGAGGAAGGAGAAATATTCCCTGCCTGTTCATGCTCTGCCTCAGTTCACAGGGAGCTTTTACGGAAAATAGTGTTTAGCTATGCAAAGAGTGAGCATGTCATGCAGAATTCCTCATGCTGTGTGTTAATTTAGTGATGGCTGTGGTAGCTGTAGGGGACAAGGATGGAATTTGATGCTTTTTTGGAGTCTGTACATATGAAAGTCTGTGTTCTGTGAAATTCTGGTTGCAGTTAATGTGTGGGTTATTGTGGAAAATCAGACTAAAAGTTGGCATGTAATAAAGTGCATTTTCAGTAGGCTGAATAGTCTCAAGTACGACAAATATGTGATGACTGCTTATTTTTTTTATTTAGGATTTCTAGCATAAATCTAATCTTGTTTCTCTCAGTGAAGGCATGAAATGGAATAGAAATCCCAATAAATGTATATATTGATAGACTTTTTCTTAAGTGTAACTACTATTCCTTTATTATATTTGCATTTACTCCTTTTTATAGGCAATTGCTGGATATTTTGATATCTTTTTTGAGAAGAACTGTCAAAATAAGGTGAGTATTTGGGGTTGTGCATTTTAAGCATCTTTGGGAGATGAGGGTGGTTTTGTGTTTTATTCTACTTCAAGGTGTTTGGCAGGGAGTCTCTTTTGCTGTAGCAAACACTTCATTTGCATGCGTGTTTGGTAATTGATTGATGTTGTGTGATATCAAAAATGCTGTTCTTAATCAAACTCTTGAACTCTTCCGCTGCAGGTCTTGTTTTCAACTGGTCCCCAGTGTACCAAAACGCACTGGAAACAGACAGTTTTTCTCCTGGAGAAACCAATTCCTGTAGAAGAAGGTATATTTAAATGCAGTTGTGGTGCAGCAGTGGTTGTGTTACACTGCTGTTATCATTAAATTGAAATCTAAAATACCTTAAAAATGACATAAATGTTAAAAAAATAGTAAACAAATCTGTCAGCTGCTCTAAAGAATTTTTCTGTGTCTGCAGAACACTGGGAAATACCTATCTACGCAAAATTCATGTTAAAAATGCATGTTAATGTCTGCATAGGTGTATTGTAAGTGGCCATCTGTCTTGTGTAGCTTCATGTTGTAAATTTGGTGAGAACTTCTGTATCAAAGCATTTCTGAGGCACTAGAATTTAAGACCAGAACAATGCTATTAACATTCTCTTAATTTTAACAGAAGTAATGTTCTGAAGTATCATATTTGTCAAGTGTTTGCGTAAATTTTTTTGTAGCCCTCCTGAACTGTGCTATATTTTTGAAATGAATCGTGAATATATGCGTGGATGTTGTAGCTGGCAGTGTGGGGATTGCTCTGTAAATTGCAAATAGTTTCAAAGATCATGAACTTGAAACAGCCATGAACTTAATCCATTGAAGTATGGAAGATGCTATTTTGGTACACTGTAAATTTAGATAAAATTGGTAAGTACTAGGTGTTATAAGTATAGGTGTTATAAGTTTCACCTTGAATTTGATACATGTGAGAAGGCTTTAGTTGTCATCAGGGATAACCCAAAATCAGATGATAAATGGTTCAAGCGAGGTTTTGAAGACTGAAATGGTGCTTATTAGTAGTTTCAGTTAGTTCTGTTTGGTAAGTCTTGAAAATACATTTCTTTGCAGTAATCAAACATTTCTTGATTTATAGACAGAATTATGTCCATGACTGTCATGGGATAGTCATGCAAGAGGATGAACATAAAACTGGTGATGAATTACAAGTCTTGCCCTCTTGTTCCTGTAGAACTGCACTTTCTTTCAGACACTCCCAGTCCTTTTTTTTTTTTTTTTTTAATCAAAGGAGATTAAATAATTACATTTGTATGGTTTTATTATTTATTACCTTGTTAACTTAACCACGAAGTATTTACTCACCATCGTTCAGCTCTTACTTGATGGTGAATCTGTTGTCTTTGAAGACCATTTTTCTTCACAGACTGGCAGGACCAAGGGAGAGGAACCTCAGAAATGAGGTTCGTTTCTGCTGGTCAGTTAATAAACTCATGGTAATACCTGGCGCTGACCTGAACAATTGTGTACAGAAGTTTATGTGGATGTTGGAAAAAAGATGAGGTCAAGAGGCTTAGAGAAGCTATAGAGAAATATTGATGTAGATGGAATATTCTCTCTCTTACCAGACCTAATTATGAATATGAAAGCAGTATCTGCGCTCAGTTACATTGCTTTTACATTTTCATCTTCCAGCCATCAGCCATGACAGCTTTTGAGCAGGAGCTTCTTTCCTAAAGGCACTATGGTCAGTGTTATCTGACAAATAATCTCTCTCCTTCATGCTTTGGGTTTATGTCCTTAAATAAGTTTTATTTGCCTATTCTTAGGTTTTGTCACTTCTTGGTACATATGCATTGGTGCATATGTACTTGGCTTGCATTCTGTTCAGCTTCTCTTTCTAGACAAGGCTGGCTAAGGTCTCCTTGCTGCAACTCATTAAATTTCAATGTCATAGAGTGTGAAGTGAAATAAATGCGATGACATTTGTTAGAATATGCACATTATTTAATATTACCTCGATCATTTGACATTTGCCAAATGTGTGAAATGACTGGAAGGTGTGCCTGGCTTGAGAATTCTAGTCTAGGTGCAATGACTTTTTGAAGACAACTGCAGAAACTATGTGCTTTGAAGCAGTGAACACAACCTGGTTGACCTTCAAGATCACTTTTGCTGTAACCCCTTCCTTCCTTTCTCTTTATTAGCTCATATTTCCTAACATTATCCCCATAACAAATCTTGTTACAGCTGTGTTTTTTTTTCTTCTGTCTCCTTCTCTCCATCATTAAAGTTCACCATTCCAGGCTTTTACACATTCTCTCTGTTTCTATATGTTATATAAAATTGCCACTTTAATCTAGGATTCTTTATCTGTTATTTCCAGTGTTAGAGAAGGTTCTGAGAGAAACTCTTGATGTAATTTCATTTTCCTTTGTAATCCTTTGTGGGATATTTGTTGTTCACGGATGACACAAGCCCATCAGGGCAGTAGGTGTTTATTGATACTTAGAATCATAGAATCACAGAATAATTAGGGTTGGAAAGGACCTTAAGATCACCAAGTTCCAACCCCCTGCCATGGGCAGGGACACCTCGCTCTAAACCATATCACCCAAGGCCTCATCCAACCTGGCCTTGAACACTGGCAGGGATGGAGTATTCACAACCACACTGGGCAACTCATTCCAGTGCCTCACCATCCTAACAGGAAAGAATTTCCTCCTTATATCCAATCTAAACTTCCCCTGTTTAAGTTTTAACCCATTACCCCTTGTCCTATCACTACAGTCTCTAATGAAGAGTCCACCACCAGCATCCCTATAGGCCCCCTTCAGATACTGGAAGGCTGCTATGAGGTCTCCACGCAGCCTTCTCTTTTCCAGGCTGAACAGCCCCAACTTTCTCAACCTGTTTTCATATCGGAGGTGCTTCAGTCCCGTGATCATCCTCGTGGCCCTCCTCTGGACTTGTTCCAACAGTTCCATGTCCTTTTTATGTTGAGGACACCAGAACTGCACACAATACTCCAAGTGAGGTCTCACGAGAGAAGAGTAGAGGGGCAGGATCACCTCCTTCGACCTGCTGGTCACGCTTCTTTTGATGCAGCCCAGGATACGGTTGGCTTTCTGGGCTGTGAGCGCACGCTGCTGTTAAGTTTCTCATTAATCAACACCCCCAAGTCCTTCTCCACAGGGCTGCTCTAAATCTCTTCTCTGCCCAGCCTGTAGCTGTGCCTGGGATTGATCCGACCCAGGTGTAGGACCTTGCACTTGGCATGGTTAAACTTCATGAGGTTGGCATCAGCCCACCTCACAAGCGTGTCAAGGTCCCTCTGGATGGCATTCCTTCCCTCCAGCGTATCAACCGAACCACACAGCTTGGCGTCATCGGCAAACTTGCTGAGCAAGTTTATACTTGCATATACTTACAAATACTTACATAACAATGTTTCTTAATGTAGGTGAACACTAAAAACATCATTCTCTCAGACTTTGATCCTTCTCCTTCATGGGTTCCAAAATCTTTTTTTCCTCAGGACATGTTCCTATAAGTACAGATTTCCCCGTCTTCCATTTTTCCCACTTTTTTCTCTGTAAAAATAGTGACTTCAATATTCATCTGGGTAATTTGACATTGCCCTTAAAGTAATCTGACTGGTGTCCCCATGGTGGCATTTGTTTTCAGTATTTTAATGGGTTGTGAAAGTGGAATTTGTTGCTATGAAATGCATTTGAAATGTTTTCTTATCTTGAAAGCATCTTTCAGACATGGCCCTGGGTTTTTCCCCAGTAAAGAAAAATTACTCCCTTGGATTTCTAATTCTGAGTAAAATAGTAAGGCTGACTTCAAAGTCTCTATCAGATGCTTTATAGCTTTGGGGGATATGCCTGCAGTGGTGCTAAAACACTGATTGAATTTGGATTTGCTCTGTTGAAGAGGTTGAGCTTACAGATATCCAAACCTGACTCCTTTATGCATGTCAAAATGATTTTATGCTGCATTGTGAACTAGCTAATTTTCTCAGCTGCTTGATGCCAGGTTACTTGTTGTAAAAATAGATCTGTTTTCTCAGCCATAAAAAAGAGTGAATGTTCTGATCTCTATTCTAACAATAAAATGAAGCTGTTAGAAGCCAAAGGATGGGATTTGCAAGTTATCTTCCCTCCTTTACCATTCCTTCCGCAGCCTGCACTGGATGTGCAATGTTTGCAAATTCAGTGGGTTGCAATAGGAAAGATTTAATCTAGGTCCAAAGATCTGGAGAGAGGCAATGGAAGTTTCACCTAATTAATACTTCTTAATTTGCCGCTGAATATCAGCTTGATGCCCAGCTATGGTAGACAGTTTTCTATATTAAAATTTATATATTTGTATATTAAAACATATATATGTTTTAATGGATAATTTCTGTTGGTTTAGTTTAGATTTTGTAGGGGGAGGAGGAGATAGTCTGTTTCTACTCATGTATTCTGCAAAATTGGTTTTCTTTCTCACGGAAGAGAGACTTGAAGCTGGTGTACAGTGAAGTGGAACAAAATAGCATCAGCATGTTGGATATGCTCTTAACTGCTTAGCAAGCAGTAAAAATGAAGAAACTGGAGAAGGAAGGAAGGTGATACTTTATTGCCATAAAAATTGTTTTCTCAGACATGAGTTTTGAATTGTAGACTTTCTGCAGAGTACAAGACTTTACTTAAGCAGCCTTTTTAATAGCTTGAATATGTCTTTGTTTTGAAAATTGAAGCTGAGATGCCAAAGCATTATCTTTTTCTTATTAATGGTCCAAACATGTATTTTCCTTTTGTTGTTTGTTGAAATATTCCTGCTAAGTTAGATAGATGAAAAACTATATACAGAATAGCATTCTCATTTGATAGTCTCAAGCATTTGCTGAATAAATGAAATGCTTTCCGAAATTATTTTAAAGGGCCTACAGAATCTTTTCAGTAACAGTGAATTAAGTTAAAACCCAGATCTTTATGCAAGCAGATTCTGCTAGCAGTAAAACAGCATATTGTCAGCATTTTGTATTCTTGATACTGCCTTGCAGTGGAAATAAAACCTTGATTTTATTTTCTATGATGCTAAAAGGTGCTTGCACAGCAAAACTGAGGTAGAGCTCACATGACTAAGCCCCTGTAAAATCCTTCATTATCTTTTAACTCCCCAGTCTCCATAATAGAGCTGTTTGTGAATTTGCAAAACGTAAAATGTTAATTTGTCTACCTAGAAAGCATTGTTAAAAGTAGGATAACAGCTACTCTGTCTGAATGTTTTGATCTTATACTGAAATACTTCAGTATTGTGCATCCCAGTTGAGTAATTTGTTTCCAGATTGAGATTTTAGTGTCTTGTTTTGCCTGTCTACAGCTGTGACATGGTGTCTATAAAATGCTGTCACTTGTTTATTTACAAACGATACCTCCGAAAGTGATGCTCGATTTTAAAATCTAATAGTTGTTAAAACTTGGATTTTGAGATCACACTAAATCTTCCATGTTTTAAAGTGTATCTTTTGAAATCTGCACCTTAAAATCATCCTGATGACTTTTCGGAAACAGTATGTATTTCAGACACTAAATTGAGAGAATCTCTTCCCATGGCTGTTCTATTGCATTGAAAGATAAAAGACGTTCTGTATCTGACAGGAGAACTTCTTATGCCATTCTCTGTGCCCCCTTTGCAAGTTCTGCAACTGAAAGGGAAATACAAATCATACAGCAGCAACAATCTAGTTTTGTCAGTATTCTGTCACAGCTGCAGAGAGGAAGATTGGGACAAGACTATACAGTTTAGGATTTCTACTGCAAAAAGTAGTGAATTAAGATTAGTTCAAGGTGAGTGAGCTGGGCTGTTGCAGCTATACGTGGAGGACTATGGCCTTCACCATTCCCTGTGGCAGCTATTTCTCGTACCTGAGCTAGGCTGGGAATCTTGGTCATTTGCAGTGTGTGCACATTATCTTAGCTAGCTCTCCTACCTTACTCAGCTGGCTCTATAGACTCTGCAGCAGCCTAATTCAGAGTTTGTCTTGGGGTGTTGAAACATGCCAGTACTCAGAGCATGAAAGGAAAAGGTAGAACCCCAGCGTAGTTTCAAAGAGGGTGAAGACTGATGCAACAGTAGGGAGTTGGCAGGGAGATGCCTAATTTATGAAAGTAGGCAGCCGATGGAAGAAGGATGTCACAGATCAGGTGGATAATACCAAAAGGCAGTGATTACAGCTTCATAAGGAAACTGCTCATTGGATTTCATTGTGTTGGGGATTCAGTTAGAAGTGGCCAAATAGGAAGGTGGCAGTCTGTGTACAACTGCAGGTGCTTATAGTTTAAGAAGATGAATGGGAGGATTAAGAATAAATTATTGAGTTTAAGGGAAATGCCCATGATCCCATCACAGATAATTTCTATCTTTCATTTTTCTTTTTCAGTAGATGGTATAGGAAAACTACTTTCTAGCTAACTCTTCCAGAGTAATGCTTTTGAGACTTGGGATTTTTTACAGTTGCATGCTGGACCTCAGTGTTGCATAAAGTTAGGGGGTCCAGTTAGTTTAAACGAGACTGGAGATGTAGATAGTGTTTAAATTGTCAGCCTCAAATGAGGACAACCTTATTGTAAAGAGCGGTGTCAGAGCTTACTGATGTGTAACTGAAGGCATGGAAGACTATCACAGTACATTCTGAAGCATTTGTAAAGATATCTCTTACCAGTAGTCAGTAGTTAAGGTGTCTTTAGCCTCAAATCCACTGCAGTTTTCTAGCAGGTCCCTTGGGAATAATTCCAGTGAGATCTTTCGTAAGGTTCTTAAATTTCAACACGGTTCAGCATAAAGAATTCTTTGAGTACCATGTTACTACTTGTCTCAGCTTCATAAAGCTCTTCCACAGGAAAAGAAGGAAACCTTGGAAGATCTTGAATGCTGGCCTCCTTCAGTAGCTCTTTCAGTCCTTTTCATAATCAAAGAGGGAGGAGACAGCAAGTTGTATTGAAAGGCAGGGTAGTTCTTCACATCGCAAGTTTGTTGCCATGAATCATTTTGAGCTGTAAGTAGACATTGTGGATACGTGTGCAAGGAGACTGCATGAAATCTTTGGGTTTGGTCAAATCCTTCCAGATGAATCAAGTTAAAGACTGAAAAAATACGATCAGTTTGGCCTAAACAGCATCTTAGTGATAGGGTCTTGCAATGAGGGGTGTCTTAGCTCACAGACCGCAGGCTTGCCCTGCATACTGCACAAGCATAGTGAAAGGTGCAATTGCTTGCAGTTTTACTGATGGTAAAGGAACCAAAATAAACTATATTGTCCAGAGCAGTTGTATAGGGTGTACTGTAGAGCATGTCATTAGCCATGCAGTATTTGCAGTGGGTCAGTCCAGACACAGAGATGCATTTTTTCCTGTGCTAGAAAGCTTGAGCAGCAGTTCTGCTAAACCTTTTTGTCTTTTTCTCTTTTGGGGGACAAATTTCAGGTCTCCCTAAGGGATAATCAAAATGCAGGAAGGGGATTGTAATGGATTCAGTTTTGTCCTAATCAAACTGCAGTGGCAATGTGTGGTTTACTTGCATTCAACTGAGCGTGATAAGAGCAAGGTGATGCAGCTGAGTCCCAGCACCAGCTTCCTCCAGGCAGCTCACAGGACAGCAGTGGTGAAAAAACATCAGTCATTTTCTATCTACGTGACATTGATTAATTGTTCTGAACTGCCTTTCTGTGCCTTGATTGCACTGCTGTTGTTTGCTTCGGCCCTCAGAAAAGATGGTTTAGAAAGGCAGAGTTAATGGGGTTCCAGGAAAAAAGAAAAAAAAGCTGAGAAAAATTGAATGCTTTGTTTCATTGGCTGCCTTTTCAAACAGCATCTGAGGGTTCTGTTCTATAAAGTCAACTATAATTTCTGCAAGTAGATTTTTACTTCATTTATTGTTAATGTTTTAAATGCTAAGATTGAAGTATGGATTAATTTAAGTCATGGAATTTTAGTTCTCAGAGGCTCTTTAGTCTTACTGAGTTAACATTTTAAAAAAAACAACAACAAAAAAAAAAGTTTAGAAATTATTATCATAGGAGGTTAAGAGATCAAATAGTACTTCTTGTAGCAGTTCTGAAAATCTGTATGTTAAAACTAGGTTAAACTTCCCAGCTACGCAGAAGCTATAATGCCTTTTTTTCCATACCTCATCCTTCTGTCTGTCAAATCTCTGTTTAAATAACCTGTGAGACCATTTTTTGCAATTCTTATGCAATTTATTGTGTTCAAATAATCAAGCTGCACAGGAATTGAAGCAGAATCTCCAGCTAATGGTTAAATCATGAGGGGAAAAAAAATCAAAGAAAATGTTTGGGTTTTTTTAATACAGTATTCGTACCAGCTATTTTTGTTGAAAAGCTTTTTTCAATGTTTAGACTTCAGCCTCAGACAAAAAGTCCTGCATGCGTTACTTATAATCTGTCAGTTTACTGTTTGTAGATGGAGAATTCTAAAATTCTTAGAGAATTTGAAACCAGCAAGGTTACAAATTGCTGTTTGTTTTCATTTTTGCAATAAGAATGTTGAAAAAGTTTCAGCTTTTTAACAGAACATAACAGTGGTTTTTAAAATCATGGTAAGTAATGAACAACTGGGAAATACTTTGGATCCAGTGAGATGGAAAAGTAGTAATAGTGGATGTGGCTAGTGTGTGGGACACAGATGACTGAGGCAAGCGAGGCGTAAGGGAAGAGTAGCAGAGAACTTAGAACTATAGATGGAGATCATGTCCTATAATTTGTTTAGTAAAATCATCTGTTGAGATGTAATTCTTGTGGTTTTAAAATGACGGTATGAAAAGGCTCAGCAGTGGGGCTTCCTACATATTTGCAAATATAACTTAATGTGCAGCTCTTATTAAGGACTGAAAATAAATTGAGATTATTTTTCACTAGTAACTACAAGCATCAATCTTCACAAAAAGCATTGTGAAAATAAGAGATACCACTTGGCAGGCTCATTAAAAACAAGACTGAAAAGCCTCTATAGGTAATATTTCCTTGCAATATAGAATCATAGAATAGTTAGGGTTGGAAAGGACCTTAAGATCATCTAGTTCCAACCCCCGCTGTCATGGGCAGGAACTCCTCACACTAGACCATGTCCCCAAGGCTCTGTCCAGCCTGGCCTTGAACACTGCCAGAGGGATGAAGCATTCACAACTTCCCTGGGCAACCCATTCCAGTGCCTCACCACCCTTACAGTAAATAATTTCTTCCTTATATCCAATCTAAACTTCCCCTGTTTAAGTTTTAACCCATTACCCCTTGTCCTATCACTACAGTCCCTAATTAAGAGTCCCTTCCCAGCATCCTTATAAGCCCCCTTCAGATACTGGAAGGCTGCTATGAGGTCTCCATGCAGCCTTCTCTTTTCCAGGCTGAACAGCCCCAACTTTCTCAGCCTGTCTTCATATGGGAGGTGCTCCAGTCCCCTGATCGTCCTCATGGCCCTTCTCTGGACTTGTTCCAACAGTTCCATGTCCTTTTTATGTTGAGGGCACCAGAACTGCACACAGTACTCGAAGTGAGGTCTCACGAGAAGGAGAATAAAGGGGCAGGATCACCTCCTTCAACCTGCTGGTCACGCTCCTTTTGATGCAGCCCAGGATACGGTTGGCTTTCTGGGCTGTGAGTGCACGCTGCCAGCTCACGTTAAGTTTCTCCTTGACCAACACCCCCAAGTCCTTCTCTGCAGGGCTGCTCTGAATCTCTTCTCTGCCCAGGCTGTAGCTGTGCCTGGGATTGCTCCGACCCAGGTGTTGGACCTTGCACTTGTCATGGTCAAACTTCATGAGGTTGGCATCAGCCCACCTCACAAGCATTTCAAGGTCCCTCTGGATGGCATTCCTTCCCTCCAGCGTATCAACCGAACCACACAGCTTGGTGTCATCGGCAAACTTGCTGAGGGCGCACTCAATCCCACTGTCCATGTCAGCGACGAAGGTGTTAAACAAGATCGGTCCCAACAGAGGGACACCACTCGTTACTGGTCTCCAGCTGGACATGGAGCCATTGACCACAACTCTTTGTGTGCGACCATCCAGCCAGTTCTTTATCCACCGAATGGTCCATCTGTGAAATTGATGTCTCTGCAGTTTAGAGGCAAGGATGTCAGTTGTAGATGGTTTAGGAAATTTATGAAATTTGAACCCAGTGGGAAAGGGGGTTAAGAGAAGCAGATGAAAGCTGGAAAAAAAAAAATAAAAAAAAATTCTCTTTCATGTCCTCCTGTTCAGCCTTCTCAGTAAACTTGTGCTTAATACTCAAAAATATGAATATTGTTAATTTAAGTAGCTCCTTCAATATCTGGAAATCAAGAGCCTTGTTGAAAACTTGGTGTCTCAAAACTGCTTTTTAGATCAGGTTTTCAAATATGCAAATAGTAAACTCTTACGACTCGTTGGAATTCCTAATGGATTTCAGTTTGTGTCACTTTTACATGACAGATGCAAACTTACAAGTTTGCCTTAAATGTATACAGCATGAATCAGTTCCTGGAGCTCCTAATATCTGGAAATCTAGTTTTCTGCTATCTTCTTCTTATAAGGTTTTTTAGATGCAGGGGGAGAGAGAAATTAGTAACTGCTGTGCCTGTGGAGAAATGGGTTCTTTATCCCTTTGTTTAGTCCTGTATAAAGTTACAGAAGGTTGCATGGCTGTAAAGGCTTTTCACATCTTCCTCATTGAGTATGTTAGCATGACAATAAAATATACTGCTAGTTCATTAAATTGGACTTGGAGATCCACAAATAGTCTCCTGTCTTCTGTGTGAGAAGTAAAACATCTCTTCTTAGAGATCATACACAAGTTCTCTTAAGCCAGCATGGTAGGTTTGATTTTTCTCCTCATGTATTTTGGAATAGGTTTTTGTGGTTACTTAGTTTTGCTCAGTAGTAGTGATCCATTTAAATTAAGGAGCTCAGCAAAGGAAGAGTGCAGTATTAAGTATCACAGAGTAGCAATTTTGCTTTTTCTATACTGTTTCCTTATTGCTAATTTGCTTATTTTGTGGGTGGAAATCTGAAGTTGAACAACTTAAAGATATTCTATATCATTTCATGAGAAAATTAATTGATATTTGATGATCAGAAGGTGGAGGGAAATAGTACAACAGCCCTTAGTACCTGTCTAGCTGGGTGTGTAGTGATGTGCAGATCCAGCACAACCAGATTTGAAGAGAGGTTAATGTACCCGAGGAATACAGAGGTTTTCCCCAGTCACAAATAAAATAACTGGTGTGCTTTGGGTAGGTCATCTGAGAAGTAAAGCATCAGATGTAACTCAGCACCTCACCAGATTTAACTGCAGTTAGTTAGACTTACATTTGCTGTCAGGACCTTAGAGCTTAGAAAATATCAAGGGAAACTCGATATAGAGCTTAGAAAATATCAAGGAAACCTTTATAGAGTAGTTTAATTCTGATTAATTGGGAGCAGTGTCTCATGCAACATAAGGGAATGTAATGCATCTTTACTGTTGCTGTGCATGGTTCAGTAATGTAAGCATAGCCTAAATATTTCCTTTTTACTTCTGCAGGAGAAGCCCTGAGAGGAAAAATAACAGTCCGCAAGAACAGAAAGGATCCACGGTCCCTCTTTATAACCCTCTCCATGAAGGACACACAGCAGACCTACAGCCTTCAGTGAAAATTATGTTCAGATATCAATGTTAAATTTAAATGTTAGAGTTCTAACTATCCCAAAATTATAAACTCAAGGGTTTGTGTATGTACACACACACACAAGAATATGCAAAGCTTATCTAGAATGTAGGGAGAAATGTTTGGATGCTTTTGCATCCAATGTAGATGTGGAGACTACAGAATCAGATTCTGCTGTGTTTCACATGATGTGGAGAAGGCAAGAAAGATGGTTTTGTTTACACGAGTCTACTAGGTGACAAAAATTGGGTTAAAGTCTTGCTGTGAGGAATAATAAATACAGTATCTCAATATTCTTTTTTCTTCAGCTGGCGAAATCCTTTTGTGATTTATTTTATTTTTGAGAAGAACCTAAGTTGAGATGCCAGTGCACGTCAACAGTAGCCAGAAGGTCCCAGTGAGAATAAGTGTGGAATTCCAACTGCAGGATTGCAGGAACAAAAACTTTATTTTTATTACACTTCTATAATTAAAAAGTTGTATCACTCTTCAGTTACATTTATCTAAATAAATGAACCGAGTATGTGGTATAACACAGTTGCCAGTTTCCTTGTTTTCTTTGTAATTGGAAATTATTCTCTCTCTCCACTGATGGCTCATTTATTTGTGGCTAGTTTTTCATGTACTAGCCTACCGGAGCATGGAAATATGTATTAGCTTTAGGATAAGTAGTGTGAAGGAGTTGCTGAAATGGTGGATTTGATTTAGCTGCTTCCAGAAACAGACTAAGAACAACCAAGGATTGATGCATGTGTTGTGATGTTTCTACATTTGAAACTGCAGAAGAGTTGGAAGTAAGTGTAACACTTTGCAGTTTATGTGCTTGTATTGTATATTTGTGTGAAAAGTGGTTTCAAAAGTTATTTCAAGAAGCAGAAACAGCAGCATTTCACTAGTGAACTTTGAACTGCTGTTAAAATTGTTAGGGCCTTTTTTGAAGGGTGAAGTTGAGACGGAAACCTGCTAAACAAAGCTTAGCTAATTGTATATTGTATAATGGGGTGAAATATTTTTTTGCCTAGCTAAAGAGGAGTGTTAGCTATATTAATAGCAATTTGACAGAAAATTGGAACCTTGTATTCTGAAAGCTGAAATTCTTCTGCAAAGCAGCACTTAATTTCATACAGTGAAGCCAGCGTTGAACAGGGAAGTGACAGTTGCTACAGTGCTACTGTATTTTTAACTGGAAAGAGTTGTGGATTTGTATTTCATCTTACACTGCTTTTATCCTCCCTTGTGTAAACATGTGGTTTCCTCATTTGCATCCAAATAATTTCCTTATTTTGGGAGGTGAGGTGGGGATTCTTTCCTGAGGGAAAACTACGGAATTACCTATAGGTGCTTAAATGTCCTGGTTAACACCTAGATACTCAAGAGCTCAACTCACATATGGAGCTTAATAGGAACACAGTGATAGAGATGATGTGTTTTAGGCTTGGTGGTCTGCTAACATTTTTCTGTCTCGGTGACATCTGTTCCTTTTGAAAATACATTGAGCATCTTCACTTCTTAAAATGCTTGAGTGTGGTTATCTTGAAACTCAGACTGTTCAACTCTATAAAAATTGACCTTGCAGATGAAGTGGCAGCAGTTACCATTGGGCTAAAAATGGAGTTTGCGATGGAGTTATTGTCACTGGACAATAAATATTCAGGCTAGGGGTTGGACTGATAATTTTGTCTATTGCCTGTAAAATCACAGGATATTGACAAAATGAAATTCTCTTATGGTGTTATCAGTACTATAAGAGCCAAAAGCTGGAAGAATCTGCATCTGGTTTTGATCATCTGATGGGTAGTTGACTGTGGGAGCTTCATGTCTGTTTAGTGTCACTAATGCTCTGACATACTAGTCTTGGACTAGATGGTCTTGTCAAGGTCCCTTCTAACTTCAGTTTTTCAGTGCTTCTACAGATTTTGTATAGCCTTCAGTAAGAGGGCATAAAATGGAAAAAAGGTTGAAAATGTGTAAAAGAAAACTGTGAATGCTAGCTTTTATTTTGTAAAAGAGTTAAATGAAGAACACCCCCCCCAAACTGCATCAGAAGAGAGGATTTGGTATCATTTAATCAAAAGACAATGTCCTGAGAAGACCTCAAGTGGTGTAAAGCCTGAGGAGGGGCTTTTGATAAAGGCATTGTAGTTTCAAAGAACTTTAAAATACATGAGTGGGAATTGATCTAATAGGCAGCATCACACAGCAGCCTGTAGAAATAGCCCATCAATTCTAAGTGGCGTTTCTCACCCTAGCAGTTGAATAGTATGAGGCTTATCTGACAGCACAATCAGTTATTTATGATTCCTAATGGTAATTCTGAGAATTAAATGTTGTAGGAAATGTGATCAATCAATACTCTTTTAAAGGGACTCTAATACTGAATCAGAGGCAGAAAAGTGGAAAGTAAATGCTTTGACTAGAAATACCCCTGAATTTCTCCTGTGAGAGAGAGCAGTACTTCATGCAAAAAGTGATCCCTTATTCTAAAGCATGTGGACAAAGGTGCAAATAACCTGAAACTAATGTTAAAAAAAAAAAAAAAAAGACAAAACCAACAACAACAATAAAAAAAACCCAAACAAAAGCAACAATAAAAAAAACCCAAATAAACAAAAAACAATAGTGTGACAATCGCTGTAAATACAGTTGTGCATTCTGCATAGTTCATATAATCCTAGACTGGTTTGGCTTGGAAGGGACCTTAATGCTCATCCAGTTCCAACCCCTTGCCATGGGCAGGGACACCTTCCAGTAGACCAGGTTGCTTCAAGCCCCATCCAACCTGGCCTTGAACACTGCCAGGGATGGGGCAGCCACAGCTTCTCTGGACAACCTGTGCCAGCGCCTCAGCACCCTCACAGGGAAGAACTTCTGCCTAAGAGCTCATCTCAGTCTCCCCTCTGTCAGGTTAAAGCCATTCCCCCTTGTCCTGTCCCTACAGGCCCTTGTCAAAAGCCCCTCTCCACATTTCTTGTCAGCCCTTTTAGGCACTGGAAGCTGCTCTTAGGTGCCCCTGGAGCCTTCTCTTCTCCAGGCTGAACAAGCCTAGCCCTCTCAGCCTGTCTCCATCAGAGCTGCTCCAGCCCTTGGATCACCTTCGTGGCCCCCCCTGGCTTGGCTCCAACAGGTAATGTTAGGAGAACGTTTCTCTTTCCAGATGGTAGTGATAAATTCTCTTCCAGCTACCTCTGGTGCATGCAGACTCCAGGTGATGTCATCAAGTACTTGTGCAGATACTTAATGTCTGACCTGTTTAATGAAACAGCTACAACTCGTTGCTGCGGAAAAGCAAACTCTGCTATTCTTGGGTGTTTTCCTCCTAGGGAGGGTGAGGAGAATCATGCAGGTTTATCTGTACTGGGTGTTCTATCCCTTCTGCTAACCCGTCTTCAACTTCCCTATCCTCTTACCTGCAGTTACAATACCCTAACCCACTTCTGTACCTTCAAGGACATTTGCTCCCTACACATTCTCTTTAAATTCCTTTTATTATATGATGATACAACCCAGTTGTAGAAACACGGCTGTTTGTCAGTTATTTGTGTATCAGGTTTTTTAATAGTTTTTAACAACTGGGAAAGTCATCGTTTCAGACCCACATTTATTACTTTATTCTGGTTTAGGCTGGGATAGAGTTAATTTTCTTCCTAGGAGCTGGTAGATGCTGGTTTGGCTTTAGTCTGATGAGGAAGACGAGAGTGAGTGAGTGGCTGCATGGTACTTAGTGTCTGCCTCTGTGTTCATAGCAGAAAGGCGTAAATTGTACAGAGTCTGATTTTCACTTATCATCTGATCCTATGTGTCTGCTACACCAGCTCATATAAATTGAGCTGATCTACCTCACAGCATGTATCTCAGTAGCAACTCTTTATGTGACAAAATCTGTGATTGTTTCCCGTAAGAAATACCAAATTGGTATATCCTATACGTTAGGTTTTTCACTAGCTTTGAAATTAAAATATGGCATTTATTTCCTTCCTCTCTCTCCTTGAGGTCTTTCTTCTCCTAACTCTCTTTCCTCTCTGTACTGGTATGTGTAGATAGAGTTTTCAATGCAGATGCCATCCCCTACGGCTGGTGGTTGGCTGCTGTTTGCTTACATGACTCATTCTTCCCCTCCTGTTTCTTGTCTGACATGATATGCAGAGCTTTTTGCTGTTGGCTGTATTTCAGAGCACATATCTCTTGTCCCTGGCCTTGGGGTTTTGCCTCTTCTAGGTTTTTTGTTGGCTTTTATTTTACGTGAACTTCTCATGTGCCCTGACAGCCTTCCCTTATTTCTGGTGACCCTTACTCCTGTTATCTGAAGTCTCTCCCTCCCATGTTAAACTGCTCCTCTTCTCACTGCTGCTTCTTCTGTTCTAAATATTGACTGTGCAGATTATTCTTGAGAGGTGCAACAGACTGTGTACAAGTTAAAGCTTTGCTTCAGCAATCGGCAGTGCCCGGAGTGTGCTTGATTTGCAGGCACGGCAGAAACAGGGAGGCAGATGCAGTAAGACAGGTACATAAAAGGGTTGTTGCGAATGGAGAACTACTAAAGCACACTGAAAAATCTGATTTGGTCTATGATGTGTTTCTAGGATGTGCCTATGATGTGTTTCTTTGTATCAAGAAAAAATTAATACACAGATTGGTAATTTCAGGTCTGTAGTCAGATGCATGAAGTAATACGAAATGTTGAAGTACCTTGCTTAAGGTGTGTAATTTCATGTGCAGAAAGAAAATATCCTTTAATTTAGGACCTTTAATTCATTTTATACATTAATTTTGTGAAACTTTTGCATGCAGTAAAAGGCAAACGAATACATGGTGGTTGTAGCATGTCTGGTTTCCAAAAGGATAAAAATTTGCCTGCCCTAAATTGTAGATGGCAACTATACATGTAATGAGAAAGAGTCTTTATTTGCAAAACCAAGGAATGTGCATGGTAGATACTAGCAGTGTCATGGAAGTGTGTATACATATATGTCTTATATACCCATATATGATCATACACCCATACTGGGGGCAAACTGAAATTTTCCAGTTTGCACCCTGCATTTCCAAAATACTGTATACTAATGACACTGGTTATGAATGCACATTGTATTCACTGAATGTTTTGTAGTTAAACTAGTTTTTTCTAGAAAAATACAAGTATAGATTAATCACTGTAGTTGTGATCCTCTTGAATTATCTTTAATATCCTGTAATCATTTCTACCTTACTCTCTTGAACAAGAAATCATTAAGAAAAAAATGCTGGTTTGGCTATAAATGATTTTTTGGCATGAAAGTATGTTTTTGTCATGCTTAATAATCAAGTCCTAGAGTTCTGAAGAGGGTTGAATGTGCAGAAGTTTTTAATGTTTAATCCAATAGTTAACCTTCTTTGCAAGGAATATTCTAAACTATCAGTTATCAATCTTTATTCAGCTGAAGTAATTTACATTATACGTAGGCCAAGGTTGAAGGTGTTAAGATTGACTAGTGATTCGTAAAAGTTCTTTTAATATTCAGATAAAACTGAAGGTTGACCCTGCCTCCTCCTGCTTGCAAATCTGTGCCCAATGCCTACTTGAAGATTGTTAGCCCCACCTGAAAAGAGTTGAGATGTTAACAGCCGCACCTATTAGATGCCAAACTACAGGAGTTTTCCCCTTTCTGTGATCTGGTACTTACATGAATCTTCCTTGTCTTCTGCAGAGCTTTTAAATGTTTAGCTAGTGAAGCTGTACAACTGTTTTCCTGGTTCTGCCCATCAGAGAGCAGCTAAGTGAGGGCAAACCTAGAAGCTCCTTGTCCTCCATTACTGAATGTCTCTTTGCTGTGCATCATGATAGGGTCTCTGATAGGATTTTTTTGTGTGCACCTTAATTTGACCCTGTAAATTCTCTAAAATCTGACCTGTGGGGTGTGCTTTAGTGAGATAGATTCAGCTTCTGTGATACAGGTAAAAGCAAAATCTCAAATTCAAATAGATAAAGCTCTACAGAGGGTTCGGAAGGCTGGCTGGGGAGATAGAGCATCTAACTAAAACAGGTAGGCTGCCAGTAAGTTTTTTAAACTTTGTATTATTTATTTTCAAGGATGTTTCTCTTCTATCTGTTTAATAGCACCTGGAGTTCCCTGTAGTAATGACTCTTAACATTTTCTATCCCTGATTTAAATTATTTGAAGAAGAAAAAAAATGCAGAGATCTATATTTACCAAGGTCAGTAGAATGTCACAGCCTAGCTAGGACTGACTTCCTGAAAGAAGTAGAAAGAGCCCATATATACCCTTACTAGAAGGGGAGTTGGAAGCTGAAGAGTTGAAACCAAAGACTTGTGGAAGACTAAAATGATGATGATTTTATTTTTAGAAACCAAATTGGAGGTACAGTTTGCTACTGCTTTTACAACATTGATTAGCAGCACAATAATGGCATCTAAGAGTTTTTCAAGGCAACTATAAATAAAATCATGGGCATATCTGTTAATATGCAAACTCTGAAAGAAATGACAGATTTGATGCTGTTCTGTTTGTACAGGTATTGCCAGATGTTAATGCTGGTCTAAGAGTGACGACCAGTTAAAAGACAAATACTGAATTACATAAGAAAACAAGGGAACACACAGAGAAACCCTAGCATTTTATAGTATGATCACTGCAGATAAATCTGCAGAAGAGCTTATGTGTTTTAAATCAGTTTAAAAAGCAGTTAGTTTGAGTTCCATTTATATAGCTGGACAGAGACCCTGAAGATGGTTCAGTTTTCCAGGTTAGTAAGAGTTTAAACACCTACTGCTTGATATATTTTTTACCTTTTATAAAATTCATAAGTAGATAATTAACTTCACAGTTAAAAGCAGTATTTCTAATGGTATTGTTGAGCAGCAAAGACAGAAAGGACAAGGAGAAACCCTGGTTTCTCCTTCTTCATGCTAGTGAGGTACTGTGCATGTAGAAATTGAGTTTTGTTAGTGGAATGTTTCCAAAGGCTCCATTATATGTTTTCTCAATACATGAATCTGTAAGTAATAATCTGCTCCCTAATGTCTATCAACTGATTCTGAATTTTTATCTACTTTGCTACTTTATATGTATTGAAATAGAGACAAACTTCACTTATATCCCTTTTTGAATGGCAAGAGTGTTACTCCTTTTTTTACTTACTAATGCCTTTGGGTTCCAGCACTCTCTGGACTCCTCCGGGATAAATGAAAAAGACTTGCTCCATGGAAGAACTGCACCATGGAACAATCAATTTATAGATTGATATTGTTCCTCTAACAGTTAGCCAAAGTAAAATAAAAGGCTCTTAATGACAGCCATAACAAATTAAAGAGGAATAAAGCTTACTCAACACGGTAATTCCATTTTCCACTTGGGTACTACTAAAAACATGAGTGGAAAGAGAGGGAGAGCAAATACGTCCCATGGAAAACAAAGGAACTGAAGTTAGCGTATCACAAGTGAGAGCCACAACCAAAACAGAATTGTTCTCCTCGGATTCAGTTGGCAGATGCTAAAATAATCCTGCTTTACATGGTGGCTGGGAGGCATTTCAAATTATTTGTTTTCCTTCCAAAGAGCCAGGTGAAGCTGAGGATGCCCATTTTCTCATGTTTTTGTTTTTTTACCACTCTATCGTCTTGAGGCATGTTATCGTCTATAGAAGAAACACATTTATCCCAAGTGACTTACTGGGGGAGATTGCATCTGTACACAATAGTAATGTGAATTGAGTAACAAGGATGTGGGTGATTCAAGTATTTAAAAGATATCCACTCTTGGGAAATTTCCACTGGTAAAAATCCATCTCAGGACATGATGCGATGTTACCAGAATATAATCTGTGCTGAGGACAAAGGAAAATAGTTTTAAACTGACAGAGAGAACATGGAGATAAGATCTTAGGCATAAGTTCTTCCCTGTGAGGGTGCTGAGGCGCTGGCACAGGTTGCCCAGAGAAGCTGTGGCTTCCCCATCCCTGGCAGTGCTCAAGGCCAAGTTGGACGGGCCTTGGAGCAACCTGGTCCAGTGGAAGGTGTCCCTGCCCATGGCAAGGGGCTGGGACTGGATGAGCTTTAAGGTCCCTTCCAACTCAAACCAGTCTGGGGTTTTATGATTCAATGTATGCTCTCTGTATCATCACACCTGGCTTAAATATTTTTCTACTTTAGCAGGTGGTATTCACAGTATATATTTAATGACCTATATTTTTTAACAATAAAAAACTCTTCATGCAGTTAGTCCAGTACTATCCAAACAAATTAATATACAGTTGCTTAGCTCTTCTGTACTGTCATCTCCAGTACTGCTGTTAGCAGTAGTTTTCATTAAAAAGTCAATCTTGTAAAGAATTACTAAGTTGAACTGCCTTCTATTTTCCTGAGTGTTGCAGTCTGTCTGGATAAAAGATGCTCCAGGGCGGCAGGAAAGAAAGGTAAGCTGATGGGGGACATGGCAGAGAACTGCAGGTCCCAGCTGGCACATACCGCAAAAGAAAGCTCCACTGAAGGAGCGTTGATCCTGTTTGGGTAATAATGGTTTGGGTAATTAAGCCTGAAATACAAGTAGGATTCAGTAAGTAGAATTGAACTTTGATTAAACCTTCTGATGGGTTATGCAAAGAGACAAGCACTGAAGGGAGGGAATTTCTTAATAATATTGACTACTGTCACAGCACTGGACGTTCTTGGAAGAAAATCTATTCAACTGGAAAATTGGATGTGAAGGGGAGGACTTCTCTGCAACTTGGATGTTATAGCTGCTTGTGAATTAATGCAAAGGCATACACAGAGAAGATACAGTAGGAAACTCAGGTTTCTTGCCTCATATTTATATAGGCATTCATGTTAATTTACTAAGCATTGTGTGTTTAGAGCATTGAGAGCTGTTTATACCTAAGTAGACCCCCCAGAGAGATTTAGCTTAGAGAGTAACAAATATTGTGCAGCATCCCTAGTAGGAATAATGTCCTTGCAATGGGTTTGCATGTCATTTTGACCACATTTAGGGTACCATATGGCGATGACCCTGGATTGCGCAACCTAGCTCGAGATGAGTAGCCCAAATCTTTTTTACTTGTCACTTAGAAGAAACCAACATCTCTTGGAAACAGCAACAGAGAGCAGCAGGGAACACACTGCTATCTGAGGAAAGTGGAAGGAGAATGGGTTTGTGCAAATAGGCACATGTCAAGGAGGGATAATGCTGTCAGAAACAGATGGTGTTGAGGTAAAAATGGCAAGCTCTTTCTTTAGCTGTCAAATTATTCAGCTCTGATAAACATTTTCTGAAGTAACTAGTGATTCTAATTTTATTTTTTGATTATTGCTCTGATGAAACAGTTTTATTTTTTACAAGAGTTTGCCTTTCTGAAAAGCCTAAGTGAAGGCCCCTTTGTAGTGTCTTAGGTGAAAGATAGTTTGAGATTGTTTTCTCTAAAACAGACTTCCTGAATATTATTTCTTTCCAATAACTTGATTTATGTTTTAATATTTGAAGGATGTCATGCTTTTTCTCTTCTTCCTATATTATAAAAGAAAAAAGCCAACGAAAACTACAGGTAGATGAGTGTGCTATAAGGGTGGTAGTAAAGTCTTGGTTTTTCATAGCTTTCAGATTATCTTTTAACCCATTGGTTTAGTCAACCCTAAAGTTAAAACGTTGGTGCAACATCTGGCTAAGGACTATATCATGGAGTTACGGTTGTGGCTCAGCCCATCCCTTAATGGAATTTTATGTTTTTCACACACAACTATTGTTTTCAGTCAGATGTTTCATGCTTGACTTATTCATCCGTGTGACAGTTAATTACTTCTAAAGTAATTGAGACATTATTGAAGGAAGTGGGTAAGAGAGCTGTCAACAGAAAAACCTTAGCAAAAACAACACTGTAAGATCATCTTGTAGTGTGCTTTTGCAGTTGCTATTTGAAACCCTCGCTTCAGTCAGTGGAATAAGCAAGAAATGGCTGAGCTGTTACGACAGTCTCCTTGTTTCTCTGTGAACGTGGTTTATTCCTAGCAAGGAATTGTCTGGATAGTCTACAGAGTTAGGAAAACGCATTTAATATACTTGAGTTTAATGGGGTTTTGCTACAACATTACTCTTTGATATGCCTGCCAGAAAATGATTGGTTTTCCTCAGTTTTGCAATTGCTTCTCTGGGACCATTGTCTTGAATGTTTTCATAACTGCACATGTTTGTGCATCTTGTAGTATCAGTGCAAGCAAAACAGAAGCCCAGCTAATATATTACCAGTCCTGTAGATCTTGGGTTTAGTAGGTTGTTGCTGGTCAGCATGGTTTTCAGCAAATCCTGTTGTTGACAGCTGTATTCTTAAAACACTGAAGTGTACTGATCCTTTGAAAGAAGACAAATATGTATTTTCAGATTGCCCATCTGCATTTGCTTGATTAGACGTGCAGCTTTAATTATTTGGGGGAAGAAGAGAAGTGGTCTGGAGTCAAACTGTTTGATTATTGTTTGACGTTTACTATGCATTACTATGGAGAACCAGAGAGGGTATGGCATGAAGATCTATCATGTCCTTTTTTGCATAAAGTACTTTAAATACGCAGTATCTACCCAAATTGCCTCAGCTCTACATGCTATTCCCTGCCTCCTATACAGAATAAAATCTTAGATGGAGTTAGCCAAGTGTAATTTACCTTTGCTCTGGAACTTCAGCAGAATTAAGGAAGGAGATGCATAAGCCTAGCTGGTAATGAAATGCAGATTGTAGGGAAAGTTAATAAAAGGTAATAAAATACCTACCTGGTGCTTGGTGGAGTATTTATCTTAACTTAGAATTCTGTGTGGTTTAGGAAAACACCACCAGATCTTATAATGTTTTCCTGTACTTAACAGATACCTCTTCAAGTCTCATTTCTTTTTCCTCTCCACTCCCTGCCAGCCTGTTGCAGCTTACACTGCAAAGCTATTTTTCATGTTCAGCAGCGTGGAAACAGAAGGGAGAGGATGAGCCATTACCTGGAGTATTTTTACAGAGGGTTACGCGTGGATCTGATGAAAGGCCAGACAGATCGTGCAGATGACACTTCATCTTCTGTAGAACATCTTCCGGATTGCAGTTTGCACTTGCTTTCTTTCCTCTGATTGTGTGGGATTAGAAAGGAATCTAAAAACTTGCCATAGGTGTTGTTAGCATTCTGGTTCCACATACAAGCTTCTAGGCTCAGTATGTTCAGTGGTAACCGCAGCAAAAGTAAATACTATGTATGCACATATGCCTCTCTCTCTTGCCTGGGGGTGTCTGAGGGGAAGCCATATGTGAGGTCCTCTTGCTTGTTGTTATCTAAATCTGAGATTTGCAGTAGTTCTTGATGATATTGCTGGGTCAAAAGATCCTGGGTCAGCCCCGTTTGAGCACTAGCTCTGTTAGCTGATATCATGAGCTGCTGGTAGTTTTCAGATCATAGAATCACAGAATGGTTTGGGTTAGAAGGGACCTTAAAGCTCATCCAGTTCCAACCCCTACCACGGGCAGGGACACCTTCCACTAGACCAGGTTGCTCCAAGCCACATCCAACCTGGCCTTGAACACTGCCAGGGATGGGGCAGCCACAGCTTCTCTGGGCAACCTGTGCCAGCGCCTCAGCACCCTCACAGGCAAGAACTTCTGCCTAATGTCTAATCTAAATCATTGTCTCTGCAGAAGAATCAGTTCTATCCCACAGACCTTTTTGCTACACCTCCTTGGACTGTATGTTCTTTTCCAGTCTGTTTTGGTTTTGGTTTTTCCTGTATCTGACACGTGTTCCTAAATTGTATTTGTCTTGATCAAAACTGCATTGATGTGTATGTGTTTGTGTGCTCCTTCACTTTCTCTGGGGGTTCTTGCTTTTCCTCAGGATGAGGGCCGTGTGATACTTGGAATTTGCCTGTGCTACAGTCCAAGCAGAGTTGTTTACTTCATCTGAAGTGAAAGCACTCAGAATTGTCAGTCCCAGCAGGAAGTTGGAGAAAGGAATGTCTGGCCAAGTTCTATGGAATTCTCCAGGTTAAAGTCTCCAGCTTTCAAAATCAGTTTCATTTGTCTGTCTAAATGTTATTGCTCCAAGTTGAGTAATGATGTCTTCCTCAAAGACGAGCAAATTGGATAGCAAGAGGCAGAGGCCATTCTCTAGATCGAAGATGTCTGTGTCATCTGGTTTGTAACAATTCTGGCAAAGTAACGACCGCTGCTCTGAAAAATTTCCTCTGACATAGGATAGATGAGAATGCTGACACTAAAGTAATTGGTTTGTCCAGGTGGATATATTGCATACATTTGTGCAGGCATAAACTGTCTCTGCTGGTTGACCATGTAGGTTGCTATACCATGCAAGAGGCTATTTTGAATGGCCCCATGTTCATTTCTTCTCTGGGGACAGGAATGGTGACAGCTCAAGTGAGGCTACCCACCTCATCTCCTCACCTGGCCATATCCCTCACCCATGGGGAGATGGCAGAACTGAAAACCAAACATTTCCACTGTCAAAAAGTCTCTTCCAGGCCTTATCATCTTACTAAATGTCTTTTCTATCCACTTGCCCAATTACAATTAGAGAGGGATGTGTTTAGGGTTGCAAGAGAAATGTTACTGTCACAATGCAGGTGTGTGAATTACAGGTTTCCCTCAGATTTTGTGGTCAACTGGAAGAGAACTGAGAGGTTAGTCTCAAAGCAGCAGAGCAAAACAATTTAAGGGGATGAGGGGAGGAGAGAAATGCTTGTAGTGTCTCTTGATGAGCCACTCTGCTTGAAGCCTGTTATCCAAAAAGCTACTGTTCTGCAGTAAGGATATCTGGAGATGCTCAGATGCTATGTTTCAGCAAAGTCCTTAATGTGCAGTCTTCAACAAAGCAGAATTTGGTGTGATAATCTTGTTTTCTTAGAAGAAACTGTGCAAGGGGGACTGAAAGTAATTACAGCCCCTTCATTTTATCTTGCCATGGAACAGAAGTGTATTAAATGATGCTTTTTGAGTTGAGACATTTATTCAAATGTTAGAAGTATCTCCCATAAGAGTAATTGGAAGTTGGGACTGAAATACCATAACTACTTTTGAAAGTATTGTGTATAAAGATCGCTGGTTATGAATATTTGACTGTGTTTCACAAGTTTCTTTAGCTTTTACAGCACCTGAAAAAGAGAACACATACGCAGAGGTATGCAAAAGATGAAAAAGATGTAATCTGTCACTGTATTACACACTGATCCAGTGGTGCCAGTCACACACATGGTACCAAGCAAGATTCTTCTGCCTTTAGAATAAAACCTCATAGAAAAAGTAAAGCTCATAAGATATAGCTATAGTAAAATGAAGAATGCAATAACAAGGGCAACCATATTGATAAACTATGAGAACTATGCTTCAAATATGTGATATTTCAATTTTTTTTTTTTTTGTGTGTGTATAATATGTGAACTGGTAGCTGCAATGCACATGGCTGGCATGGACCCAAAACACAGTAAATGATTTGCTTGTGAATCTGCTAAGTTCTAACTGAAAATATACACCTTAGTTTTCTGACTTGTTCTTCATACATGAGTTTTTAAAAGGCAAGTCTCTAAAAGAATTAGGGGATGAGCTTGTTTATATAACTTAACTATGTAGTATATACATACCATCCACCATTCTGTGTAGCTAGAGATGTGTGTCATGGGACATGATATTTTGGGAAAAGGTGGAACAACTGCAGTGAGTGTGGATAAATGTGTTTAGAGACCTAGAAAAGCTGATTGCTAAGGAAGCAATTAACAGACTGAGGTTATTTATCTCAAAGTAGGCAAGAATAAGGGAAGTGAAGCGTTAAATATTACTCGAAAAAAAGCTCACAAACCTCCAAAGAGAAGGAAAGGAACAATTTATCTTCCATGCCTGTGATGCATAGAGCAGCAAGAATGGGCTTTGCCCAAATCCAGAGAATCTGAGGTGAATCCATGGTGAGTTGCTTAGGCAGGGAGCCTCGTAGGGGAAAGGGTCTGATCACCTCTAGGAGCTGTGAAATCTACACTGTGTGTGTTTCCACTCCTGGTTTCCACAGCCCTGAGGATCTGGTCTCTTTGTTCATCTGTTCTTTTGTTAAGGCTCACCTGTTTTCCATACTGGATTTTGAAGCATTCATCTGTTGGGGGAAATTTATAGTCCCTCTTGCCTGCCCAAAGCATGACTTTGAAACTGCTTTTAGGTGGCTTCATATCCCTTTCTGGGATGAATTCTGTCTTTCAACTGTAGAATATTACTGACTTCTTTGTATATAACCAGCCTAGTTAGTCAGCTGTTACCTCGGACAAAGGTGAGACTGCTTTGGTCTTGTGTTTTGAATTCAAGGTGATTTATTACCTGATCTCAGGATCTGTATAGAATAGAATGGACTATTTCACTTGAAAGGGACCTACAGTGATCACCTAGTCCAACTGCCTGATGAATTCAGGGCTGACCAAGTTAAAACATGTTATTAAGGGCTGAATTTGCTGCTGGAATAGATTCAGTTGTTGGTTTGTTTTTTTTTCTGAATACTCCTGTTATGTTGATTCACATTGCTCCTTGATAACAACCAGCTATTTTTGGACGTAGAGCTAATCACTGGTGTCTGTGTGGTATGTTCTGTGCAAAGGACAAAGAAAAATGAATTGCTGCTTTGGAAAGGAGACGTTTAATGCCAAGGTGGTGAAAATGCTAGGGGTTTGAGGAAGGTTTTATAGCAGTATGATGCAATTTGGAGAGCATAGGATGGAATGGTGACCTTGTGGCATAGTTCTATTGCAGCGTCATGTTTATAGAGACCATGAAAATACATAATAAGGACTGATTCATAGGCAGGGGTTTGTACCAGTTTTTCTTTTGGTTAAGCCTAACAGAGTTTTTTGGAGGGGTGGGGAGCATTTAATTCCTTAAATGTGTTGAAACCTTGGCTGCTAGCATTACAATACTTTATACCCATGCAATTGAGATGGCTAATAGCTTTTAAAGTTACCTACATAAATTCTTTTAGCCCAGACTAAGAGAACCTCAGTAGGTTCCTCTCTCCTCCAGTTCCATCCACTGTCTGTCTGTGCTGGATCTGTCTGCTTCTTTAGCTGCAGAAGAGGAACGATGATATTTAGCTGTCTTTTAGCAGGTTCTTTGCCATGTGATGAGAGAACATGAGTGTCCAAGATGAATGTGGTTTTATTAGGAAAGGGTAAAGAGCAATTAAATGGAAAATGTACTCAGGAGACACTGGCTATTGAAATACCTCTAGTGATCTTTTTTTTGCATCTTTTAGCATGTTGCTGACAAGTGCAGGAGTGAGCTGGGAAGCTTGCTAAGAAATGATCTTGACACTGAAATCTGGCTTCAGTTTTCCATCACATTAGATAGAGGATCACTTTCCATCACTTCTCATATGACCAAGTTATTATGTGGATCTCAGTGTTGGAAATACCCAGAATTTCATAAGGTAAACCATAGGATTTAACAAAATGGTCATTTAAACAATCAGTCTTGTACCATAGGAGAGCAGTGTTACCATAATTACTTGGAGATTTATGCCCAAGGGAATGCTTAAACCTGGAATATTCAATAGATAAACTGCTAGAAGTTTTCTTGACTTTTCTAACTATTTTTTAGAAATTCAGTGTCTTTGTTTTAAATCAAATACCCTAAACGGAACACACAGATTGTCCTGGGGAGTACATAGTACTTGTAATGTAAGGGGGGTTTATTGCAAATATTGTGGAGTTCTCCTCAGGATTCAAGTTGCAAGTATGCTACGATTCAAGTCTAGCTCAGGATGACCAGAAAAAGCACTGTGGGATTCCAGATTGTAGGTCTGTGCTTCGTATAAAGTGCAGACATTACAAGATTATGTAGCTTTGTCTAACAGCTGAGAAGGCTTTGAATAGCAGCCACATGTGTACAAGCTGTAAACCAGATTCTCCGCTGTGATGCCAGCCCCTTTGAGCCATCTGATGGTGTAATGGAGCTGAAAAGTGGCTATGTAATATATCTCTATCTTCTGCTTCTCAAACACAGTGCGGTTCCCAGCTGCCAGAACATTGGCATACCCTGCTCTCTCGTACCCAAGGCTTAAATTCCAGAATAGGGACTCTGTCTGGGCCTGTGGTGTAAGTCTGCTAAGGAGGATGTGATTAGTTGAAGTGTTTCCACCAGTATATTCCCACAGTGCTGTTTCAAGTACACCAGGACCAGTTTGGGTTCATAAAAGGGAGTTGCTACTGATGTCTTCCAAATGAGTGTCTCAGTGAGAGAAGCTGTAGCTGGAAATTTGCACTTATTCTTCATCCAAAATAATGTTAGATTTCACCTATGACCTTAAAAGTTCACTGCTCCTATGAATGTCCTGCAATGCCCTTGCTGATTTAGGTTTGTGCTCGAACACTGGGTTGACTTACCAACACTGAACAGGTGGATTTCTTTATCTGGCATTCTGCAAGGTAAAGTGTGGGATTTGCTGATGCTGACAGAGTGGTCACAGTTTTTGTATCTCTGTATAACAATCACCATACCCAATTCACTATGTACTGGGAGATTTCCCCTTTCATAGTGAAAGAGGGGAAAAGAAATTAAATGTGAAGCACTCTGGCTTAAATGAACCAAGAATTTATTGTGAAAAAACAGTTTAAGGCTTTTTTTTTTTATTTATTATTTTTCTCAATCTGAAATCCGATGACTATCACGACTCCTTGTGAAATACTGAAGTAGTTACATTAGTCTTTTTACTATGTGGGGGGATTTGTTCTTAAAATGGGACCATGTAGTCAGTGTTGCTGACTCCTGGCCTCACAGAGGTGCATGTCACAAGTTTTCATTCTTGCTTGTTTTGACCTAACAGTCGAAAGTGAATAAGGCAGTGAGTGTTGAACTGGACTGATTATCTGCTACAATCTGGAGCATTTTCTGTGTGATGCTTACAGTCTCCTCCCAGAGAGCATCTGCCTAGAAAATCAGCTTTCTCTCTGTGATAGTTGTGACAGTTTCTTTCCAAAGTTCTGATCAGGAGTTCAAACCTTAGTGTGGTATGTTCACATACTAACAAGTGACCAAGGTACCACAGTTGGGAGAATTACCCTTTTCAGATAGTGTTGTTTAGACTGTTAATCTTTCTAATATAGAATATCAAAGCCAGGTTGGATGGGGCTTTGAGCAATTTGGTCTTAGTGGAAGGTGTCCCTGCCCATGGCAGGGGGTTGGAACTGGGTGAGCTTTGAGATGCCTTCCAACATAAACCATTCTAGGATTCTATGATATTCAAATTTCACTGAGTTGATGCATTATGGATGAACAATGAGACTGTGCGCTCCAAAACTTCCCCACTTTTCAAGGTAAACAACTTTGCACCATTGTACAGGTGAACCTCCCCTCAGAATGTGCTGTGATTCAATGTCCCTCCATATGTGGGTCTTTGTCCATCTCCATGACCTGCTCTACCTGGTATCAGCGCTGCTGGCACATTCTGCTCACAGTCAGGATCTGCTGCTGTTCCTGCCTCTGTGTCCCACAGCCACTGCCCATCACCCGTCTTAGCTTTGTTCCAAGACTGAGATAAAGGTTGCTAACCCCAGAAGTGCTTGGATTTCTCTAAAGAACGATTCTGTGCTGTTCCTGCAGCTCTCCTTGCACAGAGCCAGCATGGATTTAAGGAGGCTTATTTGTTCTCAGTGCTAACCCTACTTATTATGTATTTGTACAGTTAGAATAAACTACTGCTCTTAATCCACTTTTGAGCACCACTAGTTCAAAAAGATATTTTTATTTTATTTGCAGTGTAAGGACAGGTATAGTCTTAAATGAACAGAAAGGTGTTTAGTGACTGGGCTAGGCTAAGTCTGTTGCTTACTGTGGCACCAGAAAAAAACATCCTGGACTTGATTGCACATGGGTAAATAATGGAAATATTTTTAGAGCTATAAATAGCACCTACTTATTTTTCATTAAATATGGAATCATAGAATCATAGAATGTGTAGGTTTGGAAAGGCCTTTAAGATCATCTTGTTCCAACACCCATGTGGTTTGGGTTTTGTTTTAAGGCCTGTCCCATTGTGAAGTGGAGGTTCAAACCTGTGGTGGTTATGCCCTGTATTGAAATGATGCCCTGTGGTTAAGGCAAATGTCCGGACAAATGAAGAAACATGTATGTATGGGTTAAATAGCTGTTAGGAGCATGAATGCCTGACCAGTGGTGCAGAAATTTCCTCCAGATGCTTCTGTTTTCCCCCCACCTGATCCCCATTTCTTTTAATTCTCTGTTATTGACAGTGGTCTCCACTGAAAGAGTTAAATCTCTCTGGGAACCGACTACTTCTTACAATGAGGATACCAGACTTTGACAATGATCGGAAAATACAAGGGCCATCCTGTGCCTTACATGGGTTAAGGCAATTGAAAGCAAGCTCATCAAAAAGTGTACAGTAGAGCTAATAAATAGCAGGATGAGCCTGAGGCATCTCACAGGAGGAAGATAACAGGTAATTACCACTCGAAAGATTTTACAGCCTCTTCATTATTTGGACTTAATTAACTGAGAGAGGCAAAGTATGATGAGGTGAATCTTTGCCTTAGAGTCCCTGCTCTTTGCAGGGGAAAACTGTTCAGTTGAATGGAGGCTATGCAGATTTATGCGCATAGATGGAACAAAAAGGGAAATACAAGAAATGGAAGGTGAAGTATCACTTTGCAAGGTTTGGTTTAGTGATACCTAGTTTTGCTTGCTTTGATTTCCAACTAAGCTGAGTGAACACAATGTTATTCCTGGCTTTGTATTATGTTTTGCTGGAGTTAAATTATTGTAGTGGTTTAAAACTATCGTTGGCTATAAGAAACCCCATACTTATTTGGTTTTGGATTATTTTTTTTTAACATGTATTTCAGTGCTACCAAAAACTGGCTTTCCTCTGCAAGATCTCAAAGCCCTGGGTTGAGAGCTGGTTTAGCCACCAGGGAGCAGCTTGAGGTTTGCTCCTACATGGAGACCTTAGAGCAGCTTCCAGTGCCTAAAAGGGATGACAAGAAATCTGGAGAGGGACTTTTGACAAGTGCCTGTAAGGACAGAAAAAGGGGCTTTAACCTGACAGAGGGGAGATTGAGATGAGATCTCAGGCAGAAGCTCTTCCCTGTGAGGGTGGTGAGGCACTAGCTCAGGTTGCCCAGAGAAGCTGTGGCTGCCCCATCCCTAGCAGTGTTTAAGGCCAGATTGGACGGGGCTTTTAGCAGGCTGGTCTAGTGGAAGGTGTCCCTCCCCATGGCAGGGAGTTGGAGCTTTAAGGTCCCTTCTACCCCAAACCACTCTGTGGTTCTGCATCCTTGGAGAACCGGTGGGGACCTGGCCATGGGGCTAGGACTGTCCCGGGCTACAGGAAGAGCTCTTGGCAGTCCCCAGGGACTTACCCTGGCTGGGCGTAACCTACCCATAAATCTAATGATCAGGTTAAAACCGCGTTTGACTGCAAGTCAGACCCACAATGTACTTGGTACTGATGGAATCTGTGCATTTCGCACCTAAAGGTTAACACCTCTCTAATCTTATGACCTTTAACAAAAAACCCATTCAGCTGCAACTGTAACTGGGCATTTAAAGGCAGCCCCTAGGTCTTCACACCCTTCCTCACCCTTACCATTATATTCGCCTTTTAGCTTTAAGGGGAGAAAAGAATTTAAATGGCCGTCTTCTGCGGAGAGCTCCCACCAAATCGGCTTTCTCTGGATCTGTGGGGATGCTCCTTGCCAGAAAAAAAGGAAAAAAAAAAAGGGGGGGGGGGGGGGGGGGAACAAGAAGAGGGGGAGAGAAGAAACCTCCCGCTCGGTGCATAGATTCATTTATGTGCTGTGCGAATGGCCTGACATCAGCCGATTGCCTCTCCCTAAGTGAGGACCCCGGGACAAGCCGTGGCTTAGCGTATGGCACTTCCCTGGGATGCAAATACTGCGGCTGGAAGTCCAGGGATAAAACGGGTGGAGGTCGGAGGGGGGAGGGAGAAGAGGGCGCAGTTTATTGCTGCAGCTGCCTCCACCAATTTTAGGTAAACTTTCCAGTGGGAACGAAGGAGAAAAAGACACATCATAAAATAGCCGAAACGGAGGGGTGAGGGGTGGTGGTGGTGGTGGTGATGGAATTTAGCGCAGGACGGGAACCACGTAGGTGTCTTGTGGCGTGTTGGAGAGGTGTCACCTCTCGCTCTTGTCGTGACTTAAGGGCTTTGGTGTTTTTTTCCCCGCTGAGGCACGGCACGAATGGGGTGTAAGGGCAGGAAAGTTGCGTATTGTGTGGGAAAGAGCCGAGGGGAGTGAGAGTCGTGCCAATACCCTGGCACCGCCACCTCCTCGCCTCCCTTGGCGTATTCCCTTATCTGGAGCGGGAGGGGGGAGGAGGAGAGCAAGGGAAGAAAAAGAAATCAGTTGCTATTCTTCCTCTGTGGCAAAGTCATTAAGGCTTGGTCGTGCTCTCCGCAGGACGCGGAGGGAGCCGCAGCCCGACGCAGCGCGGGGGGATCCCTCCAAGCGGGAGGCCCCAACGGGCTTGCTTCGGGAAACGGGGCGGAAAATCCCATTTTGATCTTAGAAGTCCATGATTTCCTCCTTTCTATCAACCTGCAGCCAGGTGCCTGCCCCTAATCCCTTGGGTGCGTGATCGGGACTGTGCAGTTTGGTGCAGAGGGGGTTACGAAGCTAAAAAGGAGCTCGGAAAAGTCTTTTACTTAATTACTGGATGTTAACTGGGGCGTTAAAACCCCGCCGGGGGCAGGGACCTGGTCGCTGTTTGAAAGGAGCCGTAACTCCGAACTAGGAGTTTCTACCGAGGACAGACGCCTTTAACCGACATGCGCCCCCCACCCCCCCCACCCCGTGGGAAGGGTAATATCAGGAAACTCGGCTTTAATGTCATAACAGACGGCCGTAGCGGTGTTCAGAGGAGGAAAAACTGTTTGAAGCCCGAGCCATGTTTCTCTGTGGTTTTCCCTCTTGTTCAAGCGTAGGTCCTTGGCTCCGGTCCTCAGCAGAGCCTCCTTCCCGGGCTGCGGGGGTCGGAAGCAATCTCTTGCCTTTTCTGGAAGTAAAGGAGATCGATTCCTCTTTTCCAGGGGTGAAACTTCGATTTCATGTTTCAGTGATGATGGAGAAAATAAAATAGCGCTTAGAAAAGGTTGTGAAGAATGAGTTTTGTTAATTTTTGGTGTGTGTGAACCCTGTGAATCTAGAAGAGGTTTGGGTGTCTTGACGACTTTTTGAACTGCTGTCCTGTCGCCTGTAATTCTGTCCGTGCCTTTAGAGGCGTTAATTTGACCTGAAGGGCCGCATAACGAACTAACGACCCTTCTCTGGCCCCGGGCAGATTGTTCTGCGGCTGGAGCATACGCTGGGAGGGAAATACTGCACCCATCCCTTCACATCCCCAATAAAAGCAGCTTCTGTGTGCGCCCCTCGATTTCTGATTAGAGCGGGGAGGGGAATACAGGATAGAATAGAGGCAGAAGTATTTGGAGAGCAGCAATCTGCGCACACCTTGTGTAAGTGTAAAAACAGCTGCATGTGCGTATGGTAGTTGTATATCTATGGTATATATGTTCGAATACGGCCGAAGCAACAGCGTAATAAGTTACTAGTAGCTGTATTGTAAAAGTGCTCTGAAGCTCTGCAGTGAGGCAAAGCGTTTTCAGTTGGGAGGCAGCCTAATCTTTTCTGCAAAAAAAAATCCGTTTTCAGTGTTCTGGTTTGCTAGCCTAAACATCCTGGGCTTTTCCCTAATTGCTGCAGGTGAATTTCGGGTTCCATCCGCAGTGACCAGGTGAAATGTCAAGTGGTTGGGCTGGATTCTAGCAGGCAGCTGTCTGCAGTGGACCAAAGCCTTTCAGTCCCACCGGAAGCTTTGCAGTATTGCCTGTGCTACTGCGACTTTTTGAGTATGCTGAAACAAACGTTAGTAACCCGTAAAATCAAGGACATACGAAAAACGCGTGTGGCCCTGGCGAGATGAGTCCCACTCCTCCCCTTCCCCTCCCCCCTTCCTCCGCATAGGCGCACACTTCGCTTACGCTAAAAACATCAAATACTCTACGGAGAAGCTGACGCTAGCAGAGAGTATGCGGAGGAACCGCAGATCTGACGCTGGAACAACAAGGAAGGTTGCTTAGGGAGCATCCCGGTTTCCCAACGTGCTTTTTATTTTTTTCAGCTTGAACAAAGTTACCTTGAGCGCCGCAAATGTTTGAGAATGCCCCTCAAGTAGCAAATAACACGAGGGGTGATTACGGGTGAATTACTTGGTTGCAAAAACCATTATGAGTTAACATCCGACTTTTAATGATAAGTAATTGCCCCTTTTCTTCCCCCCACCTCAAACATGAATGCTTTAATCGGTGGGGGTGAAGAACACCAGTAACTTGACTGTAGCTGCCGTCATCTTTGCTCACACTTAACTTTTCTTAATAATTTTGATGAAAGCGAAGATTGCCTTATCTTGTGTATTGTTTTAATTGAATTAGGGCTGAAAGTTTCCTCCCCCGCGGCACAATAAATAGGCTACAGAGTTGTCTGGTGCAACGAGAACAAGGAGGGCACAATTAAAATGTATTATCGTACTTTATACACAGTGAACTTACTTCTCTGTGTGTAGGTATGTGTTTATATACATGTATTCTTTATATAAAAGTATATTCTTTATATATAAATCTTTGTAGAATTATATTCTTTCTATATATAAATATATTCTTTCTATAAGTAAAAGTTATTATAACGTCTGATCCACCTGTGAACTGCAGAAATGCATCAAAAAGACAAAAAGGAAAAGGTGACTTACACACTACAATAATGGGGAGAGGGATGGAAATGGAGTGTTTCTCTTGTGCTGGGTGCAGTAGTACGTGTTTCCCACATGTTCCCTCTAATTACCAGCAAGAAAGTTCTTCCGTGGGCTGGGTGGATTTGGTTTGGTGATCAGCCCCCATCTGAGTCACAGGGACCACGCAATCCCACTGCCGCGTGAGTGACAGCTAGCCGGCGCTCTGGCTTCTGGTTGTCCCTTTAAAATCTGAAACCAAGGTAATGATTTATCAAACTCTTATTATCAAGAAAATGTCAAGCGAAGGGCACCTTGCTATGCACTGACGCAAACCCAGTCTTTCCCAAGGAAGTATAGAAAGCTTTGCCCTGAACTGGGCAAAATCCAGTCTGACAATTGCCTGTACTGCTGGTTTTACCTCTGCCGAGTGGGTCTGTGGCGATTTGAGACATGGTAAGTGCTCGGTTTCTTTTCCTTGAGATCGAAAAGGGCTGGAGGGAGGCAAGAAGCAGTGCTATAGAGTGAGCTGTCTATGGTGCTGAACGTGGACTTGCCTGCGGTGCTGACGGGAGCTGACTGCAGAGAGGGTACGGCTGCTGCCGGGGAAGGGGGAATAGGTGATACCCTGAATTTCACTCGGATCGCGACCGAGTCCTTGTAGAGCTTATTCCTGACGCTGGGAGAGCAGGAGAGAAAACTTGGAGCAGTGACGAGTAGTTAGGTGACACCGCCTTCTAAAAAGAAGCTGTATTTGGGAAGCTAACGGTAAACTGATGGGAAAGGCAGGGTTTGTCTGTGGGTTTAAGGTGTTAAAACAAGATGCATTTGAATTTTAAACTGGAGGGAAAGGTGGGGAATGGCTGTGGGAGTGTCATCAGAAATCTGTTTAATTAGTGTGGAATGCTTAAAATGAAAACAATAGAAACTATAGAGATGTGTGGGTTGAAAACATTAGAAACAGAATAGGGAGAGCGAGGACATAAGAAACAGAATAGGGAAAGCAAAGACATTAGAAACAAAATAGGGAAAGCTGGCTCTTGCTGGTGTCAATTCCGCTCTGTGCTGGGGTGTGTGTGTGTAATCTTTGCATTTCACTGTCTTGCTATTGGGTTTTGAAGGGTGGCAGCCAGCTCAGAACTGCTCAGCAGCACTGTTTCGCTTTTTTTTTAATATCTCCGGCTCCCTACAAGGCAGCTTGTCTATTGCCTAGATATAATTTTTATTCTTTATAAAAAAAAAAGGGGGGGGGGTAAGGGGGGAAGCCGCTGTGCATTGTTGAATGACAGAAAGGAAATGGGGCGTAAAATTAAAGAATCTTTCTACACTGGTGATAGGGAAGGGAGCATCCTGGAGCCGTGATGTGAAATCTAACGAGGTCTGGCAGCGCAGTGCTGTAGAGACACTTCTTTAAACTCGAGTTACAGCTTTGCAGATTCTGATGCGGGCTTTTGTTTGGTTGATTTGAGGGGGTGTTTGTGTACCTTACTGTTTATTCCCCACAATAGTAACGTTGAGTGACAGAGCAAGAAGGTCATGCTGGGGCATCTTGAAATTCGGCAACACTTTAGCATCCAGATTCTGTAGTGCATGAGTTTTGCCCAGGACACAAATTTGTAGAATCTGTGCAGTCCATATATGTATGTGTGTGTATATATATATATATATATTCATTTTTGGTAAAATATGTGATGTTGTCATTTTAGGATTACACCAGTCAAAGGCATATGAGCAAGCAGGTTGTGAACAGCCCTGAAGCCGTTGCTCCTGGACCCCGTGAAGGTGCGGGAGTTTTAAGAATCAGTTCTGAAAATGATATGCAGAATGTCCCATCTCCATCCCCCGCTGTGATGGCCGGGCTTTCCCCACCGCTCTCTAACGACATCAAAACAATTTCCTCCGAAGAACCTAAACCAAACGATTTTGAAAGGACCAAAGTAGGGGTCTGCAAGCTCAGCAGCACCCCGGTGCAAGCCAGTTCCGCCATCCGGAGGGGATCTGTGGAAACCTTCCCATGCAAACACAGCCCCGGGGCAGGGCCCGTCGGGCAAGCTGCGATCCCTCACTGCAAAATTCCCGCTTTGCAAAGCACCGACGGGGACGCTAACCTAAACCTTGGTAAGAGCACACTGGAGCAAAACGCCAAGGGCTCCTGGGTGACCTTGAGCCAGAGTACCGTGGTACTGGGCACAGATGGCAACACTTCTGTTCTTCCTGGCAGAGTGGAGGGGGTAAGTTGGTTCCTTAAAAGGTTTCTTCCCTCTTTTCTGGCCGTGGCAGTGAGACGTCTTTGCCACTCAGCACCGATTTGGGGCTGGAGCGCTGAAATCGGGTCCAAATCAGTCGGAAATGGGGCTGTGCCGTGGGAAAGGAGGAAAAGGAAGGGGGGAGAGTGGATCTTCGCGGCAGCGCTATACTCCCGGAGGGTGCTGGAGGTGCATCCAATGCGTTCACTGAGCCGTTCTTGTCGGTATGACCCGGTGCCGACCTGTGGTACACGCTGTGCGCCCACCGGGGACGCGTTCCCACGGGAGGCCAAGTTCTGTCCCGGCATCAGATGCCGAAGGATGCTCTTCCTCCCCCCCACCCCCATCACCGGGCTGATCAAACCGCTGGCGGTAATAAAAAAGGACGGCGAAATAAATCAACCGAACCCCCAACCCGTCAAACCCCACCAGAGCCTGTGTGCCCCGGAAGGGGGTTGCGTTGTGGGGTGCGAGGCCGTGAAGATGCCGGCTCACCCCGGCTCTCAGGGTTTGCCCTGAAAGGGGAGGTGGGGATGATGTTCATCCTGTAAAAGAGGTGTTTTCACTTCTTTTGTATGTTCCAGGGGAAAGAGCCGGGCCCCTGCTGGCTGTGCTGGCTCCAAGGGCACCGAGGGCTTCACTCCCGAGAGGGCGATGGGACTCACGGTGCAGCGGAGAATTAGGGGCTAGGCTACCCCCACCCCTGCAGCGCCGTGCAGGCGTCAGCATCACCGGGAGATGCGCATTGCAGTGGCCGGGGTCTCCGGGAAGGGACCCCTTGAGCCGAGACCTGCGCGGTTCGCCCCGGAGGGTGGGGGGCGAAGCGGGGCAGCGCCACTAGCACCCCCGGGCCGCAGTCTCCGCTTCCCCCTAGCTCGGGAGCTGCCCGAGAAGGGGCCATGTTTTTTTCTGTCGAAAGCCGCTTTTCCGTTTTCGCTAGCGGAGTCTGCTGGGGGCGGTGGGAGGGAAGGGACCCTCCTCGCTTCTGACTGTGTCTCCCTCCCAGAGCACCCGGCAGCCGCAGCACCGCGAGGCTTGTTTGCAATACATATTTCTTTTTATTTATATTTTTTGTTATTATTTATTTTTCCCATTTTTCTCTCCTTCTTAGGAAGACGATGTGGGGGATGAAAATAAAGCCAGAGGCAACTGGTCTAGCAAGCTGGACTTCATCCTCTCCATGGTGGGTTATGCAGTGGGGCTGGGCAATGTCTGGAGGTTCCCGTACCTGGCCTTTAAGAATGGGGGAGGTAGGATGGCTTTTTCCTGTCTCTCTACCTGCAGTAATGTGCGTGGCCGAGCCGGTCCCTCCTTCATAGTGGGGGGAAACAGGAGGGAAGCGGCTCCCGGGGGCACCTCCAGCGACTCGGTGAAAACCGTACCTGGGTTTTCTCGAAGGTCAGCTCTGAAAGTAGGGAAGCTCCGATAAGATTTCGTTAACAGGTAGCGCTTTCCTTACAAAAACACCTGGAAATGGTGCTGGCCAGACAGGGAGGAAGATGAAGGTTGATCACGCGGAGGGCGGACTACCTCCCTCCCCCCCCCCCCCCCAGTCTGATTTAAACGCTATCGGGTCTGGGCCCTCAAACCGGGGTGGGGGGTGTGTGTTGGTGAGCGGAGGGAGGAGGAGGGGACGGGACAAAGGACTTGTAATTGGGGACCTGATGATCTTAAAGGTCGTTTCCAACCGAGCTGTTTCTATGAAAGCCACACGAGGAGGTTTGAAGAGTGGAGACGTTCTTTTATTTCGTGAGGTTTGGGTGATTTCTTCTAAATCTCTAAATAACCTGATTGAAAAATAATCTTTTGAAATATGGCGAATGCTGCTCCCCGGGATGCAGGAGAAGAAAAACTGGAAGGGGGATTGTGCCCGAGTAGTTTTAAGGGAGAGGAAGAGGGAAGAAAGATTATTTGCTGAGGTTCCCCCGACTAGAGGCTCTTATTTAAGCCGGGATCCGGTGGGTGTTGCCGTGCTCAATACACTGCAGCTGGAAGCGCAGGGCTGTGGTCGTTGAAAACTCTCATGTGGAGGCTGTGAGAGAGGTTTTAAATCGAAATCAGTCTGTAACAACAAACAGTGGGGTGGTTTTTTGTTTTCATAGAATCATCATAGAACGGTTAGGGCTGGAAAGCACTTTAAGATCATCGAATTCTAACCCCCTGCCATGGGCAGGGACGCCTCACACTGGACTAGTTTTTTCCCCTAAGCACTCTGAAGTACGACGTGTTAAAATACTCATTAAACAATAATATTGTCCCGAAGAGGTGCTGGAGATGCAGAAAGCTGCGCCCCTTCTCCGAGGCGGGGGCACCGGGAATCAATAATCCATTGGGAATAATGATTTAGCTGCAGGTCTGGGCCGAGTTGTCGCTTGTGCCGCGGGCAGGGGCTGCCCCGTCGGCAGCCGGCAGCAGCCGTGGGGTAGAGGAGGCAGGAAGGGAGGCGAGTCCCACTGCTGTGTTGAGTTCAGGTCATTGTCTCGTCCCTGCCCCGCTCCTCCAGGTGCGTTTCTCATCCCCTACCTGATGATGCTGGCTCTGGCCGGGATCCCCATTTTCTTCCTGGAGGTATCCCTGGGGCAGTTCGCCAGCCAGGGCCCCGTGTCGGTGTGGAAAGCCATCCCCGCCCTGCAAGGTGAGCCGAACCGCGTTTGGGGTGTCAATTTGCGCCTTCCCCCGCTCAATTTCTGTCGGTTCCCCCCCCCCCCCCCAATCCCATCCTACCTGGGTTTAACTGCGTTAGCCCCGTATCTCTGCCTGTTTCCCCAGGCTGTGGCATCGCGATGCTGATCATCTCGGTCCTGATAGCCATATACTACAACATTATCCTCTGCTACACGCTTTTCTACCTTTTTGCATCCTTTGTTCCCGTGCTCCCCTGGGCTTCTTGCAACAACCCCTGGAACACACCAGACTGTAAAGATAAAAACAAACTTTTGTTAGGTAAGTTGGGAGAGATGGTTTTTGCCTTCTTGCCGCTTCCCCCTTTTTCTTTATTTTCTCCTTTTTTTTCCTCTATTTTTTTGCCCCATTTCCTTTTCTCGCTTTTCTGTGCATTTTCTTTCACCCCCTTTGTTCCATTCCCCCCCATTTTTTTCTTTCCCCCCATTTCTTTCTTGCCCCATTTCTTTCGTTTGATACCACCAATATTTTTCCTTTATATATATATATATAATTTATCCCCCCCCCCCCTTCCCTGTGTCCGTGGTGGCTTTCCAGTGCTTTCTCCACCACAGCTGTGCCCCTGGGAGATGCCAGAGGAGACTGCAGATAACCATGGTCAGGCAAGGTTACCAGGATGGAGGCAACATCTCTTCCCAAGTTGCTTTTATGTGGTCTGCAGCAAATGGGCTCTTCCCCACCTCTTTTATTTGTATTTATCCTCATCAAGGATGAATGGAATTTTTCAGCTATAATACCCTCCACCCCTCAAAAAAAAAGTCCTCGACTTGTGTGTCGCACTTTTTGTTGTCATTTTATACTCAACCTGAATAAAAAAAACCTCTAAACAAGTCATTTTTCTCTTCCTCTACCTCCTCTTTTCTTCCCAGATTCCTGCATTATTGGTGACCACCCAAAAATACAAATCAAAAACTCCACTTTTTGTATGAGTGCCTATCCAAACCTGACTATGGTTAACTTCACCAGTGAAGGCAACAAAACCTTTGTCAGTGGAAGTGAAGAATACTTCAAGTAAGATCTGTCTTGGTTTGAAGACATTATGTTCACTTTCCTCTAAACCCCATTTTAACAGACAACACCTCCCTATTTGGAAGGCTGAAAATACAACAGTTATGGACAATAAATGATACCCTTTTTTAGTCTTAGGAATGACGACAACTGAATTTCAAATGCCTGGTTATTTGTGCTCAGTTCCTGTGGTGCTTAGTTCAGCTGGAGGGTTGGCTCTGGCATCTTTATCTACTACTGCAATGCAGATAAATAAAATAATTCATGGTGAAAATCACTGGAACCTTCTAGAGAAACCGCTGAGAGAGCTGAAGCAAAATAGAATACTGCAGGAATTGGCACTGAATTACTGCCTGCAGTTGCTGTCATTAATTTTTATCCTTTCAATGAATTTTTTCCTAATTTCTTTATTTATTCTTAGGTACTTTGTACTGAAGATTTCAGCAGGGATTGAATATCCTGGTGAGATCAGATGGCCCTTGGCATTATCTCTTTTCCTAGCTTGGGTGATTGTCTATGCCTCCCTTGCTAAAGGAATCAAGTCATCAGGAAAAGTAAGGAAAACAACTGTGACTGTCCACTTGCAAGAAAGCAGTGTGCTGCTTGTAAGAAATCACACTCTGGTTTAAGGCAGTAAATTACTGAAAATGATTTTCACTAAGTGGTTAAGTATTAATGAAATGCCCTTTTCCTGGCTGTGCTTTCCAGTCTAGCCAAAACATTAAAAATAGAGACAATTCTGGTTCAGCATTTGTTCCCTAATCTTCAGTAAGTTTAAAATGAACCCTTGAGCTGCGCTCAGCACTTGGATGGCAAAAGCAACCTTCCTTGTGGTGTGTGGTGTTCATTAATTCCTGCAATCATCTCTCATTTTGCTGGAATCAGGGAAATTGGGTTGTAAACTAAGATGTTAAATGACATTTTAAAATCAGAACCAAATTTAAATTGACTCTGGTGAGTGTGAGCAGTGCTGTGTGTATCCTCTTTTCCCAAATATCCGTGTGCCATGTTTCTACAACTCCTTCTTGCGTAGGCCAGTTTCTTGCTCTGCTTCCCTGATCTCTCACATTGCCCCTTGCCCCTCTCACCTGCAGCTTTCTGCCATGCCCCCTTACTCACACCCTTCTCAAGAGGGAATGTGCTACTCCCTGGAGTGGAAGTACAGGCACGCAGATTGACCAGGCAGCATCTGAGCAGGGAAACACAGCTTTTCCTTAAGCAGCAGCACTGATCTGAGTGTTCTTTTCTGTGAACCCTGCAGGAATGGAGTAGCTGAGCCTTCTCCATCAATGCTACTGCAATTAGCACATAGGTTAAAATGTTAGGAGGTGATATAGCATAAATCTAGCTTATTTACAAAGACTAAAATAATAAAGCTGGAAGAAAATAGCTAGATATTTCCTGGGATAAGGATAGTGGATATACAGAAATAGTTATGAATTTTCTTGAGCTGGGCACAAGGCTTCTCATTCCAAGCCATCCCTTTGCATCTAGAAGCTGACAATGTCTATTGGGAGGTAGCTTGGGAATTGTCATTAAAATGTGAATCCAGTAAATCCAGGGACTCAGAGAACCAGGGGGAAGGTGTGATTCTTTCCCTGCCCCACCCCTTAATGTGACAGGAAAAATCACTTTGTGAAAGGCCAAAGTCAATAAATGGATGACATACAGGAGAATAACTTGGGTTTAGATGTGGCAATAGATATTTCTTTCAGTGAGCCTTAGTGGCCAAGAAAAATACTGACTCTGGGATCAGGGGCAGAAAACCTCTATTTCTGAGTAGATGAGGTCAGTATATTCACTGCACATAAAAACAAACAAACAAACAAAAAACCCCCAAACCAAACAAACCAAACAAAACAAACAAAGAAACCCAAAACAAACAAACAAACAAACAAACAAACAACCCAAACAAAACCAAAACCAAAAAACCACAGAAAAAACCCCAAACAAACAGAAAAGTCCTCAGGGAAACTTCTTGGAGCAGAAAAGACAAAGTTGGGAAAGCAGTTTCCAAAGTCACTGCATCTTGGAGATTTCTGATCCCTGCAGTGTTAATGTGGAAAGGATTTGAAATGCTTTTGGGTGTACAGCTTAACTGGCCTTTTTATTTGACTACAGAGAGAGCTCTGCTCTGTAATAGATAATTATTAAGACATTAAAAGCTCTACCTCTGTTGTGTATTTAGACATCATGATGATAAGGTCTAACTGGGTTGCTCCACTGACTTTCCTTTTTTTGCATTGGTACTATTTATATTGTCACAGTGATATGTAATGATTAAGAGATACAAAGAGTAATAGAAATTCTGTAGGCTTAGTTAAATATGGAGAAATATATTGAAAAAATCAGGAATGTAAATGCTATTGAATGGTATTGTTCGTTTAATTTCCACTGAATTGTGTTAGTTTACTCTTGGCAAGAATCAGAAAGGATATTTTCATTCAGCTGTAGATTCCTGATGTTCCTCTCCAGACTTCCCTTTCGCTGTTTCTTCCTTTCTCTGTCTAGAATCCCAACTGTCACCTCTGTTGTTATTGATGTTATTCCTCTTTTTAGCAACAAGAAGAGCTATAAAACCTCAGATTTTCTGGGAACAGGTTTCCTATTGTCTTCCTAGTATACCCCCTGGCTATTGTCTCTGAGCTTGAGCAACCACTTTTTGTCAGGGGATAGTACAGCACTTGTATTTCCTCCCTCACTTCTCAGGGATCCAAATAAGTCTTTTCAATAATCTGCTTTTCTTTTTCTGCCCAGGTGGTGTACTTTACAGCTACGTTCCCCTATGTAGTTCTCATCATCCTTCTTATAAGAGGAGTAACTCTACCTGGAGCTGGAGCTGGAATCTGGTACTTCATCACGCCAAAGTGGGAGAAGCTAATTGATGCTATGGTGGGCTTCTTGTTGCACTTGTAACTCTGCTGGGGTGAATAAGTCATGGAAATCTTTTAGTGCCTGTTACAAGCATTTTCTGTGTGCAGAGGCAGGATTGGCATCTGTGCAAACGTGTTCCTTACATTAGGTGGAGTGGTGTTATTTGTGTTTGTTATTTGGGGTTGGAACTGGATGATCTTAAGGTCCTTTCCAACCCTAACTATTCTATGATGTTTGTTTTTTAACATGTTTGCTAGGTTTTAAAAAACTTAACTTTTTTTTAATGTATATTATAATAATGTTATTTATTTCACACTGAATATTTGAGAAGGTGGAAAATAGGGAATTTTGAGAAGGTAGAAAATAGGGAATTAAAAAGGAAGTAAGTATAGATTTTCATATGTTTGTGTCTGTTGGATGCTGCCTTGGGTTGAACAAGCACATGAAGCTTTTAAGATATAACATAACAAACTGTGTTTCTTGATAAATGCTGTGAATGGGTGTGTTTTACTCGATGAGCAAAGATTGCTCTGAATAATGCATATGAGAGATTCATTCTAACAAAATCAAATGATACATCCCAGCTTAAGTCCACAATAGCACTTATACTGGCACAGAAGAGCTGAGTTCCCATTTTCATCATGTTGTAAGAAGCAAGGCTATGTGCTGTGTAGGAGGAGGCAGAATGAAGGGACCTGGTAACTGGCTTTGCTCTTGGAATGCTGACTGTATGAGCTGGAGCTTCAGCTCTCCTGCCTCGTGATTTCGACTGGTTTCTAAAAAGCCATTTGTTGCCAGTGAAGACAGTAAAACGTGTTCCAAAACCACCACAGGTTTGTGTCTGTAGACTTAACTCACGGATCATGTATTTGTCTGATACAGCACATGAGTGCCTTTGTGATGGTCTTGGGTGTCTTGAAGCAGGAGTCTGGAGACTGAAGTCTGAGCTGGGAGTTAGAATTCAGAGTATTTCCCTTAGATATTTCAGAGGGATTTTTAGCAACACCACAGGAAATTTACTGTATTTATTTATATATTTTTCACCTCTACAAAAGTTTTTCCTCTACTGATAGCATGATATCACACTGATAGACTGATAAATCAAAGCTGAAAACAGTTTTCTGCACAAATTGTGCAGATCTTAATTCCCTTACTACCTCTGCAAATAATGGGTGTTTTGATCCTTTGGGGCTGGGAGTAGTAAATCTTTTTGTGAACAGTACAGAAATGAATTTTACATTCAATGTGAGTGTTTTTGGATCCCACATTGTGCAATAAAGGAGGTGAGAACTGCTGCCTTTTGCAAAATGGGGCTGTCTGAATACACTGAATATTTATGTAACTCTGGGTAAGTGACAATATTCAGGCAAGTGTCTGTTTTTACTTTTCTTTGCAATGTAGCATGAATTAATAGATGTATATTACACTCAGATGAAGGACTGACTGTTTGCTGGCTGGTAACTTTTAAAGTAGCATTTGAGTAATACCTTCACACTGGTTAGTGTGTGTCCAGGTGCACTGTGTGTCTGTGCATCTACCTGGACTTCCATGTCTGCACTGTAGACTTGGGTGGAAAATCAGCCTCTGTAGGAAAGTTTGTAAATACAAATACCAATGGCCCAAACATTTTGCAACTGATAGGTAAGACAAACTTCTTTGAAATTCCGGGGTATTTAGAGATGTAAAGGAATTGATGGCTTTGAAAAACTTTGTTAGAGAATGAACTATGCTGTTTGGTTGTTCTGTTTGTGGCTTTTTAAAAAAGACTTGGCTGAGTGTGGTTTTTTTAAAAAAGACTTGACTGAGCATGTCTTTTCTTCTAATGGGAGAAAACTGTGTCCTCAAGTCTAAATAGCCCTAACTTACGCTGTGCTGTTTGATGTACACCTAATGATAGATATTTACCCTCATTTTAATGTAATCTCTTTCATAAGTAGCACACCAAGCAACACTGAGGTTCTTCCTTCAGTGAAGAAGATAAAGCACTACTTAGGGCCACTGGGAGATAAACCATAAGTGCCTGATGCAAATTTTTCCTTTTGATTTGTATTTTCGTTGCTGAATATATTTGAACCAATATGTATCATGTGATGTAGTTTTAATAGTTGCACGTTCCATACACAGCAGAGGTTGTATTTTCATTTTATGTGGGCTTAATAAGAACAGTACTCCTCATCAAATCAAATGCACACTATGGATTTCAGAGCCTGGATTTTGCTTTTGAATGTTCTGTTAATTGCTCTTAAGTTCATTTAAACTACTGTGTTAATCACCTCACAGTAATATTTCACAGTTTTGTTGATCTTCCTATCATTCTTTCCTGAAGCCAATGCTATTTCCTTATCTATTTTAGGTTTGGAAGGATGCTGCCACTCAGATTTTCTTCTCTTTATCTGCAGCATGGGGAGGCCTCATTACTCTCTCTTCTTACAACAAATTTCATAATAACTGCTACAGGTATGCGAGAGTGAAATCCATTGGTCTTATTGAAGAGGTCTTACCCCAAAATTGTCTTCCAAGTTGCAGACATCTGGTTTGAAGGACCCTCCTCTTTTTCTCTTCTTCTTTTCCCCTCTTTCTTTCACTTCTTTCCCCCTTCTTTCCTTCTCCTGAATGCTGGAAAGAAGCATGACTATTCTCTTTCAATGCTTATATTCCTAACATTCTAACACTGCAGATAAAATTGTAGTTTTCAGTTACATATTAATTTTAAACACCTTTAAGCAATCTATAATTGCAGAAAATTTACATAAATTCACTTCATAATGCATGCCTAAAATATTTTACTTAAAACTTATGTGGGCCTTGAAAGAAGGTTAGCACATGAGGATTCCAAATAAGATGGTAATTTTCTTTCTCTAGACCTGAAGAATTAACCTAATCATACCTGTTAAGAGATGGTCTGTTAGAAATTTCAGGAGGTTGCCAGCTCAGTGAGGTTCGTCACAGCTTTTTGGGTTATATTTCATTCTGTTCCTGACAAATAGCAGTAGGAATAAGTAATTCTAGACAACTTAAACCCCTCACAAACATTTAAAGCAAGTGATCTGTTTGTTCCTGAGTTGTACTAGTTTAAGGGAAAGTCTTCTGGAAGCATGTATAGTGAAGAAAATAATAAAAATTGCATCAAGAATGTAATCATTATGGATGGGGATCATGAGGGCAGGTTTCCTGGCAAGTGACATATACTTACCCAGTGTAGTATGACATTCAGGGGTGGATTTCTTGAGATTTCCTTAACAGCAATGGATAACTGTTCCAGGGAATCCTCTACAGGTGGGCAGGCTTTTCAGTGAGTGCTGCAAGGCACAGAAAGCTTAACCCTGGAATTTTGTGCATAAAGCACAGGAAAGATACAGGACAGAAATTATCTTACCTGTGCTGTGGTGGTTAGTCTGTATGTAATACAGTGAACAGGTGGCCACATCAAAGAGTAAACCAGGGTATTACAAATCATATCATCATTGCTATCTACTTTGGAGAGGGCAAAGGCTGAACCTTCTGCATGGCCTCTGGTTTCCTGTGAGGGATTTGGGTGATGGAAACTTACACAGCTGTTTACTGACGGTGGTAAGACTTCTGTCATCTTTGATCAGCATCAAATGTGCCTGGTAAATGTAAAAGTTCCCACAGGATGTGAGTGCTCATGAGAGAGACTCCTGAAATGTATATAAAACCTTTCCTTGCATGTATTGCAACAAGGTGATATGGCTTCTTGTTTGTTTTCTTTTCAGGGACACATTGATAGTCACATGTACCAACAGTGCCACAAGTATATTTGCAGGTTTTGTCATCTTCTCAGTTATTGGCTTCATGGCAAATGAACTCAAAGTGAATATTGAAGCTGTGGCAGACCAAGGTAGTGTACACTGCTATTTTATTATTTAGGCACCTGATGGCACCTTCAGCTCTCTTGTTAATGATGACTTTGACACTGGAGGTGGGAATAAAGGCTTCAAAATGGATTGGGTTAGCAAACTAGCTGTAGGCATTTATGTACTGGAAAAGGTACACTGGGGAGTCGAGATATTATCTCAAGCCTCTTTTCAAGACTCTTTGGAGGAAGGAAGCAAGCTGAGACTCATTTCAAATCTTTATGTAAATGACTCATAGGAGGTACAGTGAGATGTTTCCTTCCCATAGTCTAAGGGATTATTGGCCTTCTCATTTGTCTCTGCTGCTGTTTGTCAAATCCTCTTCATGTTAAAAGTCATCCCTGGTGGTTGGAATCTTGGATTGAGAGCACGGTGGGCTTTGCCTTCTGGAAAGTGGGTCAACCATGGTGTGAGAGGTGGATTGAGCTTCTGAAAGTGGGAGCAAGGAGCTGCCTCCATGGGGAAGTAAAGAATTTCTGAAGAACTGATTAGAAGGTCTTGATTAGTGAAGTGAGATGGTTACTCGTGGGGATCTGAAAGGTCTGAAATGGTAGAGCTGAATATGAGCTAGAAGTGTGACTGATAGAGGCATTGGTGCTGTTGTGTTGATTTCGTATGATGCAGCAGGAGGTAGGAAGGGGAGAGTTTCTCTATGAGGATGGTTCCCAGTGTTATCCCCCTCAATCCAGGACAGCACACAGATAGGGCATAGAAATCAAAATTACTTTCCGTAATTTCTGCATGGTAATATTTGTAGGTCATTTTGGAAAAATCAGTCAGCATGGCTTCACTAAGGGGAAATCCTGCCTGACCAATTTGGTGGCCTTCTATGATGGGGCTACAGAGCTGATGGACAGGGGTAGAGCAGTTGATGTCATCTACCTGGAATTGTGCAAAGCGTTTGACACTGTTCTGCATGACATCCTTGTCTCTAAATTGGAGAGACATCAATTTGATGGATGGACCAGTCGGTGGATAAAGAACTGGCTGGATGGCCGCACACAAAGAGTTGTGATCAGTGGCTCAATGTCTGGCTGGAGACCAGTAATGAGTGGTGTCCCTCAGGGATCAGTGTTGGGACCGGTCTTGTTCAACATCTTTGTCAGTGACATGGACAGTGGGATTGAGTGCGCCCTCAGCAAATTTGCCGATGACACCAAGCTGTGTGTTTCGGTTGATACGCTGGAGGGAAGGAATGCCATCCAGAGGGACCTTGACACGCTTGTGAGGTGGGCTGATGCCAACCTCATGAAGTTTAACCATGCCAAGTGCAAGGTCCTACACCTGGGTTGGATCAATCCCACACACAGCTACAGGTTGGGCAGAGAAGAGATTCAGAGCAGCCCTGCGGAGAAGGACTTGGGGGTGCTGGTCGATGGGAAAACGAACATGAGCCAGCAGCGTGCACTCGCAGCCCAGAAAGCCAACCGTATCCTGGGCTGCATCAAAAGGAGCGTGACCAGCAGGTCAAAGGAGGTTTTCCTGCCCCTCTGCTCTCGTGAGACCTCACTTGGAGTATTGTGTACAATTCTGGTGCCCTCAACATAAAAAGGACATGGAACTGTTGGAACAAGTCCAGAGGAGGGCTATGAGGATGGTCAGGGGTCTGGAGCACCTCCCATATGAAGACAGGCTGAGAAGAGAAGGCTGTGTGGAAACCTCATAGCAGCCTTCCAGCATCTGAAGGGGGCTTATAAGGATGCTGGGGAGGGACTTTTCATTAGGGACTATAGTGACAAGACAAGGGGTAATGGGTTAAAACTTAAACAGGGGAAGTTTAGATTGGATATAAGGAAGAAATTCTTTACTGTAAGGGTGGTGAGGCACTGGAATGTGCTGCCCAGGAAGTTGTGAATACTCCACATCTGGCAGTGTTCAAGGGCAGGCTGGACAGAGCCTTGGGTGACATGTTTTAGTGTGAGGTGTCCCTGCCCATGGCAGGGGGGTTGGAACTTGGTGATCTTCAGGTCCTTTCCAACCCTAACTATTCTGTGAGTCTAAGATTCTAAGATATTAATTTGCACTTGACAATGATGTGGGAGCTAACTGGAAAACAGGCAACTTGAGCTGGGGACTCAGAAATCCTGTAGCTGTTGGAACAAGAGGTGTTGAAGCAGGCAACACATTATTTTTTCTCAGAAAAATACTTTTTTTCTCAGAATGTTTCTAATTGTTCATTAGAAATCAGCTATTACAGGTGTCAAGAGGAGATCAGCAGAGGAGGGAACAAGGTGTTGCTGCCAGTTAAGAAAATGAAAGAGCTTTTAGTTTTCTTTTGCTTATTCCTTCTCTTTAAATGGCAACATGGATAATCCCACAAAATTTGCATCTCAGATACAAATAAACATGCTGGTCACATGCAATTTCTGCAGCTCCTTTGGTCATGATGGGGCAGCCCAGCAGCTGAGGTTAGCGGAAACTCATGCGCTGCAGTTCAGTCACAGGGAGCCAACTTATCTGGGGTATGTAGCAGTTGAGATGTGCTGGGATGGACTGCTAATGGTGCTGTGGATTCAGCTGGAGGGTCTGAAGAAGTTCATAAGACGGCCAGCTAGCAAATTATTCCTTGATAGGAAGTAGTAAGGGATACTGCAGTTGCAAGTTAATATGATATCAATCCTGTCTGCAGTGCCTCATATCTTCTTTTTTGTCTGCCATTTGGCTAGGAGAAAATAGAAAAGTTCTACTATTGCCCTAATTTTCTTGATGGATTAGACCATTTTGGTTGAAAAAATCTGTGTGAGGTCAAGTGTTTTAGGAGTAATATTTCTATTAATATTTTTAGTTTAGATTTTGCTTCCATCCTGAAACAAACAAATCCCAAACAAAACCAACCCCAAAATCTAAATCACACTGACTTGCTGAAATCATTTGCAATGAGTTAGGGCCATCATAGGATCATTATAGAATTCCAGACTGGTTTGAGTTGGAAGGGATCTTAGAGCTCACTCAGTTCCAATCTCCTGCCATGGGCAGGGACACCTTCCACTAGGCCAGGTTGCTCCAAGCCTTGTCCAGCCTGGCCTTGAACAGTGCCAGGGATGGGGCAGCCACAGCTTCTCTGGGCAACCTGTGCCAGTGCCTCAATGCCCTCACAGGGAAGAGCTTCTGTCTGAGATGTCATCTCAGTCTCCCATCTGTCAGGATAAAGCCATTCCTCCTCCTGTCCCTGCCTGCCCTTGTAAAAGCCTCTCTCCAGGTTTCTTGTCATCTCCTTTAGGCACTGGAAGCTGCTCTAAGTTCTCCCTGGAGTCTTCTCCAGGCTGAACAAGCCCAGCTTTCTCAGCCTGTCTCCAAGGAGCTGTGCTTGAGTGAAGCTGAAGCTCCAGAGAGATGGACAGAGAGGGGATGGACAGACATAGCTGTTGGGGATGGTGGAGGAAACTGGTTCAGCTGGCTCATCTCCTTGGCAATGACATAATGCTTAGTGCAGGGGATCACAAACCCTCTTCTATTGAATGCTTGTTGGTGGCCTTTGGGTGAGCAACAGGTTGCAGGCTGGAGTGTTCTGTTTCCAGCTGTTCCAGCAGCTGTTCCAAGGGATGGGAAAAAAGATGTCACTAGGCAATCTTATTGCAGGGCTGTCAGTGCATTTGTAAAAGCCTGTTGAGGCCAGTGAAAAATATTTCATAAGGGTGAGGTATTAAAAGAGGGAAGTACAGTAGGAAGAGAGTGAATAAACCACTTATCATGGAGAGAAAGGTAAGATAATCTAACTTTTTTTCCTACTATCAATTTGATTGAGAACATAGTGCAGTTGAAAAATCTGAGTAATTTAAAATGAAAGTTCAAGGTCATTTAACTTGTTTAATTTCAACACGTATCAAACCTTTGGAGTTTTCCGGGCTTTAATAGAATTTTAGGAACAGTCCATACCCACCTAAGCCTCCAAAGCTGGAGATGATAGGAGCCAGTCTCTCTGTGACTGTTTCCCTATGGCTGGATGCTTCCAGCCATGGATATCTTGGAGAGCTCTGAGGGGCTGAGATAGAGAGGTATGCAGCTTCATGTTCTGTAATTAATTTTTTCCTAAAACTGATTAATGGGAACTCATTATTCCAACACTTACTTAAGCTTCTACATGCAGGAAGCTAGCACAACCATAATAGCCAAGAAGAAATCTTTAATCAAGAGATGAAAGAACGTGCTCGTGAATACATAGTAGATCTACACGCACATTCCTATTTCAGGGAACAGTTTTTCTGCAGTACATTTTAAAGGCAGCAACACTTAACTGAGTCATGTGCTGTGTTGTTTGGGGTTTTGTTTTGTTTTATTGTGTTAACAAATGTCTGCTGTTCAGAAGGAACCACCAAACACTTGATGAGTTGCCCATGGAGTTTATTTGACATGTACTGTAACTTTCTTGGTATGTGAGAAAGCAGCAGTTATCTCTGAAACAGAAACAGTGTGGAGGATTGTAGGAAATGGGATACAATAATGTAGGTTAGAAATGACCAGGACAGAGTGAGTTTGGAGTCCCTTCTCATGGCATGGGGGCATGGCACCAGTACAACTGGACTCTTGGTTTGTATCTTGCCTGACAGCAAACATCCTTCAGTGTGTTCTAAATGGGTGCCTCCATTAGCTGTGATAAATAGGGAAGAAGTGCCATCTACTGTAACACTGCTACTACATTCCTGCAGCCTTTTATCCCAGGCAAGCCTAAGCAGCTTTGTAAAAACTTTTTTCTCACAGTCAATACAAATTATAGCCCAAGGTATCAAACCGACAAAGAAAAGAAAATTCCTGGGTAAGGTTTTAAAATATCCATCTAATTTTTCCTGCTGTGTGTTACTTCCGAATTTCTTGTGGATTTTTTTAGATTCATGGTAGCGATTACCTTGTGTCTGGTGTCAGCATCTCTGTGCATCTGTTATAGTCTGTCCTTCTCATTTGACTGTGTGCTGATGAGTTAAAGAAGAGTATTTTGCCGAGGTGAGTATCTCCAGAGAGTATGCCTTCAGCACTGAGTGTGGGAAAGCACAGTGTTCAGGTGTCGCTCTGCGCTGCGGTTGGTGCCGGCAGCACGATAGGACAGTGAGCGCTCACCTCAGGGTCAGGGCCCGGTCTGGGAGCCCTGCTCTGGCTGCCCCGGAGGTGGCAGCGTCTGCACCCACACAGAGCCGATGAGAGGGGAGCTTTGCTCTGGCTCTGAGTGCAGAGAGTGCCTGCACTGAGGCCAGGGTGCACAGTGGGCAGGGCTGCACTTGGTGTGCTCTGGTGGAGGTCCTGCTGCAGCAGGGGCTGAGCTGCGGGACGTTCTCAGCAGCTAAAAGATGTCAGGGAAGCTGAGAGGGATCTGGGCGGCTTGCTCTGGGCCCAGACTGCAGTGGCCACAAGCGTCCACAATAGCTCATATAGAAAAGGAGGGTGCTAATGCAGTAAGCTGGGAGCTAGTAACAAAAAACAAAACATAAAAAAGGGAGGAAGAGGACAATTAAAAGCAAGGGGCTTCCTCCTAAATCTGTTGTCCCCAGCCAGAACCACTTTGCAGTTCTGCAGGGGCTAACGAGGAAACGCACACCTCACCACATGAACAACTGGCTGATGCAGCAGTAAAGAGGATCACTGGAGGTGCATCCAGGAAAAAGCGACAGGTCATAGTCGTAGGGGACTCTACTTTGAAAGGTACACAGGCACCCATCTGTCGGCCTGACCCAGTCTTACGGGAGGTGTGCTGCCTACCAGGGGCTTGGATCAGGGATGTTGCAGGGAGGCTGCCTGCTCTAGTCTGACTAGTGGGACTGAAAAGTCCCACCAGCTATTACCCAGTTCTTGTGGTCAATGTGGGTGCTAGTGATAGGTACAGCAGTAGCTTGGGAGTAACTAAGGACTACAGATCCCTGGGAAAGGTGATTAAAGGCATTGGGGCTTGGATAGCTAATCCTCCAGGTCAAAGGGGAGGACCTTGAAAAGGCCAGGCAGATTTGGCAGGTTAATAAATGGTTAGAACAATGGTGCTATAATCAGGGGTTTGGGTATCTAGAACATGGAACTCAATTTAGGAGGCCAGGTCTACTGGAGGCTGGTGGAGCTGGTCTTGCTGCTTTGGTAGGAGGCTTGCCAAACTGGTCAAGGCAGTTTTAAACTAGATGTGTTGGGGAAGGGGGTCTTCATTCTATCCCAGCACTCCCAGTCAGTTGCCAGCACCTGTAATAAATGCTTGGAGCAATGAAGAGCTACTTCAGCTACTCCAGGTAATGAATCAGCTTCATTTAGAACTCTGCTCAGATGCCTCTATACAAATGCCTGTAGTATGGGGGATAAACAAGAGGAATTAGGTAAGTGCACATGCATATGGGGATAGGACATTGTTGGGATTACAGAAACATGGTGGGATGGCTCCTATGTTTGGGGTGTTGGAATGGAAGTTTATAAGCTCTTTAGGAAAGACAGGCCAAGCAGACGAGGAGGGGAAGTAGCTATTTATGTCAACGATAGGCTGGAAAGTATGGAACTCTTCCTGGGGTTGGGTGAAGAGCCAACAGAGAGCTTGTGGGTTAGTGTCAAAGGGAGAACTCCAATGGGTTCTGTGGGGACCTGTTGCAGGCCACCTGATCAGGAGGACTTTGTGGGTGAAGCACTCTACAGACGGATAGGAACAGCCTCACACTCGCAGGCCCTTGTCCTCATGGGGAACTTCAACCTGATATCTGTTGGAGGGACGGTACAGCTCAGCACAAGTAATGCAGGAGATTCCTTGACTGTGTGGAAGACAACTTTCTCTTGCAATTAACAGAGGAGCTGATAATGAGAGGTGCCATTCTTGACCTCGTGCTCACCAGAAGGGAGGGACTGGTTGGGAATGTGCTGTTGGCTGCAGTGGTCATGAGATGGTCGAGTTTGAGATCCTCAGGACAGTGAAAAGAGTGTGCAGCAGGCTCACTGCCCTGGACTTCAGCAGACTTTGGCCTCTTCAGGAGCCCACTTAGTAAGATGACATGGGATGAATACCTAGAGGGCAGGGGCAGCCAAAACTGTTGCTTGATATTCAAGGATTACCTGCTACAAGCTGAAGACTGTTGTGTCTTGACTAGAAAGAAGTGCAGCAGGAGGGTCAGGAGGCCTCCATGAATGGATAAGGAGTTGCTGAGCAAACTTACAGGGAAAAAAAGAGGCTTATAGGAGATGGAAGTGAGGACAGATGGTCTGGAAAGAATACAGGGATGTTGCCCGGGAAGCTAGGGACCAGGTTAGGAAACCTAAGGCCCAGTTAGAACTGAGTCTGGCCAGGGATGTGAAAGATAGTAGGAAGGGCTTCTATAGATATGTTGCAAACAAAATGCACACTAGGGATAATGTGGGCTCTTTCCAGAAGCTATTATGAGAACTGACTGCCGTGGATTTTGAGAAGGCTCAGGTTCTTAATGACTTCTCTGTCTCAGTTTTCACTGGCAAAGGCTCTGAGCGCACCACCCAGGTCTTGGAAGGCAGATGCAGGGACTGTGAGAATTAAGGCCCTTAGGCCCACTGTAGGAGAGGATCTGTTCTGATACCATCTTAAGAACCTGAACATACACAAGTCCATGGGAGCTGATGAAATCCACCCGCGGGTCCTGAAGGAGCTGGCAAATGACGTTGCTAAGCCACTGGCCATCATATTTGAAAAAACATGGCAGTCAGGTGAAGTTCCTGATGACTGGAAAAGGGAAATATAACCCCCATTTTCAAGAAGGGGAAAATGGATGACCTGTGGAATTACAGAGCAGTCAGTCTCACCTCTGTGCCTGGCAAAATCTTGGAGCAGATTCTCCTGGAAGGCATGCTAAGGTACATGAAAAACAACAAGGTGCTTGGTGACAGCCAGCATGGCTTCACTAAGGGGAAATCCTGGCTGAGCAATTTGGTGGCCTTCTATGATGGATCTGCGGAACTGATGGACAGGGGTACAGCAGTTGATGTCATCTACCTGGACTTGTGCAAAGCATTCGACACTGTCCCACATGACATCCTTGTCTCTAAATTGGAGAGACGTCAATTTGATAGGTGGACCACTCTGTGGATAAAGAACTGGCTGGATGGCCGCATGCGGAGTTGTGATCAGTGGCTCGGTGTCCAATTGGAGACCAGTAACAAGTTATGCCCCTTGTTGGTGTTGGGACTGATCCTGTTCAACATCTTTGTCAGTGACATGGACAGTGGGATTGAGTGCGCCCTCAGCAAGTTTGCTGATGACCCCAAACTGTGTGGTTTGGTTGATACGACCCCAAGCTGTGTGGTTTGGTTGATACGACCCCAAGCTGTGTGGTTTGGTTGACACGCTGGAGGGAAGGGAATGGGATCACAGGGACCTTGACATGCTTGTAAGGTGGGCCAATGCTAACATCACGAAGTTCAACAGTGTGAAGCACAAAGTCCTAGACCTGATTTGGGGTGATCTCAAGCACAGCTACAGGTTGGGTGGAGAAGTGTTTCAGGGCAGCCCTGAAGAGAAGGACTTGGCAGTGTTGGTCAATGAGAAACTTAACATGAGCCAGCTTCAGTGTGCGCTCGCAGCCCAGAAAGCCAACCGTATCCTGGGCTGCATCAAAAGACTGAAGGAGGTGATCCTGCCCCTCTACTCTGCTCCACTCCAGTGAGACCGCACTTAGAGTATTGTGTACAGTTCTGGTGTCTTCAACATAAGAGGGATGTGGAGTTGTTGGAACAAGTCCAGAGGAGGGCCACGGGGATGATCAGGGGACTGGAGGACCTCCTGTATGAAGACAGGCTGAGAAAGTTCAGGCTGTTCAGCCTGGAGAAGGCTGCATGGAGACCTCAGAGCAGCCTTCCAGTATCTGAAGGGGCATATAGGGATGCTGTAAGAGGACTCTTCATCAGGGACTGTAATGATAAGACAAGGGGAAATGGGTTTAAACTTAAAGAGAGGAAGTTCAGGTTAGATACTCTACTGTGAGGGTGTTGAGGCACTGAATAGTTTGCCCAAAGAAGCGATAAATGCTCCAGCCCTGTCAGTGTTCAAGGCTAGGTTGAACAGAGCCTTGGGCAACATGTACTAGTGTGAGGCGTCCTTGCCCTTGGCAGGGGGGCTGGAACTGGATGATCTTAAAGGTCTTTCAACCCTAACTATCCTATGATTGATTTTATGATTTTCTCTTCCGTTCCCTGTGGCCCTGGGGTGTGGGTGACTGCTGTGCTGATCTAAGGCTGGATTGCTAATAGGAAGGGACAGCAGCAGGAATTTGATCCCAGAGCAGGAAAGAAACACAGGTTCAATACACAATTTTTGTTTATTTTTCTATTTGGCTCAGTATAGCAGTATACTGGTCACGTATGTATTCTGGATCTTGGAAAGGAGAAGCGTATGAGTGTTCTGAAACAGTCAAAACAGAAATCAATCATGTGAGGCTCAATCCTGTATTGGTTAAATCTTTCTGTGAATAGGAGAGACCAAATCTGATCTTTTTTACTTTTATCAAGCTAAGTAATAATGTACTAGATTGAAACATGACTCTTCATATCTCCCTTTTTTTCTGTTTAGTCAGCATGCAAGATATTACAGCCTTCATTTTTCTCATTTCTAGGTCCTGGAATTGCTTTCGTGGTTTACCCAGAAGCCTTAACTAGGCTTCCCCTCTCACCATTCTGGGCTATAATATTCTTTTTGATGCTACTGACTCTTGGATTGGACACTATGGTAAAGTGGTTTTGTTTTCCATTCTTTTCCTCTTGTTTTTCCTGTTTATTTGTTTGGAGGACCATGAGATTAATCACTGTTTTCCGTATGGTCTGTGAACTGCTTTTCAGAAAGAGGAATGAAGTAAGGCTGAATTAATTTGGGTGAAGCTTTGGCATTGACATCTGTGCATTTCACACCTAGGATTCAAAATGTTAAAATCCCGTTTAATCCAGCTGTACCACCTTATGTCCTTTTGTGTTTCAGTTTGCCACTATTGAGACTATAGTGACTTCTGTTTCGGATGAGTTCCCCAAATACTTGCGTACACACAAGCCACTGTTCACTCTCGGGTGCTGCATCTCCTTTTTCATCATGGGATTTCCTATGATCACTCAGGTAATAATACTGTTTTTGAGCATCACTGTCTGTTCCCAGTTCCTCTCTGGTGGCCGTTCTTTTCCTGCACTATTTGCGAAAGACAAAGCTGAATTCTGTTGAAGATTAAGCTGAACTCACTGGGTGAGTCTGAAAGCCTTATTTTTTGTTATGGAGAGAAAGATTGCTGTTCAAATCTTTCTGTGAATCAGAGTTCTATGATTTTCTCCAGCCAAACATCTCCAAAGCAGTAATGTAAATTAAGTATTCATTTAGCTATAATCTTTGTATGTCACATAAACATGCACAACAGTTTTGGGTGCTTTCCCTCACAGATAAGATATATACTGATAGTCTTGGCAGACTGTGGAGTTAATAATTAAATTCTCATCTACTGTTGATAGTCTTCAGTGTCTTTTGTCCACCAATCCCTTCAGCATTATAAACTTTCAGCAGTTTTTATAGGAGGTGCACAAAATTTATCTTGCTATTTAATTCATCACTTTTTCTTTATTTCTTTCCTCTCACCTCATCACCCAGCAGGGCAGCTTTTCTGTTCTAAAGCCTAAGATGGATTCAGTCCTTCCCTCACTTGAATTATGCTGCTTATGCTGCTTAAGTTGTGCCCTGAAGGAAGAAACTGTCATGAAGGTCTAGAGTGTCCAGTCAGTGTTTCTTGGAATAAAGCTCCTCGTGTCCTGTTCCCATCCATTTTGCCAACCTCAGCATCAATTACAGCTGTCACACATGGACAGACACCAGCTGTATGCCACTAATAATGGCTCTTCTCTTTCTTTAGGGTGGAATGTATATGTTACAGCTTGTGGACACTTACGCAGCTTCTTACTCTCTTGTCATCATTGCCATCTTTGAGCTGGTTGGAGTTTCCTATATATATGGTAAGAAAAAAATCCTGCTATTTGACAATCTATGTAACATATTAGTATATTAGCATATTAGCTTTTGTAACAAAAAGCCTTAGGATTCTGTTGACTAGAAGCATAATGGGACTTCATTACTTTAGGATTCCTTTAAATACATGTATGTAAAAGAATTTCATATGGTCTAAGGTCCTTTGCCCACCAATAGCCTAAAGCCAGTGCTTAGAGATGAGTGTAAGACTAGCCCAAGAATTTAGTGATGCTTTTCCAGCAGCTTTTCACACTCCAAAGGTTTAGGGTCACAGATGTCCTAAGCCAGTGGTATCTTTGCATTTAACAATTTTTGAAGGATTTCTTTTCCATGTACATGTCCGTTTTTCCCTTTAGTCTGTCTGTAACACAGCATCAAGACTATGCAGCTATTCAGACTGAGTATGCCCAGTAGCAGCAACAGTTATATTGATCCATGCTCATGTACATCAAATTATGAGGAAGATGCTCATCTAGTATAAAGCAGTGCCATTACCGATGCTACTGTAGCTACATCAGTTGATACCAAATGGTGATTTGCTCCCAAACTTGATCTGCTTTCAGGAGATTGATTCTTGGAACTGTGTGATCTCAGATGGTTGTAACAGGAAATGTGAAGGTCTCCCTACATAACAGATGAGGAATTTATATCTGGAGTGTGGTGGTGCCACTTAAGACTTGCCTTCAAAAGCAAAGGGAGATTTGAATGGCAGTGTTAAAGGTGACAAAGCTAAGGCCATTAAAGTGGCCAGGAATTAATTATATCTTTTGTATCAGCTAAACATAAACAATCCCAAGATATTCTGTTGAAGGTGCATATATGGCATCATGATATTAGGCTATAGTCCTGTGCACTAGATACTTAGATCTTAGATGGGGTCCACTCTGTAATGTAAGAGCATTAAAAATTATACATAATTCAAAACATGAAGAATTTCTTGCTCTTGCTTGAGAAATGAATGTTATAGACAGGACAGGGAATCAGCCCTTCCTTGTTTTCTGTAATTTCATGGAAATACAGCAGTGTATTTTATCTCCGCTGCCATCCAATCCAGTGGGCAGGCCTCAATGGTTGTAAGCTAGGGAGGAAATGTTACAGAATACAATGGAAAAAGTCAAAACACCAAGAGAAAACTTGATTTAGAGCAGTCATGTTTTGGTTGATCAAAATACTTGTTGCTTTTTATGTCCCTGAAATGGAAGTATTCGAGTGGGTTTAGAAGTGTCACCTCTTTGAGTGAAATGACATTGGTAACTTGGATCAGCTTTACATTCAACATATCTACTCAAAGGACCTGAGTGGAATGCTCTGAGATATCTTCTAAAGTGAAGTCAAGATTTTGGGGATTATTTAGCAGAACTCTTGGTTTGATGATCAGTGCTGGCAAGTTGTGACATTGCTCTGTGCTGTGGTTTCCATGAAGATATGCAAGGTTTGCCCATTCCTTCCCCCAGGTAGCACCAGGTTTAGCATTTACCCATTCCTGTGGAAAACACCACTGGGTATGTGCCATCTGAGTCATTAGTGTCTGGTTATCGTAGTTCCCAATTAATCACAGAATGGTTTGGGTTTGAAAGGACCTTAAAGCTCATCCAGTTCCAACCCCTTGCCACAGAGGGGGACACCTTTGACTAAACCGGGTTCCTCCAAGCCCTGTCCAACCTGACCTTGAACACTACCAGGGATGGAGCAGCCACAGCTTCTCTGGGCAACCTGTACCAGTGCCTCACCACCCACACAGGGAAGAACTTCTGCCTAAGGTCTAACCTGAACTTCCCCTTTTTAAGTTTAAACCCATTATCCCTTGTCCTATTGCTACAGTCCCTGACAAAAAGTCCCTCTCCAATTCCCAGATTTCTTAAAATCAGTATGATTCCATAAAAGATGGCGAGTAGGAATGCTCAAGAAGAGTCTAAGGGTTTCTTGTCACTTTTCGTTGCCAGCAATATCTACAACATCACCTGGTCTGTGCCAAAAAGATTGCCCTCTTTACAGCCATTACCATTGGTGTGCAAGATAAAAACCCCTTGCTTAGAATATTCTTAAATAACCCCCAAACTACTGAAATCTGTAGAATTTCTTTGTTCCATACACTTTTTCAAATAAGGATGAAGGTAAATAGGGACCAAATGGCTCTGTGCCTCCTCTGAACGCTGTGTGGCAGAATCACTACAAACCTGCATTTGTGGAACATCTTATTTGGCTTCTAAGAAAAATTGCTCTGGCTCATGCCTGCTTTGCCCCCCAAATATCAGTATCCCTTAAAGAGCTAATTTTTATGAAAACCATAAAATAATATAGAAGCAGTTGTAGCACTGCGAAGGAAGGGCTTGAATAGCAGAGAAGGGTTTTTTTTTTGTTTGTTTTTTTTTGTTTTTTTGATAGTTAGATACAACTTTGGTGGAAAAGATTTGACAGATTACAGATCATTCTTTCCATGCTTCCTGAACCAACTGTGATTGTTGATCAGCAGATGTTAGTAAAGTCTTTGCTGTAAACTATTCCCAAGATTATTCCCTACAATTAACCTTTTGCTAGACTACAGTGCCTTCAGTCTTTTACACAAAAAAGGCAAGATTTACTTTACAATCAATATCTGCCCAAGTAATATATCATAGCTACTTCTACTGCATTAAAGTTTTGTTATAAAGACTGTTGATAGGAATACAGCTTGTACATTTGTGATTTTCATGTTGCAAATACAAGTGAAGCTGCTGTTCTTGTTACATTCCTTCAAGCAGCGCTTAAAATGGGCATAATGTATTTTCAAGCTCTGGCAATTGCTGGTTTACACTCCACTGACACCTTTCTTTTTGTACTTGTACTCTTCATGGCCAGTAGGTTGGCACAATAGCAGCAGGTGCTTTTATGAAGAAATAAATCTGTCTTTAATCCTTGTTATATGTTCTGCTTGCTGAGCTTGTTGAGATTTTGAAATTCAAGAGAGGCATGCTTGTTTATTTCCTTGCTATCACTTATTTTTCAGGAGAGTCAGTGCTACATAATTCAGTCCCATAATTTTTATTTCATATGCTGGTATAGTAATATTTAGATGATGATGCATGATTGGTAAAGAATAGCTTAGAGCTGTGGGATTAATTCAATCCTCAGCATCATTTCCATCATTGCATTTTGAAATGTGAAATTTGGAAACTGAAATCATGTTATCTCAACTTTATTAATGTTCCTTCTAGATCTTTTTTTTGACAGTCTGTTGTGGGGAAGGTGCAGTCAGAGTGAGTGGTAACTGCTGCAGAGTATTTGTAGGAAGTGTCAGTAATTTTGAACACTTCACCTGTAGCAGAATACTGAAGTAGTTGTCTGCCTAGTGTTTGCATTCCCCTTTTTAATGGGTTTTCTATCTGCAAGCACTTGTGAATACATCATCCTGCTTCAGAGAGTGAAAATTGAGATACATAAGATCTTTATTGTTTATTTCCCAAAGCAGGCCTGACTGATCTGAGAGGGAGAATGAATAAAATCAAGTTTTAATTTTCATTCTCTTAACTAAAGCATTCTTTGCATTTTTCTGTGCAACTTGAAGAACCTGTTTTCAGTCTTTCACTGGGAAAGAGATGAGTATGGTGTAATCCCTGTATCTGCTTACATGCATCTGACTGCCAATATCGGAAGCACTTTAGCTGTGAATATCAACTGATGATTCCAAGAAGGAACTACATTTTTTAACTGGATTTAAAACAAATGTGTGCAGATTTGCATGGAGCTTGCATGAATCTTGGAGACAGAGGCTCTTGGTAGCTATCCAGTTAGGTCTATCTCCTTCGCTGAACTAGAGGCACTTGGGTGAGCTTTATACTCAGGGAAAGACCCTTCAGCCCATCCCTTGTGCTGCTGCAATTAGTTTCGAATTAGTTTTGTTCCCACCACAGCGCACTGCAGGGATGATAGCTGTGTGAGCACCTCCCATTTTCTTCTCTGTTTCTTATCATAACAGTTCTTGAGCTTTTCTCTGGCATACTATCTGCCTGATCTGGGTTACTCTGTGCTTCCCCTCTGCCCTAGCTCCATCCAGCCCTGCTGCTTTCTTAGAGGTGCAGCAGAAGATGCTGAATAATGAACCACTGCTCTATTTTACCTTCTTAATTCTTAGAACAGTCATGTGGATAGATTTATTTCTCCTTGATATCAACAGAAAGGCTTCTAAAACTAGGTGGATCAAACTTGGGGATTATCCCTTCTTTGGCAGCTGCAGTGGTTGGCTCTAAGGAAAATAAGAATGTCAAGCAGTTTATTACTTATGTTCCAAGTATTTCTTCCCTTATTCTATGACTTCTCTCCATTGTTTCTGCTCCATCCCTGTGCCCACATCATAAAGGACTAAATGCTGTAGAACAATGTTGTGTGAACCTTAAATGACAGAGATGGTCACCTGCTTTATCAGATAAAATGTCATAAATTTGAAATGTTTGTGTGAGAAATGAGCTCGGCCTTGGACCCCAGGCCTCTTTTCTTGTCATCACTAGAAAAGCTGGAATAAATTTCAATTTTGTTTTTATTGCTTTTGGGTAAATTATTAATAGCTGCAGTGAGCAGGAGCCATTCACCCAAACAGTTCTGCAAACCAAGGCTGAAAGGCAGGAGATAGCTGCAGAGGGGGCCGAAATACCATTTTTCAATCTTGCCTGTTTCACTAACCCAAGTAACTTTATAGCTGCAATCATTACAATAATCTGAAAAATTAACCAGTCGATCTGTTCAAAGAGCATTGAATAGAATGTAAAATATTTATAGGTGCTCCCTAGTCATTCCAAGTATTGCTTACATATCAGTTGAAAAGTAATAGGATGTTCTCAGTTTCAGTGTGAAACTACACAGTTCTACCCCAGCTATATCATAGGTGTAGAGAAGCTCAGATATTGTCTATGCTGAAACAGATATATAGATATTAATAAGATTCATCTTCACATTGAAATATAGTAAGTATACACATAAAACCACATATACTCTGAAAGCCAGAGAGAAGCTTTGACAGGGGCCCGTAGAGACAGGACAAGGGGGAACGGCTTTAACCTGACAGAGGGGAGATTGAGATGAGCTCTTAGGCAGAAGCTCTTCCCTGTGAGGGTGGTGAGGCACTGGCACAGGTTGCCCAGAGAAGCTGTGGCTGCCCCATCCCTGGCAGTGCTCAAGGCCAGGTTGGACGGGGCTTGGAGCAACCTGGTCTAAGTGGAAGGTGTCCCTGCTCATGGCAGGGCGTTGGAACTGGATGAGCTTTAAGGTCCCTTCCAACCCAAACCCTTCTATGGTTCCGTGATCCTATAACTGCAGCTAACCAGTCCATACTACTAACACTTCAACTCAAAGCATACTGAATGCCTAATCTCTGTGTAAAAGCTCAGTTTTGCTTGAATCTTTAGGAAATTAAATATTTTATTGGAATGGTTCCCACTGTAATAGTCTCATATTTTACTGTGTGGTTAGATCCTTCACTGAAGTTTTCAACCAACAAGTCAGGTTTTTTTTTTTTGTAATTAGATATGAGGGAGGCCACCAGAGCCTCCTAGCAAATTCCAGCTGGTTTCTTTCACACCTAATTGTGTCCATGTTTGCTATTCACAGGATTACAAAGATTTTGTGAAGATATAGAAATGATGATTGGATTTAAGCCAAGCAAATTCTGGAGAGTCTGCTGGGCATTCGTGACCCCAACTATTTTAACAGTAAGTAAAAGGTTTATTTAATGTCTTCTCCAAAGAACTTTGTGTTTCTTCCTCTTTCCTATGGCTTCTTAAGGGTGGTAATTACATCTTGGGTGCAGATACCTAGCTGTACATGTATGTATGTGCACACATTCTTGCCTGTGTGTGTAGTAAATGAGACAGAGCAGAAGTGATGGTGTTTTTGGTGGAGAGGGGTGGTGAATATCCTCATGCTGCTATGGCAGCCTTTCCCCATGTGTGCAAAGTGCTAGTGTGGTGTACCATTGCACATCAGCGATGACCACTGAATGCATTTTGTGTGTATGTAACATATATATATATATATGTATGTATACACATAGCACGGGAATGGAAGTGACACAACCTCTGTTCCATTCTCAGGTTAAACTAGAGAAGAAGCACATTATTGAGTCCTAAACTGCTCTGGGAGGAATCCTTTGGGAAGGTTTATGTGGAAATCTGAGTGACAAAGTTTTAGCTGCAAAGCTGGAGATATTTTGGGAAGGTCAATACAGTTATATTTGAAATAACAAATGGAAATCCCTTGAGCTTCTCTAAAAAAAAGAAAAGAAAGAAAAGAAAGAGGAAAAAAGGCTTGTTCAGCCTGGAGAAGAGAAGGGTCCAGGAAGACCTCAGAGAAGCTTCCAGTGCCTAAAGGGGCTGACAAGAAATCTGGAGAGGGGCTTATAGAATCATATAACAGTTTGGGGTGGCAGGGACCTTCAGAGGCCATCTAGTCCAACACCCCTGCAATGAGCAGAGACATCTTCAACTAGATCAGAACCACATCCAGCCTGTCCTTGAATGTCTCCAGGGATGGCGCATCCACCATCTCTCTGGGTAATCTGTGCCAGTGTTTTACTACCCTTATTGTAAAGAATTTTTATCTCGCATCCAGACTGAATGATTTTAAACCAATCACCCCTTATCCTGTTGCAACACACCCTGTTAAAAAGTCCCTCCCCATCCTTCTTATAGGCCCCTTTCAAGAGCTGAAAGGCTGCAGTAAGATCTCCCAGAGTGTTCTCCAGGCTGAACAAGCCCAGCTTTCTCACCTGTCTCCATAGTAGAGATACTTCGATGTCTTTGTGGCCTCCTCTGGACACTTTCCAACAAATCATTGTCTTTGCTGTATTGAGGACTCCAGAGCTGGTCAAAGGGCTCTTTTTAAAAGGGCCTGTAGGGACAGGACAAGGGGGAATGGCTTTAACCTGACAGAGGGGAGATTGAAATGAGCTCTTAGGCAGAAGTTCTTCCCTGTGAGGGTGCTGAGGCACTGGCACAGGTTGCCCAGAGAAGCTGTGGCTGCCCCATCCCTGGCAGTGTTCAAGGCCAGGTTGGATGGGGCTTGGAGCAACCTGGTCTAGTGGAAGGTGTCCCTGCCCGTGGTAGGGATTGGAACTGGATGAGCTTTAAGGTCCTTTCTAACCCAAACCAGGCTGTGAATCTATTACAGCTGCTATCTCCAAGTTCGCCGGCAGGTGGCGCTGCAGGACAGCGCTCCGCGGGGTGGGGGAGCGGCATCGACCTGCCCGGGCTCCGGCGTGGGAAAACCCGGGTTTAGAGTTAAAGCAGACTGTATTCTGTTTATTTGCGCGGTTTTCTTTTTCTTTTCTTTCTGTTTGAACCCCAAACGCTGACGTGATGCTGTAGTCCCAGTTCAGATCTCCTACTTAACCGAAGAGGTGGCGCATGCTCCATGTTACTATTTTATGTTTGGTTTTTTAAGTCCAAGCATCAAAGTATAACTGTATCTGCCTTTACTGTCTAGCTCTCTAACACCATGTTAACCTCAATTCAGATATAGTCTCTAACTGTATATCAGTTTTGGGCACAAGAATGAAATCATTCTTTAAGCCATTTCAAAAGCCTTTGTCTTGCTAAGTCTCTGAGCTGTCTTCCACCAGTATTTGAGGTTTAAGAGCACAGACTACAGCTTGAAAGCCCCGATGCATGGACCCCAGGTGCAGCAAGATTATTTATAGAATCACAGAAAGGTTTGGGTTGGAAGGGACCTTAAAGCTCATCCAGTTCCAAGGCCTGCCGTGGGCAGGGACACCTTCCACTAGACCAGGTTGCTCCCAGCCCCATCCAACCTGGCCTTGAACACTGCCAGGGATGGGGCAGCCACAGCTTCTCTGGGCACCCTGTGCCAGCGCCTCACCACCCTCACAGGGAAGAACTTCTGCCTAAGAGCTCATCTCAATCTCCCCTCTGCCAGGTTAAAGACATTCCCCCTTGTCCTGTCCCTACAGGCCCTTGGCCAAAGCCCCTCTCCAGGTTTCTTGTAGCCCCTTGAGGCACTGGACGCTGCTCTAAGGTCTTCCCAGAGCCTTCTCCAGACTGAGTAACTCCAACTGTTAAGTATTTGTGTAGGGTTTTGAAACCTCATCATTTCACAGCAGTACTAAATAGTTCCTACAAGTGTTCATAGATGGTTAGGTACAAGAGAGAAAAAGTTACAGTTTCAAAGTACATGTATTTTCAGAAATCCTAGGATGTGTGGTGTTGGCTGGGTGGTGTGATGCTCTACTCCTCTGGTGTCACTTCTTCTAGGGAAGTTGTGCTTTGACTAACTTTTTGGCATTGTCAATTCACAAATGAAGGATTTTTTTTATCTGAAAACCGGACAATGTTTAGTTTTTTCAGACAGGGGTTTATATGTGAAAGGACTAGTGAGTTTTGGTGAGCTGAACAAAATCCTGAGTTACAAGGAAAAGACATTTTCTATGATGAGAACAATTTCTCCAATGGGTATGATGAACTTTCCCACAGAGTTTTTCTTTACCAGTTGTCTTTACTGAAGCGTAGTTTTACTGTGCATAAAAACCAGGTAGATCTATCTTATCTAGGTAGTGGCAACTGGTGTTTGATGCGTCAATATACAGGTGGAGTTTGTAAATCCCTTTTTGAATGTTTGAAGACATAGCCCAGCTTAATCTATGTTTATTAGGGTAAGGCAATGTCTATTCTTGTTGTGAGGGCAGTGTTAAAACTGAAGGCATGTACACATGGGTTTTGTCATCTGCTTTGCTTCCAATGGTTGTTTTCAAGATGCTACTGTTAAGACTTCAGAAGGGAATTGTAAGGCTTTTCTGCAAACTGCTTGTTTCCTTTCCCAACCAGACTTGCCCTCTTACCTACTGCCAATAATCACAACTAAGGAATACACAATTATGTTGTCTCTTAAGGAAAGCAAAATCAGAAAGCAAATGAGGTCACTTCAAACTTGCATGTCCTGTTGTTCTTCCTTCCAAACGTACTATTTAGTGAACCTCTGGTGAGAAATAAATTGACGCTGATCAGTTGTAATTCAACTTTTATGCAATGGTAATAGGCAAAACCAAGCAATGTATTCTTTCTGTTATTGTGTCTGTATAGCTAATATTTGATAAATTTGGGTAGTCTAATATTAGACTTTCAATTACTCTACATAAAACTAATCATTCTGGTATGCGCTTTTACCTAGTTATACTGTTATAAATCTTCTGTTTGCAATTATTGTGAGCACAGGCATTTCCCCAAAGTTACTGAATTATGCACCAATGTAAGTAGATGTATTGCTGTTCATACAGTAAGTGAAACGGAGTAACTTAGCATAATCACATGAAGTAAAACTGCCAAAAGACCATGTAATAAAGCATGTTACTCTAGGGTCAGGTTTCTAATATCAGTTCTTCCAGCATAAATGCAGTTATTTTTGTGCGATTTTGCAAGATTTCCATGAAACTCATTAGATTCAGGCCCCCACCTGTTTAGTACAGCTCACGGCAGCGCCCTGCTGCAGGTAGATATACTTTTATTCCATACGTACCAGCCCTGTTGCATAGGCAGCTTGTTTTGCTTAATCAAACATATTTGTTTTCCTTCCTTGTTTCCAGTTTATTCTTTGCTTCAGTTTTTACCAATGGGAACCAATGACTTATGGAGCTTACCATTATCCAGGCTGGTCCATGGTGCTTGGATGGCTGATGCTGGCCTGTTCAGTTATCTGGATCCCAGTTATGTTTGTGATAAAAATGCATCTAGCCCCAGGCAAATTTATTGAGGTAATTCTTCTTTTTGCTGCTAAAAAATATGGTTGCAGGAGACTGCTTAGTTTATTTTACACTACTCTTTTTTTTTTTTTGTGATGTTGAATGTCTAATAGTGCTTAGATTACTTTCTCATAAGCTAGTTATTGTGTTGCAAAGAGATGCTCGGTTGATCTAAAATGAAGACATTCTATTCCCTGTTCCTAAATTGTTAAGTGATTGCTTTTATGGGAACTAGGAGTTACAGAGCCCTGGTATGATGCTATTGAGAGAAAGCTGTTCTAGCTTTGCTAGTCTGTTTGCAAAAGCAGCCCATAGATGTAGGAAGCACTGACTGCTGGTGCATATCGTGTCGCAGCAAGCCTGGCAGTCAGGGCAAGGTGATATCAATCTGGAGTTGCCTGTTTGCAAGGTGCGATGTGGTTGGGTACCAGCATCATGCAGGATGCACTGCAGGAGTCTGTGCCACTTGATGAAATACAGTAATAAGATGTATTGGAAAGAACTCATGCTCTACAGCCCAAATGACTCATTTTAGAACTTCGCTGGCAATCCTTTTCCCCCCTGCTTCTTCATCTCTTTATTTTTCTTGAATAAGCTGATCCTCTCTCGCACCTGGGCTTAAAAGGAATTCCAGGTGGCACTTTATTTTTATGCTGCCTGTGTTTATTTTGCAAATCAGATTCTTGCTGCTTCCCCCATTGCTTCAGAAGTGTGGCAGCCCCTTTCTGCTCCCTGTTTCTGTGCTCTGGCCCTGCCTGTCATCCTGCTGCCATCCCCTCTGCTCCCCGGCTGGTCCCATCCCACTGCTTCCTCAGCTCTTTGCAGGCAATGCCTTTTTCATGTCAGCATTTCCTCCCTCTGCTGCCTTCACCTTGTCTTTGGAAGAAGTTACATGCTCTTATTTTTGGCCTTTGAGGCTTTCTTAGATCTGCTCTCTCATTGCTGCATGCTGCTTATGCTGCTTGTGCTGCTCCCTCCTTGGGAGGAGGAAGAGACACTTGCCTCCCCTTTTCCATAGCTGCTTTTGCAGTTCAGCTCTCCTGCAAAATCCATCGGGGCTGTTACATGCCTCAAAGATGAAAAGGAGAGAAAATGTACTAAAATAGAGTAATCTTTTTGGTCTCTCAATATGTCACACTACACATGCCTAAGGGAAAAGAGCATGCCTTTCTGCTTCACATAAAGCACGGGAATTTAATATTAAGTGGTGGGACACACCATTTGAGTACACACCTGGCACTAGGCAATGAAGCCACTTGTCTAAAGGGCCGTTCAGGCCTTGTGTGGAGCATATTGGAGTCCACAGGTCAGGAGACAACTGCTCCTGCTGGGAATGAGCTAATGAGAAATTAGACTTGCTTATTCATCGTCTCATGGGTTTCTCTCATTGAGACAAATTGCTCTGCTTCAAATCTTCTAACTTACGTGTGTAGTGCTGGTGCAAAAATAGGGTGCTCTCCTAACTGACCCTCTACTAGTGCAAGAAAAGAAACATCAAAAAGTTGGATGTATTTTGAAGGGGCTTTAGCTGAAGCTATTTCAGCTGCAGCTTGGTATTTCCTGAATACCAAGTCTGCTGCATAAAATTATTATGGTTGATTTGGGAGGTAAGAGTTGCAAACTGGTAATTAAGCAGAGATTAAAATAACTGATATATAGGCCTGATTCACTTTATTAGGTAATAAACATATAATTATTCCCTTTTAAGTCATCAGAAATATGTTTTCTTTCCTTTTTATCTGTAAATGCACCAATCAAATTATATATTCAATAAGGAAATCAGTGGAAAGATGAGAAGATTTTTGTTGTTTGCCAGGTTAACATTCTCCTCTTTCTTTTTCCCCACTGATAATAATGAAATATTTTGTCATCTCAAAATTAAAATCCTTGTTCATTCATAGCAGTGTACTTCCTTTTGGTCATTTGTGTACCTTTGGGAAATATGCAAACCAGAAATCCAATTATTTTAATGCCGTTACCCACTGCTTAAGACCATTGGGCTAAGTAATTGTGCACATGTCCTTCAGTAAGCAAGCCTTGCAATCTGCAGCAGTGGTTCTGAGCTCCCTTCCTATGGTGTAGGGGAGAATGTATAATTAAAGTCTGGGTACTTGATCCTCTATTAATCTTGCAAACTTTGTGCAAAACAAACACTGAGCAGTGGAGCATTGCAGGGCCATCATCCATAATCTTAAATGAGCCTATCCTCATTCCTCCTGTGTCATGATTCTGCTCGGTAACTTCAAATGAGACTTTCTTTTCTCTCCCCCACATTGCAGCGGCTCAAGTTGGTGTGTTCTCCACAGCCTGACTGGGGTCCGTTTTTGGCCAAGCACCGCGGTGAACGTTACATGAATATGATTGATCCACTGGGAACCTCTTCCCTGGGACTTAAACTGCCAGTGAAGGATATAGAACTGGGGACCCAATGCTAATAGTTATTACATGGGTGGCAATAACATTGTCAACCTTCTCCGATACTTTTTTCCATTTTCTTTCCCCACCGTTTCTTCTCTTCTTAAGTGGTTGCTTAGGAAAGTAGGACTTATTGTTGCATGCTATAGAGAAGACCTAGATAGACCACTTCCAGGTGTAGGTGATGCCCATGAGTGTGTTCTGTACCTGATGAAATACCAAAAGCATGTTGTGAAACAGGTGACATACCAGGTTTTGTCAGGAAACACATGTAGGAATAAACACAATGGAAAAATTGTGTTGAAGAAATTATGTACAGAATTTTAGTCATTTCACACAAGCATCCTTGTAACAGGTAGCTATGATAGGACTAGGATCTTAGCAGTGTAATCAAAGAGAAGCTCAGCCCTGAGGTGGGATGGAAGTGAGCAAAGAAGGGTTGTCCTGTAGTCCTGGTACAAATTCAGCAGAAAGCTTCCACAGTAAGCATGGTTACTTTTCCTACAGTAACAGCAGAGCAGACCTTGACCAATCATGTCTGTGTGCTTCTTGCATGATATATACTAACTTTGAGGACTTGTTACCTTAAGCAAGTGGAGACCCTTTAAGCAGCTCACCAGGAAGCAGTATGTGGGACCAGAACAGAAATACTATAATCCATCTATCTTTTCAAGTAGAAAAGTGAAAGCAGAATTTCAAGAATTAATGATTTGAGACTGGGACTAAAGTGCATTTGAGTCTAGAAGTGTTTTGGAAATGGTGCCAGAGTGAGGTGTACGTACGGGCATCACTGTTTAAAGAACTGTTGTATGTTTTTTCTGATAATTTGATATCTGTCATTTCAGTTGAAAATGCCTCAGTTATACAGAGTCAGAAACCTTGCTCCACACTAACAGCAACTGTGGTTTTACTCACTTCACTCCTCTGAAGGTGGTTTCCCTTGTTTCTCTGCTTTTGTTTACAGTATCTCCTCAAGAAGCCATCATATAATTTGTGCCTAACTTTGTATTCTTACTGTGGTAAGTGTAGTCTTAGTTACCACCTGACAACAGTTATTAGAACTCCCCATTCATTCTCCTCTGAACCTCTTTACATAAACTTTAGATGATGTATTCTTCTCTTTCAACCAATGGGGAAATAGCAGAAATCCCACTTGCCTACATATTATATATATATAGCATGTAAATTCTTCAAAGCTGTAGTCTCTGAAATGTACGTAAGGGTTGGTTTTCAGTTTTTGTGGGTTGTTTTTTTTGTATGTTTGTTTGTTTGGTTTTTTTTTTTTTGGTTGTTTTTTTTTTTGCTTGCTTTTTCTTTTGTTTGCATTTAAAACATTTTCATTAAATAACCCCCACCAAACCCCACAACAATTAGCTACTGCAGTCATCGATACAGATGCAGCATTAGATATCCAAAACAGGAGGCCGGGGGGGAGAAGATAAATTAGAAGACGGCTATTATAACACTGCATAGCAATAGGACATTCTGAAACATGACATTTTAGAAATCCCATACAAGTGGTGATATGAATGCTAGACTTCAGTAATTATGTTACCTATTGGGCAGAGTAAAAATAGAGCTTTTTAAAAGTACATTGATTTACCTGAATAGAATATTAGCCCAGTTTATTGTCAGTGCACTAGAATGAGGGAGAAAAATATATCTTCGATAATTGACAAACCTTGTAACCTTTAACTATCTTGTTATATCCTATACATATGTATATGGTATTTTTTAACAGTGATCAGTGTTCATGTAGTGTGTACTAGTGATGTTTTATGTCTATATAAATATCAGTGTAGAAATAGTGAGCTTAGAGTAGTTGAGCTGTTTTTTTCCCTCCCCACACACACTACTGTAGTAGCCAGTAAATGTTCTTTCAGGGGACTATTTCTATACCCTTCTTTTGTTTGTCCGTCTTCATATTACAGGGTCTCAGGTAAATCTTCAGTTCATGTGTGTCCATAGATCAGTAGATGTGTTGTAACCTTAACACTTCCACAAATTGTTAACTTCTTTTCTCTGTGTGTGTGTGCATATATATATATGTATATTAAATATATCAATCATTTTGCTGAACTTCCTTTTTCACGGGGCAGTTAGTGTTGCCAATTCTAGGCACTGCTGGAGACCTTTAATCCTCAGGCAGGACAAGCGAAGCGAGGGCAGATTTTGCAGCATCTTGTGCTGGCCCTGAATCTCCACTCCACGGGCTCTGTTGTTCCCTGTCTCCCACGGCAGAAAGAGTGGACCCTTCTGTGAGCTTCTCTGCCTTAATTCTGCTTTGCCTGCTGTTTTAATGAGGGGTTTGTTGTTGTTAATCCTGGCTTTTATTTTCCTAGCAGAGGCAGGTATGAGAAGCCATGCTGTTTGGTGTACAAGGTCCATAAGGGCGAGCTGGAAATTTGGCTCCCATGTCTACACAGCGCTGAGGGGCCCTCTCTGGTTGAAGAAGGGGACGTAAGTCAGCACCTTTAGTGAGAATTCGGTATTTTTGTCAGGATAAATAGCTTTAGGCCTCTCTTCACCAATATTACCTAGCATCTTGGTTTGATTTTAAGAGTCCAGGCCAGTTTTTCTTCACTACTACTGTGATTGAAAAAAAAATAATACATGGTTTTTTTTTTTTTTTTTCTTTCTGTTTTTTTTTTTTTTTTTTTTAAAGAGAACACTCTCAAATGGCTTAACAGTTCTGAATCCTTTCACTTACTAACTTGTCTCAGGACATGCATTGGAACTGGGATTAACTAATTGCAATAAAATTAACTCAGTGTAAGGATGTCAGTTACTGTCTACCTTGAGCATAAAACAGGTATCATTTGAAGGAATAGTGCTAGGTTATGATACCTTCTATTTGGCTTGGATTACCAAACCAGAATGCATATGAAAAATCAAACTGCTTTCCACGATTTATGTAATTAATCTGCTTGCTTTTAATTTAGATGTTGTTCCTGTGCCTGCTAAGTCATTAGCACAGGATTAGGCTTGATTTTGAATCTCTGAAAACAAGCAATAGTGATTTTGTTCTAGCTGATATTTGTATTCAGCTTTGACCTCCATTCCTAAGCTTGCAAAAACATTTGGAGAGGGGGGACAAATGTATCTAAAAATAACTGAAAGTATGGAGTTTTTGCTGTATGGTTAAAGCAGGTTTCTTTTTTTTACATTAGACTTTTTTTGAGAAGTATTTTACTAGCCAAATCTGAATGTTGAGATTAAAGTAACCAGCAGTGTCTTCTTTAAATGAGAAGTCACCTTGAAGTTTGGAGTGAACTTCATTTACCATGTCCTAGAAAAAGCTTGCATGTACTTCGATAATTTTCTAAACTAAATTTTAGAAATTAATTAAATACCAGTAAAGATAAGAAAAAAAAATAAAAGGGAAAAAGCCATATTAGTAAAAAGTGTGATGTACGTACTTGCAGACCTATTTTGTGAGTAAAAAATACTCGAATTTGGTGAAATTATGTTGCATATTTTTTCTTTGAAATTAAATTGAATTTCTGGATGAGCTGAGATGCATTATTGTATGCATTAAAGATTATACTTAATGCAAATGCTTGCCATCTTCAAATTATTTGGGGTCTTCCTAGTGTTTTTAATATGCAATGTTTACAACCTGTGTTTCAGCTAGATGTGGCAGCACTTTGTTTGCAAAAAGAAGGGTTTAACAAAATGACCTTTAATTGAGAAAGACTTGGATTGTCTTTATATGTTGTTTCAATTGGGTTGAAGTAGTCTTTTGCTTAGGTTCTGCTCCACTGACCTCATTAGATGTGCCTCAGCACTGAAGATCATTGCTTTCGATACACTGTGTGGTTTTCTCTTACCATAAAATTCCAATGCCTGGTTTATTTTTAATACCTTTGGCCTTTTTGAATATATGTACAGTTGTATGGATAGTATGTTTTCTTGTTGTCTGTGTTAAAGCATCTGCTTGTTTCTGGCAGACATTGGTTTCCTGTTGGTTTCTTATTCTGCAGGTCCACTTCTTGCAATCAGAGACAGACTTTTTTAGGGATTGTGGGTTTGCAGAGCTTTAGCAAGCAGCATCCCAGAAAGCTTCTCAGCTTCTCTGCTTTGCTAAGTAATGCGGTTGTAAGAGACATTTGTTTCTTTGTTTGTAGCTAAATGGTAGCCACTGTAAAGTGGTCAGAGCTTGATATTCCCAAGGGACTCAGGTTGACAACTCAAGGGCAGGGGAGGGTAGGGGCATTGGGGGTTTCTGCCTTTGTTACCCTCAGGCAGCCAAAGAGAGTAGGTTTTCCTGATGGGTTTAACATGGTGTGAGAACTGGGCTGGACCTTATTGCGTACAATATTATTATTTGTCCATAATGTTTAAATACATCTTCAGGTAACCATTTGCCTTATAGCTATCTTCCATTGTTAAGGAAAACTATTGGTCAACTAAAACCTGCTGTTATCTATCATTTATATTATGTATAATTACCTTGTAAGGTAGATGCTTAGCTGGTATAAACTGTCATGGCTTTGTCTGGGGCTGTGACAGTTCACACCAGCTGAGAATTTGCGCCCTGTGTCCTATGGCACTTTATTAAGGACCCATTAATTGATGGGTTAAATCTTAATTACTTGCGTAATGTCATATATAAATATATATATATATTTACAGGCATTCTGTGGGGTACTGCTGCCTATGGATAAAGATTTGTACCCTAACCAGGTCATTACAATGTTTTTCATTAGCTATATGTGGAGGAGATACATTATGTTACAAAGGATGCATCATATATATCTCATGTACTGCATATTATAATGCTGTATGTTCATAGTTTCAGAAATCATTATTCTTGAGGCCCTACCTCAGATTTTGTATTTATGTGTACAAATGCAATTTATTGTATTATATATTTGCCTATTATATTTGAATGCGATTAAATGAAAATTATTCTATAATGTATGGGCTCTAAAGACTCTAAATAAATGTCCAGTGTTTAAAACAGAAAATACATTGACATTTTCCTGGTGAATGAATTGTGTCTTTTTCTACCGCTGCCTTCCCCACCCACTACACACCACAAACATCATTCTTACTTAACACACAGCCTTAAGGTATCTGAAGAATTGATCCATTTGATTGTTAGAAACCTTGAGCAGCAACTGGCAACAGCCCTCTTGGGAAATGGAGACGTTGCACAGCTGCGGAAGTGAGTATCAGTTAAATGGCTGGGTTCTTAACTGTTTGAGTGCTCTGTAGCTTGTGGAATAATTGATTGACTATCAGGGGACTAACTCTATTTCCTTACATCCTTCTTATCCTATCAATTCAATATCCCAAAGTTTGCTAAAAACAAGAGGTTCCTATCTGCTGGAGATGCAAATGACAGGTGTAAGGGAAGAGCAAGTGAAGGAGGAAAGTGTAAGGATACCTCGTGTTCTTGTATCTTGTTCAAAGCTGAATTCCTGCTGTTTGGTTAGGGCAATGTGCCACAATACCAGTAGGGAAGCAGGTTCTTCCTTTCCCAGCAGCCTGCTGTGGAATTGGTACTCATCCTACCTGCTTCACTGTTGGCAGAGATGAGCTTTTGTCAGGCTTTTCCCAGATACCTGAAGTACAGTGGTCACAATGTGGCATCAAATGTGGCAATACAAGAGATACGAGCATGCTGCCAAGACCATGACAGTAATTTCAGGAGAGAGTCTAATCCTGAAGACAACTCAATAGTGATGCGGCAGGACTATTTTTCAGGAGTTCTGGTAATCAGTTCCCACCCCCCCAAAAAAACCATGTTCTGCCTGTAAGGGTGCATTTCTGAGAGGTGTATGTGCAGACGACGGAAGTGGCAGGGCCTAGCGATTGCAGACTACAGTACTTCTTTGCACACATAAGGCAGGTTTCATCTTGCAGAAGTCTGAGTTTACCAGCAAGCATTGTAAGAGTCCTGAGGGGCAGGCAAGTGTCATTAGTCCATTTTTCAGGAGTAAAAACTGAGGCACACGGAATTTCAGATCTCCAGAGTCTACCAGTGTGAGTCCATGATACAACACATTGATCTGGGGAGTAAGAGGCGGTCCTTTACTGTCACCATTAAGCACTACTGCTTTAAATCTTTAAAACTCATGGGAACAGATGAAAACCCAATGTCTTTTTAACTGGGTTGTATGGATTTAACCAAGCCACATTTTAAAGCAATGTATGTCACTTAACTAACTTGAAGATAGGCACATCTACTTCAGATGTGTGTAGTGTGACATAATTTTACTGCCCCATCCCTGGCAGTGTTCAAGGCCAGCTTGGATGGGACTTGGAGCAACCTGATCTAGTGGAAGGTGTCCCTGCCCACAACAGGGGGTTGGAACTGGATGAGCATTAAAGTCCCTTCCAAACCAACCATTCAATACTTTTAAGAGTCTTTCAGGTACTGAAATTCCTATGGTTGGAATGTAGACTGTGAAGGACATGTGTTATACCAACCGAATAGATTAATTGGTTGTAAAGTTGAATTTAGATTTTGCAGTCTTCAAATGTAAGCTAAGTGTGTGCTTGGGAATGAAAAAAAAAATAAATAAAAGCAGTAGGTATTGCTCCATGGCTGAGTACAGAAATAAACAAATTATTTCTCTTGGTAAGGCCTCATTCTAGTGCATTTGTTAGTGTCCTGGGTTTAGCAGTAGCAGTCATTTTTCTCTTTCTTGGTAGCTGGTGCAGTGCTGTGTTTTGACTTTTGGCCTGGGAACAGAGCTGAAAACAATGATGTTTTGGTTTGGCCAAGGACTTTGTGAGCCTCATGCTCTGCCAGGGAGGAGGGAAGCTGGGAGGAAGCAGAGACAGGACACCTGACCCAAACTGACCAAAGAGGTATTCCATACCACAGCATGTCATGCCCAGGAGGTAACTGGGGGGTTACCTGGATGGGCTAGGGGACTGCAGGGTTGGCGGAGGCATCGGTCAGTGCTTGGTCGGCTGGGGGGGGGGTGAGTTATTGGTCGCCTGGTGATGAGGTGTTGTATTCTCTTCCCTTGTTATTTCCTTTATCATTACTATTATTGGTGGTAGCAGTAGTGATTTGTGTTATATCTTAGATACTAAACTGTTCTTATCTCAACCCGTGGGAGTTGCATTTCTTTTCAATTCTCCTCTCCATTCCCCCAGGAATAGGGGAGGGCAAGAAGGGGGGGGAGTGAGTGGACAAGCTGTCTGGCTGGGGTTAAACCACGACAGTTAGTTATTTGTGTAATTATAAATATGATGTGGATACTTTCAGCATTTTTGACTGATTATATAGTCCTTTATAACTATTTATCAATTGGTAAATATGTCGTATTTTATTCCCACCTCTTTTACATCTACTCTTTTTCTTTGTATTTAGTTTAAGTAGTGACAGGACAAGAGGGAATGGGTTTAACCTGACAGAGGGGAGGTTTAGATTACATCTTCGGCAGAAGTTCTTCCCTGAGAGGGTGCTGAGGCCCTGCCACAGGCTGCCCGGAGAAGCTGTGGCTGCCCCATCCCTGGCAGTGCTCAAGGCCAGGTTGAACGGGGCTTGGAGCAACCTGGTCTAGTGGAAGGTGTCCCTGTCCATGGCAGAGGGTTGGAACTGGATGAGCTTTAAGGTCACTTCCAACCCAAACTAGTCTGTGGTTGTATGATACGTCCTGCTGTTAATTCTTGCTCTTTACTGGCTGCAGAATAAACTTTGTCTATGTGGGTTGGGAGTATCCCTTTGGAGCCAGGCTTTTACAGGATGTGAGCCTTATTCGTGAATTGAGGAGTTATTTTACCCCATGAGCTCAGAGGTCTTTTTTCCCTCTTCTTTCAGCATTTGCTGTTCAGCTGGCAACTGAGTCCTCATGTTCAGCTATACAGTAAGTAATAGTGCTTTTAATTACCTTTTATCTAAGGCACACAACCAACCTTACAACCACTCTGAGAAATACTGGGCCTAGCCAAAAATACTTCATCAAACCACAAAATGCCACAAGCTTTGTGGCTGACAGGACTAACGGTTTAACAGCACGCAGTTAGCAACATAACAATAATTTAGGTCAAAATCAGGAAGCATTCAATGTCCAACCAAGAGTGCAAGAACAGCCTTTCATAGCAATATTATCTAAGCTGAAATCCAGCTTGCTTGCCAGGAGTAATGCTTCACTCTTGCAAGTGCCGTATGTTTTTTTTAATTGCTGTGAATGTCCAGGAACACAGTATTAATTCTTATCTGAATGTCAGGTCTTTCAGCTATTTATGCTTTCAACAAGATTGTATCAGAGTATCACATTTTTTGGTGATAGAGGAAGTTAAATTGCTGCCATTAGAGGAGGTCTAAGAATAGCATTGGCTGGGCGAACATGACTTTTTGTTTTCCATCCATTTGTCCTCTGCTTTTCCAACCTGAGCAATTGAAACTGCTTTTACAATGACAATTGCTCTCCAATGGGTGATCATTTGGGTACTGAGCTGAACTGTGGGAAGACCCCCATCTGTGAGACCAGCTCAAGTCACAGCACTTTTCAGATGCTTGTGTTACTTTGGCAGCACCTGTGGGCTCTTGGGACTTTCTGACCAACAGAAGAATAAAGTTGGAAATGATTCAGGCATTCTTCATCCATGAGGTTGCTCAAGATGTGTTTGAAGCTGTGCTTTAAAGCCTATCACTCAGTGGACTTCCATATTCTATCTCAGAACTTGTTTATTCACACTGGGCATGAATTATTACTAAGACTAAATAGTTAATAACGGTTGATTTTTACTATTTCCATGCCGGGAGCGAAGAGGAAGCGCTGGTACAAGTGTGCTGCCCGACGCCGCGGGGAATTTCCTCTTTCGTGGGAAAGGAGCCGGTTGGGAAGCAGCGAAGGGCTTGGGGAGCGGGGCGAAAGGCCGGCGGGGGCTCACCCCTTTCTCTCGGCTTACCCGAGGCCATGGCCGTGCGGCGGCGCTGGCGAGGCCTGGGGGGAAGGGGGGGGCGCGCGTCACGGCAGGGGGCGGGCGGGGACCCCCCCCCGCTGCGGGGGGGCTTGGGGCCGCGCCTGGGCAGCGGGCGGAGCCGCCGCCGCTGCTGCCGAAGTCGGTCCGCACATCGGAGACTGCGCTGGGATCGGCGCGGCTCTGCTGCAGCCACCGGGAGGGAGGGAGAGGCGGGCGCTGCCGCCCGCGCCGTGCCGATGGGTCTCCTCCTGCTCCTCTGGGCGTGTGCGGCCGCCGCCGGGGCAGGTGAGGGGCCGGGGCTGCGGGGCTGGCGGCCGCTCCTGCCGCCTCTCCGGAGAGCGGGGACTCGGCGTGCAGGAACTTTGCGGGGTGCCGGCGGCGGGCTGCGCCCCTGCGGGGACCGGGAGCGGCATCGGGAGTGGCCCCGGCTCTACCGGCTGCCGCCGCGGCGGAGCCGGGCATCCCTTGCTGCGCGATCTCCGCTGCGCGCAGCACGGCTTTTCTCTAGCGGGGAGCCCCCGGGGGGGCCGCCTCTCCGCGGGTGCGGTAGGGCAGGTGGGGCAAAGTTTTCTGAAAGCGGCCGGGGTGCGCGGTACCGGGGGAACGGGGCAGCGGGGAATGGGGTACCGTGGGAACCCACGTTCCAGGCGGGCGGCGCGGTGTGCCTGCCGGTGCTGTGCTTGCCGCCTTATTCCGACAGCACTGCGTGACCCAAGCACCCTTTCTTGTTCCTTTTGGGAGGCTTTGTTCTCCTTACCTTTGCCACGGGGACCGCGCTTCCTTGATCGGAGGTCGTGAGGGGAACGTTTCTCGATGGTGCTTGTATCTGTTCTCGAGGAGGTTACCCCAAAGGGTTATCAGAAGCGCCAAGGAATCCGTGTTTTTAAATTACAGTTATACTCGTGGCAATTATTATCTCATTCGAATCTACAGATCTGGAGAGGTGCATCATAAAAATAGTTGGAAGAATATACTGCCTGTTCCTTTCGCAGTGGTGTTGACACCAGTTAACGCATACAAGCTTTTGGAATGGTCAGTAGGACCTGAAACTCCCCTTCTTGGAATTGCGATATCAATCTGAAAGTTCTTTGTGTGCAACAATTGCCGCTGAAGTTGTGAGGGGAAAGAGCAAAATGCCTCTCCTAGAGAGAGCTTGCTCTTCACCACATTGATGGGTACATGTGGGTGACTTGCTTGTGTGGAGTGTGCTTTTGGTTAAAGTTTCTCCATCTCTAAAGAGCTCGTTTCACATGTTAAGGAAATAATTAATGTGCTGCATATATTGCATGACTCCACATTAGCTAGATGGAGCGTGGCACGATTGCTGGTGCTTGAGTGGAGGTGATAAAGGTGCAAGCAGAGCATACAAGCTGTTGGAGCTGTGAGGAAGAATTAATTTCCTTTAGGGATTTCCTGGTGACATCATTCATAATCATATGGCTTAATTCTCTAAATCTGCCATGGCGTCTTCAGTTCAGGTTGGGCCAAATCCACCAAGTCTTGAGGTGATTTCTGCTCTCGCCCACCTGGCTGAATTAGTTGGGAGTTCTGCTTGTGTAAGCCACTGATTCAAGAGAAATGTCCCAATTACTTTAAATAGGAATTGAAAGCTGTACCCATAAGGATCAGGCCCAGGCCTTGCAAAGCTCTCCAGTGAGAGCAGACAGGTTGATACTTAATTTTTACCTCAGAAAGAAACAGTCTTGCCAGCTTCTTGTTCCACTGAAGAGAGGCAGCATAAAATAACGAGATGCGAGTGTGGCTGATGTGCCTGTGGTATCTTTCTGATAGGATGTGGGAGACTGCAGGGGAAAATGAGACTTGGTTATCATACTGAAGATGCTGATTTGTTGTCTATTAATTATTAACTAGGCTTTTGAGTGCCTGCTGCAATTTGAAGAGCCAGCACAGGAAAATGACTAGGTATTTAAAACAGTGTAGGCTCTTGCTAAATAGCTGCTGTGGCATTAGAAATAATCTTAGCTTTTGAGAGCGTTTTAAAAACTGTGGGTGCACACTAAAGTTGGCACCCAAGATTCTGCACTGGTGTAAATCGAAGCCTGTGGAGCTACAGTGATCTATACTTATCTAGCCTTAGGTATTCAGGCTGGAATAAAAAGCTTTAATAGAGCAGAGGAGTAACTGTTTTATGGGATTGACCATACTTGCTAGATGTGGTTTCTGCCCTCACCCTCTAGATGCTTGTGGCAGAGCTTTCCTTGCCTTTAATGGGGTCAAGATTTGTCTTCCTGGACATAGTGTGTCCTTTCCGTTGAGCAAGTTTTAGTGCCTACTCGACCTCCCTTCATATTAGGAGGTTTTTGCTGATCTTAATATATCCAACCCCTTTCAAATGAGGAGCAATGTATTCTGTTCTTGGCAGGGATAGCAGGTGCTTTCTTTCCCAGTAAGTACGTTCACACGATTTACAGTGTGTTGCTTATTTTTTTTTCTGAATGAAACCCTTAGAAGAAATGATAAGTCCTTAAGTTTCTCTAGAAAACAGTATTTGCTTTAATGCCTCCCCCCTTTTTTTTTCCCAGAAAGGCCACCCTCTGTATTTATGTACGTGTTTGTGCCTGGAGTTTGTAGGTTCCAGCCCTTGCACTGCAAGAGTTGCTGTAGGTTGGAAATAGATAGGTTGATAAGTTCTCTCCTGGTAATCAGAGGCAGGTACACTGAAGGAAAGCAGTCACTGGTAAATGTTGGCTGTTTCTTCAGTAAACCTTGACTGCATGCAAGTGGTTTGGGACCGGAAGAGCTGGCTGGCTGTTTCTGATGCCCGTGCTGATTCCAAAAGGGGAAGGTGTTGTCCAAAGCATCAGTTGTGGTCCTTCAGTGCCTGGGCAATCTAGGGTTGGTGAAGTCAAAGGTAGTACTAAAAGCTTGATGATGTTGCTGATTATCTGGCAAGTTTTTACCCCTGGAAAAGTTTATCTGGGTTCATATTACCTAATTTAAATTTCCTACGATAAGGTACTTATACCCACATCCTTATGAAAGCACTGTGTATGTACTCACCTGGGTATATTGGCAGTCTTGGAGCTTCAGTTCTACCAGATGCCTCTAGATCTTTATTTTCCTTGTAGAGTAAGGTTGCTAGAGACCTGCTAAAGCTACTACTAAAACTTTCTACTCTGTCCCTTGTGTAGTAGAATCCTCTGCATTAGCACAACACGACGTTCCAACAAGTTTTAATTCTTAAGTAAAGGAAGGAAGAAAGTGCTGTGATACAGATGGCTTATGAGTAGAATACTTAACTTGCTTGTTCTGCACACCTCAGTAATTTCTTAGAGCCCTTCAAAGAGAATTACAAATGAATCAATTTAGGCCTGAACATGAGGCCCACTCTGTGGCAATCAGTCTGGGAATGCTTTAGAGGTAACGCTGTTGCTCGATGGAAGTCAGTAGGACTCTTACCATTGACTTCAGCTGTGTCAGGAGTTTCCTGGAGCCTGTTCTCGATACTGAAGATGTTATATAAAAATTTAATTAAGGAAGTGCTTGCATCCTGCATGAGACATTTGACCTATGTGTCAGGCACAGATCTCATGTCACACGTTTCTATGTTGAGAGAGACACCGTTGTCAGGCTGGCCTCTTCCTATCTCTAGAAAAAGGTCTGTTTAATGAACTTGGTGCACCATAACAATCAAGTTGCCCTGAGCTTTTGAACATAGCAACTTCAGACTACTTGGGGGCATGAATCCCCTCAGGTCCCTGCTAGTTAAGGGAGTGTCAAGCCTGTGTATAAGCCATTTTTAAGGTTTAGATTTGTGCTTCTGGTAAAGGAATGTCTGCTATTTGTAGGTAGGCTTTGTTACATTTCACTGGCACCAGAGGTGTGCTTCCCAAGCAGCACACAACAGTTCTGGGAGTCACCTGGGGCTCTTGGATTACGGGGTGGCATCCTTTGCCCTGCTGCCATATCTTCTCCAGGGTCATTTGGCCCAATTGAGAAGACAGGTTATGAGCTGTGAGGCCTGGTCTGTTAGTCACAGCAAGCTATGAGATGTGAAATTTTTCTTCCTCACGTCTCCCTGGAAATAGTGTGGCCAATAGATGAATGCTGCAAATCTCTTTCATCTTTTTGCCTAGGTGGTTATGCTTTTACTTATTTATTACTCTTTAGCCTTATGAAAGTACTGAATTAGTGTTACAGTTTTAGAATGTTTCAACTTGCGTCTAGTAAAATCTGGGGAAAGGAAATAGTTTCATTAAAAGAATTGGAGAAGAAAATCTCTTTCCTGCAGCAGAGTTGCTGTCTTATAAGTAATTACTGTATACAGTGTGTGTGAATGTAAAGGTGCTATAAATGTCCACACTGCACTAGATATTCTTCTCCATTCTTTTCATTACCTGATTTGAAATAAAAATTGATTTAACACTCTCCCTCCCTTCCTTCCCTCTCTCCCGCCCTCTGTCTGCCTCCAACAGCTGTAGGATTTGGAATGGATCCTGACTTACAAATTGATATCATCACAGAACTGGATCTTGTGAATACAACCCTTGGGGTAACACAAGTGTCAGGACTACACAATGCCAGCAAGGCATTTTTATTCCAAGGTAAGACAAACATCTTCAAATCTCTTACCTAACTTCTGTCTGCATGAGCTCATAAGAGCTTTGATGCCTAGAGTGATTCCCTGTAATGGAGGTCTGACTTAACTGTTGCTTTCTTTTATATTTTTTATTTCAAAATAGCCCTTATTACTTTCCTGAAATACCTGTGGCATTTATTTTTAGTGTGCTCTCAGGTAGCTGCAGTTAGAGATCTTTAGGGAACTGCTTTTTGTGTAGGATTTTAACACTCCCAGTATTTATTTCTGACTAGGTAAGTCAAAGCAGTTCTAAGGCATGGATTTGGTGTATGCATTTTCTCTCTGTGACTGTGCATATGCAGAGACACAGCTAGAGCTGTGTAGCTACAAGAAAACATTTAATATGTTGAAACTGATTAGTAACATGTAACAAGGCTTTCATCAACTTGCTGCAAACTGTTAAAGTGGTAAAGTAGAACAGGATTGCATTTAACTGCCCAAGCTGAGTATCAGGTATGGAATAAGTCACTTAGAATTGTGGTGGGTTTCATGCACTATTCTAATATAATGCTTGTGAGGTGTTCTAAAATGGTGGTGTTTTTATTTTTAGTGAGTGAAATTCATGATGAATTTTAATTACTCGAATTTTTGATGAATTAACAAGTTTTACCATGGACTTAATCTGTAAAGTCCAGATTGCTGTGCTTTACGCTGTGTTGCAGTGTGTGTGTTAGTGTCTCACTTTTTTGCTGTCTGTCCTCTGTAGCCATTTTGAGAGGCAGACAATTATGATCTCATTTAGCTTTTGTTCTGGGTCTGCAGTGCTAACTGACTTCATTGCAAGTTGTAAAAGAAGCTGATCTATAATCTTAGCTCATTCTTTACCTGGCCAAGGCCAGTTTAGGAGCCAGAACAGAGAGAATTCTAGAGAGCTCAGATCTGTTAGTCGTATTTCCAATCTTTTATGGTAGAATGAGGCATAATTTTCACTGATTTCCAGATTAATGTCCAGAAGACATTAATCTAAAGTTATCAATTGTTTGTGTTTTTTTTTTTTCTTTCTTTTTTTCGCCCAATACCCTGACTCCAAGTTTGTGTATTATGGACAAATAGTATTAAAATACAGTCATTCCTTTAAGGACTGCAGTGGCTGAACAGATTCAAAACATTTTAGTATCTCCAATTGCTTTTCTATGCAGTTAGTTGTAGCCACGCTGTTGAACTGTCATGGTAAGTTTTCACACATTGGTAGTCAGAGCTGAAGGGAAGAGACTGAGAAGTGTTTTTTAGGACACCGACTGAAACTGTTGATACTGAAAGTAGCTTTGAAAGCCTAATGGGGAAGATGTTCTTTTTGCCTTGGAGAATCCCACCTGTAGTTTAGAGAAACTTAGAAAAAACTGGTGTAAAAAAAAGGTAGGGCTTGTAAAATTAACATTAGCAGAAAATATGGAAGACAGATGTTCATGGGAAGCAATGAATAAAAATTCACTGTACTAAGTGAATAAGTTCAAAGCCTGTAATGAGGTAAATAAAGTTTTTTTAGCTACCAGAACATAAATTCTTTTTGCTAATGTACACATTTTGTAATGTATCCCTGTGCTTGGGTAACACACCTGGCATAAACCTTGGAAGACAGCTCAGGAAAATTTTTCTCTTCGGTTAAGCCCTTGGGCTGGGGGAAGACTGAAGACCTTTGGTCTGTTACTCCATTCTGAGAGAGGTCTGCGAGGGGTCTTTTGCTGCTGTCAGCAGATGGGACGGAAGTCTGAGGCAGCCCCATTGGCTGCTTCCCTTCTTGTTAGTGTCATTTGTTAAATGTCGGCAGTATGCTGGCAACTGTATGCATTGCCTTTTATTAACAGAGGTGACTTACTTTAGAGCTACCGTTTGGTTGTGTTCCAGTCTTTTGCAGTAAAACTGATGCAGAACTCAGGGCAATGTATGGGTAACTGCTATGACTGAGTTAGAATCTTTTCCTACAGAGATTGGTAAAAAAACCCAGCACACATGACATCCCCTGTGGAGAGAAAAGACTGGAAGTTAGTGCTTATTTTCAAAATCACTGTATCCTCTTGGACTAGTTCTTCCAGTCTCCAAGATGTGTTCCTTTGAGCAAAGCTTTGCTTTAGTTCTTACTGTTTGGGAGTAGCTAGTGCATGCTGTGCCTTGCTGTGTCATGCTGCTCTGGTGTTGTCTTTGGGGCTCTGGGCAGGGGAGGACCTGCTTCACCTGGCAGGCTGATTGCTGAGCATGGAGCCACAGAAAAAGACCTCTTCACTCATAGGCTCTTCCTGCTGAGGATTTCCTAGTTGAGGGAATTAGAAGAATTTGTGAGTATGTTTTTTAGTGTGTGCAGTTTTCCTAGGGTCAGTTTTGCCTGCTGCCTTTGGTAGTGACCTTACAGCAATGTAACAGAGCTTTGAGCTTACAAAAGGTTCCCCATGGATCATTTTCTGTCTTGTAAGATGTATTTTCTGAAATGGCTTTGCTAGAGCAGTTCAAACTGAGAGTTTCTTTGTGTGTCCCTGGAAGTCTACATCTTTGAGGCAAAGAAATGGTAATATTTCCCTACCCCAGATGGCTGTGTGCACAGTTGTAGTGAAAATACGTATTGTTCTCCTAAGTGAGACTCCTGTGAATTAAACTCTTTGAAACAGACACCCTTATGAGTCTTTGGGCATTCCTTTGGTTGCATTTAGAGGAAGAAGCAGGGAATGATGGTTAGACATGCACAAAGGAAAGAGAAACTTATTTTTAGTTAGCTTCTGGATCATTGATACTATCAATTATTACAGTAAGTAACATTGTTTGTATGAAGTTTCTGGGGAGTGATGCCATGGTTTGATTTATCCTAGAGCAAATGTAGGACTCTTTGCCCTGGAGAGTTATCACTTTCAGTCCAAGGCAACCTCAGTGAAGCATTCTGATTTTCTAATAATATTGATAGTAACATCTGAAACTCAGATTTCTATGTGAAGCAGCTTTACAGGGAAAGGAACAAATTCATCTCTGTTGCAAACTATGTGACAGCATGATAGAACTGAAGTGGCAGTTGAGAGATGTGGGTTGCCTTTGAGCAAGCAAACTTGTTCCTAATTCAGAAAGCATAGAAACCTATAATTAAGTATAGTTATCTGAATGGTCCTGTTGGGCCTGGACTTTGATTATTAGAGTATTTCAGCTGGATTTTTGATTGATCAATTCCATTATTTGTGTGTTTCAGTTCCATTCTCTGTGAAGTGGGGATGAGGGAATCAAGCAGTGTAAGAGCTGACAGTGAATTAAATGAAGTATAGATATCTAACTCATAATGGCAATCCTGCAAACAGTCTGACTCTTAAGATCCCGAACATTGTGGTGTGTTGATTATTTGTCTTTTATTTATTTGTAAAATCAAGAGTGGGGAAAAAAAGCCCTGGTGTTGGGGTGGTGGTTCTAGCACAAAAGGGACAAAGGAAGGTGAATGGAGATTCTTGAGTAGAGTGCTCTTGGGGAATAGGGTACCCAAGAACCAAGTATCTGACCCCACATCTCCTTGCCTCCATCCAGGGGTCCAAAGAATTCTAAGAAACAGTCCTGGGGGTGGGAGGGAAATCTACTTCAAAGAAAAATATTAATTGTCCATCTAATGCATTACAATAACATCTTAGGAACACTGAGTGAAAAACATCTGTAAATAGTATCTTACGAACATGACAAATTGATACTGAAATTCCTAGAACAGGATTATAAGGAAAGCCTGAGCCATGGAGCTCAGTCCTGCTGTATGTTTAGCTAGCAGGAAAGCTGGGCTTGTTTTGACCCTGTAGGTAGAAACCTCACCAGGATCTTGAGATTGGTGGCAGAGAAAGACTCTCATTATAAGTAAGGCAGGAGGAGGTAACTAACTGGTCGTCCTGTTTCTAGCTAGACTGAACTCAATTTTTAGCCTAGCTGTTAAATTATGTGATTACCTTAACCAGTCTGACTTTTGTTCTGTGCTCAGTTCTCACTGGCAAAGTAAAATTGTATTCCTTTTACAACCTGTCAGCTATGCCTGTTTCTTTTTAATTCCCCTTTTCTCAACATCTATTTTTGAGCTAACAGAGGCTTAAAGCCTTTATTTATAAAGCAGTCTCCCCAAGATGTTTATTAAGGCTTTGCTGTTCCCTTTCTTAGCAATCTGGCTGTATTTTTCAACTAAGTCTTTAAATTAGGAATGATCTTTGTATTACATAGACTATGTAAAGCATTAAGTAAAATAAACCACCAAGTACAGTTTAAAGTCTAGCTATATGTAGTCCTTTCTTCCTTGACTGTTTCTTTATGTGTATTAAACAACCACTGGATTTATAAGAGAAAGACCTGGCCTGCAGCATATAGTTCAGTCATTCTCCTTCTTCCCACTTTGTACTGGGGACTGCTGAGTTCTTTTCTGTTCAACCGTAGCTCCAACGGGAAAGGTGAAAGAATAACAAGCATCTTAAAGCACAGAGAAAGGCAATGCTTTTGTTAGAGAAGAGTGAATCTTGTCGAGTTCCTGAAATAAAAGAGCCGTCCTGCTTCAGGCCAAAAGAGAGAGCAAAGCTGCAGTACCAAGAGGGGGTAGAGGTGCCTCCCAGCAGGCTCACTTGAGCTTCCAGATGCAGTACAACCCGCTCTATGAGTGTTTCCTCTCAGTGTGTTACAGAGCCTAATTTTTCATTTTAGACACCTTCCTCCTTGACTTGCTAATTCCATGCTTGGAGAGCAGAGATCTTTCCTGAGCCTGCTCTAGGATTCAGAGTCCTTAAAGGCAGCTTTTGTGGTGCCAAAGTGGAAGGGGTTTGATTGCTGGCCAGCTTTGGTGTGCTTTGAGATTGGTGGATAAGGACTGCGTAAGTTGGCCTGGCCATCAAGAGTGGGCACATACCCTTTATATCAGGGGTGCAGTTGTTGGGGTACACTTGTTATGCCCTGGCCACGTGTGTGGGGCAGTACCTCAGCACTGAAGTGTCCTCTGTAAATTCAAAGGCCAGGTGAGTAGGCAGCTGCCTTCCTCATCCGTGTGTGAACATCTCACCTGAGCCTCAGTTAGCTGTGTGCTGTGGCTGAGGTTTTATGGGATCATAGAATCCTAGAATGGTTTGGGTTGGAAGGGACCTTGGTTCCTTGCTGTGGTAAGCACACATTGCTTCATGCTTCAGTTATTTTTTCTTTCCTGGGGTGGACAACAGGGAGGTCTGCAGCAAGGGGGAGAGATAAACTTCAGCTTTGGAGTTGGGAGGGGAAGGAAAAGAACATCTGTTTCTTCATTTTACCAGGCACTTCCCATCGCCTGCATGGGCTCTTCGGAGGTGGGGAGAGGGGCCGGCACTGCCCTGAGGTGGGGTGGCTGGAACTGGTTGTGTCCGGGTAGGGCAACTCCCACCTCTTGTCACAGAGGCACTGGCGCCTCACCACATGGTTTGGGTCTATCTCCATGGGAATTCTACCAGCTCTTTGAACTTGTATGCTTTATTGAGCTCCATTTGTTTAAAGGGAAGAGTGAGCTTTGTTCCCTGTTTCTTCTTGTGCAGGTCTGCACTAGTTTCCACAGGGGCATGGTGGGTTTTACCCTGTTGATGTCTGTGGAGCACCTGTCCTGGGTTTGTGGGACCTCAGGAAGGAAAGGCAGCTGCTATCATATCAAAAGCCTTTATAAGCAAAAATAGCATCTGTAAGCAAAAAAATAGCATCTGTAAGCAAAATAGCATCTACATCTGAGTTGAGGGTCACCTCTCACGCTGATCATAGAATCATAGAATAGTTAGGGTTGGAAAGGACCTTAAGATCATCCAGTTCCAGCCCCCCTGCCATGGGCAGGGACACCTCACACTAAACCATGTCACCCAAGGCTCTGTCCAGCCTGGCGCTGAACACTGCCAAGGATGGAGCATTCACAGCTTCCCTGGGCAACCCATCTAGTAACACTGCAGGTGTTGCTTCCTCAGTGCTAAATGCTACTCTTTCCCTTCTGCTGAGATCTCGCTTCTGAGATTCTCTGCTCACCATCAGAACTGATGGTTTACTCAAAGCTGATCCACTTTTGCAGCTTGCAAAGGCAATGCCTTTTGTGGTGTTGAAGACAACAATGCACACCTCTGCTTGCCCTTGGTGGTGGCTCATCACCTGCGGCTGTGTGGAGGTGGTGGGGACCAAACCAGTGTGAGTCTTTCCCCATGACGGGGGTTTGTGGGGTGATGGGAAATATGGCTCATCCTGTGGCTTGAGAGAGCAGGATCCTTGCTGGCCTTCTGCACTCATCCCCTGGGATGTTCTCCTGCTTTTACAAGCTCCAGCCTGGCCCTTAGGAGCTGTGGAGGCTGCTTGCCATCCTAGAGAGGTGCGAGTCCCCTCAGCGCTTTCAGCCCTTTGTCAAAGCTGCTCTGTAAAGCACCACTGAAATAGGAGTTACAGTAAGATGCCAACAGCTGGGCTGGCTGCACCCAAGAGGACAGAGGAAAGTGTAGTGTGCTTTATCATAGAGTCATAGAATAGTTAAGATTGGAAAAGACCTTAGATCATCTGGGTTCAACTCCCCTGCCATGGCAGGGCTGGTTTCTGAGCTTGTGCCCATCAGCATGTCATAGGTCTTGATCTCTTTTTGGGATCTCAGGTGCTTTTCCTGCTTTCTCCACTTCCTTCCCAGGGCTTTGGGGAATCTGGAAGGGAGAGAGAAATAAAGCTGGAAACGTAGGGACAAGGACTGGGAGGTGAAGTGATGATAAAGAACTGAAAGTTCCGAAGTGGTAGTGCTGTAATGTATCTGTGTATGTAATGCTGTAATGTAGTATCTGTGATGTGTGCTGATACTTAACAAGTGGTTTTGGAGGATACAACATGGATAATATGGGGGTTTTAATAGTGATTTAGAACCTCTTAGTGATTTAGAATTTAAATTTTGCTGTGCATTCGTTGTTCACTTGCAAAGTTGAGGTACTAATGCCCTTTCCTCTAATAAGAGTGGTGTGAAAAGAATTCATTAATATTTGTTGAGGTCTTGGATACTGTGCTGGAATAATTACCATAGTCATGGTCTGTTCTGTCTTCAGAGAAGGATTTGAATACAGTAGATATACTGTTCAAGGTAAGCCTTGAACAATAAAAATAAAACAAAACTTCATATCCTTTTTGTTAAGTAAATAGGTTTTGCTCTTTGTTCTTTACTTTTTGCCCTGAGACAGGGACCCTCTGGAAAGTGGATTTGTGATCCTGTATTAAGAATGGTGTTGGAATGCACATCCTGCAGGGTTGAGCAAGGTTTGCCTGTGAGACTTGAACTCGAGCCCTAACATCTGTCTAACCTAGCATTTACATATATTTTTTTAAACATAGCTAATATTTTAATGTGTTTTGTAATTTTTTTTTGCAATTAAATCATTAGGCAAAGTAATTTTTTTCTTTTTCCTTTGCAAAAATGACAGTTTTCAGAACAGAGAAGTTATGTGGAGTTGGAATACAATGAGCTGAGAGGTGATGAATGAGATGAATCATCTTTGATGGAGGGAATTAAAGATCACTTGAGACATAATTATTGAACAATGCTTTCAGGCTTTCATGATACAGAAACTACCACTAACTTTGTCAGTTCCCAGAAGTAGTTCTTAAAACACACTTATATACCCATCCAGTGTTGGCTGTTTGCACTCTTGCTTAATGTTTGAATTATGTTAGAAATCTGCCCAGGAGTAGCATTTAGTGAGATAAAGGTATAACCTGTAAATCCTTGCTGTTTCTTGGTCCATATCCTCTTGTTTCAAACATGCCTACCCCCCAGGCAAGTGAGTGCCGGCTAAAATAGAAACCCAGTCACATTAAACGACAGTGACCAATTTCTGCTTTTCCCATGCTGAATGTTGTCATGCTGCCTTCTGTTACTTGACATTTTTTTGGGTTTCCTGTCATGTCTGTAATGATTATGAAAGAATTCTGAGCACACGTTGCCTCTGTCCTTGGCAGTTATTTTTGCTTTGCTGGGAGACAATAATTGTGCTACTTGTCTGTCTTCATTGCCAGGGTGATATGTACAGAGGGGAAGTGGGATAAGCACTTCAGTATTTCTGTAGTATGCTAAAAGCTTTGAATGCTTCTGGCAACCTGTTGACGAAGTCCTGTAATGAAGATAAGCAGAAAGAAAACAAAAGGTCTCTGCTCTTCAGTGGGCAGAGAGGGGAATGCAGAAATTAGTTTCTGATACTGCTAGTAAGTGCAGCATTGCACACTGCCTGAGCATCTAGGTGCTTACAATGAAAGTGAATTAGTTTAGATAAAAGTAAGAATAACAGTTTGAGTTTCTTGTCATTTCACCAGAACAGAAATACAACAGAAATGTCTTTTTCATAGAATCACAGACTGGTTTGGGTTGGAAAAGAGCGTAAAGCTCATTCAGTCCCAAACCCCTGCCCCAGGCAGGGACACCTTCCACTAGACCAGGTTGCTCCAAGCCATGTACAAGCTGGCCTTGAATGCTGCCAAGTTTTTGGCAAACTTATACTCTGAAGTCGTATCATACTCCACGCAATCAGGTTTTATCAGCTACATATTTAGTAAATGGGTATTAAACAGGAGAAAGCATATAGTTTTTTTTGTAACACCTAGTTAGACAGGTGCAGGTGCTACTCAGAGCCCTGAGGGGCTGAGGTAAAGTAGTATGGTACCTGAGCTGTGCCGAACAGTGGTGAGTACCCCTCAGTGGAGTATCCAGGCCAAGTTCAAGGCAAGTCCTTGCACCTGATATTTCAGTTCTGAGTCGCTGGAAAGGTGTTGGGGTAAAAGAGAGCAGAACTGGAGTGTTACTTGGCACTGCTGAATTAAACTTGAAGTGCAGAGGGGGGAAAAGAAGCGCTGAAGAATTGAGTTCTTGCAGTGAAACAAGGTGGCCCATTATGGTTGTTTTTGATCCCAATTGGTTTTTAAACTAATTCGAACAGAAAAGTGTTAATATCCATTTGGTAAGAATATTTACCCTCATCCTACTTGATTATATTATTTTGAAGCAGAGTTGCATTTTCTGCCTGAAAGGAAGGTGGTTGGTTTTTGTTTTAAGATTTTTTTACCTTTACAAATACACAAAGGCAGATATAATCAGACCTAATGAAAGAAGCAGGCATGGCCCATTTCCTGTGGTGAAAAATCGTGTTGTCTTCAACTACCTATCCAGAATAAAAATTAGATGCTACTCAAGGCCTCAACCTACTTCTTCTGTGCCAGATTCTAGATTAATCTTCTCACCTGCAGTGTGTCTGTATAAATGACATGAAAGGGGCAATTTTTCCTCTTAATTTTTCATTTTTGCCATGTAAATGGTGTGAAGTAATCATGTTACCCTGTGCTGGTTTATGGCATGGGTTTGCCTTGCCTTTTGTGGCCTATTCAATAATACAACATGCAGAACAGGAGATTTATTTATTTATTTTTTTTTAATAGAGCAGACAAAAAAATTGGTTTTGGCACTTGAGGTCCACTAAAGCATTACAACTAAGTCCTTAAGTATATAGGTTACCTGCCTGCTAAAAGAGCAAAGTTGGTTCTCTAGTTCTGACAATGGGGATCTGTCAATCACTGTTTTTGAGCAGTAGATACTGTAGCTGAGCACTGATGTTTTGGCTTTTGAAAAACTTCTCAGTACAGTCTTTCTGTCCCCTATTGTCCCTCCTTGTGTGACAGCATTTCTTACATAGTTAAAGCTTAGTTTCCAACTGGTCCTTTATGCTATAAATAGGAAATAAATAGTTAAGAAGCACTGCAGGTGCACGTACTATTTTCCTGAATCCATCCTCCCCTTGGACACATGGGTGATTTATCACTCCAAAGCTGTGAGTTTTCCATTTGGCATCAGTGGGAACAGACATCTCCTACAGCAAACAAGTTGGTGTTGTGAAGCTTAGTTCTGTGTCATGTCCCCCCCCGCTTTTATTTTTCATTTTTTCTTATATTTTGTTTTCCCTTTTGTTTAAGTCTTTTGTAAGCTGGAAGGTAGCAAAGATGTCTGAGAGTGCAACGTGTAAAACTGGGTCTTGGAGGTTAAATACTCATTGCTTCTACAGTATCATAGAACGGTTTGGGTTTGAAGGGACCTCAAGATCATCTTGTTCCAACCCCCTCCCATGGGCAGGGATGCTTCACCATAGACTATGTCACCTGAGTCTCTTATCCAACTTGGCCTTGAACACTGCCAGGGGTACAGCATTTACCACTTCTCTGGGCAATCTGCTGCAGTGCCTCACCACCCTCACAGGGAGGAACTTCTCCCTTATATCTAACCTGAACTTTCCCTGTTTAAGTTTTAACCCATCACCTCTTGTCCCGTTGCTGCAGTTCCTGATGAAGAGTCCCTCTCCAGCAACTTTGTAGGCCTCCTATGTAAGGCTGCTATGATAATGAAAGTCTATCTACAGATGGCATGTAGACCTGCCTGGCTCCTCTCTCTCCACTTTGTCTCATTGTGCATAACAATGGTGAAATTTTAAAGCCTATTATTGGGGACTGGGGAAATTAACAAAGCCAAGATGTGTGGGAGGAGATTGAGGCTTGTGTGTGTCATGATTTTTCTTGAGCTGTGGAGGTCTCTACGGATGTTCATCATTCTGTTTGGAAAATGAAGCAGCACAGCCTTAAAACATGATATTTGTCAAATAATTTGGTAAACACCAATGATTTGGAAAGCTCATGTACTGCACTTTATCTCAAGCATCCTTTTAAGAGATCTACTGACAAGTTGTGGTAGGAGGATTCTGTCAGTATTGAGTCCAGTAAACTTACAAGGGAAATGATGGAAGTTCTTTCTGTTTACTGCATCACAGTTAGTTATGAAGCCAGAACAAAATCAGGGTTTTTTTTATTTTCGTGATAGGGTTGTGGACACATTTGAAAGTCATGTCCTGTGTGTTAGCCTTTTGTTCTCTGATGTTGGCTGTGCTTTTAATGGCTCTTGCTGTCTTGTGAGTACCAGGTTTCAGCTGAGATATTCTGCCTTTCTATCTTTATGCCATCCTAATTGTTTCAAAATGTAGTCATTAACAAAAAAAGAGTAAACATTATTGCTAGTGTTCTTGCTAAGGCAAGAAAGGCAAAAAAGGGGGACACATGTGGCAGTTCTATTTACATAAAAGCTTATTTTCAGAAACAAAGGCTTATGGAGCAAAAGGGATCTCTCAGTACCCCAAGCACGTTTGCTGTTACGGATGAACCCACAGCAATGGATGCTATCAAAGTTGTCATATTTTATTCATGAGTTCTGGTATGCTTGGGTGAAGTAAGAAAAGCAATGCTCCAAATCATAATTATGGTGTAAAAAGAGAAAACAGTTATTATTGTGACATTTTCTGAAAATTCTTATATCTCTCAAATAATTCATATAAAACTTGCAGAGAATGACTAAGTGTGTTTGCTGTAGTTATGATTCTTTGTTGAGGGTGTTGTGGAACATTTCACAGATAGAATTTATACATATTTTGGGAGAATATATAAATGTGTGCTTATGTGTGTTCCAAGAAACAAAGGCAACTAGAATCTTGAATACAAACATAAAGAGGCTGACAGCGGAAATTATACTTCAGTGGAGAAGGGCTTTGACAAATATATTATGCTCATGCTATTATCATGCAGTTAATAAATAAAACAGACACCCAGGATTTAATTTGCTTCAGCAGTAACATGGAAGTGATTTTTCTGATGGAAGGGAAACAGAAGAGAGAATTAGTCCACAAAACACATTTGTTTAATATTTGTGCAAATCATATGTAGAAAATAAAGGAAAACCATAAGATTTTAGTTATGAATGAGTTCAGTGGTTTAAAAGTAATTAAAAACTATTAAATGTGTCAAGTCGTTGAGAGTTCCTGAACCAAGCAAGCACTTCAGCATATGCTTCCTGTGAACTTTATGGATAATTTCATTGCCTTTAGTTGGATTATTCATGTGCTAAAAGGCTTTACTGGACTGGAAATTAAAACCTTTGTGTGGGTGTAGCCAGGTCTGTTAGCTACCCAGTGCCATCAGTAGCATTAGGCATTGCAACCTCTCTTTGCAAGTAAAGAAGCTGAGTTGGAGGTTTCTGCTTTCCTGGAAGTTCCCTCTTAATGAACTGTTTAAAACTAGTATTTTGATTTAAATGTTTAAGAATGCAGGTTCTCACCAGGGAGACAAATTCTGATTTCTGTGTGGCCTTGATGAAAGTAGACTGGGATTTTCATCAGAGTTAAAGTAATATAGGCATTAGCTTCTCTCCTGCTTCTTGTTGACTATGTCTGTCATATTCATGTTAAACTTAGGAATCCTAAAGCACTTCAGAAGTACTTGATATTAGTATTTAATTTTAATTCTGTTGCCATAAATGAGCAGCATTTATTATTACCTGCAAGAAGGAAGAGTGCTGAGCGACACATCCCATTTATTACATATTGCTTAAAAATACAAATGAATCTAATCTCTCTGCATGCTGTATTGAAAGAACATTAATTTTGTTTCTAGTTTACAAACACACTGTGGGATATAGTGGGAGGAAATAAGTTCAAACTCCAATTAGTAGTTACTTGCAAAACTTTTAGATCTGACTTTTAATTCTAGATGGTGCTCACCTTCTGGTATCATCTTAAGTTTCTTTTAAACAAATGTGGGTAAAGAACATGTTTTGTCAAGTTCAGTGTGTGTTATCATTTTCTAAAAGTTTTAATTTTTGGAGTGTGTGACTTTGAGCATACCTGAAAATGTTTTGTAGAAGGGGAGGAAAAAAATTGCTTGGCTTGCTTTTGCATGAAGCCAGAACAGAAACAGTGATTTTTGGTGGCTCGTTATTTTGTGTAACATTAGGGTTCAGTATACTCTTAAAATAGATCCCTGAAGTGGACAGTACTCCTGTAAAATGAGCAGCATATCAGCAATGATTCTTAGCATTTATTGCTTTTCCCAACATTGCATATGTTGAACATGCCAGTGTTGCTAGTGTGGTTCATGCTCTTTCTGTTCAAATGTTGTTATTTTTCCAAATAGCATCTTTATGATCTCAGTGATGGGATACCTTATCTGATATAGATGAACAGTGGAAAAGATGTTATCATCAGTGATGCCTGAATTAATTCACTTACAACACATGTAATTTGATTAACTCACATGATTTAAGAGCAGATGATGTGCTTTTACTGCTACCATAAATTCTGGAGCATTTCTACCAAGCATTTCATTTAAGGCACTTGTAAATAGTCTTGATTTCAGCATGAGTCCCTTGAGGAAACAACGGAGCTTACCTGAGAAGGAGCTTGAGCCTGTGCCTGAGCTCAGTTAAAAGTGGCTGCCTTGAGTAAGAGGATATGTAGACTTGGCAAGGTGATCACCATTGCTCTCAGCAGGAAACTTGTTGCAAGGCCATTTGGCTTACTCCAGTGTTCTGATTTTGCTCCATAATGGCCAAATATTTTAAAGGCATCACCAGTCGCTGCACAGTGTGTGTGCCCAGGCCTGCTGCTCATCCTGCTGCTGGAGGGATGACTCCAGTGCTTGCTTTGGTCATTCTGTCCATTTGGGAGAAGAGAAAGAATAAGATACGGAGACCCACATGAGGTGAAAGAAGGGCAGCTTCTCAACATAGGCTTTGCTATAGCATTCTGCCTCTGTGCTTTCTGTTATCACCTAGGGCAGCTTTTGCTAGATGGGACTTTAGAGGCATAGGTGGCTGCCTTCTCTCTTGTCACATACTCATTTCCACTATTGTGCAGTGTCTGCTTCTCTGTTTGTTCCAGAGTACTAGATTTCCATGATTCAGTTTGAAATGCTGGTAAAGCAAATGAAGGACTTTAGACTCTCTGACAACTACTTAATTAACACGAGTGTGGTCATTCCAGCTAGTGCTTGAGTCAGGCCACTTTTCAAGAAGTGAAGAGTCTGACATTAAGCCACTGAATCAACTAAATTATTGGTTGGGGAGAAACTTGATTTGGTAAGTATGCTCTGATTTCTGAAGTCAGTAGCTCAAAATTCTGCTGTCCCTGCCATCTGGAGTTTTAGGACCGGGTTTGCAATTGCTTCCTGGAAGGAATGAGATCTATGTATATAATTCTAAATGCTGGATTAATTTTGTTAGGAGAGGCCTAGTTGTAAACTGGTTTGCAAACATGCATATCAAATCAACAGCAATGTACACTTATTGCCAGGGTAGTTTTGCATCATGCAAAAGGAGAATTTACATTGAGTTATACCATTTTTCTACCTCCTCTAGCAGAACTGCTTTTGCTGTATAGTCATGGGAACTCACCTTTCATATTCACCGTGATAATTGCTGTATCCTTTAATTTAATGAAAACCCATTAAACTGAAACAATAATTAAAATGAGACATCATCTCTGTAGGAGGTTTGCATATTAAAATCACCAAGCATTTCACTGCAGATGGATCTTATTCTTGAGAAACAGTGTCTGAAGCAACATGTAAAGAATGATTTATAATGAATAATCATAATTTAGAAAGCTGTGCTGTTGAACGTGGTATCACACTGTTTATCCCTGACTCTGAGTGGATCTAGAAAGGCAAAAGCATTTACAGTGTCTTTTCATAATGTTGAGAATACCTAGAAGCAGAGCAGTGCTTGTGAGGAAACATTATGCCCTCTTTAATCCTCTCTGTTTAGCATGGTTTTAAGAGAAAGGTGAGATCTTTTCAATTCATTCTGGGTTGTTGGTGGGTAGAAGAAGTGCTGATCTTCTCTGTTACAGTGCTGAGGTGCCTGGAGAGCATCATGGTGCCTGCTCAGCACCCTAATGTAATCTTGCTTTTATTTTCCCTTGGCAGTCATAGAATCCTAGAGTCCTAGAATGGTTTGGGTTGGAAGGGACCTTAAAGCTCATCCAGTTCCAACCCCCTGCCACAGGCAGAGACGCCTTCCACTAGACCAGGTTGCTCCAAGCCCTGTCCAACCTGGCCTTGAACACTGCCAGGGATGGGGCAGCCACAGCTTCTCTGGGCAACCTGTGCCAGCGCCTCAGCACCCTCACAGGGAAGAACTTCTGCCTAAGAGCTCATCTCAATCTCCCCTCTGTCAGGTTAAAGCCATTCCCCTTGTCCTGTCCCTACAGGCCCTTGTCTGTATGTTACTTGTATGTACTGAGGATTGTTTCTTGAGGAGCAGGAAGGAGTGGGCATCTATCACCAGTAGTGTTTTTTTTTTTTTTTTTCTTCTTCTTATCAGTTCTTCAAAAGGTGATGGGAACCAATATGCAGAAAGGAGACTGTACGCTGTATCCCACTTGGCTTTCGTGAAGCACCTGGTTTTAGTGAGCAAGAAGGGATTTTTCTGATGCTGTTTGTGTGTTTTCATCCTGAGCAGCTGTTAGCAACTGTCTATACTAAGAGTTGCTAGTTTTGTATCTTCCTTCTGCTCTTGGTTCAATTTTTTGAAAGCTGATGACTTAAAAAAGATGTGGCATGATTGGAGTTTTTGATTTTTTTTTTTCTTTAAATAGAGACTTCAGTTTTACTGGATTTTGCCCGTAGCAGTGTAAAAGCCAATATGCTGCAATATTTAATTCTTTAGATGCTGTAACTGAAATGCATATTCTATGTTGTTGCACGGTGATTTCCTATTTGGCTGTCCAGAGTGACTGTGCAAAGGTTCTCCTGAAAGCGTGGGGAAACAGATAGCTTTGAAATGATTGAAGGGACCAATAAAGCAATGCATTCTGCAGGGGTTTTTCTGTCAAAGTAAGGGTGTAAAAGGAAAAGGTATTCAAGCAGGCTGGTGAGTGAGGAAACATTCTTTACTGTGAGGGTGGTGAGGCACTGGAACAGGTTGCCCAAATAAGTGGTAAATGCTCCATTCCTGGCAGTGTTCAGAGCCAGGACAGAGCCTTGGGTGACATGGTCTAGTGTGAGGCATCCCAGCCCATGGCAGGGGTTGGAAACAGATCACAGAATCACAGAATAGTTAGGGTTGGAAAGGACCTTAAGATCATCTAGTTCCAACCCCCCTGCCGTGGGCAGGGACACATCGCTCTAAACCATATTACCCAAGGCCTTGTCCAACCTGGCCTTGAACACTGCCAGGGATGGAGCATACACAACCTCCTTGGGCAACACATTTCAGTGCCTCACCACCCTAACAAGAAAGAATTTCCTCCTTACATCCAATCTAAACTTCCCCTGTTTAAGTTTTAACCCATTACCCCTTGTCCTGCCACTACAGTCCCTAATGAAGAGTCCATCCCCAGCATCCCTATAGGCCCCCTTCAGATACTGGAAGGCTGCTATGAGGTCTCCACGCAGCCTTCTCTTCTCCAGGCTGAACAGCCCCAACTTTCTCAGCCTGTTTTCATATGGGAAGTGCTCCAGTCCCCTGATCATTCTCGTGGCCCTCCTCTGGACTTGTTCCAACAGTTCCATGTCCTTTTTATGTTGAGGACACCAGAACTGTACACAATACTCCAAGGGAGGTCTCATGAGAGCAGAGGGGCAGGATCACCTCCTTAGACCTGCTGGTCACGCTCCTTTTGATGCAGCCCAGGATACAATTGGCTTTCTGGGCTGCAGGCGCACACTGAAGCCAGCTCATGTTCATTTTCTCATTGACCAACACCCCCAAGTCCTTCTCCTTGGGCTGCTCTGAATCTCTTCTCTGCCCAGCCTGTAGCTGTGCCTGGGATTGCTCCGACCCAGGTGTAGGACCTTGCACTTGGCATGGTTAAACTTCATGAGGCTGGCATCAGCCCAGCTCACAAGCGTGTCCAGGTCCCTCTGGATGGCATTCCTTCCCTCCAGTGTATCAACCGAACCACACAGCTTGGTGTCATCGGCAAATTTGCTGAGGGCGCACTCAATCCCACTGTCCATGTCACTGACAAAGATGTGGAACAAGACCGGACCCAACACTGATCCCTTAGGGGCACCACTCGTTACTGGTCTCCAGCCGGACATTGAGCCATTGACCACAACTCTGTGTGTGGCCATCCAGCCAGTTCTTTATCCACCGAGTGGTCCATTCATCAAATTGATGTCTCTCCAATTTAGAGACAAGAATGTCATGTGGGACAGTGTCGAACCCTTTACACAAATCCAGGTAGATGACATGAACTGCTCTACCCCTGTCCATCAGTTCTGTAGCCCCATCATAGAACCCATGCTGGCTGTCACCAAGCACCTTGTTGGTTTTCATGTGCCTTAGCATGCCTTCCAGGAAAATCTGCTCGAAGATTTTGCCAGGCACAGAGGTGAGACTGACTGGTCTGTAATTCCCCGGGTCATCCATTTTCCCCTTCTTGAAAATGGGGGTTATATTTCCCTTTTTCCAGTTGTTGGGAACTTCACCTGACTGCCATGATTTTTCAAATATGATGGACAGTGGCTTAGCAACTTCATTCGCCAGCTCCTTCAGGACCCGTGGATGGATTTCATCAGGACCCATGGACTTGTGCACGTTCAGATTCTTAAGATGGTCTTGAACCAGTTCGTCTCCTACAGTGGGCCCAAGGTCTTCATTCTCACAGTCCCTGCATCTGCCTTCCAAGACTTGGGTGGTGCGGTCAGAGCCTTTGCCAGTGAAGACAGAGGGAAAGAAGTCATTCAGAACTTCAGCCTTCTCCAAATCCTGTGTAGCTAGTTCACCTGAGAGCTTCCTGAAGGAGCCTACGTTCTCCCTAATCTGTTTTTTATTTGCTATGTACCTGTAGAATCTCTTCCTGTTATCCTTAATATCCATAGCCAAGTTTAATTCTAACTGGGCCTTAGCTTTCCTAACCTGGTCCCTAGCTTCCCGGACAATATCCCTGTACTCTTCCCAGGCCGCCTGTCCTTGCTTCCACTTTCTATAAAACTCTTTGTTCATTTGAATTTTCCTGAGCAGCTCCTTATCCATCCAAGGAGGTCTCCTGGCCCTCCTGCTGCACTTCCTTCTAGCTGGGATGCAACACTCCTGAGCTTGTAGCAGGTGATCCTTGAAGACCAACCAAGACTCTTGAGCCCCCCTGCCCTCTAGGGCTATATCTCATGGAACCTTACTAAGCAGATTCCTGAAGAGGCCAAAGTCTGCTCTTTTGAAGTCTAGGGCAGTGAGCTTGCTGCACTCTCTTCTCACTGTCTTAAGGATCTCAAATTCAACCATCTCAGGGTCGCTGCATCCAAGGCTGCCCTGGAGTGCCACATTTCCAACCAGCCCTTCCCTGTTGGTGAGCACAATGTCAAGCATGGCACCTCTCCTTGTCGGTTCCTCTATTACTTGCAGAAGGAAGTTGTCTTCCACACAATCGAGGAGCCTCCTGGATTGCTTGTGCCGGGCCGTACCGTCATTCCAACAGATGTCAGGGTGGTTGAAGTCACCCATGAGAACGAGGGCCTGTGAATGTGAGGCTTTTCCTATCTGCCTATAGAGTGCTTCATCCGCAGATTCCTCTTGATCAGGGGGTCTATAACAGATCCCCACAGTAATGTCTCCCATCGCTGTCTTCCCTTTAACCCTGACCCACAAACTCTCTGTTAACTGCTCACCAGTCCCCGGACAGAGTTCCATACTCTCCAGCCTATTCCTAACATAAAGGGCAGCTCCCCCTCCCCACCTGCCAGGCCTGTGTTTTCTAAAGAGCCTGTAACCTTCCATTCCAACACTCCAGTTATAGGAGCCATCCCACCATTTTTCTGTGATGCCTATTATATCATAGTCCCGTAGATGAGCACGCATCTCTAATTCCTCTTGTTTGTTCCCTATGCTACGGGCATTTGTATAGAGGCATCTGAGCCGAGCTCCAAATGAAGCCGGCTCATTGGCTGGAGCATCCGGAATACCTCTGCATTGGTCCAAGCATTTATTATAGGCGTTGGCAACTGACTGGGTGTGTTGGGATGGAATGATGACCCCCTCCCCCCAACACATCTAGTTTAAAGCCTCCTTAACCAGTCTGGCAAGTCTCCTTCCAAAACTGCCCTTCCCCTTGGACCAGCTCCACCAGCCCCCGCTAGACCTGGCCTACAAACTTGGGTCCCATGTTCAAGAAATCCAAACGCCTGACTGTGACACCACCCTTTTAACCATTTATTAACCTGGCTAATCCTCCTAGCTTTTTTTTAGGTCCTCCCCTGTATCCTGGAGAATAGACGAAAAGACTATCTGAGCTCCAGAGCCCCTAACCACCTCTGCCAGGGCTCTGTAGTTCTTCTTTATGTTCCCCAGGCTACCACTATCTATATCCCTAGCACCCACATGTATCGCCAGAAGTGGGTAGTAGTCCGTGGGGCTTACCAGAGCAGGCAGCCTCTCTGCCACATCCCTGATCCGTGCCCCTGGTAGGCAACACACCTCCCGTGACACCGGGTTAGGCCGACAGACGAGTGCTTCTGTCCCTTTCAAAGTAGAGTCCCCTACCACTATGACCCACCGCTTTTTCCTGGCAGCACCAGTAGAAATCTTTACTAGTGCATCAGCCGGCTGTTTCTGGCGCAAGTGCGTTTCCTCATGAGCTCCCTGCAGGACAGCAAAGCGGTTCTGCGTGGGGGCAACAGGTTCAGGAGGAAGTCCCTTGCTTTTAATTGTCCTTTTCCTCCTTTTCTTTGTTGTTTTCTTTTTGTCACCAATTCCCAGCTTCAAGGGTTAACAACCTCCTTCTTTCCTCCATGAGGTACAGGGGAAGCTTGAGGACTCTGCACAGTTTGGGCAGGGAGCTTCCTCTCAGCTACCCTGACATCTTGTAGCTTATTAATAGCTTCCTGCAGCTCAGTCACCTGCTGCAGGAGAACCTCCACCAGGGAGCACCGAGTGCAGCCCTGCCCATTGCCTACCTTTCCCTCACCAGAGCAGTGCAGGCACTCTCTACACCCCAGAGTCTGCACTGCAGCCTCCCCTCTCATCGGCTCTGTCTGAGTGCCTACGGTGGCCACCGCCGGGGCAGCCAGAGCAGAGCTCCCACACCGGGCCCTGGTCGTACAGCGAGTGCTCACCATCCCGCTCGAACTGCCGCGCAAACTGCCTCCCCGCTCTCCCTGAGGCAGGTTTTTAACCAATCAGGGCTGGCGTCGTTCCTCCTGGCTCCGCCCCCTGTGAGTCCCTGCTCGCGGGAGCTGAGCTGCCGGCTCGTGGGCAGGTCCTGTCGAGGACTTGAGGCTCCCTCGGTGGCTCTGCTCTTGTCGCTCTGAGTTGGGGCTCCTGGACGCTGATCTCCCCCACTCCGGTGTTCAAGGCGTCCTCTCTCAAGCTGCTCACCTCAGCAATTCTTAATTATCTTAAGGTTCTTTCCAACCCAAACCATTCCATGATTCTGTATCTGTTGCTTTAGAAAACATGAGTCAATTTAGAACTGAATTTTAGTATTTTTCCTCTCCTGGAAGTGTCTGCTTAAAGAAAAATGATTTCCCAGATGGATTGGGATTCAACTTGTAGGAACTGGTCCACATTTTCATCGCTTAAAACTCCAGCCCAGATGGTCATGTGCTTGCCATTGTATCATGGATTGACAGCATCATCCAAGTGAGTCTAGCAAGAACTCTGTTTTGCTGAAGGTAGAAAGTTGCTTTGATGCTCTGAGATGATTTTTATCTGTTGTACTTTAAAATAACTGTGTATGCTTGCTTTTTTTGCTTGCTTAATTTTGGAAGTGTTCTGGTATGTTTAACCCTCCTCATCCAGATAGTATTTCAAATTAAGAAAATATAATCACATAGAAGGGCATATAAAACTTGTATCTGTGTATGTTTATTTATTTTGCTGAGATTGCATTATCATTCAAGCATGAAGCAATGTTTCACTGAATCTTACTGTATAAACCTATATTGTTCTATATTATGTAGGAAATACAGCATTTCATTACAAGTAGATAGTTAAATTTATAGAGAGCATAAAAAGTATTTTCCCTTTCAGGCACCTGTTGTGAGGGGGTGTATGTATTCTTAATTTTTCTTTTTTTTTTTTTTTAAAGTGTAAAAGTCAGCCTGAGAATAGAAATCTCTTACTTTAAATGGGTTATGTTCCCAGTTCATTTGTATGGTACTTTCTGCAGAAATGGAGGAAAATACAAGCAGATGACATATGCAGTGATCACATGGTATGAAGAGGGGCACTGCCAGAGGGGCAGGAGTTGGAGTGATGCAGTATGTTCTCATGCCCTCAACAAGGCCTCATGCAGTTCCTTCCCAGCATTCGGGCCCTTGGTTGCAAGCCAAGGGCTGTGCTTGGCACTCCAGAAGGCTGACCTGAAATGCCAGGTCGTGTGCTCTTTGGAGCCTTGGTGGGCTCCTCAGCTTGTACGCCTATTCACAGGCCGTCAGGTCACCTTTGCCATCTCACCATGTAGTTGCTGGGGAAGCCCCCTTGCTGTAGTTACTGAGGCTGAGTTATCACAAACAGCCTTTCTGTAGGGGATTCTGTACCTGCTAGTATGATTTTGAGTTGTCTACCAGTACTGAGTGTTCCTAGGCACTGGTAGTCAGTAGAGCTATTCCAATTAAATAGCACCATATTTAGGAGTGTGTTAGTTTTTAAAAGTTATATAACTTTCTTCGTAAAAATAATACTGGCATATTGCTGCAAAGCAGTGTGTAAATACTGTTAATTTTGTAGCAGTTTGAGCCCAAGATTCTGTAATGTTGGAACTTTGGATCTTACTGATTTTAGTAATAGAGAATGAATAGAAGGTGTTGCATGTGGTTTTGATGTATTCATGAGTATGAAGAACATATGGTATAGTACACATTTCAAAAGATGTTTTTCACTACAGTAGTCAGTCCATTGATTATTCATTCATGGTTCTGACCAAGGAGACCTATATTTTTGTTTAAGTTTTGGTGGATAGATGGCAGGATGTGGTTTTCTTTCTGGGTCCTCCAACAATGAGAAAATATTGGACTTTGCAAGGCTTGACTGAAGTTTTGTCATACATCTGTTCCATACAGATGTATGAACATACATCTATTCCACTGACAGCACTGCCTGTGATTTCATGTGAAAGAAGCTTTGAAGGCTTTGATAAGTCATAGAATCATAGAATCACAGAATGGTTTGGTTTGGAAGGGACCTTAAAGCTCATCCTCATGGTATAAAGTTCCAACCCCCTGCCACGGCCAGGGACTCCTTCCACTAGACCAGGTTGCTCCAAGCCCCATCCAACCTGACTTGGACACTGCCAGGGACGGGGCAGCCACAGCTTCTCTGGGCAGCCTGTGCCAGGGCATCACCATCATTACAGAGAAGAATTTTGTTTTCTCATTTTTCATTTCTGGCAATAGTGACACCTTTAAGAAAATAAATACAAAATTTGATAAGATACAAAGGTTCTTAATCTTCAAAACAAGAATAATTATCTTCAACGGTCAGCTGTTGGATGTTTTATATCTGAGTCTTACTTGTACCTTGGAACTTAGTACCAGTGGATTGTCTGCCTGTATAGATAGCAAACTGGATATCGGAGAATTTGCTGTAGTATCTCCCTCATCAGATGTTTTTGTTAAGAAACTAGGTAGTATTTATGGCCAGTAATAACACCTGCTAGGTGAAGAGAATGATACAGATAATGAAATCTTCTGGATAAAGACAAAATCTGGTTTTCTGTGCTAAAGGTTTATTCCTCCATTCCCCTTCCTGGTGGCAGTGGAAATTATTTCTGTTTTTTGAAGCTTTATCCTCTGCTATGATCAAAGTGGCATTGGACAGACAAATAGTTTGATGCTGTAACGTGGGCATTATGTTTGTTTATCAGGTGAATTTGAGCCTCTAGCAAAGGTTTTTAAATGAATCCTAGTGATTTTTGATATCAAATTTGCAGTTATTTTCAGAGATGAGCTTTTCACATTGCAAGTGTGAAAAGTTATGGATTCTGAGTGTGTAGGCTCATTTGGATGGCTTTGAGCTGCACAGGAAAAAATGAGACACACAATTACAAAACATTCTTGAATACTTTTGCCTTAGAGTTTGGTTTTAGTCCATGGGATTCCTCCAGTAGTCGCATTTTTGAGTTTCAGGATGTTTTTTAAGCCAGTCTCTCCTCTCTGTCTTCAAAGCCTCATTTAATGACACAATGGCCTTTTTTTTGTTGTTGTTTTTTTTGTCATTTTCCTACAGTGAAATTCTGAATTGTAAATCTCATGACTCCTTTATGTGTTACAGCCTGATTCTCTGGATTCAGTAGAGTTACATGGTTTTCTACCAGCTGAGAATTTGTGCCAGTATTTCTGGCTTCAAAGTAAACCTTTTGGAAGGAAGCACACCGGGCTTCTAATTGGTTGTGACATCCAGGATCTGCAAGTGGCACAGGTCTTGCAAATGTGCGACAAATGCCCAGCATGAGAGATATGGCAAGGGGTGGGAAGGTGAAATGTGATTTCTCCCTTTTGTCGTTAATCATCTTTTATAGCAATGGGGTATTGTGAATAAAAGGATGCCATAAAAATGAATGTGGTGGGAGGTGGCCATCTGAATCTTAGAAGATAAAATACAAGAAGGTTTGCTGCTGCTTGGACATCAGCAGGATCAGGGAGACTGAATTATTTCTGGATCTGCTTGGTCAGACTGTAGTTTAATAAATACTGTAGGAACTGTCATGCTTTGTTTAAACTGAGAAATCCCTGAAATTGTGATTGAAAGTGGATTGCAACTGTGTTGTATTTATTTCTTGGGCATAAGCACAGCCATATGGCTTTAACAGCAATAATACATCTCTGCCTTACACAGCCAAGGACAGGTTTCCTCTGATGTACGATGGAGAGGTAGTAACGGAGTCAGTGGTGAAAACTGAAACTGGTGCTGGGAGAGGCAGTGCCTGAGATTTCTCTGAATTCAGTAGCCTATTTATCTGACTGCAGCACACCTTATTTACAGCAACTTAATCTGCTTGCAGCAGGCACAAAGGGCTCAGCATCCTGTTAAAAATCCTGTCAGAAGATCAGGAGGTGACCAGTTCTGACAAGTGGACAGGCTGAGAGAGATGACATTTGTTTTTTTTCATGGAACAAATGTAGTGGTGGAGCGTGGTAGATGAAAAATACTGATGGGGAAATGAAAAATATAATCTGAATCTTTCTGGCTTAGCGTTTTTACTGGACTGTTTCCTTCTTCCTTAGATGTAGAAAGAGAAATCCACACACCACCCCACGTGAGTGAGAAGTTAATTCAGCTCTTCTGGAATAAAAGCGAGTTCACGTTTTTGGCCACCCTGCAACAGAAGGCATCAACTTCTGGAGTTCTACTGTCCATCCGAGAGTTAGAGCACAGGTAAGAGGAAATTGCTTTTCTTCTGTAGTGGTAGCAACATAAAAGACTGAGTGCCTACTGGTCTGTTTTGACATGTTGAAACAGTAGATCTGGCATGAAAGTTAAAACCTTTCTTCATAGTCTGTAATTTGCTGTTTTTTTCCTAGTTGTTTTGGTTTTTTTTTTTTTTTTTGTAGTCTTGTTTGTTTGTCTGTTTTGTTTTGTTTTTTTTTCCCTTTTGTCATAGGAGGAATGCATTATTTCTGTAGCCTGGTCTTTTAGATGGGAAGATCAAACCAATGTAGTATGGATGCAATATACTTTGGAAGTTACAAACCTTGTAATTCCATTTCCCTTAGTGGTTTATCATCTGTGCTTTGAGTTTGCTTTTTCATACAAGTTAAACTGGTATGTTTCCTGTTTCGCTATGTTTTATAATATTTAGAATGAAATCACAGAATCAACTAGGTTGGAAAAGACCTTTAAGGTCATCAGATCCAACCTTTCCCTCAGAAATGCCAAGGCCACCTCTAAACTGTGTCACTAAGGGCTTTGTCTACATGGTGTACACTTCCAGGGATGGTGACTCCACCATTTTCCTGGGCAGCCTGTTCCAATGCCCTGTCACTCTCTCAGAAAGGAAATTATTTGTAATGTCCAGTCTAAACGTCCCCCTGCACAGCTTGGGGCCATTTACTCTTCTCCTGTCACTTGTTCCTTGGGAGAAGAGACTAAACCCACCTCGCTACAGCCTCCTTTCAGGTAGTTGTAGAGAGCGGTAAGGTCTCCATGAGCCTTCTCTTCTCCAGGACCCTCAGCTGTTCCTCATCACACTTGTGTTCCAGGCCCTTCACCAGCTTCGTTGCTCTTCTCTGGACCTGCTCCACCACCTCAATGTCTCTCTTGTAGTGAAAAAAAATATTTATAAATAATATGTTTTCTTTTTTTGAGATTCAGCAATTAAGCTGTTCATGCTTCTGTATGTCTCCTGCTTGTAGCTTTGTGAATGCTTTCTTCATAATTTTTTAGGGCTCAAAGGACTTTGTACCTAGCCTGACTTCCTGTTGTAATACAAGTAACAGGATGTTCTTTGGCTGCTCCTATTTCAAACATAATGCCAGTCATTCTGTGGCATTTCTTTTAGGGGAAAAAAAAAAAGAAAGAAGAATCCTATTGGTAGTTAATTTTATCATGTACATGATACACAACTTTTAGCCTCCTTTCATTCCTCTTGTTGAAAAAGCCTGTGAAGGAGAAGACTGGCTTTATGATGACCAAATCGTCAATGATGGCTTTTGCCAGAGCAGCAGAGATGTCTGTAGCTAAGGGGAGGACTCCACTACTTTCTTATTTTATCATCATACTTTTCTGTCACCTCTACTTTCTTAATGGTCTCTTTCTTTTACTTTATTCTTTCTCAGTTTCAAGGCCATTGTCTCAATACAGAAGAATATTGTTTTATGTTTCACAAGGATCCCTCCCTCCAACTCTTCCTGTTTTCCTCCTTTCACCCTATCATTGCTTTTGTCATTACTTTTTAATTCCTCCAAGCTTTTCCAGGCCATTGTATCCCTCTGAAGTCATGATTGTGAGGATCAGTTTGCCATGTTAAGGGGGTTTTATTTTTATTTTCATTGAAGAGAAAAAGGACCTTGAGGAGAGCCGTTGACAGAGCAACACTGTCAGATGCAGGGACACATGCATGTACTCAGCAAAATTCAAGGTCAAAGCAGACAGGCACTGATGATTATACAGTGTAAGGCACGTGGATTTTTAGATATTGCTTCTTCTGAATTTAGCTACTTAACCCCTCTGTCTTGATGGGCAGACACAGAGGCTTGTAGGGAGATGTGCTATGCAGGAGTAGTAGCATGTCAAATTAATAGACACATGTTTAAAAGCACACACAGTTGAAGGATTGGGTGCTAGTCTCACTTAAGCCTTTATAGTTCTGAGGTAGTTTCAGTCTGTGTAGCTCTATGTAAGAGTCAAAACAGGCACCCCCAGTGTTTCCGATGACTGCTGTTAGATTATGAATGTCAGATGAATTACTGCGATTGTCTTGCTTTTCTGAACTCATTGTTTATGACTTAAAACAGTCACTGTCTCTTAAGTTGCTACTTGGACCTTGATAATGATAGTGCTTTCAGACCGTTAGGTCTGTAATGACAGAAATTAATGAAATGAATGACAGTGCAGAAAATACTTTTTAGCATTGTGAGGCGTGGAGAGCAAAGATTTGGCCCCTGCTTACATTGTGATCAATGCAATAGCAGAACTTTCAGCTTGGTATTTTTTAGTGTTACTGTAACTGCTTAGGTCACTGGAGCTTTGCACATGAGTTGAGATGCGTGCAGGCCTTTGGCAAGGGGAAATCTTGTTTTAAGATGTTGCTGGATATGAAAACAGACAATGCAAAGATAATAGTAATAAACATCATTATGTTTCAGCATGATTTAGACACATGGGAATAAGTATAAAGGTACATTTATTACCTTTTTATACCTAACCAGCATAGTATTTGATTATGAAAAAGCCAAGAACTCTTTCCTCATGCACAAAATAGGAGCTTTTGTAGTTAAGGACATAATGTTTTTTAACTTATCGGCATACCAAAAGTGGTTAAACTTTGGGGCTTCAGAACATTCAGAGGGTCAGCAACACCTGAATAAAAGCCATGTTACCTGTTGGTACAATAGTTCATATCTTTATGAGACATGGGTTTTTTGTTGTGCAGTTTTGATAGTTGACAAATAGGTTTTATTCCAAGCAACACACACACATACATATTTCAAGTGACCTATGCCACTGTAACTAGCTCAAAAGGCAGTTTTGCATGATGTGAGTACTAGAGATGATCACCATGCATGGAATGCATGGTTTATATTTCATTTCTCTAGAAGTTTTAGCAGGTTTTTATTTTCCATTAATAGCATGGAGCTCTCAAACGAAAGGTATTAAAATAAGATGAATACCACTTTTCTTGAAATCAGTAATTCAGATATGCTGTTTTGTTGTATAAATAGATATTTTGCAACAAGTAGAGATTTATTAATTTATATCATCATATGATGGACAGGATTTACACTACAATGATGATAAATGCATCTTTGTTAATATTTTATTTTGTTGAATCAACTTAATGTTTATAAAGATTTTGTTTTCATGATCCAAATGTATTAGAATACAGTTTGGAAAATGAAAAGCTTAATTAACAGAGATTGAGGGTAATCGAGCGGTCTGTTAGGATGTGCAGACTGTGTACATAGTTACCTGGAATATAGTGGTAAATCTGAAATTATAATTTTTAACTCTAAGTGAAAGACAGCAAAGCATAATACAGGATGGACAAACATGTTACTTGGGGATGAAGAAGGTGGAACATATTTTCTTTACTGGAGAATTACTCTAGCCAGTTCTTTCTAAAAGGTCTTTCTGAGCAATTTTGCTCACAGTCTTGACTCTTCAGACCACCAAGAAAAGGACATAAAAATACGTAAAATCCCAAACATAACGAATCCTTATTTCAATAGTGATTTAATACAGTTTTATCTGAAGCTGTCTGCTTGCTCCTTACCTGCTCTGACCCTGCATAGTCCAAAGCCCAAGGACATAAACTAGATGGAGTCAACATTGCCCTTGTGCAGCTCTCTGGGTTGGAGGTATGTAAATGATTCCCTCCCACTGTTGGCCAAGATCAGCATGTGGAGAAATCTGTCATGAATGTTCAGGTACCCAGACTAACGTTCTTTGAAATACTGGTGTTCACTAAAGGAGCTGACTATGATTTCCTGACTACCCTGGGGCACAATTTAAAAGCCATCTTTTAGGTATGTTACACATAAGCAGCCGTGTGTCTCCAAGCATCATCTGGTAGTGATGTGGGACTTAATAATCCTCAATTGTGCTTTCTAGTTTTTTCATCTGGCAAAATTCCCCTTGATTTTTGGATAGTAACCTGTTGGGTGTTTACTTATTCTGTTACAGGCTGCTCTCCAAAGAAGGATTTTCTTATTAACGTTCAGTTTATTTTTGTGCAAAGCAGACAAATTGAGCATTTTAATGCAAAACTAAAATAGTAAGCAGAGCCATTACCCAGGAATTACCCATAAAAATAGGACAATGTCCTTATTGACCTTCTCCTCAGTGTCTATCCTTGTGTGCATTCCCAAAGGAGTTGTTGCTTCTATTACTCTTACTGGTTACTAAAGAGGCAGGATGAAAGTCTACCTCTTTTGTAAAATGCCAAGTTGTTTCTCCCTCCCTACTATTTTGTTGCCATCCAGTGTCTGTCTTCCATTTGCTTTGTGTTTATTAGTACTAACTTTCTACCCTTGTATTGTCGTTCTTTCAAAAGAGTTTCAAAATGTGAGATCCCACCAGGATAGATCTACAGAGTGAGTCATAAGATTCATGTTTCTAAGATTTTCTTAAAGGGAGCACTAAACCCTTTACTTTTAATAAGTTTCCTTTTTCTCTTTGGTTTTATGCTAATAACCTCCGTCTAGGACCTGGACTTCAGAAAATTGATGCCAAATCTTTGGAAACTTGTAAGATAATTGTACTGCCGTGGTGAAATGGATTTATTGGGTGGAGAACTTGGCCCTTCACTATGTAGCAGCAAGCTGCGTTGATATAAATATACTGGAGGGTTCTGATAAATATGTCAGGCTAATACGGAAAGATTTTTATTCCTAGGAAGTCAATTTTGTCTGGGGAGAGGAACCGACAGGAGACTGTAGTACACTGTTAAACACTTCCCTCCCAGTGACCCCATGAACAGCTTCTGGGACTGCTGAGGAGTAGATGGAAAGCTGTTCACCAGTAACAGTCAGAAGGCTATCAAGCTGTAATATGCTTGATAAAAACCACAAAAGGGTAACAAGGTAGTTAAATTAAACACTGAAACCTAATGAATGAAAAGAAAGCTGTGCAGGTGACCTCTGACCCTAGTTGTACACCTGAAAGATTGGATCTACTCTTGCAGATTATTCTCTGCGAGATTTGTGGATGTGTATTGGATTCCAAGATGCCCAGTATTAAAAAAGGGAAGGAAAAACTCTGCAAATGTATCCATTAACCTTTTTCTTTTAGGCTAAAGGTCAGATCTTCATTAATATTTATGGGTAGAATTGCTTAACTGCAAAGCTGCACAGAGAATATTAAGATCCTTGGGCGACATGGTCTAGTGTGAGGCGTTCCTGCCCATGGCAGGAGGTTGGAACTAGATGATCCTGGGGTCCTTTCTAACCCAAATGTGTCTATGATTTTGTGATCCACCCTTATTTGCATCCCTCTGAATGCAGTGATGGGAAATATGGGACTCATCTACATGCCTTTGTTTTTAATAGCAGGACAAGCAGGTGAGCTTTGTTTCTTCCAGTATTTTGTTCCTTCCATAAAGGTCTTTAGGGATGCAAATGCAAATAGAAGTGGGTCCACCTGCTTTCCTGCTTGAGTTTAAAGTATGCAAAAGAGAAAAGTGAGGAAAAACTGTTACATTCCATACATCTTCCCCTGATTTAAGTGCTGTGAAAGAAGAGTCACAGCTTGAGGAGCTACCTTCCATCTCGTGGCTCCCTGCTGTGAGCAGGTGTTTTATGTGCACCAGCCTGACAATTGTTGTCTCTCTGAAGCATTAACATGCTGCTGATAACCAGCTGTTGAAAGCCATTGATTGGACCTTGCTGGTGGTTTGAGCAGAATGGCTGACAGTTTGAAACTCTTTAAAGCTGAATTTGGACAGTGCAGGAACATTGTGGTCAGCCAGGAGCATGACGGGTGGATCCCCTAGGAGTCCTCTCCAACATACTGCGTTACTCTGTTTGGTTGTTTGATGACTGTCTGATACAGGCAAAGCAGGGAAATGTCTCAGACTTACGCTGAATGCAACTGTCTGCTAAATTTAGGCTGCTCATTATGAACACAGCTCTCCTGGTTAATAAGACAGTATTATCCATAAATGGTCACTTGCTTAGTTGGACATTTTACTGGGTCATGTGACTGTTTTTTGGGTGGTATTTGCAGTCCAGTAAGGATGACTGTGCTTTCCTTGCCCCAGGTACAGCCTTCTGAAACGGAGGAGGATAGCAGTGCCTGCTCTCATTACTGCCAGCTGTGGAAAGCTGCCAGTGCTCAGATGGCAGCAGTAAGGGAAGGAGGAGATCCACAGGGCAGGTGGAGGCTGTGTACAGAGAGCAGATACAAGCAGCCGTATGGCTGGGCCTTGAGATCAAAAAGGAAGAGATTTTTTGCTGGGAATTTGGAAGAAATGCGTGGAATTTGTCGTAAGAAATGACTGAAAAGCTGCTGAAGTTGAGGGAAGACCCTTGTAAGGGCACAGCAATTAGGGTAGTTTGTTTTCAAATACTGTAGTTTGACTCAGGTGTCAGACTTCATTAGTTTAAAAGACTGTATTATCCTCTTTGGTTTTATTGCAGTCTGGTGTTTAGAGACTGGGGATTTGGGGATGTCCTGAGCTCTTGCTGCAGTGATAAGTATAAGGGAGGGAGTAGATGGGGGTTATGCTCTGCTTTGGTTACAGCTCTGCTGGGGCTTCTGTGGTCATGCTGGCAGTGCCAGGCTTCTGCATACCCACAGTGATCCTGGAGCTAATGACAGCTCAGAGTTCCAGGTTAGCTTTGAAAGATTGATATCCCACACTTGGAAAGTCCTCAGATACAACAGCTTTGCAGGCTGCAAATGATGCACTGCAGAAACTAACCTTTGGCCAAGGGTTGTGAGTGGTGAGCCCTACAGTGACTACTTCAGAGTGTAACTGTGCCTTGTGTTCCTTGCTAGAGTTACGGTGATAGTGTGAATATAAGGTGACTGTGTGAATACAAGGTGACTTGGTTTTGGAATGGTGATACGTGAAGAAATGATTATTTTCTCTTGTCAGGTTACTTTTCTGCCAGACTAAGTTCACTGGGTTGACATGCCTTATTGCTACCGGATGGCTGGATCTGAGGCAGAAAAATGAGGTAGGAATAAGCAGGCAGGAGAGGGATGACATATCTTTCAAGAGTGGTTATACCAGACTGCATCCCTTACTGTGGGATCGACCTCCCACTATGTCTTGTCAGGGAATAAAATCAGATTTCTCCTGTTATTTGGCCACTTCTTGCATATACCAATGGTTAGTAGTGATATCTTGGTTCATGTCTTTGTGTCTATGTGTGTAAGAGGACAGCATGGGGTTTACTATTGGTGTTTTGTTTGTTGTGAGGATTTTTGTGGTCTTTTTTAAAGGTAGCACCTAAGGAGCCATGACTTTACCTTACCTCAATTGATAGACTCTTTTCTGTCCTGCTGACTGTGCTAGCTTTGGAGCTTGCTAAGATGCTGCACTATTTTTTAGGGGCAATATGGTTCTACCTATTTAGTTTACTATGAATAAGAAAGAGAGCAGGTCTTTTTAAGATAGTAGACAGGTAGTTTCCACAGTGAAGATAGATTTTCCTTTTTTTTTTTTTTTTTTTTTTTTTAGACACATGAAATGGAAACAAAGAATGCTTAGGGTCGATCCTTGCAACTCATGCCATGAAAATGAGTAGCTGCTTTATACCAGCTCTGACTCCAGCTGTCTTTTAGCTTGCAGGCAAACATTGGGGTTACTTTCTTTTTCTTTATATGAAAAAAGAATAAAGTAAATTTGTATTTGGATGACCTTTGCCCAGTTGCAGGTACACAAATGCATCGTAAATGCTTAATGCCTTGCAGCTTGCATGCCCAGCTGCCATGTAGAAGATACGTAGAACAAAAGACAAAATACGTCAGTGTGGGTGTTTTTGTTACCAGGTGTTTCAAGCTTGGCTGCTATAACATGATTCCTGTTGTTTTCAGAGTGGTCTGAATGGAAAAGTGAAGTTGTTTAATTGAATGGAGTTAGCTCCTTTTGTTTGAAATGAAAGGATACAGGTGTTTGAAAGACTACTGTTTAGGTAGCGAACAGCACAGTGAAGTTGAACTTTCAGACTTTTACTTAAGAGTTTGAAAGAATTTGGTATTAAGTTTCAGCTTATTTTGGGATTTGCTTGTATAGGAGGTAGGTGATGATAGAATCTTATTTTGTGCAATGTGTGGGATCCAGCTTTTGCATTTCCTTTTGTAGAAAGTTAATCTGTTTTTTCAGTGAGACACCTTCATTGTCACAGATGATCCTCCTTCTACTCATGAGACCTTTTGTGCTACCTGATGTCAGTCTGATTTTGCTCACGAGCTTTGATGGTATCAGTACGTAATCTCTGCCACAGCAGTAAGTCTTTAATGCCGCATCAGTGAAGATTTGCCATGTATGGCTTTGCTGTGCAGCCTCTCAATCTGTCTGTATTGAAAGTAGCTGTGAAAATTAGCTTTGTAAGTATGCATATGTAGTGGAGGACTAGATCTGTACACTTAAATAAGAACATTTATTCAAAATCAAGTGTTTCACAGGGGGTAATGCTTCAGAGGTTGGGATCTTACCCTGGCACTGGGGTACAAGAACAGTGCCTGTGGAAGTGACTGAAATATTTGCCTTAACAGCTGTAACTTGTTCTAGTTTTGCATCCCTGCAGAACCATGGTAACAACTACAATGTGAGTGTTTACTTTTGTTTGAGGAGATGTATCTCCTGTTTCAGAGCCACTGCTTTTGCTCTATATGGCTTCATTGACAGGGCAGTGGTCTCAGGCTTATGCCTGTCAGTTGGCCTGCAGGATAGGGTACCCAGCTGACCTGCAGGGTAGAGTACTCAGTTGACCTGCAAGATAAGAGTGCCTGCTCTTGGCATGACTTGGTTTCCACTGAGGAGCATTAGAACAAGATCTCAGTTACTTCTGTGTTGCTGTCTATGCTGAGCCACTTGGCAGCACAACCAAAGTAAAAACATGGTTGTGTGTACTGCTGTGCACATGGGCTCCAGCAGTGGTAAGGAACAGTGCAAGGCCAAAAGTGTCATGATCTGTGATTCATCACAGGATCTCTGTAGATCAAAAATTCTGAAATCTGTGTGCTGATGGATGCAGATTCTTTGGCTGTTTGTCTGTAAACACATCTAGAAGTGTGTCTGCAAAGATGCTATAGCACAGTCTTGACTGAAGCCATTTTTATCATTAAACATCATTAAGTGTTCTGATACTCTTCTTGGCATGGTGCCGTTGTGAAATGAAAAAATGATGTGCACAAACATGTCCAAACAGGCAAATTCGTGCAGCAGCTTCCTGAACTTCTAGCAGATGAATGGGCTGGTCTATGAATCTTCCTTGAATTTGCTTTGCTATAAAAAAAATATAAAAAATTGTTCAGTGACCAGATTGACAGAACTTTCCAGAAGCTCCTGTTCATTAGCAGTATGTTTCTTATTATAGCAGTGAAAATCTATATATGTGTATCTAAATAATATATATATATATATATAAATAAAATCCAGCAGTTGAGAGTCCTGATATTGTAATTTTGCTGCCACATGTGCAGGGTGAATGGTGCTCCTATCTTTGAAGTCCTGGGGTTTAGTGACCTTCTCCCACACAGTGTTAAGCAGATGCACAACTGTTTTGACTAGCTGGCACCCCAAGTTTGTACACATTCACAGGGATGCCATCTGTGCCTGCTGCCTTGCCCTGGGACATCTGCTCAGTAGCTCTAAGAGCATCTGCTCTAAGTGTTGGTGCTGCTGCTTGAAAGAGGCTGTGGGGCTTCATTTGGCACTTGATCATGGCTGACGGAAGTTGTAAAGTCAGAATGAGAGCTCTACTTTATTTATGTTAACATGATAAAGGGGAAGATTGCCCGAATTGAATGCAAAAGTAGCTTTGCTTTAGTTCTTAGAGCTTGTATTGGAGCATTTAATCAGTATTGTGCTTGCCAGATGGTGCCCTGTCTTCACTGTGGGATGTTTTAGTGTTTTAGGATAGGTATTAGCTTCATAAAGATCTAGGAAACAAAAAAGTGCTGCATACACTGAGGATATGCAAAAGGACTTGTATCCCAGTGCTTTTGTTGGGGTTTTATCTTATTTGTAGTCTGAGAGCCCTCCTTCCTTTGGCCACTTCTACACCCTGACAGCAGTAAAATCTTTGCGTGAAACATGGTGATGTTTGTCACAGGTTAAGATCAGTGCTGTGGTGGATAAGATGAATAGGTAAATATGTGTCTTTAATGTAAATGGTGGATTAAGCCATTTCACCTTGTAAAAATACTTTGCTTTTTCTGCTTCAGGTGCCTTACATGTTCTTATTTTATGTTGATAATAACTTTTCCGGTTTTGTTGGTCACTACATCCACAGCAGCTGTTTCCAACTTAAATGTTCACTATAGTTGTGAATAAAAGGAGGGGGGGAGAGAAAGTGTTAGACATCCCTGCGTCAGGCTTTATCCTCTCATAACAATATTTGTGTGTGAGGTACAAGGGGTTGCAAAAGTTATCAGAAAGTGTTGTCAGGCATCTAGAATTGATTGTGGAATAATATTGTTGTTCTGTAAAGTACATTGCATGATCTTAGAATCCCAGCTTCTGTGATGTGCATAAAATAACTCTGAATTTAGTAGCATGTTTTTCTCTTATGCACTGGGATTTGAATGAGAAGCTGTAGACAGACCTAGAAAAAGCATTTGAATTGTATAATTGTATAAAAGAAGCCAGCAGTAGCATACGTGCTTAGCAAATATGGCAGTTGGAGTAGTGGCAACGTTTCAGCCAAGGTCAGATTGTGTTGCTGGTGCCTAGCCAGTGAGCTTTCTTGATATGTATGTTCTGAGAACTTAATCTGTCAAAATACATGTTACTTTTGATTACACCTGGTTAAAAAATGTATCAAAAGAAAAGAAATACTCATTGAAAAATACCAGCTAAAACAAGAAACCATCGCTTCATGCTAACAAGTTGACAAGCAGATTACTTTCTGAACTCTCTTGGAAAAAGGTCTTGAGGAGGGTAGCAGGGGGGCTAACTAGAGCAGCAAATAGATATGAGGCTTCATGCAGATGCATTAGGAGTCTGGTGTTTACAGAAATAAAGTTCCTATTAGTGTATTAAGGCAATGACTATCTGGAAACTTGGCTTTTTTTGATAAACTTTAATGTAAAATCTATTTACAAATGTTGACTGTTGAGAATTTCAAATATTTGCTTGCAGTATCTATGGAATGTGGGGTTTTGATGAAAGGAATAATTTGATTCTAACTTCAAAGAATATGCAAGATGATTCACAGTGGGACGTGATGATCTTGAAAGTATTTTCTAATACAAGAGATTCTACGATGCAGGAGCAGAACTAGTTGTAATACTTGGGGGTCTTACTTGGGCTTTAATATGGATCTCATGGCAACACTGAAAATTCACGTTTGCTTACTGATGATACCTTTATTCAGAAAGTCCCGGATGCTTCAGTCCTTTCAGGAACCCAGACTGATTCTGTTCCAGTGTTTTCTTGTTCCTCATAAAACACTGGGAAGTACCTACCTCTTAGAGATTAGTCTAGTTTCTTGACTCTTGTGTGCTTGTTTGTTAATATCCCTCTGGTGTTTACCTGTTTGTTTACAGTCGACAAAAACTTGTGCAATGGCATTTAAAGTTAAGGATGAGATAGATATTAAAGAGTCATGGAATGGTTTGGATTGGAAGGGACCTTAAAGCTCATCCAGTTCCAGCCCCCTGCCACAGGCAGGGACACCTTCCACTAGACCAGGTTGCTCAAAGCCCCATCTAACCTGGCCTTGAACACTGCCAGGGATGGGGCAGCCACAGCTTCTCTGGGCAACCTGCGCCAGCGCCTCAGCACCCTCACAGGGAAGAACTTCTGCCTAAGAGCTCATCTCAGTCTCCCCTCTGTCAGGTTAAATCCGTTCCCCCTTGCCCTGTCCCTACAGGCCCTCATGAAAAGCCCCTCTCCAAGTTTCTTGTAGCCCCTTTAGGCACTGGGAGCTCCTCTAAGGTCTCCCGTTAAGAAGCCTTCTCTTCTCCAGGCTGAACCAGCCCAGCTCTCTCAGCCTGTCTCCAGAGCAGAGCTGGTCCAGCTCTTGCAGCATCTCCATGGCCTCTTACGGACTTTCTCCAACAGCTCCACGTCCCTCTTATGTTGTTGTCTCAGAGTTGGATGCAGGACTGCAGGGGGGTCTCTCCAGAGTGCAGTAGAGGGGCAGAATCCCTTCCCTTGACCTGCTGCTCATGCTCTGGGGATGCAGTGCGGCACGTGGCGGGGGGTCTGGGCGGTAAACAAACAAAAACAAAACAAGAAATTCCATTTATTTTCTCTGGCTTTACTAATTATTTTCTCACAGGTTGATCATTTCTTGCCTAAGCTTTTGTTTTTCCTCTCCTTTTTTTCCTAGTCCACATTTGCAGATTAGAACTCAAGCACAGAGCAGGGGTATTTATTTCCAGGAGTGGAAGGCCTTTATGTCATTGCTGTTGAAGAGGCTTTCTTACAGTGTCTGGTGAGAGGAGTAAAGGAAAGGCAGTGTTTGCTACTGAACAAGCTATTTGTGCATGACTTGTATTAGGGTAAAGAAAAGACAACTGCATCTTTTGAACTGTGAACATGGTGTAGTAAAGATTTCAATGTGAATTTGTGCATCTTAAAGGACCTAAAAATTAAGCAGGAGTGTTGCTTTGCATTGCCTAGAGATAGAGGTACCTTGGGCTAATTCATCCAATGTTATGTAGCTCTATCTCCTGTTTTCTGTTGTTGGGATTTTCTTCACTGCTGCTTACTGATGTTTATCTGAGTGTAACTGCTTCTGATTTGCACTTGTTGAAGGGTGGTGGAAAAGAGGTGCAGAAATCGTGTGCTATCAGCCTCCTTCCCTGTCACAGGGGAGGCAACATGGTGGTTTATGCAGTCTGGCAGCACTTCACAGTTCATTAGGTGTACGTTCATAAAAATGTTAACACTGGTTATTACAGTAAGTGCTAATTGTCTATTATATAAATTAGTCAGGAGAATGCCAACAAACTTGGTGCCTAAGCAGCAAGCTGTTTTTAGCCCTGAAGTAACTGTTGACACTGAAGCTCATCAGACAAGAAACTGTTGCTTTGCAATTCCCTGTGCTGCTCAAATAATAGAGCACAGCTGTGATAAAGTGCAGGATCTGACTGACCTTTCAGTTCTGTACTCTTGCCATTTGATTAACAAACCAGCCAGTGTGTGTAGGTGATTACTGGATCCCGTCAGCTAGTAGAGATTATGGAGAAGGCCTGCAGGAAGCCATGTGCTTCCTGCAGCAGGAGCTTGTCTTGATCTCAGGCTTTTAAACTTCTAAAATCAACCATGTAATATATTTATACACATACCTTGTAGGAGGGAAAGGTAGTAGAATCTTACGTATCTCTCCCTCATTTTCTTTTCCTTAAGATTTCTGCCTCACTGCTGCTTATCTGAACAAGAAAGCCTCTTTAATGAAACCCTCTTGAATGACTTCCTTTTGTGCTTTGATGGCAATTACGAAACATTGAACTTTGTAAATATGACATGACTGACAGTACTTGTCCTAGTCCTATGCTGGCTTGGAAATACCAACAGGATCATCTTCTTGATATTGACTCTGCTGCCACTGAGCTTCAAATTAAATAAAAAAAAAAAATCCTTTCCAGTTTTCTTATGAATGTAATATAGTTACTTTAATGGGGGGTGGTGGTGGCGGTAAGTAATCAATATTCTGCTTTACTGTTTAGAAAGCTCCTATTTCTCTGCCCTCCCTATGCCTTTATGTGCATGACACAGGCCAGTTCCTTTGCAGCACCAGCCTTTCTTAGGCTTCCCACTCAGCTGGAGTGGAAAACCTTATTTATTTACACCTATGCATGCTGTGTTTTCATTCAGTTTTGGTTTTGCCTTTTCCTGTCTGTGTTTTTTACTTTGGCACTTGAGTCTTTGATTCGGATGACCTGATAATGCTTAGACCTTCCATGAAAAATGCAACGGCAGGGTACTGGCTGGAGGAGGCTTGAGTTCCTCTTTTGCTCAAGATTTGTTGTCTTGGTGTTCCCCTTCCCAGTCTGTTGTGATCTTCTGCAGGTCTTCCCAGCTGGTGTTTTTTCTTGTGAGTTCCTCCTAAAAAGCTCTGTATTTCAATTACATTCTAAAAAGCCTCCACTTCAATGGTAAGAGCTGTTCTTGATGAAGTACCCTCTGATAATGCTTGTGCACACTGGCTTTTGAAGTCTGTGTACAGCCAAGCAGCAGAAAAGGCTTGTGCTAAAATGAAAGTGGGCACCTGCACGCTTAGTATTTTTGTATTTATTTTTTTGAAAGTGGATTGCATTACTGTCATTCATCTCCTTTCCCCCCCTGGCTAAACTAGCACCCATCTTTTAATATTTCAAGTACCATCTTAAATTGGTATTGCCCAGTGGGGAAAAACAAGATGCTGCAGAGGCATTATGGAGCTGGATGAGGGTAGGGACTAGCTGGGCAACTTAACATCTGCATGTAGTTGTAGAATTATTTCTGCTCAAAAGGTCTGCATTTCCTTCCTCCTATATCCAGGGCTTCATATGAGCAGGGAAAAGACAGCCTTGATTTGATATGCTGTAAATGCCGTGTGTGATCTGAAGCCCAAGAGAAGGCTTCACTGTGTACACTGTCAATGTGCTACCACCTGGAAGGGCTCAATTCACCCTAGAAGAAGTGGCTTTCCTTACTGGCATGGATCCAGTTACTAGCAGTAGTTGGAGCTCTCCTATGACTGTGACAACTGCCTGAAGGGTTTGATGATTTGATTGTTGAGACACCTAATCCAGCCAGGAGCCTTTGTTCCCTTGCAAAGCTGAATAATTACAGCTGTAACAATAAAACTCAGAAAATTATTCAAAGTGCAATTGCATTCATGGGACTGCTAAAAGTAAGCAGTTTTTAAAGAAGTGGATTTGCAAATAGCAAGTACAAATGTAATGATGACTTGGTGGTTTCTTACCTTAATGACTTTTTATTTGTTCCTTGGTAATGCACAGTTCTTTAGTTTTGAATTTCTTATAAATCCTGCATTTATACAAAACATTCTGGTGGTGGAGTTACTTTTTTGTAGTATGAACCTGTACTGTGGGTAAAAAGAGGACCTCAATTTCCAGGACTACCAAATGGTGTTTTGAAGCTGGCTTTGCATAAATGGTATTGCTGGTTTTCTAATGCACCGAATCATAGACTAGAATGTGTAGTCTTGTCTCTCTAGCTCTTAAAAAATGAGCTAGCTACTCCATGCTGAGTAACCTCTTTAGATTTTGACCTTCCATGTAGTATTTGCTTAGAAAAGTCTGTGAATTAAGAAGAAAGTGAGAGAAGCAAAGAATGAACCAAAACCAGAGATGACTCTTGGTTTTGTTTTCAATACAGCTATTTTGAACTGGAGAGCAGTGGCCTGCGGGATGAGATTAGATATCACTACAGGTTTAATGGGAAGTCCAGAACAGAGGTGTTCCCATACCGTCTGGCAGATGGACAGTGGCATAAGATTGCTGTGTCGCTGAGTGCATCCCACCTTTTGCTCCACGTGGACTGCAACAGGTAAGAAAATGTGTTCAGTAATTTATATTTCTTTGAAAAATGTTCCTTACTTACACATCGAAATAAAATTGGAAAAGGAGAGCGGTTACTAGTATTTTTTTTTTTAAATATCCAACTTAAAAAGCACAGTGAACTGCCATGAGAAAGGAAAAGGAAAGCAAAGCATTCATATGAAACAATTCATTGTGATTATGAACACATGTGGAAAAGGCTGATTGCTAACTGGGGAGTATTAAATGCGTCTCTGTGGTTTAGGCACCAGCTGATGTTATGTTTAACTGTGATTGCATTGAAGTGTTATAGATTGCTGTGTAGCCTGGTCTGTTGTGAACTGCTTCGCTTGGTGTACCTGCAAACTTGAAGAATACGTAGATGTGTCAAAGGCATTTTAATTCTATTTTGCATAATCAACCAGTTCACCCTGTTGGTTTTCTACTTGCTGCCCCACTTGGAGGCTTCTGAGAAAATGTGAAAGCTTCTTTCTGCATGTCTAGGGATGGTGCTTTTTCTTTTCTGAAGGGTGTTATGCTGTCTTTGCACTTTTTTTCCTTTTAAAAGTTGAGAAGCCTGCAAGGTGCATATTGTCATGATTTTAATAAAAAGCAGAAAACCCAGAATCTGTCTTCCCTAGGATCTCTCTTGCCTTGGGACTTGATCTCACAACTTACTGAAGATTTGGGCTTTTGCTGATTTAGTAGTTGATGAGGGAAGTCAACCTGAAATTGGGACCTTCAAAACGATCGTTAGGAATGAGTAGGATAAGCCATTGCTTTGGTGTTGTCTTAAACCATAATTAGTATAAAAATACCCTTTGTGTTGAGTGAGAGGATTAGCAGATGCCTTTTGAAATTGTGGCACTTAATGGGTAGGGTGCTGGTAGCAGTTACTTTTTCTCAGGTCTTCATTTTCTTGCAGGCAGAGTAAAGGTGTAAGAGTATTACAGGAGAATAAAGTTACTGGAACATTTGAAGGAGTTAAAATTTGGACTAAAGTAATTCTGAGCTACTGTTTTGAGGAGAAGGTTACAACCATTTTTTTGCAACTGCATTAACTACTGACAGTAACAACGTAATGTGAAGGAAGGTTCTTATTGAATCCTTTGACTTGGGCCCTACAAGCAATTAAATGCTTGGAGCAATCTTAATTTCATTGAGGCACAAAATCTACAATTTGTCAAGGTCATCGTCATTTCAGCTCTCTGATTTATTTCTCTTACCGTTATTTGTGTACCTGTTACATTGTTTCTTGGCTTGCAACCTTATCCTTTTTTATTTGCTTATTGACTGGGGTTTGGTGCAGGTTCTTCATAATGTGTTTAGGACACCCCTATTTAGCAGATTGTTTTGCTGGCTGCACAGAGTGTGGAAGGAAGACAACACAAGACATCTGACTGGTGCAGAAGTCTATGCAGGGACAGGAGAACTGCATAGAGTCATGGTTGGGACCTCATTTTCTTTACAGCAACAGGCAGCAATAGATAAATGCAGTTATGGAATGAGCTGTGCTGTCATAGGAGGTGATAAATGTGTATAGATATCTCTGTCAGGTGGACTTAAACAGGACTGATCCATCTAAGTGTGTTTCTTCAGTCTGCTCCCAACATATAAATCCGCACATAAATGCCTCTGTTTGGCTGTGAATTTGGGATATTTTATGACAACTCCTGTGAAAAGTAATGGGGATGATTCTGAAAGCATGACTTGAAGGCAGATCATAGTAGAAGTTTTAGTGAGGGAAAAAAAAGGAAAGGAGGTCTTTAAGTTTCTCAGTTGACTGCATCATTTCTATTCAGTTAATCAGAGAATTTTGTGGATGTTGGTATTATAGATTCCTTCATTATATCTTTGCACTTGGAAGAGGAGTCAACATCTTGTTCATCTCTGGACAAGCATTTCCCAGTCATACTACAGTAAATGTCAAAGATGTGAAACTAGAAGAGCAAGCCAGTAAGGGGTACTTCTGGGCATCTCTGAAAATTCTGAGCCTTCTTCATGATAGCGTGAGGAAAGGTGCAGCTGATTGTGTGCACAGAACGAGGTGTTGAGGCCTGTAGAGTTTACCTATAAATGTCACTGTTTCGAGCTGGTGTAATATCAGTGGTTCCCAGCAGAGTTCAGGTGCCTCATGGGAAATGACAGTTGGGGAGACTTAATGGAACAAGTAAGTTGCAGGGGGAATAGGACTGCAGTTAGTAGGTAGACCTGTTCCATCTCCTGTAGAGATTGAGTGTCGTCAGAACAAGAATTTATCTTGAAATGTAACTACTGAGTTAAAGAAGTTTTGTTCTTTTTACTTACTGTTCTTTCCCCGTAAAAATGAAAACAAAGCAAAAAGAGAGAAAAAGAAATCAGCAAAATGAATCCCTTGGATTCTTCCTGGTTTTCTTTAAGGGGGCTTTAACATTGTTTCCTTAGAGAAATGCAGGAATTTGTATAAATGCATTGCTCCTTTTTGTTTAGGACTATGGTAATAGGTTATGGATTTGGAAGGCTATTGTGAGTTGTTTGTGAATACAGTGTTATTAAAGTTAACATATATCTGAGAGTTATGGAAGGTGTTTGCACTGGGGAAAATATCCAGCTGCAGCCTAACTTTGATGCTGATACCCAAAGCTGGTCTCTGGCCTCTGAAACCTGCAGTAGGTCAGAAAGCATTGAAGAGGAACCTTTGAATTTGTAAACAGATAGTCAAACCTACTTTTATTTTTCCAGCCTTATCAGCCATATTACTCTGATTGGTAAAATTGCTCTGACATTTGGCACTTGATTGTCTGTTGGATTCAGTTCAAAGTTGACTTTGTTTTTCAGACATGGATAGGTTCGGGAAAAGTACTTGAGAACTAGTAAAAAGCATTTAGTGCTTCTAAGAGTCATTTTTAAAGCAGTGTAATTGCCTCTATTCTAATGAGCTGTAATACAGTGGAGGAGCAGACGTCAGGATTTAAGAGCAGTGTAATTGCCTCTATTCTAATGAGCTGTAATACAGTGGAGGAGCAGACGTACCACAGGAGCTGTATTTGCTCAAGTACGTGGCCTTTTGAAATCAGCTCCTGCTGCATCTTACTTGCTCCTTTTGGTGCTCCTTTAAGAACAAGGAGTGGGAACTGTAGCTGAGTTTGATGCTAGAGCCTGGAGCTGCTGACACAGGAAGATAACTGAGAGTCCAGACTAAAAACCTGCTGAGTGTCACTGGACTCCTCTCCCTGACTCAGAGAGCCTTTGTGCTGGGCCTGGGCAGTAACCTCAGGCCACAGTGCATCCTGGACAACTGAAATGAGAAAGGAAAAGACTGCATTGATTATCGATGTACAAGTAAAGCCTGAGCTGAAAGTGACATGGAAATTAAATACAATGCTCTTAATTCTTTGTATCTCCAATACTGAGTCCACTAGTGATGAACAAACCTTGTTTCAAGTTACTGTTTGTAAGAACTGTGCTTCCCTGCTCTAAAGAAAAGGAGGTTGTTGGGGCTTTCTGGAGAGTGCTCAGTTTAGCTGGAGCAACCATGTCATTGTCCAGAGGGTCCCTAACCTATGGCATTAAAGGGTTAATATAATGAAATAAAGTCTGCCATGTGCCTTCCCAGATTTGGGCTCTGAGGGGAGCAGATGTAAACGATCCTGCTGTTTTTATCTGCCTTGTCAGGAGACTGGCAGCCCCAGAAGTCTGTCACAGAATCCCAGACTGGTTTGGGTTGGAAGGGACCTTAAAGCTCATCCAGTTCCAAGGCCTGCCGTGGGTAGGGACACCTTCCACTAGATGAGGTTGCTCCAACCTGGCCTTGAACACTGTCAGGGATGGGGCAGCCACAGCTTCTCTGGGCAACCTGTGCCAGCGCCTCAGCACCCTCACAGGGAAGAACTTCTGCCTAAGAGCTCATCTCAGTCTCCCCTCTGTCAGGTTAAAGCCATTCCCCCTTGTTCCAGTCCTTGCCCAAAGCCCCTCTCCAGGTTTCTTGTAGCTGCTGTAGGCACTGGGAGCTCCTCTAAGTTCTCCCCAGAGCCCAGGCTGAACCAGCCCAGCTCTCTCAGCCTGTCTCCAGAGCAGAGCTGCTCCAGCCCTCACAGCATCTCCATGGCCTCCTCTGGACTCACTCCAACAGCTCCATGTTGCTCTTGTGTTGTTGCCCCAGAGCTGGATGCAGGACTGTCCCAGATTGCAGCAGAGGGGCGGAATCCCCTCCCTTGACCTGCTGCTCATGCTCTGGGGAAGCGGCCTAGCACATGGGGTTTTGGGCTAAAGAGTATGCTGCCAGATCATGGGGAACTTCTCATCAATTTTTATTGTTTTAATTCTCATCAGCCATATTGCTACAGAGCTCCTCTTCAGACAGTGTCAGTATTCCTTTACCTGAACTCTGCAGGTGCAAAACGGAGAAAGGCATTTTGCTATGACCAGGAATGCTTTCCAGTGAAAATACGTGCTGGAGTGCCCTTATCAGGGAATCCAGGCTGTGGTTCTGATGGATACTTTCAGTTGTTTGATGGAGGGTCTTGGTATGAGCATAGGAGAAGAGATTATAAAACTGGAGCAGGCTAGAAAGTAGTCTCCAATTGAAAAACTGTGTTGTCTGTTTCTTTTATGTTTCTCCTGATAGAACAGCACATTAGGGAATAAAAAATGCATGAACAGGGAGATGTTTTTAATTGGAAAAATAAATTAAAGCAACAGAATTCAAATATGGGACTCCAAGATCTGTGAGTTGTTATAAATAAGGTATTCTGGCTGCCAACCTGAGGTTTTCAATTTATCTAAACAAAGTCCTATGACTTTAATTAAAATGTAGTAAGTTTAACAAAGGTTAAAGGCTGTATTTACAAGAGGGATTTGTTTTACTTACTGTAAAACCCTTTCTCTGGAGACAGTTTAGTCTCAACATGTGAATGTGATTTTGTGACCCAGATTGTTTCTGTGCTTTTCTAGCTGTAAGAGAAGCTGTCAGAGAAATGGTTACTTGAATAGGGTGCTGTAATTGTGCATTATAGGTGCACTTAAATTCAGGTCTGTGGTCTTGTGGGTTGGAAGTTAATTTCCACCTACTGACTGTCCTTTCTGTTTGAGAGAGGCTGTAAACTCTTTAGCATAAGGGAGATCTCCAGTGACATGTCACACCAGCTGCTGTCATGCCTGTGTCGTTGCAGTTACTGAAGTTAATCTGCAAGGAAGTGTTCAAGATGTGTTCAGCATTACGTGAGGAAAGATTCATTTTTAAAGGACTTTTTAATAGCTGAGATGTTTCCTTGACTGGGTAATGCATCAGCATAATGGTAATATGGGTGTGACCAAAGACTGAGTGATAATATGTCTTAACCCAGTCCCTCATTATGATGAAAATTGATTGGTTTCATCCTGGAAAAATCGGCTGAATTTTTTTTTTTTTTTTTTTGCATACTGTATGGATAGGATTGGGAGAAGGCCATGAGTATTTATGAAAGTGCTGGAAAAACACTATGGAACACAACTGAGAGCAGTCTTTATCTCTGCCTGCCTGTTCTGCATCCTTTGACTACCCCTGGAAGGCAGCAACCACTTGTGCAGGTCCCTGGGTGCTGTGCTGCAGCACATGTAACTCCTCATGTAGGGGCCTCATGTAACTCCTGCTCATTGTGGAGCTAGGTGTCTGCTTTGGGTTTCTTTCAGGAGTTGATCCACGTCTTGCAGGAGTCAGCTACTGAAGAGCTGAAGTTAACCTCCAGAGCTTGAGCTAAGGCTCCTCAACAGGAGCTTGTGGCAGCCCCTGAGTTTCAGGGACCTGTGGAACAGTTTGGTAGCTGCAGCTACTGCTGGATATAGACTTAACAGTGGTTTTTCTTTTCCTCTGATGTAGCACTAGACTTGCAGGGCTTTCCGGGGAATTGAAAACATCGACAGACAGGTTGATGACTGGAGCAGGGCAGGAAAAATATGTTCTGCTTCACCACTGGCATCTCCCATTCATGGTGTTTGTGTGCCATGGGTGTGTTGGAGAGAGAGGATGGATAATGGCAGAGGAAATAATCTGAAATGAAGACTGGCAAGCCTCAAACGGTTTAGTCATTTCCTAAAGTGTGTGAAGAGCTGTATTATCCCATTCTCAGGTATATTTTACAGTGGCCCAATATATATGTAGACTTACAGGTTTTTTCAATGTCAAAGTAATAAACACTTATATTGGGGTGATTACTTATGAGAGCAGTCTCTGAACATTTAGCCTGCATAGTTTGAAATGTATCCAGCTATTTGTTTCTGTAAATGTTTTCCAGGGAAAATCTGTTGTTTTGTTCTATTTTCATTTGCTGGAGCGCTGATGGGGTCAGTTAGGCAGAAGGACGAGCACAAGAATTTGAGAATCCACCAGAGAGAACAAATGTTTTGAGTTTTGTTCTTTTTGGATTATAAAACAATTATCTTGCTGCAGCCAGGCAGATTAGCTGAGATTTAACCCAGAAGTGAACTCTCCTGTTTGAAGTGGTTAGCTAACTGGAGCTTAGAACTGGAACATAGGACAATACTGGAGCTGAATTGAGAAATGGTAGTGTAATTTTAGTTAAATACTTTTATAAATGCACTGTCCCTTTGCCAAAGAGCAGATTAGAACCCCTCAAGTATTCAGAAGCTGACATGAGATCTGAGCCTCCATATAGCAAATAACACAGAGTCTTTCCCAATTGTCTGAAATGTCCCGAGTGACGTGGGGCGTGAGAGGGCAACTGAGACTGCTCAAGTCTGTGAAACCAGCCTAGAGCTTTATGAAGGCATTTAGTACTTGGGAATTCTCTTTATTTTCTGTGACAATTTAGAACAGCAATAATTCCTGAAAGGTAATTCTTTTAGGAAGCCAGTCTTGTCAAAACCTTCCAGTTGACTGCAGGGAGGTGGAGGTGCATGACTGCATTTATTACTGCACGAATATGATAGTTCTCATTATGGCACCACTTTGATGAGTATCCTGACAACACTCTTAAGGGCAGATGGTAATAGCAGGGGCAGTCATGTTTGTTCCTGTGGTGTTGGGAGTTCGGGGCATATAGGGTGCTCAGGGGTAGAAGATGTCCAGGCTTGGGAGCACCATGAATGGTGCTGCCGTGGCTCTGGCAGGCATCTTGCTGCAGCAGTGGAGGTGACCTCTCACACTTCACGTGTCCTGCAGAGCCACTTGACATGTTTACAGACTTTCCTGCTTGTGGAAGAGCTCTGTCCAGACCCTCTGGGACATTTGGATGATCCTGCAGCATGTAGGGAGGGACAAGTGAGCTCTGTACCGAGTGTGGTGACAACTGAGTTTCTGGTTCTGTGCCGTGAGTGAGAGCTGGTTTGCAGATGTGCTGATAGAGTGGTAAAGGCAGCCCATCCTCATGCTTCAGAAGGTGGGGTGTTGCTGGGATTTGAGGAAGTATGCCATTTCTATTCAGCAAGTGTTGAGTGAGCTGGGTGGGGTGTCTTGTGGTTTTGGTGGTGTTTTTTGTATCTTAGGAAAAAAAAGCAACTAAGATATTAGCCACTGCTTCTAGTTTAAATATTTTAGTAACATAAGAACACTGCTGTGATATGTATTACCAAAGTAATGACACATTGGAGGAGCAGTGGGGTTAAAGATGATCGTTACGTCCTCAGCATTAGGAGTAAGGTAACATGCTACTTCCAGTCCTAGAAGTTGTTTTCATATCTGAGACCAGTCAGTAATCAAAGAATCAGCAGAAGCTGCATTACTTAATTGGGCTGCAATTTTAGAATAGAATCATAGAATCATAGAATAGTTAGGGTTAGAAAGGACCTTAAGATCATCAAGTTCCAACCCCCTTGCCATGGGCAGGGACACCTCGCTCTAAACAATATTACCCAAGGCCTCGTCCAACCTAGCCTTGAACACTGCCAGGGATGGAGCATTCACAACCTCCCTGGACAACCTATTCCAATGCCTCACCACCCTAAAAAGAAAGAATATCCTCCTTATATCCAATCTAAACTTCCCCTGTGTAAGTTTTAACCCATTACTCCTTGTCCTACCACTACAGTCCCTAATGAAGAGTCCATCCCCAGCATCCCTATAGGCCCCCTTCAGATACTGGAAGGCTGCTATGAGGTCTCCACGCAGCCTTCTCTTCTCCAGGCTGAACAGCCCCAACTTTCTCAGCCGATCTTCATATGGGAGGTGCTCCAGTCCCCTGATCATTCTCGTGGCCCTCCTCTGGACTTGTTCCAACAGTTCCATGTCCTTTTTATGTTGAGGACACCAAGCACCTTGTTGTTTTTCATGTGCCTTAGCATGCCTTCCAGGAGAATCTGCTCGAAGATTTTGCCAGGCACAGAGGTGAGACTGACTGGTCTGTAATTCCCCGGGTCATCCATTTTCCCCTTCTTGAAAATGGGGGTTATATTTCCCTTTTTCCAATTGTCGGGAACTTCACCTGACTGGCATGATTTTTCAAATATGATGGCCAGCAGCTTAGCAACTTCATTCGCCAGCTCCTTCAGGACCCACGGATGGATTTCATCAGGACCCATGGACTTGTGCACGTTCAGATTTTTAAGATGGTCTTGAACCAGTTCGTCTCCTACAGTGGGCCCAAGGTCTTCATGCTCACAGTCCCTGCGTCTGCCTTCCAAGACTTGGGTGGTGCGGTCAGAGCCTTTGCTAGAGAAGACAGAGACAAAGAAGTCATTGAGAACCTCAGCCTTCTCCAAATCTTGTGTAGCTAGTTCACCTGAGAGCTTCCTGGGAAGGCCTACGTTCTCCCTAATCTGTTTTTTATTTGCTATGTACTTGTAGAATCCCTTCCTGTTATCCTTAATATCCCTAGCCAAGTTTAATTCTAACTGTGCCTTAGCTTTCCTAACCTGGTCCCTAGCTTCCCAGACAACATCCCTGTACTGTTCCCAGGCCGCCTGTCCTTGCTTCCACTTTCTAGAAAGCTCTTTTTTCATTTGAATTTTCCTCAGGAGCTCCATATCCATCCAAGGAGGTCTCCTGGCCCTCCTGCTGCACTTCTTTCTAGTTGGGTTGCAACACTCCTGAGCTTGTAGCAGGTGATCCTTGAAGACCAACCAATAGTCTTGAGCCCCCCTGCCTTCTAGGGTTATATCCCATGGAACCTTACTAAGCAGGTTCCTGAAGAGGCCGAAGTCTGCTTTTTTGAAGTCCAGGGCAGTGACCTTGCTGCACGCTCTTCTCACTGTCCTAAGGATCTCAAATTCAACCATCTCGTGGTTGCTGCATCCAAGGCATCTCGTGGTCGCTGCATCGATGGTCCAACCATCTCGTGGTCGCTGCATCCAAGGTCGCCACATTTCCAATGAGGCCTTCCCTGTTGGTGAGCACAAGGTCAAGCATGGCACCTCTCCTTGTCGGCTCCTCTATTACTTGCAGAAGGAAGTTGTCTTCCACACAATCGAGGAACCTCCTGGACTGCTTGTGCCGGGCCGTACTGTCCCTCCAACAGATGTCAGGTAGCAAGAACTGGAACATGGGAATAAGGTGGCCCTCCATGGCGTCAGAGAGACAGTGGCTAACGGGAAGGAGTGGTGGCTGCAGGGAAGGCTTGCACAGTGTGAGATAGCACTCATGGGAGGGCTCTGGCAGGACCAGGGCAGCAAAGGTGTGATGTGAAGAAGCAAAGGCTGTGATCCTCAGCCTACAGTTACCTTCAGTCACGAAAGGAAATTGGCTCTGGAATATGGATGAGATGATTTTATGATTATACAGAAATCATTTAATGCTGACACGAACCTCTCGATGAGATGATCCTGTGACAAGGTACACTGTGAAGCAATTAATTTCTCAGCAGATGATTTTATTTGGAGGGGGGAAAGAAACTGTTTAGTGGAAAGCTTGCTTGTTCATGGCTTCTTTTAAATGTAGTTTTTGTAGCAGTGCAGAAAGGAGTTGGAATTGAAAGCCTGATTCTTCTTGCAGCACCTATCTTACTGTGCTAGCTAAAGGTCAGGGGCTGAGATCAGTGCGAGGCAGAAAAGAGGAAAGCTGCATATCTTTTGCCAAGGATGGTTTCTAAGCTGTAAGCTTAGTTTGCTTCAGGTTCTGCTGTAACGGCTAGTTGGGAAGACCCACGTGCTACAGATGTTGGGCCAGGGATCGCCAGATCCCTGCATGATGCAGGGAGATGTAATAGAAGCTAAGTTTCAGTGCTGTCAGTTCTCACTCAACAAACATCTCATGACAAGCACCAGCAATAATCTTAGTTATTTCCCCACTCCCCATGACAAAATGGAGATGACATGAGCCATGTAACCACAGTTTTACCTTTTTGTTCTGGTAGAATTTTATGTTGGGGTTAATTTTGATGCAAGACCAGAACTGCCAGTGCTGCTTTATGCCATTATCATGATGCACAGGTTTACCCTCTTGCTTTCTGGTGTCAGCTTCTTTGTTTACTACGTGTTTCATAGATACTTTAATATAGTTTTTTAATCTCATATCCATCCTGCTGTAAGGGCTTCTTGTTTAATTTGTGGGAGAAGAGCTTTCCTTCTTTTTATATCTTGGAATAACCCACCAAAATAATTTTCCTCTCTTATTTCTAGAATCTGTTTTTAATTGCTTGGTTTAATTGGTTTACTGGCTTTTGGCATCTGGGATATGCTCTGAACATTTGGTTCATCTGAGACAGGCTTTTGGTATGATGCTTGGTATGGTAAGATATTAGTGTGCTGTGTTTATATTTTTCTTGTTAATAATCTGCTTTATTCCGTGTTATTACTTAAAACCTGATTCAAAGCTTGCTGAGGTTAAAGGGTGTCTTTTAGTGATCCTGTGGGTTTAGTGTTGTCATTCATATGTGAGTTTGTCTCTGTCTGTTGTGGATACTTGTGTACATCGTAAATAAACCTACTGCTACATGTTTTATTCTCTGGCGCTTGGATAATGGTCTGGATACATTTAAGATCCAGTTGTCTTACAACTCTTGAAAATCCCAGGCAAATGGCCAAATTTCTAATTCTGGCTGAAGTCTATTTTATGGGTTTCTTGCACTTTCAGGAGTGTTTGTTACATGGATGGGTAAACACTGCAGCCCTGTAGATGGGCTGTTAGTGTGGCGCTTAGATACTCTTAGGGCTGTTACCAGAAACCAGTTGTATTTGTTTTGTCATTTGCAAAATGAAGTGAATAATATTGACCTTGTTTGTAAAGGTGTTTGAATTCACTTCAGTGTCTCCAGATAAAAGATGCCATACAAGGGCAGTACTCTGCAAAAGATGCATTTCTGAAGTTCATGTGGCCAATGTCATGTCATTTAGTGGGTCCAGTCCTTTACTTGAATCAATAACAGTGATTTGGTTTAGTTTCATGCCCAAGAAATACCACTAAAATTCAGTGAAACATTCACCTCTTTACTTGCATTTGTTTTATTTCTTCCTGTTAGAGGGCTTGAAAGTTGATTTGCCTTTCTCTTGAATGAAAGAACGAGAGATGGCTGACAGAGTTTTTATTTAGATACATTTTTATTTTAAAATATAATTTGTAGTTGGAATAATAAAACTGAAAAGTAGATCACATTAACCTTACCTCTGTGATTATACAGGGAGATCAATGAAATTGTTTGGGTGGCAGAGTTTGAAAAGAACTTAAAGCCTGATCATGCCCTCGTGAGTCTCTTACCCAGCGTATACTATTATTGAACACCTGGAGCTGAACAATAACTTTTGATTAAATACTTGGCAGTTATTGTTACGTATTCAAAATTTAATAACCAAAGGTGTCCCTCAAACCCTGAGATTTTAATCTAAATTGTTTTCCTCTGTTGTGTGATTGTGAAGTCCTAGACTAGGACAGAGGAGATAGAACGAAAAATCAAACTTTCCCTCAGGAAGATGATTTTTCTGAAACAAAACACTGGAAACTGAATGAATAATTCAGTTCAAGATGCTCTAGATGTGATTGTGTGTCAAATAATGCATTGTATCTGTAAACACTATCAAGAAAATCCCATCACATTGGTATTGACACGTTTTCATTGGGAAACATAGAGAAAATGGATTGAAAGAGAATACATAAATAAGTCTTATTTCTTTTTAAAATCAGTTTTTAATCCCTTTGGAAGGATAGACATAAAGACAAATGCTAATGTCCTGTCTTAAAGTGAGAGACTATCTCATCATCAGTTTCTTTAAGCAGTTGAGATTGAGAAAACACGTTGAACAAAGTTTTTGAAGCAGCTGGTGATTTTTGTATAATAGGCTCTATTAGGAGGCCTGACATTTACTGTTTATAGAATCACAGACTGGTTTGGGTTGGAAAGGACAGTAAAGCTCATCCAGTTCCAGCTCCCTGACATGGGCAGGGACACCTTCCACTAGACCAGATTACTCTGACTCCCCTCCAACCTCGCCTTAAACACCTCTTCCCTCCAGTGTGTCGACCATACCACACAGCTTGGTGAGGGTGCTCAATCCTACTCTCCATGTCGCCAGCAAGGATGTTAAACAGAGAAAGAATGATGCAAAATATGGGGAACCTTCCTCTCTCCTCTGACATTCCATTACAGAAGTTGAGTGCTGTTTTGAAGACATTTCTGAGAACAGCACGTTATTTTGTGTGACTTTTCTACACCCTTCAGTTTATTTAAAGGATCCGAGGATCCAGATGGATTGAATGGTTGCAAGAGAATGATAGGTTTTGAACTGCAAAAACATGTTTTGATGATTCACCCTGGTGTTAGTAAGGGCTCCTGTGCAGTCCTTGCGAGGCCTTCAGAGAGTGATTCATTTACTGGAAGATGAATCACACCCTACAAACACTGATGTCTCTTCATGAAAAAAGTGAGACTAGAGGATCAGCTCCACTGTAGGTGTCAACTTTGGAGACATCTAAAATTGGGTGCGATGAATTCAACACCTTGTGGCTGTGTGGAAATTTATAGCTTCAGTGGGATGAGTGCTGGCCTGATCAGGAACAAAAAAGCTTGTTCTTGGATTAATAGAGACCAGGGACTGAGAAATGAGGTTCATGCCATGCCGTAGCTACATGAATATTTAGGCTGCAGCTATTTATTTCTTAAATGTACTACTAATGAAATAAATCTCTCTAGTTCCTGTCTAGCCCATTCAAGAAGGCAGATTTTAGTGATCTAGTCATATTTTAGTCATCTAGTCATATTTTAGACCTAAAAATTTTGAAATGTCATGATTTGGTGTGTTGCTTTGTACTAACTGTTGGAGTCTGTTGTTCAGATTTTTAGATAGTTACTTCTCCTCATCACTCCATATTGGCTAATGTATTCTAATATGACCAGGCACAAAGTTTATTTTCATTTTCTGCTGAATATTTCAGCTTTTTCCAAAATGCTTCCGGCATGGCAAATGTGTTTGTATGAAGTGGAGCTGCACCTCCACAGAAGTGGAAATACTCTCCAAGTGTCAACTTTGGCTTGTTCAAGTTGTGTATAAGAAATCTTCACTGCAAGAGACAACTTCAGGTCACTTTTTTTTTTCCAGAGGGCACATGGCCCAGTGCCTGAGGCAGTTAAGCCTCAGTTGTGCCCAGTCTGATGGCTTAGATTGTGGGCACTGTTCCTCCCTGACTGTCTTGTCATCTTGGTTAATCAGTTTGTCTTTCTGTGCTTCAGTTTGCACACATTTAAAATGAGGATATTTCTCCATTTTACCAGAACATTATAAAGGTGATCAAAATAATTCTGGATTGAATATACGGAAGGAAACTGTTTCCTTGTCCATCAGAGCTTGATTTCTAGAGAGGTTCTTCTGTGCAGAGAAATGTGCGTGTATGTGTATTTTTGTGCAGATGCTTTAGATGGCTTTCCTTTCAAGAATCCACTGATCATTTTATAGATTTCCTGTTTCTGTACATTGTGTTCATTATGCCACAGATGCCTGTTTGGAATGCATCCTTGAAAAAAGTGTTTCTGAGGTTTGCATAAGAATGCTTAATAAATCCAAGTGTGTAGATAAGGTGCAGATACAAAGCACAAAGATCATGGGTCTGTGTCAATTAACAGGTATTTTTCTTCCTACATGTAGCTAAATGGAAGGGTGGTTATTCTGAGCATGAACAGTTCAAGAAAGAAGGTTCATGGCTGTATTACTCCAGGTTTATGGTTTAACTTCGTTGAAATATGTTGGCATAAAGTAGGAGCGAATCAAGCTTTCTCTTGAAAGTGCATGCAGTAAACATAAATCTGAAAGTCTGAAGCTTGTAGTAGAGCTTCCATTAACCTGGAGCTCTGGGCCTTCTCATGCTGGAGGGGCTGTTCAGTCTGCAGTGATTTTAGAGAGTGCAGTTCCCCGGAGCCCTCTTTCTAAGCATTCCTGTTCTTGTGAAGTGTACTGTGCATTTCCCTGTGTGGGTACCAAAGCCAAATGTGTTGGAAACTGGTCTCCAAGGAGCTCTAGACCAGCACTTCATAACCTGGAAGTACAGTAGATGCAATTTAACTATTTATATGGCAAATACAAAGTATTGGCCAAGAATGAATAAAGCCATATAAAGTGACATACCTCAGGCCAGAAAAATCAAGCAAAGGAATGAGAATGATGTGGGAGCTTAATGTAGCTGTTAAAAAAGAAGGATCTTTTTGTATCTGCTCAGCAACAGTAGTTTTTCAGCCTGAAAACCACCTCTTTTCTCACAAAAGAAAACCGGCAGAGGAAGGGGAGCAGAGCAAGGTTTTTTTTCTCACTTCACAAGCAATAGTTGTAAGAGATTTCCACCTGTAAGTACAAACTTTTCTCATTACCCTTTGAGATATATTATAAAATGTTTGTGCTTTGCGGGTTTTTCTAGGTGAGGGAAACACCTGAATAGTCACCTCAGTGATCAGTAATACTTGGTAGCCTTGTATGTGGTGCATATCCATGGGTAACCCTGATGTCTGGGTGAAACCTATTCTCAACTACTGAGATAGCAAGTGCCACCTTAACCATGTTTTATGAATGTGGTGTCTTCAGTATCTGTGAAGTCTCTCCTTCTCAGAAACCTGCTGTAGGAATGCTGCAGGGTTTCTGATGTTCTTGTGACTTCAGACATGAACCTTCGGCCAAGAGCTGTGGCCAGTTCCTGCTTTACTCCAGCTGCACACCAGTCATCTCTGCTTGCCACCAACAGGCAATGCCTGTCGTGGTGAATCTCTGCTTGCTGATACTTGAAAATGCTTGTTTTCATCTTCATTAAATATTAAATTATATTTCAAATTTATTAAATTTAAAAATTTCTTAATTATCAGTCTCTAATTGAGAGTTAGTAATACTGTCATGTCTCTTTGCTCAGACTAGTTCAGAAGCTTCTTCCATGTAGTTCCAGTTTTATTTTGTGTAGCTGTTTTCCTGCTGTGTGGCAGCCCCAGTCTTGCTGGAAAAGTCCCTTGGATTTTTTGTATCACTCTCCCATTTTGTCAGGAGATGCAGGGATCTGGTTTGTGTTTATTTATGTATTTATTTATTTATTTTTACTTTTTCTTCATTAGAGAAGTGGCACATGGTGTACCATATTCCTTGTGATTCCTTTTTCTTTCCTTTTTGTCTGTTACAAATTTGGATGCGCTTTTTGACCTTTTCATTTCCCAAGAGTATAGAGATAAGCTGTTGTGTATACTTGTCGGGGTTTTTCTGCTGATGTTTAACAGTATAAAGTAATAAAGTAAGCTGGCATTGTTCACTAACCAAATAGTGTCAACTAAAACATCTTTTTCCCTTGGAAAACAAGCGAGGATTGAGATACATCTCATGCATTCTCTTGAATCCTAAGCCTGTTAATGGATGGGCAGATCTATGGAGAGGAAGACCAACCAGTCTCTTAGACACATACAGAGCAAGGCACAAACCAACCTTTAATTAATCCTCTAATTTAACATAAATCCCTGCTTCAGAAAAGGAATTAGAGTAAAACAGTAGTGGAATATGGGGACCTCGTGTGTTATGAATGGCACTTTCTGCAGAGAATCTGGGAGGAAGGTTGCTACAGCCTTTTTCATATAGCTTGAAAGTCTTTGTTAAATCCTCAGAAAGGGCAGGATAAACCACTTTGGCCTGTCTCTGATGTGTTTTCCTTCCTTGCTGTTGTTGAACTGCCGTATAGTAATGTCAGTTAAGATTTGGGTTTTTTACTACATAATTGCAGACAGACATTGTAGAGCTCCTTTATAAACTGTAACAAGGCCAGGTGAATAAAAATCAAATATTCCTCAATAACTCATGTTGTCGAACCTGGTCAGCATTGGGATTTTATCCGTTAGCAGAAATAGAGTTCATAGAATATTGATGAGTCTTTTTATGAGATGAGAAATTTTCTGGTGACAACATTGTTAAGGTAAGTCATGACTAAAAATGTGCTGCTATGCATCCACAGAGAAATTCCTAGCATGAGAGTGCAATTCCGTGAGTGGTTTTCTCATGAAGAATGTCAGTTCTTTGTTCCTCATTCAGCATTTTGCAGCAATTTTGTATTTGAGTAGATCTTCAATTCTGCATGAGGTATGGCCGTGAGGGTCTATTTCAGCTTTACAATATTAATAGAGATGATGCATGCAAAATTCCTCTAATTCTCAAAGCATGGTTTAAAAGAATGTAGTCTTGTTTTGTTGCGTGAACAGGTAAAGCAGCTCAGCATGGTAGTTTTACATAGTCAGAAGTGATTAACTAGCAGAAACAGAAATTTCCCATAGCTTTGAATGTGTCGTGTTGATGAAATGTGATGAACTATGGCTGATGATGATTATAATTAACTTAAGCAATAAGATCATGAGTCTAGAAGACACCTTTGGACTCCTGTACTAACTCTCAAGCTGGAATTTTCATGTAACTGTTTTGTTCTTGGGTTTTCTGTTGCTGTGGTTTTTTTGTTTTGGTTTGGTTTTTTTCATTTTTATTTTTTTTAAGGAAATAGTAAGTTTGCTTCTAGCTTTTTACATTGTTTCCATTGGGTTTGAGAAATGGTTTCCTTCTTTTCTGAATAAGCAGAAGTGGCTGGAATATCTGACACTTTGTCCTTTGACATAAACACTTTTATAGAGCTTTCTTGACGTTCTTGAACACTGGAAGTTTTTCTAGGCCTTTGCAAATGTATGAATTGTAGAATAACATGGTGTGGTATATTTGACCGTGGCTGGACACCACCACTATCTCTCCTCCTCCTCAACCGGACAGGGGAGAGAAAATGGAATGAAAATCTCATGGGTTGAGATAAGGACAGGAAGAGATCACTCACCAGTTACTGCCATAGGCGAAAGAGACTCAATTTGAGTTTAATTTATTACCAATCAAATCAGAGTAGGCTAATGAGAAATAAACCCAAACCTTAAAACACCTTCCCCAGACCCTGTAGTTTCCCCCTTACCAAAACCTTGCCGTGCAGACCCAATATATGTGGCAATTTAGAACATGGAATTCAGTGATTACACTTGGTGAGCTTGGGCTAGAAACACTTGGAGTGTAAAAGGGAAAATATGCAATAGGTTGTGTTGGTTGACTTGTATTTTACTGTGGTGTTCATTTTCCGTTTGTTTTAAAGCCATAGCTTTAAAGAAAGAAGTAAAATAATTTCACCCCTTTTAAACATACAGATAATTTCAGCCCTCTAAGCTGCAGATCTTGACACATTCCTAGTCTTTCCCATTGGCTGTCCTGCTGGTGTGACTGCACAGCAATGCATACTCCTTGTGAGCTGGATAGCAGTGGAAATGTATTTCAGTAATCCCTACTAAGCATGCTGCTTCTGTTATGAAGAAGTAAGTTCATGGTTCCCATTGGTGTTACATGGCAAAATGAGAGTTCAGGGGAAGTAACTTCAGTCTGGAAGTTTCGGTATTCTAATATGATTATACCGCTGTTGTAGTGGTCTGAGTTCCTGAAAAAGGTATTATCGAAACTATATTACAGCTTTCCTAAAAAAATAAACAAATAAAAAAATCCAAGCAAACTTTTTAAAAACTCCAGGTACTTGTATTTGTGAATTTAAAAATGCTGTTACAGCAGTCTTTTGGTAATTAATTTTAGAAACTTGGTGTGTAGATTACTGCATTTATCTGCAAGTTTATGCAGTACACAAAGTTTGCTTACGGACCTCATGTTACTTGTCACTGTTATTTCTTATTGCTGTTATTGCCAGTTCCTTGAGGAATAACCAGGAAAATGCCCTTGTATTGCTAATTACCAAACATATAGAATCACAGAATGGTTTGGAACCCCCTGTTGTGGGCAGGGACACATTCACTAGACCAGGTTGCTCCAAGCCCTGTCCAACCTGGCCTTGAACACTGCCAGGGATGGGGCAGCCACAGCTTCTCTGGGCAACCTGTGCCAGTGCCTCAGCACCCTCACAGGGAAGAACTTCTGCCTAAGAGCTCATCTCAGTTTGACCTCTGTCAGGTTAAAGCCATTCCCCCTTGTCCTGTCCCTACAGGCCCTCATGAAAAGCCCCTCTCCAAGTTTCTTGTAGCCCCTTGAGGCACTGGGGGCTGCTCTAAGGTCTCCCTGGAACCTTCTCTTCTCCAGGCTGAACCAGCCCAGCTCTCTCAGCCTGTCTCCAGAGCAGAGCTGCTCCAGCCCTTGCAGCATCTCTGTGGCTCTTGACTGTAGAGGTCTCATTCTGTAGCAGACCTGTGCTGGTGACATGGCAAACTGGATGTGCTGTAGTGGCAATACACTAGAGCAATGTAGTGAATGTAGTAATAGCAGCAAACAGGAGAGGTGCATAAAACAAAAGGTCTGGGTACAAATGTAGAGAGAAAAAGGGCGGGGGAGGAGAGGTGGAATAAAGGTTCCTTGTGAAGTTTATTCCAAATCCTAAACAGTCTGAAAATCCCAAAGGGTTGTTTCTCTGGTTGGATCTTAGAAAGGTGACTACACCCTTTTTGTAGAATGGATAGGTTTATTGGTTTTTTTCCTTTTTGCTTTTTAAGTTGCAATATGGCTTCATAACTGTCGGTGATAAATACTGTGTTTTAAAAAAAATATTTTTTTTCTGTTTTGGTACTACTTTCCATCTTTTACTGTTAACTGATTGTGACTAGGAACTCTTCAGAGGAAAAAGAGGATTTGAGTAATGGCAGTGTGTTTCCTCTACAGGATTTATGAACGTATCATTGATCCCCCAGAAACAAATCTAGCACCAGAAAGCAGTATATGGCTTGGACAGAGAAACAGGAAGCATGGATTCTTTAAGGTAAGCAAACAGAAAATGGCGCACGAAGAAGGAATTAACAGTCCACAGGATGTTTCTGTTTAGTTGTCTTAGGCTCCTGAAATATGATTTGTATGAATTTTAGTAGAAACTGTGGACTTGGGATTTGAGACAGGTCCAACACTTGAAGAGAAGGGAGAGAGTATCATAGTCACTGATGCAGTGCCCAGTACTTAGGGGTTTTGTTTGGTTTCCGTTCTGAAGGTTTCACCTCCCTGTTGTGCTCTGTCTTGCCACTCCTTGGGATGGAACAAGACTGCCCAGGCAGAGCCAGTGTCTATTCTTGGCTTTCGTCTTTAAACCTTCAGGAAACAACAGCTTTGCTGTGCTCTGCTGCCGAGAGAGTGGTGGATTTAATCAATTTTGGAGGCCATTTTCTTCTTGGTTTCACATGCAGAATACCCTCACCCTTCTGCTGTTTGCCTCAGATGACTCTTTGCTTGTTTGCTCCTATCAGCATTGACTTCTAGAACAAAGGTCTTCTGGTCTGCAAGCCTTCTAGCTTTGGTGGATGCCAGCTATTGTATTGAGTGCATTTGCCTTGCTGCAAAGCAGTAGATTTTTTTGTTCCTGGAGTACATTCCTTTCTTTGTTTTTGTTTTTCTGGACTAAGTGTGTCATTGTGTTTCTTGATGGAGAGTGAATAGAGGGTTACTGAGTTTTGTTCATGAGCTTCTTTGTCCTTGGGAACTTCCCTTGCTTCCAGGCAGCCTTGGCTGGCAGGCTAGCTGGCTGGTGGGACTTGAGCTGCTTCTACCTTCTAGCCAAAGAGCCTATCTTTTTCCATCTAGAAGGCTCCCCAAATCATTATCGAGTAGGCCAGTATGAGCATGAAGAACTTTTCAGATGAAAAAGAGGATTCAGGTAATGGCAATATATTTCCAGAATGCAAAGGACAAAGAAATTAACTCCATCTTGAAAAGCTCTGTCTTGTATATTTTCTTTCATTCACTCTATGCTTTTCTGGTGGAGGCTGAATTGCTGAACCAATGAACCAACAAAATCCACCAACATAACACACCCCCTTCACCTGAAAATTAATTCTTTTAATTTGTGACCAAGCTATAGAAAAGTTTCTGATGTTTCTTCCCATTTTGGGTACCAAGCCACAGTGCCAGCAATGCTCAGTGAGAGAGTCTGTAGTGCAGCGATGGCCGATCTGCCCGGCCTTGGTACTGGCATGGATTTGTTGGCAGGGTGATTTACCATCCACTCTGTTCTCCTTTGGAGCTGTCAGTTCATGAGGCAATTTTCCAAGTTGCTGTTTGTCTGAGGAGCTCTCCTTGAAGCCCCCAGATTTCAACAGTAGGGAGAGTTATTTTATGCTGAAGTTGTTTATAACACAGCAAGTAATAGTTTTAATGGTGAAACCGAGGTCGAAGGTAATCTTTAGCCTTTTTGAGGGTCTGAGAGTTGCTCTGAACCTGGAGCCCGTTCCATCCTCCAGCAACTGAGCTGTCACTGTCAGTGAAATCCATAGTATTATTTTACTCTACAGCTGTTGTTTTTTTACCTCAGCTGCTCCCCATAATCCCACAGATGGCAAACATCTGTTTATGGCTCCAGAGGGGAAAAAAAGAAGTTCTACTGGGTTTGCCCATCTTAAATTCTTACTTTCTGCAGTCAGAGCCTCACAACTCTGGGATAGTCTATGTTTGTAAATTAATATTTATATGTGTTAACACTTTGGAAGCAGCAGGGTAGCTAATGATATGCTAATGAGCTGACAATTTTTATTGATCATAATGAAAGCCAACAAATGCCTTACTTTGCTTTCTGCATGCTTGAATATTCTACTGACTTCAGCTTTTTCAGGGTAGAAATATAACTGGTTGTAGTTTTTTTAGTCCTGCTTAAGAGTTTCAGAAATCTTAATATTCTGTTGTTTTTGTTGTTTTTTTTTTTTTTTATGTTACTCGATGCAAAAACTGGGGATTTTGCCAGTTTGTCAAGAGTTCATATGTCTTGCCACATATTTACATGCTCAGCAGGACCCCCCTTTCTTTCTCAGGGCAATTTGTTTCACTGGTTTAGCATATAAAAAATTAGATCTGTTTTCCTTAATGTAAACAGAGATCTGCAGGGAAATAAGGGTGTTAAAGAAGAATTAGCATTTTTGCCTGTGTGTTGGAGCCATGACAATGTATGTAACAAAAAGCACTGGGTACTGCTCTTGAGGGTTATCTTTGCTGTTGCAAAGATTTTCTTACTTTAGTTAATTAATTGTTGCATCTCTCCATAAATGAATGTATTTAAAGCACATTTTGGGCCATAGTGTCACACCTGTTTTAAATCATAATTCCTCAGTATATCAGCAGAGGAAGGAGTGGATGTGATATTCATAAATCACTATGGCCACTTGCCGTCATTTTCCTTATTTATGCTTTTGTTCCGCATCCTTCCTTGCAGTGATTATTCCACAAGCAGCCCAGCTCTGCCTGTGGCCTTGCTGGGGATGAAGTGCTTCATGCTGTAACCAAGGGAATTGATTGAAGTCTTGCCCCTTACAACTAGCATCTCTTTCTAGTTGTAACTTACCTGCTGTGACTAAGGAGTTTGGACAAGATGGAATGGTTTTAGCTGCGGTGGGAGCAAACGCAGAGCAGGCTTCAGTCTGTTTGCTCAGAAAGGAATCTCCTTAATTAATTCCTTTGAAAAATACGCACTAACTTCTTTGTGTGGCCTAAACCCAAGATTTGGTTTAGGGCTAGAGAATACCATTATAATCAGATCAGGAAACCAAAGTACGTGAAATTGAGGAATAGAGTGATAGGAGACATCCAGGGAACCATCAATCTGAGATGGATCTGACTGCCGTCAGATGAGAATTATCTGCAGAATTCATGTTATCCCTGGGGAGAGCCTTCCCCCCTTAAGAGCTGCTGTAGCAATGAGCTTATTCATGCCTTGCTGACCAGGTGATTCATGCCCAAAGACAGCAATTTTCATACCTGCTAGAGCTGGCTCTGTTGATCCTGCTGCTGTGGCTGGGGATTGTAGAGTAGGTGCTGGAGAAGTATGTTTGTATTCTGACTGCACAGCATCATATGTGTACTTGGGCCCCTGTAGTCATTTTGCTTTCAGGGTTGTACAGACTGAGGTGAGGTATGTGCAGTGCCAGAGGCAGCTGTCGAGGCTGCTCTATGCAGAGGGCACAGTGCTGATGTGGTGGTGATGGTGTAGCACTGCCTAGGGACAGGGTTTGGGGCACATCTGCTGGTGCCACCACACAGAGCCTTTCACCAGCCCTGGCTGATGCAGCTTGCACAGTGGGATGGCAGCGTTATGCCTGTGGGAGAAGTAGGTTTTAAAGAGCATGAAAGCCAGTGGAGGAAATGAAAATGCAGAAGTGGATGGCTCGTGAAATATATGAGCGTTTCCACAGGATGTGGGAGGAGTCTGTAATAGAGACATGAGAAGTGCAATAAGCAGGGATTTTGCATTACATCCTCATGGGATGGGCTTGATATTTAGTGCTACAGGCCTGAATTTAATCTTGTAGCTGGTAATCTGCCTGCGCAGATGAAGGCTCTTCAAGCTAGTGAGTCCTGATGCTGAGCTGCAGCTTTGATTGTAATTGGCCAAATATTTTAATGATAACATAAAGGTGATGTCTCCTCAGGAAGAGAAAAAATGGGAAGATTTTGACCACTGACATCTCCCTGTCAAGGCCAAATCCTGATGGATTTGAATCCTTCACAGAATGTGGACTGAAGAACTCCACCCTGTGCCAAAGTGAACCAGGGCCCTAGGCTTCCCCTGGGGAAATTTGTATGCCTAATTCTCCTGGCTGTGATCGTAGACAGCTCTCAGCAACCCAGACTTAATGCTGAAGGAAGAACAGTTCAAGTTTGTTCATATGTGTTACGATAATTATGACTGTAATAAGTGTTTGCTTATAATGAAGTCTTGCTATTAGAAAAATGCATCAGCAGAATTAGTGCTCTTTGAAGGTTTGCTTCTATATTTGATTGTATTAATTCTGTTTCAGAGGGTTTATAGACTTAGAAGGCATCTGTATTGTGAATTGAAGTTCATGTATTTTTCCATGGTAACATGCTTTCATGTAGCCAGAAATTAAGGCACAAAAAATAGTTGTGTTTCCTCTTCAGGTGGTATTTAAATGCAAATCTGTCTAAAAGACAGTTGAGTGGTGAGGCTCAAAGACAGCAAACATATTTGAGGTTCAACAGGCACTGTTAAAAATCAGGCTGAGGACAACATTTATTTCTGGATGATGTCTTGTAGCTGAGTGATGTGGTCTGCTGAACTTTGTCATCTCATTTACTCTTGGTTGAGCTTTTCACTCGAGAGGCTTCACCATGGAACTATATTTGTATGTCTCACCTTCAAATTTCTAGGTGATGGCTGCTGGCAGAAAGGATGAGAAATGGCTTTCAGGATGTCCTATTGCCACTGACAGGATTAGTTCTCATTATTATGACGGTTTCGTTATTGTTGTAGATGAAAAGGTTAATAAATGTACATACTTGTGCAAGAAAGACAATGTGATCTGGTTATGTCTGTTAATATTTTCAGATAGTACTTCATCATGAAACAGTAAGCAGGAAAGAGTGCTTACTGATTACCTTCTGCTCCTTTAGCAAGTGAGCCATGCCAGCGTTGAATGTTACTGTACTTGCCAGGCTTCAAGGGCTGTATGAACCTGTATTTTATTTACGGATGGAGTTTTGAGCAAATGACTATGTCCTCAGTGTGCAAAATTCACTCTATTGCAATTTAACTGAAAACTAGAAGATACTCTTACAAAGCACTAATTTAATAACTGCCACGATGATGAATTTCCTTTCAAATTAATTAAATTCTTCTGTGTCTGGGAAGAGATAGAGCTGTGTCACAGCATCTGATTTAATAGTCAGGGCGAGTGCAAGTAGCAGCACTGGAAGTCCCTTGGTTTCCCTTGCTCCTCTCCCTTAGTGACCATGACATTATTAAAGCTACTGGATCACGTGGATTAAGTCTGTTGCACAGTCAGAGATGGAGCAAGAGCTTTGTACTGAACTTAACAGAGCAAACACAAGCCTTAGTGTTTTCAAGGCTATTTTGAAGGACAAGGGTTCTTCAGGACCCAGGTATGTAGGGACACTGGGCAACCCTTCGTGTCTGCTGCTTTCATCAGGAATATCCTTGCAAGTCAGGGACAAAAGAGGATGCAGCTGTACTGAGCTTTCTGGTCCTTCCTTGAAAGCTGCTCAATGAAAAGGACCTGGTGGTGCTGATTGATGGAGTCGAACGTGATTCACCTTGTGCCCAGGCAGCCAAGAAGCGAACAGCATCCTGGCCTGCAGCAACAATAGTGTGGCCAGTGGGACCAGGGCAGTGATTGTCCCCCTGTACTGGTCACTGATGAGGCTGCACCTTGAATCCTGAGTTCAGTTCTGGGGCCCGCACTACAGGGGAGACATTGAGGTGCTGGAGCAGGTCCAGAAAAGGGCAACAGAGCTGATGAAGGGGCTGGAGCACATGTGTGATGAGGGATGGCTGAGGGAACTGGGGGGGTTTAGTCTGGAGAAGAGAAGGCTCAGGGGTAACCTGTACAACTACCTGAAAGGAGATTATAGTGAGGTTGATCTCTTTTCCCAAGTAACAAGTAGGACAAGAGGAAATGGCCTCAAGCTGCACCAGGGGAGCTTTAAACAGGATATTAGGAGCAATTCTTTCACATAGAGGATGGTCAGGCATTGGAACAGGCTGCCCAGGGCAGTGTTGGAGTCATCGTCCCTGGAAGTGTTCACAAATCATGTAGACGAGGCCCTTAGTGATGTGGTTTACTAGTGGCCTTGGCAGTGCTGGGGGAATGGTTGGACTTTTCCAACCTGGTTGATTCTCTTGATTCCTCCCTCCTCTCCTGCCTGGTTCAGTTTCAGGCCTCATACAACCTGCAGTAGCTGGCTTTGACCTTGGAGGCCTGATTTCTGCTAGCCCTGCATAGGGCATCTTTCCATCTGCCTGGCTTAGAGGAAGGATTTAATTCTAACTGATGGCACGGTTACATGAGCTGCCTGTTGAGCTACAAAGCTAGTAGGCTAAACTAAACAAAACATCTCAAGTGTGCACTCTTACCTACCCCTTGCACCATATCCTTATCTTTTCACAATATTTGTTTTCACAGTCTTATTTCCGTAAATGACTGAGGAGTATTGCTGTGTTTTCCTCTTGTCTTTTTGAGAAGTGTGTCATAGGCTTGAATAATGCGTATTATTTCCCTGCTTTTTCATCAGTCTCACCCCATTTTAAGACATTTAAGCAGCTTATATTTGGTGATTGCAAAAGACAAAGCAGTATTACTTCTGTGTTTTATGAAAATTAATATCCAAGCACACAGGAAAATGGGAGGAGTTGTTATATTTTATCCATCTTCAGTTATTTTCCACATGAGAAGAAAGAGTTGATCAGGTTTTTTGTTTCAATTTAAGAAATGACTTGTGCAATAGCTTGTACAGATCTAGGTGGTGAATGCTTGTAATCTGTATTACCAGTTTTCTCTTCTTTTACAAAGGGTGTTATTCAAGATGTGAAAGTCGTCTTTATGCCTAATGGCTATATAACACAGTGTCCCAATCTGAATCGCAGTAAGTAGCAATTTCTTTATTCTCTCTATTTCAGATTTTTCATACAAATTCCTTCTTCGTTTTAAAAAGAATAGTTTCAGGCTTGTCATTTTTGCATGTGCTGGCTTCCAGAAGGCAAATATTCTGTGTAAACAGATTGCATTTTATGTTCAAATAAGTTCAATTTACTGTTGGTTATTTATGGGTTATTGTGTTTTTTCCTTCTCTTCCTTTCCATTTCCTTTTACTCTTACTTTATTGAGCATGCCCGACCTGCAGCGATTTCTTAAGTCTGGTGCAAGGAATCATGGATTTGCAAGAACTCCTGGCAAAAATGACTGCAAAAGTAGGTACCTGAGCTTCTTTGTTGATTGCCCATTTCATTCTGTGCCAAGACCAACATGAAAGGATTTATTCTTTTTGCAGTTATTCTGCATTTTCATGGTAGAGCCTTTTTTTCCCCTCCCTCTGTCAGTAGCCGTATCTGCAATGGATTTATGGATATAGCTTCAGGGATGTCAGTTAAGCCTTATACATTTTCTATTGTCTGTCTTATGTGTAGGATAGTGACAAAATACCCAGAGTCTGATTCGTTTGTAAGAAGCCTTAGCATGATTTTCCTTTTCACGCTGAGGGATAAATGTAGAAGCAAAGGAGTGAAATCCCTATACAATTCCCTCACCATGTGATGCTGTCAGAGGGTGTGTATTTGCTTGTGGGAAGCCCTATGCAGTCTTCAGGACTGGCGTAGTCTCCTTCCTTGGAATTGCAGTGGGAGCCCAAAATGGAAATGCCTGTGAAGCTGTTGGCTCTGTGACCTTGGCATCACCTTTGGTCATTGTTTTTTACCAGTGTTGAAGTTAACCCAGCTCCAGGTGGTGGTTTGTGCTTGCTGGTGGTTTATATTATTTGTAATTAATTTGTTCTTTATTTTGTTTTTGGATTGTGAATAGGCTGAACTGTTTGGTGTGTGGTTTTATTTTTGGGTTTTTTTTTTTTTTTCTTTTTATTTTGGAGATTTTCCTTAGGCTCCGCTCCTGCAACACACAGTCAACCTCTGTGCTAGCCAGGGCCCTCAGGGACCTTCAGTTAAGGCTGTGGTGGAGTTTTGGGGTAGGAAGCTGTTTTTTAGAGGTGACTGTACCCCTGATGTGTGTTAAAGGGCAGTCTGTGAACAATTCTTCAGGTTAATGTTGGTGAGCCATCTGGTAAAGGACAGTGAATTGTCTTATGCAGCACTTATGCATTAATTACTTATGGATTTAAGTGCAGCTACAAAAAGCCTGTAGATCCCAGTGTAGGTACCAAACAGGGATTTCAAAACCAGGATTTCATAACAGTGCTACTAGAGTAAAAGCATTATGCTTTACTGTGCTGCCTTTAAGTGTTCTTTCCCTTCCTAATAAGAAAGCGAGAACTTTGTTTGTAGAGAGTCTGCACATTATCCTGACAACACACTTACTCCCTGATAGGCTCTGGACAGGCTGACTCCGAATGCGAGACATGAAGCTTTTAGTTAAGTTTGCTGCTGGTACTGTGAAAGAGAGGCAATTATTTCGAGCCCTGTTGGTGGCATGAGCAAGTTCCAATTATGCCCTGTACTGAGTAATTTGCTTTCCTTGCTGCTGATTATATTTTTGCTTGCTAGTACTTTACAGGGGAAAAGCAAATAACACAGTATTTTGTACTACAAAGACTGTGCTTCCATGAAATGGTGTTGGGACCATCCTTCATTGTGAGTTCCTTTACACTTATAGCAGTCCACTACTCTTCCATTGTGGTTGTTTCAGAATTAGTGTTGTCCAGGGAAAGTGCATGTAGCAGGAAATTGAGTTGTTAGACAAATGCAAATGAAAAATGGAGAGATGTGAAGGAATTGTGAAGGTTTGTGTCTGCTTTGTCAGTTCTAACCCCAAATGGTACTAATATAGATGTAGGTGTATCATATGGGAGTGATATATGGGAAAGCAAGGAGTACTGGGCAATATTTGGAAGGATATTTCAGCTAGTTTAAAAGAATTCATTGTTTTATTGAGCTCAATAGAAGCTTTTCAAGTAAGGCTTGAAGTCTAGAAGCAAAGAGAATATTTCTGGTCGCTTGAATAGAGCAGGTAACAGTTAAATGTTTCTGAACAGGTTCTGTGTGCTGTGACACATGCATTAATCTCTGTGTGTCAGAGGGTTTCTTGGTGCATGCCTTCTCCTGATCTGTTTGATGGATATGCTATGTTTAAAGATATTTCTTAGATGAGGAGGTAAATGGTTTTCAAGTATGTAAAACTTATCAAGATAATGTAAATGACAAAAAAAGTAAAACAATTGAAAATACTGATTTTGTTAGGGTTTTCTTCTATTTCTAGGGAATAATTTCTAGGACAAGTGTCACTTTCAAATCTGAAATTCTAGAGTCCTTTCTAAAATTTGTACACTTATACTGGAATGTTCATTTAAGAAAATAAAGTACAAGATGCGTAAATAGTGTAAGACAAATCAAACATCTCTAGCAAAACTGAGTGTTTTTTAAATTCTGCAAATGCAGTGACCTGAGAAGGGTTCCTACTGGAAAAAAGAAGCCCAGTAAGAGGATAGTTTTGCCTCTAAAATGCAAAAAGCAGTTTTGAAGTAACTGGATGATACTGAGTCTGGGTTTACTGAGGATCAATCCCCTGTTATCCCAGAGTAATAACTTAAGAAATAAAGAGCTTTTATTCAGGGCTTTCTCTCATAAGGACTGCAAATAAATATATTTTCTTTTTCTTTCCCCTAAATAAGTCGGTGTTTGACTAGCAGAAATGAAAAAGGACTTGTTAGAATACTTTCATTTAAAGTGGATGGGTTTTTAGAGGACGGAAATTCATGAAATTCAGGTATATGGCGTTATGTAAAAAAAAGCACTGTACGTTCCTTGTTTAATAAAATTTGATGCTATTTAAATGTATCAACCTATAATGTAGGATAATAGCATCATACTTACAGCAGGATAGAGTATGCGTTCATCTTGTCTTCTGCCAGACTTAGGTAGCCTTGCTATTTAATGACTTATAAACATAACAAAAATGTGAAGGTAAAAAATCAAGACCTTGAGAAACTCTTATCCTGCTGTCACCAGGGTAATTTTTAGAGCAGTGGCAGTTCTGGGGCATGTAGAAGGCACATAATTACTGTAAAGTATGAAGTCTGTATTTATGTATTTATTATTTTTAGCATTAGTAAGTAGGAAAGTAATTTTGCAGTTATTCTGTGTTTTCTTATCCCTTTCTTTGAGGGATAAGAGATGATGGCACTGGGAACAAGGTGTGCATAGACAGGGGTGTTCCTCTTTGGAGGATGGTGAGGTGGTATCTTTATGAACGGGAGGTCTGGGGCTGGGATAGGGCTTAGGAGAGGGTGGTTCAGAAAGCCTTGTTCTTTTATGCTCAGACAGGAATGAGCATTGTCCCTTCTCAGTATTGCATAGTATCTCATCAGTAAACAAAGAAATTGCTAGTGTGCAGTTGTTAACACTTGTAAAAGTTCATCAATCCCAGACTGGTTTGGGTTGGAAAGCACCTTAAAGCTCATCCAGTTCCAACCCCCTGCCACAGGCAGGGACACCTTCCACTAGACCAGGTTGCTCCAAGCCCCGTCCAACCTGTCCTTGAGCACTGCCAGGGATGGGGCAGCCACAGCTTCTCTGGGCAACCTGTGCCAGTGCCTCACCACCCTCGCAGGAAATGACTTCTTCCCAATGTCTAATCTAAATCCCCCCTCTTCAGTTTAAAGCTATTACTCTTTGTCCTTTATATGCCCTTGTAAAACATCCCTCTCCAGATTTCTTGCTGGCCCCTTCAGGTATTGGAAGGCTGCCATGATGAGGTGCATCAGTTTGAGCTTCTTCATACACATTTTAATAGCTGGCATTGAGGAGGTGACGGGAACAGCAAGGCATGGCAAGAGCTACTCACCAGCCCAGGGTTTACTCCAGGAGCATGGCCTCTCCATTCATCGCACTCTGGGAATATTTTGTACTACATTTGCTTTCCCCTTGAAAACTCTCTGGCTATTACATGGTTAAGACCTTTCTAAAAGTCAGAAAGTAAGTAGTCTGGCTGCTGCTTAACAGTGATGAGGTTGGGTGATTAGGACAAGTCCTTCTGCCAGTCTTTGTGCTTTCTGATAAGTGATCAGTTTGATAAGCAATTCAGATTAAAATAAAAACAACAAACAACAAACAAAACCAACCCACAATTGTAGTTTATGTACTTTTGGTGGTGCTTGGGCATTCCTGAGGGCGTCTTAGTGTGGTTTGTTACAGCAGAAAAGACAGCTGCATGAGTCATAAAGGGGTGTCAGCATGGATAACTCCATTCAAATCCAAGGAGTGGGGTTAGTTGATACCTGATGGCATCCTGCTTCAGTGTTTAGAAGACTGCCTTCAGATGTGGTTTGGCTAAAAATAAGTAAACTGCTTTCTCATATTTGCTTTTCTAAATCATGTGCCTGGATTGCAGAAGTCTCATCAAGTTTCTTTCATTTATAGTTAAATTATGCAGAAACAAGACTGAGTCAATTGGAAGACTGTCATTGTGAGAAGACTTGTCAAGTAAATGGATTGATCTATAGAGACAAAGACTCATGGGTTGAAGATGATCACTGCAGGAATTGCACATGCAAAGTAAGAATTCCTAATGAATTGAAGGAGTAGGACCTAATTAAAACATGGAAATGGTCTTTGAATACATAATGGTAAATGAGAATTATTCTGGTTTTAGTATGCATCCAGAGGCAGTGTGAACAATAGGGAGGGAAATGGTGACATAAATCAATAAATACCTGACACCGCCCATGTGGCAGCTTCAGAAATAAAATCTGCTTTCCCTTGACAGTGCTTTCATATTTGCTCTTGTTATATCTGTGAGGACTTTTTTGGTTTCGGGGTGAAAGCCTGGCCTTGTCTGTGTTTGGTTTGGAATTGTTGTCACTGCAGTAGTTTTTTCAGAAAGGAAGCATTATCTTAATAGTATTCATAGCTGCTTAGTTGCACCTTGCATGGTAACAATTTGCAGATTCTGTTTTTGGTGTTGATCACTGAAAACCCGAGGAACAGAAGAGAATTAGCATGTAAATCTTGTCTCATTAAAACGATTTGATAAATATCTGAAGAGAGTCTTTGTTTGCTCAGGAAAATAGAAAAACTGGTTGTTAAGAATCTCCGAGATGATTGGCACTGCCTGCAGAAAGTGGTGCTTATGTTCTTGTCAAGATGGGCTTATGTTTTCCACTTAAAGTGCTTTGCTCCTCAGGGCAAGTGGGGTAAAACCAATAATAATGGGGTGGTTCACCTTCAGATGGTTTTTTTCCAACTGTGTAGCTGGACAGATTGACATTTGTTACTGAAGGCTGACTCTATTCCACAAAGGCTGTTTTCATTTCATAGTTTTTGGTCTGTTATGTTTTGTATAAAATGCTTGCTAATTGCAACTGTTGTATTTGAATTTTGTCTTAAACCCCTTTCCTTAGAGTGGAACTGTGGAGTGCCGCAGGATGTCCTGTCCCCCTCTGGATTGTCCTCCTGATGCTCTCCCAGTGCATGTGGAAAGCCAGTGCTGCAAAGTGTGCAAGGGTAAGTACATCACACAGACCTTTGAGTTTCTATTTAAGCAGTGAAGCTTGTCCTGAAAGCAGGCACATTTTATGACTTTCACAGGTCTTGGTAATTCAGGTACCACGAGTCACAGTGGAAAACCTGATTTAAGAAGGAAATAAATAATTGCTGTGAAATGAAGAAGCGAATTTTTGAGCTTGTCGTTTTATCTATTGTCAGTGTAAAGTTATCAATCTGTTTGCTTGGGGCTGCAAAGCCTTTTACTGGCTTCAGCTTGTATCTCTTGCTGATGTTGCGGAGCATCAAGCCTATGGTCTGAACTTGCTGTAGCGATGAGTAGGAAACTGAGCTGTTATCTTTGTGCCTGTCTTTTATTTCGGGTTGGAAGGTTGTTGTCTAAAATAAACATAATAACTTCAGACCGTGGGTTAGTATCATTGCGTGGAGTGTTAGTTTGCTGTGTTGAACTTCAGAATAAATTCATGAGAAGAAAAAAAAAAAAGAAAAGTAGATTTTAAGATCAGTGTTATTGGCAGCTTTCAGTCCCCTCTCCTGGAAATGAAACCTGTAAGTAACGTTCTGGAAGTAATATTCGGTATTTGTTGCCTTAACAGTAGTACATGGGGCAAAGACAATTTATCTATGGAAATTTCAGCTGAATACTGATGCCAGTCTTACCATAAGCACAAATAATGTGTTTGTATATAAACACATATATGTATATCCCACCCCCCCCGGTTCTTGGAAAGTAATAAACTTCATGCATGAATGTTTTAATAGTTCATTAAGACCGAGATGTTGAATTATTTTAAGATCTATTAGAAAAATAGTAACACTTTTTTTTAGCATTCTGTCACCCTTTTTCAGTCACGGAATTCATTAGTCCCATACACAAATGTCCTTTAGCTGTGATCTTGCACTTGCCCTTGTTTACTCGTGTAATGGCCTTTCTCTCAGCTATGTGTTAGCATGAGTGCTTTGCTTACTAAACGTGTTTATGAGCAGAGTGCTGGGATGGTGAAGTGGCCATGCTGGCCTGTGGGTTTTGTCTCAGAATATTTGTATTTGTAATGCTGAGAATCTAGGAAGTTCTTTCATGAATCTGAATGCTTCTCTTGCCACTCCTTTGCTGACATGCATGCCTGCACAACAGTCAAAATCTGACACCAAGGAGTCATAAGGCACAAACGTGTAGATTCAACATATATCCCTGTGAGTAAACTGTGCTCCTGTGATTTGTAATGGGAAGATGAACAATCAAACTTGCCTTTTGTCAGTGATTGGCACAAACTTGAGTTGTTATTCTGACGAGAACTCAGCATGTCAGTCAATGGGAAGAGATGTATGGGAGTTGATTGAAATTGATTGTAAATGCCAGCTTCTTGACAGAATGATGTGCTGAGGCTAGAGTCAGTCACTTTTGGGTAGCTAGTAGTAATTGCTGAAGCTTTCTGAAGAGCTGCACAGCAGGTGTTAATTTCTCTGTGCTTTTCCTATTTAGCTCTGATAGAATCATCAGCTGTAATTTGCTGTCTCTAGGGATTAGTGAATGGCTGGATTCTTGAGCGGGTTCCCGTCTTAGCTGAGGGTTAACGAACAGAGTAGCTCTAATATCTGACATGTTAAGGGTTTTAAAAATGAGGCGGTTCTGTTTTGATCCCTGACATCTTGTGTAGCCTTTCAACTAATATTTGACAAAAGACTATGATTTTGTTTGAAATCTTATCATTTTTCTGAGTTGTGCATTAACTTGCTGTCTGGTGCATCCATTCTTTTGTTAAAAGCAGTGATATTAGGAGAATAAGCAGGAAGAAAAAGGAAAATTCTCTTACTCATCTTCTCCCAAAAATAGTTACTGAGTTTTCTAATTTAAACAAAGCTTCCTGATCTGAAGTTTTCCTTATAGGTGAGATCACAAGTCAGGCATAAAAACTAGGTCAGCTTTAGGAAAATAAGGATGCCAAAAGCAAAAAGCCTGTTTTTTAAATACATGATGAAAATTGGGTTGAGGATGAAAACTCTGTTCTCCTGAAAACCTTGTCCTCTCATGGTTTGGGTTTTTTTTTTATCTCTTCTTAAAGCAATAAGTATTTTCAAGAGTGTAAGTTGAAACTAAAAGTAAGTCCTTAGAAGCAAATTTATGTCTGAAGGTTTCTGAAGACTGATCTAGCAGTCCTTTATGTTTAAAATTTGGGAATCAAACTGGCTGTGACAGTAAGACTCCTTTTGGTATCGCCTATAAAGGGACACACATGCACCTATAAGTGCTTGGTTCCCTTCCCTTGGTGTTTAGGAAAGAAATTGAAGTGAAAAAGTTATTAGGTAGTCTGGGACTGTTTTGGATAACTGAGTGCTTTCAGTACTTCCACTTTCACTGTGCCTATGCCTTGTCTCGCGAAACTTTAAAAGCTTTGTTGAATTCCAAGGATGACCCATGCCTGACAGTGTTCAAGGCCAGCTTGGATGAGGCTTGGAGCAACCTGGTCTCAACCTGGTCTAGTGAAAGCTGTCGCTGCTGTGGCAGGGGGTTGGAACTGTATGAGCTTTCAGGCTCATTTTGACTTTGTCACCATTCTGTGGTTGTGATTTGTTTTCAGCTTTATTTATTTTTAATCTCCCTCCTTTTTCTCTCCAATTACAGCCAAGTGTATCTATGGAGGCAAAGTGCTGGCAGAAGGTCAACGAGTGTTAAACAAGAGCTGCAGGGAATGTCGAGTAAGTTTTGGTTCTATATACTTTCCCTAATTTTGAATGTGTATGTACTGTTCAGAAGTGACAATAAGTTAGTGCATTTCTTCAGGCTTCGTTCCGCAAATGTGACATCTGTTGTCTTGAAAAGGTGACCTTGAAGTCAGTGAAAGCCACAAGTACAGAGACAAGGCAACGATATGATCCTTGCATGGTAATAAAAACATGGACAAGATGACTTGGAAAGATGTTTTCTCTTTGATCCCCACTTTCATGAACCCTAGAAAAAGGCAGCAGCATCTTGAAGCAGTTACTGATTTTCAACAAAATTGCTAAAATTTGAAGCAACCTGGCTTATATTATTCAAGTTACTCCATATTTCCCTTAGGATTTAAACTGTGTGTAACCCTGCTAGTAACAGAGGTAAATCACTTAAGTGTGGGACTCAAACGGGGCCTGCCTTGGCAAGTTTGTAACACTTAGACAACTACAGCCAGTATTTAGAACCCAAGTAAATGGAGACTGTATTAGATAGGAGCATTCAGGGAGTGTTAGTGAATATCAGAGCACTGACAAAGATTACAGTGACCTGGTTATTGTTGTGTTTGTAGCTGAGTTTACAGAGTAGCAATTTCATGTTTGCTAATGGAAATGGACAATAACTGGTTGCAGATGTGAAAGCAGCCTGTTATGCAGAATCATTTTGCTGCTGTTAGTGTTTAGCTGTATAGGAGTGCTCAACATTGTATATACAAATACGTGGGCAAGGTCATTGCCTTGAAGAGAGACTAAGATGCCTGTTACTTATACTAAGACATAGAGTGTTTATTTGGCAGGGAATATCCCTATATAAAATAAGATGAAGAGGATTTTCACATTAAAGTGAAACCAGAGTGATCTGACTGTTATCTGTGGAACTTCCCTGTGCTCTAAATGAAAGTGTTATATTTTTCATTGTGAGTATGCTAATAAATTCATGAATACTCACCATCAAATATCTGTCATATTAGAAAGTACTAAAGTAACAGTGAAAGAACTTGTGCATTTTGCTTGTTAAAGGAAATTGATATGCCAACGCTAATTGCAGCAACATTGCTGTTTGTATTAGTTACATCTTAATGGAGACTTCATAAAATGAAACAGCACCTATGGATGCGACACCATGAAAAACATGAGCTTATGCCTCAAAAAAAGAAAAGGGAAAAAACCCAACCTGGTATTTTCAGAGCTGTGTTCAAAGAAACCATTAAACCTCACTGGCAAAGCTTGTCATTACGACTCAGAGTTTTTAAGTGGGTGCTGTCATGGAACCAAGAAATTGAGATCAAATGAAATTTATTGTTTAAGCTCAATTAAAGCTCCATCAACATCAGCTACAGATTTGGGATGTCACATGTGTTTGTCACTACACTACTGATTCAAGAATCAATTCTTCAAGTTTATGGCCAGTGGTCCCAAATGCACAATCACTCACCTCATGAAGGGAGGACTCTGAACTTTGAGGAGTTTCCTTGGGCAGGGTCCTGACACAAAGGGAGAGTCCCTGACTGCAGACCTGCTGTTCTGAGGAGGACCAGCTCAAAGTGGCTCTCCAGTGGGGCTCCACTTACACCCTGGTCAAATCTTATCTGTGGTCAGATGTGGTCTTGTAAATCCCCCTTGGCTGACAATCCCAACTGCCTCACCAATAGAGGGTACACATCAACTGTCAATTTATTTGTGTTCATAGAGGTGACTTAAAAGTCTCAGGGAGTAGCACTTCTGTCTGTAAAGGAGGATGTATTTGTAGGTGGGATAATATCAAAAAGTCAAGTTGAAATTTCACATTTCAGTCTTTATTTGTAGATGGATAAGTTATTATTTGCACAGGCCCTGATCCAAGCTTAAGAGGCTTTTAACTTTTATATTTTTTCCATTTAACAAAAATACCATTAATGGTATTGATAGATCCAGATAGATCCCAGATTTTCTTTATCAGGTTGTGAGCAGGTTTTTTTCTTTTTTTTAATTTCTGAAAACTAATCAGGACTAAAAATGTATTAATTAGGCACAGCCTCTTACCATAAGCACAGATATTACTAATGAACAGCCATTCCCAGCTAGTCAGGGCTCCAGTGGCTTTCAGGAACCTGGACTAAAAAGTTTTTCCTTATAAAGGTAAGGAAAAATGTTGTTCCCAGAGTGACAGCTGAGGACACTATCTGGAACGTTCTCCTGAAAGGCTGATCAATAGCAGTTAAAACAAGGGGGTGTGTGTGAGGGGAACCCCAAACAACAACAAGAGTTCCTAAATAACGTTATCTAAAACCTTGCTATTATTTTCCAGAGCTCATCATCTGAGCTGAGCTGTTTGTGGTTTAGATTTACACTGTATGCCTCTAATTAGACTGATAGCCAATTCTTTTTAACGTACTTACCTGTGTAACGACAAGAAGTGGAATTGCCTTGTTGTAAATGTTTGAATCCAGACCGCATTCTTTGTGGACTGGATGTCACAGTTGGAGCTTGACCTATTTGTTTCAGAAGAATGTGTCTGACATCTATTTCTGTCCAGATTCTATGACTACAGAAGTGAATGTGTATAAAAAGTTAGTAATTTTTCTAAGGCTGCCTGAAGCAATAATGCTGAAGTGTGAACTCTTCATACTTATCTCAGTGGATAAAATCTGAAATGTAATGATGATAATTCTTATAATTGGATCTGTACTAGCTTAGAACAAATTGATTTGAATCCAAAGAATGCTCAACATGGAAACATTTTAATCTAATTTTAATTTAAAGCTTAATTATACAAATGTGTTTGATTTGCTTTCCCAAGACACAAGTTCTGCAGAAAATGTGAAACTTGGGGAAAGAAAATCTTCCTGTCTTAAAATGAAGGGAATTCAGAACTTTTTGTGTGTTTTTTTTTTTTTTAATTTTTATTTTTATTCATCTCTTTATGATTCACTAAAGAAGGTGTGAGCTTGGATTGAATTTATCTCATCCTGATCACTGATTTGACTTTCATATGATTTCTTGCCATCCTTCTGACCAGACCTGTTGTCACTCAAAGCTTTTTCTCCATATGTTGACTTACTGTACCCTTGCTTCTGCAATTGTGGGTCTGAGCTTGAACAGGCAATGAGTTATAGACATAGCTTTTCCAGCTGGTAGTTTGATAATGTGATAGTAAATGATGGTTCAGTATGTCTGGTTCTTTTATCACCTTTGCTGCTGCAGTTGCACAGGCAACCAGAGGGGTTTCTCACTTTCACTTATGGAAGTGAGATCAGAAGGAGGCCTAATGCCTCCATTAACTTCACTGTACTTGTGTGGGCACTTGCGTCAATGATGCATGCTGGATATGATGCTGTAGGGAGCTGCTTTTGGAAAACCTGATGCCTGTGGGGTTTGTTATATGCTTTTTCTTGACAGCAGCTGCTGCAACTTGCCAGTAAAGACAGTTGGGCAGCGAGAAAAATTACTTGCTACTGCTTTGCCTTAAGATTGCAATCTCAGGGCAGTGAGCAGCAGTGGTAGTGGCAGTGAGTAGCAATGGTCAGGTTTGCATTCCCCAGGTATGCTGCTATTCTCAGTCGCAAGTCCTGTGAGCCGTGAAGCACCTTGTGCACATTTGCACCTTGTAGAGGAAGTATTTCTGTGTTCAGAACTGTGCAGGGCGGCTTGATGCCATGAGAACTCATTCTGGAGCCTGCAGTGATACAGCTGAAGCAGTGTGGCATCACTGGGGAGGCTCATCACCAGCAAGGGTTTGACCTGGACTGGTTCTGCCACCCGGGCTAGTCTCTGGCATGGTGTGATGCAGTGTTCTGTAAATATGAAAGCTGCTTCTGGCTCGCAGGGTGGCTCTATGTAGGGGGTGTTTCTTCAATCAGGGTAGATGCATGGGTGTTTTCAATATCCTCTGTTCAAAATCACCTCTCTAATCCCTCAGATTATGAGTATGGTGACATTCATGACATATTTTATCTTCTTTCGGTATTGGTTTTCCTCTGCTTTCTTAGCCCTAGATGTGTTTGGATCATATTTTTAACCTTTTCTCTGCAAACGTGGTAGCTAGAAAAGGTAATCTGTTTCTTTGAAGAAAGCAGAAACTTTCATTCCATATTTTTGTTACTCCATCTGAGGCATCCTCAAAACTATTTTGGGAGGAATAGGGGCTAGATTCCTAATAAAACAGTGTCTTTGCAATACAGCAGGTTGCTTGCTTTCTTAGTGTAGTTTCACAGCCCTTTGGAAAATGAGATTACTCTGGTGTGGACAATCCTGTGGGATAGTTATTGTAGCTCCTACTGAGCAAAACTCCTGGTTGTTAATCTCTGCTCCATTCGCCAGTTTGCAGTGATGGCATAGCTGCAGAAGGGATGTTGGAGAAGTAAACTGTGGTCTGGGAAAGGCTGGAGGTGAGACTGGGGAGAAGAGAAAGCTATTTTGGGACAAGATGTTAAGAAACAATTTACTGAAGAGCAGAGCAGCTGTTGGGTCTGGAGAAATGGTGTTAGGAAGAAGATGGAAATTCTGGTTTCCAGTCTCCCCAGAAAGGCTCTACCAGCAACTAGACCTCCCATGCACAGTCTTATTCTAAATCTAACAGAAATAAAAATATGTTGGCCTTGATTTCCATTTTATACAGCAATTTCTATTTGGGTACCTCAAGACGGGATTTCTGCTTTGCCATACCTTTGAGGGACCTAAACTGTGGAAATTAGGTGTTGGGTTATTCTAAAAACCAGATCCTTTCAATTGGATACAACAGAACAATCCTTGACATGAAAATGTTGAACTTCTCTCAGCTGTGTTTGAGTTGAATAATTTAGCAGTGAGTTATGTAGCATATGAAACAAGAGGAGTCAAATTTGGACTTGTTAAAGCAGGAAGACTGACAAAATGCTGGAGTGAGGTTCTTTAGTTCCTTCAAATACTTGGAAGGAAAACAGCTGTACTCGGAGACAACACATTTGGAAAAACTACTGTAGTATTTTGAGCTTTTTATTTTTCTCCCTTTTAATTCCTTTTCTTTCAAGCCTGGGCAGAGAATTATCTAAGTAGATAACTTCAAGTAAGATGTTGTGGTGGAAAGAATGAATTTAGCTTTCTGCCTTCTTGTTTACCAGTGTTACTAGAGGTTGCTAGTGTTGTAGATTGAAAAATATGTGATGCTTGCCATTGAACGTGTTTTCATCCATGTAATGTTATAAAAATGTTCTTTATTTTCAGAATGGAGTTTTAGTAAAAGTAACAGAGACTTGTCCTCCCCTGAACTGCTCAGAACAAGATCATGTTCTTCCGGAGAACCAGTGTTGCAGTGTTTGTAGAGGTAAGCCAGAGACTGTGTATTGGAAGGAACATAAATTGCTAACTCAACAGGGGGATACACTGGAAAGAACAATTCCTTTTTATATGAGATATTTGGTACCTCTATTAACCTGATTCTATAATTACCTTCATGTAAAACCAGTCTGTGATATTCTTTTGGTTAGAAGACTTACTAGATAAAAAGCTGAATAATAATTGCTCTGAACTAGAGAGAGGGAAAGAGGGAGAAAAGACTTGGAAAGGGAGGAAAGGAAGAGTCAGGGGAGAAAGGGCCTATTATCTCTTAAGAATGCCCACTAGGAAGAAGTTCTGTTTGAAGAAGAGGCATTTTATGTTGCTTAAACTTGCAACTGCACTAAATATACAGGGTTTTGGAAATGGGGTTTTAAACTCTGTTTCAGAATCATAATAATAATGTTAAGATTTCAGTTTAACGGATATTTTGAAGTTGATTTAGATCTGAGCACACTAGGATTCACTTAGGAATTAAGTTGGATAACTGCTGAATAAGCATGAAAAAATAGCCCAGGATCCAAGAATCCCATTTTTCCCCCTTCCAATGGGGTGTTGAGATGCAGGGTACTCTAGCTGGTGTCCTCTCAGCCCTGGGGATTCCTGGTTGTGTGGTGGTGGAGCAGATTGAACAAGCTGTAGGTAAAATCTTAGTTGAGGAAATGCCCTTAAATGAGGAAATGCAGGTATCTCAAGGCTGGAGAACTGAAACAAGCTTTCTTCTTAGTGGGTTGTAATCAGTGAGCTGTTGGGTGGAAGGTGTTGGGATGATTATTGTCTGTGTGTGTCTGTATTGTGCCTCTCTTCCACATGTGTCCCTCGGTGCTGAGGCTTCAGCTGAACTTAAGGGGAGCCTGGTCTCTGAGCAGGACTTGGGTGCTAGACTTTAGTGATGCACCCACTTGTCTTGCCTGTGGGTAATTCCTGCAGTGTCATGATGGATGCCAGTGAAGGGGCTTTGAATTGATCCCTTTGCCAGTAAATATGAATTAATAGATAGGCATAGTTAAATAATGACTAAGGCCTTGAAATTGAAGCAGATGCACATCGTTGCAGGAACCAGCACGTTTGAGACTGCGTGCTGCATCTAAGAGTATACCCATTAATTTTGTTCAACAGCTTCTAGAAACATCTGTAACTATTAAAGCAAGCAGCAAGTGTTGCTTCTCTGCCCCTCAGAGGCTGGATGTCTTAATGATACTTCTTAACAGATGGCCCAGTTTGATGTGGTGCCATACTGACAAAATTATCCTAGTCACTTAAAAGCATTAGGAATCTGAAAGCTTCCAAGTTGATGAAAGATAAGGTCTATAATTATTCACTTCTGTGTTATTGTCAATGATAGGTACTCATTTTAGATATTCATCCCCAAACTGGTTTTATTATTTATAAGACAGCATGAATATGTAGACTTACGTGACTGTCTCTGGCAGGAATCATACTTCGGCTTCCTGCGGATTCTGACCCATGGTGCCTGCAAATTGATACATGAAACTTCCCCTTCAGTTCTGCTTTAGCTAATGCTAAACCAGCACCATGTCCTTTTGTATGTCATCTTTGCTTTTTAACATTCTTTTGAAAATTATGCTTAAGATACGATTCATGTTGTCAGATTTACAAAGGCATGAATTGAAGTTGGCACGCCTAACTTGCTTTTTATATCTTGAAGAATCCATGTTGCTTGGCACTTGTGCTTCAGTTGCACACAACCCAAAATGGTAGTATATAATTTTGTCATATGTTGAGTGCTGGTGATAAACATGGATCTTTGTTAAGAATTCCATATTTGGTGTGGGTTTTGTCATGCAAATTGGTGCCCTCTGCTGTGGCGAGCAAGCCATAGAGTCTTGTCCTGTGCTGTATGAACATGTCCTTTACTGGGAAAGGGTAGAATCCTGCTCTGGTTTGCAATAACTACCTCTTTCAGAAATTGCTTTGAGATTTATTGTCCAAGCAGGAGCTGTCAGGAAGAAATATCATAGTAAATACAGTCCTGAGTAATCAGAGTGTTTATTGGAAGCCCACGTGGATCATGTGACAGTGGGGAGATTCAGATTATGCATTAGGCAGTTCTTCCCTGTGAGGGTGGTGAGGCACTGGCACAGGTTTCCCAGAGAAGCTGTGGCTGCCCCATCCCTGGCAGTGTTCAGGGCCGGCTTGGAGCAACCTGGTCTAGTGGAAGGTGTCCCTACCTGTGGCAAGGGGTTGGAACTTTAAGGCATTAAGGTCCCTTCCAACCCAAACCAGTCTGGGATTTTGTGATTTGCACAACGTGTGTATATTTCAGATTAAGTGTATGCTGATACAGAGAACTCTTTGCATTGGCCCTTAGCTTGGCTTTTAGTTAGTCAACAGGAAGATTATTCAGCATTTATGAGTAATGTTAAACCTGAACAACAATTCTGTGTAAAGTTTATCAGTGTGTGCCAGTGACTGGTATGTTCTGGTTTTATCTCAATTTGTGCTTTCTTTGTATCTAGTTGGGGAAACAGAACGCTTCTATTGAATATCGTTGAATCATAGAATAGTTAGGGTTGGAAAGGACTTTAAGATCATCCAGTTCCAACCCCCCTGCCATGGGCAGGGACACCACACACTAAGCCATGTCACCCAAGACTCTGTCCAACCTGGTCTTCACCACTGCCAGGAATGGAGCATTCACAGCTTCCTTGTGCAACTCATTCCAGGACCTCACCACTGTCACAGTAAAGAACTTCTTCCTTATAGCTAACCTGAACTTCTCCTGTTCAAATTTGAGCCAGTTATCTCTTGTCCTATCAGTACTGTCCCTAATGACGAGTCTCTCTCCAGTATCCTTGTAGGCCCCAATCTGATCATTATCTGTAGAATTCCATAACACCTTTGCTGTATTGGGCAAGGGTGGCAGGTTTGCAGCTTGTGCTTTCCTGATTGCAGCAGAGGAATTTCCATGTAATGAAAGGATAAATGTGGGGGATCAACAGAAGGAAAACACCATGAGAAATATGGAAACTTCATGATGCTGCGGTATGAGAATGCATCCTCTTCAGGAATCTGTTATATCTAGTGCAATAATAGATAAGTGTCTAAAATAAAATAGGGTATGAAAGGAAAAAAATAAACCTGTGGTGTTTATGGTGATGGAAATTGTGAGTCAGCAAAGAAGCGAGTTGAACACTGTAATGTCCACAGCTGGTGGCTTCCTAGATGGTCATTATTGCTTGTAAATGGTTAGAGAGGTGAAGACAGCAAGCACCTTTTATTCTTCAGGCTTGCTACAGTATAGCAAAAGGTAATCTATTGCTAAAAACTGATTTCTATATTTCAGTAAAATGACTGTATAACTGTACAGCAAGGCAGGGGGAGTGTGGAAGACCTCTGCTGTAGTTGTTTGATGGACCTAAATGCAGAAATGGGCCTTATCAGATCTGTGTATAGGATCTATCCTTGATTGTTATGTAGAGAATACTTAGTTTTTCCCTTCATCTGTGTACATTAATACAAATATAAATGACTGCTTCAATTATGTGGTCCCTTTTTACTTCTCAGCAGGACAGTCTGTGCTGTTATTAAGCTCTCTTTTGCACTTACAGAAATTTTAGTTAATTTTGAAATTGTACAAAGAATCATTGTGTAATAGAATATCTTTTGTACTACTTTTGGAAAATCGCTCATTTTTCTTCCAACATGTCTGCTGCATTTTGTATAGCCCAGGGACAAATCTAATACAAAAAATAGTGTCATAGAAGTGTTTTATTGTTCCCTTTAGCTGTTTTTCTCCTTGCCAAAGACAGTGTATAACTTGAAAGAGTGGATTTTTTTCTCCTTTGAGTGAGTGATTTAAATAATGTTTCATGAGAGAATTTTTATGTTGTTATGCTCACAATTTTGGTATATGAGAATAGCCTTAACAGCCCCAGCAGCTTTAGTCATGCTCTGCTTAACAGAGAGAGTGTGAGGACAGAAGCAAGTGATGAGAGCTCTTTGGTTGCTGGAAAAAGTAATCTTTATTTGCTGTCCTGTAGTATGGTTTGCCTGATGGATTTGGATTGACTGTTGGTGCTGGTTAGCAGAAGGTGAAGAATCCTACTGATGGGCTCAAGCGTGCATTGCATGGCAGGAAACAGCACTGAAACCTAAAAATGGGTCTTCTGCCACCCTTATTTGTATTGTTTAGTTTTGTTTGAAGGAGGTATTTATTCTTCCAATCAGAGGATAAGAAGGCTCTTCAGTTGGCATGTGTCTCATCTCTCCCCATCTAGCTGGGGAGCAGGGTTGCTTTTTCAGAAATGGAATGTTTCTTATTTCTTGCTGTGAGGTATGAGTTGGTTCAAGGCTTTAGGTTTGTTAAGATTTAATGGAGGTTGATAAACATGAATTAGTTTATTTCTAAACATAGTTGTAACATTATTTGGGATTTAGAAGAGCTTTTTGTCTGAAAAAAACCCCAATAATCTTGGTAAGCTTGTTAGGCTGTGAAGTACTATTATTCTAAAGCATGCAGATAAGGAGTATGGAATAAGGTCTGCATTGATACAGCAACTGGGAAGAACTTATGAAGTTACTGTTTTATGTTAGATCACTGAGTGCTGGGACCACAGTTTCTGAAGGCATAAAAGCTGCTCTTCAAAGTGTTTCACATCTTATGATTCATTAAAAACTGATTCAGATCATGGAAGGGGATAACTGCTCAAATTTCATGACTTTTCCTATGAATTCTCCTCCAGATTTACTTTACACATTTATGTAGTAACCGTGGGGTTAAATCTTACCAGTAGTAAAGACTTTGAGGTTGAAATTACCTTGGACCTCTGGAACATTACCAGTGCTATTAATGGAAGCATTGTCAGCGTTCCTTTTAGAAGCCTCTGGAATGTGAAATGGTGGAATGTGAACTGCTGAAGGTTAGTTTCTTGAGCAGCAAGAGAACAGCACTCAGATTTTGAAGTGAACAGCCAGGGGTGTTGTAAGAAGTACAGAAAACATTACAGATGTTATAAGAAAACCCTCAGAAAAATGAGAAGCACAGTAGTGTTGCTGTAAATGTAGGAAGAGGTGTATATAAGATATGTTGATTCCAGCTGTAGTTTCAAATGAGTTCTTGCATTCTTCAAGCAGTAATTAAGACATTCTCAAATATATTAGTTACTTAACTGGATGAGAGTGCAAACCAGCTTACATGCTGCTCTGGAAAAGCAGATTCTTGGAATGTAACCTAACGATGTCAAGAATCGTGGAAAAATAACAGTAATGTTGAGATGTCCCACAATGGAATACATGTTTAAGTTGAGATAATGTGACTTGGAACCAGCCCTAGTCAGTTGTGCAGTTCCTGATGCTGCAGAGTGATAGTTTTGTGTCTGCTAGCATAAAATCTGATCATTTTCAGGATTGTCTTAGTAATTTATTAATGGTAATTGTAGTCAGAAGAAAGTAGAAAGATACAAATCTGTCCTTAAGAAAAACTGGAGCAAACAATTCCACAGCCTTGATAAGGCAGAGTAATGTTATCAGAACTGTCTGGGGAAGGGACAGAGGTCATCAGGCCCATAACATTCTAAACACGCTCTTCACTATTTAATTCCCTTGTTGGTAGTACCTAATTGTACCTTAAATGTCTTGAATGACTTTCTGTTGTGCACATTTATGACTGTGTGTGTCTGTGTGGAGAAGGTGGTTTTTGACATCTGTTCTGAATATGTTTATCTGTAATTGTAATTCATGCTCACTTGTCATCTGTATTGGCTCAAAATTAGTTTAGATTATCAGAAGTATTTAAGATTTGGTGTGCTCCTTTCAAATCCTCTCCAGTTGCCTGCTTGCTCAGATGAAATGAATTCTATTTGAAGCCATTTCTTACATTTAGAGAGGAGCTGACTGTCTCAGACAAGGCCTTGCTAAATATTTGGAAGTGTCAGTAACTCAGCTATTTTCTCCTGGGCAATGGGAATGTGTGCCCTCTGCCAGCTGCCACCCAGGTTGAGATTCAGATCCCACTGCAGGATCAAGGGGTGTTTTTCCCATCTGGATAGGTTTTTTAAAGTAGTCCATTCCACATAAAGAATTAATAAAATCAATGTTTGCATTCTTTTCCGTTCTGCTTGCTTGGGGATAAGTACTGCTCCCATGAGTAGACTGGCCAGGAGCAGACTGATGTTTAAATCAGTGCTTAGGTCCCTCTCTTTTCACTCAGGAATATAAGCATGGCAGTTGTACTCAGTGGCCCTGTGTGCATTCCTGGTTGTTCTGCTGAGTAAGAAAGAATTAAAATATTCAGCTAAATTAGGCACTGAATTGGAATTGTTAAAGGTGAGAAGAACAACCTAAAAAATGTCTTCACATTACAATCCAACTACAAGGTGGCCTTTATTTGCCAGAAGAGCAGGAACAGCACTCAGGTCCAATAGGAACTAATATAAAATTGACAGCATTTTATTCTTTTCTTGCCTTCAAAACACCAGGTGGGGAGAGAGGAGACCAGGCTCTAAGAAACGCAAAAACTGCACTTTGTTGGTGTGCAGCTCTTGGCTCTTTTGGAGACCTAAATGTGCATCTTCACTGCAAAAGAAAAGTATTTGGGAAACCTCTGATCCAAGTGATGATATTCCCACTCTGGCAGAGGCACAGTGAACCCTCACTCTTCTGTACCATCGAGTACATGTTTTTTTTCCTGCTGGTTAACCATAAATTGCATTTGTTCTGTAAAAACTTGGTAACATACAAAGCTGTAGTGCATGCTGTTAACAGCAGTGGCTTCCACTTTCTTCTTGCAGAGGTGTTGAACAAGTTTTCTGGAATGTGAGGGGAAACTGAAAAGTTTTAAAAGTTAGGAAACAGCATTTCATGGGCCTTTTGTAGTGATAAATGCCAAGGCAATCTAGAGATGTAGGAGGTGGTGTTTCATTCCTAATGAGAACAATGAAAAGTTCTTTAGAGCCTTTAATTATGCAAGTTACAGAACTGGAGTATCACTTACTTTCTTCTGTGCTCTTTTAACAGCCTTGAAGCTTGAGAAATAGGAGTGATACCGAATGGAAACAGTTCCTATTTGAGTTGATAATAGGGGAACAAAAGCGGTGCAGTTTTTCCTGGAGAGCTTTTAAAAGCAGTTGATGGTTCTAAGTGATACAAAATGGATAGTTAGGGTAGGCATCAGATCTACTGATGAATTTCAGGTGTGGCAGTGAAGGTTTCATAGGGCTGTGATTTGATACTGAAAACTAACCAGTGGCTTGTGACTGGGAGAAAGTGTTAGAGAGAAGAGCAACTGATCTGGGACCCGGGACTTATTCACTCTGAGAAATGTCCCTTTGGCTCACTGTAAGTCATAAATTTGCCATAAAGTGATCACAAGGTAAAATGTTGACTCCTTGGGATAGAAAGAGCATAGAAACAGTCTTTTGGCGCAAAAGGCTATATGAAGACTGTTGTAGCTAAAACAGGCTGAGAAAGAGGAAATATTTTTTTGCAGGTTTGCATGAGAGGGAAATTGTAATAAATTAAAAACCTTCTAGCTCAAGACAGTAGTAACAACCCACACTAAAAAATGTGTGGTGTTTTAATAGTGTCTGCCTTAATGCACTGATATATTACATTGGTTCCAAGTAGTAGTATCTATCAGTGATAATCCAGTATAAGCCTACTACTGTATATGAGTTCAAAGGAGAGTTATGATAGAGCAGCAGAATATAGACTAGATATGCAGCTGTTGGAGCAAGTCCAGAGGAGGTCCACGAGGATGATCAGGGGGGTGGAGCACCTCCTGTATGAGGACAGGCTGAGAAAGTTTGGGCTGTTCAGCCTGGAGAAGAGAAGGCTGCATGGAGACCTCAAAGTAGACTTCCAGTATCTGAAGAGAGCCTGCAAGGTTGCTGGAGAGGGACTCTTTGTCAGGAACTGTAGCAATAGGACAAGGGTTGATGGGTTTAAACTTTAACAGGGGAAGTTCAGGTCACATATATGGAACAAATTCTTTACTGTGAGGGTGGTGAGGCACTGGGATAGGTTGCCCAGAGACGTGGTGAATGCTCCATCCCTCGCAGTGTTCAAGGCCAGGATGGACAGAGCCCTGGGTGACATGGTCTAGGGTGAGGTGTCCCTGCTGTTGTCAGGGGGGTTGGAACTGGATGATCTTAAGGTCCTTTCCAGCCCTAACTATTCTATGATTCTATGTCTTAGTCTTAGGGAAAACTGTGATAAAGAAAATGTTATAGAAGTTGTTTCTTGGATATTATCTAGAATACCAACAGAATAGTAATGCTGCTTGGAGAGTATAAATTAGATGCTAATTGGGTAAATCTGGGGAGATGGGTTCCAGTGTTCAGTTTTGATTATAAAGGCAGAAATGAGAAGTCAAATACTGTGATTGCATAAATGGCTAAAAGCAGTCTATTTGTGCCTGTTTTTACGAGTATGAGTTGTACCCAGGCTTGACAAGGCTTTATCTGGAATGCTTGAGGGTTTTTTTTACCAGGCTGTGAAATGAGTGAAGACTAGAAGGGATGTCTGCAGTTTTCATGGATGGAGTTCTTTAGCAAGTTGTATTACAATGAAAGAATGAGCTAACTGAGCACGAGTAGGATATAAAATGAATCTGAAGCTTAAGCACAGAGTTGGATGTTGGCACTGAGAAAGTCTCCTCTTTGCTAGCAAGTGTGGCATTCTTTCAAAAATGACCCCAGAACTCAACAAAGTTGAGTTTGTAACCCCCAACTTGCAAAGCTGGAGTGCAGTAAAAGGATGAAACCTCAGTTTCCAAGTAGTAGACGACTGAAGTTCATATTTAAAAACAAAGAACTCCTCAGTCAACAACAGCTTCAGGATAGCCCTATGAAAATTTGCTTACTGAAGGTGAAAATTGTATTTAGTGTAAGCTGAAGTTTTCTGAAGTTCTTTGAAGAATATCCAAGCAAGGGATATGAGCAAAGATCTGAATCTGGCATTTATATCTTAAAAGTCCAGGTTGTCTTTTTCTCAGCTGCCTTTAGGGGATGATAGGAAAGTTTAGGATCAATGAACTAGAACTTCTGGATGTTCTCCTTTATGATCAGGCAAAACTGGTAGAAACTGTTCTTGTATTGATAAAAGCACAAGTTGGCATACAACTAGCTGGTGGTATGTCCTGGGTTCTGGTTTCCCACCTTCCAGCTGACAAAAGCAGAACAAAGAAGAAAAGACTGTTTATGTATCACAGGCAAATAGAAGTTGAGTCACGGATATTAATAGAGAAAAATCCATCAAAAATGCACCCGTGGGGAGAAAGAAATTCCCATGGTCCAGGTAAGGTGTTTAGTTATATCTTACAGCACTTCCAGTGGAGTGCCCTTAAAGAGATAAAGTGGCAATTACTTTCACTTTAGACTTCAGCAGAGAGAGGTTCTGGCACATCTTTGAGAGATCCTGAGAATCAGGAAGAAAGAAATTGAGACAGTTGTGCCTTTATAGAAGGAATTGGGAAAGTTCATGTTTTTAGAAATTAATTTGTATGGAATGAAAGAAGCTGTTCACAAAGAAACTACTGAGAATGTGTTTCAAGGAAAAGGGAGAGACTGATAAAACTTCTCTCCCACACACTATGATTCAGGTATTAATGAGGAACCCTAGAAACAATCCAGCTAGTTTTTGATGACAAGGAGGTGTTTTGACAACCAATAGAGGTTTGTGTTCTAATACAGCATTTTCTTTCTATTCTAAAAGTGTGTGTGATTACACATAATAAGGAATTGTGAAGGACTTTTTATATTAATCTTTACCATCCTTTTCGTGTAAGTTTGTATTGCACTTCTCAGAGATAAGGTGATGTTTTGTCCTACGTGGAGTTCAACAGACGGCTAATGTATTGTCATAGGTTCAGTAGAAGTTGAATGTATTATCAAGACTTTCTGCTTAGAAGTTGTCTTTTCTCCTAAAACTACTATACAAATGCATTTTTTAACAAAATGGTTTTATTGATAGTGAACAGATGGAGGAATCCAAAAAGCCTGTGTGCATCATATAGGTTTATAGAGAGAATTTCTTGTAACAGTCTTCCAATACCGAAAGGAGCTGACAAGAAACCTGGGGAGGAACATTTGACAAGGGCCTGTAGGGACAGGACAAAGGGGGAATGGTTTTAACCTGACAGAGGTGAGATTGAGATGAGATCTTAGGCAGAAGCTCTTCTCTGTGAGGGTGGTGAGGCGCTGGCACAGGTTGTGTGTGTGCCCACACAGGTTGTGACTGCCCCATCCCTGGCAGTGTTAAAGGCCAGCTTGGACAAGGCTTGGAGCAGTGTGGTCTAGTGGAAGGTATCCTTGCCTATGGCAGGGGGTTGGAACTGGATGAACTTTAAGGTCCCTTCCAACCCAAACCATTCTGTGATTCTATACCAAAGATTTTCAGTGATAACAGTCAATATAAATAACCAATATGAATAGCTGAAATAAACATGTTTTAATACCTTGTATTTCAGGCCATAACTTCTGTGCTGAAGGACACAGATGTGGTGAAAATTCTGAGTGCAAAAACTGGAACACAAAAGCGACTTGTGAATGCAAGAGTGGTTTTCTCTCTGTCCAAGGGGATTCTGCCTACTGTGAAGGTAAACAAGAATTCCAGTACCTGCCCCCTTAAAGTCCTATTTGGAAACATGGTGCTAAATAAATGATTGAGGAATGGATTTCATGGCAAGATTTCATTTCAATAGGTTTCATTTCATGATGGTGAATGTCACAAAGGGGTTTTTTTGCCTTCATAAATGTGGACTGCAGATGATTAGTGATGCTGGACCATTCAGATTGCCTGTCTATGGGTGTGCTTAATTGCTGCAGCTGTGCCTGGGCACACTGTGACCCTGCAGGCATTAGCAACGGTAAAATACTGTTTCTTTTTCAGAGATAGCATCTACCTTCTAAAATGTTTTTTAGAGAACAACATCTTTGTAATTTAAAAAGGAAGTGGGAATTTAGGAAGTTTAGGAATTCTGCTAGTGTATGTGAGCAAGGTCAGTGTGTGGGTGTACTGAGTCTTGCACAAGGAAATTATGATATGCAGTCCTTCCCGAAGCACTTCTGTGGGACAAGGTCTTTACTGAAATGGTTTTCATATGATCCAGAAGAGACCTGTTTCTGAGGAGTGTGTACCTGAGGTGCTTCTGTTGATGTATTATTCCATCACAGGAATGGGTGCAAGGGGACATTATTCTCCTTTTTTGTTTCTCAGTGTTTTCTAGAGCTTGCTGTTATTCATAGCTATGATGTACTTATTAAAAACTAAATGGATGAATCAACATATACCACATCCCTTCCTGCCTTTTCATTGTGGTTTGGGGTTTTTTTGTATGTCAGGCTGCAATATTTAATCTTTCGGCCATCATTTCCCTGGATTCTGTTTCCAGTGGTGATGGAAGGGAGGTGGCACTTTTGACAAGCTGTGAAAAGAGACTGTAGAAATTGGAAGACAAGAATGAAAGGATATACAAGTGTAGACTGGGCTTAAACGATCCTGCTTTTGTAAAAAGACTTTTGAGTATGTAAGTGAACAGGATTGCTTGAAATAGCTGTTTTTAGAGCTGTTCAGTAAATTACAACTATAAATCTCAAGGTATTTAGTCAGTTCTTTACAAACAGAAATGTGAACAGTTCTGTGCGTGCACGTTCAGTGACTGGGAGAACAGTTTACCCATTTGTTTTTAAAGGTAGGCAGCAGATACACTGTAGACAGAGCAATTTTTTAGTACAAAACCCTTATGAGAAGAGCTGCCCTTACATGCACTGCAAGGGCTTCTCAGAAACCGGAAAACAGCAGCAAGGCGCTTTATCAACTGTGATACAGAATTCAGGATTTGTTCTTTTTTTTCTGTTTGAAAAAGAAAATTAGTGCTTAGTGCTGTTATTTAATAGTAGCAGACTATTTACAGTAGCAGTATTTACAGTATTTACACTATTTACGAGTTTACAAATATTTACAATATTTACACTATTTACAGTAGCAGTATTTACTAGTAGCAGACTATTTACTAGTAGCAGACTGTTCCCCTTTTTTAAAAAAAAATTAACATCTTGATTCAAACAGTTTTGGCGATGTTGGCAGTGCACTGGTGGTAGTGGTGGGGAAAACGAGTTATTTTAAGAAGTTAGTGGGAATTGCAACATAACTGGTCTGTATTGCGTGACATTCTGGAAGGGCAAATGGAATTCCTGGTGTCTGAGCATGTGGGTGAAACCTGAGGCAAGAGAACAAACACAGCTGCTTTTGCTGCCTCAGAGCATGGGATAGATGAGAGAGAGCGGCTTTATGCATATGATGAAATTACAGATTTGATGAATGGAGAGTAGTCTTCAGGAGGTAACATGGAGAAGAGAAGGCCCTTTAGCAAGGGGAACTACAGGCTGACAAATTGGTTAGCCAAGAGGTGGCTTTGCTCAGCCCTATGAAGAGCTTCCTTTCACTCCTCGGAACAGCTTTCTGCATAATTGCCTTCTATGCCTAACCTGATTTGTCTCGTCTATGTGTTTCATCTGCTAAATAGCAGCATTTCAGAGCTCGCTGTATAACATTCTCAAATCCATTGTGAAGCTGTAATTTATATCGGTGATGTCAAAGGCATGGATCTGAAGGTACAGTTTGGCAGGATGTTCGTACAGGATAGGGGTGGAATCTTTTTGGCGAGTGTTGGATTTCTGTGTAGTGCAAGAATAAAATACACAGAACACCTGAACAAGTAGGAGTAAACATTCACAACACCTGTGGAAGCAAGGAAGGTGTTATTCTCAGCTATAGTTCTGAATCTGTCTTCAGCATTCTGAAGCTTTTGAACTTAAGAGACATTAAGATTGACGTTTCCTTTGAGATGGCGAGATTCAACTATTTCATACTCATGATGTGCTGGTAAGTGGCACCTTACTTCAGAGTACTCCAGATAATTAACTTGGAGCTTTCCAGATTTCTCCTCTCTGCCGATGTACTTGAAGTACTTGTGCATATGAATTCTAATGTAGGGTATTATTTTACCATACCTGCTTTTTGTTGTTATTTCTGCTCTCTCTTACTCACCTAGTTTTATTCTGCTGGACCATATGGCATCATTTTGATCTGGTAAGGTCTCTGAAGAGTTGTTTTGAGTTTGCTTTGCTTTTTTGACTTGTATTTGTGGGTTTTTTTAACATTCCATCTTCACATTTGCAGTAAGGAGGAAAAATTAAAAGGATTCTTGATTTTGTCAGAGAATTGTTCATCAGCAGATTTAGAAAATAAATAACAAGAATCTGAGGGGCTTTTACTATTAATTCTCAGTAACTACTTTTCAAGTAGTCAGCAGCTCCTCATGTCAAAATACACATCTGGCATAACCACTCACTATATGCATTCCATCTTTGGAATAACATAGATGTGTTTAGGGAAGACAGTTTCTGAAAACAAACAAATAAATGAAGCTAGTAATGAATGAAGGGGGTAAGTGCAGATTCTCAGTATGCTGTAAAAAAGCCATGTGTTTCACTTAAAAGCAAAAAAGTTGAGCATTTTTTTTTTTATGTTTACCTACTTGTCATGTGTATATGAGACATAATTGGAACATTCATCATTTGCAGAGAGACATCTAGAGATATTTCTATCATGTTGTCTGAGCTTTAACTACTGGTAGGGATACTTATGTACAAGTATTGGACCCATGCCCATTTATCTCTGTCGCATATGCATGGGTAAGTTCTGGCAACTGCACAAGTGGGACCAAGTTCAGTGTCTGCAGGGTACAAGGATTCTAGCTGTAGCCGCACATGCACACTTGCTGGCATGTGAACACCTGTGTTGGGGGCTCAAAGTTGCAGCCTGAGAATTAGTTACATATGGAGCAGCAGTTCAGTGGCAAAACCAGGACCAAAATGGGAATTCACTGAGGCTGCCTCGTGGTGATCCTTCCAGGCACGTTCTGTGCTGTGTAGAGGAGCCTTGAAAATCCCACAGCTGTGAATTTTGTTTGGAAACTAGTGAATGAAATGAAGTTTTTATCCTTCAGTAAAAGAACCAACCAGCCAAAAAACCCCAACAACAAAGACCCAAACTTCCCACAGCCTAAATGGACAAATCTGGTTTCTCATACAAATAATAATAAAAATATTATTATTATTATTAATAGCAAATGTGCTTTGCCTTTAGTAATAGCATAGCTCTGGGTTGTTCCACTAAATATTATCTATTGCCTTTTTCATTCTGTGAGTGTACTTTCTTTCCTATAGATGGAAGACCAAAATTAGTTGTAAAAGTACAAAAGTCTCTAAATCCATGACAAGTGTCACTATATACTGACCCATTTTTGGTAAGTTAGTAAGTGACTTGCTGATGTGGTTCTGGGTATTCAAAGCTGATGTGCATATGCAAAACCGAGTACAAAAGTTCAGAAACAGTTGGAAAAGGCATTATTGCTGACCTAGGGCTTTGCTATACCCTTCACTCTCTGCTTTCTCTTTAATCATTTCAGCATGCACATTTTGCATCTATTTCCAGCATTTCTCCTCATGCCTTTTGTTCAGATTAATTTGGAATCGAGTTATGTGCTGATGGTACATGCTGTCTGTATTAAGTGGAAGCTATTCTGGATTTATTTAGAGTTACTGAGCTTTTGGCATTATCCAGATGTGGTAGGGTTACACTGATGGATAGAAATGTTAATGTATTTCTGCTCACAACTGGAGTGGAGAGATATATGATTTATATATTTGTATTAAATTTAATTTTCAAATAATAAGTAGGTTCCCCATTTTCTCAGTGTATGAGGAGCTATATTTGAAACTGAAAATAAGACTGTCCTAGTAAGAAAAGGAAGCCTTACCTGGTCTTCATGGATGTAGGATCTGTCTGTTTCCTGGTGTACATGTGTCTGTGCAGGTTTTTCTGTGCAGAAACTGGGACAAAATCCTTTGTTGTCTTGCTGGGGTATTGTGAAGTTTACTGGATGAAGACAGGCTGAGAGAGCTGGGCTTCTTCAGCCTGGAGAAGGGAAGGCTCTGGGGAGACCTTAGAGCAGCCTCCAGTGCCTAAAGGGGCTACAAGAAAGCTGGAGATGTGCTTTGGACAGGGTCCTGTGGGGCAGGACAATAATACCACAAAGTAGACTGAACTAAGTGCAGAAAAGTAAGCAAACTGCTGATACAGGAAGAGAGAAGTTTGGTTTTGTTTTTACTTCCTAAATGTTATTGACAACTGAGGAAAGGCATTCTATAAAATATTCATGTCCATATTTAATTTTCAGAAGGATAATTCCTCTGACTCTGTAAGATTTTTGACAGGGAAATTGATTTCATTCAGGGGGGCAGCTGCTCCTGGAAAATCTCTTAAAAAGTGCTTTTTTCTAAGACATCTGCCACTATTTAATAATCTCCTTCTCTGTACCTGAGTCTGTTTGAAGGCTGTGGAAAAGAGTTAAAAGTAAGTTAGAGAGAGACTTTGATTCAAGTAATGGAAATTAACACAAAAGTCTGTACCGCATCCACAAAGACAACTCGTATATTGATGGTAGTTTTCTGTTTGGTTTGCTGACTCTTACACTATATTTAATATGCAAATTTTTTTCCCCAAAAGAAAGCTTACCATTTTTCCAGTTAATGTGTCTGCTCTTCATATCTGAAGGGTAAATTTCAACATACCTTTTGGGAATTCTAGATAGTTTTTAACTCTGTTCTTGGAACTTTCTTTTAATTTCCTTCTTTCATTTCTAGATTAGCTCAGTTTTCCTTCTTGCTATTGATAGTTTCTGATTTATTGCATTTTATTAACTTGTGTTTTTTTTATCGGTTCTGTTGAAGATGTAGCTGTGTTTATGTCTTGTCCTGAATTCCTTCACTGAAGTTGTGTATGTCTCATATCAGTTGTCCCTGTAGGGATTACTGTGTTTCAGGAGTAGAAAATTATTTTCTGTCTGCTTACAGAAGAAGAAAGTGCTTGAAAATGATGACGATGAAATTGGCCATGCAAATTCCTTTCTTATCTCTCATCTTCCTTAAGATGGTTTACCTCTCAGCTTCATTTTCATTATTTTGTTTCCCTAATTCTTATGACTCATTTTTTCCCTTCAAGCTTTCACCAGAGAATGTGTCTGTACATATCGGTAGCTATTAGCACTGAGATAATGATATGAATGCATAGTAGCATCTTCAGACATGAATGTGAGTTAGTGTTAGCTCAGCAACACAGCATGTTTTGCAGAAGGAAAGATCATATTTGCAGAGAGTTTGCACTGAAGAACTCCTGGTTGCCTCAGGGCTGGCTCGGGGCACAGGCAGTGCAGGCACTGTGCTGAGACAGCAGACCTCCATCATGCAGGTTGGCCATGCGCTTACTCTCTTGGAGCCCAAGATGTAGGGCTTAGTGATGCTTCTGCTTTTCTGTTTCCTCAGGAGATCTCTCAGGGTTTTGTTTCCTTCCATGAGGCAGTAAAACCTGATTTTGTGCAGAGCTGATTCAGTGCTTTGCGATGTCATGACTGTGCTATTATGGTCATGACTATGCTATGGTGGGATGCTGTGGCAGCCTGAAATCGTTGCTGATACATTCCTGTTTCCAGGATTAGGAACGATCCTGATTATTTTATCTCCATGAAGCTTTTCCTCACCACTAGAATATGGACATTGTTTTCCATTGTGAGTTTCTTAGGCAAAAAGAATTTTGCAGTATTTATATATATATTTGTATTGTAACTTCACCAAGTAGAAAATTGGGCAAACATATGGGAAGATCAGGATCATGACTAGATGATAGAAGCTGTCTAACCATCAACTAAGCCAATTCAGACTCTTAAGACGTGAGTCTTAGAGATGCCAGGTTCCTGCATGTGAGCTGTTTTTCAGTGAAGCACTTTCTTTCCTTGGGGTTATCATGTCTGCTTAAGAGCCTCTGTGTTGGTAATGAAAAGTTTCCTCCATTTACTTGGGCACAAGTGACAATAACCTTTGAAGGTCAGGCCTTCTACTCTGTTCTGGAGCTTGCTGTAACCTGTTACCCTTTAGGTGACTTGACCTGCTGTTTTGGCTTTCAGTCTAGCTGGCTGAAGCACTGCTACTGTGAAAAGGTCAGAAGCAAGTTGAAGTGCACTCAGTCTGTGAGAGAATGTAGGGTACAATTTCCAGTCTTTCTTTCCCATAGGAAACAGTTTGGAGCCTGGTGCTGCCCTTATGTGTGATTTTCATCTGACAGTTTTCCTGTATAAACAGTAAGATACAGTTTGGCTAAAACGTGACCCACCTTTGTGGGTAAGGCTGGTTGGACAGCTGATGCTTGACAGCACAACAGCTGCAGTGCACCAACATACCTGTTAGTCACGAGCACCTCGCTGGTTTTACTGGCAGTGCTACCTTCCGGAACAGCTACAAAACACTGGATGTTAGAGAGATGCACAGCTTTTGCCATACACCATTTTGCTTGCCAGGAGTGCTAGGGTTTTTATGGGTACACGGGAAAACTGACACTTCAGTCTGAGTGCTAACAGGTTCTGTTGCTTGGTTAGCATTGGCATTGTTGGATATTCATTAATGTGTAACAGATGATGAATGTGGAGGCGGACTGAACCATCCTATCTCATTAAACATTTGGGAGCAAATGAATTTCTGTTTCAGGTGAGTAAAATCCTTTTTCTCTTAGTTAGCATAATATAAATAGCTGGAGCTCAGTTCTGTCTGTTCTGCAATTCACATGTGTCTTGAAATGAACTAATGAGGAACACAGAAAAGAGAACTGCATCTTGGACTACACAGGAATGTAATCAATATAAATTCCCTGGAGCTGTATCTGTTTTGTGCTAGGTTCCCATTGATTTTGTAAACATTTTAGCATTAGCCATTATCCCCTTTGAATATAAATCATTTCCCAGTAGCTCTCCTGTATTTTAATTAACGCTAAAGTGACCAACTTGAGAATTCTTTCTTTCATGTTATTGCTAAACTAAAGAAATTCTCCCTCATTTTTTTCACAGCCTTAATCTGACCCCTGTGAAATCAGTAAGCATATGGAATGCTCAAGCAGTGGTGATGCTGAGAAAACCTGAGACAGCCAGAAAATGTCAAAGTTAGATACTGTAAGAAAATCAGAAATCTCAGGGGAAAATCGACCCATTTGAAAATACTTTGCTAATTTGTGTGAGTTTTTGTTCCAGTTGGTAACTCCCTGTTTTTTCAAAGTAAAACAGGAGATGGAGACAGTGTTGTAGGGCTAAAAAGCTGGGACATGGACATTCTGCCCTCATTCTGATTTCAAGATACAGGGGGCATTAGCTGTCTAGTCCTTTTAAATTGAATTAGTTGAAAAAAAAACCACACCCAAAACCCTTTTGAATCTACAGCCTGGTTGCTTGGTGCAATTCTTTTGTCTTGGAAAAGAATATTACTTAAGTTGAAGAGATGATACTGAAGTTACTTTGTTATGACATAAAAATAAGTATCCAACAACTAGCATAAAAGCTGGCACTGTTATTTCTTGAAAAAAAAATATATATACATATATATGTATCTGTAGGATGTATTTTGACTTGTAGATTGAAAGACTATCATCTGTTAAACTGTTTGGAGCTACAGGGGATAAAATGAGTTAGGGCTGTCTAAAGAGATGCTGGTTTTTGATATTCCTGACCAGGGGTGCATTTAAACCCTAGGGGAATTTTCTTTGAACATGTGTCAGTTGTGTATCTTATCATAGGTTGGTTTGTGTAGTGGAGCATATTAGATTGTTGCTTGGCTATATCCAGAAAAAAAAGATGCTTTGCTTGAGACTATATTTTGGTTGCAGTTGTTTAACCAAGAGCAGGACTGAACTGCTGTGTAATGCTTACCTGAATTGCAGGAATAATGTCATGTCAGGGTAGGTGTATAGACAGGAAATAGCCTGCATATGTATGCAAATACGTATCTGTAATTAACCTGAATCAACATGCTTTGGTTTTTGCTGTCTTTATAGTTAGCATTCCTTAAGAGATCTTATTGCCCTGCTAGAAAAGTGTCCTGGTTTCAGTGGGGGTAGAGTTAATTTTCTCCATAGTACTTAGTGAAGAAGGGCTGTGTTTTGGCTTCAGTCTGAGAATAGTGCTGATAACACACCAATGTTTTAATTGTTGCTAAGTAATGCTCACACTGATCAAGGTCTTCTCAGTTTCTCCTGCTCTGCTAGTGAGGAGGGGCATGAGAATCTGGGAGGAATCAATGACAGGACAGCTGACCCAAACTACCCAAACGGGTATTACATACCAGAGCACATCATGCCCAGTATAGAAACTGCAGGGGAGTTGGCTATGAGACGCTGATCGCTGCTCGGGGATGGACTGGACACTGGTCTGTATGTGGTGAGACACTGGACTGGGCATCATTTGTCTTTTTGGGGACGGGGAAGGTTTCTTCCTTCCTCTTTTTCTTTAGTTCCTATTAGTAGTATTATGGTTGTTGTTAATATTTTCATTATTAAAATATTTTACATCTATTTAAATTATTTAACTGTTCCTATCTCAGCCCATGGGTTTTTATCTTTCATACCATTCTCCTCCCCATCCCACTGGGTAGAGGGAAGGGAGTGAGCAAGTGGCTGCGTGGTACATAGCTGCCAACTGGAGTTAAACCATGACAGGTAGCTACAGGATGCCACTGTAGTCATGGGGTTTGTTCTTACACATGGTTAGGTGTATCAGTAAGTTTGTGTATGTAGCACATGGCAAGGGGAGATCTAAAGATAGAGGAGTTACATATGGTTGTAACTGCTTTTATTTCTACAGTGTCTGGGACTTATGCTTTTGGACACAGACTATCACTGTGATAGGTGTTATTCAGATGTATGATAAAAACTGGATTCACTTTTCAGGAGACTTTATAACCAAGTATAAGACAAGAGACTGTATTTTAGGTGTGAGGAAAAAGATGCTGGAGTGTGGTTTGAAGCTAAAATCCTAGAACACCTTTTTGAAGTGAATTTCTTTTTTAAAACTTAGAATAATTCTGCTGACTTGCTTTGGTTGTGGTGATTAAAATCAGGCAGAGGCCTCTCCTTCTATAAAGTAGGAAGTTGCAGAAAGTTCTTATTCAGTGAGAATTGTCACCTCTGTGACAGCCTTTGCCCCATGTGAAGAAGTACATGATGCCCAGCTACAGCTCAGATCTCAGCAAGGGTTTCCTCTCATCACTGCTCTACAGGGCTGGCAGTTGCCCGAAGGCAGTAGTGGTTCATTTCCACCCAAGGGAAAGCTGCAGGGAGCCATACTACTCCACAGAATCATAGAATGGTTTGAGTTGGAAGGGACCTTGAAGTTCAACCCCCAGCGAGCATTCTTTTCTGAAGGCTTGATCCCCATCTAGCAAGAACTCACAGAGACACTTGTTTTTTGTAACTCAACCCCAGGTCAAACACTGTTTGGCGATAACAATAGGAAACCAGAGACAGGTGGAAAAATGCAAGAAGGTTGGAGAACACCTTTATCTAAACCATTTATCAGGGCTTTTGGGCATCATGGAAAAGTGTTGTTCCAAGGAGGTTTTGAACAGATTGAAATGCTTGGGGTGACGCTGTTAATGCAGAGCTAATCTCCAGTGCAGTGTGAAAGAAACAAATGCCTGTTCTTGTTATGGTTGTTGTGAAAGGTGACTGTCATGATTTGGTTCTAGTTGGGAGTAAATTTACTGACACCATATGAGGGATTATAGGTTAAATGGGAGGAGTACATGCTAGCCCTTGAAATTAAAGAAAAACATTGTAGGAAAAGGCAAATCAGTGAAGGAAAGTATAGAGAAGTATGGTGAAATCTTTAATTGAAATAAATAATGTGGACTTGGACTCGTACATTTGGCATGTGTAGCTTCACATAATGCTGAGGTTAGGGCTGCTGAGGGCTGTGTGGTACTTCCTTTCTATGTGTTGGTTCTCCTCCTTGGCCAGTGGGGAAGAAGCTAGGGCTAAAAACTGTTCCCTGTTACACATCTGATGTCTTCTCTGATAGGAGAAGTAGCGCTGGTTGGATCTGGGAGGACACTGCAGTGCTCAGCTTGATTTCTCTGGTGTTTTTGTGCTCTGGTGTTCAGCTCAGCAGTCTGTACCCCAATTAGCTTTGCTCATGAGATGGCTTGTGATAAGTGTGTGCTGACAAGACAGTATATGCATGGATGAAACATGACTTATTAAAACTTTTAATAAGCTTTTTCCTGTGAAAATCTAGCACTGTGGTGCAAGAGAACCACAGAACAGAGTCCTCAGTAGATAGTGAGGCAGGGATTATGTTGGGGTCGCAGCTGTGAAGTACTGAACTAAACATTGCCTGAAGGTTTAGATAGGTTTTGTCTTAAATGTGGTGTTCTGTTCTCATGTTCCTCTGCACTTAGAAGCCAACTCTTAATATTTAACCAGCAAGGTTGGCTTGAATGGCATGTGAATAGTGACATGTAAGCATGAGAATAAATGCTAGTGTATGATCCAGTCCCTATGTTCCTCAGCATTTGTGTCATGAATTTCCATTTAACGACTGCAAGTGTTGTACACCAAGTCCCACCTCTCTTCTGTCACATTCTTTACCCTTGGAAAAGAATGAGTGATGTTTATTCATTACCTCCAAGTCACAGATGAGGAGCAATTCTGAAGAATGTTAATAAACTGGATGTGAAGGTACCTGTGCTGGTCAATGAGAAAATGAACATGAGCCAGCTTCAGTGTGCTCTTGCAGCCCAGAAAGCCAACCGTATCCTGGGCTGCATCAAAAGGAGTGTGACCAGCAGGTTGAAGGAGGTGATCCTGCCCCTCTACTCTGCTCTCGTGAGACCTCACCTGGAGTATTGTGTGCAGTTCTGGTGTCCTCAACATAAAAAGGACATGGAACTGTTGGCACAAGTCCAGAGAAGGGCCATGAGGATGATCAGGGGGCTGGAGCACCTCCCATATGAAGACAGGCTGAGAAAGTTGGGGCTGTTCAGCCTGGAGAAGAGAAGGCTGCGTGGAGACCTCATAGCAGCCTTCCAGTATCTGAAGGGGGCCTATAAGGATGCTTATAAGGGAGGGACTCTTCATTAGGGACTGTAGTGACAGGAGAAGGGGTAATGGGTTCAAACTTAAACAGGGGAAGTTTAGATTGGCTATAAGGAGGAAATTCTTTCCTGTTAGGGTGGTGAGGCACTGGAATGGGTTGCCCAGGGAGGTTGTGAATTCTCCATTCCTGGCAGTGTTCAAGATTGAACATCAGGTTGGATGAAGCCTTGGGTGATATGGTTTAGTGCGAGGTGCCCATGTCAGGGGGGTTGGAACTCGATGATCTTAAGGTCCTTTCCAACCCTAACTATTCTATGATTCTATGAAGAAGTGTTCTAAGCTTTGATTGTGTGAGTTACTTATTTCTGAGCAGCAGCATGGTCTAGCCACATCCATACTCATACATATTTATACACTAGTATATTTTAGCTGTTAGCCCCATCTATAGCTTTAGGCTGTTGTTTTGTCTGTTGTAATCATGTTGCAATAATTAAAACATCAGAGGAACAAACAACCAAATCCTCATTTTAGTGTAATAGAGCTTATGATGCCTGTCAGATAGAAGTAATGAGTTTTTGCATGGAAAGGATAGAATGGGAATGCTGTCAGGACTGTGTGCTCACCAGACGGTGTGTCAAGGAGGCACTGAGTACACCTGAACTTCATGGAACTTACTGGTACAGTGCACATTGGGCTTTTCTGGTTTGTTCCTTTCCAGCAGGGTATTGTACTAAAAGGCGGCATTTCTCACATCTGAGCAAAGCCAAGTTTATTCATCAGCTGCTTTCCTGGCAACGTTTACTAAGTTCTCAGTTACTGTGAAGGGCATTGCTCTGTTCAAAAGTGCTAGTCATGGTGTTTTCCAAAGGTCTCATTACACTCACAGCAAATCTCAGGCTGTCACTGTTGGTTTGGATTTTTTTATGCCTTTGGACAGGTTAGCTGTGTAGGCTTACCATCGTTTTACATTTTTCTGACAGGCTTCTTGATTTTAGCTGAGATATGTGAGAACTTTGCTGTATCCTTTGATCAACACATGTTACTCTGAAGCTTAGGCCAGCAGTTTTAGTCACCAGCTCTAAAACTGGACATGAATAGTTCAGGCACATTCTGCCTTACTGTGCTTGCCTTTAGTCTCTAGGTGGATGTGGTGTGAGAGTTGAGAGCTATTTACAAGTGGTTTAAGCAGAATACAAATACTTTCCCAAGCCTTTAATCTTTGTGTTTTGTTGGGTTTTTTTTTTCCCCTATTTCCTATTTTCTGTGCATTTTCTAATGTCTTAATTTTCAAAGTTACTGAAAAGGCTTTCTAGTCCCTCCATTGGCTCCTTAAATTCTACTTCCAGTGGAACGAGAGCTCAGTGTGGTCCCACAAAAGCAGCATTGTTGTGTTGCCACATGCTGGATCCCAGGAACCTGTCTCCCGGGGCACCTGGTGTCAAATTCACACAGTGGGAATGACCCAGTGACTCACTGAATGCCACAGGGGCAGAGGCAGTGCTTGCACTAACAGATGGACAAATCCCATCTCTGCTGTCGCCAAAGCAGACGAACAAGTGCAGCACATGCAGAATAAGTGATACATTCTCTCTGAAGAAAACTATACTCATGAGTATAATTGGCCACTGCAGACATTTTGTTCCTGAGAAAATGTTAAGCAAACACTCCGTGAGCTCTTTGGCATGATTAAAAAACCCAGCATGGCTCTTTTGAATCAGTAAGGCAGACTTGAATCACATTATCCAGGGTTTATTATGACATTTCAAATGACAGTAATCCGCATGTCCCAGGTGACAGCCTGGGTCATTGAATGTTAGTTTGATTGAACATAAGATCCTGCTTTTAAAGTCAGCAAATGAGGTTTTTGTCAGAATGCAATATATAGTAAGAAACTGTTATTAAAATCATAACAGGGCTTGTCTACTGCCAGTTTCCTGATGTGGCAGTTGAAGTCATCCTCAATTTCTTATATGTTTCTTTCCCTCATCATTGTGCTGGTTTGGGCTGGAATAGAGTTAATTTTCTTCATAGTAGCTGCTATGGGGCTGTGTTTTGGATTTGTGCTGGGAATGGTGCTGATAATTCAGGGTTGTTTCTGTTATGCTGGGCAGTGCATACCGAGTCAAGGCCTTTTCTGCTCCTCATCCCACCTGTGAGCAGGCTCGGGGTGCACAAGGAGTTGTGAGGGGACACAGATGGGACAGCTGACCCTAACTGACCCAAGGGATGTCCCATGCCATAGGACATCATGCTCAGCATATAAAGCTGAGGGAAAGGAGGAAAAGCAGGGATGTTGGGAGTGATGGCAGTGGTCTTCCCAAGTAACTATTATGTGTGATGGAGCCCTGCTGACCAGGAAATGGCTGAACACCTGCCTAACCATGGGAAGTGGGAGGTGAATTCCTTGTTTGGCTTTGTTTGTGTGCACAGCTTTTGCTTTGCCTATTAAACACCTTTATCTCAACCCAAGAGTTATCTCCCCTCCCGATTCTCTCCCCATCCCACTGGGGAGAAGTGAGGAAGTGGCTGTGTGGGACTCAGTTGCAACTGGGGTTACACCATGACAGTCATCAATGTGTTACTGTAGAGGTTTGGAACATGTGGTTCTGGATTATAAAACCAGCTTCTTTAAACGTGTTTTTTTAGGAACCTCAGGTAAGCAATCTCTTTCATCCCCTGAAGGAACAAAACGAAAGGGCTCACTGCCCTCTTAGGACCAAACTATTTGTATGCAGTATGTGCCATGCTATATTTAAATAGCTGTAAACTACATGAGGAGGAGAAAGCAGTTGTGTTTTTCTTGTGTTACAAATAGTGCACCAGTTACAGCTGTGGTGAAAATGAATGCAGCGTAAAAATGTACAACTCTTATGTCAGAGACCAGCTGTCAGTCCTTTCTCCTCACTTTGGGAAGTGCCTATTGGCTTTACAAGGGAAATTCCACCCTTTCCTGCTGAATCTTTTTGTGAGCAAATACAAACTGGTTTGAACTTCACCTGCATATGGCTTTGCTCTGGTTGCTGGGAAGGTGGCTAGGGAAGTAACTGAATCCTGTAAAGTGTAGGAGTGACCTGGATGCTAAGTGTATCTGAACACGTTTAATGGTTGGGCTGCTGCACAAAGGGAAGAAGCTGCTTTCTTCTTCACATCTGCTGGGGAAAAAAAGAAAAAAGAAGGTTGTTGCCTTTGAAGAAAGAGGATCAATCTCTAAAGATACTTCAACGCTTAATCTTCAGTTGAAATTCTTAAATTCTCATGACTTTCATGGGTGTTTTTAAGTGCTTAAGTAGGAATTAGGAGGCTCCACGCTTTGGCCCATTGTGCCTGTGTACTCGGGGAAAATGTGAGACAGAGGTGAAGAGTCTCCTTGCTGAACGGAGTGAAGCCTCTAAGCCTGGAGGAGAGGTGGGATTTGAGCTAAACCTTTGCCATTACATTTTATTGGTCAACTAACATGGGTGGCTTCCTGGTCAGAAGATTCACTGATGGGAATCCTGTGCTCTGAATTGCCCTGATCATGCACGTGAACCCTGGGATACCTAAGGGAAGAGATTTTGGTCTAGGAACCAGGTACCTGTACATCTGAGGGAGCTAATAATAGCTACACAGGAGCTGTGATTTTTAAAATAGAAGTTTGGGCCCACGCACTTGTTACGTTGACCTCTGTGTTATTGGACTAATTATTTGGGAAGATGGTCTGCGTATGAGATGGGTTGTCCTTATTAATAGCCTAAGCAGAAAACACTTGCAGTAATTGTGTAGCACTCCTGTTGGCCAGCTGAGCACAAAGAACAAAATAAGAAAATGAATAAAGTGTCTGTATCCTTTAAGGGACCAAAGAAACCAAGATGAAGCAAGCCAAGCCTTTTCTGTGGCATGTTGGCTACTGACCAGGTCACTCAGTCCAGTGAAAAGATCTTATATATATCAATAAATAAACTTAACAGATGTGATTTATGTTTGTGCTCATATTATGAGCTGATGCATAGATGATTTTCTCCACATGAGAGACAAATGTAACTTGAGAATAGTCCTGGTTTAAGATCTTAAAATTAGGTGCCCAGTGTAAAATCCTAACATTCTAGGGAGCCAGGTTGGATGGGGCTTGGAGCAACCTGATCTAGTGGAAGGTGTCCCTGCCCGTGGCAGGGGGTTGGAACTGAATGAGCTTTAAGGTCCCTTCCAACACAAACCAGTCTGGGATTCTAAAAGTTAGAGCCTAATTTACTGTAGAATTTGGTGTAAGATTTGTATCAATTTTAAGGACAGATGGAAGACCTCTAGGTTATATTTGAGTGATAACTGACTTAAATGAATGAGGGAGCAACTGAAAGACTGCTTATGTGCTTACCAGTTTAATATTTGAAGCCTGTAGTAACGTCCTTGAAAAACCTCGTACCCTGTCATCTTTACCGATATTAGTGAAAGAAGAAGGTAGAAAGAAATACGTAGATAGAGAACAGGAGTTTTCTGTGTGCAAAAGTTAAGGGAATACTGCCCCATGCAGTTGCCCCAGATACTGTCCTTAATCTTTGTACTTAATTATTTATTAAAAAAAATGATATCAGTGACAGAAAGCTAAAAATTTGGTGTCCTGGCATTTCTTACCTTCTTAGCAGTGTTAATCACCTGAATGTGTAATTGTGGGTAGATGACTATTCGATCAGTGGTGTTAGAACCAGCAAACTACAGGAAGTAGGAACTTTATATTGAAATAGAAGACCATGGAATTTAGTGTTATGTTAAAATGAAAGAATTTTAACTTCATCAGATGTGTATAATATTCAGCTGGTTTATGGCACATGCTTCATTTAATGTCTTCATTGAAGGCTGAGTAACTTTGTATCCTAACTTGAAAAAGATTCCAAAAGTAAAATTGAAAATTGTTTGGCTCGGAGTGTTTATAAGCTTTGCCATTTATTCCCTTTGAGAAGAGAATACTCTCTTCTAAATGCCAAGTTTCAAGAGCTGGATTTAAAAGTGATATTATTTACCAGCCTACAGGGATCCAACATCTTTTAGAAGTCCTTCCAGTTTTTTGCAGATCATATGAAATAGAATATTTTGGATGATTTCACAGCCTGGAGTTGTTCTCTATACTGTGTTTTACCCATTATAGCAATGTCTAAGCAGAATCTGCACCAGTGCCCAAGATTTTGTACCTGTTCTCACAAATTAGCACCTACTCCACTACTTGTGTGGCCTCACCTCTATAGCGAGGTGTGAGATTTGTGAAAACACCAGTAGATGTTCCACCCACACATCAAAGATCTGGTGTTGAGGGCAGGTCCTGAGGAACCGAATACAATTTCTCATAATTTCTTGTAATTATTACCTCAAAAAGGCTATTTGTGGGTCTTCTTCAAGTGGAATTTGAAGAGATATTTTTGTGTGGAAGGGAAAGAAATGCTGGCAGTATCTGATGTTCTATAAATACACTAGCTTTTCAGGTCCATAGTGCTACTTCTGCTTATTCTTTAGTATGTTCAGGTTAAACTTTCAGGAGTTGTGCAGCATGTCAAGAGCTGATTGTGAGTACAATCATCCCCTGTTCAGGCAGAGAACACTCGGATGCAGTAGCAGAGCCCTGTAGCTGTGAATAATTAGTCACTCACTTGTGACTAAGGACTCATTTGTCATTTTCCTCATCTATTTTTGTGTGTCCACTGATGTTTTTACAGGAAAAGCCAGTGCTGGAAGAAACTGGTCTGAGTTGAGCAAACAAAATCTGTTTTGCTTGCTCAGCAATGGATTACCTTAACAAAAACAATTCCTCACAGGAACCTTGCCTTAAAATCCACCTAGAGATGGAAACTGTATGACTTCCGGTTGGAAAACTATTCCTTTGTTTTGGTGCTCTTAACATTAGCCAGACGATCTTAAGGTCCTTTCTAACCCTAACTATTCTATGATTAGAAGATCTTTTCTAATACCTGATCTGTGATGCAGTTTCAATCCTAATTTAAATAAGATAGTTCAAAAAGAGGAGAGAAAAGAAAAAGAGGGTCTAGAGTTAGTGTTCTGTCTGAGGGTCTGATGTGTCAGTTATCATGTTTTTGCAAATTAGGCAAGCTCCATCATGGAGGAAGTACAAAACATAAAGCTTTCTGCTCCATTCAGCATTGCAGCACATCGGTTGGAGCGTTTCCTCCAGGTGTGGATACTACAGGTCAGATTTGGATTTCCTGGAAAAAGACCAAGAAATAAGGAGATGTTAAGCTAACATAATCTTCATTGAAAGAGCTGAGGTGGTTAGGCTGTTGATGAGGATAACTGCTGCAAAGAAGTATGAAATAATCCTTTTTTTTAACCCTTGTGTCTGATATGTTTTTTTTCTTTGTTAGCTGTTTTGCTGAAAACCAAACACTCATGTTTTGCTCCCACCCGGTACCAGTGTAGTTTATTATTTGTGTGTAGGTGTATAACCTTGCCCTTTTCCAATTGCATTCTGCTTTTAAAGAATTGTTTCTCCAATTTGTCAAGACAGCTTTGAATTCTTATGTCCACCAACATTGTTGTGTTCCTGCCAGGAGAGCAATGTTGGCAGATTTTGTTTGCACGCTCTTTATTTCATCATCCAGGTGAAAGCACTGAAAATAGGAGTCAGGACAAACCCTGTGAAATGGTGCTTGCTAATACTGCGTTTGATTAGTAAGAAATATGAGCTTCACAGGCGGTTGAGAAATCTGTTTAGAACACACTGCACGTCACAAGAAATCCTTAGAGTCTTAGCTGTTAGTGTCTTGAAATAACTCTGCGGTCTTCAGTGACAAATGAAAGAGGAAAAGAGCTAAAATGTCCCACATCCCATCATGAAGGAAGTAACTACTGGATGCTGTTCAGTCTCACCTCAAAACATATTTTGTATTGATTGTGTCCATAGTTGTGTAAATGCTCCAGGGGATCACTGTGTCCTTTGGGAGTTAGAAAGATGTCTGTTCAGCTGATGTAACTGAACAATTGCTTCAGGGTCTGACTCCTCTGTCCCAGCTAAGTCAGCCTCAGTTTAGGTTTTAATCTTGTGAGCAGTCCCATTGAGTTACCTGGAACTACTCAGGTGCTTAAAGTTGAAACCAGGGTGAAGTGCTTTGCCAGTCTGTACCTTTGACTGTTAAACACTTTGAAGATATTTCCGTTGAATGAAGACACTTATCTGCAAAGTTTTCAGCTCTGTGGGATCATGACTTTCTGAACTTCTGGCATTAGAAATCTCTTTTGTACGTGAAACTCTAAATAGCTTGCAGCTCCTACTAGCTGCTGTAGCTCTTGCTATAAGACCTGCCTTTGTAGTGGTGCAGAGAAAACTGGGGCCATCTTTAAGCTATGAAGCAGCTGCGTCTTAATTTATTTCCCTTGTGCTCTTTCAGTTGTTGCTGAACAAAGTCGTATTTGTCACTAGTGTTACCACTTTTTAGCTTCAACAAGTTCACACCTGTGAGCAGTTTGGAATTTAAGACATTGTGTCTAAGAGGAATTAAAGTAGATTAATTATAGATACTGGTGAAGATGGTTAAAGATCCTTCTGCACATTGAAACCTGATTAAACTGGACTGTCAGCTGTGGCTGTCAGTCTCAGAGGAAGTCCTGAGGGCAGTTGGTTTGTATTTGGAGCTTCCCTGCACACCCCTCACCATCTTGTGTGTCTTAAGCTTGTTCCATTTATACATTTAATGGAAAATTGAAAGCATTGATTGATGCTTGATTAAAGAATTACATACTAGAATGTGGCTGAAAGAAAACATTTTATGTAATTGCAGGTTTTTGACATGGTGATGAGAGAATCAGTCAGCACATTAATTGTATGTATTAATCATCCTTCATGGATGGTACCTGCTATTAGCAAGTGTCTAATAGTATGTAAAACTGTGGGTTTCAAGTAAGTTGAAGAGTAAGGGAAGAAAGACAACCGAGAAATATTGTACCCATTCTAAGTGAATGTTATTCCTGAATGGGTAGTTAGAACAAATTATTGTTTCACCCTTTCAAAACGAACAAACTTCTATAAAATAAAGTGGAAGGTGGGGATCACTAATAATGTTTCATCTCTTGGGATCCCATTTGTCTTTGTTATTAATGACATCAGCCTGCACAGTCATTCCAGGCAAGGTTTTAAATTAAGGTAAAAGGGGGGAAACAAAAAAAGAAGCTCAATAAAATGTTAGTATGACAAGAAGTGAGTCTGCTAGAAACACAAAAGTTGAATGTCAGTGACACTGATAAATTGCGAGTTAAAAGCACTGGAAGTTTCTCTGGTATCAGGGAAAAAACGTAATTGGTGTTTGCCATTGTCAGCAGTATTATTTGTTTTCAGTATTTTCCCTTTTGTGGCTCAAGATGATGTGTGTAATTCTTTTCTCACTTAGCCTTGAGAATGGCAAAGAGAAGGAAAGCGAGAGAAGCAAGGGAAGGGAGGCTTTATGAGGATGATGTGTTTTAGCCCTTTCCCCTCCTCCCCTGCCAGTGATGGTGCATAATAAGTGCATAATGATAATGTAAGTTGTCTAAAAATGAGTGTTGAGATGGAATGCACTCAAATAATGTTATATAAAGTTTGGGGTTTAGAATAACGTGAATTCTGGATTGCTTTTTTTCAAAAGCTGATTTAGTCACCACATGCAGTCTGCTATAAAAAAGAGCTGAGCCAAAGGCATGTGAGCTGGTGGTCCATTTGCCATCAAAACCTCCATTTCCAGTATCTTTATTTTTTTCATTGTGTAAAAATACTCTTACATGCACAGAGATCTATGCCTGATATTTTTCTTTTGCTTCCTCTGTCCCTTGATAATTGAATTGGGTCAGGCTATTTCTGGGTATAAAATAAGGAAATTGCAGAAAGGAGTCTTGGTACCAGCTTACATTTTCCAATTGAAGCTACACTTGCAGGTAGGAAATGAGGCATATGCCCCTCCTGGCTGTTTTTTAAGGAGTGTTTGCTCAGTGCCTTGGCTAAAAACTGGTTTTGACTATTTCATTGTGACCCATTTTTTCCCAGCTTTTTGAACCTAACCATAGAATCCCAGGCTAGTTTGGGTTGGAAGGGATCTTAAAGCTCATCCAGTTTCACCCCCCTGCCACAGGCAGGGATACCTTCCACTAGACCAGGTTGCTCCAAGTCCCGTCCAACCTGGCCTTGAACACGGCCAGAGATGGGGCAGCCACAGCTTCTCTGGGCAACCTGTGCCAGCGCCTCACCACCCTCACAGGGAAGAACTTCTGCCTAAGAGCTCATCTCAGTCTCCCCTCTGTCAGGTTAAAGCCATTCCCCCTTGTCCTGTCCCTACAGGCCCTTGTCAAACGTTCCTCTCCAGGTTTCTTGTAGCCCCTTTAGGCCCTGGAAACTGCTCTAAGATTACCGACTTATTTCCAGAAAAGTGCTGTGTTGTTGCACAGTTGTGCCATTCTAAATGAAACAGATATACAAGTGGAAAATGACCGGTGTATGTATAAAGATGCCTATTGCTGTGTTGTGTAATCACGGCTGGGCTTAATATGGGTGTTGCTGGATAAAGAAATAGAGTTGATAGGGGCCTGATTCTGGAGTTCAGTGGCTCAGCAGTCACTGAAATTACTTATCTTGTTTAAAAATGACTTTTCTGTTGTACCTTTTGTTTATTTTATTTCACAAGGGAAGGTGTTTGTTTCTCAGGAGCACTGTACCCCAAGTGCTGCTGCCGTTGCCATGGCAGTTTGCTAGCAAGCAACCTCCGAAAGGGAGGCCTCCTCCTGCTACTGGCCTAGAAATGGTGTCTTCCTGGTCGTTTTGACAGATGCTTGTTTCATATATTATTGTACACTAGCTTGATTTGGGGAATAAAATGTCCTTTTTTCCTGAAACATCGTTATTTCTGAAGATACAAGTTTCTGAGTTAGCTTTATTCAAGTTTCTGAGTTAGCTTTATTTTTTTTTCAATAAATGCATATATGTATATTTCTAAGAAATATGTAAACTTCCTATCTGCTCTTCCCCAGTCTTCCTCCTTCGTAGAAGCTGTTTTGGTAACTGGATTACAAGTGTGATTGAACCAAGATGGCTTCACTTTCATAATCTTACTGAGGAATGAGTTTTCACACACATGATTTGATCGAGAATACCTGATTTAATTTTGTTTGCAAGCTGTCATTGTGCCTTTGTCAAATTCTGGTCTGTAAAGCAGAAGAACAGCCTGTTGTGTGCTGAACACGTGCTTGTGTGTGGATAGTGGGTAAGAGGATGAGTGAGCTACTTGCTGCTTAATGACTGAGTCTGTTTAGTTTTATCTTTTGAGCTGCCTGAAAAAAAAAAGTTGTGGGTTTTTTTTTTTGTTTTGTTTTGTTTTGTTTTGTTTTGTTTGTTTGCTTTTAAAGTGTTTTCTTCAGATGAGAGTCTTGGTTAGAACAGGTTGCCCAGATTGGTGGTGGATGCACCATCCCTGGAGACATTCAAGGACAGGCTGTGCTTCAGTCACATTCAATCACAGAATGTAATTCTGGGCCACATGATTTAGTTGAAGATGTCCCTGCTCATTGCAGGGGGTTGGACTAGATGAACTTTGAAGGTCCCTTCCAACCCGAACCATTCTTTGGTAATATTATTCTATGACTGTCTCTTAATAAGCAAGGAAAAAGATGTGGTGATCACTTTTGAAAATGAAGATACTGATACTTGTCATACCTGAACATCCAAGGTAATGAATTAAACTGAGAAGACTAAAAGCTAACTGCTACCTTTTAGCACTTGTCTGAACAAGAAGTGCTGCATAAACTGAACAGCCAAGGGTTGGCACAGAAGGTGATGTGGCCCAGGAGCCTCTCTGTTCCTGAGACCTTCCTCCTATGTGCAGGTTCTGCAAGCTGCAGGGAAGGGGTGATGCATGGGGAGTAACTGGTGAAGCTTGTACTTGCTCCTGTGGGGAAAGCCAGGGAAGTGTGATACTGTATCTTCTAGTTTACCTGCTCTGAGGGGGAAGGTGTTGGCACCTACTGCATGAGTGGATTTATTATGACATGTAGCAAAAATCGAAGCCACAGTTGAGCCCTTAAGCAAGGTTTGATTTAGCTGCTCACAATTTTCATGAAGGCTGTAGTGAAGCTTCCTCAGAAGGTTATTCTAATCCTGTTCCACTGTATGAAAATAAGGGTGCAATTTAAAACAAATGAGGTGCCAGATGTGGAAAGCTCAGTGAGCTTGTGCTAGTCCCTAGTGCAGAGGCCATCAAATATTGTGGCTGAATTTTTGAAGTGCTCAGATAATTTTATGACCAGTATTAGCATTTGCAGTTATGAAAGGTAAGATAAAGATCATCAGCTCTCATGCTACAAGGCATAAGGTAATCACTGAAGTGTTACAGGAGGGATATTTCTCTGCTGAGCAACATTACACAGTCGGTTATGTATACTATGAGGTGTGTCCTTTACTTTGGTCTAAACCATTAGTCAAAGAGGTGACACTTGATGGGTTAACAGGATACTAAGACAAATCTTGTATTAGCCATAGAGGGGGTGTCCTGTGTTCAGCAGTAGCAGTCATTTTTCTCCTTCTTGGTAGCTGGTGCAGTGCTGTGTTTTGACTTTCGGCCTGGGAACAGAGCTGATAACACCGATGTTTTGGTTTGGCCAAGGACTTTGTGAGCCTCATGCTCTGCCAGGGAGGAGGGGAAGCCGGGAAGAAGCAGAGACAGGACATCTGACCCAAACTGACCAAAGAGGTATTCCGTACCACAGCACGTCATGCCCAGGAGGTAACTGGGAGTTACCCGGAAAGGCTAGGACTGAGGGTTGGAGGAAGTATTGGTTGGTGCTTGGTCGGGCTGGGGGGGCAAGTTATATTGGTTGGCTGGTGGTGAGTGGTTGTATTCTCTTCCCTTGTTATTTCCTTTATCATTACTATTATTGGTGGTAGCAGCAGTGATTTGTGTTATACCTTAGTTACTAAACTGTTCTTATCTCAACCTGTGGGAGTTGCACTGTTTTCGATTCTCCTCTCTGTCCCTTTGGGAGGAGGGGGAGGGCGAGAAGGGGGGGAGTGAGTGAACAAGCTGTCTGGCTGGGTTTGAACCACGACAGGGGGGTCTATGTTTTTATGTGAAAGGGCTTTATTACATCCTGTAATCCAAGCTGTTGCTTGTGGGAATGTGGTTTCACTAAAAATCATATAAAGGTCAGGGGTTCTCATTTTGGGCTCAGTAGCTCTTCAGCTGCTGAGATGCTTATTGTAACATATATATGTGTATGTGTGTGTGCGCATGTGTGTGCGTATGTATGATTGTTTGCTTACTTGGTAGTCTCTCCTGCCTTGCTCCCACTTGGGACCAGCTTCAGATCACAGTCTGCAGGTGAGCAACCACAGTCTGCAGGTGAGTATTTCTTGATTTCCCAGTAGTTGGCAGGTAGACAGTTGGGCTCAAGAGTAAAAGATTGATACAAGCTAAATCCTAACTCTGAATGCTGTCAGTCACAGGGTTGTCAGGCGCTGCTAGGTCCTGGCTGAGGTGGGTCTCTGCCCTGATGGAGTAGACCTTGCTTCCACAGGGCTGTTTAATACTTTAAATTCTGCCCATATTTACAGCTAGCCACAAGATAAAAGCTGAGCATAGTAAGCTTAGATAAAATAACAATAAACTATAATTACATATGTTCTCAGTCTTTTTTTAAATAGGCTGAAAAGACCAAAGTTTCCTTGCTGCTTTTTACAAAGGTTATTTCCTCCTTCTCATAATGTCCTTTCCTGGACACATTTACAGGTTGTGTTTTGAAAACAGGTGATCAGGAATCTCCACACTATTTTGTATGAGCTCTGGCCAGTCCTTCTGCGAGTCGACCAAAAATATCTCATGTGCCAGAACTTCATTAGACCCTTTTGCAACTGGTACACGTTGGTACCTCATAATCATTCTATTGAGCAGCTTTCTTCTCCATTTTTTACAATTGATGAACCTCTAGTTTAAAGCAGAAGTCCTTGTCATTAATTTGTCTTGTCATGATGTTGTGCTTTGTGCTTTTAGATTTCATCCCTTTGAGTTTTCTGACTCACAAGATGTCCTGGGTTCAGCAGTAGCAGTATTTATTTTTTTTTAATTTTACTTTTTTTTAAGGTGCTGGATGGTGTTGAACAGGGCTCTGTAAGCATAGGCCAAGACCGAGCACGTTGCCGTGATTTGTCCCTCTCTGGTATGACCAGGATGACCACACACCTCCTTTAAGTGTTTTACTAATTCTTCTGGATTTTGCACTTGTTCAGTGGTGATGTTCCAAAGCACTGGAGGAGCCACTGACCTAAATACTTGCCTATGGTATCCCACACACCCTGCCACTCATGACTATCCAGCCTTGGGGAAAATCTCTTGGTCCTCCTGTATCGTCATCTAACACTAGACAAGACCCAAACGCAACTCTGCTTAACTTTCGAGATCAGACAAAATAGTTGTGGGTAAAACACACTCTATATGTGTGTCCACATGATGATCCCCATCACAATCGGCAGGCAGGTCCCAAGGGTATCCAAAGGCCATTCAAAACCTTCAGAACTCTCAAATGATGCTGTAAATAGTTTGGTGGGGGAGCTGGGAATGTAAGGGAATGTCTCCTTCATAGGCTGACCACCCAAGGAGGAAAAAAAAGATGTGTAATTGCTAAATACTTCCATAATATACCTCCCATAGTACAGAGGTGATGACCACACTGGGAACGCAAGCCAGATCAGTTTCATGATCAATGAGTCTACTGTATTACAAGACATTACCATGAAGTACAGTGAAACAAGAACCTTAGCCCAAGCCCCCCAGCCGATGAGCACTAGAGCAGCAAATACTGGCTGTAAGTAAGGTATGACAAGCTGAAACTTGTGAGATCAAGAGCAACAACTCTGAGAGCCAATAAACCAGCATTGTGACGAGTTACTATTAATCCAGAACAATGAATACTTATCACAAATACAGTTAGACACATTCTGGTCAGATCTGTCGTTATCTCATCCCTTCATGCCTGTTGTGGTTTTAGCCCAGTCAGTAACTCAGAACCATGCAGCCACTTGCTCCCTCCCCCCTCCCCTTTCCTCCCACCACTCCCAGAGGGATGGGGAGAAGAACTGAAAGACTGTAACTCCCATGGGTTGAGATAAGAACAGTTCAGTAACTAAGGTATAACACAATAATACTAATTATACGAGACAAGAACCTTAGCCCAAGCCCCCCACTTGATTAACATAGCAAATACCAGCTGTAAGTAAGGTACGGCAAGCTGAAACTCTGAGATCAAGAGAAACAACTTTGAGAGCCAATAAATCAGCATTGTGACTAGTGACTATTAATCCGAAACAGTGAATGCTTATCACAAATATGATTAGACATGCTCTGGTCAGATCTGTCGTTATCTCAACCCTTTGAGCCCCACATTGGGTGCCAAAAAGGACTGTTGTGGTTTAAGCCCAGGCTGTAAATCTGAACTGTGTAGTCTACCCACCGCCTCCCTGCCCTTTCTTCTCCCACCCTCCCGTTCCCAGAGGGACGGGGAGGAGAATCTGAAGACTGTAACTCCCACAGGTTGAGATAAGAACAGTCCAGTAACTAAGGTATAACACAAACCACTGCTGCTGCCACCAATAATAATAATGATAATGGGAAATAACAAGGGAAGAGAATACAACATCACCCTTTGAAACCCAGCCCGACTGAGCAGTGAACCAGCCCTTCCGGGTAACTCCCAGTTACATCCCGGGCATGACGTACTGTGGTACGGAATACCTCTTTGGCTAGTTTGGGTCAGGTGTCCTGTCTCTGATTCCTCCTGGCTTCCCCTCCTCCCTGGCAGAGCATGAGACTCAGAAAGTCCTTGGTCAGGGTAAACATTACTGAGCAACAACTAAAATATCGGTGTGTTATCAGCACTGTTCTCAGGCCGAAAGTAAAAAAACACAGCGCTGCACCTGCTACTAAGAAGGAAAAAAAAAAATACTGTTACTGCTGAACCCAGGACACAAGGTCATCTTCTTTTTCCTGTGTGACAATCTTGTCCTCTTCTGTGCTGATAACTGTGTCATCTTTGCATTTCACGATCTGGTTTTTGAACCAGGGCTGCTAATGAATATAATAAGCAGAATCAATCCCAAGAGTGGTTCCTGAGGTATACTACTAGTAACAATTTTCCATCTTGAGAACTGTTTTTTTCAGTGTAGACTCTTGTAGTACCTCCCTTAGACAGTTTTCGATCCATTTTATGGTGCATTCTTGTATTATTTCTCAAGTTCTGTCTTTAATAATTTCTGACAGGACACTATCAAATGCTCCGTTTAAATCTAGGTGTATTAGTTTCACCGCATTGCTCTTGTCTAAGTAGTCAGCTATCTTGCAAAGAAAGCACATAACTTTTGATAATCTACTATTAATGAGAATATATTTCTTTTTACCCCACTTGGAGTCTATTTCAATACTCTCCATTCCTGCCTCTTCCAAAGTCTGCTGTATTCAGTGTCAGAATCACATGAATATGTGTTTATCACTTGTTCTTACTTGGAAGGCAGGTCCTATGTTCAGTAGTCTCCAGTGCTATTTTTACTTTAGCAATGATGATCTGGGATGCCTGAAGAACAAAGTTTTCATGTAAAAGTTTGTAAACCTAACTGGTACAGTTGGAAAACTTCAGTTCCCATTAGTTTATAGGTTTCATTAAAAAGCTTGCCACTGAATTTGTATTTCCATCTTTGGGTTCTTTCAGTATCTGGAAATGATCGTGTCCGTGTGTCATTATTCCCGTGAGGAAATGGGATGTTTGCTCAGGTTTTGGGGCTGCACAGGATTTTGAATCTGCCTGAGAATAAGAGAATACATGACCAGTCGCTCTTTTTGTTATTCTCATTCTCTTCTGCTTAGGTGAAAGAGAGCCTTTCACTTTTCACTGTTTTCCTTTGAAAGACTGAGCGCAGGTACTATTTTTACTGTGTGGCTAACTTAGGAAACGTGTCTTAGCTTGTTAATCAGTCTCTCTTTTCTCAGCCTTGTAAGTTTTTTGCCTACGTGATACCTTCTTTGAAGCACTTTTCATCCTTGCTGTGTTTTTTCACTTTCATTCCAAATGGTTTCAACCTTTTATTAAAGTTATTTCTCTGGATTCTTGAGCTCAGTGTAGCCTGCTTGGTTACGTTAATTCTTGTGGGCACTCAGAGTTGGCCCTGTTGAATCCCACATCTTTTTTGTAGACTTACTGTATCCTTTTATAAGTAATTAAATCATACACAATCCTTTGATCCATTTATTTCTTTAGACAGCTTTCTTACAGCATTATTGCTGCTTTTAAATTCTCCACCTCTGATGCTGTCCCCAGTGAGGCTCAGCTGTGATTAGAGGTAAAGAACAAGCCTGAAGACTTCACATCATGGGTTAAAAAATTGCAAGCTGCCACACAAAAATATCACTGGCAAAAGAAGGTATTTTCAGTCTATTCTTCTATTTTACTCACAGTCAGGATGCGATGACAGGATTGCTTCCAGCTTTATATACATTTTATAGCTCTCTGTTTTCTACTCTGAATTGCTGGAGATTGATAAATATCTGAAGCTGTATCTTTTAAACAAGGTATTTTTATTAGATTTGGAACTGTCTTCATTTTAGCTTCAGATTTATAACTGTAGTTAATAAAATTCTGTTGCACATTAATTCACTTTGAAATAATTTTTAGTAATGAGATTATGAATGTTTAAAATTTGAATATTCAGAAGAACCTCTTTGTTTTAAAGGAAAGTATTATCTGGGTTGTGGGCATAATTTTTAATACTAAACCCCATACTTAAAAATGGGATAAGAATGGAGTGAGAACAAATGGTTTACAGATTTATTTGATGCATTCTTATATGGAGGGACAAATTATAAATGGGGTCTTTTTTAATAATTATTGTATCCGCAATCAAATTATTTCAGTTGTTGGTACAATTCTATCCCTTCTGTGGAAAGCTCTGGCTAGTCAGTGTGTAACAAGTCTGTGGCTATGCTGCATCATTGGGATGCTGGGGAGGGACTCTTCATTAGGGACTGTAGTGATAGGGGTAATGGGTTCAAACTTAAATAGGGGAAGCTTAGATTGGCTATAAGGAGGAAAGTCTTTCCTGTTAGGGTGGTGAGGCACTGGAATAGGTTGCCCAGGGAGGTTGTGAGTGCTCCATCACCGGCAGTGTTCAAGGCCAGGCTGGACGAGGCCTTGGGTGATATGGTTTAGAGCGAGGTGTCCCTGCCCATGGCAGGGGGGTTGGAACATGATGATCTTAAGGTCCTTTCCAACTCTTAACTATTCTATGATTCTATGATCATTCTGTTTGTTTCCTATTGAAAGTCAGGCCAAACCCCACTGAAATCCCAGTCTGAAAATTAGATGGAACTTGCTGTAATAGAGGTATGGCAGAAGAAAAGAAGCCCATTGGTTCTTATTAACATCTTGAATGAATGGTCTGCCCAAGAGAACTCATTCCTAGAAGCAAAGAGCTCTTTTTCACATGGGGCAGGCATTGCACACTGGGAATTCAACACACTATTTCATTCAAGATTCACTCTACTGAGTTTTCTGGAATTTTCCCATATAAATTATGACCCAGATTTTGCTGACTGAGGTTGTGAAATCAGACAACTTCACCGACAAATGTGCAAAGGCTTTTTGTATGTAAATTTGCCATAGCCTGTCTGCATAAATTGTGTTTTGAAGACTTGAGTTAGTGACAAACTCTAGATCTTAAAACATGTTTCTAAATGAAATATGTAAGGAAGTAAATGTTCAAGAGAAATAGCCAGTCACAGAAATTGCCCAGGCGCCTTAGATTTGGCCCAAAGTCCCATTTTAGGCATTAGATTTATATCATGTCTTGCAATTTTAAGCAATGCTCATATCTGTAGATTGGTCTAGAAAGAGAAGGATATATACTCTTATAGAAGCTGTTGTGACTCCTTTGATGCGCATCTCTGAAATAGGTGTCAGAGAATGTATCTCAAGTTACATCTCTTGAAGTTATTCTACAGGATCAGTAGCATTTGGGCTGTTTATAGAGGACTTAACTAATACTAAGATGTTAAGAAATGTATAGAAATAGGATGAAGAATTGCAAATGTTTGGGAAGTGTTGTAAAACAAACAAAAATAATCCTAAGAGTGTAAACTCCCACCCAAGTGGGAAGATCTTTTACTATTGCCTCTATGCTTCTCCAAGCTGTGGCTGGGGTGTCTCCTCATAGCAGACCCTGGTTCAAGCCTCTCCACATCCTTTTCTTTGTGTAGCACTTGTTTGGTTGTGAAGCTGATAGATGTTGTTTCAGAAATGTCACCCCCCCAAGTATTTTATTTGTACTGCTGAGCTCTGCTTTCTTAAGTTGTTCTAAATTCAGGAATGGTTTCTAATAAGCTGAAACCGTATTTTTGATATGTCACCCATTTCCAAAAATTAAAAACAAGTCATTCATCTCTACTAAATACCTTCCCAAACCCTAATAGCTAATTTCTAGTACTGGAGTTCTTTGCTGTTTTTGATTTGAGAGGGAGTAATTCAGGTTCTGTGAACATTGTGTCCCTGAAAAGCTGCCCATTCTGCATTCTCCGTACAGACAGTCCATATTTGTCTCATGCTTGTTCTTGTATCAAATTTGTCTGCTTCCCTTCCTCAGGGAGAAACTCCAGGTTGTGTGTGGTCTTTGGAAAGCTCTCTGAAATATTTATGAGTTCAAAAATGACTGACAATCTCTGTTCTTAACAGTGCAAACTGGGGATATCAGGTTGGTAGGGAATAAATGCTGCTTGTATTTAGTCGACACACACACATATATGTATGTATCTATTGCGTGGGTACTTCTGGCACAACTAGCTGGTTTGGCTTTATCACCTTAGAAATTTAAGACTTTGCCGGCTGTGAAGAGAAGAATATTCACCCTCCTACCCCCAAGTCTGCCTTTGCCCACTGAGCAAAACTGATACTGTCAGTCAGTGAGTGTGAAGGATGGGACAACACTGAATCTTTGAGTCTTGGCTGCTCTTTTTTTCTCTTGGAGACACTTTTCTTTCAGAGTTTTAAGGGGAGAATGGCATCTGAACACTGAGGCAAATACACTTTACTAAAGGAGTGTTCGCTGCATGTGAAATAGTTTCACGGTGTAGAACCTGCTTGTTGAAGTGCTTTCAGAAGTCATCACCTCCTCTGAGAGCTCACAGGTAGTGCACCTCTCTGAGCGCTAGGTCTGAGACACAGAGACAATGACAGTCTGCTTTTAAAACCTGCTTTTCCAATCCATGGTGATAGGCTGTGTGGCTGTCAGAAATCAGGGAAGACTTACAAACTGATTTCTGAAGCAACTATATGATCATTTGTAGGTTGCATTTTCTGTCTCTCAAATTTGGCATGAGCTAGCCTGATTTACTACTGGACTATGTGAGACACCACATTAACTTGAGCTAGTCCCGGTGGCTCATTTCCATAGGAATTCGATGGTCTGCAGCCTCCTGCCATGGTGACCTCAGTACTCTTCAAAGCTGGGAAAATGAGGATGTGGCTGATAAGGGCAGATATGGCCATGTTCCTCCTCTCACTTTAGGCTGAACAGAACATCACAGCCAACTGCAGTGACCGACATAGGAATCAGTGGCAGTCGACAGCTCACATATTCATTGTTGAAATGTGGTTGTGGACTCCTGTGGGTTTGTTATTACTCTGTCGACTTAAGTACTCTCGGGTTTTGCTGTCTTTGCTGTTTGGGACAATGGTAGGCTTACAGCACAGAACCAGATGATCTTTGAATTGTGTCATTCTGTTCTCTAACAATGCAATAATATGATTTTATGTTTAATAGTATAACTAAGGCATCAAAACCCAAACTGTGGGCATCAGGACTTTACTTTCTCTGTGTAATGCACTGTAGAGGATGGTTGTCTGGGTACAATGCCCTGCTTATGTTTATAGCTGGGTGGATAGACCAATGCAAGTGGGTGGAAGCTGCCAGGCTGGAAAGCCTGTCTCTTTGTGAAGGACAGCATAGCTTTGGTCTGCAGCTGTGTGCCTTGTCAGAGCAGGCCGAGTGCTCTGCTCCCTATTCTTCTTTTTACCTGCGCAGACAAAGCTGTTTAAAATTCCTTCCCCTGAAATGAATAGAATTGTCTGTCCAAATTGCTTTTCAGTTCAGAAATGTGTCTTCTGTGGTTTGTGGCTAATTCAGAAGTCTAGCAGTCAAAAATACATGTTTCTTCATGTTGCACATAAGCTTGTATCAATAGAATCATAGAATAATTAGGGTTCGGAAGAACCTTAAGATCATCTAGTCCCAACACCCCTGCCATGGGCAGGGACATCTCACACCATCTCACCCAAGGCTTCGTCCAACCTGGCCTTGAACACTGCCAGGGATGGAGCATTCACAGCCTCCCTGAGCAACCCATTCCAGTGCCTCACCACCCTAACAGGAAAGAATTTCCTCCTTATATCCAATCTAAACTTCCCCTATTTAAGTTTTAACCCATTACCCCTTCTCCTGTCACTACAGTCCCTAATGAAGAGTCCGTCCTCAGCATCCCTATAGGCCCCCTTCAGATACTGGAAGGCTGCTATGAGGTCTCCACGCAGCCTTCTCTTCTCCAGGCTGAACAGCCCCAACTTTCTCAGCTTATTTTCATACAGGAGGTGCTCCAGTCCCCTGATCATCCTTGTGGCCTCCTCTGGACTTGTTCCAACAGTTCCATGTCCTTTTTATGTTGAGGACACCAGAACTGCACACAATACTCCAAGTGAGGTCTCGCAAGAGCAGAGTAGAGGGGCAGGATCACCTCCTTTGACCTGCTGGTCACTCTCCTTTTGATGCAGCCCAGGATAGGGCTGGCTTTCTGGACTGCAAGCGCACACTGAAGCCGGCTCATGTTCATTTGCTCATTGACCAGCACCCACAAGTCCTTCTCCGCAGGCCTGCTCTGAGTCTCTTCTCTGCCCAACCTGTAGCTGTGCCTGGGATTGCTCCGACCCGGGTGTAGGACCTTGCACTTGGCACTCTTAAACTTCATGAGGTTGTCATCAGCCCACCTCACAAGCGTGCCAAGGTCCCTCTGGATGGCATTCCTTCCCTCCAGTGTATCAACCGAACCACACAGCTTGGTGTTATCGGCAAACTTGCTGAGGGTGCACTCAATCCCACTGTCCATGTCAGCAATGAAGATGTTAAACAAAACCGGTCCCTGAGGGACACCACTCGTTACTGGTCTCCAGCTGGACATTGAGCCATTGACCACAACTCTTTGTGTGTGGCCATCCAGCCAGTTCTTTATCCACGGAGTGGTCCATTCATCAAATTGATGTCTCTCCAATTTAGAGACAAGGATGTCATGGGGGACATTGTCGAATGCTTTGCACAAGTTCAGGTAGATGACATCAACTGCTCTACCCCTGTCCATCAGTTCTGTAGCTCCATCATAGAAGGCCACCAAATTGCTCAGCCAGGATTTCCCCTTAGTGAAGCCATGCTGGCTGTCACCAAGCACCTTGTTGTTTTTCATGTGCCTTAGCATGCCTTCCAGGAGAATCTGCTCCAAGATTTTGCTAGGCACGGAGGTGAGACTGACTGGTCTGTAATTCCCCGGGTCATCCATTTTCTCCTTCTTGAAAATGGGGGTTATATTTCTCTTTTTCTGGTTGTCATGAGCTTCACCTGACTGCTGTGATTTTGCAAATATGATGGCCAGAACAGCCCTAAAACACTTCCTTTGTCTAGTCCACAGTCCTGAATTCACAAAAAGCTGACTGTTCATGCACATATCTGACGACAGTTATGTTCATTCTATGCCTTCAACCAAGCTGCACATATCTCACTTCTGGTCTTGCCTCATAAATCAGTTCCTACAACCGCTTCATCATTTTTACAGTCCTTTCTTGAATAGCTTTCTATTTATTAATTTTAAATTATCTAACTGCACATGCCATTTGCCTCAATACGTCGCACACTCTGAACTCTGCTTCTGAATCCTCACAAAGATTTTGGGAAGGGTAAAGTCATATGCTGCTTTGACCTTGGAAAATTATCGCAAAACCAGATTCTGCTAAAGGGAGTTTTAGAGAAAAAATGAAGAAAAAAATATTACACAGGAATAGTGAAATCACTGTGCTTAAGTAATTTTGAGGTTTACACAGTGGCATAAAGATCTCTTAGCCAAAGAAAGATTGATATGAATGTTTTATAATTATATAACATATTATTTGCACTGATTCTGGGTTATATAAAACTTCTTAAGGTTTTCCAACTTGGTGCCAGCCTCTTCTGTTCTGATAAACACCCCACAAATCTGCTAATACCTAAAACACAAGTGGGGAAAAATTACTGGGGGAGCAGGAATTAGAGAAAACTGTGGTCTAACAGAAGTTGTAGCATTACAGAAACCTTTTTAAGGTGAAATACAGTTGCCCTTTCAGGATAGTTGGCATACCCAGCATCTACTCCACCACAGCTCTGTAGGCAACACAACCTGCTATCCTAGAGGAGCAATGGAGGATGGAGTGGAGTGGAGACACTGCAGCCAGGCTCTGCTGTACTCCCTGCAGGTCTGGGAACTTGATGATACCATGCTTTCCTTAGGGGAACCTTGCTCTCACTGTTAATTTCATTGCAATACTAATGCACACCTCCAACACAAAGTCACCTGCCTCCAAGGTGCAACCACTTCTCACCAAGCATTCACTCTACATTTTATCAGCTGTATCTTTAAGGTAATGAGAGGTAGAACTAAGGAACAAAGTTGTTAAGATTTCTGAAAAACTGGAAGGTAAATAGAAACAGATTTTAAAGGAGGAATGTATCTATATCTTCATCTTTTTAGACTGTGGGATTGATCAGTCTGTTGTGTCTCCAGATGATTTCACTTAGCTGAGTTTGTGAAAGTACTGCAGGAGGAGAAGAAGCTGGTTTTGATTGGAAGAATGGGATGACTTAAAAAAAAAGATATATTTTTCATCTTGAATACCAATGTTTTGTGGGAGAGCAGCATGTGCTCTGTGTACAGATCTTGTTCTTGTGCATTACTAATTTTTCCTTGAGATTTATTATACCCAAAGCTATGGATGCAGTCTAGATACAGTAGTCACACCTTTTGTTTAATAGAATGTCAAGGGAATTGCTTCAAAACGGCTGGCAGTTGTGATAAATGATGGTTTTATTACTCTATAGGGTTTCAGTACATCACTTGCCTTAATGAAAACTGATGCCCAACTAATTAAAATTGCACCTATCAGCTTCTAAAATTAGTTATTAGTATCATTCTTAGAGGACTAAGTAGAGTGGAAACTTGAAAAATCTTCATTTTGCCTTTCCATCTTCAACGGGTCTCTGATTCTTCACTCTTTAGTACTTAAGGGATCACAAACATGGTGACATAAGTACTTAGCTTTTTCACAGGCTAAAGGATATAAAGTTCTTTGTCTGAAATGACAAGTGAATGAATTGTGTTGACTGTGGGCAGCTGCCAGGTACCCAGCAAGCTGCTGTATCACCCCCTCCTCAACAAGCTGGGGGAGAACATGCAATGAAGAGCTCATGGGTTAGGATAAGGACGTGGAGATCACTCATCAGTTAGCATTGTGGGCAGAGCAGACTTGACTTGAAGAACCTCATTTAATTTATTGCCAATCAAATCAGAGTAGGATGATGAGAAATAAAGACAAATTGGAAAACCACCTTACCCCACCCCTCCCTTCTTCCAGTGCTCAACTTCACTCGTGATTCTTCTACCTCCCACCCTAGAGCAGCGCAGGGGGATGGGGGAATGGGGTTGTGGTTAGTTCATCACAGGCTGTATCTGCCACTCCTTCCTCCTCAGGGGGAGGAGTCCTCACACCCTCCCCCCTGCTCCAATGTGTTTGCTCCATGTTGTCACTCCATGTTAAGTTGTTGTCATTCCATGTTGAGTTGTTATCTGAATATCTAGTCTCTTACTTCCCTCTCTGTTGTCACTCCATGTTGAGTCGTTATCTGAACATCTAGTCTTTTACTTCCCTCTCTCTATCAGTTTAATCTTTTTTTTTCCCCAAACATTAAAGAAACTTCTCTTTTTCTGTTAGCATTGTTATTCTGAACCAGTTTTGACATGCTCCCTCTCCTTTCCATCAAGGGGCACACACTGTGAATGAGGATAGAGAGATTCGCTTCTCATTACACTAGTACTAAAAGTGCTGTTACTCCTTTTGTGAGTGAAGAAGAGGTTTTCATGGTGTTTGCGCCTTCGTGGAGGCCGTTCTTTGCTGCAGTGCAGGGATGCACTGGAATAGGTTGTCCAGGGAGGTTGTGAATGCTTCATCCCTGGCAGTGTTCAAGGCCAGGTTGGATGAGGCCTTGGGTAATATGTTTTAGAGCGAGGTGTCCCTGCCCATGGCTTGGAACTTGATGATCTTAAGGTCCTTTCCAACCCTAACTATTCTATGATTCTGTGATTCTATGCATCTGTGTTAGAGGTTGTGTTCTCTACTCCTATGCCTGCCTTACTGCTCAGTGTTTTCTAGGTGGTGGTGAGTTAAGTGGGTGTCTGTTCACACTGTTGCTGAAAGCTCATTGCAGTGGTGGTTGTCCAGTGGTAGACTAGCTGGGAACTGACATGTTTTGACAGATGTTATCCAGCAGTAGCAGTTAGACAACATAGCAGTCCAGGAAAGTAAAGGATACCCAGGATAGTGACATGTGAACAGACATGCAGTTATTGGAACTGTGTGCCTCAATCCAGGAATTTGCTAAGGTAAGAAGGGTTTTGGTTTGGGTTTCATTTTAACCTGTTGTCCAGGCTTCAAGGCACATGGAATAATCTGCGGCAGCCAGACTCCTTGGCCCCACCACTGCCTGCTGGCTCTCTCTGTTCTTTGCCGCTACAAATAGTGTTCCCTGTTATATAGACATGTTGATTTGCATTGGCGTGGGCATTGTATGCTTGGAATATTTTTTAGTAACAGAAATGAGAAACATGTTAAGAAAGCCAATCTCAGATACACTTCAGAATTGGGTCTTCATAATCCCATGAGTTCTGTGTGGAGTAGCTTTACTTTGATAGCCATCACCTCCCGTGTTTTTAGAAGTCTGCAGCAATGCATGTATGCTTTCTTAGAGCAGTTTGCGTCCTGTCTGTCTGTGCTGTGGGAGTGATTTCATGCTGTGTGTTACAGTGGGACTAGGTTACGTTGCTGTTAAGAAAAAAAGAACAGTGGCTTGAAATGTAGATGGAGGGAAGAGAAAGGATTGGAAACCATTGGAGCTGAGGATTCTTTTGCACTGTTTTTGGGTATTGACTTTGTATCCACAGCTTGTCTGTTTCTGTCTTTATGTTTTTCATAGTTTACTTACAATTACTGTAGAATGACAAATGAAGTCAGGCTGGAATTCTGCTTCTTGATAGAGATGGTGAAAATGCATTTTAGATATCTATAGAAGTCACCATCCAAAGCTCACATTGTTTTCATAATGGTTCTCTCCAGGGAAAAAACCCAGGCAGCTTTCATCAACAGCAATCTAAAAGTTACTATTTTATTTAAAACAACACTTAATCTAGCTTAAAAAATTGAGACAGAGTGCAGCATTTGAAATCAGTAGTGCTGATTCAACTCTCCTTTTCTTTCTCCTTCAGTTCAGTAGATTTCCAACCCTAACCATTCTATGATTCTGATTCTATGATTCATCTCCCTCTGCAGTGTGCAAATACATTGGATGCTTACATATACACACACTGTTCAGTAGACTGGTTCAGAGCTCATTGCACTCAGAGCGTCTTTCTCTGAATTTGCACAAGGATTTCTTTAACCAGATGTGTGCTTCTGCCACTATTGCAACCCTGCTCTGAAATGTATGTGATGCTGCTGGCAATAGAAGAGCGATTTACTGTCATGAATAACAACATAATGCTGCCTCTGTTCCTGTTGGGGTGCTTCTGAAGAGTCTGAGAATGCTTGTTTGCAGTAAGGTTCTTGGCAGGAGGGCATGTGCCCATTCAAGATCTGCTATTAAAACATCAACCACACAACAGACAGCTCACAGTGAGCTTTCACAACCAGGGAGGATTGAGTCAGTATTTCTCTGCTCCCTCCTTTCTTTGTGCTCTGACCACTGGTCTTGGTGGTACTTGAGGGAATGTGTGTAAATGAATTCCTTAGTAGCTGATACTGATAATGGGAATGTGAGTAAAGACATCATTGATAGTCTTTATGATGATGATAGTGGATGTAGTAATTTGGATGCAATTAGTAATTAAAATGAAATACTAAGGACCCGAGTGTCGCAATTTATTTATTTATGTATTTATTTAACTGCAGCTACACTTTGACTGTTTTATCAAAGGAGAAACCATTAAATTACCAGTTTGATTACATAGCCAAAAGCAAACCAATTAAAATAGATTTTCATCTATTAGATTATCTATTAGATATCTATAGATTTTCATATATATTTCATCAAGTGTTGAGGCAGGAGTTAGGGGTGCAGGTAAAGAATATTTTTATGACCACCTGTTGGATTGCCTCCCTGCCCCCTTTTACTGTTCCTCTTCTTTAACTCAGGTTATGCCTAAGGAATGCTGGATTGTTGCAGTCTCCAAACCAGAAATGCCTCTTTCAGTAACTTGTGCTATAAATCATACCTGATTACCATATTTGCTGGGATGAGAAATGCATCCTGCAGTCTTCTATTATGTCAATTAAGGCTGTGTTGATAGGGAAAAACTATTTACAGTATCTAAAATGAGGCAGTTTTCTTATGCTGATGTTCGCTTTATTTCTACATTTTAGATTAAATTTAAAAAGGCACAGACAGTAAGACTAGATTGTGTGCCAGGGATGTGGAACAGAGAAAGGTGTTCAGCATGGCTTAGAGGGATGCTAGGGAAGAAACTGTTTTGCAGTATTCTATAATTTTCTTATTTGAATAAGATGTTTGTCTCTAAACTTCTGTGGAATCTGATTAACAGGGAATAATCTGGACCCATGAAGACAAAATCAGTAAATCCTCTATCCTGAGAAACCACCTGGTTTGGCTTGAGTGGCTTTGGAGAGGCGTAGTTGCCAACTTTGCAGTGGTGAGGAGTCAGTCCCTTTAAGTCCAGTGCTTCCATGTGGTTTTTTCAGCAGAGTTAGATAGAGGAACAGGATTTGATGCAAATAGATGAATAATGAATGGTTGAAAAGATGTTAAGAGAGAACATTTAGGAAAATGCGAATATTGTTGTGAAGGCCATAAGTAGAGAAGATGGGGGACAGTGAGTGTTTACCAGCGTGGGACAAGATTTTTCCATTATCTCTGTGCTGCTTTGCACTGTACAAATGGTCCTTCAGTGAACAAATTATTTGAGTGTGAAAACGGTGGAGTATTAATTTTGTATGATTTCCTGCTACTAACATATCACCTGTCTTACTTATTATAACAGTATATATTGCAAGTCATTATAAAATACAAGAAAAGTAGTTTTCCTGGAACTGTTTTTTTTTTTTTTTTATTTTTTTTTTTTTTAAGATATGGTAAAGACACCACCCCATAAAAAAACCCAACCAAACCTACAGTTTTCATCAGCACTTAATTTTTCAGAGATACACAACGTCCTTCAAAATGCCACGATAAAAGGTAGCTGTGGGCACAGGGATTCCAGATCGATTCTATGGGCAGCCTTCTACAATTTATCATTTGAAGATAGCATCTGTGTGTATTCGAAAGAGTAAGCCAGTCAATAGTGCAAGACATAGATAGAAGGAGACCAAATGGGTAAGAGTCTCAGGTATAAAAATAGAGCAGTGAAGCAGAAATTGTGGATGCTGGTCTAAGACAAGCATTCATGAAACCAGGTATTTTATGTTATGTCTCTCAGTATAGCGGCATAAAGAAAGAGTTGCTCATTTTAACACAGTAATCCATTGCTCACCCTTAGCCATTAGTAAAACCAGATAGAAGGGATTGAAAAGGTAAGATATTAGCTGAATGAAAATAGATAGTTATTTCAATGTATCATATTGTTTGGCTAATGTAGGTGAATGGAAGTTTCGAGAAAAGCAATGCCCCCCTCACCTCTTCCCTTTCCCTCCCCTGTTCCCCATGCTGGTGTTTCTGAGGTCTAGAAATCCACTGGTATCTCTAAAAAATGTTTAGAAAGATAAATAACAAGGAAGTGAATCTCTTACAGAAACCTGACATTCCTTTCTCAACATCAGTAGTTATTTCATCAGTGCTTACTGAGATCCAGAGGAGTTTCTTTCACAAGTGAAATCAAAGCCAAAGCAAACAGGGCTCTGGGAACGTATTTATGTAATCACTAAACTAGAAGCAGTCTTTCCAGGGAACAGAGCTATTTTTGTAAGAATGAGATGATTATATTGCTTTGTTTTCTAATGGGCTGTAATATATTTGGTAGCAGTAGTAACATAACCTTGTATTTGTTGTAGACTTATGTAATGGTAACATTACAGCCAAGCATCAAGCAGTTAGATTTAGAATGTATTGTCATGCCTTAAGAGCCTTTGAAGAAGAAAAATGAGTAAAAGTGGTGCTAAATACCAAGGGAGAGCAGTCCAGTTAGATTTTATGGTATATAATTCTTACTACTCTGTCCCTGTAGTAACTTGTTGAGGTTTCTGCCATGGGTTCTAGCAGGGGAAAGTGGTTAACTCCTTCTCTGTCCCAGATAGGCAAATTGTATTGCACTGATGAGCACCATTTATGTAAGGGAATAGAGTTTACAGATGTTCCCATCTGCATGGATTCATTGGAGGAGTGCATACTCCAGGTATATGGAGGAAGGGAGTAATTGAGAACAGTGTCAAATTGGTGATTCCAGACTTAAAAGCTCACAGCGTCCAGAGCTGTGCTGACTGACTGTGACAGTGCAACTCTCAGTTTACAGCTTGGCTTATCAAATCTTCTTTGGTGGCAAGAATTTGCCCCGCAGATAGTTTGTGATGAACCTCGTTATTTCACCACCTTCTCCTCAACAGCTAGGAGACTTCCAGTCTGTACCCTGCTTTAGGGAAGGATATATATGATGTCTAGGGATGAATGTCCTCATTGTCTCATGGTCTGTTGCCTGCTGCAAGGTGGGAAGAGTCAGTGGGTGTTCATATTGTGTGTGCTGTTTCGTTTCTTGTGAACTGCCAAAGATGGTATTCTCTTTATAACTAGTGAGTGCGAGCTGAGACGATGTAACTCCATCCCCCTCAGCAGTGCTCGGTGCTGTGCCGAACAGTGCCGACTCGTCCCATCCCACCTCCTTTTGAGGGCGTTACTTCTCCAAGGGGAGCGTGGCTGCTGCTACCACCTTCTCCTAGCAGCCTCTGGGTGGACTGATATGGTGGGGCTGAGGAGGAGAGAAGCACGAGGCCTGTGGCATGCACAGCCAACATTTTGTGTGGCATAAGGGAGCGTGGTGAGGAGTTTCCTGTGGAAGCGACTGCTGTGTCAGCGTGTGTGAAATGTATCCAAGTCCCTGTAGAAAAGCGACTGCTGTGTCAGCGTGTGTGAAATGTATTCAAGTCCCTGTAGAAAAGCTGCCAGAAACTCAAAAGCGCCTTTTCAATTCTTAAAGGTTGGACTTGATGATCTTAAAGGTCTTTTGCAACCTAGTTGATTCTATGGTTTGATGATTCCTGTACTGCAGTTAAGCAATATTGTCTTTATCGGGAGACATGCTGCAGGCATTTATTACGGTTGCAAGGATGAACCTTGGGCACCCCAGCATTGTCCTTGTCAAATTTTTCATTTACTCCAGAATTTGGAGTAGAGCTTTAAGAAAACTTCTGAGAAAGGTAGAATGTACAAATATGATTATTTTCTAACTTTGAATAAGTATGGGTAATGGAAGAAAGAGTTGATCATGTGAACTCCTTAACATACCACCTCTAAGAAATAATAAAAAAGAACAGCAAAGAGGGTTTGAGGTATTTTTGAGTCAAAACTAATATGAAAGAACAAGCTGATGCCAACATGGAACTATGAACTACATGGGCTTATTTCTAATTTCAAAACTTTATGAAGAGATTTTGAAATGCATCGCATTTCAATTGCAATCTTTTTCTGAGTTTATCTTCTATCTTTCTCTGAATTTATCTCTCACCTGTTGCAGTGTCCTTGGCAACATTGTCAAGAATATTGTTCTGACTATAGATAAAGATAGCACAGATCCCTGCTGGTTCATTCCCTAGTCCTGTTCTTGAAGGATAAAGCACTTGTTCTGTAACCAGTGAATTCCCCTGTGTACTCCCAAGCTGAGAGTGGACAATCTTTGCTATTTTATGTTTCTAACTTCTCCTGCTGGGATTTGCATGTGAGTGTGTGTGTTGAAATGTTTGTTTGTTGGTTTGTTTGTTTAACCTGATAGTGATGGAGGTTTCATCCCTAGAGGGACAGTTAAATTGACAGAAAGTAGATTTGGAATATTGATCCTCTTGTCCTGATCGTAAAGTAGGTATCTCAAGGTAAAGCACTTTTACGCTGTGCCCAGAGGAAAAGGCTGCACCATTTTAATGGTGCTCTAAAAGTCAAAGTGGTTGTACATCCTGATGTTATTATATTGATAGTATTTTATTTCTTATGGATTCCCAGATGATGCAACACCAGCCCTAATTTATGAAGGCAATTTTGAGTACTTAGTTACTTGATGACATCAGGGTAATGTTTCTCAGCCTTGTTGAAAGGGGAGTGTTCCTTTGGCTTTACCTGCTTTTGGTTTGGGTTGTTTCCCTGCCTCCAAAAGGGCAGCAGCTCCATCCATTGAAGTCAGAGGAATGTTGAGGGTCACCTGTGCTTATACTGCTGCCCTGTGTGGAGGAGATGAATTGCTATAAAGGAGTCCAAGCTCGTGAGCAGTTTTAAGCCTGGCCTAAACATCTGCAGCCCATATTTAGTCTTTTCTTACTCAGGCAACTGCTGGAAGCTGAGCTGCTGCCAGCTCACAGATAACTGCTCACTCCTGCTGTCCTATGCTTTGTGGCTTCTTGAGGGCTGTGTTGCACAATTTGAGGAACTGGCCGTGTACTAAAGGTAAAAACCAGGTCTGGGGGATGTTAGAGGAGAAAGAGGACAGGCAGTGGAAGCGTTAAAACAAAACAGGTAAGCAGAGCTGAAGTCAAGTGAGCCTGGCAGTGGAAAGGAGGTAAGGGCAGGAGAGGACAGAATCAGGGAGCATTTGGAATACAAACCAGAAATAACAATGAACAAGGTTACTATTAAGTCAGTGGTGTGAAAATTCCATGTGTTCCTTGTTGCGGGAGTGTGAGGTGACTGAAATTTTAGGACCTCTTTTATGTTCCAGTACTGTTGTGCTGCACTGTCTTGGACCTTTGTCTATATGATTTCATCAGCTTGGGAATATATTTTAAGATTTGATGTTATTTAAATAACAACCCAGGTTGATTCTGCATTATTAAACCCCAAAATATTTAGACCAGGTTTGAATACAGGTCATGTCAAGGCATAGTATTAACTTGAATAAAAGGAGGGGAGGTGAATTTATCCCCCCGTTAATAATGGTTTCTAGGTGGGAGTCATGAATTAGACATCAGAGCTTTCTGCAATTCTGTCCTTCCTCTCTCCCCTCCATCTTTGGTTTTCTGTCCTTGCTTCTTTACAGAGGGCTTAAAACTAGGATCAAGTTCGGAGAAACATGCTCCCAACCACTGAGGAAGTAGCTGGGAGATAGGTGCAAATGGACTAATTGATTCTGATACTTAGCAGACTTACACACACACCTGTTGGTGCTCTGGAACGCTTCATAGTAATTTTGTTTTGATTGGAATATTATTGTCTCCCAGTATTTAAACTCTGAAGCCCCAGACAGCAGGTGGTGATAGTGCTCATGTCCACATGGGTTATTATTAAATGTATGCAAACAGGGGTCTGCAGTTGCAGAGTTAGAGTGTGCTTTGCTTCAAGATTGTTCACTTGTGGTTATTACAGGGCTAACAGTTTGAAAACCAGTAGGTGCCTTTGACCTGAATGGACAATACTCCCATTGTCATTAACAGGAATGGTGCCCTCTTTACGGCAGAGATGAATTTGCTTTGATAAGACTCACTGGAGGAGACAAACAGTAAAAAGAGGCTCCAGGTGTGATTTGATATCTTATTGTCATGTTTCAGTGTTACAAATATTTAGCAGTAGGATTCCAAGTCGGGCATGAGAAGAGTCAAATGGTTTGTAAAGTACATTTGCACCTGCAAACCTCTTTCACTGGCCATGGATTAAATGCTACTTGTACTGTGTTTCCATCCCATCTTATTTTGCCTGGTTGGTTGGTATGAGATGGTAAGTAGCTGCTGTGTGGCAAAAGGCATGGCAGGTTCTAAGCAGGTAGCTGCACTGAGATACTTCCGTTTTCACTAGCACAAATAATAAAATAGAATTCATGTGTATGTATTCTGTTAACTATTAAGGAAACACTTGAACCCAGAAGAACAGCTCTCGCTCACCAAACCAACGCACCCTGTAATATTATGGTCCTTACGGGAAAGCTGAAGCCCGAATGTCTTTGTTGTTGCAAAGAGGTAGCCTATGGAGATGGCAGCTGGTGAGATGTGAATGATCATTATGCTGTGTCAAGTCTTATTTTAGAGACCATAAGTATACCTTTGGAAAAGAAAAACAAACTACTTCACCAGTCTGGAGAGAAACATAAATCATATATTTTTATCACCTCAGAAGACCACTATAAGATGAGCTGTAATATTTCAAATGCGACAAGCAATCTATACACCTGAATCACAATTTGAGTTCCATTACAGCTGAGCTGATCTATACCACTGGGTGCTTTGTGGATTTTACTCTAACAGTATTACGTAAAAACCCAAAGCATTTTGTGATGAATACCTAACCTTTTACAGGAATGTGCAGAGATGTGGTCCAGAACAACATTTTTAGCATTGCCCTTTAGGCTTTAATAAGAAAATACTATTGCCAGTTTTGACCTCTCAGTATTATTCTCTGTAAGGGAAATGTGTGTATTAGTAGGAGGCTGATACTGCAAAGGTAAAGAAAAGGAGAAATACTGAAAGGATTTATGGAAGATGCCCAAAGAGGGATTGCAGAAAGAGTTAAGTAGATGAGCCAAGTTTGAAGAGAGGGATCTTTTGTTCCTGCTGCTGCCTTTGTTAGACCCAGCATTTTCCTCCTGGACTCAAGGATTTCTGCAGCAACCCGGTGTCAGTTGTTCTCAGTCCTCTCTAGTGCAGCCATTACTTGAAGTCCTTTTGAGTCCCCTGTTGAGAAATACTCCCACAGCAATATTTTCATAGAGGTTGTGGTTTTCTTTGTATCACTGGTATTCTATTTTGTGATATAGTAATGTGGGCTTTGCTTGCAATGAACCAAAGTTTAAATTCCTTCACCTCTGAGACTTTTAATCCTTTCTCTTTGCTTTGGGGGAAGAAAGAGAAGTGTTGTCCAATGCACTCAGTGAGGCAGCTGGAGATAGAGGGTAGCCCGCAAGGTTAATTTTCAGGTAGATTGTTTGCTGTTTTGACATTCTTGCTTTCTTTTCATACATCCTTTTGTTCCTTTCCCTTTCATGCTTGGAAATTATTAGATATGCAAGAACAAAACTCAAAGTTATGCTCCAAAAGCCTATTATAAAGAGGCTGCAAACAGAACAGCGTGAACACACGTCAATACCTGAGTGTTTCCCAAGTGGCTCTAGCACTCTGTGGTGTGATAACAAGACATGTGGGAGGATTTTTCTTGGCTTTTATCTTTCATATATTGATGCTCCTAACTTTTTAAAATTCATTTTGTCAGGTGGCACTGCAGCAAAAACAACAGCAATGTGGGAACGAGGTAGTTCAAGGGTTTTGCTGTGGTATATCAACTCTTTTGCCTCCAGGCCATCATTTCTAATTCAGCCCAAGTTGGCAGCAGTCAGCAATCACTGCCAACTGACAGCTGTTTGGTGGCCAACACACAGTGATTTAGCTAGTAGTTCCTACCAGACAGATGTCTATAGTATAGCAAGTGTGAGTGTAGCTGGCATGTGTTTCATTTTCAGAGACTGGAAAATGTGGGTATACCTCAACTGCAGCTATTTCTGTTTAGGAAGGTTAAAAAGGACGCCTAAATTTAGGCAACAAAGAGCTCAGCATGTGCACAATGATCCCTCCACTATGGAGGTTAACCCTCCTATTCTGGGGTTAAATCCTGATGTTATGGTGCTCATCCCTTGTAGCATTTCCATTGTATCTCCATAAGTACTAGGTGGTGGGAGGGAGAAGAAAGACTGTAGCTTGGTCTCTGTATATGGTTGCGCAGAGGGATGTGGGAGGAGACCACACTGTGGGGTGACCAACTCTACTGGTTGAGGGAGTTCTTCAGCTGTGTTGTCAGTTAATACCTTACTTGAGTGTGAGCAGTGAATAACAAGGAAAAGGTAATAGAGGGGGGAAAATGAGTCTGATTCATTTTTCTTTGTGTGGACATACAGAACACTAGAATTAATCTTTTGAAAACCATGAATTACTTCATGTAAAATCTGTGCTACCAAGCAGAAAATCTATCCTGCTGAGAAAACAAATCAAGAGAATTCTTCAGTATAATATCTGGTTTTGTGGGGAAAGAAGGGGGAAGATTTTACAGTTTACAGTATCACCGAGCTTTGGGATATTTAAACAGGCAAATCAATGATGGGTTTGATTCACTATTGTGAAAACAGTTTTGAATTTTGGAATTGCAACAACAGTAGAGATCCTCAAGCAAACAGAGATATGGGGTCAAGTTTATACTGCTCCGTAGTCATCTTTTTTGTTCCATTGGCATGATGTAAAGCAGCTTAAAATGGGCTGTCCCTTATCCCACTTGTGCCGGCGGAGTTCCTGCGTTGCAGGGAAAGAGCATTGTCCTAGCACTTGAGTGAGTCTGGGGGACTGGGACACTCACCCATCAACTCAGCAGTTGAATCTGCTGCATTGCTCTGACAGACATTGCCATATCTTATCTGTCCCTCACTGCAGCTGCCGCCTGCTGTGCAGAGGCACTGTGCCTTCATGTTTTAGGTTACCAGTAAGGCAGGTAGGATTGTCAGTGCTGCACACCTGTGATGCTATTTTACGAGTTTGAAAACTCTACATCAGTTTTTGTCTTGTAACATTGTCACAAAAAAAAAAAACCAAATGTATGTGTTAATTTTTCAGAGTTGAAAAAATAAAGGATTTCATGAAGAACAGCAGAAGGAACCCATTGCTGTGAGACAGGAATTTTAGGCCTATTTTAAGGAATACTTCTGTACTAAATTTTCTTCCTTCTTTATTCATGGCAACCTGGAATGGTTTGGACTGGAAGAGACCTTAAAGCTCATCTAGTTCCAAGCCCCTGCCATGCGCAGGGTCACTTTCCACTATAGACCAGGTTGCTCCAAGCCCCAGCCAATCATAGAATCATAGAATAATTAGGGTTGGAAAGGACCTTAAGATCATCTAGTTCCAATCCCTCTGCCATGGGCAGGGACGCCTCACACTAAACCATGTTGCCCAAGGCTCTGTCCAACCTGGCCTTGAACACTGTCAGAAATGGAGCATTCACCACTTCTCTGGGCAGCCTGTTCCAGTGCCTCACCACCCTCACAGTAAAGAACTTCTTCCTTATATCTAACCTGAACTTCCCATGTCTAAGTTTTAACCCATTGCTACTTGTCCTGTCACTGCAGTTCCTGACGAAGATTCCCTCTCCAGCATCCTTGTAGGCCCCACTGCTGGAGTTAAACCAAGTTGCTTTTGGATTTGTAAATGGAATTTCTCTTATTCTAATATTGTGTCATGTTGTTATGTTTTCCTAAGCCTGACTGTAACTTACGTTGGTGGTTCTTCTCTACAGATATCGATGAGTGCGCTGCCAAGATGCATTATTGTCATGCCAACACTGTGTGTGTTAACTTGCCTGGATCCTATCGCTGTGACTGTGCCGTGGGATATGTCCGTGTGGATGATTTCTCCTGTACAGGTAAGCTCTTGAGCATACAGCAATAACAACATTACACTATGTTGTGTTTATCCCTTGCCTTTGAATTGGTCCCTGTGCCATACCAAATGTCCCGTACAAGCTGGCTCTGTACTGGTGTACAATTTAGGCACAAGTGAGGCAGGTAGATGTGCTATCAGGTACCTTTCCTGTGTATGACTCCTTTGGCATGGTGGCTCAAGAAGCCCTGTGGTGCACACACTGAGGGGTTTTGTAGATCAGGGCATGATCTCTTCATGTCTGGAGCACCTCCCATATGAAGACAGACTGAGAAATCTGGGGCTGTTCAGCCTGGAGAAGCCACGTGAAGACCTCATAGCAGCTTCCAGTGTCTGAAGGGAGCTGACAAGGATGCTGGAGAGAAACTTTTCATCAGGGACTGTAGTGATAGGGTGATGGGTTCAAACTTAAACAGGGAAAACTGAGGTTAGAACTGCTTCCCTGTGAGGGTGGTGAGGCCCTGGCACAGGTTGCTCAGAGAAGCTGTGGCTGCCCCATCCCTGGCAGTGTTCAGGGCCTGCTTGGACGAGGCTTGGAGCAACCTGGTCTAGTGGAAGGTGTCCCTGCCTGTGGCAGGGGGTTGGAACTGAATGAGCTTTAAGGTCCTTTCCAACACAAACCAGTCTGGGATTCCGTAATTTTCTATCCCGTGGCTGACTGGTGTGTGAGGTGCAAAGGCTGAGATGAGATCATACATGTAGGGAGAAGAAATATTATTTCCTGTGGTTTGAAACATGAGAAATTATCTGGGAGGAGAAGCTTTCTGGACAGAGCTGAGACAAGTTTGTAAAAGCAAAACTGAAAATGTATAAAGTCCTTCAAACCATTTATTATTAAGTAGTTTGGGAATCGTTGTTATTAATGCTGAGAAGTAATGTCTGCAGGACTGACACATGTTATTTAGAAAAGAGAACAATTGTGAAAGCATTAGACAGTAAATCCAGTGATTCTTTTTAATACCTGTCAGCAAAATGAGCTCTAAAACTCCTTAAGTGGGAAGCAGATTGGTCTAATTCCTGACAGAGGTTTTTAAGGGACCTTCTCTGCAATCTCTGGGCAGAATGCGAGGAGCTGCTGAAACACTGGGCCCAGCTGTACATCACTGGATAACATCTGTCAATCCCAGAGCTCCAGAAAGGCTGATCTCGGGCTTATTTTGATGGTGCACCTGTGTGGCAAAGAAGGAAAATATCAGGCAGATGTATTGAAATGGAAATAAGTCAGCTTGACACGAAATCATGTTTAGAATTGGGTTGTGTGAGCTATTTTCTCAAGTGGAAAGATGGCAACAGGAGTATTCAATAGGAGAATGATTTCCAGCCTGGAGTAATTATGTTGTCATGCACATGTTATCCCTAGGGAAGGTCATAGGAAATGTTGACTTTGATGATGACGGCATATCTTGTAGCTAAGATTATAGAGTTCATAAAAACTGTAGAAAAGTCCTGCCCACCTCTTGAGAGATAGTTGATGGTAAATAGTTGTCAGGAAACTGGGCTTTGTTTTGCCCAGAGAGTCATTACTTCTGTACAGTCTACGTCTTTAGAGTAAACTTTGTATTTTTTTCTTGATATTTTACAGTCTGCCCTGCCAGAAAAAGTTTCAGACCTTAAATTTTGTTCTCAGTGTTTGTGCTGCATGAGGTAGTGGCCTTCACAGTGATGGGAAAGTGGTTTTGATAATCTGACACTTGCTTTCCGTATGCATGCTCCCCATTTCCTAATGTTCCTTCCCTCCAGCAAGGCACTATCATTAGGCATGCAAGTGGTTCAGGAAGCAGGGATTCGGAATGTACTGAACAAGTGTGAAGTAGTAAGACAAGCTGCTTGACAGGAATGGGTGAGCATTCATTTAAAGTGCGTGCACAGAAAAAATCCAGAACTTAGATAAAATCAAAATAACAGAATGAGAGAGAGAGCGCTATTTCTTGCAGGTTCATTATCTTGCTGAAATTACTTATTTTTTTTGACATCCCCATTAAAAAGCACAGTAAGTAACATAGCTCAGGAGAAACTTGGTTCATTGCCTGTTGCATCCAGAAATAGTTGTATGTTACAGTAATAAATGTATTTAAAATAAGTATTGTGCAATAGAAGCACTAATCCTGGTTTTGTATTTTGCATTATTTTTACACAGAATTTTCCTTTAATGAATCTTAAAAAAGTAAATAACAGTAATAAGAGAATCAGGCAGCAAATACCAGTTCCACCTCATGCTGGCACCAATGTATAGCAGGCACAGGCGATAGAGATTGTAGCTGTTACTCAGGATTTAAATTTATTCCTCTTTATTCAAACCAGACAAAGGAGAAATGATCTTGTTATTGAACCATAGATTTGGAGACAAGTCTGGGAGCCTGAGGGGGGCTGAGTCCTCATTACAACTGCATTTTCTGTGCGTGAGGCCAGGCTCTGATGGGTTCAAGATACAGGTTAGCCAGTTTCAAATGTCAGCATTGGAGACGTGCACAGCACTGCATGTATTCTGCTCACAGCTGGCGTGAAAGCAGACTTATACTGTAGAGGTTCATGTTTTGGGAAGTCTGGGTCTGATTCAAGGTATGACGTCATCATCTTCAATTGAGCTAATCCTGTGTGGTGCTGGGCAGGCCTGTGCTAGGTGGACTTGGCACTGCCCTGTGCTCCAGCAGGCTTCAAAGGCAGAAATCGCTGACATGTAGAAGCTGTTAAGTCCAAAACAGTTTTTAAGCCCAATGAAATTTTTCAATTGGATATCAAGGGGTTTTATCTTTCTAAAGAGAAGTGTGGTGAATATTGCAATACCAGGTCAGTTTGAATTGCGCACAATCAAATTTATTTGGATACTGCTGAATTTTAAATCTGTAGCTTCCAGTTGTTTCATTGGAACCCTTCATCTTTCGTAAGCAAAGTTCATTTGCACTGTTTTGGTGTGGCTGAAGCTTTTTTTTCCAAAGCAACTTTTTAATAATATTTCCAATTTCTGATTATGAGAACTGTGGAGTAGAAACTTACCATGGTCACTAAGAAGCTGCTGTGCTGGAAGCTGTGACATTGCATAGAAAATGCAGTCACAGAGTGACTAAAATAATACTCTGGATGAAGTCTACAATGATATTAAATTCTGAACTATGGTTTAAAATAAAGTAGTGACTATTTGAATAAATATTCCATGTTCAGTCTCACATAAGCAAAAGCCCTGGTATGTTGAGGTTTATCCCAGGCTATTTTGTGGCAGGTTACTCAGTGGTAACTTTAACTTGCATTCACCAGGAAAGGTTCATTAGCGTTGTTGAGCTCACCCATTCGCAGAGCTTTGAGCTCTGCATGTTAATGAACTTGTTGAGTGAAAGACAGTTTTATTAAGGAAAGTTCTTCCGGAATGGGAAGCTTCTTTCAGTCTCTTTCTGTGATGCTGGCAGGTTGTTTCTCTGTTCTCAGGTAAATCACAGTCTTGTCACTTCTGAGAATGGCAGCAAGATTTGCTGCTCCAGATGTTCTCATTTACTGGAGGCTACTGATTTAAAGCATGTATTGACTGCCGCAGGTTTTTACCCTGCTCATTGTTGAAAAATAAGTTCTCTTGGGTTGCTTTCTTCTAGCGCAGCAGTTTGGGAGTTTGCTTCAAAAGTGCATTATTTAGTTTCTCGCTTTTTGAAATATGATAAATTACATGATCCCATCATTTTATTTTTGATGAGCTGCATCTGTTCTCTGGTTTGATTTGGAAAATATATGTATATGATTTTCTGTAGTTGGAAACTGCAGTATGTAGTTTCTAGGCCCACTGCCATTCAATCAAGTGAACAAATGCTTTTTCAGCTGAATAGACTACAAATTATCTGTAATAAATACATGTCTCACGCTGATATGAGGAGGAAAGAGTGTAGGTGGTTCTCATTTTCCATAGCACTGGAATTGTTTCTGAAGATAGTAATGATGGTCACAGCCAAAATTCCTGACCTGTAACACCTGTGATAACCATTTAAAAGACTATCCCTCGTTTGCAGTTGTTTCCTTGGGGATGCAATGGGGCACTGAAAGCTTCGCAAAATCCTGCACTCATTCAAAGAGTAGGTTGTCTCATTTTCTGTAGTGACTACGGGGCTTGAATGCTCTATATTTGGGGTTTAGCTTATTTCCTACAAAGATTCAGTAATGATGAGCTAAAGACCTCTGCAAAGGAGAGTGACATGAATTTTTTTGTTCTCTATTTGCATGTATTGCCCTTTTCAAAATGAAGGAACTTCCTTTGGACTTAAGGGTGACTCGGCCAATTTTATCCTTGGTGCATCTTTTCAAGAAATAGCATGGAAAGTTATGTGGCCAGTCAACATTCTGCCAAAACTTGGTGTGACCTGTATGAAGCATCTTCCTCTTGGTGCACCAAGCCACGATGACGGATGGTTTTCCTCCATGAAAGGAATCCACATCCAGATTTTACTGTGGAGTTGTGCAGTTCTGTATGATGTTTGAACACTGGACTGTGCTTTAACCCTTTCTCAGTCCTTATTTTGTATGATAATGTCCACAGAACTTCTTTTACCTTTGGCTTCTCTGAGCAACAAGTGACTGAAATAAAAAAAGCAAGCCCTTATCAACTGCAGAATCAGAAAGTATTATCAAAATACATCATAGACATTTTATGTCTGTGGAAAATTTGAATATATCTTTTAGAAGAAGTCTTAGAATTTACATGTTAGTCTCTAGATGCAAATTTGATTTACAATAGGGTAGAGAAGATGAAGTAAGATTTCGACAGGTCATCCTATAAGCTCCTTCACATCTCTCTTCAGGGGTTCCTGGAGCAGCATTCAGTTTTGAACCAAACACTCCTTTCAGAACAAGCTCTTCTGAAGCCTGCTATTGGAAATGTCGTGCTGAAAGCATAGAAAAACAGGGTTCTGAGAAATCTCAATTTCAAGGGGAAGAAACAGCAGCCCTCTCTCCTGATCTTCCCTTCTTTCCCTCCCCTGTGACAGGCAACTCGACTGCGGAAATGTCCTGCTCTGGTTAGAACAAATGCTCCAAGTCTTTGCTTTCACTAAAAGTGATTCCTTTAGAATTTGTGGCTGGGGTTTACCTGTCAGTTCAAGGTGGTGGAGTTGACCCATAATAATACTAATAATGCAGCAGGATTCGCAGTAGTGAAGTGGCAGTTTCAAAGGGCAGGTTGCTGCCTCTCTTCCAGAACCACTGCATGTGGTTGAAAAAGAGGCAGCCAAGTGGTAATACAGTCACTCTTTGAAAGACAGTCCTATTTCTGCAATCTAATCCACACACCCTCTTTTCCTCCCTTCCTTTTCCATGAACCAAATTAGCATTCAGAAAAACAACATTAATATTTTTAGTGTGGCACCTGAACTTTGGAAGAGCTGTGCAAAGTATTGTCTGTTCAAAGAAGTCCGTAAACAAATGTTAGTGCTGTTCAGATGATGGCCTGGAATTGGTGAATTGATAGGCATGACTGCTAGCTGTACACATGAGTCTGGGGCAGTGAATAGTGAAGGTAGGTGTGTAGTAGATCAGTTTTCAGGTATGTTCTAAGGAAGAGCTTGTTCTGCTCTCAGTGAATGTCATTAGTGAATGTCTTACCTGGCACTACATAATCTTTTGTAGAATCTTAGAATGGTTTGGGTTGAAAGGGACCTTAAAGATCATCTGTCCCTACCTGCCTTTGTCTAAAGCTCCCCTCCAGGTTTTGAGTAGCCCCTTTAGGCACTGGAAGCTGCTCTAAGGTCTCCCCTTAAGGAGCCTTCACTTCTTCAGGCTGGAAAAGCCCAGTTCTCTCAGCCTGTCTCCAGAGCAGAGCTGCTCCAGCCCTCGCAGCGTCTATATGGTCTCCTCTGGACTCGCTCCAACAGCCCCATGTCCCTGTGGTGTTGTTACCCCAGAGCTGGATGCAGGACTGCAGGGGGTGTCTCCCCAGAGTGCAGTAGAGGGGCAGAATCCCCTCTCTCAATCTGCTGTGTATGCTCTGGGATGTAGGCCAGCACACGGGCATTTCTGGGCTCAAGCACACACTGCCAGGTCATGGGAAGCTTCTCATCAGTGAAAACCCCAAGTCCTTTTCCTCAGGGCTGCTCTCAAGCCATTCTCCACCCAGCCTGTGTTTGTGCTTGGCTTTGCCCTGATCCAGGTACAGGACCTTGCACCTGGCCTTGTTGAACTCTGGGGGGTTTGTACAGTTCCACCTCTCGAGCCTGTGAAGGTCCCTCTGGATGCCATCCCTTCCCTCCTTGTGTCATCACACCACACAGTTTGGTGTCATCAGCAAACTTGACAAACTTTTCTTTTAAAGAAACATGAAAATATTAATTGGGTTGGGGTCATGTTTATGTCACCTTTTATAGACGATTTAGCAGATGCTCAGCGCAGTAGGTGTGACTTGGGATAAGGACCTTGGGGAGTCCTGGACCCTCCTCATTTTACTTGGCACTAATATGTTGATACTCGCTGTTCTGAAGCGTTCCCTGCTTCCAAGTCCACTCTGTCTTTCTACCAGCTGCACCGGGTGCTTGTCTTCTCACTGCAGAGTATCTTCAGGACAATACTCTTGCTTTTCCAAATGTATTTGAAAATTGGCCTTGAGTCAACCTGAATGGATGACATGAGGCACAAAATACTCTTATTCTGGTCTCTCGTTTCCTGAGATCCTTACATGTCAAGTGGTAGAAGGCAGGACAGGACTTATCTCCTCGAGTAGCACTCAGTAGCACTCTCTTGTTTAACTGCAGTCAATAGCATCTCTGTTGCTGTAACTGTCAGGGGAATTGCTGTTTAGTTGGAGTTGCCTTGAAATGCAGAAACATTGGTTTCAAGTCCCTTGGTAGGCTGTTGGCCACATTTGGCAGCAGGTCATCTGTGCAGCAGAGGCTATTGCTACATCAGAGCATTTATTTGCTCTGCTGACGAGTCAACAGAAGACTAGGAGAGTATTCGGTCAATCCAGCAAAACCAAACCAGAGTGCTTCCACATCAGATGACTGATAATCACACGAGTCTTGATTCATACCCCATTAACTCAGCAGAAAGCTTTCAATAACTCATTTGGCTTTAGATAAGTCCTATGGAGAATTAACTAGTGCACTCTTGCCACAGGGAAGCTCTGTTTATAACAAGGCTGTAAGGGGGTTTCTTTTGTATTGTCAGGGAATATTGTGCATGGATAAGCTTCTCAAGGCATCACTGGAAGGCTGATAAGTATTTAACAGCTGTTTTGGAAAAGGAGAAGCCAAGCCATAGAGAAGTGGAGCATCTTGCCCCAAATCATGCTGAGGCAGCGGCAACATTGCAGAATCTAGTAAACAGTTGGAAAAATCAGGTGTGGACAAACCCCAGACTGATCCCAACAGGGATTCAGTGAACTGGGAGGTTTATTTTCAGAGGTATCAATATTTTCACAAGGAACAACAGCAGTCCATTGCAGCAGAGTGTGCACTGAGTAACCACCTGATCGGCACATCATAGATCATCTTCTTCCTCTTTCCAGGCAGTCTTGTAACATCTTTTGTTGCTCTGGAGTCAAATGATTCCCCAATTCTATAATTTTAAATGCCATGTCACATTCTTTTGTTCTGACCTCACCTTCATTTACTGGGTTTAACTGCAGTGTTTTTTTACATTCCTTCCTTTAAAAAAAATGCCATTAGAAACCTGCAGAGGATATGCTTCTAAGTGCTTTCTACCTAAGGAAGAAATGTGCTAAAAATGTAATATTTACAGTGATTTAAATTCCTCGCTGGTAAATAGCTTAATTAAACATCTTTGTGCTTTCCTGTGCTCTGGGCATGGAAATGTTGCTAATTTGTCCAGAGCAGTTGGTAATCCTTTCAAGTCCTTTTGACACATTGATTTTTTTGTAGCTTTATTAATACTAAAATTAATAAAAAACCTGACTGTAAATCATGCTGATAGTTGTATTTCTTGACTCAGGCATAATTAGCAGTTCTACATGATTTCTTAGCTGCAGCCTTTTATGCTGCTGTATATGTTATCACAAAAATGTAGTATTGAAAATAGATTTGCATAAGCACGAACATGCTTCTGCATAAACTTAATCACTAAGCTCATGCTTAAAAATAATAATATGGATTTAATACTCACTCGAGAGCCATGAGTGAAGCTGTCTATTTAAAGAACAAGCAAGGGCAAGTCTTCCCCTGTCTCTTGTCACCATTTGTCCTGAGCTCTCTTAAAGCAGGATTTCTCCCTGATACAACTAAATCCATTTCTATGGCCCAGGAATTCTTGATTCCTACCTTTAGCAAGCAGCCCATGAGGTGAGAGATGGGATGGAGCCACCACACTTTAGTTCTTAATGGGAACATGCTATTTTGCAAACATGCAGCAACTGCAGGATTGATGGCAGTGGCTGGAAGTGAAAAGCTCTCATGTTTTAGTCATTAGCTTCTACAGGAAGTGTTAATGCCTTAAAGAGTATAATCAGCTTTTGGAAAGAGTTCTCATCTTTTTGGAGCTCTAACAGCCAGGGCTTGTCATCAGCTTTGTCCAAACAAGCAAAATATTCTCCAATGTTGTATTCTGTTTCTGGAAACTGTTTGTAACAAACTCTGTTCTTCAGACACGGAATTGAACTCCCCTACTAAATCATGGAAGTAAGTGGATCACAGAGAAGGGCATCGTGCTCACATCCCTCCTCCAGCCAGGATACATGGACCCTGAAATGTCCTTTGTCTTAACTGTTCCTAAAAATACCAAACGGGTTTCAGTGATGGAAATTCCTTAATCCCCTTTTTGTCCATCTCCTCCCCACCTGCACTTGCTCATCTGGTCAGAAAGTTTTGCATCATTGCTATCTTAAATCTCCCTCACCACAGTTTCAGCCTGTCCCCTCTTGTCATTTTAACAGTGAACATAGAGGATGCTTTGACCTTCCTGTTTGCAGTCCTTTTTAGTATTTAAAATAGCTTTTCATGAATATGCTTTATTCTTTAAACCTGTAACCTAAAAGCCTCGTTTTAGGTTTATGGCTAAACAGTTCAAAAACATTCAGAGGGGTTTTTCTTCATAGCTTCATGTTTTCCTGTCAGAAAATTCTGTCCCTCAGACTTCTGGTGACTGTCCTGGATTCAGCTGTGCCAGTTATTTTTCTCCTTTCTAGTAGCTGGTGCAGTGCTGTGTTTTCAACTTTCAGCCTGAGAACAGTGCTGATAATACGCCAATGTTTTTAGTTGTTGATAAGTAATGTTTGCCCTGATTAAGGACTTTTCAGTCTCATTCTTTGCCAGGGAGGAGGGACACAAGAAGCTGTGAGGAAGCAGAGACAGGACACCTGACCCAAACTAGCCGAAGGCATATTCTGTACCACAGCACATCATGCTCAGTATATAAATGGGGGGACTTACCTGGAAGGCACAGATCGCTGCCTTCCTTGGGCAACCCATTCCAGTGCCTCACCACCCTAACAGGAAAGAAGTTCCTCCTTATATCCAATCTAAACTTCCCCTGTTTAAGTTTGAACCCATTACCCCTTCTCCTATCACTGCAGTCCCTAATGAAGAGTCCATCCCCAGCATCCCTATAGGCCCCCTCCAGATACTGGAAGGCTGCTATGAGGTCTCCATGCAGCCTTCTCTTCTCCAGGCTGAACAGTCACAACTTTCTCAGCCTGTCTTCATATTGGAGGTGCTCCAGTCCCCTGATCATTCTCGTGGCCCTCCTCTGGACTTGTTCCTACAGATCCATGTCCTTTTTATGTTGAGGACACCAGAACTGTACACAACACTCCAAGTGAGGTCTCCCAAGAGCAGAGCAGAGGGGCAGGATCACCTCCTTTGACCTGCTGGTCACTCTCCTTTTGATGCAGCCCAGGATACGGTTGGCTTTCTGGGCTGCAAGCGCACACTGAAGCTGGCTCATGTTCATTTTCTCATGGACCAGCACCCCCAAGTGCTTCTCCACAGGGCTGCTCTGAATCTCTTCTCTGCCCAACCTGTAGCTGTGTCTGGGATTGCTCCGACCCAGGTGTAGGACCTTGCAATGTGCATTTCAGAGACAAGAAGCTAATATATTAATACTGCTCACTTTGCTATAATCTCATTTTTATACTTGTGCTGCATATTTCATAGATGTATGCATATTGATTGGGAGAAAGCTGATATTTTATTAACAACTATTGATCTTTGCATGTCTATTATTGTGTACAAGTGATCAAATAACCACCTGCTGAGCAATCTTAGCTACTGAAAAGACCTCAGGCCCCTGGTTTAATGATGGGCACTGGTTATTTGTTTGAAGTGGCTGAGGTTTGTGTAAGCCCTGTGTAGATGTGCATTTGAAATTGTCCAACTCCTTCTGTGCTGGTTCCACAACTTCCCAGCAGAACATGTGCGCTGGTGGTGGGAGATGGGGCAGAGTTTCTGTTGCTCTGAAGTTGGGCAGTGTGGTTTGGGTGGTCTCTTTCTGGCTATGGTGGACCTTTGTCTTCAATGAACAAGAATATTGAGGTATATATGGGTAATACTGGCAGGTAGACAAGGCCCTTAGTGATATGGTTTAGTGGTAGACTTGGCAGTCCTGGGGTGAAGGTTGGACTTGATCTTAAAAGATCTTTTCCAACCTGGTTGATTTTACGTGGCTGAATTCAGGTATGTCTCATACCTGAGCTGTCCTAAATCTATTTCTGGATTTCTGAAATCAGTGAATAAGTGTGGTAGTGTTGCCTTTCTGAAATGTTTGTGAAACAATTTTAAAAATAGGGTAGACGAGGTGCTTCTGACAGCAGACTTTCTTAGTCCTTAAGCAATACCCTTTGGGAGTAGTGCAGGGAGGGGGAGAAAGAAAGTTGATCTGTCACTTTGTAGTTAATATTTTCATGCTTTCTGCTCTAGGCTTTTTGTCTCCCAGTATGAAATTTGCTGTTTTGTTACATGATTGCATGTAATAGTTGTTCAAACTGGGGCTTTTTCTGACTCTCACAGAAATAACTCTTCATTGTCAGAGGAGTGGGCCAGAGTGAGGCAGATGAATGGCCCAGTCTTGCTAATTGTACTCCCATTAGAATAGTCCATTGTGATTTTTATATGCTTAGATATTCTTTTTCTTCTCAGGGTTTACAAATAAAGTTCATAATTATTAAATACAGTTCATGCTGCTGGACTGAGATAATCGGCTGGTGAGGGAAGGTTTCCTCTTATGACAGATGATAATGGAAGGGGCCAGAGCAGTGGGCTGCCAAGCAAAGGATGAGGATGGCCACAGAGAGACAGCTTTATTTTACCTGTAAGGGTAAAATGTTTTTTTCCTATTTATTTATGGTGAAGAAAAGTTTCCATGTTTTCAGGATTTGGTTTAGTGTGCTTTGTGCTTCTCATAATGGACGGTCCTATTTCACAGTGTTTAGTGTATCTAAGCTTTCAAAATGATGAACTGTCTACCAATATTTTTCCTTCAGGATAGTTTTTGGCTTGTTTGTTTGTTGCTGGTTTTTTAATTTCAGAACAGAACAAATGTTGAAAATGGTATTCTGTGGAATATCTGACAGGACAAATCCTTCTTTAAACAGTAAATCAAGAATATGTATATTTAGGCACAAATGCAGTTCACAGAGGAGCAAAGGAGCCCTCTGATTGTTGGAGATTTGCTTTAAGACAGATTACTTGGTATCCAATTCTGAACTGCAGCCTATTTTAATTAGGCCATAAATGTGGTTTGCAATAAAGCGAAGACATTCCAAATGTAATCACATTTAACCACAGCACAAAAAGCTGTTGTCTTTTTTGCATGTGCTGGTAGGATCTGCTCAATACAAAGCTAAATAAATGTTCTGTGCTTTTACTTCACTTTTTACATGTTTTTAAGTGTCGCACAAACTTAAAGATGCAGTATGCAAAATCATCAATTGTAAGTGATTTATTGTAGAGTCATAGACCATAGACTGGTTTGAGTTGGAAGGGACCTTTAAAGCTCACCCAGTTCCAAACCCTGCCACAGGCAGGGACACCTTCCACTAGACCAGGTTGCTTCAAGCCCTGTCCAGCCTGGCCAACACTGCCAGGGATGGGGCAGCCACAGCTTCTCTGGGCAACCTGTGCCAGCACCTCACCACCCATAGTAAATTTTTGAGTAGAAAAAGTAAGTTGCTGTCTTGCCTGCCTTTGAAGTGTCTGGGTGCACTTCAGAACAGAATGGAGAAAAGCAGGAAGACAGGCTTGCCTTGCTGTGGTAAATCCTTCTGTGTAGATCACTTCACCCCTTTCCCTCATTGCATCATCAGTACTATTTGACCTTTGGGAAAAAGAGCTTACACATGCTTGTAGGGTTTGTCACATCTTCAGTGCAGGGAACTTCACGCTTCTGAGACTGTCATGAAATACCAGAGAAAATATTCTGAGCTGCATCAAAAGGAGCGTGACCAGCAGGCCAAAGGAGGTGATCCTGCCCCTCTGCTCTTGTGAGACCTCACTTGGAGTATTGTGTGCAGTTCTGGTGTCCTCAACATAAAAAGGACATGGAACTGTTGGAACAAGTCCAGAAGAGGGCTACGAGAATGATCAGGGGACTGGAGCACCTCCTGTGTGAAGATCGGCTGAGAAAGTTGGGACTGTTCAGCCTGGAGAAGAGAAGGCTGCGTGGAGACCTCATAGCAGCCTTCCAGTATCTGAAGGGGAACTATAGGGATGCTGGGGAGGGACTCTTCATTAGGGACTGTAGTGATAGGACAAGGGGTAATGGGTTCAAACTTAAACAGGGGAAGTTTAGATTGTATGTATATATATATATAATTCCTGTTAGGGTGGTGAGGCACTGGAATAGGTTGCCCCGGAAGGTTGTGAATGCTCCATCCCTGGCAGTGTTCAAGGTCAGGTTGGATGAGGCCTTGGGTGATATGGTTTAGTGTGATGTGTCCCTGCCCACGGCAGGGTGGTTGAAACTTGATGATCTTAAGGTCCTTTCCAACCCTAATTATTCTATGATAAAATCACATTTATGATGTGAGGTTGGACTGGGCTGTGTGTTTGGGGAACATGGCACTGTGTTCTGAGTGTCACTCAGATCAATATCTTTCATTACCACCATGGGCTCTTCCTGCTCTGGGGTTCAGTCTTAGGTATTCCTTTCTTTCTAGGAATAAGGGTAGCTACGAGTATTAAATGCATATTCAGACCTTGTTTCTCTGCTAAAATCATGTACTACAATCTTCTGCTTGATTCACTCCGCACTTGGGAAATGGATTTATTTTGCTCCTCATCAGAGATTCCAAGATTCAAAATCCACAGTCCAAGTGACTCCTCTGCCCAGATCTGGGCTCTCTAACTAGTGCAAGCTCAAGTAAGACGTATGTGGCATCTGATGTTGTAGGTTCCTTTGCATTTGGCTACTGTTAGAGTTGACCTACTGACTGGGATTATTAAAATAAAGTTACTTATGAAAATTAAAAATAAATAAAGGTTAAATAAAATTCCCAGCTGATGTACAATGTGTAACAGTAGCAGAAAAGGCAGATTTTAAAGAAGTGTTTGCTTGGGGCACCAAGCAGAGTGAAATGTTGAAACACCCATGCTGTCTGTCATGTCTGATGCTTCCAGAAGAAACAGAAAGGTTTGTTTATAAGGGTTGCAGAGCAGCCTTATTCCACCTGGGTTACTAACACCGTTAACAAGGTTGGTGTGATTGAGTATCCACAGCAGAATATTATTGGTGATACTTCTAAAGACAACAAGTGGCTTCTTTATTACACAGGAACTGAATTAAAACTGGAAAGACTTAATCCAAGTTATTAATGGAATTAGAAATGTAACTTTTTTTTTAAAGGAACTTTGGAAACAAAGAGCTGTAATGAAATGAGAGAGTTTAACAGCCCTTTATTACCCTCATCTGTAATATGTTCAGGCCTCTGTCAAGGATGCAGCCTTTTCTATGTATTTTACTGATAAATAGGCCTATGAGCAGTTTTGACTTGGAACAATGAAAATTAGTAAGGAGAAGGTTTGAATTATTTTGCTTACATGTGGCTTCCTATAGGAAAGTTCTGTGACTGAACACTCAGGCAAAAGTCAGCCTGAGGTTGCTCAAAGTTCAGTTACCTACAAATGCCCCAAATCCAGAGGCTGGGTTTGTAGTTGCAGAAATCAGACTGTATGTGCTTGTTTAGGTCTGCTGTCAAACTGGATTCTGAAGTCTTTTTGGTGGCTGCTGCTTTTGATTTGTTGCTCTGAGAATGTTGATTTATTACGAATCATCTGTGCCATTAGACTGTCTGTCAGGATCCATAAATTGTGCCGGGACCAAAAGCAGTTATTACTCTGTGTGGGTTTTGGTTTTGCACTGCAGAAAAGAGGCTGATTATGTCACTGACAAAATGAATTAGTGCTTCTTTTGAAATATGAAGCCCTTACATGATATTTTTTACTTAAGTCTGCAAAGGTGATTTTCTTACATTATTTCAATGGGATAACTGCCTTTGTAGTACACATTTCTGTTCCAGCTGTGGGCTTGGTGTTCTTTACACAGTTCACTTGAGATGTTGATACAGAAAACTTATAGGCGCTAATGCTGCATTAAGGTCAAGTGCTTACTGTGCTTGGTGTATGAGTACAGTCAGACAGCTGTGCTGGAGATTGTCCCAGGCATATAGGTTTCTAGTCACAGGTGGTTTGAGGATAAGCCACTACCAAAATGAAAAGCTGTTGTTGTTTTATTAGCATGGTGCAACTCCTTAAGAGTTCACCATTTGTATCCCAAACAGGTAGAGGCAATGTCTAAATGTGCCTGACAGAAAGGATGAGATTTAAGGACTACTCAAGTTATTGGAAAGATTTTGCAAGGGTGCTGGGGATCTGGTTGCTCCTGGAAGCTCCATGTAGGCACGTGTTGGCTTCCCAGGCAAAAGCAAAACTTGTCAAGCTGGATTTAAGCAGCAAAGTATTCGGGTTTTGCCATAGGTGCTTGTTCGTGCCCTTTATGAAACGTAAGTGTGGGCAGTGGGTTGCCAGCAAATCTCTGGAAGGGCTCCATACCAGGTAAGTTTTAGGCTCTGATGAACTTTTTGTCTCTCCTTTCTGTGTGCTACATGGGAATAGAAATTAAGCAAATTCAGGTAGTGTTTGAGGGCACTGATTCTGTACAGCTAGACTTTGGGCTATTATTATTTTAGTCTTTTAATATCTCAGACTTTTCCTCTAAACGGATTTAAGAGTTTAAGATGTTTTCTGAACAGAGGTTGCTTATAAAAAGAAAAGCCGCATTACTTATGATGTTAAAAACCAAACTGAAGAAAGCAAACTGCTGCATGGAGGACTTTTCCCACTAATTTCTTTAATGAATCTTGCTGTGTTTCTCTGTGTTGACAGCTCTACAACCGCAGTAATTCTGTGCAGAGAAAGCTCTTCTGACCTCATCTTTTCTGTCTTCTGAAAAAAGCACTTTGGGTGATCATCTAGAATAGGTTTTTTTTCAATATCATTCCATTAAGCCTTAAGACTCTAAAGTTGGACCCCCTTTGGTAAGCTGTGAAGTGTACTCAGGGGGTGGTTCTTTCGTTATTTCTATTCATTATTAGTATTATTAATCCCTAATATTAGATGTAAGCAATGGTGCTCTGAAGATCCTGTGACAGTTTTTCACTCTCTGATCTTTCCCAGTTCAATATGATGTTGCCTTTTAGAAACAAACATGTAAAGATAAGATATGATAAATACCATAGGTAGAATAAATGCAAGCTACTGGGTTTGGCACAGGCTAGCTTGGAAATTGCCTAGAAGTACAGTGTAAGCTCAGGCACAGGCAAACTTACATTGCTTCTTAAAGCCCTTGTGTAAGCTGTAGAAGAGGAGCATTGCAGAGACTAAAACTAAAAGTCCTTTCCTGTTAATGAAAGATTTAATGATTTCTAGCCAGTGGCTTGCTTGGCCTAAGTGAAAGATATTTTTTCATTGAATTTTTGTTCCTTGAGTATGTTGAATCTTTACAGAGTGTGACTGAACACATTAGAGCCTTTTCTAATGCAAAGCAATTGGAAAACTCCTTTTACTCAATGCCTTCTGATAAAGAAAAATGCAAATCTAATCTTTGAAGTGCATGCTATCCTTTTGCCTTCAGTGATGTTTCATAGGTAAACACATTGCCTACACTTTCTATGTTAACTAAGCAGGAAGAGTATGGAGAGCATGTTAACGCCACTTCTTGTGCCACCTGCTTGAAGGGCTTTTTGTGGTCCTGTACTTCTGTGTGAACTGGCTCACCTAGCCTCAGATGAAGGCAAGAAGGCGAACCTCCCACTCCTAAACTGAGTTTAAACTTCATCTATCAGCTTATCATGGTTTAAACCCAGCCAGCCAAAATCATGCAGTCGCTCTCTCACTCCCCCCCTTCTTGCCCTCCCCCTGCTCCCAGACAGCTTAGTAACTAAGGCATAACACAAATCACTACTGCTGCCACCAATAATAATAATGATAAGGGAAATAGCAAGGGAAGAGAATACAACACCTCACCACCAGCTGATCGATAACTCGCCCCACCCTGCCCGGGTAAGCACCGACTGATCCCTAGTCCAACCCCGCAGAGAACTAGCCCTTCTGGGTAACTCTCAGTTACATCCAGGGCATGACATGCTGTGGTATGGAATACCTCTTTGGTTAGTTTGGCTCAGGTGTCCTGTCTCTGCTTCTACCCAGGTTCCCCTCCTCTCTGGCAGAGCATGAGGCTCACAAAGTCCTTGGTCAGACTAAACATTTGAGCAGTAACTAAAAAACGTTGGTGTTATCAGCCTTGTTCCCAGGCTGACAGTCAAAACCACAGCGCTGCACCAGCTACTAAGAAGGAGAAAAAATGACTGCTACTGCTGAACCCAGGACACAGCTGAACTCACAGAATCACAGAATGGTTTGAGTTGGAAGGGACCCCAAAGCTCACCCAGTTCCAGTCCACTGCCATGGCAGGGACACCTTCCACTAGACCAAGTTGCTTCAAGCCCCACCCAGCCTGGCCTTGAACACTGAACTGTGAAGAACAATTGAAGTGGAATAAGCTGGAAGGCCCACTGTTGTTTACAATAATCTTAGATACCCTTCCACCCAAGATCTCTTCAGACAGCATCTAAAATCCATGATTGTTTCTTTCAGATAAAATTAATTGCCTTTTTATTAGAACCTGGCATCTTGGCCTGTAAGTGACCTACTGTTTATTCTCTGTCAGCAAAGCTGGTTGCTTCAGAGCAAATGTAGGCTTCCATGCAACTATAATATATCATTGAAGGAATCTCTTCCCTTGGCTCTATCTAATGAGCATTTCGTGCCTTGAACTGTAAGGATCGATAGTTTCATAATTAAATCCTAGCTCGCAAAACTATTCATGCTCTTCATGTGCATTAAGGGGCTACTATTTTTAATGTTATTGGACTTAATACCACCCAAAGTCTCTTATTAGTTAGACCTATTCTGTAAAATGACTGTTTCTGTCTCTACACCCTGATTTTCCTCCCTTTAACTTCACCAAGCTAGAGAGTAATATTGGGTAAGAGAGTTTGCTGCATTGTTCCTCACTTTACATACCTTTGTCTTAGCTGATACTCATTTTCTCATAAGTACTGAGAAATCATAATCTTTTAAATCCTTTTTTTTTAATTTCTAAAGAAAAAAATTGGGATCTCCTAAGGAAGAAAGTTAAGTAGATGCCCGAATATGAAAGTGGTCTTGGAAAAATGGTAGTTCTTATCATTGTTGTGCTCCACAAAGATGAGGGTAATTGCTGCTGTTTAAATCCTTTACATGTTATTTGTTGGTATAATTTCAGTCAGCTACAATACATTATTTTCCATGTCCTTACATTTTAAGCTCTAATATAAAAATGTGATTACATAAGAGATGATACAAGTAAGACTGTGTCTGGAAAGGCAGTCAGGTTATTATGGAATATCTGATCTAATTAGTTTAGGTGAGCTCGATGTGATGTAAACCAGTGTTAGAGGCAATGTTAGAATCTTAGAATGTTTTTTGTTGGAAAGGACCTTAAAGCTTATCCAGTTCCAACCCCCTGCCATGGGCAGGGACACCTTCCACTAGACCAGGTTGCTCCAAGCCCCCTCCATTCTGGCCTTGAACACTGCCAGGGATGGGGCAGCCACAGCTTCTCAGGGCAACCTGTACCAGCGCCTCAGCACCCTCACAGAGAAGAACTTCTTTCTCATGTCTACTCTATAACTACCCCTTATCAGAAGAGATTAACAGCCAGAGAGTACTTAACAATAGGAATATTAATTGTAGTCCTAGAATGTTTCCTTTTGGATCCTTCAAGATCGTTTAAAACAGCTGCATTGGATGTCTTGGTATTTTGTGCATCAGTCGCCTTCGTTTTCCAATGAAGCACAGATCACACACAAAGTCCTATTTCAGGGACTTTCTGCTCCTGTAAATACTTGTGAAAACCTTTTTTGTAGTTTACTGCCTGTAGCTGTTTAAATAAAACCCCTTGAACTGCACAGAACTGCAGTGGAAGGGCAGGAAAGTTGAGCCTTACAACAGTATCGATTTCAGACTTTGCATAATGACAGCATCTACATTTTTTCTATGGTTTCTTGACATGTGTGAATTAGTGAAGACAATGTGCCTGATTCTCTTCTGCTTTGTAGATGCTCTCTCATCTTTCTCTTATAATAACTCAGAAAAATATGCAAACTTTCCAAGAATTCCAATTGTTCTTGTAGAGCCCCATTCTTGCACTTTTTGTTCTTTTCAGTCAGCACACAAGTGTTTTCTTTACAGAAAATGCTGTTAAGTATTCTGTTCTAGTTCATCTCAGTTCATTTTAGTCAAGTTTATTCTTTATGAGCATCTACTGCTTTTTGTTAATCGTGAGTTGCATTTGTTATTCAATAGCTCATTTTTTTTTCAGAGACTCTAAAGCTATTTGCATGCTATTGTATGACATTCCATGGCTTTGTCCTCCTATATCTTTTCTCACTGGCAAATGAAATGGTTCATATCTTATTCCCATGCTACTGTCTCTTTCTTTGTACAGCTGATAGAAACTGTTAAGAGGGATCCTCTTATGTACATGTAGTTCAGGACCACCCCATTTTCAGTTTTCCTTTAATGCTGTTTATCACCTTTTAATCCTGTTCTGTTTCTATGGGTGGCCCAGTGGTTAGCATACCAGCACTGAACAGAGGTGTCATGATCCCTTCCAGTCTACATAGAAAATGACAAAAGCCTGTCCCAGGATGAGGTGATAATACTGCTATAGCTAATGATCCTCTTTTGATAGCTCTATGATTATTATACAGTCTAGCTTTATTATTATTATGCAATTTACATTGTGTCTTCTCAAGCAAGAACTGGCACTAAGCATCACAGAATGTTGCTTTCTGGAAGGGTTTTTGCAAAACTTACACCACCAAGTCACAGGCTGTAATAATGCCAAGTATTTCAATGAGAATAAGCCTAAAATACGTATCTTCCCCATGAATTGTTCAGAACAAAAATGGGAAATAGGATCATGAGCCCAAAATTGTCACTGTTCTTTATGTTAGAAACAAAAGATGAAAATTATTTTGCTTCTGGAACTACCCATTAGTTCATGCTGTACCACTTCCTCATAGTTTCTTGGGCCAGTGAGGTATCAGAGAAACACTGAAGTTACAGAACATGTCGTGTACCTGACTCTTTGCTACAGGATGGCATGGGCTTGTTTTAAGCCATCATTTGTCCATGTTAAACATACTAATTTTTTAAGACACATTTCCCCTTTATTGTGCTAGTTGTTTTAGTGGGTTCATGGGTTGTTTTACTAAAAAGGACAGGAGAGATCTCCCAATGCTGATTTTCTTCTTATATTCCCTCATTGTGACTCCTCCAGCAAGGATGTGCTTAGTTGTGTCAGACTGTTTCTGAAGGCCCACAGCTCTTGGTGTTAGAACTTCACAGCAGGCTGTGTTGTCATTCAGGTCTCCCGTAGGAGTGACTCTGCTGAACCTTTCCTCCTACTTGGCCTGGCTGCTTTGTGTAAGATTTTTGGAAATACAGCACTTGTGCCAGTATTGCTCTGGTCACTGGCAGGGACATATCATTCATCTTTCCTAGTGTGAATACTTTTTAGGATGCTAAACACGCATCAGTTAGAGAAGCTCTTTCTGGTTGAAAAAGATTCCTTTCCTCTCATTGCAGCAGAGTTGAAAGAATCAATACTGTCTGTGTATAATTTTTCAACTATCAGACTGTTCCTGGTTGACATTATCTTGCATCTTGTTAAATGTTTGAAAAACATCTTTATCTTATTAATGCTCTAAACTGCATGTGAACCCAATGAATTGTGCCCCAGCAGGTGACTTCACTGGGTGTAGTGGCATGACGTACCTCATTGAAATGCAGTTTGTGGTTCCAGGCAAATGTTTTGTTACACTGGTTTTTTTCCTGTGTCGTCTTCGTAATTCAGTCACCTGGGATGCAAGGTCAAACCAGGATAAAAAGAAATCCTTTTTCTCCTTCTGAATCCAGGTGTTAATATTTAACTATTCAAATTTCTGTTAGCTTTTAGCACCTTAATTCTCTGATCTCTTTCTGTGGTATCAGAATGCTTGTGACTGTTTTGCATGAGGCTCCTGCTTCTCGTGGTGTAAGATGTAGGCTGGATGGAGGGCTCCTTGCTGACATCTGAGCTATGTGTAAGGGAGCTTGGGGCAGGGGGTTTTCTCCAGGGAATTTATCCCTGTGGTCATGCAGGCGCTGTCTGTGTACTTAGGCTTTCTGAGGAGTACTTATAATCCAAAGCTCTGTAGTCTTCTGTGGGAAAAAAAAATCACTTGATTAATAGTGATCTAGTGCTGATTTCAGCCCTTGTGCAGCAGAGCTCTGGTTGCTTTGGAACAGCAGATACCTCTTTGCTGCAGCAGTATTTGCTGTTGTAGATAGTATCTAGAGCAGGAATATTATTTGATGGGTAAAGCATGTCTTCATTTAAATAATAAAAGCAGCTGATCTTTGTATTTCTTGAAACTCTGAAGCTGATGTCTGAGTATGTGCCTCCTGACACCTTCCTGCAATGATTTCATGGTGATTGCCCATCTGATGCATAACCTGTGACAGTGAGTTTACATCTATCACTTTCCCAATGGGCTTTTGTCAGGCTGTTTCAACCATTCCTTGTCTCATTCAGTGATTACCAGCAACCCTTTTCAGATTCTCTTGCTTTGCCAGCTTTTGTGCACATGAGCTATGCCTGAAATGTTCCAGCATGTCATAACGTTTACCTGGCACCTAACAGGGATAAATGTCAGGTTTCGCTTGGACTCCCACCTTTTTGTTTCCAGTATTCAAAATCTGTTCTCTTTCCTGTTCTTGTCTGTTCATAAACAATCTTGTCTGTTGGTAAACAAAAAATATATATTGGTAAACAATTATATCAAATGAGTTTTGCATTGACATAAGACCTTTATAACCATTTCTTTAGAGAAGAGGTGGCAGAAGTACTTTAGTCACCAAGTCATGTAGTCTGTTAATGGGGAGAGGGGTGGATTTGAGATTGTGCCAGGTGTTCTTACCCCTGGATCATGCTTTCTCCTCTGGACATGTTCTGCAGGAAGATCTGTGCTCAGTTTAGCTAACACTATCAGCGCTCTCTTTTCTGAGCTGGAGTGCTCTGTTTAATCCTGCTTCTCTTCCCTGGAATATGTGCTGGGATTGCATTTTAAGCAGTACAATAGCATGAGGTAGGCATAGCTACACATGCTCTGTGGAGATTGTTTTATGTGAACAAGAATCATAGAATAGTTAGGGTTGGAAAGGACCTTAAGATCATCAAGTTCCAACCCCCCTGCCATGGGTAGGGACACCTCACACTAAACCATATCACCCAAGGCTTCATCCAACCTGGCCTTGAACACTGCCAGGGATGGAGCATTCACAACCACCCTGGGCAACCCATTGCAGCACCTCACCACCCTAACAGGAAAGAATTTCTTCCTTATATCCAATCTAAACTTCCCCTGCTTAAGTTTTAACCCATTACTCCTTGTCCTATCACTACAGCCCCTAATGAAGAGTCCCTCCCCAGCATCCTTATAGGCCCCCTTCAGATACTGGAAGGCTGCTATGAGATCTCCACGCAGCCTTCTCTTCTCCAGGCTGAACAGCCCCAGCTTCCTCAGCCTGTCTTCATATGGGAGGTGCTCCAGTCCCCTGATCATTCTCGTGGCCCTCCTCTGGACTTGTTCCAACAGTTCCATGTCCTTTTTATGTTGAGGACACCAAAACTGCACACAGTACTCCAGGTGAAGTCTCACAAGAGCAGAGGAAAGGGGCTGGATCACCTCCTTCGAGGTGAAGAAACTTCTTGTTTCCAAGTTCACCATTGCTTGATGCTTGTATCTCATTTTCTCTCTCATTTGACTTCTGTCTCACTTTTTTCTGGTGAAACTTTCTGATCCTCCTCCTGAAGCTTATGCTTCCTTCATGATTTATGGTCATTTAACCCCACTTTCTCTGTTGCACTGGGTACATATATATGGATCTGTCTTGTCAGTATGAGGCACTTGAGCTGAGCACAGAATTCATTTTGCCTTCTTCTGTGAAGTTATTCTTGCAGACATTCCTCACATGTGGTGTTTTGCTTCCCTTCTGGTGAGGTCCTGCTTTGCCAAAGGCTGAATGCAGCATCCTGGTGCTCATAGCAGAGAGACTTCAGGTAGCACTTTGTGAGTCAGCCCCTGCTTAACACTGCTTAGGGAGCCAGAAAAGGAATGTGGCTTCATTCCCCAGGGCCGAGGGCTGCAGTGTTTTTCATGGTGGGTGTTGATTTTGGGTACTTCAAGTTACTGCCTCAGGTCTCCCTAAAATTATGTTCTAAGGTTTTTCTTTTTTTGGCTTTTTTTTTTCTTTGTTTTTGGATTTTTTTTTTAATTTATTTTTTTTTTTTAAGAAAACACACATTTCGTCCTCAGTTTTCTTGGTTAATCCTCTATGTAAATCCCAGTTTTTCTCAGGTAGCAATACATGCTGCTTGTCATCATTTTCCTGTGGCTGTGACTAATGCATTTGGAGCAGAGAAGAATTCCCTGTTTGAATGAACATCACCCAACCATGCATTTTCTCAGTCTCAAGGATGATGTGCTTACGTATCTAGGTAATTTTTATTAACTTAATGATGAACAGGGAAAAAAATCTGTGTTGTCATTATTCTTGGTAAGTCAGTTGTGAAAGCCTGAGCCTTGCACAGCATACTGATGCTGTTTGATCTCTCTTTGGTCTCAGCAGTGGGATCTTCAGACTGTGTAGTGTTTTGCTGATGCAGGAAGGTAGAGTTGCAGGCCAAGGAACTCAGGTTGTGATCTCGTCAGATCTCATAAGACAACTACAGTCTATTGTTATCACTGTTACAGTAGATTATCTCTGGGGAAAAGCAGAGGTGCCTTAGGAAATGATGATGCACTAGTTGCCATTTCTGCTCTCAACTAAAAATTGATTCAGTGTGTTGAGAGTAAATATAATGCTGAAGTTGCGCTCTTGGAGTGGTAAAACAATTTGATCACTTCCTTCTATGTACAAATCTCTAGGTGTTTTTGTGAGGCTAAAAGAGTAAACTGAAGGCTAATACACAGGAGTGACAAAGAATTACAATCACTTCTTGTTTCTTTTTTCCTTTTATTTTGCAAGTGTTTGTGTTCTTGTATCAGCAGATTGGCACATCTGTCACATTTGGGCTCATTTAGAAACAATTCCACCTTACTGTATTGCAGTAGCACTAATAGACTTTTGTGCAAGGTTGAAATGGGTACGTATTTTGTTTTATGTGGAAATGAAAGTCTCATGTGGTGCTAAAAGCCAAAACTGTTTTGAGCTTGTGTCACCAATACAAGTTCATCAATCATGATGAAATGTTGGCTAAAAATTGCATCCCGAGGTCTATTTCATACTTTTGCATTGTTTTTGTTTTTTTTGAGATTTGTGCAAAATAGAGCTTGCAGTTATTGTTGAACTGAAAATACCTGAAAGATGATTTTCTGATATCAACTTCATAAAATATGCAGCTTTCACGCTTTTATGGGTACAAAGCAGCCTGTCCTTTTAGATTCAGTTCTATTGCTATATAAATAAATCAGCACATATTGCTTTAGCATTTTTTTTCCAATGCAGTACAGGTACTTGGACCATATTCAGCTTCTAACAGCACAGAGGCAAAATAAAATTGTATCTTCAGGTGTGATGGTAACAGGCATCTCTCCTGACAGTGGGAAATTCGGCAGTGGCAACTGTGAAATGGAATCTCATTTTTGTCAGATACAGTCATTACATGGGATTTCTTTATTTTCCCAAGTGCATGTCCTGTGATTTAGAGAAGTTAAGAAGTTCCTACAAGTGTTTTGGTTTGTAAAAAACCATTTTTCTCTCTCTCAATATTAATGTCACTGTTCCAGTCCAGCTGGAGCTGTGCAGTTGCTCTTGCGCACTGTGGTACATCACAGTGACTTCAGGCTTTATTTGTTTGTGACCATGTCAAGAAAAGCAATTACTACTTTGACCCTAATTTGGAGTAACTAGTGGTTTACAAATATACAACTTAATATACACAATCAAGGTCCCTCATAAAGCCCAATGCCTTGATGTTTAACTGTTTTGAAGAAAAGATAGGGAGTGTATTAGAAGTTGAATATCCCATAATAGTAACAAAGATGATCATATTGCTTAGCATGCCTCTATTACAAAATGTTGGTATGTGTTATAATTCAGGCATGAGAGTATGACTGGTGTCAAATACTGTGTCTATGAGACAGCTCTGAACAGAGTGAGTTTTCAGGATATGGAATGTCAGCTTCTTCCTCGGTGAAAAAACTGTCCTTGGAAAAGACTTCATTCTTTTGATGGGATGAGTTTGCCAATGCTTGAAAGCATTAAGATAGCAAAATAGTTTGGGGTTTGGTTTTGTTGTGTTTTTTTTTTTCTGATAATGGAGTGTGGTTTCTTCCTTACTGGAATTCTTTAGTTTGCATCTCTCAGTCCTCTACATGCAGACCTCTCCAAACTCTTGTAATGAATTTCTTGTCTAAATCTGGTCTGAACTGAATTTGATGCCTTTCTCCACAGTTGTGCTCCACAGAGTTGTTTGCCAGGTTTTAGAATCAAAGATTCACATTGCTAAGGACAAAGTTGCCTCATGTTTTTGTTAGGTGAGAAATACGTTGAGATGGAAGACGTAGTGGTGGACTTGGCAGTCCTGGGGTTGGACTTGATGATCCTAAAGGTCTTTTCCAACCTGGTCGATTCAGTGATTCTCTGTGCAAACTACTTGATTATTAATCCTCTGGCACATTCACATGAGCTGTCCTAGTGGGTAGTGTTGATATACTGTTTTTTTTTTCTTGAGATCACTTGTCAGCATTAGACAACTAGAGAGTACTGCATCCAAACATGAATAATCTGGCTTTCAAAAAGAAGCCCACAAACCTGCAACAAAGCATCCAGTGTAAACTGAGAGCAAGTCAGGTGGATTGCTATTTTATTATCAGCCTGCTTGTTTGCTAAGGATACCTTTCTGGACTTTCTGTACATGTCAATATTGTTAATATTTCCCTAGTACATATGACATGGAAATTCAATGTCAAACACCCTCTTGATACTGTGAATCTTCACACTAGCAATCTAGTAGCTGTTCTTCTACATTAATAACATTATTATAATATTCTTTACTAATTTGACATGTCCACTCAACTGAAACACATTTTAAAAAATTTGGGACATAAAATGTACCTGGAAAGGAAGCAATGGTGGATGATTCCAGTGATTCCTGAGTTTTCCAGTTTTGACCTAGATTGTTGGGGATATTCGTACCAGGGTTGGGGACCTTCTTATCAGGGTCAGTGTGTCCAAGCCTGAAATAGAGTTTTTCAGAATGTAACTTTCTCAGATTTTCCTCCTTTTGCTTTGCTTTCTTATTTCCTTTTTTTTTTCATTTTCTCATAGATATATCCATGTATCATGTTAGTTCTGATACATGGTAAATGCATGGATAAGATTACATGGGTTTTGTTTATGATTTTCTAATATATGAATGCAAAGAAGATTTTTGTGGTGGTGTGAGCATCTAAACTAAACCAGCTAATAATTAATGTTGAAATTGAATCCCAGAGACAAATCTCAGGGTTTATCTCTAAATGCCAGTTTAGCAACATGAATCTTATTATTTTATTATATTGGTTTCTAGACAGTTGGAGAAAGATGAGTTCATTATAATAAAGTAGAACAAAATAGAATAAAAAAAATAAGCATGGCTTCCATTAGCAGTTTATAAAATGAACTTGACTGTAAGTAGGTGAATGTGACCCAAATCTAACCAGGTGCCAGAAGCCAAGGAAAGAATTTTTTTTCTAAATAAAAAAGAAACATTCAAGAGGTTTTATTCTGAGAGGCAGCTGGGTGCACATGTAGAATTTTATATTCACATTGAATCCCACTGTTTCTTGCTAATTACCCATGAGTTGCCTGTGTCTACTCTTTGAGAATGTAGTCTAAATAATTTCATGTTTAACACCAGGAGCTGTTCATTGTGTCATATATTACAAAAAAATAATTTCATATTGAAAGAATGGCAAATCTGGTATTTCTGCAGTATTTGCAAGTTTAACTCCTCATAAGGCTGAAGTTGCAGCATGTCTTTATGTCAAAGAACAGCTTTTCTGTTCTGCACCATGTTCCTCCTTCCTGTTACTGCGTGGAAATGGACAGTGTGAGCTTGTACGTCTGAAGTTCTGGATGGCATAAATAGACTTGACTTTGTTTCTTTAGGTTTTGTATGTGGGGGAAAACAGAGATTTCTCCCCACCCCCAGGGTTGTGTGGGTTTGCAGTTAGATGTTATGTCACCAGCTTCCCATCTGCAGTGTCATGCCTTGCATGATGTGTGCAGCTTGTTTCTAATTGCCCTGGTTTGCTGGCACAGATTCTTCCTGTGTGTTCTGAATGATGCTTCCCTGTATTCAGTCTCTTTAAAAGCCATCCCTTTTATTTTATCAGAACTTAGGAGCTAAAATCCTGATTCCACTTGGTCCACAATTCTTCCTAAATCCGTTTTTTTAATCTTTTCTTTATAAAGCCATAGTTGTTACATGGACATCCAAATCCTAATGCCATGCAACAAAGCATTGCTACCTTTTAAAAGAACTTGGAGAGATGGCTTTCTCCTTTCTGAGTTTCCAAAGGCTATTGCTTGACTGTTGCTAGAGAGCTGATTAATTTTACATTAGGGCCTGGATTCCATACAAATGGCCTCTATATTCATAAACAATGGGAGCGGATGATGGACCACTGTTCCGTCACTGAGTTGCCTCTCTATTGTCAGGCTCATAGTGTACAGAAATGTTTGCTGCCTTTGTGGTTATATACCCCAGAAGGTGACTGTCATCTCATCAGTGTAGAGAACAACTTAGATTTCCTTTCAGTGCTGTAAAAGTCAGAATCAATACAAATAGTCAGTATCTTCGGATGGTGTTTTCCAAAGAGGAATGTTTTATTATTCAAGTATGAAGGCTTTGAGGAACTAATTGAAGAAGACCCTAATAATAAGAAAATAGTTTCCATCTTGTAAGCATGTTTAAACTGGGGCCTTTTCTTGTAAGGAGAACTAAGAATAGCTATGGTGAATTACCATTCCATGGGTTATGTCTCCAGTAATTGCATTCCAATGTCAAGCCTTTTTTGAAACGCATCCTTATTTCAAGGGAATAAAGATAAAAATATCAGCGCTGAAAAATAGAACCTATGTCAAATGTACATTTTAAAAATTGTAAGTTTGAAATCCAGTATGGGGTTTTGAACTGTGCAGGGAAGGTGATCCTGATGCTACAGTTAGTTATGACTCTTGACCAAAAGGTTCTCAGGTTTACTATTTGTTGGTTGCTGCATATTTTCAATCTATGGTTCTAATTTTCTATGAAATATTTTAGACCAAATGTGCAACACTACAAACACTTGAGTTATTCCAAGCATATATGGGGGGTGTGGGTAGATTCTGCCTTTAGAGCCGGTACAAATCCAGTAAGTCCAGTGCTGGTATCTCTTTCAGCATGGGAAAGCAGAACCATCCTGGAAATTCTTCAGTGCCTCTGAAAAACGCATTTTAAAAAAATACCCACACAAAGTATACGCCAAGGCCATCTTCCTCCTGTATAATGGAGAAAGAGTTCATTGAAAAGATTTCTATAGTGAAAATGTGGATATTCATAATACTCAAAACATCAAAGTACAGAAATGGACCATCTTTGATTACTGACAGTTCTTCTGATGCTCATTGTCAGAGCTGCCTGGAACCTTTCCCAAACACTCCATTTTGCTTACACAGGAACAGAGAAAATGTGTATTTACCTGTAATTGTTTATTTATGCTTTTGGGTATTTGTGCTTCTGTCTGTGTAAATCCTTGACAAACAAATCCCTCTTTTACTTTGCATGTGTTCTGAATGATTTATATGTGATTGTTTTTACTTACAAACAGTTTTGCAATATGGTGTGGGTGGCTTTATGCACAATACATTACCTCAGACAGACAACAATCTTTGTGTGGCACTCGCCCCACCACCCCTTTTCCTGCTTTTCCTGCTGCATTCTTCCAGCTCTGCTTAGCCCATCACAGAAGGTATTTTTCCAGTATCACAAAACAGTTATGTCATTCCTCAGTAAGATTTGGTTAAACGAATAAGGATATGGAAGATGTTACAGAAATAAGGGTGCCTGAGGGTTGCTTACTTTTTTGTCCTTGTTGGAATATTCCTGTTTATACTTGAAGTGCTCAGCCATCAGCAGGTTACATGTTAATGTAGGAGCAGCTGAATACAGGAGGTGTGCAGGAGCTGTACAGCCTGCAGACACTTTCTTTATCAGCTTAAAGAGGAACCTGTGCTTTGAAGAAAGCTAAAGGTCTGTTCAAAATCTGACCCAGTGGCTTCACAGCTGACATGCATCATGACTGATGATTCCACTGTTGCTCAAGGTGCAGTTAATACAGTTGCTAGCAGAGGCTTGGCCTTTTTAGGGAATGTTCTGTTGGCAGTGTGGAGTTTAGTCATGTTCTTGGTATTCTGCTGTGCCAGGTACTTGCCAACTGTTGTTTTTTACCTATGCCCATAGTCATTTTTGGCTGCTGATGCTGCAGATGTGCTGTGGTGTTGGCTTAGTTGGGGTGCCTCTGCCTCAAGCAGACACAGCAGTGGGGGGTTACAGGGTAGTCATAGCTCTCTATGGCACTCTGATAATTGCACTTATTTCAGCAGTTTCTTACTCATTTCATGTTACTGAGACTTCATCGGGGACAGTGTGTGTTTTCCTATTGTACTGTGACTAATTTCTTCTCTGGGATTTCAGGAAAAAGAAGATACTTGTGTGTGCCCTAAAATCATTGTGATTACACAAATAGTCTATGTTTGGGTTTTCTGCTATTTGTAAGATGCATTGGTGCTCCTTATAACAGGAAGTGCAACTACCCATCTACCAGAAACTATTTTCTGGGGAATTAACTTTGCTTTCTGTGATTGTTATCTCTGTAAGGCCATGTAGTACTGAATGCATTCTGTCAGACACTCCAGAATATTCTAATCATCAAGATAAACTGAGTTATATTAGGTTCCCTGTGAACAAAGCAGAGACAACTGTAATACTTCAGCCACTGTGCATGTGCCGTCATGTAACACTACCCACATGTGTAAGCATCAGCGTTCCAGAGTGGGCACTGGCTCAAGTTGACACAGTTTCAGTTTGCCAAGTCAAGCAGTTACCCAAGGCTGACTTTCCAGTGACACCTTCTTCACACAGAAGTTTTCTTTAGAGATTTTGGTTTAAAATAAGAGATGTTCTGTGAGCTGGAGCAGCTGTGCACTGGAGACAGGCTGAGATTGATGGGCTTCTTCAGCCTGGAGAAGAGAAGGCTCCTTAAGGGGAGACCTTAGAGCAACTTCCAGTGCCTCAAGGGGCTACAAGAAACCTGGAGATAGGCTTTGGACAAAGGCCTGTAGGGACAGGACAAGTGGGAATGGCTTTAACCTGACAAAAGGGGGACTGAGATGAGACATTAGGAAGTTCTTCCCTGTGAGGGTGCTGAGGCGCTGGCACAGGTTGCCCAGAGAAGCTGTGGCTGCCCCATCCCTGGCAGTGTTCAAGGCCTGGTTGGACAGGGCTTGGAGCAACCTGGTAAGTGGAAGGTGTCCCTGCCCACAGAGGGGGTTGGAACTGAAAGAGCTTTAAGGTCCCTTCCAACCCAAGCACTTCTATGAGTCTGCAAAGGCCTTAGCTCTTCTAAATTGTAACACAGCTTAATGTGTGCATAGAGGACACCTACAGTTGATACAGGTCATGATTGCGCTGAGTCAGACCACACCGGTGGCAAGGATAGGTTTTCGTAAAAGGAGGACTGGTTTCCACCCAGTGATCTTCCGAGTGCTCAGATAAATGCTGGGGAAAGAATGGACTTCATAGTCTTTGCTTCACAAGCTGGCCTGATTCAGGTTCAACGAAAATAAGATACTCTTGAGGATTTGGGGGAAAGTTCATTAAAGCTTTTGGGAATTCTAGAAGGTTTTTATGCAGATAGGTTAAAATGTATATTTTGTGTCTTAGCTGTAACTTGCTGGCTTGGAAACAGGGACAGATGAGCTGAAGCTTCAGAGATGATGTGTCTTTTCATAGACCTCATGTGTGCTTGTAGGGAAAATAGATTAAATAGAAGGTAATCCAGGCGTTGATATTTGATTCTTCTTGTGATATTCTCACTTCATAGAGGATACCAGAGGCACAAGAAAGCAGCTGATCTTGTGGCTTTACCACTGACAAAGCATGGAATTAGAGGTGGCAATGACCAGGATTCCTGAGTAATAGGAATACTAACACTGAAGCTAATTTTCAGAGATTTCATAAGCAAGCTACTTGCTTATAACCAAAGACTGGTGTTGCTCTTGTTACTGTTCTTCTGAAATGGTACCTGTTTCCTGAAATGGATATTAATAATCCAGGGGAATGAGTTTTGGGTCAAGAAATTGCATCCCACAGTACTGTCCTTCTTAGCAAGCTGCCAGTTCTTTTTGTCTTTGTTTGTAAGCTCCTTTTGTCTGTGTAATATAACAAATAGAAATCATAGAGTGATGGATGACTTCATTCACACTTAATGTTGACAGTTTCATTCCTGATCATGTGTCGTGGTTTAACCCCAGCCAGCCAGCTTGTTCACCCACTCCCCCTCCTTCTTGCCCTCCCCCTACTTCTGGAGGGACGGAGAGGAGAATCAGAAAGAATACAACTCCCACGGGTTGAGGTAAGAACAGTTCAGTAACTAAGGTATAACACAAATCACTATGCTACCACCAGTAATAGTAATAATAAAGGAAATAACAAAGGAAGAGAATACAACACCCCATCACCAGGCGACCGGTAACTCGTGCCCCCGGCCTGACCAAGCACTGACCCGTACCTCCTCCAACCCTTCAGTCCCCTAGCCCTTCCAGGTAACTCTCCATTGCCTCCTGGGTATGACGTGCTGTGGTATGGAATACCTCTTTGGTCAGTTTGGGTCGGTGTCCTGTCTCTGTTTCCTCCCAGCTTCCCTCCCCCTGGCAGAGCATGAGACTCACAAAGTCCTTGGCCAAACCAAAACATCATTGTTATCAGCTCTGCTCCCAGGCTGAAAGTCAAAACACAGCACTGCACCAGCTACCAAGAAGTAGAAAAATGACTGCTACTGCTGAACCCAGGACAGCATGGCAGCATATTTATTTACATCTACATGTATATATGTGTGTGTGGGTATAAAATAAAGAACACTTTTTCAAGTCCTCTTTCCTGTACTTCTCACTTTCAGCTGAAAGGGAAATAGTCAAGCTAAGATAAGACTTTTGAGATTTTTGTCTCAGCTCGCCCCTCACTGGTACTTTGGTATGATGCTGTTTGTTTCAGTGTCCTTCTCTTCCAGTGTTCGATTTCTGTCAGTCTCATAATATTTACCAGAACATTAAAAGAGCAGCAGATTCCATCTGAAGTGCGGGAATGGGTGATGTTCTTTGAAATTAGTCATAGTCTCCCTTGCGTTTACACAAAACATGAGCTCACTTCCTATGCTCGCTTCCCAATGTGAACACCAAGTGCTCCAAAGGATGGTCTATTATGAGGGAGAAGAAAACTGGAGCTAACTCACTACTGACATAATCTTAAGGATTTTTCCATTGGGGCTAAAAGGTTTTTGTACCTGGCCAGAAAATTAATGCATCCTCATTATTATTGGGCCTGTAGCAGCATCATCTATAGACATCTGCACACCAAGGAAAACTTAAAGTTCCCATTGTTGCAGCCCTATTGCTGCTAAGAAATCTTGGGATTCCTCATGCAGATAAATTTACCTCAGTCCTCCTTGTGCTGGCAGCATCAGGATGTCCCAGGAAGGATGTTACAAATTTGTTCCTAAATCTTCACATTATATCAGTTGAGAGAAAACCTGACCTCTGTTTTCAGTGTGATTGTGGGAAAACAGCTTTATCAGGGCTCACTCTTCCAATATTGTCACATCTGTACATCTGCGGGAGTGGTAAATGTGCTGATTTACATTGTCAAAGTCCTAGAACAACACAGCAAAGTACAATCCCATGTGTATTTTGGCAAAACATGTTAGCGCTGGGAAATCTTTTGTTGATAGCTGAAGTGCTGAGCAGGTAATCAGCTAATTTTGGCAATTGTTTGAGTAGGAATGTTGTTGTCTGTGTAGGAGTTTGTCACAAAAGCATTTTCAGTTTAATTTGAATGCAAATACATGCAAACTAATGGCAATAACTAGGGAGACATTATGGAGAGGGTATCTCTTAAAACAAAGCAGCATTCAGCTTCAGCTGCCTGCTAAGCACTTCCCTGGAAGATTTTCTGTCTGACCCAGCCCTCTGAGCACCCTGAGACCAGAGTGGTAAGATTCAGGCTGTAGAACAGGTCATTCAAATCTGAAGGAGAGAGCAGGCAGCCTGTGAAGCAGCCTGGCATTCAGAGTATGAGGTGTCTGAAGACTGGCAAGGAGCTGAGGGGAATTCCTAAGCAGAGCTCTGGACCAGCATGGACTAATAGCATAAATGTAAGCTGCATTTATCAGCTGAAGCCAGGCACTTTGGAATGAGTGTGTATGAGAGTTTCTTGCTAAAAGCAAAGAGTGAGCATATGTTGTTCTATCACTTTGATGTTCTTTCAAAGAGAATAGTTGCAATTCATATTATTCTGCTGTCAAATGCATTTGAAAACTAGAAAACATATGTCGGGGACATGTTCTGCAAATAGTTATCAATGGTGTTGCAAAAATATTTGGTTCAGAGGGTTCCTTGGAATCCACCATTCAAATTCACATTTCTCTTGAGTTATCTAGAAATGGGCTGTCATTCTACTCTATAGCAAAGCGAGGGCATTGTGGAGCTTAACTTGACCCTAGCAAAGCCTCTGATCCTGTTGCTCTTAGTGGAGAGGTTCTTCCAAAGGGCTTAATTCGGAGTCTGTAAAAATGAGTGTTTTGCTCATGATTTAGAAGCACTACCTCTGTCTGTGATCTGTAAAAGTCTAAATTTAGTCTGTAATCCTTTGAACATACTTTATTCACTGCTGTATTTAAGCAAATCTTTAATTACAGAAAGGGATACATTTTTCCTTGATGGTTTCAATTGCATAAATGAAGACTATGGAGGAGGATTCCAGATGCTGGTTTTTGATTGTCTCTTATCCTTTGTATGGTTTTAAGGAATTTCACTGCATCCTTTTGATTCCACAGAACAAAACTGTAAATCCAGCAGTGCAAAAGTGTGAAGTATTCCAGTTTTCTTTCTGCAATCCTACTGCAGGAGGGAAACTGACAGCAATTGCAGAAATCAGTGGTAAACTCCAGGGCCAGTTGCCTGCCACCTCTAACTGCTGCTTTGCCAGAACAAAGTGTAGCAAAGTGCAGGAGCTGCAGCAAATTAGGCTCAGTAGCAGTAGTTTGAGTTGCTGGATGAAAGAAACATCTGGCCCATTGCTCTGGGAGCCTTTTGGGGGTTTGATGCTATGAACAGTGCTCTAGAAATGTCAGATGTTATGTGCTGTTAGAGAAGGAGCTTGGTGTGTGTCACTGACAACTGAGCTGTGTGTTTAAAGGGCGTGCTGTTAGGGCTCCTCTTGGATTCACTTATGCTGTATTTATGCTTCTCACTGTTGGTGATGGACGCTACTGTAAAGGTGAGTCTGCACCGCAGATGTTTTCCTGTGATGGGCCTTTGTCATGGTTGTACTTTACCTGCTCACCACTTCTTTGTTCCTGGTTTGAACCTCAATGCTCCAGTGTCACCATTCACATGCTGCAGGGCTTCCTAACTAGACCAGGCCCGTCACTGACTCCAATGCCAAACTCCCATTGGGGTAACCTTGTTATTCCTCTTGGTTTTCGGCTGCCACAGCATCACACTTCAGAGCTCACTGCATTGCCTGTAACTTGTTATTCTTTTATTCCCCCCCCATGCAGAGCATGATGAGTGTGGCAGCCAGCACCAGAGCTGTGATGAGAATGCCATCTGCACCAACACTGTGAGGGGACACAGCTGCACCTGCAAACCCGGATACGTGGGGAATGGGACCATCTGCCGAGGTGAGGCTGCACTTGAGGAACGTGGCAGAGCAGCAGCCCTAGTCATGGTTTCTGACAGTCACCCACGTTCTGGTAACTTGTGATGGCTGCTTTCTGTCAATGACGTTCTGCAAGATTTATCAGCTGGCAAATGGAGTATGCATGGAGATGATGGGAATGGATTTGTGCATAAATTCTTATCAAGAAGGAGATACATTTTTTGGAATGCTCAAACCCCCTTCTCATTTACTATCACTGTATACTGTCATTTGTGCTAGTATCAATCAGCTTTGAAGTGGTGTTAAATGCTTTATAAACTGTGGATGGTATGTGCTGTCACCTCTGGCTTTTAAAAGTTATCATAGAATCCTGGAATGGTTCGGATTGAAAGAGACCTTAAAGCTCATCCAATTCCAATACCCTGCCATAGGCGGGTATACCTTCCACTAAACCAGGTTGCTCCAAGCCCCATCCAACCTGGCCTTGAACACTGCCAGGGATGGGGCAGCCACAGCTTCTCTGGGCAACCTGTGCCAATGCCTCACCCTCACAGAGAAGAACTTCATTATATCTGACCTAAATCTCCCTGTTTAATCAGATGCCTTTTAAATTAGGGGAATTGTCTATTATGCTAACATCATTTTGGTTTTCATTTGACTACTCATCAACATAGAGGTGTTTTGGTTTTAAATCTTCACCTTTAAATGTGTATTTTGAAGATGTTTCTGTGGTGCAGACAAACAATCCTGCTTCCAGCTTTGGTGTCTGTGCAGTGGTCTGTCAGTTATTTAGGGTGGGGGGTTTTTTGTTTTCCTTTCTATAGAGAAAAAGAAGCAAATATGTCAGATAAATCCAGAGGAGGGAATATGTTAAATAGGTGGCTTAATGAGGGCTGTGTCATGAAGTGCTACTGAGTTGTCACTCAAGCGTTTATGATTTTTTTTTGTCTCATAAAAACTTATTTTATTTGTCTTCCTGGGTTTGCAGACTTTCTGCCTTTCTAAACAGTATTACAGTAAGAGAAAACTAACTTTTAAAACATGAAATGAAATGACAGCTATTGAAATTGAGGAGTGCACTGGGTAGAATATTCTGTTTGGGGGCACAAGGGGCTGAAGAATCATTTTACAGAGTGTTGAATATCGGTCAAGCAGTTCCTTAAAGCAGGAAGAGAGCTGGTGTAATTCCTGTTTCAAACTCAAGCTCTTCATGTTTCAAGCTCAAGCTCTTCACCAAGATTAGCCTGTCAGCTGCTGAGTTAGCACATACCAGCTAATTTATTTTTGATTGTGACTTTCTTCAGATGCTGTCTATCTGCACAAGAGCATCCCTGTATTTTTAACTGATTTAACTCTAAATGATTTGTAAGGACTTAAGACGGAATACAAAAATGTGATGAAAGTGATGGGCAACTTAAACCTTGGTCTGATGATCAAGAAGATCAAGAGGTGATGCTGGAGAGAAACTCACTGTAGTATGTTTTCAGTCCCTGATTACAGTGAATGTGAATTGCAGCACAGGCTGTGATAGGTAAGGGAAGTCTGGGTGAACAGCTTGTTTGATAGCTCTTTTTTCTGAGGGTAATACAAGACAAACCATTAATCTTATTTCTTGGAAACAAGGCTGCTTGGATCAGTTCATGAGAGCTGTACTTTCACACCGGTTTGTCTTTGTTGTCACACCTGGATATTTGGTTTAATGTGCCAAAAGCTCAAAGCAAAACTCCTGCTGTGGATTATTAACCCAGTAATTTTGGAGTAATGAAACTGCACTGGGGAAATGCAGTACTGTTTGTATCCTCAAAGTTCCACTGAAGTCTGGGGTGTGGATAAAATATATACTACATGTAGTTTTTAGTGTGCCTTGAACGTCACATGTGAATATAGTTATAGCTGCTTTTTGAGATAGGTGTAAGTGGAAATAGAGGAAACAGAGTATGTTCTGGTACTTTGACAGGAAGCATAAATTGAAAAGAGAACTAGGAAGGGCTTTGCAGTCTAATAATAATTCAGGTCACCAGGGATAAGAATAATCTGGCTCTGTGGTCACTTGGACTGCTAGTGTAAGAAATGTTCCCATTCTGCCTGTGGTAGCGCCACAAACACCATTTTTGTCTCTGCTCTACCACGGCGATATGTGATCTGTTAGCAGTCATAGGGGTTTCCTTGCACAAGTGCCAGGGTTGGCACATGGAAAGAGATGTGAGCATGTCTGGACAACTACAACCTGCTTATGATGCCTTGTAGTAATTTGGAGTTTTATCTTCAGGCAGTAAAGATTGGGAAAAAACAGATAAAAGCCCAGGTGATAAGTTTAATGTAATACCATCTGAAGATATGCTGAACATTTCCCTCCTCCTTGAGTCATCTGTAAGTGATTGATAAATCCTTGTATGTTATGGATGTGTACATACAGAATACAACTACTACTGAAATAACTTATCTTTATAGTTCAATATGAAATCTTATTAACACTGTCTAGCAAAAAGATAAAAAGAAAAATGATAATTTTATGATGAGGAAAAGACTGGCTTTGTGCCTAATCCTACAGTCTATTTCAACAGGCTATTTTAGCAATGTTCTAAAAACTAAAATCAGAGTAACATTCCTCTTTGACTTTAGTGGATAGCACTGTGATAATCTTTATAAAATCCCCATCCTACTGTTATTTGTATTTTAGAGAAGAAAACATACGCATAGTTAAATTAAATTGCCTGGTGAACTATGGGTAAACATAAGGAAATGACTGGCAGGAATTTGGGATGTTTGCATTTTTTTATGACCAGTGCAGAGAAATAAAAAGGACAGAAGTAATCTGGAGAGGAATGTGATGGTTGCTGGGGTTTTAGAATGAATAACAAAACAAATGTGGAAGAGGAAAGCAAATACGTTTTTTAAAAGTCAGTATAATCAGGTTGTCACACTTGTTGAGTAGAAAAACAAATTTCATGCATAAGGAATTGCTTCTAGAACAGACTCTCAAATTAAAGACTGGATTGTGTCAAACCAGATGTGGAAACTGTCAGGAAGGAAGGTGATGGAAAAGGTGCACACTGAGACCAAATGCACTTCTGCATTAAAACAGCTACTCTCAGAGCTTAAGTGACATAAAAACGGAAAGAGAAGTGGAGATGAACACAAGAAAATCTTTATAAATGCACAATTAACAGTATACAGACAGTGAGCCAATATAATAGAGACAAATAAGACTTCCCTCCTGTGGTCACTCTCAATTTTGGTGCAAGAAGAATCCTTTAGCACCTCAGAAAGACACTGAAATTTTGGCAGTAGATAAGCAAAGACTGAGGCTGAGGCTGAGGTGACCTGAAATGACAGGGCAGGACAAGGCTGTGCCAGCAGCATTAGGAAATTTGACAGAATTAGACAGGTTATATTTTAGGATTGGTTCAGAAAATGAGAAGTAATACAGGGAGATCTTTGCTGGAAGAAATTACAGCATGAAAGGCAGAGGATAGAGGTATAACTAGTTGAATTGAGGGATGCTGAATCTACAGATTGAAGTTACTTGTTTCTGTGAAGGAGACTTTGGGAAAAAGTAAAAATAACCAAGAGTGATTTGGGAAAGAGGAGTTGTAGGTGGGTAATGGGAGACTTGTGCCATGCCCTTTCTCTGTTTTCTGTGTAAATTACAACATTCACAGGTGAGCATGGAATAAAGACAATTGGAGCAATTTCACTCAACTTCAGGATAGGATTTGATGGCGCAGCAAAAAGGCTTCAGTTAGGGTAGAAGTAAGAGGTGATAAATATTGGTTTAGCAACTGAATGTTTTATTTTAAAGGAAAAAGAAAACAGAAACAAGTGTGGTGGCCAAATGAGTGTGTGGGATAATACAGGACTTTGCAGCATGCCTGTTGGGATAGACCTGGTAGGAAATCAGTGCTTAGTTGCAATCCTCTGATGAAAGAAGTCTTAATTTCCCTGGGACAACCAGTTTTATGAATAGCCTGTCACCTGTGGGCAGGGCTGTGTGTGTGAGAGTAAAACTCTGTCATGTAGAAAATGAGCAAAACTCCCTGTCATGACTCTGACTGGAGAACCAGGGATCATGAAGTGAGATAAATAGCATATTTAGGCTCTAAAGGCTCTTGGTCTGTGTCCTGATGCAGTGTTTGTGTGTCACATCTTGGCAGGCTTTGAATCTGGGAGGCTGGGAAATGTGTGCCTTTTGCCTTGAGAAGTTCTAGTTCCAGTTCCCCTCAGCAGCTGTGTAGCACACTGTGGTTGATTAAGGCCAGCTGGCAACCCAGAACCATGCAGCCACTCGCTCACTCTGCCCCTCTTCCTCCCCCCACTCCCGGAGGGATGGGGAGAAGAATCAAAAGAAAGTAAATTCATGGGTTGAGATAAGAACAGTCCAGTAACTAAGGTATAACATAAACCACTGCTGCTGCCACCAATAATAATAATGTTAAGGGAAATAACAAGGGGAGAGAATACAGCTGCTCACCACCTGCCGACTGATACCCAGCCTGACCCAAGCAGCGATCTAGCCCTTCTGGGTAACTGCCTCCAGTTTATATACTGGGCATGACGTGCTGTGGTATGGAATACCTCTTTGGCTAGTTTGGGTCAGGTGTCCTGTCTCTGCTTCCTCCCAGCTTCCCTCCTCCCTGGCAGAGCATGAGACTCACAAAGTCCTTGGTCAGAGTAAATATTACTTAGCAACAACCAAAAACGTCTGTGTTATCAGCGTTGTTCCCAGGCTGAAAGTCAAAAACACAGCACTGCACCAGCTAAGAAGGAGAAAAATGACTACTACTGCTGAACCCAGGACACACATGCTGTGGAAGTGATGTGTGGAAGTGGGATGTGCAATTTGTAAAAACATGAGGGACCTTGTGCTCCAGGAGCTACTTTACCTTAGTGAGATGGGAGCTGGAGAAGATTTGTTGTGGGATGGACATTCCCACAGTTTAGCTGAAGTAAATTACAGAGCTTGTGCCTTGTACTGCAGCCAAGGTATATTAAAGCATCAGAAAGTTTCCTAAAATAACTGATGATATTTGGGATTAAATGCCCTAAAACAAACGAACCAACCCTGATTCCACCCACCAGATCATGTAGGGGCTCTTGAGCCGACTTGTGTGCATGAACAATGTGCGAGTCACCATCAAGGTTCTGTTGCCATCTGCTCTTTTCTGTTGTATGAGGAGACCTGGATTTGGTACACAAGCCTTGCCCCAGCTCTTGGAGTTTTGTTCCAAATGTTTGTTTTAATGTATATTTTCTGCCCATAGTAGTCCTTATACATTATCAGAAAAACAGAAGTGGCCTTGAATATAGTTAAGTGGTAAACAGTGGCAATTCTTCTGAAGCATGGGTGAGGTGTGCTTGCTAATCTCTTCTAGTGTCTCTCTGTTGTGCATTTAAACAAGTGCAAGTATTTTTCATTGTACTTGTCTATTTTACTGGTATTGTTGTTTACCAGGTATATTTAGTGTACTGTTAATTTAGTAGTTTCTACTTGGGTGCGGATTTACTAGAATGATTAAATGAGGTGGATTTAGTTACAGTCATAAACCTTAAAGCAAATGTGTGCAGTATGACCGATGCATGGGCAGAGAAACTTCATGTATTGTGAAATAAAAATCAAACCAGTGATTGCTCTAACCAGTATTCAGGCTGTAGAATTGTTTATTTCTCTAAGAGCTTAGAATATGATGCATTTTTTTTCACCCCCAGTTATATTCTTCTGCAGCATTTCACAGGAGACACTAAAGGGATTACAGTTCTGTATGTGGAGGAGTCTTAAAGATGAAAGCCATTATTTTTAAGTGGCTCGGTGGTTCTTGTGTAATCTGAAAGTCTGGATGAATATCTTCATTGCACTGTGGTTCTTTGTATATATTTGCCTTGAAAGGTGTGTTTGGGAGCGTAGTTGTTACTGATGAGCTTGTTGGTCACGTCATGAATAAACTTATTGGGAACCTGATATGCAAAGTAACCATGTTTTGAACAGATAATCTTATCTTTTCTATAAGGTAATGGGAATGATCACATGGAGTCATTACCCATAGTACACTCAGAATGCTTACTGATGGTCTGAGTATGTCACAGGCTTGAAAATTGCTGCTTTGATGTGAGTAATTTGGCCTTTTTCACATGGTCCTAATAACAAATGGTAATTGATGAACATGTTTTAACAAATGGCAGTCTGAGAGCCTTCTTCCATTGCAGTTTTTTCTTTGTTTCCAAGCAGATATTTTTTTCTAAAGTGGTTCCTCATCTGAAATCTATTTAATAATCTTGACAGACCAGCTCATAAAAGAAGTTGCCTATATTCTTAGAATCATAAAATAGAATCGTAGAATAGTTAGGGTTGGAAAGGACCTTAAGATCATCAAGTTCCAACCCCCCTGCCATGGGCAGGGACACCTCACACTAAACCATATCACCCAAGGCCTCATCCAACCTGGCCTTGAACACTGCCAGGGATGAAGCATTCACAGCCTCCCTGGGCAACCCATTCCAGTGCCTCACCACCCTAACAGGAAAGAATTTCCTCCTTATATCCAATGTTTAAGTTTGAACCCATTACCCCTTGTCCTGTCACTACAGTCCCTAATAAAGAGTCCATCCCCAGCATCCCTATAGGCCCCCTTCAGATACTGGAAGGCTGCTATGAGGTCTCCACGCAGCCTTCTCTTCTCCAGGCTGAACAGCCCCAACTTTCTCAGCTGATCTTCATATGGGAGGTGTTTCAGTCCCCTGACCATTCTTGCGGCCCTTCTCTGGACTTGTTCCAACAGTTCTATGTCCTTTTTATGTTGAGAACACCAAACTGCACACAGTACTCCAAGTGAGGTCTCATGAGAGCAGAGTAGAGGGGCAGGATCACCTCCATCGACCTGCTGGTCATGTTCCTCTTGATGTAGCCCAGGATACAGTTCGTTGTCTGGGCTGTAGGTGCACACTGAAGCCGGCTCATGTTCGTTTTCTCATGGACTAGCACCCGCAAGTCCTTCTCTGCAGGGCTGCTCTGAATCTCTTCTCTGCCCAGCCTGTAGCTGTGCTTGGGATTGCTCCAACCCAGGTGTAGGACCTTGCACTTGGCATGGTTAAACTTCATGAGGTTGGCATCCGCCCAGCTCACAAGCGTGTCAAGGTCCCTCTGGATGGCATTCCTTCCCTCCAGCGTATCAACCGAACCACACAGCTTGGTGTCATCGGCAAACTTGCTGAGGGCGCACTCAATCCCACTGTCCATGTCACCGACAAAAATGTTGAACAAGACCAGTCCCAGCACTGATCCCTGAGGGGCACCACTCATTACTGGTCTCCAGCTGGACATAGAGCCATTGACCCCAACAACTCTTTGTGTGCCTCCATCCAGCCAGTTCTTTATCCACCGAGTGGTCCATTCATCAAATTGATGTCTCTCCAATTTAGAGACAAGGATGCCATGCGGGACAGTGTCGAACACTTTACACAAATCCAGGTAGATGACATCAACTGCTCTACCCCTGTCCATCAGTTCTGTAGCCCCATCATAGAAGGCCACCAAATTGGTTAGGCAGGATTTCCCCTTAGTGAAGCCATGCTGGCTGTCACCAAGCACCTTGTTGTTTTTCATGTACCTTAGCATGCCTTCCAGGAGAATCTGCTCCAAGATTTTGCCAAGCACAGAGGTGAGACTGACTGCTCTGTAGTTCCCCGGGTCATCCATTTTCCCCTTCTTGAAAATGGGGGTTATATTTCCCTTTTTCCAGTTGTCGGGAACTTCACCTGACTGCGGTGATTTTTCAAATATGATGGCCAGCAGCTTAGCAACTTCATTCGCCAGCTCCTTCAGGACCCATGGATGGATTTCATCAGGACCCATGGACTTGTGCACGTTCAGATTTTTAAGATGGTCTTGAACCAGTTCCTCTCCTACAGTGGGCCCAAGGTCTTCATTCTCACAGTCCCTGTGTCTGCCTTCCAAGACTTGGGTGGTGCGGTCAGAGCCTTTGCCAGTGAAGACCGAGGCAAAGAACTCATTCAGAACCTCAGCCTTCTCCAAATCCTGTGTAGCTAGTTCACCCCAGAGCTTCCTGAGGGGCCTACGTTCTCCCTAATCTGTTCTTTATTTGCTACGTACCTGTAGAATCCCTTCCTGTTATCCTTAATATCCCTAGCCAAGTTTAATTCTAGCTGGGCCTTAGCTTTCCTAACCTAATATTTTTGTGTGTCGGCAGGATAGTAATAGTGTAGGAAACAGATGCCTAAACCAAAGAAATGTTCATCTCTTCTGAAGTTTCACCTGATATGAAAAAGAGTATTTTTAGTAAGAGCTGAAGAAGAAAAAAAAATAATCAATCTCTTGAGTTATTTCTGTGCTGGGCTGCTGCTTTTGTGTCCCTTTTACATTGACATCAGCAATGCTAAGATAGATTAAATGCCAGCAGTGTGAGGTGGTCAGATGTGCTGGTATCTTGATATTAAAGCATATCAGACCACTGTAAGGTAACTGTCTGTCACATGGGTTTATGTTTTTTCATGTATGTGTGTCTGCTGGAGGGGAGTTTAAAGCCTTTATGAAGCATTGGAGTGGGTTATGAATAGTATGTAGGCCAAGACTAAAGTGCAAAGCAACAAATGTGTCTTCCCCTATAGCCTTTGATAGTTTGAAGATGTAAGGCTTCGAATGGTTGATACGCCTCATCGCAGCTTTAATTGCTGGTTTGGTGTAAGATTCACAAGTCTCATGAAAGAATAAGGGAGCTTTAACTCATGCTGAGATTCTCATCTTCATTCTTCAGTCTTGAGCTTTGTGTAGGTTTTTATCCATAATACATAGTGAATAAACCACTGACAAAGCAAATGAGTGTGTTGATGTGCATTTTAGTGCCACCTGGCACATGTGCAAGATACCACAGCACGTGTAAGACACAGAATAGTCACGCTGGTTGAGTGAAGCATTGTAGATGTGACTGATTGAAACATTTCAAACCAGTATATAGTTATACAACAGTGCAATTATAAATCTTTCAGGTTTTTCATTCTAAACCCAGCATGGCTGGACTCAGAATCAAGACAGAATGATTGAAGGCATCAAATTTTCTATAGCCTTAAGTCCACTGTATTTATAAAAACAACAAAATATTGCGATTTTAATGTAAAACACATTTTTTTTTCATGATGAGATAGTTATCAAGTGTGGTACATTCATTACAATTGCCATGTTTGTGTGTGGATTTTGAGTTCTATGAATTGCCTCTGTATGTTATTTGAAGGTACTTTTTAAGCTCCTTCACTCCTAATGTTGCTCTTGGTTTGGTTTTGGACTGTAATGATTTCAGTGAAGTTAAGATGATTTATGATACTATTTTCTTGCCCATAAAACTTCATCACCGAGATGTAGTTGTGTGAGATGCTGAATTTCAGGCCTCGTTATTTTTGTACTAAGAGCTAACCTCTACATTTCTACCCCTATGCAGTCCAATTCTACAGCCTTTCTAAGGGCACAATATTTCCTGCTGATTGGATCCTGTTCTGTGTGATTGTCCAAGATGATTTAGAATGCACATCAGTTATGAAAATAGCTCATTTAAAACCCATGATTAAGGTAACTTGTCAGAATCCAGATCCTCATCTCTTTGCTGTCACAGATTGTGTCACTGCTCTGGATTTAGGGCTGGTTTGGAAAGAGTGTAGCACTGATTTGTTGCTTGCTGAAGAAGTGCTTCAGTCCAGAGAAACTGTTGCGTGTGTGTGTAAAAGGAGGAAAATGCTGTAGCTATCTGAAATACTTTAAAACTTAATCTGGCAGGCTTTTCTGCTTATATGAGTGAGTCCAAAGGGCATGGCAGACCTGTTCACCAATATCTGTGAGGGTTCCCAGGTTCAGATTCTGAACAGAAATTTCTCTGGTTGACTCACTCGCTTATTGTCTCCCATTGCTTTAGTTCCCATCTGTTCATTTAAATCAGCAGCTCACTCTCGGATCCCAGTCCTATAGGGCATGTACAAAAGAATTACAAGGTGATGACGCATTAATAGGCATGTTCCCCGTGACCTCTTGGTCAGTAAGCTGGGTTGTACAGGAACTTGGGACTATTTCAATATTCATTCCTTTCTCTCTCTCTTTTTTTTTTTTTTTTGGTTGTTAAAGCAGTACTTAGTAAAAGTAAAAATATGGGGGGGGGGGGGGTTACATTACAGTTAATGTCTGCACCATATACTGAATTCATTTCCTACACTGTTTGAGATCATCTCATGGAAGAGGTCCTTCTGTCTGCGGTAGGTGTATCACTTCCCAGGTCTTTCTCACAGAACCCCTTGAGGATCCCAACACAAAGTCTCCTGAAATCAAGAAGAGACTTTCTAATGCTACTAGAATGATTTATTCATGTTACCCAAACCAGTACTCTTTTCCTTCTGTAGTATTAAAATGTGAAATTTGGACAAAAATGATCAGTTAAGTCCTCAAACACACCCTTCATTCCGAGAACTCATTTGCTGAGCTCTGCTGCTTTTGACAGGGAAGCAGTAGACATCATGTTCAGTCATTTGGTCTGCAGTACTGTCTGCTTTAAACTTGTGACTCTTATGATGTGTGAAGCCCAGTCTCTTCAGATCTGTGACTCTCCTGTCCTGCCCTGGGAGCTTGCCATACTATTGTTTGGAACAAAGTACTTATTTTTTTCATGGTGGGTGGGAAACATCAGTTCAGTGAGAGCACCTTGTAATACATAAGTGCACAAAGTCTGTTGTAGCATGGGCTCGACTCTGTGCTGCAATAGGAGCACAAAAGCAACAGCAGCACAGTGCTTGTTCTGTTAAATCAGCTACAGTGTGCAACTGTTTCAGGGTTAATGTCTATGGAACAGGCACATTAAAAGGAAAGAGTATGCCAAACCAATGAAATTCTTCTTATGCCCTGTAGAATATAACCAAACAGTACTGAAAACTGAATATGAACATCTTTCCCCAGTGTAAAGTGAGAGCATTGCAGTTACTGGTTTTGGCAATAGTAGTACTACTACTGCAATGTCACCCCAACGTGGAAGTACTTTTTCACACAGCACATCATGAATCTGCAGAACCTTTGGTCACAGGGTGTTGAGAACAGTATACAGGCTGAAAAAGCTGCTGCATGTCAGAAGAAGAACTCAACCACCAGGTATTTGGTTTGGGGAAGGTCTTGCAGAATCCTTAGGAAGCGTCACCAGATCCTTGCCCTGCTCTTTGCCTTGATGCTTATGCTGGGTTGCAGTAAGAGAGGGGATGCTGTGCCAGTCGGCCGTCTGAAATGACCTAGGGCTTTGTTGTTGTGTTGCCCTGGCTAAAATGGTTATTAGAGCAATCCCTTTGTGTAAGAACAGCAGTAGCCATTTATTGCTATATATTTTATTTGTACAAAGGGGTGATTGAGATGTTCAGTGGAGCTCTGTGGAGCTGTTCTTTACCATCCCAGCGGAATAGACTCCAGCCAGAAGACTTCTTTCAGCCTCCTGTTCCTATGAGTTTCACACATTACAGTAAACCAAGGTAAAAACATGAAGTTATTTGTCAGACATGGCACACACTGTCAGTACCTGATCCAGAAGTCAGACTGTTCCCAGACTGACAGGTCTTTCCCTGAGCCTTTGGGCTGTTTTTCCCACAGAAACTATCAGAAGTATTGAAACAATACCCAAGGAATAAAACCAAAAGAAATCTTAAGTCTCCAAAAGAAGCATTTGGAGGTACCTAGAATGTAGGTCACCAATCTTAAGTCACTTGCAGCTCCTGGTGAAATGCAGTCCATGCTGATAAAGTCATGGATGGTGTGTGGGGTTGTCCTAATCCCTCTGCCTCATTCAGTGCACAATAGAGACACATCAATCAGTGAAGGAGATGAAGTCTTGAAAGTGGGCATTAAGTATTTATTATTTTTGTCATTTATTGTGTGACCGTATTACTATTAGCTGTTGTCCCAGTATCTACTGAATGTAGGATGTTACCAGCTCCTTCAGAAACCAACCTGTATTGTTCTTATCAAGTGGTTGAAATTTAATGCAAATGTACCTCACCTGTCTTTGCACGCTGAGATGATTGGGAGACATGGCAAAAAGCATATCCTTCAAATCTCTGGGTCAAAGTGGGGCCCAGGGACCGGGGGGAAGAGTCTAAAAAAAAGGAAAAAAATAAGTCTGCCTGTTACTCCTTTGAGAAATAGGTGTATTGTTTGCTATAGTGCAGATTCTGGTAGATCTCCTCCACAAGAAAAACTCAATTACAAATGGTTTATTTGACCACATTGCTTGGTACTTTCTAGTAAGGAAAATTTGAATTGCCTGGCACGTAGGTATCGCTTACTCTGTTTGCACAAGTTATGTTGGTTGGTTTACTGCTTTTGGAGGTTGCATTTATTTGTGAAGCACTGGGAAGGGCACATGTGGAAGCCACACAGGATGTTTGATGGGACAGTTTGCATATTTTTGTCTGGAAAGATTCTGCAGTTGAGCTGTTTCACAGTGGTGCTGCGTTTTAGCCTCTGCAAGATGCTGAACAGTTGAGGCCCCCCTGTGTGTGTGCAGAGTTCTTATCTAAAGTGTTCAGTGATACAAATAATAAATGTGGCTGTGTTAAGGGAGCATATGGCAACTACAAGAGGAATGGCAACTCAAACAGTAGACTGCAAATGGTACCTGAAAGAAAAGTTGCAGTGAAAAAAAAGTGTATTCCAGAACCTACTGAAAAAAAACAAATGGTGCTTTGAAGACCGTATCATCAAAAGGAATTACTGGGTGAACTGTGTACATGAACTACAAGAAGAATGTGAATTAAAATAGCTTAGAACATGTTATGTGCAGAGGGAATTTGAAGTTAACCAATTCGAGGTGGGTATTGAAGGGGTCCCGCTTTTCAGTGTCATTTAAAATTCAGTCATCCCAGAGTAAAAATGAACAACTTGTATGCCATAAAACTTGAGGGCTTTTGTTTAGGTATTCCTGAAGGGCTGGAGCTGTGTGACCTGTGTTGTTGTTCTGCATCTGAGTGTGTCATCTTGATGGGGCTTGCAGTTTTCTCTGTTTTTTCCCTTTTTGGTTGTGTGCTTAAAGATGGGAATTGTCAGGCTGCATTTTTGAAGCTGAACTTCAGAACTCTATTTGAAGGTTCCATGTGTTATACAGGCACATCAGGTAGCACTTGAAACTTTAAAAGTATGTCAGATGCACAAATGTACCTTATTTTTTAAAGTAAAAGCAATACTCATGCATATCTTTGTGCAAGTCCATCCTACCCGTCTGCTTAGCCTGTTAATTAGGCTGTAGCCTTGTCATGGTTTAACCCAACCAAACAGCTTGTTAACTCACTCCCCCCCCTTCTTGCCCTCCCCCTACTCTTGGAGGGACGGAGAGGAGAATCAAAAAGAATGCAACTCCCACGGGTTGAGATAAGAACAGTTTAGTAACTAAGGTATAACACAAATCACTACTGCTACCACCAATAATAGTAATGATAAAGGAAATAACAAAGGAAGAGAATACAACACCCCATCACCAGGCGACCGATAACTTGCCCCCCAGCCCAGTCAAGCACGGACCAATACCTCCTCCAACCCTGCAGTCCACTCTAGCCCTTCCGGGTCACTCCCCAGTTACCTCCTGGGCATGACGTGCTGTGGTATGGAATACCTCTTTGGCCAGTTTGGGTCAGGTGTCCTGTCTCTGCTTCCTCCTGGCTTCCCCTCCTCCCTGGCAGAGCATGAGGCCCACAAAGTCCTTGGTCAAACCAAAACATCATTGTTTTTCAGCTCTGTTCCCAGCCCGAATGTCAAAACACAGCACTGCACCAGCTACCGAGAAAAATGACTGCCACTGGTAAACCCAGGACATTATCCACCCCTTATTCCATACCATTCACGTCATGCTCGGATCCCACATTTTCAATATACCATCACTCTTATCTAAGTGCACTCTCATCGTAGTGCATGGACCAGTCCCTATAAAGCTGCTGAGTCCATCTCGTCCATGATGTCAGGCTCCATCTCTCTTGTAACAACAGTCTTTCAGAGAATGAGAGGCTATGTGAAGTGTTCACACTTCTGAATAACCTGGGCAGTAGTGTCCATTGATAAGTCCACCCCTCGATCATGAGTCCATCTCGATGTTGCATCTCTGCTCTGTTGGCCTTAAGGGTCATGGGCCCACCAGGCTCAAAATAATTCACTGTCCTTCCATCTCCAATGCTTCCAAAGCACTGGAGGGGCCCAGTGGACTAGATACTTGCCCATACTGTCCCACATGCCCTGCCACTCATGACTGTCCAGCCTTGGGAAAAATCTCTTGGTCCTCCCATATTGTTGTCTAACCCCAGACAAGACCCAAACCTGACTCTGCTTAAATTTCGGGATCAGACAAAGATGCGGTGGGTAAAACACACTCTGTGTGTGTGCCAACATGCTGATCCCCATCACAATCAGCAGACAGGTCCCAAAGGTACCCAAAGGCCATCCAAAACCTTCAGAACTCTCAAACGATGCTGCTGTACTTGTCACTGGGGCTGGTGTAGCTGCTGTGCTTGCCGGCTCTCCCACCACCAGCTTCTCTTTTCCTGAGTCCAGCTCTTCCTCCTCTGCCTTGCTGGGAAATGCTGCGGGGTCTCCTGCGTCCTCCTGGGGCTCGGCGGGCGGCTTCCGGGGAATGCTCTCGGCCGTCGCGGGGCTGGGCTCGGCCGCGGGGCTCGGCTCCTCCGCCGCCTTCTCCCGCTGCTCGGCAGCCGCTTCCTTCCGCTCCTCGACCGCCCCGACCTCCTCCACCGGCAGCCGTCCCCTCGCGGCCTCTGGGCCCGCTCCCGCTTGGTGCCCGGGGCCGCTCTCCCGGGCCGCTTCAGCAGCCGCCGGCTCCCGGGGCCGCCCCACCTCGGCTCCCCAGAGCCTCACGCAGACGGAGGCGAGGGCGAGGGCCAGGACGGTGAGGAGCAGCCGGACGGCCAGGGACCAGTCCACGGCCATGTCCGTCCCGCCCTGCTGCTGGAGCCCGCCCGTATTACAAGTCATTGCCATAAAGTACAGTGAGACAGGAACCTTAGCCCAAGCCCCACACTTGATAAACACTAACACAGCAAATACCGGCTCTAAGTAAGTTACAACATTCTGAAGCTGTGAAATCAAGAGGAACAGCTCTGAGAGCCAATAAATCAGCATTGTGACAAGTAACTATTAATCCGGTCAGGTCTGTTGTTATCCCACGTTGGGCTCCAAAAAGAACTGCCGTGGTTTAACCCAACCAAACAGCTTGTTAACTCACTCCCCCCCTTTCTTGCCCTCCCCCTACTCTCGGAGGGACGGAGAGGAGAATCAGAAAGAATGCAACTCCCACGGGTTGAGATAAGAACAGTTTAGTAACTAAGGTATAACACAAATCACTACTGCTACCACCAATAATAGTAATGATAAAGGAAATAACAAAGGAAGAGAATACAACACCCCATCACCGGGCGACCAATAACTTACCCCCCAAGCCCAGTCAAGCACCGACCAGACGGATCCCTCCTCCAACCCTGCAGTCCACTCTAGCCCTTCCAGGTCACTCCCCAGTTACATCCAGGGCATGACGCGCTTTGGTCAGTTTGGGTCAGGTGTCCTGTCTCTGCTTCCTCCCAGCTTCCCTCCTCCCTGGCAGAGCATGAGGCCCACAAAGTCCTTGGTCAGACCAAAACATCATTGTTTTTCAGCTCTGTTCCCAGCCCGAATGTCAAAACACAGCACTGCACCAGCTACCAAGAAAGAGAAAAATGACTGCCATTGCTAAACCTAGGACAAGCCTCAAGGGTATATGTATATGCCTCCCATAGATTATTAGATGCATTTGCTGCCAGTGATGAACAGACTGGATAACTCTTCTTGCCTGTCACTTGTACTATTAAAACATATCTGCCCATTCACTTGAGCACAGGATGGCACAGTGCCTGGTGGTTTTGGAAGGAACCACTGTGACTGGACACCCGTGGGATGGAATACAGTGGAAGTTGCATGTGGAGTTACCAGAACACTTGTAGGGTTTAAATAGGTAATATCCTTTCACTCTGCATTAATTACAATGGTTTACAAATGCTCATTAATTTGCCACTGTTATTCCTGAGGCATGTGGCTACTCTGCTTTCCTGACACCCGTTATTTCCTCCCTCTGAACATGACAAAGGAAACAACAGTCGTCTGACACTGCCATGGCACACGTTACTTTCCAATAAAAGATGGAGGTAATCAAGTCAGTCCTGCATGCACAGCATAGTGTTCCCTGAGCCATCAGAGAGAGGCAAGTGAACACTCCTAATGTGGTAATTTTAGACCTGACTGAGCAAGGTATGTGTCTAACTAAAAGTAAGTGATTAACTCCAATGAGACTACTCATATAATTAGGCACTTAGATGTTTAGTTTTGTGCTGAATATGCTTTGTTGTGTTTCTGTTGCACTGGTAGAACACAGAGCAAGCATTCGTCTTCTGCTGGGGGTGTCGGGGGGAGGTTGAATTCATAGTATCTGAAGAAAGAAAAACTGAATAGCCAAATCCCCCCATTGCTTCTCTTTGAATCCATGGCAAATAGAGTGGGCTTAGAAGAAAATTTAAAAACTAATTTGCAGTGACATCACAGAGGAGTAGTTCGAGCCAAATAAAACTGAGTGGGAATCTGTAAGTGGTTGCTAATGGTTATTGCCAAGTGGTTTTGAGTGCTCCATTATTTATTTATTCCTTTACCGGAGCAAAGCACCTGCACACAGCGGGAGCAGAGGACAGGCATGGTTTCCCAGCTTATGGATACTTGCTGCAACCACTAATATGGGAGTTATACATCCTTGCACATGCTTTTCTGCTCCCTTGTTTCCTATGTGTTCAGTTGTGGGATGAGAAAGATGGGAAACCTCTCTTGTTTTTCTCGAAACCTCTCTTGTTGCTCACTTGTTTCTGTCTGGTGTTTACAGACAGAAACCAGAGCTCTGGGTTTCACTCCTTAAGCAGTGAGGGGGAGTTACTCTTGTGCTTCCCCAGCTCCTGGGCAAGTGCTTCCGCAGCAGATAGTTACAGGGGGCACTGGCGATGACATGTCCTAGTCACTTTGGTGTGTATGGACCTGTGTGGCTTCAGACTGGAGGCTCTTTGTAAGTGCTTTCTGTGAGACTCCTGGTAGACTCTCGGGGCACGTGGGCACGAGGTCAGTTGGGTTGGGAGTCCACAGACTGAGGCATGTTGTTTCCTGCCTATTCCAACTGACAGCACCTCAATCTGTGCCAGAGGGTTGTACATTGCCTCGAGGTTTCTGTGGAGAACAGAGGTACCAGCATCAGTCACGGTGCTCGGTGGGTTGGCTGGGAGACAAGCCAAGAGACAGTGTGGATTTGGGGCATTTTTAGATGTAGTTGCCTCTATTCTGTCCGTGCTGCATTCGAGACATGCGAGTGCTGTTATGGATCTTTCCCTGTGTGTTTTTGCTTTACCTGTGACTGATACTGTGATAGAATGGGTTGTGTTGGAAGGGACCTTAAAGATCATCTAGTTCCAACCCCGAATATCACTGTTCCTATTGGTCTGGATATCTACTGGGGAGAGCTGCAACCAAGAAATACAGTGAATTCTACCTAATGTGTGAAATCAATTGCATGAAAACAAGTGTTTGTCACTGATAAAGGTAAATGTTAGAAATCAGTAAGCAGTGTTTCTTTGTGCCGAGTACTTAAAACTAAAGATTGCACATTAAGCACAAGTATGATATACATCTGGAAATACAATTTCAGGTACTTTTATGATGTGTTTCTAAGCTCTGAACTGAGATTTTGCTTTTCATAGGCTTCAAAATCTTTTACATGGCTGTGTTCCAGCAGTCAGTGAGAAATATGCTGGCCTTTGGTGAATGTAGAATGTGACTGAGCTTAATGTTAGCAAACCTGGCATAGTATATTTCCATCTGAATGTAGTTATTTAATTGTTATGTAAGCCTTGATGTAATTTCTGACACTGTGACCCTCATAAACTGGGTAAACTGTTTCCTAGGTCATACCAGACAGGTTCAGTAAGGCTCCTGTCTCCTCTAGATAGGTGTGCCAGGCACATGCTACTGAAGTGATACAAGAGGATAGTTTGTTTTTGCATTGAAAGCTGCGTTTGGGAGCTAATATTTCAAACTGCTGCAAGAGCTGAGGCTGCTACTGCTGCTTGTGCAGGTATCGAAGAAAAAGCATCTTCGTCACAGGTTGGTTTGTGCCACTTAAAGCTCACATGTATTCTTCTGGCAGTTCCCACTGTTGATTTGCAGCAGGCTGCAATTCTCTGCACGACTGTCACAGCTTGCATTCATGTGTCTCATGTGCAAAAGCAACGTTTATCTCCACTTAGCTAAGCAACTTAAGTACTTCTGTCACCCACAGGCTGACTTTCCTGCACAAGGATGAAAGTACTTCTGATTTGAGGGAAATTATTTTAACCTTACAGTTGTAACACACTAGTTTACAAAATGTGCAATAGATGGAGGATGCCGCAGTTGGTGCCTGTGCACGCAGTTGTTCATCTGGCCTTGAACACCTCCAGGGATGGAGCATTCACAACTTCCCTGGGCAACCAGTGCCTTACCACCCTACAGTAAAGACCTTCCAGTGCCTTACCACCCTACAGTAAAGACCTTCCTCCTTATATCCAATCTAAACTTCCCCTGTTTAAGTTTGAACTGGTTACCCCTTGTCCTGTTGCTACAGTCCCTAATGAAGAGTCCCTCCGCAGCATCCCTATAGGCCCCCTCCAGATACTGGAAGGCTGCTATGAGGTCTCCATGAAGCCTTCTTTTCTCCAGACTGAACAGCCCCAACTTTCTCAGCCTATAGAGGAGGTGCTTCATTCCCCTGATCATTCTTGTGGCCCTCTTCTGGACTTGTTCGAAGTTAAACAGAGCCTTGGGTGACATGGTCTAGTGTAATGTGTCCCTGCCTATGGCAGGGGGGTTGGAACTGGATGATCTTAAGGTCCTTTCCATAACCCTAACTATTCTATGATTTTATGTGGACAGTGACATTTCATAGTCATGGAGTTATAGGATGGTTTGGATTAGAAGGGAACTTTAAAGCTCATCCAGTCCAAACTCCCTGCAATGAGCAGGGACAAAATCAACTAGATCAGGTTGCCCAAAATCACATCCAGCCTGCCCTTGAATGTCTTCAGTGATGGTGAATCCACCACTTCACTGGGGAACCTGTGCCAGCATTTTACCACTCTCTTTGTAAAGAATTTCTTCCCCACATGCAGCATGAATCTCTCCTCTTTTAGTTTAAAACCATCACCCTTCTTGTCACAACAGGCCCTGCTAAAATGTCTCTCCCCAGCTTTCTTTTAAGCCCCTTTTAAGAACTGCAATGGAGTTTATTCCAGGCTGAACGACCCCAATTCTCTCAGCTGTTCCTCATAGCAGAGGTGCTACATCCCTCTGATCATTTCTGTGACCCTCCTCTGGACCCTCTCCAGTAGGTCCATATCTTTCCTGTCCTGAGGACTCCAGAGCTGGACACAGGACTGCAGGTGGGGTCTCACCAGAGCAGAGCAGAGGGGCAGAATCAGTTCTCATGACCTGCTGGCCACACTCCTTTGGATGCAGCCCAACGTATGATTTGTTCACGAGGACTCTTGAACGCTCATTCAGAGGCTTTAACATGGCCCTTTTAACATGTGGTAAATGGCTGTAGATGTGGAAATGTCCTCCTGGAAAGGAGGAAAGTAGAAAGTTTGGTGCAATGATATTTGAGTTCTACTTACACTTTGCAATGGGAGAATCTTCAGTTTCTCTGGAGCATTGTGCAAGGTCCATTTTTTTTCTTTGTATTGAGTAACTTGAACTCAATGTAATCTCTTCTATCATGCTTCCACTGTTGTTTGTATGCAAATAAGTTGCTAATATAATGACCAGAGTTACTGCTGAGCTCAGCCTACCTGCCTTCTCATGCAAGTCCCCAGTTAAACAGTCAACACTCATTCAGTCATGTTAGGTGTTTCCCATTGAACTATAATGATTTCAAAAGCCTTCCAGTAAGTCATAGAATCACAGAAACATAGAATCACAGAATAGTTAGGGTTGGAAAGGACCTTAAGATCATTACGTTCCAACCCCCCTGCCATGGGCAGGGACACCTCACACTAAACCATATCACCCAAGGCCTCGTCCAACCTGGCCTTGAACACTGCCAGGGATGGAGTATTCAGAGCCTCCTTGGGCAACCCATTCCAGTGCCTCACCACCCTACCAGGAAAGAATTTCTTCCTTATATCCAATCTAAACTTCCCCTGTTAAAGTTTGAACCCATTACCCCTTCTCCTATCACTACAGTCCCTAATGAAGAGTCCATCCCCAGCATCCCTATAGGCCCCCTTCAGATACTGGAAGGCTGCTATGAGGTCTCCACGCAGCCTTCTCTTCTCCAGGCTGAACAGCCCCAACTTTCTCAGCCTGTCTTCATATGGGAGGTGTTCCAGTCCCCTGATCATCCTTGTGGCCCTCCTCTGGACTTGTTCCAGCAGTTCTATGTCCTTTTTATGTTGAGGACACCAGAACTGTACACAGTACTCCAAGTGAGGTCTCACAAGAGCAGACTAAAGGGGCAGGATCACGTTCTTTGACCTGCTGGTCACACTCCTTTTGATGCAGCCCAGGATACGGTTGGCTTTCTGGGCTGCAAGCGCACACTGAAGCCGGCTCATGTTCAATTTTCTCATCGACCAGCACTCCCAAGTCCTTCTCTGCAGGGCTGCTCTGAATCTCTTCTCTGCCCAGTCTATAGCTGTGTCTGGGATTGCTCCAACCCAGGTGTAGGACCTTGCACTTGGCACGCTTAAACTTCATGAGGTTGGCATCCGCCCAGCTCACAAGCGTGTCAAGGTCCCTCTGGATGGCATTCCTGCCCTCCAGCGTATCAACCGAACCACACAGCTTGGTGTCATCGGCAAACTTGCTGAGGGCGCGCTCAATCCCACTGTCCATGTCAGCAACGAAGATGTTAAACAAGACCGGTCCCAACACTGATCCCTGAGGGACACCACTCTTACTGGTCTCTAGCCGGACATTGAGCCATTGACCACAGCTCTTTGTGTGCGGCCATCCAGCCAGTTCTTTATCCACCGAGTGGTCCATTCATCAAATTGATGTCTCTCCAATTTAGAGACAAGGATGTCGTGTGGGACAGTGTCAAACGCTTTACACAGATCCAGGTAGATGACATTCAACTGCTTTACCGCTGTTCCATCAGTTCCATAGCTGTATAAAAGGCTACCAAATTGGTCAGGCAGGATTTCCCCTTAGTGAAGCCATGCTGGCTGTCACCAAGCACCTTGTTGTTTTTCATGTGCCTTAGCATGCCTTCCAGGAGAATCTGCTCCAAGATTTTCCCAGGCACAGAGGTGAGACTGACTGGTCAGGTGAGTCTTTCTCATAAATGCATGATAATTATATTGGTGATGGATTACATACACATAAATACCTTCTGCTGGCAGGGTTCTTTGCATTTCACTTGCCATGTCTACCAGGTCTCTTTTGATTGTGTAATTTCAAGGATGCAGGGCAGTGAGGACTGGGTATGAAACCATGTGAAGACACAGATCTTGTGTAGATCTAACATGAAGCTTAATGTGGTTTCCCCACTGCCCAAAATGAGTGTGGACATTTAGAAGGTTAAAATGTGATCCTTGGCACTTGCAGATCACATTTATTAATCTCTCCATATAGTTGTGCATTTAAATAGTGCTGAAAGAAGTACTTGTGCAATACAGTTACACTATTCCTGTTATGTTTGAGATGATTGCTGCGTTGCCAAAACAGTGTTCTATTGCAAATCTGCTTCTTCTAAGATCTGTTAGAAGCCAGAAATTTGTATTTTTAAATGAAATGTTGGAAATTCAAGTGCATTTCAGTGCAAAAGAGTAAGTATTTGTTGAACTGCTCAATTGTTTTAAAAGAAATGAGGACTTGGTAACTCCCAAATCAGAGAGTTGACTTTAGCTTGTTTTGACATGAAGCTGTTTTCATTGTGTAGTTAAATACATACTGTGATGAATTCCTAAGGTGTGGAGCTGCTTTTTGTGGCTGGTATCACTTGAATAGCTTTCCCTTTGTCTATAGGTATAAGAATAAATCATAAAATGATCTATTAGGAAGACTGTAAGGCCCAATAGTGCAGTACCGTTACACTGAGTTGAGTGTGATTGTGACAGCAATTGCTTGGGTTTAGGGACAAGTGAAAAATGTTATTTATTAGTGTTTTCTTTTTTGATTGACGCATTTGCCATGCTGTATATTGGTACATGGATAGCATAGTCTGTGGAATTTTTGTGTTAGGGCAAACATTATGAAACAGACACCAGCTTTTGTGGTAGTATTTGCAGAATCATAGAATCGTTAGGTTGGAAAAGTCACTTAAGATCATGGAGTCCAACCCTGAGTGGTTTCAGTGGTCAAATGGGGGCAATGCCAACAGTGGCCATAGGATGAGCTGTCTCTGCTTTCATCAGCTTGTTTCATGTGATCCCCTCACATTCAGTCTATGTGAGTGCTGCACAGCTGAGCTGGACTGCTGAGTTGTGTGGTCCCTGTATGCTTTTGTGTAATATGATAAGTAGTGACTTGATAAATACATAGGGGGAGGGAGAATGAAGCAAGTTTAGTAGCTCCACAAGATAGAAACCGCATCCATTCTCTGCTCTGTGCTCTTCAAGTCGATTGGATCAGTCAGGTCAAAATTGGCTCCTCTCCCCTGCGGGAGCCCAACTTCTGGTTGTTCAGTGCTTCTGCCCACAGAACAAATGGAGACTGTATTTTGTACCCATTATTGGCAGTGTCTCAGCACAGCAGTTAATAAGGCTACGGAAACAAGTCTGTTACTAATGCCTGTCACTGCCTGCAGCCACTGCAGCAGCGGCTGGGCTGCTGAGAAACACAGGACAGGGTGATCCAAGGAAGCGAAATAACACAATTGACTGTTTCCCTTCTCATCTCCTATTTTCCTGTCTGATTTTAATGACACACTGGACAGACTCCAGCCCTTGGAGATATTTGAGATTGTCTTTGATTATTTCTTTTTTTCTTTCTTTCCAACTGCCACTATTGCAGGGGAGCCTCTGCTGAACAGGCAGGAGCTGTGGACTGTCCTGAAGGTGTCCTTTATATTGGTTCAGAAAGCAAACAGCTAACGGAGTTGTAGAACAAAGGCTTTAGGTTTGATCTTCCACAGAATGAGGAATATTAACTGTATTGGAGCTTTTATTTTACACCAGTTCCAGTAAAGGAGTATATTAAGGTCCCTGTTTCTGCTGAGTCTCCCAGGTGGCAGCACAAAATGTTGCCTCACAACTGGGACAGCATTTCTTTTGCTGCCATGTGATTCTGGGGGTTAGCCTGGCTTTTTAGCTTACTGGGAAGGAGGATACCTCAGTGTATTTGCTTTATTGGTTTTTGAAAAATACATGCTGTGAAATTAAATGAATAGTTAAATACTAAACTATTAGGAAGAAATGCCACTTTAGTGTCTTTTAGACTAGAATTTCTCAAGATAGCATCCACCACAAACCAAATAGACAATTATTTTAACATGGTGTTTGTTTCTTTGCTAGTTAATTTAGTGTGGATGAAATCTGGATTGACGGTCATAAAGGCCCAAGTCCTCAACTGGGTCTCTACTTGGTGTAACGTTGACAGGGAAGAAGGATACCTGCCATTCCCTTGGCAAGGAGTGGGCTATAAACTGCAAGGAGGCCAAGTCTTCAAGGACCCACAGCCAACTTGTACGACAGGGTCAGTTACTTCTATAAGGCTTTGTCACTGGGCCACCACTAAAAAGATTATTTTATTTATATGGTCTGTTTTAGTGTTACAGTCTGTATCCTCCTGTCTGCATAGACCTTTATGTCTTTCTCATGCACCTTCATCTTTGGTTCTTTGCTTTCTGGTTCCTCTTCCCAAGCAAGAAACTCACGAGCATTCTGGTTGGAAACGTACATTTCAGAGTTCTTTGCCACAAAAAGTTGGTCACAGAGTGTCAATTTTACATATTTCAAGAAAACCATATCTCTCTTACGCTGATTATTTCTTTCCAACATTAGAAGCATCTCTAACTGTGAACTTTAAATGGGAGCAAAAGTGTGGCCAGCTTGTACAGTGAGAAAATGTTTAAATTCCAATGAAGTCTTGGGGCAGCAAGGCCCTGTGGACAGAAAGACGAGAGGGGGGTAGGAATTTGTCACTGGTATTTGCTGACTGAGTGATTATTAGCAATAGGAGATACTGAAACTTAATTAGAGCTTCTGATTTGGAACAATGTATTATATTTAATTATGTATGGAACTCCAGTATTTTACGCTTTTTCTTTTAATTAAAATGCATGAATTGAAGAAGCAAAACTTCTAAATCTTCCAGTCTGTGCAGACCAAGAGTAAGCAGAAACTCCATTGTCTATATTATGCTGGACAAAAAGAGTAATAGTGGTAAAAGCTGAGGGAGGTGCAAAAAATAAGGGCTTAGTGGTACTTGACCTGTAAGAACTGAAATGAATTCTAGCTATGAACAAATTAGACATAAGCTTTGTACAGGCTTACAGCAGGACTCCAACCCATACCTACATGATGCGATACACAGCAGCTCATCCTATTCTGTGTTGTCATGGAGTCACACCATGATGTCAGTTGTCCCATATTTTGGTGTGAGACATAAACATTGAAGATCCAATACGAGAGCATTTAGAATCCTGCAAATGCAATCCCCAAGTGCCCTGGTGAATTTCCAGAAGCACTTTGGTACTGATGAGCTCCAAAGATCTGTATTTCAGCAGTGCATGAAGCAATTCTTCTGTTAAATTTTTACAGTGATTTGCAGGTTTAGGAGTAAGATGGTGCCTGCGATAAAGCAGACAATCCAGAGCACATTAATTAAAAGTGGAAAGGATGACGTAATACAGGGAAATACACACTTCTGTTAATGAAAGCACTACTGAGGTTGTTGTAATTGCTCCTGATAACAAAATACAGTGATGAAAGTGATACCCATGACAGTGATCAGCCTTGGCATTACTTCTTGCACTTTAAATCTACCCTGAAAGGGAGAGATCCATCTCTTGAACAAAGCTGACGGTGGTGATGGATACAAACCATTGCAGCAATTCTCTCTGTCTTGGCAGCTCTCTTCACTCATCTGTGGTGCTCAGAGTGCTGGGATGTATCTCCCTGGGGTTTGCTTAGTATTTCAGCAGATTTTCTCTCTCAATTGATGGTTTTGTTTTACATTGCGAGAGACTGTATGTATTCTTCCTCAGAGTCTGGGTGGAAATGGCACAAATATCCTCACATAAACTAAGCTGAGTTTGTTCTTGTTTCTCTTTCTAAGCTTCAAGTGGCAGATCTCCGTTTAACACAGGTCAGGATTTTGAGTGTAGGTGCTAATACATCTTTGAAACAGCAAAAGTGTCCAGAAATAGGGCATGAGGTGGCATGTGAGCATTTTAGCTGTGTTGATGTGCCTTGTAGAGTTGGATAGGGAACTGAAACATGGAGGAGGCAAGCAAGTACAAGCTAAAGGCAGGTGATGAGGAATGGCTGATGTGCTTGTAGGGTTGTGAGGTGGGAAACACATGGATGTCTTTCTCCCCCAGGTCACGAAAAAGCATTTATAATTGCAAGTACCTAAAAGTAGTTTAATACACTCAGTAGAGGCAACATACAGATAAAACTTGTGTTGGATTAAAACCCTCCATATTACAGGAATAAAGGAGAAGAGAATAAATCAAGAATGGGAAGAGAATAAACTGAGAGCAAAAGAAAGCTCTTCCTGAGTGGGTCTCTCTGTGGGTTTGACGTAGGCATGGGCAGTCTGCTGTGCGTGTCTAGAGAGCAAGATAGCCACATGGAAACACAAGACCTGTTTGCAAGTGCAGGTGTTGCTTTGTAGATGACTGTTGAAAAAGTGGTAAAGCCAATACTTGTAAACTCTGGATTTTAGTGAGAATGACATAAACTGTAACTTTAGGACCTTGCAGTTTCTTGTGCTGCTTTGGTTTAAGTTGCACAGGTGAGTATCATAGTACAGCATATAGCTGTACAAAGGTTGTAGAGATTAAAGGACAGAAACCCACCTGAATTTACAACAGTGACAAGTTTATAGAGTTCCAAGATTTCTTCATCCTCCTCTTGCACCAATCCGCTAACCAGTAAAGACTTTGGAATCACAGAAACTGGAGCTAACAAAGGTTCTTTTTTTGACAGGAGGCTTGCAATGTTCGAAAATACCCTTATGGATCTGGGCTTTGTTTTCGATTCCTTCTCATAATCTTTACCAGTGCAGAATATCTTTGTGTCATGTATTCCTAGAAACTATAAATAGGGAATAAGTTGTTATTGCCAGTGTTACCATAGCAAAATTGTGTCTTGAGCACAAAAATTGGTGGAAAAACTTTACAACTGGTTGTGGTGGCCCCTGCTGTACATAGTACAAGAGATGCTTATTTCTTTAAAACTCCACCATTGTATCTTGCACTGGCTTAAATGAGTTTCAGCAAGGTTCAAACTTTGTCCTCTGTAATGTCCATAATTCACAGCTTTCTTGTAATGATAGCATATTGCTGGAGAAATAATTCCCATTTGTAACATCCGAGCCTGAGACATGTTTAGTGATGTTTAGTGATCTCTTTTTATTACCAGAAAGTCAGGAGCAGATAAACCACCTTATCTGAAGGGTTGTTAATGGGTTAATTAGTGCAGGAACATAAAGACAGGTTCAGTGGGCAGAGTTGTAGTGCAGGAATGTATCAGGTTTATGTTACTTGATTATAAGTGTCAGGGTAGAAGTACTGCTCAGTCTGTGGGAACTTTGATGTTGAACTACCTCTTTTCTCTCCAGTGGTTGCAATACCTGTTTGCCAAGTGATCCATTAAAGTGGTTTTACCTGTTAGGAGCCATGTTTATCGGAGATCATAAAATCCAAAGAATGGAATATTTATTAAATTTGGCTAGGAACAGATTTTGTCTTGAAATTTAAATTTTCTCAGGTGTTGCTGTATGCTGATGCACATGAATTGGAAAGATTGATTTTTGAAAGACTGAAGTGGTGTTTTTGTTGGTGGCAAATTACATCTGGAATTGAAAAAAAAAGTAGACTTGTGTGGTCTGTCAACAGCATGACAGTAATGTGAAAAAGCAATCTCTGCCAACAAATGATGCTGTAAAAAGACAACTTTGCCCTCAGTTGGCTTCCTCATTACTGCAACTTCTGTATAAAATGAACAGCTACAGTGAGCTTTGCTATGAAAGCTCGAGTGCTCCTCACCTTGGAGGCTGAGACTTGTGCACACAAAGTGTGTTGCCTTGTTTTGGAGATATATTCATGCCCTGGGTAAAATCTCTTTACATGTGGCACTGGAAAAACATGTATGGTCAGTGTCTGCTGCTTATATTGCCAGAGCCTGGTGCCCAGCAGATTTTAGAGGCATCTTGATTTCTGACATTTGTTACCCTGTGAACGCTTTGGGTTGAGTTCTTTACTGCGGTGTTTGGAATTACCGTTGAGCAAAGCCTATTGAGGTCTATGGAATTATTGACACCTGTTTGAATAAGTAGTCTCTAAATGCATAATGCTGTCTGGGAATGTTGATGCTTCTCTAGTCTGACATGTAGCGTGCTTCTTTCAACAATGTTAGCTACGCCACAGAGCTCTGGGCCTCAGTCAGGTCTTTGGAATTCAGAAGGAGCCCTTGCACCGATCTGGTGAGGATGGACCCAGGTCTGTTGAAGGGGGTTACTAGATGAGAGGGTAGTACTGAGAGCATGGTGGGAAAGCTGATAAGATAGCATGGTAATTTGCCATTCAAAATACCAAAAATGCCTCATTAATCTTAACAATTAATATATTAATAATTAATAAGTTAACAATTAATATATTGTGAAGACTTTTACCTTGAGTTCTCCTCTGGAAAGAATTATAGGACCTTGTGGATTAGAGTAGTCATCCACTTTAAATGCTATAATAGCCTAAGAACTCTTAGAAGCTGATTACAGGGAATTTTTCTGTGCAACTCATTTTAAAGTGACACAGAAAGTGGGGTGGTATTGGACTGTTGCTTGACTGGGAGGTGAGAGTGAGCTGGAATGCAGCTGAAAGAGAGGTGAGGAATTTTACTAGAAGCAAAGCATCGTTAGTATTGTACAGGAAATCACATAAGACTTCATTGGAGATATTGTATATAGTTCTGTCTGTTCCAAAAAGATGGTTTTAAACTGGGAATATGTTCAGGATTGGCTGCAAGGATGTGTGCAGGAAGGCAGAGTCCATCTGATCAAGATGGATTAGAGAGAGTTGCATTTCTTAGCTCAGCAGAATGAAGCTTGTGAAGGGTTACTTGTACTATGTGCAAATTCACTGAGTGATAAACATCAAGGAAGAAGAAAATTTTAAAGGATGCTGTTGTTACAAGAGCAAAAGATAAAAAATTTTAAAGAAGAACTTGATCTTGGATAGCAGAAGAAGGTCTCTGCCCCTTCAAAGAGTAAAGATGCCAGAATCTTGTTAATGACTTATTCCATATACAATTATTTAGTTGATAAATATGATGGGAAATAGCCTTGGAATGGGAAAGAGCAGAAATGGGCTGCAAGGATTTGGTAATTCCTTACAGTGCAGAAGTTGCAGCAAGAGCAGCTTTTCTGAGACAAGTTTTCCATACTCTGCTTGCCTGTTAATTGTCTGTGTGTGAAGGAGAACGGTGATTATCATTAAAAATTGCCATGGTGATGTCTATGACAGTTGTTTATGGGTAAGGCTTTCTTAGTGGTTTACTACTTCTGTGTGCACCTGGAAGAGGGGTGGGACATTATCTCCATGTGGGATGATACCTCCTAGCAGCTTACGCCATGCAGCTCGTGTGGCATTAGCTCCTGCCACATCCCCTTGCATGACAGGGGGAATGGAACCAGCTCTAGTGCCATCCTGCTGGTTGGTGTTCTTGCTCAATGGCAATAGTTTGGGTGGTTTGGGGGTGAGAACGATCTCTGGCCCAGTTCTGTGACTGGATCCAGCCCTGCACATCCAAGTTCTCCATGAGTGATACATGGTGTTTTCTACTTGATGGCAAAGAAGGTGGTGGTGTGATTGATCTGCCAGACCAAGACAATGCCAAGTATCTATCAGACTGTGAACATCATCCCAAGACACAGAGAAAAAACAGTTTTCTGGTAAGTTATGATGTGTTTACTAGGTCAAGGTCTCTTGCTAATGAGGAGGTGCAGAATGATAAATGCTTTTTAGGTGAACTGTGTTATTTTAAGGTGTTAAAAAGACAGAGATGTGGTTTGCATTTCAGTGAAATGGATCAGAAAGAGTAAATCTCTATGTATGTTTAATAATTGGATTATTGAATAAGAAATCTAACCTAACAGTTAACTGCACTGAACCAAAATGTGAATGAAACTATTTGGGGAAGCAGTAAAAAAGAGATGAGAACATTTATATATTTTTTTTTTCTGCAGAAACTAGAGAAACAGAAGGTTTGAATTTGTGCCACAAATAACTGTGTGTGGATGAGGTAGCACGAGGATGCACGTAACAGAAATCTGACTCTCTCTTCAGAATATATACCATGTGTTAACTTACATGTGATTAGTGTGGTGGTGGTTGTGGTTTCAGATGCTCTTTTATCTTTCTGGTTTACATGGCTGTGGTCAGTCATATGTGTGTGGTACAAGCACAGATCTTGGTCTGTCAGTAGATACAAGTAAAAAAAAAAATCCACGAAAAAAAAGAAAGAAGAGAAAATGCTTACTCTGTTCTTTCATTGAAAGAAAACTCTCAATGAAAAAAGCCTCACTTCGTCTACTTCAGTGCAGCTGTCACACACAATGTCATATGCAAGACTCTTAAAGAAAGAAGTGAAGAAAAAGCTGGCCAACCAAACTGAACATTCCCCTGCACCCATCCTGGTCTTACCTGAAAAATATACTGACACAGAGACTAAATTGATGCTTTGTCCATGGCTGTGCTTATTTTGAACTATGTAAAGACTTGACCTGAATGAGGAAAAATGAAATTAATGCAATAAAAATTACTGAAAAAAATGCAGATTTCCCCAGCTCATCTGCAAATGTTTAGAAATGAATACAGCTCCAACTAGAGCAGTAAATAAAGATGAGCACTGCAGTCAGCTCTTGCATCATTTAAGCATCTGGTCTACTACAGTTAATGCCAAATTTAGTCCATGTAAAATAGATGTAAATGAATGTCTGTTGCAAAAGAGACTAAAAAGTGAATATCTGCTAAATGGAATGTGGCTGCGGCAGAGTGATGAAAAAAGATTTCAGAATTACTGTGAAATAATTGAAAACCCAGGAGCCAACAGCATTTTCTGCAGCCGCAGTTGGGTTACCAAACAGGATTGCAGCATCTTTTTGGAAGAAATGCAGTCCATGTTTCAGGAAAATGCATTTTTGCTATTTAAGAGACTGGCTTTGTTAGATTTTGTCTAATTCCAGTCAGCATTCTAAATACACAGTTTCTCTTCCAGAGCTAAAAGCACGCTCACACAGTATTTATCTTTGAGAAGAATTTTCCTTTTGGTTTCACCCAGTGTCATGTCAGCTTTAATCTGGAACAGGGCAGAAGGGATGAAAGCACTTGAATGTGTGGTGCTCTTGAGCAGATGGGGCCCAAGCAGCAGCAAGAGCAGGGCTGAGCCCGGTGGCCAAAGGAAATTGGGCAGTACCAGGAAAGACTGTTAAGAGATTCCCCTCATCCCCTCCTCTCCTTAATCCCCACCACAAGCCCTCCAAGGAGGTCACAGGTTTGGAACTGAAAGAGTGACACCTCCTGCCTGCAGTTTCTCCCTGGCCCATGACAAAAAAGCTTAATTTCAGTCTTGGATCTGGACTTCAGAAGATGACCAGCACCCCTTTTGCAGTATTACATGGAGTATGTTATGGTAGAAATAGTTTCTGCAGGTTAATTGTGTTTTTGTTGTTGTAGTATTTACAAGTTCAAGGGTTTGTAATAATGGCTGTTGGTGTGTTCCTCTTGTAAGGGTGATGGACTCATTGGTAATTGTCCAAGTCCTGTAATTTATACCTTTATTTTACAGCATCAGAGCAATGTCCTTTAAGAATTTCAAAGGAAGAATTCTTTCTCCTATCAAAAATACTGTTGTGCATGGTGATTTTGAGTTTCTTCCTCTTCCCTGTTTCCTGTTCCCTGTTTTTAGTGGGACCGTGGTATTTAGGTGATCCTTTGCAAGCTTAGTATTTGTTATCATGATTGCTGAGAAGGAATAGGACCTTGGTTTATGGTTTCAGCTAAGAAGTTGTGAATTATGATGTAAAATAAAAAGTTTGGCTTTGGTAAACTGAACAGCAAAACTTGGTGTGTGAAAGCTGAGTTGCAGTATTTGGCCCAACCTTTCTGGGTGAGCATGATCTGGACTAGATGTCCCAACAGCCTGTCTGTCTCAATCTTGCAAGTGTCCAGTGTTTGGCATCCACCACTTCCCTGGGGAGACTGTTCTAGTGGCTGGTTGTTCTCAGTGTGAAAAAATGTTCCTTACATTTTCATAGCAGCTGGTAACCTCGACGGAAACACCAGCAATATGATGTGCTCTGCATTTGCTGAAGCTTGTTTGGATAATGAACGTCCCAGAGATGCCCTTTCAGCCTCTTCTTGGCTCCTGTATCTTTCAGATTGGGAATCACTGCTGCAAGCCAGGCTGTTAGTTCATGCTTGTGCTGGCAGTCTATGATTCGCTTGTTCAGGCAGCAGCTGTGTACTGGAGGAAAGCAAATCCTCCTTTAAATGAGGAGAGACTTACCTCTTGAAGTAAGGTCAGAGTGCAAGTAGCAGGAGAGGTTCTGAGTACAGGTAGACCAGACTAGGTAGAACTAGTTGAGCTATGAACTGTGACTGCTTTCCTACTTTGAAGGGTTGTATCACAATACCAGCCTAGATCAAGACCAGTTTGCACTCTGCTTTATAGAAGGATATTTTCATGAGGAATGTGCTGTTTGTGTTTTTAAATTATGACTTATTGACAAAGGTTACAGCAGAATACCAGCCTAGATTTTTGTTCAGCTTCATTAAAGTTCATATTGCTGTAAGGGATTTTTTGTTTGTTTCAGTGTGTTAGGGACCATTTCATATTATCCATTACTTAGAGAATTTACTTGTGTTCAATTTCTCAGTTTAACTCCTCTGAAGCTTTTGTATTTGGACCCTGAGAAGACAGTCTGTGAACTGTCAGCGGTACTGTGTTTTGTGCCCTCTTCACCTATCCACAGGAATGCCTGTGATAGATTACTTCATGATGGGCTGAGAAAGTTGGGACTGTTCAGCCTGGAGAAGAGAAGGCCGCGTGGAGACCTCAGAGCAGCCTTCCAGTATCTGAAGGGGGCCTATACGGGTGCTGGGGATGGACTCTTCATAAGGGACTGTAGTGATAGGCGAAGGGGTAATGGATTCAAACTTAAACAGGGGAAGTTTAGATTGGATATAAGCAGGAAATTATTTCCTGTTAGGGTAGTGAGGCACTGGAGTAGGTTGCCCAAGGAGGCTTTGAATGCTCCATCCCTGACAGTGTTCAAGGTCAGGTTGGACAAGGCCTTGGGTGATACGGTTTAGAGCGAGGTGTCCCTGCCTATGGCAGGGGGGTTGGAACTTGATCTTAAGGTCCTTTCCATCCCTAACTATTCTATGATTCTATGTGCAAGCTGGTCTCCTGGCTACAACAGGCATGTGTTAGATGCTGTGGCAGGCAGCCAAAGGCTGGTCTAGCTGTGACCTTAAAAGTCCTTAACAGACAGGTTTCTGTACAAACCTTTTTTTTTATTTCTCACTTCTAACAATTGTTCTCTAATGGCTCATACTTTTATTTTTCTTCGCTCTTCTAGGAGAGAATCAGATGGACTGTAGGTTCTTGTGGATAATAGGTAGCCATTCTCCTTTCAACTTAAGTATTTTGCTTGTATCTCACTCAACGCTTTATTTAGAGGTTAAATTTTGTCCATCACTGTTATGTGTGCTTATCAAAGCTGCATAGGCTTTGGGGAAAAGGTATGATGCATATTAGAAATATACAATGTTAGTTTTATTGTAGGACTCTACCACTCAAATTGTTATCCCTTACATCTGTGGCCATAATTAAACACGCAAAAGGCCAAACTGTAAACAGACAGTGCTATATCTGTGCTGGGGATGTGCCAATGGCACAAATGGGGAAGACAACAGCATGTAATAGCCTTTTGGACTTGAAAGCAGTATGCCTTGGTCTGATCTGCCAACTCAGATGCTTGTTTGGGAGACTAGTCATTGGAGTTTCAATCACTGGAGCTGATATTTCTTCTTTTCACCAGACGTGCAGAATGTTCTTTTTCACTGCCTTGTAGTGCATCTCCAATGACAGTTGAAGAACTTCATGGACATGGAATGTCTTTGCTACAAAATGCCTGGAAGAGCTGGTACCATTAGAGTGAATAATCAGTTTGTAAGTGCTAGAAGTAGTGTAACAGTGTCTGTACCCTTAATTTTAAAGGTGCAGTCCTTTCATAGTCTGTACACTTGAGAATTTCAACAGTTCTCAACTGAGTCAGGAGCATTGTTTTTTATCTGTTCTAGTCACCTTTTAGTCATCAGATTCTGCTTTCAGACATGCTTTACTCTTATGCGCGTCATCTGCATAATGACACTGTGATTTTGTCCTTGGTGTCTTTTCTAAGGTAACTGCTTTTTCATTTGGTTTCTCTACAGTTTCAGGTTAGTTCTTCCCTGTTTGGTATTGTTCTTCTTCCAAAGTCAGCAGACACTTCTCTTTGATTTCTAAAATGTAAATATTAAAAGATGTGGTCAGATTTTCTGTGTAGCCACACAAATTCCCTGTTCCTGGTGACTGGTTGTCAATCATATTTTTTAATGTCTGTATTTCCAGTTTCTAACTTCTTGCACACTTTCACATGTCCCAACTTTTTTTGTTTCATTTGCTTTCTTCTCCCTCTGCTCCTTTCCACTTTATGGTACTTACTGAAACTTTTGGAGAAAAGAATGCAATAAATCTGTCACTTGCATTGCACAGAGTTTGAGCAAAGCTGCAAGGTTCCTGCTGGAGGTTCTCACTCCTCCCAAAACCCATCTGGCATTCCTTCAGTTCTTCTTAAGATACAGCTTAAGAGTTGTATTCAAAATGCTGTTCCAAGAGGGACCTCAGCAATTTTTTTCAGGACTGGGGTGCTGTGTCCTCTCAGATGTAGTTTAGCATGTGTTCACCATGCAGAGCTCTGTTCAGCCCCATCCATTGTGCCCCTGGCTGACTCTGGTGAACCCTTTTCAGCAACAGACAAGAAAAGTGGAACCAGTGCCTTGCTGCCAGCCAAGGGCTTCCACAAGCCATTTCTATAAAGGAAAATCTTCCTAATGAGGATTGATTCTTTCCTGTTCCTCTGGGTGCTTTCTTGCTTTCATGCGCAATAACTCACTATCTGGAAGGTAGGTCAACAGTCTTCCATTTTTGAGATCAAGGCTTAGAATGAGTTTGCAGTTCAGGATTGCAGCTCACTTGCTCTCACAATATTATCATTACTTTGTTATGGTTTTTATGTGGATTGGCAGCAGCTTTTACAGGCTGAGCTTCATAGAAAGCTAACTTAAAATGCACAGAATGAGAAAAATGCCTCTCTTGTAAGGCTCCTGCTGAGCTGATAACAGTCTACAGGAAGACATCTATTTAAACAGACAGAAACATGCCTTAGGATGCTTGGATCCTATTTTCAGCTTTATTAAGCTATTTTCAGCTTTATTAAGAATGCTGTGTTTAATTTTTGCAGCATTTCCAGCCCCATTAATTTAGTTTACACTGCATTTGGATCAATTAGTGCACTCGGTGATAATGCACTATTTGCCTCTGCCTATTTAAAACAAGAGAAACAACAGGATGGATTTTCAGTGTATTAAAGAATCTGGAGTTCCTCCAAAGTCTCTGATTATTCCAAATGACAAATCTCAGAGGCTGGCCAAGTGGAAACAAAAACTGTGTGTTGAGTAACTGTCAAGTGGATCTATTTTCTCACTCCAGTGACTTCTTAAACCAATTCTTCCAGAGACATCTTGGCTTCAGGATTTTTCTTACCCAGTACTCTTCATTAAGACTTTACTTAACACAAGCTAAGTATATTAGAGGTAGAGCCACAGAATATTCAGCCAAGAAGATTAAAGAGAAAAAATACAAAAGGCTTCCTGATGTGCTGGCATTGACGTTATAAACCAGTTGAGTTCTCACTCATCTTTTCTTTCATCAGGAAGTGTATTTATATTTTACTCTTGGAGATTAAAGCACCCAGGGATTAGGACAGTAAAGGAGGCCAAACCTCTCCAAACCTGAGCTGCCTGATCTCACTCAGCACATGTGAAAGTGCTCATATGTTAGATTTTAACTTCATTGGGTCTCTGTGACTTTCTGGATGTCATAAAGAGGTTGTAGTTGTTCTAAATTTCCATGTTTCATTTTTGTTTTCAAGAAGTACTTGCTGTGAAAAGCAAATGAATAGAAAAATATGTGAATTTTATTACAACCCTTTTCAAATACAGTAGGGTCATTTAGCATTTTTAGAAGAGAACTGTTATTTTTTAGTATTGTTCTAGTGTTATTGTTACAGTATAGGGTATATTAGTATTGTTTCAGGTTCTAATACCAACTGTTCCTGCCTTCTGCTCGAGACTACTGGCAGTATAGAATTGTAGTTATTAATGTAAAGCAATGTGTGCTGCAGTTTTATTTGGGACATACACACTACTGAAGTACCAGGGTGTGTGTGCAGCATGTGCAGCATGTGAATTTTATCTGCCAGAGAATACAAAGATGACTCAACTTGGAGAAACTGCCTCTATTTATCTTTGCTGCAAAATGATTTTGGAGGTGGCTGTATTGTATTATTGCACTGCTTTTTCATGAGTAAATAATATTACATTTTGCCTGGATGTTTGGAGCGTTTTTATTGTTCCCTTGGGATACCTTGCTCCTTTGTCTTGCTTCTGGTCTGTCACAGCGTTTTTAGTTTGATGTAGATTGCTAACAAGTTTGCACATGGTGAGTCTTGTAATGTCATTTGCTTCACCAAACTTCATATACAGCTCTGAGAAACATTCCTATCTCAGTGAAGTACCTCCTCAGTGGCATGATACGGATAAAGGTAGATATATGTCACTGTAAACGTTGTATTGTGATTTGTTTATTCAACAATAACAAAATACAAAGCAATAGGTGAATGACCAGGATGAATTTGCTGGAGTATCTCATCAATTCTTCTTTAAGTACTTTAAAAACTTCTTTAAGAACTTTAAGTTCAGCTTCTTAATGTCTTAAGTGTGTATTTAAATGCCCTCATACCAGTCAGTTAGGTAAATATGGTTTTGGATCCTGAACAAGCAGAGCTCTTTAATGAAAATAGCAAAACCCCAGTGTTATTTGTATCTGATACTCCATTGTGAGAAAAGCACTGTCTTTATCTTACCCTATAGCTTCTGATGTCCTGCCACCCCCTAGAGCTTGAGAATTACTGTGCTGGCTGATGTGTCATATAGACCACAACTGGAAAGGTTTATTTTGGATAGATATAATAGTCTGTGGTTGTAAGCTGCCTGTCTGGCAGTCTGAGGTATCTTGCCCTGTTGCTGAAAGTGACTGTTCTGAGGATAAATAGATGATTTCAGACCCTACGTTACCTTTCAGAAGAGAGAAACCACAAACCCATCAGGAGCTCTGGTACAGGAGATGTCACTCTCTATAGGTTTGCCCATTACTTTCTTTAAGCCTGCTTGGCTGCCTCCATGATAACCAGAATTCTGGCTTCATAATGACATGTCAGTTCCTTCAGTCTTGGCATGGCAGCTGCAACACACACAAAAATGATGCTCATTGTAACTAGAAGGTTGCCTTCTGCCCAGTGTATAGTTTTGTGTCAAGTTCTCTATTTATATAACAAGAAGACACGGTTATTCTGATACTATCCAGCAGCAGTTGTATTTGTTTGCTGTCAGTGACTGATTATGTACATGTAAGAGATTTATTTCCTTTTGCTATGCAGTATTATCCTTTGTCTAGAACATAGCTGGTAATTTTACTGAGAGATTTTTGGAGAAGAAAGAGACAACAACAACATCCAGTTGTGTGTACCAAGTTTGAGAGAGGTTCTTTTCTCCATGATTTGACTTGGTTTGTCAGTATTCAGTATACATGAGAGATGGCTACTGGATTGCCGCTTAGTGAAACCATACTGTTCTTTTTTTCTCTTTAAAGGTCAAACCTTATTTGACTCTAACAGTACCTTTAGACAGAAGTGACTTCTATACTCAGCCAATTTTGTGAGAACATTCCAAGTTTAACATTTCGAACTTCTACTTTTACTGGAACAGAGATGAAGGAATTTCAGAGGTTCCTCTACTCTGCTGCAGTTGGTATTAATGAAGCAACAGAATGTTTAAGGACTTTCAGTGCTGCTGCTTTGTTTTTATTTTCTGCCTGGTATTATTAGGTGTGTTTTCAGCACATGTGTAGTTGGAAGCACGAATATCTTCAAGATAAACAAAACTGTTGTGTCTGATATATGTCTCCATGCTATCCCTCTATATGCTATATCTCATTCTTGGCTCAGGTAATAGGTTTTGGTGGTAAGTGAACTGTCACTTAGAATTATGCTTAAGGTACACTGATTTCTAGTGAGATAACATAAGGACGAGGTACTACCTGAAAAATATACTATAGTGTACTATGCTTATGATAGTGTTATGAATCGTGGTGTAGCACTGCTTTATTTCTCATACCTGATGAGTGACATAATTTAAATGGACGCGAGTAGCAACATATTGTGTCATTGCATTGCAAAGTATATTCTCCTTTAACATCATTTACACTGGGTAGGTAAAATAAACATGACCTGAAGTATTTTCCTTTCTAGTCCACATCCTGATTACTCACAGTGTTGAAATATTTGAAGGTGCCTTTGCATCAATGCATCAGTCTGATAACTTCCTTTTAGTCTTTACATTCCTCCTCTGTAGCTGTCTGCTGATGCTTGAACCCCGGTATTTAAATTCTCATGGGCGTCACTCCTGCTGTCTGTGAGTTGTTTTAAAGAACACATGCTTTGTGGAGCTCATTGGCTTGTTCTTTTAAGATTATACGTGTAGAGTCAAAGAATTATGTTTTTTTTGGAAATAATTTTTAGAACAAAGATTTTGGTGAAACCTGTTCAAGCTCCAGTATATGCTGCACTGGAGGATATGGGCGAGGGGGTTAAGATTGGTTGTGTGTTATAAAGTCAGGAGCTTATCATCTGCCAGAGCTGCTGTTACGAGATTGCAGACACCCTTGGTATGAGGGATATTGAGACCAGAAACATGCAGGTAGGTAGAGAGTAACTGTTGTCAGAACTGCCCACTGTCCTGTACAGGAGCCAGTCCCAGCAGGCAGCTGGAAAAGCCACCAGTGAAATGACTCTCACCTTTTTTCAACTGAGGGAGGAATTTACACAGATCAGGCCATAGAACTCCTTCTAGATAATTTTTAAAGCCTTACTGGTGATAAGGCAGAGAGTGTGCGGTGTACAACTGCTGTGTGGCTATGGTGGATCCCCAAAGCCACTCATCAAAAAGAACTGTGAAACCTACATCCATGGTTTTCCCAGAATTTGGTCAGGGAATATTGCAATGAAATGATGTTCTCTGCTTTAACATTTTCAGACATAGAGGAACAGTTAATATTTTTGTCAGGACGTGATGAATGGGATGTTTAGCCCAGGTTGGGAAGGTGCTTGACCTCTCCCCAGCCAAAGGCCAAATTTCATTTAGTGATATTCTTTTTAAAATTAAAATTATTTTTTTAGTAATTTCTTATCTACAAGCACTCTTGTAATTCTTATGCACTTTAGGATGCACAGTTGGGATACCTTATGTCCACAACCACCAAGTATATGTAAGAATATATATGGTATGCACATGATCAATCTTGCTAAGAGCAGGCAAAACAATTTGTTATTATTCAGGGGATCACATGATGAGCAGGTAGAAGTTTGTGCTACAACAACAGAAATAAATGCTGTAGCTTTGTTAGTTCCCCACGCAGCATTTAATGGTTATGAAGCAGTTAAGTCATGATATCAGGGAACTGAAACATCTGTTAAGAGAAATGCATTTTATATGCCATAAAATGAAATGTTGCATTGCCAAGCAATATAGCGAGTATTCCTGTAGTCAGCTTTTACAAACTAAACATTGCAACGTGGTACACGAAGAAGGTGGTACTGGAAATGTGTTTTGAGAACGTATTCCATGAGGAACACGCACTGCACTTGATGGCAGGATTACAGCTACCAATTATGGTGCTTTATTTTTTCCATGTTAAGAATATACTGCATGCTGTTAGCAGACTGAAGCATGAGAAGGATATTTCACGTTTATGTTGAACCTTGACATTCTAAATGAATACCAAGTACTAAAAAAGCCTGTGCAGCATATGCTCTGTGGTGTACCGAAGCACTATTTGCAGGTTGGAGGCAAACAAACACTGTCTGGAATGTTTTGCATGTTTCAGGGAAGAAAATTTTGGCCAGACACATCAAGCTTTCAGCACTGCCCAGTTGAAAGGTCCCAGCACCTTTAGGCCATGCTCAGGCCAGTTGAAGGATTCTTCACTTGAATTTCATCACTCGAAGCACATGACACTGTGATGGAATCTGCATCACTTGAAGGACATGACACTGATGGAGCCCATATAGCAAAACACAGAGTGTACTGATGCAGAATTATTAAAGTGAGATTTGTGATCGAGGTGGCATTGCTCTGCCAGAAGCAACCCAGGATCTATATTTCATTTTCCCTTCCTTTTCCTGTTCCCCAGTGTTACTACCCAGTGAGTTTTCCGTAGGAAAAATAGCAGAGAGAGGGAGCAGATGGCAGAAACCTCCCTCAGCATTGTGTGTCCTGTCTATAGATACTAGCTAAGCTGTGTAATAATGTGTGTGTGTGAGGTTCCAAGTCAGCACTATGGTCCTATAAATTGTAAGAAGGATGTGCTCCTTAGAGTCTTGTAGCTTATGAATTTAGGGGGTAAACTCTTAGTCACTGTGTAAATTGATATAGATTTACTAATTGACACTAGCAGAGAGTGCGGCCCCTTGGGCTTCCAAGATGCTGTTGGCTTAGTCAGAGATTATACACACAAAGATTGTATTTGCATTTGCTGCTCTCCCTGTTAAGTGGTTTTTTCATGAAGTTCTAATGCTGTAGTTAACTCTGTTGTGCAGAAGTGACTGGTAGGTTCAGGTTCTCACTGCAGCTGCCTCTGTAGGGGGTTGTAAGGCTTAATTGTTTCTAATGTCTAACAGCTCGAGATGAAAGGATTTATGTAAAAGGAATGTGTTATGGTGATTATAAGGTTGATGGTGATGCACATCGCACCTGCTGTCACACCAGCTTGAGCAAATGCAATCTCTGCTTTTAGACTGGAATTCCTGTGTGCCAGTGAGAGGGAACAGTATGACTTTACAGTGCTGCTTTTTTCCCTGTTCAACAATCCAGCGGCTCCTCCACATAAGTCAAAATATTCAAGTTTTTTTTCTCTTTTCTTCTGGTTGAGTCTTGCACTTCAGGATGAAACTGATTTGGTGAGATCATTGTAGGTAACTCCAGATGTCGGGATGCAGTAACTCCAGATGTCGGGATGAACATGCCTTTTGCCACTGGGAAAATAAAAATAATTGTTAACAATGTATCTTTTTTTTTTTTTTTTTTTTTTTTGAGGAAACTCTGATTTTTGTGGTAATACTTTAGCTACTGAAAAGCTTTCTGGTTTAGAATGCAGATGAGAACTGGGATTCATTGTTTCCTATTAGTAGCCATTCGTGTTCTCTTTTAATCCAACAAATGCAAAGGTCAGACAAAGTGTGGCAAAGTGCAAAACTTACAGACCTATGAGAATCTCTCTTCCCCTATCTCTCAGCCCTTATTCATTGCTATTCTTTCTTTCTTTCTCTTATATAAGTTGATCTGAATGAGATAGGATGCTCTGGGTCACTGCTGATGAGATGCAGGGCTTTTCATCTCTAGATTGCCTTCTTGGCAGTGTCTTCAGTGAATTCAAACCTTTATCTGTTAGAGACTGCAAGGTCAGCTGGATTCTGTAAATTGAGATAAACTCTTAATTCTGTTCCTTAATGGGGAAAAGTCTATATCTAACGTGGCATCTTTCTTGATAAAGGTGAAGGCTGGATGAGTATTGTGGGTGAGCTCTGAAAGGTTCAGTGCTGAAAAGTGCTTCCTGTTGTGCAGTCAGAGGTCTCAGATCTCTGGAGCTGACAATTCCCACCGTTCTGGTGTTGGTCAATAGAATTCAATCCTGCTTTGAAAAAGGCAATTTATTTTGGGTGGAGTCTTGGCAGAGTAAGTGAAATGTAAAAGATGGTGCAAAAGCCCATAGAAAATTATTTCAGAAATCCAACTGTAGCTGTTACTTGCAGCATACCAGAAGAATAATACCAAGACAGTAGAGAGACCACCTAAATTTAACTGTCGTTGTTTAAAGATGCACAGCTTAAGTTCTCCTAATGCCTTTGTAAGTTGTGTTTGCAATTCCTGACCCAGACCAGAAAATCCTATTGCTATTATATTTCATAGAATCATCACAGATTGGTTTGGGTTGGAATGGACCTTAAAGCTCATCCAGTTCCAAGCCTCTGTCATGGGCAGGGACACCTTCCACTAGACCAGGTTGCTCTAAGCCCCGTCCAACCTGGCCTTGAACACTGCCAGGGATGGGGCAGCCACAGCTTCTCTGGGCACCCTGTGCTGGCACCTCACCACCCTCACAGGGAAGAACTTCTTCCTAAGGTCTTATCTCAGTTTCCCCTCTGTCAGGTTAAAGTCATTCCCCCTTGTCCTGTCCTTACAGGCTCTTTTTACATTTTATTTCCTGTTTTCTTCTTCACTCTCCAAGTAATGTCACCTTCAGGTGGCTAAATGCTATCAATAATTCCTTGATTTACTATTGCACATTTTGTGCAGCCATCAAAAAAAGCATTTGTTTTCTGTTTCGATTGTTCTGATGACAGCAACCTGAAAGGAAATGCTGCTGAATGTGGTACTTGATAGGCTCTGATTGCATCCAGACATCATGGTCACTCCCAGCCATGACTGAAAATACTTTCCTAAAGTTTCCTTACAGTTTCAAAATACAGTGTTCCTCATGTAGAGAATTACCAAAAAAAACTTTTATTGACATTTAGGTATATTTTTTTCAGTTTATTCAACTTTCTGTTTTCTAATAACACATGATTATTTGAAGACGATGGGTAGCTTTTCACTAAGCAATAGAATAAAACTTGCACATTGAGACGGAGTGCTTCTCACAGGTAAATAGACTTGTGGTTTATTGTTGAAGGTGCCTGTTAGTGCTACAGGGTGCAAGAAGAGTGAATTTAAAGACTGTATACCTGCTACATGAGGGGTGTAATCCAGTGAGTACTGTGCTGAGTGCGTCTCCAGGGTGTGTTTGTATGGACTGGAAGGTTGAGATCAGGAACTGTAAAACCCACACAGCTAGAAAACTTTTTTTATGTTGTCTGAATATTCCATATGCTGTGCTAAGGTCAAACAGACCTAAGGTTCCATCCACTGTTTACTGAACTCGGTATTTTTCAATGAGTTCAAAGGGATTTGAATCAAGGTCTTTCTAAATCTCCTTGTTTGGAGACATTCAAAACCCGCCTGGACACGTTCCTGTGTAACCTTATCTAGGTGTTCCTGCTCCGGCAGGGGGATTGGACTAGATGATCTTTTGAGGTCCCTTCCAATCTCTAACATACTGTGATACTGTGATACTGTGAAACTTGTGATAATATATCAGGCAATGGAAGATGCTTCTGTTGTGCTTCTGGAATGTGCTGCTTTATCCTTAGATGAAGATTGATTAAGCATAACTGGATTTCTACAGAAGCTGTGAGCCGAAGTGGAAGCAGGACAGAAGTTTTGCATCCTCTCTTTCTTGCTTTTTAATGATTGCAGCTTTTAGTAAAGTGCTCTCCTGTCTCATTTGTTTTGATAACTCCACTGAACGTTAAATTAAAATCTATAAAACTATAATTGACGTGTCAGGTATAAATTATTTTATATCCATTTGTTAAAAAGGAAATGGGAGAATAATAAACATACTGATGTAGTGCAAAGAAACCCTCCAATATATACATCACATCATTTCTCAAAGTGGATTTCAGTTTGGTTTTACAATTTTGACTGTTGGCTGGAATTTGGAAAGTTGATATTTAGCTGGTTTGTGGAAGAAGTACTGTGCCCTGTTTTGTCATGCTTAGTATTAGGCTACTATACAGAAGCTGCACTTGACTTCAAATGGTGCACTAAAAATATTGAGGAGTCGAGTTTTTAGGAAACAGGACAGGAAAATGGCAACAGGTATATTTGTTTAGCACCAGAATCAGCTGGAGACACAAGAGATGCTTTCAAAAGTGTAATATATCACAGGACAAATTTTATCTCATTCCTTTTGTCTCTTACTGCTTCTGTTGATCTTTTTCATATGTTTTAGAAAATCGTCACATATTTGTCCTCATAGCCATAAAATAAGCTTGACATCAAAATGTATTGATCAAGGTGGCGAACTTACACATTCAAAAGTAAGTTCTGTTACTGGGGTAATACAAAGGAAATTGTTAGCATTTGTCACTGTGATTCATTGGGCTAATTTTAAGAAGTTGATGTTTCATTTTTCAAAGACATATCCAGCATCACCAGCCAAACAGCACTCAAGTCCACACTGAGAGCTCCAGATGAAAGGCTTCTCCTCCTTTCGTGCAAATGGCCACAGCTTGATTACAAATCAGTCAAGCACAGCACCAAGCACCAAGAGAATTCAGCATCATATAACAGCAAAGGGCCCGCTGTGAAGGGTTCAGGGCCTGCTGAGAGAGATACTCAGCTTCCAAATTCACGTTCATCTTAATTTTGCCAATGCTGTATGACAGACCACTGGGTACTTGGAAAGATACACTGCTCCATCAGCTAAAAGAGTCTAGTGACAAACTTTACAGTATTAGTTCTTCACTTTGATAAATACTATATGGTATGCAAATACACACACACACAGTATCTATGTATGGCTTTGGCACCATTTGGCACCATTTCTCCCTGATCTATTCAGTGTTCTTTAGAAGCCTTCCAAGTACTTTTCTGTTTTGCCCTTGTTCCTTCTTTCCTCCTGCTGTGTGTTGCCTCCCAAATTTGACAGAATTACTTAATTCTCTTCTGGGTGCTTTGACAAAAGCCCATCTCCAAATCTCCATTCTGTGTTCATTGATCTCTGTTCAGATTTAGCTCTAAGTAGCAGTTTTGTACTGCCAGGATTTGGAGTTTTGACTATCCTAGGCAGACATTATACTAGTTACATTTGTAAAGTACGTCTTATATGTGAAATCTCTAGGAATATGAATCAGGAATAATAACTGTACAATCAGTTTTAGAAGGCCTGAGATGTATAGGCTTTTCCTGAACTGAGCTAACTATCGTACATACCGCCATATAATCTGAAGCATAAATTAGGTTGGAAGCCATTCTCAAATGTAATGAACTGCCCAGCTAAGGGTTTGTCTTCTAGTCTCAGATGTATTCGCATCCCACTTGCCAGATTGACCAGCACTCCCCTTCCCACTCCCACACCACACATGGGATGAAAATCTTCTAGCACAGTTCTTGTACCCAAAGTTTATTCCTGCCAGATTTGTCCTTCCCTGCCTCCAGCAGCTGTAAGAGGACTCCAGTGGCATTTGCCAGACTTTGTGTTAAATAAGTTGTGCCCTGTATCCAGTGGATGTAGTTCACTGAACTGAGAAGAGTTTTGTACTTTTATAAATGATGGTGTCACTTTTGAGTGCAGAGAAAAAGAGCAGAAGCTCTGCTGCTCACTGGCTTTGTTTATGTGCTTCCTCCTGATGACTTTTTCAGCTGTCCTCTAAAGCCGCCTCAGCAACTGGTATCATCTGATTATTTTGGTATTTGGCTTACATAGTTGGATTGTTATCAGCCATGGTCCTGTGTGTACCTGTGAATTGTACTGTGTGTACTGAGTAAATTCAGCTAATGAAATTGTGGCATTTCCCATCAATTGATTATCAAATTGCTGGTATAGTTCTTCTAGCCCATCTCTTTTCCAGAGCTGCATGTTTCTGTTTAGCCAAACAGCCTGTGCCTGACCTCTTCCTTGCCTTTCCTTGAATGTCACATTTTCATTTGACATGGAGATAGTCTTTGAGTCTGGCCAAATACCAGTGGACTTCCCGGTCATTTTACTGACCACCTTGTTGAAAATTAATCAGTAAAAAGCATCCCAAAAGTACAAGAGAAGCTGGTATGACTTTCTTATGCTGCCCAGCACAGCAGTTACAGACACCTTCTGGTGTCCAAGGTGAGCAATGATGATGTCAAGAGAGGATAGTGTTTCCGACGCAGTGACCAGAGGAGCTGTGGTTTGCATTTTGGGTAGGGAACACAGCACAGAGAAAAGTTGGTGCAGTGAGCACCTGTAAAGTGTGGATTTATAATCATCATAGTCATACAATGGTTTGGGTTGGAAGGGACCTTAAAGCTCATCCAGTTCCAACCCCCTGCCATGGGCAGGGACACCTTCCACTAGACCAGGTTGCTCAAAGCCCCAGCAAGGCTGTCACTGAACATTTGCCCACCTTGTTTTGATTTTCCCTAGCTCCCTGTGGCAGTATATAATCTTGGAGAAAGTAACGGTTTCAGGTTGAAGTCCCTTTGAATTCCAGTCTTCCAGAAAACTGCTGTAGGCTTAAATATCAGGCAGCACTGGCAGTATAGCTGCTGCTGCACAGATCATTAAGTACAACTTCTGCTCTTTGCCATAGTTATTTAACACCCACAGAAGCTGCTGCGTGCACATGAAGCCAGTAGCCAACTAGTTTGGGGTGAAGGTGAGCACCCAGTCCTTTGGGCCAAAATGCAGAGAATTGCAGGTTACTGTGTTGCTGCTCCGCTGTAGAAGCTGCTGCCTGGTGTGGTGTCTGAAGGACAGGGTCTCACCTGGACCTGCATTGCAATTGCCACTGCACACTGGGCTGATGGCTGCTCTGCTGTGCAGCTGCCTTGACAAGCTGTGCAGTACCTTGTTTATGGAAATGAGCTCGTGGCTTGTGATAAACATAGAATAAAACAGGAGTAGGGGTGGGTTTGACTCATATTATAGACACGCTGTTGAGCAAAACTGTTTGCTTTCTTTAATTAAGAGCTTATTTTCCCTATGGTGTAGGGGCAGGAGTTTGCATTTCTGGTATTGCTGTAATTCTTTCCTTCTACACAAGCTATGGTCCATTTTCATCTTTTTCTATAGTGGTGTTTGTTTTGGTACTAATGGAACTATTTTTTCAACTTTTCATTTTTTCTTTTCTTGACTAAAGAAGGAATGTGGAAAATGGCAAGGGAGAGAAAAGCAGTGGAAGAAGTTTTAAGTACCCACTGCGTTCACTCACTTTTGAACCTCTTCCATCCCTTTCTGCTGCCAAGTTGACAAGAGCAGCTGCTTAGTAAACAAATTGTACAGATACTCTGAAAACATTGGTGCTTGTCACTTCCTGGTGATGTTGAGATGAAGAGGAAATGGGGATTATCCATTCAACACAATTCTAAGCAGTTGCTGCTGAGCTGTTTCCCAGAATATAAGAATTTGCTAATTCTCAGATGGGAGATGATGAACCTCAAATAAATGTGGTGCTTCTTTTTTAACTGGGTTTCCTTTCTATTTGAATGGGCAGGTAGGATAAAGGGAAAAGAAGGGAGCACATGATATTATCCCTATGATTCTGTTACAGCTGGTCACTTTATTTGCCTGTGCTAACATTGTCATGGTGATGTATGTACATGTAAAAGTGGGTATTATGTTGCACCAGGGCAACATTAAGAAATTGGCCTATTAAAAAATGCTTTTAATAAATACATTTCAGTATATGAAATGCTATAAAATAGGAATGCAACAATAATTATTAATATATTGGTAGTTTATTTTAGCTTTATAGAAAATTTAGGTTTTCTGTGTATAAAGAAATCTCTTCACACTCAAGTAACATTCCTTTGAATTTGTAGAATTACTTTGGTTTATTTTATTTCTTTTCTAATAAAAATGCTTTTATATATTTATAAATATAAATATTTGTATTTTGTTATAATAACAGTATAACACTTGGAATTAAAGAGAGATTTACTCAACATGAGTGTTCCACACTGCAGTACCTGCTCTTCTATAGTAGCACCCTGTTTTAGTGTGCTACTGTACCAAAAAATGAGAATAATCAAGTTAATTCCTTCAAATCTGAAGGAGAGGAGGCTGGAATCCAGACTATCCAGATTTCCCTGAGTCCTGTAAGCAGAAGCTCTAAAAAGAGATCCAGTTTCCAGTAACAGACAGTAGGAAATGTTTGAAGCTGCTGGGGGCCTGCATCCCTCACGCTTGCTGTCTGCAGCATTGCAACCTGGATTCTGGGGACAACTAAAGAAATCTACATAAGTGTCAGAGAAATCCCACAGCTTGCACTCAAGGAGGCTCTAGCTCCAATCATTTCTGCGTTCCATCCCTGGGGATGTCCATAGCAGCCTCACTGTGAGAAGAGGTAATTCTGTTAACTGGATAGGGAAAAAGGAAATCTGCATAAAGACATAGGTAGTGGGTATGCAGCTTATGCATGTCCAGAAGAATCGTACCAAGCAGATTTATAATTTTGTTTGTTTCCATTCTCTACAGTTCCATCATCAAGGAGGACGTGCATCAAAAATAAAGCTGCTCCTCTGCAGAGAAAATATGTCTATTTATGAAAGGTCTTTATATGATAAAAATCTTGTATTTCAGAAGAGGAAATTTGTTAACATTACAGAGATCAGTTCACTTTGTCAGAAGCCTCCTGATGTGAATAGATTCTGTTTCTTTTACACATGGAATACTGAATAAGGTTTACCCTTGTAGACTTTACCTTAATGGCATCTTCACTTAGTTTCCCCAATAAAACCTTTATTGCAAATTCAGTAACCATTCTCCTTTTTAACAAGGTTGCCATCCTGCAAATAACTGCAGAGACAGGAGCTATTTATGGGAATGCATTAGCAAAATACGATCCAGCCATGATTTATCTTTCTTGTGGTAACTTGCTTTAAGTAGGAGGGAGTCTGCAGTCAGTGTTTATAAGTGCCAGTTCTGTGTCATTGGTGGGTTGCCTTCCCCATCCCAAAATAGAGTCTTGATTTTGAAGTATCAGAACCACAGTGGAAGTCTCAACCCCTCAGTAGATAAGACACATAACAAAGCGTAAGCATGGGCTTGGGTATTCCAGTTGATTCACTGTTCAGTCCCTGAGCTGCTCCCTTGTTAGGTTCTCTTGTCCATCAGGCATAGGTACAGAAGGGATGTAAAGATATTCCTCAATTAACCTCTGCTGCTACAGGTGTAAAGAAAACCTGTCATTGTTGGAAATGAATGACTTCTGATAAAATGGAAAAGGCTTCAGCCAGGGGCAGAACTAGTATTAAAAATAGTTCAAATAAGTGAAGTTTAGTAAAATTGCTGTCAATTGAAAACAAGTTCCCTTTATTAGATGTATTGAGCATTCTTACAATTCAGAATAGTGCTGTCAGTACTGTAGCAGTGTATTTTGTCAGTACTGTAAGCTCTTTTTCCAGCAGTTAAGTAGCCTTTAGACAAACATTTTGATTTCATAACTATGTTTTGAGATTTGTGGGTTTGATATTGCTACTTCCTGCATCCTGCAGTGCAAGAATTAGCAGGTTTGTGGAAAACCATCTGGGGAACAGCAGGAGAATTCTGGCGCTCTTCCTTGGGGTTTTCTTTCCTTTCATTTAAATATAAGACTGAACCACCCCCCTTACTCCACCAAAGCCTGAGCAGCACAGACAAGCACAGTTAGTCTGTATTGCAGAGGACTTTTCAGCTGCTGCAACAGTTGTAAAGGAGAGTTGAACTCTTCTGCAGCCATTGCTCAGCTTCATCCTCTGACAGCCATGTAACAAACCAGTGCCTGGGTGATTCCTTGTGCACTGGGCAGCACCACGTCCTTTCTCATAGAAACCTGCAGTACAGCAATTCCTCAGTGTCCCTGTACAAATATTGTTTGGTTTGTGTGGTTTTGGGGTTTTTTGTGTTGCTGAGATGTCACATGCAAAGGACAGGGGAATTCCAACATGCTCAGCAAGGAGGTGCTAGCACATTTGAATGCAAATATAGGAGGTGCGTTTTGACTTGGGTATGTAGGAAGGAATAGGAAGACAGAGTTTCAGCCCGTGGCAGCACCAGATGTGAATGGCATGCTTGGCTGTGCCCGGAGATGTCAAGAGCTGGCTGCTGCACTGACATAGCACAGCTTTTGCAGTAAAGGGAAAATCTTTTACGTGACCAGCCCTGTCTTATAAGCATTTCTCCTGAGTAATCTGTGAGGAGAACAGAACAGAACACCACCTCACTGCACAGACCCAGGAACAGGATTTAATGGAAGTAGCAGACATTTCACATTTGTAAGTCGGTGGTATCAGTTAAGGTGGCAAAAAAGGTGTGTGAGTTCCAGCTGCAGCCCTCTTACCTATCCCTATCAACAACAACTTCTAGTGGGCACACATGATTGCTACAGACAATAAACATCCTTTTTTTTAATGCCCTTTAGGACTTCTTTATTTCAAGAGCCCTGTATAGTTCTTTCCCTGTGCAATGTGGTATATATTGTGGAAGAAATATTCTTCTGTCAGTATTTTCCTTTTCCCCCCTTTATATCTGCTCTGTCACAAATATTAGTGCTTTTGATGTCATGCAGAAATGTATTACTGCTTCATCAGAGTCTCTACTTATTCTCAAACCAGAAAAAATGTAGAGGAAGAATTTTAGCTTGCACCTTCTGTGAGAATGCTGTGGCTAGAAATGAGCAGACATTCTTTCAACAGTTCCAGAGGGAATCTTTCTGAGCCTCATCATGTTTTTTTTTCTTATATTTTCCAGTTGTATTTCTTACTGCTACTTTCAGCTTTTTGCACAGCTATGGTTTTCTACAAATATTTATATGCAAAAATATAAAAAAATGCTACTTTTAAACCATATTTCTTTTTTCCTATGTAGTAGAAACCAGCTGGTTTCACACTGGATATATTTCAGAAGGTTCCCATATGGAGTATGTGCATTGATGAGTAGGAAGTGTTAGTGAGCAAGAACCACACAACTGCCTTGCGCCAGTTGCAGGAGTGCGTATGATGTTCTTCTCCCATCTTCTGTAAACTACTTTAGCATTCTTCTCCCTGTGTTATCCTCCATAAAGCAGTATGATATCCTATGAATTCCATATTTACAGTAAGGGAGATCCGTCTGTCGGCTCAGTCAAATGATACGAAGATGTGCTGTTTTGCCTCTAAGTAGTTAAGAATTGCAAAAGATTCGTTTTTAATGCTTAGTGCTTTATTCACTTTATTTTTCTTTTTAGTGCACTGCAAAATAAATCTTAAACATTTCTTCTGTTATCTAGCACTTCAAGGCTTTTCATAGCATTTGTAATGTCTCTTTGCCAACACTCCATCTGTGATTTTAGCTTGCAGGAAACACTTTGCAATTCTGTTATTAGCTTAGATGCAAAGAGCTGCTGTTTAAATATTAATTGTAACTTCCCTCATGAGTGCAGTCAAACCCACTGAGTAACTTGTGGAGTTCAATAAATACCTAGGAGGGGGTGGGGAGTGTGTTGTGGGGCTGCTCTTGGTCTTAATGAAGGCGTTAGGTGAGTTAACAGTACAAAATGGATTATGTACTGGTGCTCGCTGTCTCCTTTCCTCCTCTTACCTCAGTTCTGCTACTTGTACACACTGTTAAGCTGCAAGCACACTTCTTGATTATTAGTGGGCTTCTGCCAATGCCTCTGTAGGCGAAAGGAATACCACACAGTGCTCGCAAGAAAAGACAGAAGACCCATCAGTTGTTTCAAATCCCAGTTATTGGACAAATACACTTCTGAAGTACTTGTGTATTGCTCTGTCAAGGATCACACCTCAGTAAAGGCATTATCTTGTGGTTGAGCCCATCTCCTCTGCTTTCAGTTGTGAGCCTAACCCTATCTCGTTTCTTGATTCTACAAAATATACCTTACACTTAAAAAGTAGAAAAAATGGGAAAATATTAGTGTTTACAGGCATTTCAGTGAAGTTTATTTGATAGAATCAAGGAGCAAAGTAGTTCACGCCATCTGACCAGCCTGGTTTTTGTGGATCACAGAGCATTTTAATTGTAAGACTCACACTGGGTATAATTAAAAGAAGATGAGCCCTATTAAAGTCGTACGTTGTCTTTTTCCCTCTCTTCTCCTTCCAGATGGTCATTAATCTTTTATTGGTGAGGAGGTTTGCCTACGGTCTAATCTGAGATTTTTTCTCATGTCATTTAAGTGAGTTACTTCTCTTTGTGTTTGCAGGTGGATGGAATTTTAATGTGTTGAGTTCTGTTAATTGCTCAGAACTTAGATGTTTTTCTTAGTACCTTGCAAATGTAGAATGAATTAAAAAACATAATTAAATAGTACCCACATATTCCTTTTATTTTTCAGCTTTCTGTGAAGAAGGGTGCAGATACGGTGGAACTTGTGTAGCCCCTAACAAATGTCTCTGCCCTCCTGGATTCACAGGAAGTCATTGTGAGAAAGGTAAAGCTTTACTGGAACACATTTTCTTCTTAATGAGAAATATGATTCTGCTGAATTAAGAAATAATTGCTTTCCATTCCTTCATTCTGCTGGTTAGTTTGTCTTTGTTGAAGACATGACTGTTCCATAGCTGCCTTTTCCTAAGTGAAAGCTTGTCTTAAACATGGAAAGTTTTAGATAATCAGGGATGTATCTGCTTTTGCTTCTAGTTGACACTTTCAGTTAATTAGAGAAGATGGCAAGTGAAAAATATCTGGTTTTCCATGTATTTCCTGTGGTGCATCATTGAGGTTAACTTGTGCTTTTTCTGAATCTGTAATGCAAACTAGAGCCGAATTTGGATGCTTCTTTCACCTGAAGTTATGGAATTCTTGAGGTTTGATTTGTTGCTAACTCACTGAGGCCACCAATTTTCATAGAATCACTTAGGCTGTTCCAGTATATCTCACTAGCAAGGATTTGGTTCTGCCTTCTCACAGATTTTTCCTGTTTCAAGATTTGCTTCTGACAGCTTCCCAGTCCCACCATTTTGTTTGCTTCACGGAGTCCTGGTTCCTTGTCTACCTTAAATGAGAAGGAAGTGATCTACCAGAATTCCATGTAGAACTCTCATTAGATGCTTTTGTCTAGCAGATTTGGGATTTCATTTTTGTTGGTATTTATTGAGATTGTATTTCACCTAAATAACACAATGATAGAGTTTTTTGCATTACCTATTAATTAGTAAACCTTTTGCACTTGCCTTTACTGGTGGAGATCAAGTGGATTGTTAATGCAGGTTGTGTGATGCTGTATGGATGAAATTATAATTGATGAGGGTTTTAAAGGAATTTAAAAAAAGAAACCAAGAAATAACTGTTAAAAGGATCAGTTGAAACACTGGAACCATTTGTCATCCAGAGATTATTCTGTAACTTGTGTAGCAGTGTCTGTTCAATACATGGCTATTCGACTCTAATGCAAAGTAACTTCAGCCCAGTTGACAACAAATCTTTGAGTAGTTTCAGAAAACTGGTAACACTTTTTGTGGGTGCACTCAAATCACTGCACACCAAAATCCCATAGTTTCTAGTTGTCAGCATTGTTTCTTATTATTTATATCTTCATATTATCATGAATGAATTCAAGTACTGGTTTTTGGAGCTGTTTTTTGTTTGGTTGGTTTTTTTGCTTATAGCCTTTGAGTTATATTTTTTAAAATAGAAAAAAGCTCTCAAGCCTCCTGACATGCAGCAGTAAGTATTGCAAAACCGGTGCCTGCACTGCCCAAAGGTGCTCAGCTTTAAGCCAGATCTCAGGAAAACTCCCTGTTTCTTTCACTAAGGATCTTAGAACTATCCCTTTTTTTCTTGTGGCTGCAAAGGGACTTTCATAACTAGAACCCAGAGACATTACACTGTTGAAGTGATGGTTTAAAATTGATAAATGGATCACATAACCATTGTTGACTCCTATGTTTTTCATATATGTTGACTCTGATGTTTTCATGTGTTTTGTATTGGTTTGATCTAAAATATGAGTTAGCACACCAAGTAAAGGAAACCTGGCAGGTGTGGTACTCAGTATATCAATAAATTTAGAGGTAGCTGTCAGAAGGCACCAGCTTCTGTGTATAAAAGCTATACAACAGAAACCAGTTTGGTTTTTTTTTCCTTTGAAGATGTACAGGATTTACCAGTGTTGCTACAAGTTAGACTAATGCTGGTAACTTTGAGAAATCTGCTGTGCAAACTGGCTTGAGAATGAACAAGGCTTTGCATATGAGAAATTACCATGCTTTAGTTGTGTTGGAGGGTTTGAAAAACTCAGCAGATAGACCTTATGTTATATGCATATTTCAGTGGCTAACTGCATATTAGATCTATGTGAGAACAGCTTCAGCTTTTCTGAAGGTGCATGTCCTGGAAAAACTAAATGTTCAGAGTAGGAAGGTGATGAACCACCTTTGAAACAGGCTTTCCTTTGCTTCCCTGCTCACTCCTCCAGAATGTAGTGCTGTCAGGAAGAGGAGGAGACAGTTCAGTAAAGACTTCCTTCAGCCTCACTCAGCTTTTGGAAGCATCTGAAGTATTCAAATCCCATGTTTGTTTCTTTGTTTGTTTCCTGTTGTCTGTGATGTTAGAAATAAGCACGTTGCTATATTTAACATTTGGTAGCACCCTGTTGATCATTATGACATAGACTGAAGCCAGTGAAATGGTGGGTGGATCACTTTAAATCAAAACTTAAATGTTACTGTAAAGTCTTGCCTGATGAAAGCTCATGGTGAACTGTTGCGTATCAGAAGGAAAATTATATGTTTTGATAATGTATTCTGTTTGCCACAGTGCATTTAAAAATGCCCTTCAGACTGACAACACAATTCCTTACGCATTATTTGTGTGAGCTGAAAGAGCTTGTCACTGACTCAAAACAGTATGACCCAAATTGGCTTCAGCATCATGGAAAGGGTAAAATGGTCTAGTAATTAGAATGGTGAAAAGCAAGTGAGTTTACTACTGAATATGAATCATCTGTTACTCATCATTTCTGCCTGGTTGAAATGATGATATCAGGTTAATTCAAAATTCAGAGAGATTTGGGAAGGGCAGGATTTATGTTGGTAATTTTCTCAGGTGAAATTAAAATACACATTTAAGGCTAATGTACAGAAAATAAATACAGAATTCAATGTGCTGCTAAGAATTACCTCTTGCCACTTGCTTTGCCTGAAATGGGAATGCACCATAACAGTTGTGGGGTTGCCTTTTCTTTTTGTCGGTGAATTGAAAACTGATATTTAGAGATAGTGGCAAGTAATTCCTTCTTCCATTCAGTTCCTGTAATGCTGTCTCTTTAGGTATGTGCTTGATGTTTCTTATAGTATTGTTGCAATTTTCCTATTGAGGATCTGATTCCATCTTGGAATCAGTTTTTTGTTTATTTGTGTTGTGTTTAGCTGGCCAGGGCTGCAGTGATCTGTAGGATCATTACCATTTGACACAGTTTGATAGCTGATATTTGACACAGTTGTGGTACCTGTGCTGGAAAGTTTTGTGTTAGAGTTTTTGCTGACATTGCTGTATGGTTCCAAGCACGTATGTGCTTCATGGCTGAGCTGGAGATGCGCCTCCTTAACTCTATGGGGAACACTGTTGGCTTAAGCCCAGTTGCATCCTTGGCAGGGATCCCTGTTAAAGGCTTCTGAGGCACAGTTTGTTGTGCAGAGAGGAATGCAGACACGCCACTCTGTGAGACTTATTGGCAGCCTAGACTCAAATGCCCTAATTTTCTGTCCAGTGATGTTTTCTCCAGTTCATCTTTTTACAACATGAGTAAAAAATAAATCCCATTACTCCTTGAGCTGCTTTTTCCATCTGTGTGGATGAGTGGCACATCTCGTGAGTGAGTTCACATCTCGTGAATGGAGTTTTCATGCTGGTTTTGTAGACAGGAGTCACCATTATTCTGTATTTGTGAGCTGTTAGTTACTACAACTGCTGATGAAGTGGTGAGGATGAGACAGGCAGGACAGTCTGTGATATCAAAAGCAGGGCTGAGCAGATGATTGAGTGCCTAGAAATACCATGGCATTCCTTGAACACCTGCCTGCATGTGGTGGAGTCCTGTGCTGGGCCTAGGAAATACAGACCAGCTTCTCTGCAGCTCTGGGATGGTGACCAGTGGTGGCAGAGATAGCAGCTAAGGGAGTCAGTCACCGTGTCTGTACAAATGGTAACTTGGGCAATCAGCAGGAAATGGCAGAAGGGTTTGAAACAGACAGTTCCCAATAAGGGGCGAAAAAAAGGAAGTGCAGTATTGTTCCAGAAGCTAAAGGAGGGCTTTTGGCAGCGGTGGGGCATCACCTCCAAAAGGGGTTCAGAACAGTCACACCACATTGTTACTCCCCTGCCTCCTGACAGCTACTATGAGTTGGTACTGAATGGGAGATACTTTTCTGGTAGATTAGAAGGACATTGTGTAGGCCGGAGCTCACTGAATGATGAAGTTTTCTCACTGAGTGATGGAATGCTGTTCAAAGTTACTTGCTGACTGCAAACAGAAGCAAGGGTAAGACATGGCAGCAAAGCATCAGGATGTGATAAACCTGGGGTTATGTTTTTGTATTGGTTTGGACTGTGTGTGCAAAAGATTATTTGACATAGGGATGAGAGGTCATTTTTCAGTAGGTACCATGGCTGAGAAATATGCTTTGAATCCCAATAATTATACAGCGAGTGGGGAAATGAATTATTAATCAGTTAACACTTGCAGTTTTGTGTTAGTGACGTGAGAATTCTTCAGTACAGACATTGATTCCCCGGGTGTGGAATGAAATGTTGCTGTGCTTATATCTTGCAGTTGGACATGTCATGTATGTCAGGAAAATGAGGAGGTCTTTAGCTGATTTGTTTCATAGCTGTTGGCAATACCTGCAGTTGTTGTCTCAGAAGCTGCACACTTCTCTTTGGCCTTGTCTCTTAAATTGCTTCTTCTGGAATGCATTTTTTTGCTGCAGTCCTTTGGGTAAAACTCCTACAGTGTGTATTCCTTTGGACCCTAGAGATAGAAAAAACAAGAAGTGAGAATTGCATTTCTGTATGCTATTTCTTTGATTCCTGATCTGGATCAATCTTCAGGTGTGTAGCTATCAAAGACATTTCAGTTGAGGAACCTGGCTTAAAATAAATCAACAGACAAAAAGCAAAGCAGAACAAGAGGTGTTTCACTGAGCCTGGGAAACTAAATGTCAAAGCTCCCTACCTGTCTCTATCCAAGATCATCTATAAAATGCAAAGCGAGGTTTATTTTGGGAAACAACCAGCTGTGGGCACAAGGCTTTGCATGAGATCCTTTCTAAAGCCTCTCATTTCAAGGTGAGCAAAGCCAGCACAGTGTGAGATAAGAGGGGTGAAGTAAATTATGCTCAGCTTATTGCAGAAAACAGTGGTTGTGGCTGATGTGATGCTCCTGAAGGAGTGACAGCTCCAGGGAAGGCAGATACTCTGAAGGACTGAGGTCACCCTGCTCCATTTGCTGCCAAGCTGTCTGCAGCATTTGCCCCAGTGATGCTTATCACAACATGGCAAGGGGCGATATCTTAATGGGATAGGAGAAACAAAGCTGTCATTGGTAAAGGTATCGGGGAATAGATCAAAGAATATCTACTAGAAACATCTGATGAAGACCATCTCTGAAGATTAAGGGGACATCTGTCTGGAAATCACAAGTAACTCAGTGGAAGACAAACATGTTCTATCTCACACTGCCAAGCCAAAGAGAAGTGAAGTCTCACAGACTGGGAGCACCATTCACTCCCAGCTGACCACTGCATGAAGGGACTGGACTCATTCTTGTGGTGCCTAGACTGCCTCATGCATTATAAAAGTTTAGGCTTAAAAGCCAAGAAAAACACTTAGAGGCACTGATTTTTTTGTTTTTATTCAGCTTATTTTTTTTCCCCCAAAGGATATTTTTATGTATGGTTTATTTATTATGTTCAGGTGTTTGGATCTATGTATTTCTGTTTGTAATGAAAGAAACACTCTTATGTTAGATGAGTGACACCTTGTCATCCCAGGTAACAAATGATTCTAATAGTCCACCATTTTATTATTTGTATGACTTGTGGTCATATCTATTGGGTTTGCCTGGCAAGGTTTTGGTGGCAGGGGAGGCTACAGGGGTGGCTTCTGTGACAAGCTGCCAGAAGCTTCCCCTGTGTCAGATTGAGCCAATGCCACCAGCTCTGAGATGGACCTGCCATTAGCCAAGGCTGAGCCCATCAGCAATGGTGGTAGCACCTCTGGAATGGCATATTTAAGGAGAAAAACTTGGACAACAGCAATTTGTCCTGGGTTCAGCAGTAGCAGCCGTTTTTCTCCTTCTTAGTAGCTGGTGCAGTGCTGTGTTTTCAACTTTAGTCTGAGAGCAATGTTGATAACACACCAACATTTTAGTTGTTGATAAGTAATGCTTATTCTGATCAAGGACTTTTCAGTCCCATGCTGTGCCAGTGGCAGAGGGGCATGGGAAGCTGGGAGGAAACAAAGAAAGGACACCTGACCCAAACTAACCAAAGGAGTATTCCATACTACAGAATATCATGCCCAGCATAGAAACTGGTGTGAGTGACCCAGAAGACCCAGACCACTGCCCGGTTCGGGCTGGATATTGTTTGGCAGGTGGTGAGCGGTTGTGTTCTCTCCCTTTGTTATTTCCCTTATCACTGTTATTATTGGTGACAGCAGTAGTGATTTGTGTTATACCTTAGTCACTGGACTGTTCTTATCTCAACCTGTAGGAGTTATGTTCTTTTGATCCTCCTCCCCATCTCTCCAGGGGCAGGGGGAAGAAGGAGAGGAGTGAGCAAGCAGCTGCGTGGTTCTGAGTTACCGACTGGGCTTAAACCACGACACAATTGCAGCTGGAAAGAGGAGTGAGAATATGCGAAACAGCTCTTTTTCTGCTTTACTTTGAGTTCTGCTTGCCCTTTTTTTTTTAAGACAGGTTCCCCAGCTGAGAGGAGGATAAGCTGTGCTGGTTAAACAGGGAAAAACATGTTAGGGCCTCTCTTCGCTCTCTGCGTAGCACCCAGAAATCACCACAGAAAAGGGAGACTGGTTTGTTCCTGGTTGTTTTGGCTGCTGCTGCACACAAAGCATATGTTTATATATTTATTCATCCATAAGTTCTAACGATGTACTATAGGAGGAACATCATGTTTAGAAAGAGACAAGTCACACTATGGGGCTGTAAATCTTTCCCAGCCGGAGGTTGCAGCACTTTGGCTCTTTCTGGATGTGCTAGATCCCTGATGTAGCATTCATCCAGGTCCTCACCAGGAACATCTCCCAAACCTGTGCAGTCCTGTCTGCTTCAGTTTTCTCTTGGATCCTAAGGAGCCAGGCAGTGGGATTTCACCTTGTTTCAAGTGGCAGAATCACTTTCTTTAATGAATACATTAAAGAAAATGCAAAACTACAAAGCACTCAAAATGTGAACAAATGTTTATATTTGATCAAATCTATCTATTGATGCATAAATGGAATTTCCATTTGCAACTAAGAAGTTTCCATATATGAAGATGTGAGTTGTACAGAAGTACAGTTGCTTTCAAATACCTACTTCATGATGAATTAACTACAAGACACATTTCATTTCACTATGATTAATTAAAAGACCACAACAATTCTGCTTTGAGTGCAGTGTGGTAATGCTGATTTTATAACCTAGTTTGTTAGGACATTCCGACTCCCTTTTCTGGTTCTTCCAAGGCAGATGCCTACAGCAGTGAAAACCAGAATAATTCAGAGAAATACCAGAATAGAAAATGGCCTAGCTAAATATTAAATGAAAATTACCTTAGTCTGTCCAACTACAGGCAGTATTGAGGGGACAATACTGAGTTTCATGAGCTCTTTGCCACCTTACTTTTTCTTATTAATAGCCTGCTCTGGATGGGCAAATCTGCCATGAATAGTTAAATCTGCTGCTATGCTAGAAATAAAACTTGAGATGTGCAGAACAGGCACAGAGAGGTACTTAAATGTTTTTAAAGACAGAAATTCTCTTGGCCTCGGTGGGAATTTCACCTGAGTGGAAGCCTCAGGATCTGGTGCAATTTGAATTAGGTGAAATGAAAAATAAATGGCTCTAGTGAGATAAAAAGAGCATTTAGAGCTGGGGGTTTATGTGGAACAAGCTGTGTTAGATGCAGTTGCCAATGGTAAATATGCCATGTTTAACTGTTGGCCTATGGTACAGATTGAACTAGCTGATCTAGGAATGTAAGACCCTATTCAAACTAGGTAGAGAATTCAGTCTCTTTAGAAAACATACGCAGCTGAGAATTTTACTATATAGAGCCACGTTTCTGCTGAAATTCAGTACAGTGAATGCTAACAAATGTCGTGAGTGATCTCACTAAAGTGATCAAGGTGTAGGGAGAGAAAATGTGCCTCAGTCATCAGAACCAGCATCAAAAAACTATTTCTTTAACAAAATAACATGACATGTGATAGGAGTGAAACAAATCAATGATGTTGTAGAGGTTATTATGTATTTAATTGCGACAGAAATTCAGATTTCCTCCTTTTTTTTTTTTTTAATTTAAGGTGGGGGGTTTTTCCCTCTGAAAAATTATGGTATGAAAAGAATGTGTTAAGCTGCTGGAAGTGACACAAGAGGAAAGAAAAGTAAGTGTAACCAGTCAGATTTTTCCCATGTTGACAGGAATTGAGCACCACAAAACCATGAGATGGCTCTGCTGGCTTTCATTGGGCTGACATTCCCAGGAAGAGGTCAGTCCCCATTCATATAATCCTTGGAAAGCGACTAAAATGGCATAAATCGCTTTCTTATGTGCTTAATATAGATTGCAGCTTATGTACAATGGAGATAACTAATCGCATTATTTTGCTTTATGAGTCAGGGTGAAAATGTGAGTTAAACCTCTGTTGAAAGGAGTCTCATCCTTTATTAGCTGACGCAACCTCTGTGACATCTGTGATAGTGTTGAATTCCAGTCCTTCTGAGGATCTGTTTTTGTAAAAGTAGCACCCATGGTTCTCAACAGTCTGCTCCAGGAAGACTGCAGAGTTAGGTTGTTGTGCAATACAACAGTGGAGAAAAAACTACAACAGCAGGAGGTGGCTCTCTGCAACATCTGCTGAACTAAAATCAGTGTCTGGACTCCAGAAAACAAGTTTTTCTTTAGGATTTGTCCTGGGTTCAGCAGTAGCAGTCATTTTTCTCCTTCTTAGTAGCTGGTGCAGTGCTGTGGTTTTGACATTCAGCCTGGGAACAGCACTGATAACACCGATGTTTTTAGTTGCTGCTCAGTAATGTTTACTCTGACCAAGGACTTTATGAGTCTCATGCTCTGCCAGGGAGGAGGAGAAGCCAGGAGGAAGCAGAGAGAGGACACCTGACCCAAACTAACCAAAGGGGTATTCCATACCACAGCACGTCATGCCCAGTATATAAACTGGGGGCAGTTACCCGTAAGGGCTAGATTGCTGCTTGGGTCAGGCTGGGTATTGGTCGGTGGGTGGTGAGCAGTTGTATTCTCTTCCCTTGTTATTTCCCTTCTCATTATTATTATTGGTGGTAGCAGTAGTGATTTGTGTTATACCTTAGTTACTGGACTGTTCTCATCTCAGCCCGTGGGAGTTACATTCTTTCAGTTCTCCTCTCCATCCCTCCAGGAGCGGGTGGGAGGAAGGGGGGAGTGAGCGAGTGGCTGCATGGTTCTTTGTTACCAACTGGGTTTAAACCATGACAGTTCTTTGTGGTGCCCAACGTGGGGCATGAAGGGTTGAAATAATGACAGATCTAACCATAGTGTGTCTAATCGCATTTGTAATAAGCATTTATTGTTTAGGATTAATAGTCACTGGTCACAATGCTGATTTATTGGCTCTCAAAGTTGTTGCTCTTGATCTCAGAGTTTCAGCTTGTTGTACCTTACTTCGAGCCGGTATTTGCTGTTCTAGTGTTTATCGGCAGGGGGGATTGGGCTAAGGTTCTTGTTTCATTGTACTTCATGGTAATGTCTTGTAATACAATAGACTCATTGATCATGAAACTGGTCTGGCTTGTGTTCCCAGTGTGATCATCACCTCTGTGCTATGGGAGGTATATAATGGAAGTGTTTAGCAATTACGCATCTTTTCTTTCCTCTTTGGGTGGTCAACCTATGAAGGAGACATTCCCTTACATTCCCAGCTCCCGCACCAAACTATTTACAGCATCATTTGAGAGTTGTGAAGGTTTTGAATGGCCTTTGGATACCCTTGGGACATGCCTGCTGATTGTGATGGGGATCAGATATAGAGTGTGTTTTACGCACAACTATTTTGTCTGATCTTGAAAGTTAAGCAGAGTTGGGTTTGGGTCTTGTCTAGTGTTAGATGACGATATAGGAGGACCAAGAGATTTTCCCCGAGGCTGGACAGTCATGAGTGGCAGGGTGTGTGGGATAGCATGGGCGAGTATCTAGGCCAGTGCCCCCCCGCCCCCAGTGCTTTGGAACTTCACCACTGGACAAGTGCAAAATCCAAAAGAATTGGTAAAACACTTAAAGGAGGTGTGTGGTCATCCTAGCCATACCAGAGAGGGACAAATCATGGCAACGTGCTGGGTCTTGGCCTATGCTTACAGAGCCCTGTTCAACACCATCCAGCACCTTCAAAGGGAAAAAATATGTCTCTGGATCTGATGGCAAAGCAGCAGACAATGCAGCTACACCAACTCCAAGTACAGCAGCTGCACCAGCCCCGGTGACAAGTGCAGCAGCTACTCAAACCCCCACAGCAACAGACAGCAGAGCTGCTGGTGCTACTCAACCCCCAAGGACAGTGGCTACAGGAACCATAACAACAGATACTGCAGCCACTCCAAACACAGTGATAATTACTGCAGATAAACCAGATGACCAGTTCGTGCTAATATGGATTGCCCCTGTGCATGAGGGGGAAAGCAAACAAGAGGCACAAAAAGCAACCCATACAGTGAAGAAAGACGAAGAACCAATGCACTTACTACATGCGACAGCATCTGAAAAAGAGTTATTATTACGTGAATCAGAGGAAGAAGAAAAAGTGACTTCTTGACCTCAGATCTCAACCAAGCTATGGAATATATGAAAAGATTTTACCCGACATCCAGGGGAGCACATCATCACGTGGTTGCTCCGATGCTGGGACAATGGGGCTGATGGTCACGATCAAGAAGGTGGGGAAGCCAAGTAGTTGAGATCACTTGCTAGGGAAGGAGGAACTGACAAAGCAATCGCAAAAGAGAAACGGTCCCTCAGCCTTTGGAGGAGGTTCTTGGCAGCTGTGAAAGAAAGGTTTCCATACAAGGACAATGTTATGAGTTGTTCGGCCAAGTGGACTACTCTAGAGAAAGGCATCCAGTCTCTGAGGGAATCAGCCATTGTAGAGAAGATCTATCACAGGCCGGATGCTGGGAATGCATTTATAGATCCAGATGAAGCTGAATGTACACAACCCATGTGGCAGAAATTCACACGGAGTGCACCATCATCATATGCCCACTCATTGGCATCAATGACCTGGCATGATGTAACACGACCGACAGTGAATGAAGTGATAATCAACTCCAAGAGTTTGAAGACAGTGTCACCCCTTGCCTCATTTCAGCTATGGAAAAACTGTCCCAGGACTTCAAACAATTGAGAGACGATCTATCTGATCTATCCAGCTCCTCACGCGTACCAACCCACGTCTCAGCTATTAACAAAATGTGCCCTACTGCTTGACATAGAATATATAGGAGGTACATGCGATGGGCCACCCTATGTTTTTACCTGGGGGATCACGGAGAAGACATGAGGAAGTGGGATGGAAAACCTACCTCAGTTCTGGGGGAACGGATACATGAATTGGAGAACAGAGGTCAAGGATGATCATCCCGCGAAAGCTGTGGCTTCAGTCTCTGGTGAGCAGGTTCCCAGATAGAGTGGAAGAGCTGATTTTATTCTAGCTCCTGTGATAAAGAAGACTAGTCCCTTTATACAAGACGTAAGTTACCAGTATTGTGATCACTATTAAAGGGGCTCTGCCTCCAGCCAGGTGGAGGTAGGGGACAATCAGATTTACTGGACTGTGTGGATGAGATGGCCTGGCACATCAGTCCCACAGAAGTATAAGGCTGTAGTAGATACCACTGCACAGTGTACCCTGATCCCATCAAGCTATCAAGGGGTGGAACCTATTTATATTTCTGGAGTGACAGGAGGATCCCAAGAGTTGACTGTACTGGAGGCTGAAATCAGCCTGACTGAGAGGAAATGGCAAAAGCACCCCATTGTGTCTGGTCCAGAGGCTCTATGCATCCTTGGCATAGACTACCTCAGGAGAGGGCACTTAAAAGACCCACAAGGGTACTGATAGGCTTTTGGTATTGCTGCTTTGGAGACAGAGGAAATTAAGCAGTTGTCCACCTTGCCTGGTCGCTCACAGGATCCTTCTGTTGTGGGGTTGCTGGAGGTCAAAGAACAAAAAGTGCCAATCGCGAACACAACAGTGCACTGGCAGCAATATCGCACCAACCGAGACTCCCTGATTCCCATCCATCAGCTGATCCATAGACTGGAGAGCCAAGGAGTGATCAGCAGGACCTGCCCACCCTTTAACAGCCCCATATGGCAGTGCAAAAGTCTAACTGAGAGTGGAGACTAACAGTAGACTATCGTGGCCTGAATGAAGTCACAGCACCATTGAGTGCTGCCATACTGGACATGCTAGGACTTCAGTATGAATTAGAGTCAAAAGCAGCCGTGGTATGCCACAACTGATATTGCCAATGCATTTTTCCCAGTTCCTTTGGCAGCAGAGTGCGGGCCACAATTTGCTTTTACTTGGAGGGGTGTCCAGTACACTTGGAACCGACTGCCCCAGGGGTGGAAACACAGCCCTACCATCTGCCATGAACTGATCTAGACTGCACTGGACCAGGGGCAAGCTCCAGAATACCTGCAGTACATTGATGACATTATTGTGTGGGGCGATACAGGGGAAGAAGTTTTTGAGAAAGGGAGAAAAAGAATCCAAATCCTGCTGAAAGCCATCCAGGTAGCCTTGGACATTGCTGAACGAGAAAAGAGGCCAGACTTTATAGTGACTCATGGATCTTGGCAAATTCCCTGTGGGGGTGGTTGCAGCAAGGGAAGCAGAACAGCTGGCAACACAGAGGTAAAACCATCTGGACTGCTGCACTGTGGCAAGATATCACTGCTCAGGTGCAGAACCTGGTTGTGAAGGTACGCTGTGTAGGTGCTCATGTACCCAGGAGTCGCGCCACTGAGGAACACCAGAACAACCAACAAGTGGATAAAGCTGCTAAGATTGAAGTGTCTCAGATGGACTTAGATTGGCAACATAAAGGTGAATTATTTTTGGCCTGGTGGGCCCATGACACTTCAGGCCATCAGGGCAGAGATGGAACATATAGATGGGCTCGTGATTGAGGGGTGGATTTAACAATGGACACTATTGCCCAGGTTATTCATGAGTGTGAAACATGTGCTGCAATTAAGCAAGCCAGATGGTTAAAACCTCTTTGGTATGGAGGACTGTGACTAAAGTACAAATGTGGAGAAGCCTGGCAGATTGTTTCCCGCCAAGGCAAGCACCATGCGCTTACCATGGTGGAAGCAACCACCGGATGGCTGGAAACGTACTCTGTGCCCCACACCACTGCCCAGAACACTATCCTGAGCCTTGAGAAACAGATTTTGTGGCTACACGGCACCCCAGAGAGAATTGAGACAGACAATGGGACTCATTTCCGGAATAACCTTATAGACACTTGGGCCAAAGAGCATGGCATTGAGTGGGTATATCACATCCCCTACCATGCACCAGCCTCTGGGAAAATCAAACAGTACAATGAGCTGTTAAAAACTATACTGAGAGCAATGGGAGTGGGACCTTCAAGCATTGGGATACACATTTACCAAAGGCCACCTGTTTGGTCAACGTCAGAAGATCTGCCGACAGGGCTGGCCCAGCCCAGTTAGAAATTTTACGTACTGTAGAAGGGGATAAAGTTCTTGTAGCACACATAAAGAATTTGCTGGGGAAGACAGTCTGGATTATTCCTGCTTCGGGTAAAGGCAAACCCACTCGTGGGATTGCTTTTGCTCAGGGACCTGGGTATATTTGGTGGGTAATGCGGGAAGATGGGGAAGTCCTATGTGTACCTCAAGGGGATTTGATTTTAGGGGAAAACAGCCAATGAACTCATTTATATGCTATTGCCTGCTATGTAGCACTTTTATAGCCCACCCACTAGATGTCTTCAAGTCACCAGCGACTGGCCCTGACTTCCCTTTGACCATCATCGCAACAAAGAATGAACTTTGCCGAAACCAGACGAGCTCAGCAGTGACCAGACGGGTTCTGCGGTGTCATCAGCAGGCAACAATTCAACACTGCACACCGTCTCTCCTGCTCTGAAAGATTGTTACAAGAGATGGAGCCTGACATCATGGACTGGAGGAACTCAGCAGTTTTATAGGGATTGGTCCATGCACTAAGGAATGATATCTCTCTCTTTGTGTGTGTGTGTGTGTATATATATATGTGTATATATATATACACACACATATATATGTCTCATATATATGTGTATATATATATGAGATGAAAGCAATGGTACATGGAAAAATGTAGGATCTGAGCATGATGTGAATGTTATAAAATAAGGGGTGGATACTGTCCTGGGTTCAGCAGTAGCAGTCATTTTTCTCCTTCTTAGTAGCTGGTGCAGTGCTGTGTTCTTGACTTTCAGCCTGGGAACAACCCTGATAACCGATGTTTTTTAGTTGTTGCTCAGTAATGTTTACTCCGACCAAGGACTTTGAGTCTCATGCTCTGCCAGGGGGCAGGAGAAGCCAGGAGGAAGCAGAGAGAGGACACCTGACCCAAACTAACCAAAGGGGTATTCCATACTACAGCACGTCATGCCCAGTATATAAATCGGGAGGAGTTACCCAGAAGGGGTAGATTGGTGCTTAGATCAGGCTGGGTATCAGTCAGTGGGTGGCGAGCAGTTGTATTCACTCCCCTTGTTATTTCCCTTCTCATTACTATTATTGGTGGTAGCAGTAGTGATTTGTGTTATACCTTAGTTACTGGACTGTTCTTATCTCAGCCCGTGGGAGTTACATTCTTTCAGTTCTTCTCCCCATCCCTCCGGGAGCAGGGGGAGGAAGAAGGGGGTGGGGGAAGTGAGCAAGCGGCTGTGTGGTTCTGAGTTACTGGCTGGGCTTAAACCATGACAGGATTGTACTCAGGTGCATGTACAGAGAAGAAATTAAATAGCAAGTTTTGCTGGTATGGAAGCTTATAAACTTTCTTTTCCCCTTGCAAGGCTTTTTCTTTATCAGATGAAACATTTTTATTGCCCGTAGTCTGTTTGATAATGATATACCTGTTCTACTTGCAGAAAGTACATGATGTACCCGAAGACTCCCCTTCACAGTGGACTTTTTCCTGGATAAACCAGCATATCATGCCTGGGGAAATCCCCAAAAATCAATAGAGTAATACCTTTTGGGTGTGAACAATGACTCTGAATCTATCTCTTAGGAAATAGAAAGCCTATTCCAAATTCAGGGCTCATTAACTCACAGTGCAGATTCCTTTTGCTTTTCTTAAGCTTTTGTCCTTGTAGTTTCAGGGAAAGAATATGCAAGATCTTAAAATTACATTGTGCTTAACTTAAGGTACATAAGAGGCATTAAAATAACTTGGGTTGTTCTGGCTGGAATGTTTCCTTTTCTGGTTCCCTTTATGATTGAAGTAGCTTTAAAATAACAGTTATGCTCAACCTCAAGGAACTCTGTGTCAAAATTATTTTCAAACATTTTATGTTATGATAAAAATCTCTTCAGTCCTTCACATTTGCAGAAATAGATTTCTTTCTAAATGTATCAATTTATTTTTTTTTTTTTTTTGCTTTTAAAATGAGAACTTCTGATTTAGCAACTCAGGCAGTTCAGTAGCTGGAATTTTCTATTACTTAACCTATATAACATCTGAATTATTTCTTTCAATATGTAATATCTGCTGAGTAGATCAGTCATTTCAGAGACAAACATAAATGGTGGAGTTGTTATACAAGTGGGTAGAACCCTCTTTCTTAGTTGATTTTTTTTCTTAAGAGATACTCTCTGTACGCTGGCAGTCTAATCTTTGGAATAGTACTCATTTATCTTTTGAATGAGACATGAAATAAAAGCCCTAAACACTTGTCATTAAAGGTCCAGTTGAACCTGTATCTGTTTCAGCTCAGGTAATTACATTCTGCCTTCTTTAGTAGTGTTAGTCAGAGCGATTGCTTATGTGAAATAGCTGTCTGGCCAGCTCAACATCATAGATGGCCATGTTTCTGTGATTGGTTACAGATCTTTACAGCTTTTGTTGGCAATTGCAAGATTTTACATAGAAATGACTCTCAGGTGGAGGACAAGCATGGAGGTGTGTGAGGGTGAGTTCAGCTCATCCACTGTCCTTCTCACTGCACTGTTTGGAAGTAGTGGTATCTCTGATCTGGATGGTGCTGTTCACCAAGACCAGCTACAGGTTCTTCACATGTACCATGTCTTCTTCTTGTACACTGGTAGGCAGTGGGGCTCTGTGAGCTAAGTGAAGGGGCACTCAGGGTCACTTGAACCCTGATTAGAATCCCATGCATTGCCCTCACATAGAATCATAGAATAGTTAGGGTTGGAAAGGACCTTAAGATCACCAAGTTCCAACCCCCCTGCCATGGGCAGGGACACCTCGCTCTAAACCATATTACCCAAGGCCTCGTCCAACCTGGCCTTGAACACTGCCAGGGATGTGTGCTGCAGCTGCCCAATTTCCTTATAATAACCTACTGGTTTATTGCTGACTCGGGTTGTAAGTGCTCCTCAGTTTAAGGAAGGTTAGATAGGTTGCTCTCATCTCTGTCCTGGGTTCAGCAGTAGCAGTCATTTTTCTCCTTCTTAGTAGCTGGTGCAATGGTGTGCTTTTGACTTTCAGCCTGGGAACAATGCTGATAACACCGATGTTTTTAGTTGCTGCTCAGTAATGTTTACTCTGACCAAGGACTTTGTGAGTCTTATGCTCTGCCAGGGAGGAGGGGAAGCCGGGAGGATGCAGAGACAGGACACCTGACCCAAACTAGCCAAAGGAGTATTCCATACCACATTACGTCATGCCCACTATATAAACTGGGGGCAGTTACCCAGAAGGGCTAGATCGCTGCTCGGGTCAGGCTGGGTATCGGTCGGCAGGTGGTGAGCAGTTGTATTCTCTTCCCTTGTTATTTCCTTTATCATTATTATAATTGGTGGCAGCAGTAATGATTTGTGTTATACCTTAGTTACTGGGCTGTTCTTACCTCAACTGGTGGGAGTTACATTCTTTCCATTCTCCTCCCCATCCCTCCAGGAGGGGGCATAGGAAGAGGGGGAGTGAGTGAGTGGCTGCATGGTTCTGTGTTACCAACTGGGCTTAAACCACAACAGTCTCCAAATTAGTATTTTAACAAGAGCCAGGATGGGTTTGTCCATCCTTTTGCAGTTGAGCCACTGAACTTGATAACCAATGAAGGGTTTCAGTCTCAGAAGTGAAATAGGTTTGTTCTTCTATTCACTGTCACAAAACTCTTGAAACTGGTCTGCTGTTCATCAGTCAGAACAGAATGTATGTATTTGACTTGCCAGTACATGTATTTTACTTGCTTAATGAACATTTATGCAGACTGAATTCCAACAAAGACCTCATAGATTCCCATTTGATGGTTCGAAGCACATGCAGTAGATACTGCAGTATGGCAGAGATGTTTCGCTATCAGTAATGGTTTATGTAAGGAAAATATTGTCTCTGGCAATTCTTTGTGATTACATTTCATAGAAGGAGACTGAATGGTTTCTCTGGTTTTGGTTTGACGTTTTTTTCTGTTTACCATAGACTGAGTAAAGAATGTCTCATGAGCTGTGTCAAGCCCTGCAGGAATAACTAACAGGACAGTTTATTTTTTTTTTCTGCCAAATACTCATTCTGTCCTTTTCTTTAAGACCTGTCCTCTCCACCTCTGGGGATAGCCCTGTCTCTGGGGACCCCATCGGTCTGTCCAGTATGAATTAAAAACAGGGAAAACCCCTCTGCATACCACACAGGATTTTTTTGTGTGTGTGTCTGTTACAACACAGGCAGACTGTGAATCCTACAGTTAATGGAAGCTCCTTTTTGGGATAGGCTTTAGCAGGCAATGAAAGTTCTGTCTTTCTGCCCCCACCTTTAATTGTTTTGTTTCTCACCCTTGGAATGTCCAGCACAGAATTTGTCAATTCTTTCCATTAACTGCATGGAGAAAGTAGCGATTTAATTCATACCTTGGAAATTTTCGTCCATTTTCTCATCTGAAATATTGTTTCTCCTCTAACTCTGTGACTTCACAGCTGATGCAGTTTGTGAGGTGTGTGTGCTGACAGCAATAACAACTCCCTCAGCAGTGCCATTAATCATTTATAGGCTAGGGAGTCAGATACATGTGATAATGCCTGGCTGTTCCTAAATCCTCCCTTTGAGATGACTGAGTCATATGTTTCTTTTTGAAGAGAGATTTGATTTATTCTTTCTATATCTCCTCCCCCCATATTTTCTCAGCAGGCTTTATTAGGTGGATTCATTACTGAAGAAGATGAAAGTAAGTTGCGCATGTAGGTGGACACTGGGGATGCAGAATCTGATCAATAATGACCATAATTTCCTGATATCTAATGTCTGCCTCACTTGATTTGACCATGGGGGATTTTTTCAGATCCCCTGTGATACATAGTTTACAGATGTAAAAAGAATTAAATACAAAATTACACAAGAAGGAGGTAGTCCACTACTCACTTGTCCAGCCACTACAGAAAGAGGTATCTCTGTCAAAGTTGTAGGCTCTTACGTTGCCAGAAATAGTCCCCTTACTTGGGTGCTATATAAATTAACTGCTGTGTTAAGTCCATTATTATATCTTCTTGCTGCAATCACCAAAATGAAATTGATCTCTTTGTCCATTTACTGAATAGTTCCAACAGTGAACTGATTCACTGTAAAAAGAAATTGCCGTAGCTCCTCTGGAGGAAATTCTTCCAGGGATAAGGAACATTGAAAATTGGAAAATTAATACTGCTGACATTGCTACTCTGTTGGCTCTTGTAGAAGACACTTCACTTCATTGCATTCAGTGTGATTCTTCATGAATGCTAAATCCAATCTAGCTGAAGAAGATTATGTATGGTTTATGCACATTTCTAGATTTCATGTTTTACTCTTTGCATTACTGTGTATTAACACCAGACTTAAAGGGCATGGACAGCTTTTTCTAAGCCAAATAGAGAAATAAAATTAGGAAAGAATTAAGGGAAGAATTCTGTGTCAGTAAAAGCTAAAACCATCAGATTTCGTAAACTGCATAGCAACAGTAGATGTCAGTTTTCCACTGAGGAAAAAATAGTATTTTTGAGACATGAAGAAAAGGGTCCAACCAAACCAGGAGGCAACTCCTTTATTTTTCTTCTTTTCACTATTAGAATACATCACATTTGAATATACATCAAACAAGATACCTCAGCTGAAGGGCTGACCATGTCTAAACTGTAATGTAAAACCCCAAATATTTTGTGAGCATGTAGTCTTACAGGCTTCCTGGTTTCCATAACTTTTGTGTTTATACTGTGAGTTCTATTGGATCAGGCTGAGATTCCTGACCTATTAAATTTGGGGAACGCTTAAGAATTATGCTTGACTCCTTCCTGGGTTAGTAGGTGATTCTGAATTTCTGGACTCAGGACAAAGCTATTGTTTGATCTTCATAGTTCCAATTGTTAGGACGAATGAATACATGAACCGAGGAGGCAGTGAACATCTTTTCTTAATGGCTCTGAAGATTTTGGCTGGATGAATTTTAGACTTATGTGGAAAAAAGTTGTGTAGAGTCTTGTAAAGTGTTTCACGTGTAAATGTAAAGAGAGAACGAACACCCTATCATGTTGGTGTTCTGACGTACCAGATCACACGCACAGAGAACATGAGCAATGCTTCTTGAAGAAAGTAAGCACGATGTAAATGTAAGAATGGAGGCTCTAATTCCAGCCTCTGTCTTGTGTATATCATATATATTGGCACATTATATTAATATTTGTACTGTTTGGGAATGCTGCCACAAGTAAGGTGGCAGAAGCTTACTTAGCACAGAGCAGCTTTTTACTAGATTACATAGAAAAGCAATACCTGTTTTAAATATGTTTGGACTGTTGTTAGTTTATTTCTACAGCATGGGGTGGGGGGGAACACACCCTTGACATTGGTGAAAGTCGATTGAGGAATTAGCATAAAACATATTTTATGAAGTGTATTGCATCAGATATGACTACATAGTCTGTTTATAATCCCATTTAGGGACTATAAATGGGAAAATGACATTGACAAGTTGTAAATTTCAAGCAATATACCCACAGATTACAATTTTGAGCAGCTCAGCCATAATGATGTAACTCAATTGTCATGTTGTTCATTTAAACAGCATCTTTATTGTGGTACTATATAAAATACCACTGCTGTGAAGGACCATGACAGTTTATGGACATACAGATTATTTCCTCTTTGGAAATAACTGTTAATGAATTTGTTGTATAAAAAGGGTGGAGATGACAGTTTATTGAGCTTAATAATCAGCTATATTCTTAAATTTCCTGCAGCTGTTCCCCTAAGACACCAGGCACACTCATTTAAAGGCAAGGGATGAACAAAGACCTCTTATGAAGTCATCCCAAGTCTTGGGTTCCTTTCTATGAGTAAAGATGCTGAGAATGTGGCAAGGGCATCTTCAAGGACACAGATGTCTTATGACAGGCAGGCAGAAGATTTTCTGTTTCTTTGTATTGTTAAAAGCCAAGGTAAAGCCTCCTTAAAGAACAAGTTTGTGCTGGAAAGATGAGTTGATTAGTCTGTGATTAAGGGTTGACTTGGCTGTACATGGTTCCTTCTGCTTTCAGAAGGAGAAACACAAGCAACCCCTTTAACTGCACCTATATATTTGGTGGCTGTATAATATATGTCTAATACAGCTTGTATTTGACAGAAGTGATGTGTCTTTTAAGAACTCCTGAGAAAGGAGTGCAAAAATTGCTTGTAAATGCTGGCACATAATCACAGTATTCATGAATTCTCATTTATTTTTCTTTTGCTTCACTTTCAGAAATACCCAGTGTTGTTATGAGCATTCTGTTACTTCCAGAAATTAATTTGAAAGTGAGATAATCTAATCTAAATTCAGTGTAAATATAAATACTGCTAAAATATGCTTTGAAGACTAATGTAGGATTATATGTGTACTGTGGGGTGTAGGTCATTGCTTGTTTTCAGAAAACAAGGATTTCGGTGTCTAAGTTGTACTTTACTAATTCTAAACTGTAATTTGTGATTTTTGCATATGCTTGCTCTATGGAGATCAGTAGAAACAAAGTACCATGGAGTTAACCACTTCTGATGTGTCTTCTCTTGTGTGTTTTGTGCTGAAGCAACATATCCTAGTTCTGCAGAATTATGCAGGTGAGTCTGAGTCGCCTTCATGGGGAGGGATTCTTATACAGTGATGAAGAAGTGGAGTAAAAATCCTGTTTTCATTATTCTAGTTCTGGATTTTATCTGCAGTGTAGCTTTGTGCATGTCTAGATATTTAGAATGATGGAGGTGGGAGAGGATGGCTGGCAAAGGACATAAGGGCTGCACCATTAAGTAAAGTAAGCGAGGAAAGGAGAGCTCATGGTGTTTTTCATCTGGCCATTCCGTGTCTGTCAGTGCCAGATGCAGCACCCTTAGTTGCAATGTTGATGTCATGATTTTCCCAAGCCCTGTGGCACTTTGCCAAATCGTTGTTTCTCTAATAGCACCTCCATAACTGTAAAGTCATCTCCACAGGAAAATAACATGCTGCTATGGTGCAAAACAGTTTCTAGTTATCTACTTAACCTTCTTTTCATGATTTTAGTGACAGGACAAGGGTGAATGGTTTTAAACTGAAAGAGGAGTGTCCTGAGTTCAACAGTAGCAGTCATTTTTCTCGATCTTAGTAGCTGGTTCAGTGCTGTGATTTTGACTTTCAGCCTGGGAACAATGCTGGTGACACCAATGTTTTTAGTTGTTGCTCTGACCAAGTTGTTTACCCTGACCAAGGACTTTGTGAGTCTCATGCTCTGCCAGGGAGGAGGAGAAGCCAGGAGGAAGCAGAGACAGGACACCTGACCCAAACTGACCAAAGAGGTATTCCATACCACAGCACGTCATGCCCAGTATATTAAACTGGGGACAGTTACCTGGAAGGGCTAGAGCACTGCTTGGGTCAGGCTGGGTATCAGTTGGTGGGTGGTGAGCAGTTGTATTCACTCCCTGTGTTATTTCCCTTCTTGTTATTGGTGGCAGCAGTAGTGATTTGTGTTATACCTTAGTTACTGGGCTGTTCTTATCTCAACCCGTGAGAGTTACATTCTTTCAATTCTCCTCCCCATCCCACCAAGAGCGAGGGGAGGAAGGGGGAAGAGTGAGTGGCTGCATGGTTCTGGGTTGCTGTCTGGGCTTAAACCTCGAAATTGAGTGTACTATCAGCAAGTTTGCTGATGACACTAAGCTGGGAGGGGTGGCCGACACGCCGGAAGGCTGTGCTGCCATCTAGAGGGACCTGGACAGGCTGGAGAGCTGGGCGGGGAATAAATATAACAAGGGAAAGTGTAGAGTCCTGCATCTGGGCAGGAACAACCCCAGGTTCCAGTATAGGCTGGGGAACGACCTGTTAGAGAGCAGTGTAGGGGAGAGGGACCTGGGGGTCCTGGTGGACGACAGGGTGACCATGAGCCGACACTGTGCCCTTGTGGCCAAGAAGGCCAATGGCATCCTGGGTTGTATTAGAAGGGGGGTGGTTAGTAGGTCAAGAGAGGTCCTCCTTCCCCTCTACTCAGCCCTGGTGAGACCTCATCTGGAATATGTGTCCAGTTCTGGGCCCCTCAGTTTAAAAAGGACAGGGACCTGCTGGAGAGAGTCCAGCGCAGGGCAACTAAGATGATTAAGGGAGTGGAGCATCTCCCTTATGAGGAAAGACTGAGGGAGCTGGGTCTCTACAGTTTGGAGAAGAGGAGATTGAGGGGTGACCTTATTAGTGTATATAAATATATAAAGGGGGAGTGTCACGAGGATGGAGCCAGGCTCTTCTCAGTGGCAAACAATGAAAGGACAAGGGGTAATGGATACAAATTGGAGCACAAGAGGTTCCACTTAAACCTGAGAAGAAACTTCTTCTCAGTGAGGGTGACGGAACACTGGAACAGGCTGCCCAGGGAGGTTGTGGAATCTCCTTCTTTGGAGACATTCAAGACCCGCCTGGACACGTTCCTGTGTAACCTTATCTAGGTGTTCCTGCTCCGGCAGGGGGATTGGACTAGATGATCTTTTGAGGTCCCTTCCAATCTCTAACCTACTGTGATACTGTGATACTGTGAAGGGGAGATTGAGATTAGATTTTAGGCAGAAATTCTTCCCTGTGAGGGTGCTGAGGCGCTGGCACAGGTTGCCCAGAGAAGCTGTGGCTGCCCCATCCCTGGCAGTGTTCAAGGCCAGGCTGGATGGGGCTTGGAGCAATCTGATCTAGTGGAAGGTGCTCCTGCCTATGGCAGGGACTTTGAACTGGATGAGCTTTAAGGTCCCTTCCAACGCAAACCATTCTAAGACTCTATGATTTGTTATTTTAGCCAGATGTGGATAATGAGAATATAAAATCGCTTTAGACGATTGTATGAATGGTTAAATACACATTTGTTACATTTATGTTTCTTTTCTTTGTAGCTGAGGGAGGGTGTCTGGAATGATTGAAGCACAGTAACTGAGTGGTAAAAAGAAGATACTCTTGAATTGTGAGGGTCTAAAAATTATTATTTTTTACTGTTGTCTCTTTTGTTAGATTACATGGTCATTTGGGTAGATAATGTAGCAGATAATGCTGTCATTGTGGTGCTTCCTAGATCAAGCTTTTGGTTTTGTTGTTCCTTTGCTCTGAGCAGCGATGCTGACAGCACTCATTTTTAGATGTGAGGGTTTATAAATTTTAGAAATTATGTACTGCAAATTTGGCTTCAGACTGTAAATGTGCATTGCAACCATGTAAGAATTATCAAATGAATAATACTGTGAAAGTAGTGTGGATTTTTAAAAACCCAAACCACCCTTTATTTGCCTTCTGACTGTAATTTAGAATTTGGGATAACCCACAGCTTCTTAATATTTAAAAAGAGATGGGTTTTTTTCTAAAAATCAAGGAGTAGATGTAATTATTTGGTTTAGCAAAGAAGTTTAAAAATGAGAAATTGTCCACTGGTGTGGAACTGTCTTAATGCTGCTGGCTGTGAGTATATTATAGAGCTATATATGTATAGAACCATTTCCACCCTGTCATCTTCATTTAATGCAGTCATTTTCTGCTGTATTCATTTCACCTGAGTTAAATATTGTTTACACTGTAATGCAATTCCTGTTATTGAATGGGATTTTCATGGGTCCCTGAGAGGTAGATCTAATCCTTGTCTGCAACTTGTCTTCTTTTGTGGTGTCTTTATTACTGAAATCTGCTTAGATCACAAGTATATAAATAATGAAGTTGGCAAGAATGCCATGTCATAGGAAATAATCTCAGAATGAAACCCACCAGTTTCCTGCGTATATCTCTTTGTGTGACTTTAGGCCCATGTATTCCACTACCCACATTACTCATTGCACTGAAACCAAGGGAGGGATATGATGCTGAAGACATTTCTGCAATGCGTGTTCAAGGTTTGAAAACAAAAAGCTATGTATTTCCTGTGATGAGCCGTTTCATTAGCTTCAAGCTGTTTTGGCAAACTTTCTTACTCAACGTAATTTGCTCTTGACACATAGTAGCATTAAGTCATGCTTTCTAATGCTATATATTGTTTCTAATATTAAACTATATTCTATAATTGCTTTCAGGACTTTGGAAAAGAAGGTTTTTTGCACAGAAAACAATGCAGTCTTGCGCCCCAACTTTGTTTTGTATCTTTTATTTCAGAGAATGCAGACAGTTGCCTAGGTTTATTTTATTTCTTCAGCATTATGCAGATTTTTGCTTTCACACTTTGAATAGATGTAAAGTTTCTGACAGCAGAGTACACACAAGAAATGGTTAGGACAGATAATGTACACAAGTGGCAGGCAAACATCCTGCATGTGGTTCTTGTTACTTGAGCACTGGATTTCCAGTGCACTCCTTCATGCCAACTTTTGTACTGGTTGTTCTTGTCCACTGGGGACAAAGGCTGGTTGCAGCTCTCTCATACACTGCTTAGTATGACCTGTCTGAAGCAAGGCTTCAATATTATATATCTGTTCAAAACGGGAGGAATTTAAATCTCCAGTCCACGGAGTGGAACAAGCTGCTGCAGGAACATAACGATTTTTAACTTCTCTCCAAATGAAAGCTGTTGTGATGATCTTGTGACCTCTCGTTTTCACCATACTGGTAGGGATATGTCTTCATGGGTTGTTCAGTTAGTCTGATGTAACAGGTAGGTGAGTAATACTGTGTTAAGGACAGTAAAATTCAGATGCTCTTTGTTGCCAATTACATTTGCTGAGACTTCTTATTATCTGGTCTGCATTTTCTGTGTATGAGTGAGATATAATGTAGATAAAACCAGAGAAGCCTCCTTGTACAGAATAGCAGTGCAAGTGCTGGAGTGTTTTCTGGAAATTGGAGCTGTGGGACATATTTATCCAACAGTGTGTACTGCTTTCTAACCCCTGTTTTATTGTGTGAAAGGTAGATCCTAGTATCTGAACTTACAGTGGGATACTGTGAGAAAGAAAGTACAGGAGATGCATCAGTGGTTTGACTGCTGGAAGCCTGAGCAAGAACCGTTTGAACCTGTTCTCATGGTTTCCATTCTTTGAAACCTTGTTGTTCAGCTCCATGTGAAGACTAGGGCAGCTTCTCCTCAGAAATCACCATTTATCTGTTACAAAAGCAATGCAAAATTAAGAACGGTTGTATTCCATATGGGATGTTTCTTTTCCTGTCGTTTCCTTCTTTCCTTTGGGTGTAGAAGATGAAAAATTGGTCCCACAATTGAAAATCGACTGTGAGATTTGCTTTGGCAACAGAGGTCTCTGAGCCTCTATCCTGTGTCTTCCTGTGCAGACTTTGTGTTAGATTTTGCAGGGCATTATCTGGAAATAGAGCATCTCATAAATTGGCTTCTACAAGAGAGCATGGTGTTTGTGCCACTGGAAATAGTGAATTTCATGGCTGCTCCTTGAAATTGTTCTTTTTGCTGAAAAGAGATTGTTAGTAGAGTTGGACATGGCTCTTCATGGTGCTGATGAGAACATTGTGGCTTTGTCTTCATTGTGGCTCACTCTCCTGCAGGCTGTTGTCTTGGTGTGAAAAGACTGATTTGCACAAAGTTTAAAGGAGAGAGATGTTTTCTCCAGGTACAGAAAAGGGGATTGAATGTGTTGGTGTGTTACTCATAACAGGAGGCAGCCTCATCAGTTTTAAGCACTCTCTGACAGACAGCTTTCAACTGCAGTGGAACCTACTTGAGTCTGGATTAAACATGTTACAATGATGACTTATTTACTGATCGTTTTTCTTGCTTCTGTGTGTGCTTCATTCTTGGTGAGCCAGGGCATAAGAGTTATTTTTGATTTTTCTACCCATCTCCTCTGCCCTTGACTTGCTAAACTCTGCAGTCAAAGAGTAGATTTATTTGGCATTTTTGTCATCTTACAGAATCAGCATAGGAGAAAGGGAAAAAGGGAAGGAGACCTTAACTTAAATGTTTTTAACTTTAACAGCTGAACTAGGGGCTTGGATTGTTTCAGATCCATGTAATGCTCAGGGAATGCTGCATTCACTACAACAAACAGTAATTAGGTATGATCCTCCATGTGGGTTTTTGTGTCTGTTCTTAAAATGGAGCAAGTAGCCTGTCTGGGAAAGGGTGGGAAGAGGCCGCTTTATGAAGGCAGATTCTTGTGCTCTGTGACTAAAATAAATGATGGATCCTTTGAGCTTGAGGTACATATTATTTTGGTTGTTCATAGATCTCCTGCTGCTCAAGCATACTGGGAAACAAATGCATTTCTTCTATGAGAAAATAAAAGCCAGAGTTAGTTTTCTCAAGGCTTGCTTTGATCCTTTGCTAGAAACAAGATGATGGTCTCTTTCCCTGGCTGCCCCAGGTTGTCTGTTGATCTTTCCTTATCTGGTTCTGAGACCATGTCACAGGGAGATAATGAAAAAGAATGGCCATATCAAAGAGAACTGTAGATTTCCTGAGTATCAGAAAGCACTGTCTTCCTTGTTGATTAGCATTCCAAATGGATTCCTTTCTTCCAAAAAAGAAGGCTGTATTTTGCCATGCCAAATTACTGTATCAGCATCAGTTATATATGTATATATATTTGTAGGAAGGAGAGTAATCTCAGACTTATGGAAGACTTAAACTTGAATCTCTCTCTACAAACCCCCACTACATAGTATGTGTCCCATCAGATTATTTGGTGTTTCTAGTAAGGATACAGAGCAGCAGTGTTGGCTGTGCTAATCAAGAGCCAGATGTCATCTCCAGAATATGGGATAATTTCTCTTAGTCCTTTGAATTAGAGTATTTTTGAAGCTAAAATAGTATTACTACTATTGTACTTGTTAATGGCAGGCATGGACGGAGTTGTTTTTGCATAGTTTTCTCACCCAGAAGCACAGAACACAGGATGATTCAACCTTTGCCTTGAAACTCTGATTTTTTTCTATTTTTGGGAGACCTTTCAGTCTGGTGAAATCTAAACAAACCCCTTGAGCACCAGGAGAGCTAAAGAAATGGTATAAAATGTGCTGCCTTACATGAGGTGTGCAGTTTTACATTCAGTATGTTTTTCTATCTGACCTGCAATTTTGAATGACAGATCAGTAGGAGCAGCTCAGGGTGGACAAGCTGCAGAATAAACAACCTGGTGGGTCACATTTGGAGTGGGTGAATCGGTAATAGCTCAGTTCAAACCTCATCCACCCCAGTGCTGGAGAATTGGCACAAACGCTGCCTTGGAAAATCACGGTCAACACAGGAAGCTTAGCTGAATGATAGGATATGAAGTGTACTAATAATAGTAGAGACTTGGCAAGTACATTTTGTCACTGTTTAGTATGTTATCTGCATATTTTTAACTTGAAAATTCAACAGAAATGTCACTTTATGCAGAGCCACTGACTAACCAGAGCTTTGTGCCTGAGCCTGCCCCGATTCTGCTTCGAGGTGCCGTTGGGGTTGTGCCTGCTCTTTGGTGGACATATTCGTGCAACTCAGACCCTGTCAGTGCTGCTGAACAGAAGGGAGGGAAACACAGTACTTCTGTCTGTTCCTTCCAAGGTGGTGATGGCTTTGATTTCATTTTGGTGTCACATCGTATTCAGGCCGTGATCTGCTCCAAGTCTTGCTCTGCTGTATAGCTCTCCTTGGAAGGGTGCTTGGGGAAAAGGAGCTGGGAGAGCATCAATGTTCAAGGTAGAACAGCCTGAGCATGACGACTCACCTCTGTGTCACCTCTATTAATTTCCTGAAAATTGGCTGCATTATTTACCAATTTTTGCTAAGTAAATCAGAACATTCCTGCATGACATTACTGCTTAGCAGTACTCATAATGAACACTGAGAGATGGTAATTCGGAACCCTGAACCTTTAACTTCCATTTATTTCTACAGTCAGAGGGACTGTGTTTGGTTAAATGAACTGTTCAGATTTTCCAGAATTATCTTTATTTTCTCTGCACACATATAAAACATAATTAACAACATAGCGCCATTTCATGTGTGGCTATTCCAGGTGTAAAAGTCCAATATACTTTTTTATCTGTTTGTAAGCTTAAGAGCAGCATTGAAAACCCTTGTAAATGTTTCAATTTTATGTGTGAAATAGCTTTTACAAACCCTTGAAAACACTAAAGTAATGCTAAAAACTAAAAGAGGCATTATTTGACCTGAAGCACCATTGTTTCACTTCCCAGTATTGCAAGCAAGTAAAAATCTAGTTGTTTTGACCCACTCTACTTAACATGTTAATTGTGTAATATAAAGTTTAGAGATCTTCTGCCATTGCTAATCTCAATCTTCATTTCTCTTCTTAATTGCATATTTGAACAGGAAATTGTAATGTTTTTAAATTAGCTTTTGCAATCTGTTGGGCCTGATGTGCAGGAGAAGCTGGTTACTTGTAAGCTCTGTGGTTTAGATATAGACAGACCTGGCCAATTCCCAGGTATGTTGTGGAACTCGCAAATGTAACAAACATTTTGGAGAAGTACATAGGAAGCATCAATAGCTTTCCTTCCCCTCAGTCCCTCCTGTCTTTTCCTGTCTCAAAGAAACCCATGGTTTGCAATCAGAATGCTCTTAGGCTGGTCTAGGAATCAACAAGTGTTCTCAGTGTCTGGTGGCTGGTTCTGGGCAGCTTCCAGAACAAAATTATAATGGAGGTGGGGAAAGTTCTGTTCACAGAGAGAAGGGAATATGGATCACAGAGTTTGCCCTGTAGTATCTGGTATTATGAAGAAGAAACAGTGCTGTCTTCTTCAGAATTGTATCATATATTATAATTATTTTTAAAAAAATAATAGTCTCTAGCATTTTATGCCACATAAAGGGGGCTTCAGATAATCTAACTTAGTTCCCGCTTACCGTGGTTGGCTGTCACATAATCCTCTTTATGGATTTGTCCTAAAATTAATTGTTTTTTAAGAAAAGAAAAAAAAGAAGGTAAATAACTTGCCACTCAGCCTTCAAGGATATTCCAAAGGTATTGCAGGCATTGCATGTCCTCTGGCTAGGAAACTTTCAGTATTTCCAGCCTAGAATCACCCCTGACAGTTAATACTCACTTGCATTGGTTTTCTGCCTCTTGTCATAATTTGTCTTAAATAAAAACATATGTTTTTATTATTTGCTCATAATAGGCTCACACAAAAGAGTAATTGCTCCTGTTGGCTGTGAATGTGGGGGTGAAACAACTGAGGAACACTACATTTCAGAAGATAGATTATCGATTCACTTGTATATACTAGGGCCTCTGTTTAGGGTTATTTTGTTTGAGGTTTGTGAGCAGAGTTGAAAACACAGTCTACTGAGTTAAGTGTCACTACGCCTTGTTTTATGGTGTTAATACTTTTGTGTTTCCATTACAAATGCTTCTGTTGATAAATCCTAGATATCTTTTGCCATTTTCCACAAGCCTAATCCTTCTTATCCTGTGATCTGGTTGATTAATATGGTCTTTATCATCCCCAGTCATTTCTCACTGATAACTTCCCATCTTACATCAGAAATGCTTATTACTGGGCTCTCAAGCAGAATCATGTGGCACTTTATATTATTAGTTTTCATTTGTTTCTATTAAACGAGTCTTTTCTGCCTTTCCCTTCCTTTAGAATGAGATTCAAATATTCCCAGGGATTGGCAGTGTTTTCCAAAATTGTACCAGTTGTACTGCTTTTGTGTCCTTTCTATTTTTAATCAATAGACTTCCAGGAACTTTAAGGATACAGTTATTCCATTCTCATGGGTGAGTGTCCTGAGATGCTGTAGTTGGAAAACTCTGGGTCTCCAGGGCAGTGTAGTCACTTGTAATGGAGCTTTGACAAAGTAAAAGTTGGATGTCCTACTGTGCAGTCCCTCATTAAATTCTGTAATTAGATCTCTGCTAACACCCCTGTTTCATGGGTGAAATGTCCTGGAGACTGCAAGTTCTGCTTCTGTATGTATCTGATTTATCTGCCTTGGGATGCCTAGCCCTGTACTAACTTCATGCCAAAGCTATTGTAATTAAGACCCCAAAATAAGTTTATTTAGAACCACCACACTAACCCAGAGTGCTCCAAGAATCCCCCTGTGGAGCTGGACTCTTGGCTAAACACACCCTTGATCCAAGAGTAGCTGCTGGGTTTGGATGGAGACATTAGGATGACTGTTTCTGGTTATGGGTACACATGGCTTGCAGAGTGGCTGATAGTGGTGTTAACCTAAAAGTTTGGATGTGCTTGAAGCATTGTACATCTCTCTCGTCCCAGGGAGGGGTCTGCAGGAGGTTCTCTAGTAAGGTCTTCTGATGTTGGTGTTCCACCCTGCAGAAACCAGTGACAATTGTTTTGTCCAGGGTAATAACATGGACATACTTTCCTAGGAGAGTGGTTAAGTGGTTCTGATGGCCTCCAGGAGCAACAGCTGCTTAATCCAGGGATGGTTACATATCCATTCTCTCACTGCCTGTCTCTCCCTGACTCTCATGTGCTACATGAGGACTGAGGGTGATGCTTCCATTTGCAGCCTGTCTCTGCCTCTCCCCATTTCCAAATATCTTCAGGGATATAAATGCCAATAACTCAGTATGTTCATTGTTACCCAGCAGATCAGCGGTACAGCCAGCAGCAGGACTTGAGCACTGCAGTGCTTTCCTTCTTGCTTGTTTTTAATTTCATTGGGCTGGGGAAGGAGTGCAAGGATGTTCCTTGTTATTCCAAAGCATCCTTCTTTGTTTGTAGGTGGATTAGCTTGCTGCTATTGGAGCTGAAGGAGTGAGGCAAAGATGGAACAGTCTTTAAACAAAGGTTTATGCTTAGGCTCATTTCAGGGTAGAAATTTCTTTTTTATTAGAAGTACTAATACATGGAAATATATCTTTGTAATGATAGGCTATTTGGGGCTGATCAGAGCTGTTATCGTAATTTCACACTTACTTTCTGTAACTTCACCATTTGTTCTAAGTTTCTTCAGTTTTCTTTCTCTGAGCACCTTGCTTCCATCTGCTTCTCAAAAGGGCCAAAATGCTGCACCCTGAAGTTCTTTCATTATTCACAAGAAGTGTCACGTAGTTTAATTATAATGCAAGTAGGATGTGATTTATATGTAGACAAGACACTTCATTTAGTAGCAAATAGCAGGAATGAAAATGACTCTATTTTGTATCTATGAAATTGTTCAGTCTTTGCTGGATTGCAAATTTTGTTCAGGCTAGCTTAATACAGTTTAAAGTTCTCTATTAAATATTAAGTGGGATCCAAACTGTCACATTTACAAAGTGTTGCTGCATGCAGGGGTGTAATTTAATGTCTACTGTCAGGGATAAATTCATAGACTATAGATTTTAGTCCTGACTATGCCACTAGCTGAAGGGAGTGAAGGCACTTCCCTCATTTCTTCAGGCTCATTTTTCTCTGACTATGGAACATTTATTATGGCAAGTACCCATAACATGTGGGGTGAATGGCTTAAGTTGTTGATGCAGCTAAGTTGGGACTTGCTTGTAGAGAAACTGTTAAAGTAGCCAAAACGTAAGTTTTAATATGTTTTGAAGTAGTTTGTCCTTGAACCCAAAAATGTTTGCAGAAACTTCAGGAGTAGGAATATTAAAGTGTCATTTTCGGTGTTGCTTTTTTGGAGTTTATGCCTATCTTTTCCTGTTGGGTTTTCATGGCTTGCCAGTGATATTAAGGCGTATATTAGTGTTAATCAATTTAATTATAATAAGGACTGGAGAAACAGGAACAAGTATCAACTGGCCAAATTCTCTTTAAAATCACCCAAATTATTTAATAGACTGTGCGCATCCAGGTCTGACCGTGGCAGGGGGATGGAACTAGATAGCCTTTCAGGCCTCTTCCAGCCCAACAAACCATTCTGTGATTCTGTGTCAGCACTAGGACTGCATAATGTGTTATGAAGTAATATAAAATAAGAAAAATATGGAAGTTTAAAATCCTCATTAAACAAGATTTCAAATGTCTTTTCAAAAGACAATAATAGAATAAATGACTTATTAAAGGGTTTTTTTGATGTAAAACAGCATTGACAATCAGTATTACAGAATATGGATCAGATACTTTCTGGTACTCTTCAGATATATTTCCAACAAGCTATTGAAATAGACAAGTTGCTAATGGATATCAGTAAATCACGTCTAATTATCAATATAGTCATTGGCAGGCAATTATAAATCAACAAAGACCACAAACTGGAGAGATAAGCTATGCAATGGTAAGGAAAAAGGCAAAATGATAACACTATGCTGTTTAACAGGCAGAATTTTATGATCTGTAGAGCTGAAGGGGACTTTTAAAATCAAAAGAACTATATGGTGGTGTGCAAACAGGAGTGATAGACAAATAAGAAGATGGTGAATGCTCAGAAGGATAATTCATGTGGATCTGAGCAATCCAGCTGGTTAATTGCACATGAAAGTTTTTTCTGTTTTCTTGGAAATGACAGAAACTGCTTCAAGTTAAAAGCAGCCAGTGGCAGCATGAGTTGTGTTTCTTAGCAGTTCCAGAGCTGGCTGCTCTGCAGAGCTACAATAATGTGCTCTGCTCTGCTTCGCTTATAGTCACTGTACTGGAATTGTGAAGCAGTAGTAAGAAATTGGGAGAAATATTATAACATTGGAGTTATTTTTAATTAAATTTTCAAGACTGTTAATGTGCAGCTGAAATAGACTTTCTAACGTTTTGCACACCAGAAAAATGAGGTTGCAAAAACCTTTGAACATGTTTAGTAATTGCTGTCCTGAGATCCAAGGCGGGCTCGTGCTCAGGTGAATGTTTTGATTTCCCTTTCTACATTCTGGTGTTTTAAACTAAAAGCTATAGTTTAAACTAAAAGAGGGAAAATTCAGGCTGGATATAAGGAAGAAATTCTTTACAATGAGGGTGGTGAAACACTGGCACAGGTTGCCCAGAGAAGCGATGGATGTGCCATCCCTGGAGACATTCAAGGCCAGGCTGGATGTAGTTCTGGACAGCCTGGTCTAGTTGAAGATGTCCCTGCTTATGGCAACGAGGTTGGACTAGATGACCTCTGAAGGCTCCTGCTGACCCAAGCCATTCTATGATTCTGTCCTGCTACAGTCAGATGTATGCTATCCCTGAGTGCTGATGGGAAAGACTAATTGTCTCCTGAAGTTTGGAAGCACTGGAAAAAATCCTGGCGTTCTGGGAGGGAGGTGCTCTCTCACAGGTGCAGAAGCAACTCTCTGTGCTGGGCAATAGAGTTCTGCCAAGACGCAGGGCTCTGCTATTTACTGCAGTGAATTGAGATCCACGTTCCCTTAGAAAGCTGTTTTAAGTACATATTTTGGAACAAGACCTGCAGAGACACTACTTACCAAGGGTTTGGTAGTACTGTGGGGTTGTTGCCATGGTCATATCTGAGGACAGGCTCCAGGCCTAATCTTTATGTGCTTTCCCTTGTTCATTGATATTTGGCTCAGGATGTGCATGTCCCTTGACTCGAATTTAACCAGAAGGTGCCTGAGTGCTGTTTTCAGCACTGTAGTTGTTCCCTTGTACAGTGTTCTTTGATGGACACACCAAGTAGCCTTCTACAGGACGTGTCTGTGTTTCAAAAGTATGCTTTAGTGTTAATTTCTCTCTTAATAACACATCACTAACAGTAACATAATCACATGGGCGATTTCCAGTGATACCGTAATGTGAAATTACAGTTTAGGTAATCTAGTTCTAAAATATACTACTAAGTTATGACTGAAGTGCTTTACACACACATGTGCATCAAAGCATTTGTATTAGTGTTGCAGGGAAACAGTCTGACACTTCAATTTCAGTACAACACAGCCAGGAGATGCTTTGATCTAAGCACCAAGTTGCTCCTTTGTAACTAACAGGACACACTTTGATGAAGAAGAAAAGATGGAAGTTTAATTCAGAATTAAATTTTCCAACCTGGCTTTTTCAAACTATTTTTTATGACATAAGATACCTGGGAGGTAGTCCTGTATCTATGGGATTGCATCTCCTTCCTGAATGTACAGTCTAGGAAACTCAAGTATGGCCATATCTATCCACGTCAGGGTGGGAATCACATTAGGGGCCACGATACCTTTACAGTTGTTAGGCTGAGGTGAAAGCTCAGCAAAATTTGAGATAGGAAGCTGAACTTTTTTTGCCCTACAGTATGGTCTGTGCTATTGACATGTATTGCCAGGGTTGGGGTCTTAAAAAAATTTTCTCTGGATAATTACCCATTTTACAAAGTAAATCTGTGGTCAAGGACACTTTCTCTTTGTCCTTGTCTGCGTAACTATATGCCATGAAATAGCTGCTGTAGCTAGTTCCAGGGCTGGCAGTGACTGGTAAAGGGATTCCTTTGAATCCTGTTCGCTATTTTAATGGCTCTTACTGGAGGAAGCAATTAAAAAAAATTTTTTTTTTAATTAAAAGTCATAGTTACCCTGAAAAATAAATGCAAAAATATTCAGTTCTTCCCAGGAAGCCCAGTTCTTACCTTGTGTCTATGGCATGATTTTCACAATTTCAAAAGAGGCACTTCTAACTAAAAGCAGTATAAATGAAGGTAAAAATTTAAACTTTGAGAAAGGCTATGAAGTATGAAAGCTATTAAAGCAGTTCAGAAGATTCTAGTCTAACCTTAGAAAAGGAGTGCTTAGGCCAAAAACTCTGTTGCAGAGGTCTTTTTAAAAGAAGAATTCTAATGAGGGATGAACGATCACTGCCATCAGCAAGAAGGCAGAGAGCTTGCTCGTGATTAGCCAGCAGAGCAAGTTTGGGTTGTTTGGCTTTGGAAGGGTGAGAATAATTTTCCCACCTGGGAAAACTGGGATAGTCTGAGCAACCAAAAATCAGCCTACCTGGGACAAAGCCTCAGAGTTTCCAACAAAAGGTACTGAATACCTCCTTGTCCCTAGATTATAGCTTTTTGAGCTCTGCTTTGGACCTGAACTTTATATTCCATACCAGAAGAAAAAAAAAAAAAAAAAAGATGGGATGGGTGGTAAGGAAAAAGGAAAGGTGTAAAAATGGCTAAAGATAAAATAAAAAACAGGCAAGGACTTATTGTAAAACTTATCTCCCTTAAAGTATTGTTAGAAGTACTGTTTTCATATGTTTCAAACTGTTTCTTCCATCCAGTGTCTCCCACTGGACCATTAAAGAGACCAAAAGAGCCCCAGTAGCTTACTTGCCTCCATGGCAGCCAAACAACACTGCCCTGGAGAGGATCTAATTCATCTTCAATTTGCTGAGCAAACAGCCTCACAAGGGTTCTGTGGAGCCCTTCCTCGTAGCTGATGTGCTCTTGTTACAGTTGTTATTGCTTCTAGTGCAAAAATGCCACAGCTGAAAACATCCCATCTCAAGAGGACACGTCTAAAGAGGAGGCCAGTGACAACTGAGCTACAAGCGGAGAGGAAAGTGAAGGAACATGAAATAGACCTTTAAAATGCTTCTTTTGGCCAGGGAGGAGGAGACAGCTGCCTGGAGAAAACCAGTCCGAGGGAGACAGCTGCTCTGTCGCAACTGCAGCACATAAAAGAGGAGGAATTTTTCGGCCTGGGGCTATATTAACAGGAGTACAGCCAGGAGACTGAAAACAGTGATTATCCCTTTACTCAGTACTCATGAGGCCACATCTGGGATATTGTTTTGTCATCGCAAAACCATCGGTAACTTGCAGGTTGATCAGCACAAAGCCTTCAGGGTGATCAGCACTGGAGCAGTTGCTCTGTGAGGGAGGCTGAAGAATGGGCCTTGTTCAGCCTGGAGAAGGCACAGCTTCAAGGGGACTTGACAGCAGCTCCCCAGCACCTTCAGGAAGTTACTGAGGAGAAGGAGCTGGGCTTTTTACAGGAGTGTGGGGGGTGCAAAAGGCAAATTTGAAGAAGAGAGATTGCAACCTTTCCCCATGGGAAAAGCCCAGGGAGGTTGTGTGGTTTCTGTCCTTGGAGGTGTTCGAGATCTGCCTGGATGCAGCTCTGAGCAGACTGGTTTGCCCTCATGGCAGGCCCTGCTGCGTGCAGCAGCTCAAACCAGAGGCCTTTTGACACCCCAGCCAGCCCAAGTTAGTCTGGGATTCTGATGAATGATTTAGATTTACAACCCCCTTCAGCACAGTTGTCACTGGTTCCTCTTCATGTAGATGGTCACATCATCACGTGAAAATAGAATTTGTCTTACCCTGTTTTAATGGGAGAGGTTCTGGCTGGCTGCTTTTGAGGTACTCAGCTAAACTACTTGTTATAGTCAGTGGCAAGAAATAGGTATTTCTAATGCACGATGAGTCTTCTCCTAAGGAGGCATTTGAAGTAGGTGTTCAATGAATTGCAGCCTGAAAGCACCCAACTCTCATTGATGATAAATGGGGACCAGATAACTGTCTGTAAGATGTACATTTAGATGACATTGAAGACATCTGAAACTGGGTGAGATGTGTCTCACTCTCTTACTATTTTTGCTTGAAGGGGTTTTAATGTCTTTTGTGGAAATCAAGATTGTTGTGGGAATATAGGTTGCAATTAATTCTCTGTGGCTTACTTGAATTGAATAGGATGAGCAACAGGCGATTGTCATCAGTTGGAAATTTGGACCTTCAGGAGTTATTTTAAAACTCAGGAACAGATTTGTCTTTGCTCTAACTAGAGGACAGCAGGATAATGTCATCCTGCTCCCCTTTTTTCATTTCTTTTTTTCTTTTTCAAAGGCAAAAGGGCCGCACATACCATTTGGTATCTGACTGCTAGCCAATGGCACTGTAATAAAATAGATAACTCTTAGTTTAATGTTCACCTTTCCATAGGAAGGAAATGTCATTGAAAGGTAGGTATCAGTGTACTAGGAATGCAAGTGTTTTATTTTGAGGTCAAAATCAAAGTAACTGAAGAAAAAGGGAGGATTGTGGATTTGACTGATTATGTTCCTGTGAGCTCCTAACAATCCTGTGTTTGCTCAGTAATTCTGGTTCTTTCTTACCTACTCTTCAAAGAGGCAGAGCAGACCAGAGTGCAGGAGGACTGTAAATACTCCCTTATTATTCTATTATTCTAATTCCTCTTACTACTATTGAGCAGTCATCTATTTTAAAGTGGCCATTTGCCTAAGCCACTGTCAAGGATCTTTTCTTACTGACTCTCAAGTGATTTAAAATTTACAGAGTGAGATATGTTTGGTGCTTTCGTATGGCCCTAAGAACAATTTCCACTTTCCAATGTGTGTTAGGTCATGCTTCCTATTGTGGAAAAGCTTCCTCTCCAGCCCTTTTTTGCTCATATCCTCTGATGTTCAACGCTACACCACCACTGCTGTTGTCTTTCTATATGATACGTCACAGTCATCGTGTTGTCTGGTGCAGCTCACCTTACCCAGTCTTTGATCTGGATCTAATGTGCATGATGGAGACTGTAGTCTTCATAGAAAGATTACGTGGACCTTGTGTGAAAAGGAGCATGCCTTGTGCAATTAAAGGAAAAAGTCTAAAGGAAACAGTATAAATGCTCTGTTTGCAGTGATTTGTTTTTATTCCTCAAAAGTAGTTTTCCTCTTACATGCATAAATACACGTAGGACAGGTTTTTTTGAGAGGTGCCCACTTTTCTGAATACTTAGTGTTGTGATGTCCTGTGTGCCGCGTATTAAACTCATTTCACTGATAATGAAGCTCTGAAGCTGAGACTGCATACACAGGTATGCCCATATAAAAACTCTGTAAACTGACAACGTTGTGTATGTTCATTCATTAATCTGCATACCATCTGAAGTATATCCTGACAAGCTATTAAAGATTTCTGTAGATTTTGTTTATAAATAAACACAAGTGCAGAGCAACTTTTCAAGATCAAACACAGAGGCAATAGTAGCACCAGTGTTAAACCTCATGCAGTCCTTGCTTGTAATCCTCAGTTTACTCTTCTAGCCAGATACACTGAGTCCTAGGAGCCACTCAAACCCTCCAAGCACTAATATTTAGCTCATGTAGCTGTCTGAGATTCTAGAAAGCTCAAAATGATCCTTGTAGTACAATAAAAGCTAGTTTTGGATGCCAGCATTTGCAGAACAGTTACATAGGTGAGTGCATTTTAAGGGAGTAAATTATGTTGTGGTATTCAAATAGCAAAAGCAACTATTATGAGAAACTCCTACCTTTGGAAATGCTGTTGAAAATCAATTACATTCAACTTGGGTATAATAAAACTTACTTAATTCAAAGAAAAGGGGGGCACAAAACCAATTTGGATAAGTATGTGTTTTTAATGAGTGGAGATATTATTCATGCAATAAGCAGTCATGACGGTATTTTCATCCTGAATTTGCACATAATCAACTAAAACCAGGGGGTTTTGTATATTTACTTTTTTTCAAAGTATTGTAATATGACCTAATACTTCGGAAGTATTTTGAGATCACAGGATGACAGATGGTATGGAAGTGCAATGCATTTATTAGTATTATTAACAGCTGATGAGTTCCCTGTCTTTTCTTTCAGGATTTTCTTCTTATTTCAGTTGCACATTTTTAATTGCTTAGTGAAATGATGTAGTCGTATCTCAGAGTTTGTTTAATTGGAATTATTGATGTCTGAAGCAGCACCCAGGCTGGGAAAACTGGGCTGTGATCAAAGCCTGCAAGTAATGGTTTAGTGAAGTTAAGAATTCAGTCTCTAATTAAAAAATGAAAGAGGGAGCGTGGTTTTCAAAGTGCTTGTTTTCTGCTAAGGAAACAGTCGCTTCTTATTTATTCAGAAATACTTATTGCAGTGTTTAAAAAGAAGGGTAACAATAATGACTGAAGCTTTCAATCCTGAGAATCTGTTTTTTCACCTGCAGCACGGTTCTTTCATACCTGCTGGTGTACTTTATTCTGCTTAGTTATATAAGCTGCATGTAGAAAAAGGAATTCATTTTCAGATGGGCTTCAATATTTGTGAATAGTTCATTTTTTGTAATGGAAACCAAGAATTTTGGATCTTCAAGGGGCTAGTTTCTTTAACTTGACTGAAAGCACAGCTCAATGTTTGCAGTTTTTAAATGTGTTCTTTAGAACAATAGATTTAATATTTAAATTAATTCTGATCTGAGTATGACCTTCTGAAAGTCCGTATCTCGGCTCATTGATGTCTGAGGATGCACAGGACAGTTGTGGAGCATCTCTAAGTCAGGTGGGATGAATCCTTCATTCTGAACATGTCAGTGGGATGTTTGGACTGCTGTTTGTTTAGCAAATTCTCATAGATCTTTTACAACATTTTGACTTATAATTTTGTGCAGTGGAATATGGTGCTGCCCAAGTTACCTGGGAAAGCACACTTTATTCACATTTCTCAGACTTACTGGGTTGTGTGTGGGGAATCACAGGAGCAAACTGCTTTTATGGCTGTGCACATGACATGATGGGGTTAGGAACCTGGGTGAACGTAACTACACTGGAGGGTCGAGTGACAGACAGAAGATACTGGGTCCAGAGGTAGTTCAAGCAGACCAAAACAGAGATGACTTTTACTTGCATTATGAACAGAAGGAGATAGGCCAAGTGATGCAGGAGTGTTATTTTTAATTCTTAAACAACCATTTTTCTGTTTAGTTGTTATTTTTTTGTGTTGGGTCTTTTTGTGCACCCATCTCATTATCAGAAATAAGTATATGTATTCCCAGAGATATGAGGATCTTCCACTGAATGAGAGCAGTTGCAATCCAACATGCTGTGTCGAAGACCCACCACAGATTTCATCCTCTTTTTGAAACCCTTCATACGTTCTCCAAAAGAATTAATTTTTACCATTTGCACAGTGTTGATCAGCACTTCCTGAACCATCTTCATCCCTGATGAAGGCTGCAGAGAGCTTTGCATCATTCCGCTTGCAATCTCAAGAGCTCTTTTTACACTGCTTGTTTCAGGATTTGCTTCCTTGGGAGGGTTTATTACTGTATGAATGAAAATGGTTTTCTGAAGCTGTTAATCATTGCAGGATTAAAAAAGACTAATTGAGAATATTTCTCATTATTATTAAACTCTCAGGGGTGCCATAGGGCCATGCACAATCTCATAATGGAAACCTGCAATTTGCCTTTGCTTCTTGTGCCCTTTGGCTCAGTGGTACACACGTACATTTTAGGGAGAATGGCCAACATTCCCCCACCCCAGCCACAGGGAAGAAAATGTGCTTTTTATCATTCGTCAGCTGCTGCCTCCTGTTAGCAGTGAGATTGTTTTGACAAGTGTTATTTTGTCTGAACCATATTTGATTATGGAAGGGCACAAACTAATCAAAAGGACTTCCTATGTTGTGAACTCTTGGGCTGCAGTATAATCTTCCCAATGAAGTGGAGGGGGACTCATCATGTGAACCAGTTTGAAATTGGTTGAGGCAAATCACTGAACAGTGTATGGTAGGGAACATTTATTCTCTGTCACAGGATGTGCTAGATAAGGGTAATAGGCTATTTCTATGACTCTTTGATGTTGAACTTGAGCATTTCAGGTGCTAGGTAGAGTGATATATTGGTTATGCACTGTACCTAAAGATTGTGCTTGAAGTAGCCTGCTAACATTGGATAATAATGATAAGGCTCATCAGCGAAGCTTTTATACCTAGAGCCAGTGTCACCAGAATGATTCTTTCTGTGCAATGCACTGAATTGCAGACAGTTAGGATGTTGGGTAGAAAATGCTGTTTGTCAGTGTCCAATTTTATGAGAGGTTACATTGATCTTTTGTAGCTCTGATGAACCAATTTTCAGCCTGCATCCAGTTTACTTCAGCGGTTTTCTTTGCAGTGAGCATTCATTCCAAGACGGAATCAGGGAGCATCACAACAGCTGAGGTTGAAGGGGACCACTGAGAGGTGATCTAGTCCAACCCTGCTGCTCAGGCAGGGCCAGCCAGAGCCAGTTGCCCAGGACCATGTCCAGATGTTTTTTTAATATCTCCAAGGATGGAAATTCCACCACTTCTCTGGACAACCTGTGCATTTGGTCGCTCTTGCAATAAAAGTGCTTCCTGATGTTCAGACTGATACCCCCATGTGTTTCAGTCTGTGCTCATTGCCTCTGGTCCTGTTACTGGCCTCCACTGAAAAGAGCCTGGCTCTGTCCTCTTTGCACCCACCCTGCACATACTTATATGCATTGGTAAGAGCTCCCTGAGCCTTTACCTCTCCAGGCTGAACAGTCCCAGATCTCTCAGCTTTTCTTCATGTGACATGCTCCAGATTCATAATCATCCTTGCACCCTTCAATGAAGTCTTTTCAATATGACCATGTCTCTCTTGTACTGGGAAGACCAGAACTGGACCCAGCATTCCACATGTGGCCTGACCAGTGCTTAGCAGAGGGGAAGGATCACTTCCCTCGACCTGTTGGCAATAGTTTGTCCCATGCAGCTGAAGATACCATTCGCCTTCTTAGCAGTAGGGCCATCTTGATGGTTCATGTTCAATTTGGTGTCCACCAGCACTCCCAGATCCTTTTTTGCTAAGCTGCTTTCTAGCTGGCTGCCTTCCATCAACTCTTTTGTTTTAACATAAATTGCTCTTAGGTAGCTCTTCTTAAATGCTGTGGTATTGGAATGTGCAAACTTACAATTGCAGCAAGCCAAAATCAATTGTCAAAATTGGTTTTTATTCTCATTGATATATTAATCTAATCTGTTTATCAGCTATTTAATATATTTTTCCACACAGATTTCCTGAAATGTAATTCTGCAATCTGTAATATGCTTTTAGTATGGTCTTACCAGACAGCAGTTATTTTAATTTACAGCAGTTATGCTTTGAACTGGATTAAAGCAGCTTTATGCATAAAAATCCTGTTCTGTTTGGAATATATTTGAACTTTTTTATTTTCCTTTAAATCTACATAATCCGTTCTGTGTACCTCTGTGTTCTGAGGGCTTCACTGATTCCAACCTATTGACATGACAGACCTCTCCTGTTGATCTTGTTCTTTCATTTTATTCTAGTATGAGTATCTAATATTCTGAATGGCTTCTTATGTGTAATATATGCAGATACAACTCCAGTGTCAGAATTCAATTCAATTAGTAATCAGGGGTGAAGATACTGAAGATACTTCAAAAACAAAGCCCATGTTCATAGGTCTTGAGAGGAGTGAAGGTTGGCCTTGCCCATACCTGGTTATTTAAGAACATCTATATAGGAAGTAGAAAAATGGTGGCCTAAATGATAGGGTGGTGGGCTGGAATTTCATAACTGAGGAGCTTTTCACACACTGGCTTTGGGCAACTTTGGACATTTGGCTGCACATGTCTGCCTTAGTTATCTTACCTGTAAGTTGCACGTGATATCTCTCTAATGGACTGTAGAAAACAATATAAACAACCACCACCTTACCAGTGGTCTGCTATTGACTTTCTGTATAGAAATGCTACCAGAGTGATTTACATGTGTCACCTTTAGCGTGGAGACTATTTATACCTAAATAGATAGGAAAATAGTCAATTCAGAGTTCTGACAATGCACTCTGGTACATTTAGGAAGAACATAATGTCAAAAGAGTATGAGAGGAGCATTGCTGGAGAACTGGGGGGATGTTGCCAGCAGGTACAAGGTACTAGTAGCCAATGAGCTGAACTTTTGTCTTGAATTGTAAGTCATCAGTCCAGCAACAGCAGGAGCTGGCAAACCAAAACCTCCCTCCAAGTCAGCTCCATCAAGCATGACAGCAGTATTCTTCCAAAGCATGGGAAAAGTCGAAATAAAGTGTCAGGGTGAAGTGATTCGAGAGACATGCAGACTGTAAGCCTCAAATTGGCAGAAAGTCTCTGCCTCAGTTTGAAACTTAACCTACTAATTGTGAAGTTGGTCCGTCTGTTTCTGACTGGTGGAGTGATAATTAAAATCCTCTTTGCAACAGAAACTCAAATGCAACTCTAAATATGACATACTTCTTCACCCTGTGTAGTTTATTCCTGCCATGTTTCCCACTGAGGAGCCTGGCTGCAGTTCTGATTTCCTACATCACCCATCAAGCTTTAAATGTGAAAATAAAACCCTCTTGTTTCAACTTCAGTTATGAAGTGACATTTATTGGAACCATCCAGGATCTTTAGGCTGCATACTCCAAGTGTGCTGTGTATTTAGCATATAAATACACAAATATGAGGGTGTGAGAGAGACGGGCACTAAACTGACAACGGCATCATCCTGGAGTGTGTATTAAAAATGAATTTCATTCAGTAAATTAGATGTTATAAATTAAAAGAATTAATCTTAAAAATTGCTGGTACAACTAGGCTGTGTTATTATTCTGATACTAATTTAGTTCCATTTATTCTTGTTAAACTCATAATTCTAAATTTGCACATGAGTTTCAGATGATTAAAAATCTTGGTAACACCAACCAGAATTACACAATAAAGCATGTTACAGCTGTTCATTAATTATAATGTGTAGTGGGCACACCTTTCATCCCTGAAAGCCATTTAGGACCATTAAAAATGTTGTGTGGGTTTGATTATTCATGAATTTAAGTTGTATTCACTATCTCAACACATTTAAAGTTTCATGGTTTACTGCTGTGTCCTCAAAGTAGAAAAATGGGCCTAAGCCTGTAGCATTTTTTCAAGCCAAACTCTTCCTACCTGAGAAGGAATTGCAAAGGCCAATCTAAATATAATGCAATTAAAATCTGTCTGTGCTAACAGCCGTGACTGCTGAGAGGAATATGCTATTTGGTGCTGATTGTTTGCCCAAAATCTTCTAATGAGTTAAAATGGAAGTAATTAAAAAGAGGCCAAATGTCAAGGGAAAATTTCCTGAGCAAGTATTCCAAAGCCCGTTATTGGGTTCAGTCAGAGAGAAGGGGAATCTGTGTCACACTTAAAGCTCTGAGACAAAGAAGGGATGATTAGAAATGTTGCTAGATAAGGCTTAGGCTTTCCTATCTTTTCTGGTTTTAGTATCTCTGTAGTCTTAAGAATGAACTGGCCCCACAAGCAAGAGTTGTGAGTCATTATTCATAGGTAACTAAATTATATGCTTATCTATGTTGTTCTATGTCACCATTTGTTTCATAGCTCAGTGGCTGTACTGTTGTCATATCACCGGTATCCCAGGCATGCTGGGTTGTAGACCCACAGTGGTGTAGCCTCTTCTAGTTCACACTGGGCAAACCTGCCAGATCATGCAGGCAGCCAGTGTCTGTGGATTTGTGCTTTTATTCTGTATGTTCACAAATAAATGCAGGCCCTTCTGGATAACCATAGCCAACTGTCAAAGCTAATGTAGAGATCTGCTTGTATAGCCAGTAGAAGAATTAATAATAAAGGATCAAATTCAGCCTTTATATCAGTTTATGTAAAACAGTAGAATTATTATTCACTCACATGAACTGAATTTGTCATAAAGAGAGGCAGGGGAAGGCTTTTCTTTTAGAGAGAGAATTTCTCATCTCTGCTCATCCAAAGTAGTTGTCTTTGCTTTCATGGTTTATTTGAAGTATTTGAATGACTCCTTTGCAGCAGGGAAGCTGTTTTCACAGTGCTGTCAGTGACAACCCTTTCTTGCTATCTCTGTCTCGTGGAAGTGAGGCTCATGCGAGAACAGGAGGTGGGAAAAGGTTGTACTTTATGTGTAACTTATGCCTCGGTTGGCTGGCTGAATTTTTCTGGTAGTTTTATGTTGAAGAAAAATCCTCCAGTGTGGAAACCAAAGCTCTGATGCTCTGGAACTACTAGAGTTAACTGTCAGGGTATGATTTTAATCCAGGAAGCTTAAGACTGGGTGCTCCTTTCTTGTTAGTACAAGCTTTTCCTGCTTATAGGTCTCCTGATCAATAGAGAGCTAAAGATAAGGATCTAATATTTTTTCTCTTGAAAAAGAGCACAGTGAGGGTTTGATGAACAGACACTTTTATAATAAAACTGCCTCACTGAAGCTGTCGATTGCCAGCAATTACGTGACACTGAACTGTTTTTCTTTCATTATTATCACTCAGTGACTTAAATGTGATGAGGCATTAGAAAGGATTGAATTATTTTAATTTTACTTTTTCACTGAATTCTGAATCCATTGTGTTTTATTTTGAGGTAAATTATCCTATTTTTCTTGTCTGCATAAATACCTTTATGAATAATGCAAGAAGCTAGGATGCTAAAAGTAAAAATTACAGACCTGTCCTTGAAGGACAGGATTAACATCCTGTAATAACTTATTCAAAACCAACTGGTGCCTTTACAACACAAAATATGCCCTTTTTGAGCTTTTGCAAAGCCATAGTAGTGGAGCTTTGCCAGATCCATTAATACTTCTGTACTAATTATAGTCACATAGGTGAGTGGGATAAAAGCAGGCAATTGGAATGGTCTGTACTGGATTTCCTTTTGCATGGACCTTGTAAGAAGGCTTGAATGGGAAAAACCTGCTAAAATAGGTCCATGGGGGTAAGAGCAGCAATGTCTTATGTTGAATTACAGCTAGAAGTGACAGATATTACACTTAATGCAAAGGTAGTGCAGATATTTACCCGAAGACTACAGAGGCAGGTTAAGGTTACGGAAAATTGTCAGCTCCTAAGGAAATACTAACCTGCCTGTTCCAGTTTAGACTGTCTAGCTTTTAATGCCAGTATACAGAAAGCCCACACAAATTTGGTAATTGGTAATATGTTTTCACTGACTGTGAGCAGGGCTTAGCCATGTGGGAGAACAAGGTGAAGAAGATGTACATGTACAAACCAAGGCTCCTCCATCCATGGCAAGAATCTGTGAGAGGGCAGAGCCTGAAGCCCTGACAGCCATGTTCTCACTTGAGCATTGAGGGGGAACAAGACCTAAAACATGGGAACACAGCCAGAAAATGTGCACCCATTGTTTCCTCTTGCCTGTGCCATTACAGTCTTTCTGAACAGTTTTTTCTGTGCTCCTTTGAAGAATGGTGATTATTTTTATGCTGCTTTCACTGTCAGGTCAGAGGTATATGCTTTCATTTCAGCTTAACGTAACTTTATGGAGGAAGTATATATAGTGTATTGTGGTAAGCACCTGCACCCATAAAACACACAAATAGTACATATATAGCTCAAATTCTATAGCAAAACCCCAAACAGACAGGAAGATATTAATCCTGATGCATGTATGCAAATACAGTGCCAGGATCTAAAGGTGGAAAAGCCAAGATGAAGAAAGATTAATTGATTCCATTATATATAGCAACATCTTCCTATGCAAAAAAAAAAAATCCTCAAAAAGATGTTTTCAAAAGCCATGGTATGTCCAGATGGAAATGATGTATTAAGTGTACTATGTAATGTTGCGGTGTCTGACAAACTATTTTATAAAGCTGTTATTTGCAGTTGCCTCTTGGTATTGCAAGCACCTTAAATGCTTCTGAATTTCTAAAACAAATCCATAATGTTTTCCTATACTTGCAAAGTTACATTTGTATGTATGTTGCAAATAATGCACAGCATCACAGAAGCTTACAGATCTAGTCATATCATTTTCTCCCTTTTAGTGTTTATGTACATCATTTTAAGCACAGCAATAAGCAACTGTGAGGTATTAGACAAGTAGGGAAGCCACTAATGGTTTTCCTTGTTTCATGCTCTTCATGCATATTGTATTACATGGTGCTCCTAAAGACTTGTTGCCAAAGAAATACTAACTTGATGCAGAAGCAGCGAGCGTTGCTTCTGCCTTCTCTTCCCTGTACCATCACACACACATGGATTCGGGAGGAGGCTGGGCTGTGGAGCACGAAGGTGCTCTGGTTTTAACCTGGAGGGGAGCAGGGCACCTCCTGTAAGCTGGGAATGACTCTGGGGGAGGAGAACAGATAGCAGGGAGAAGCTTGACATGGTTTTTGCTAGTTGCTTCTGTATTGGTAGTGTCTCCCATGGCAGATCTTCCCAAAGCAGCCTGCACAGCACCTGCTTTTCCTTTACCCTCTGCCCGGCATGAGCAGTGCAGTGCTGGTGTAACTCCATTGGCTTGAGGAGGTCAAGGAAGTAAAAAGGAAGAACCTCTGCAACTGAAAGCGAGTCCCATTTTTACAGCTCTGCTGGTTTAAGAAGTTGGTTTGTGTTTCCCCAAACGTCACCAGACAAAAGCTATGGATGGGTACAGTACTGCCACAATCAAGTCATCTAGCCTTGAAATAGTACTGTGTGTTATTTTATTCTTCTGACATAATTGCAAGAGGCTTTAGCTGATGCTGCTCTTCCACTGTGTAAACTGCTTCTTAGTTTTGGTATCCTGGCAGACAGGCTGTCTGAAAAGTAATTACCAGTCAATTAGCATCCTATACCAGGAGCCTAAATCTAATACACTTTCCAAAGGGCTTAAGTTTAGAAATGAACTGTAAGAAAACACTATTGATTTTGTAAATGAAAAATGCAGAATTGAATGGATAGAGGTCCAGTGCAGAACTGACCCAAGGAAGCAATCTTTAAACAGGAATATTCTCTGATTCAACACTGGGAAAGTAAAGAAAACAAGAAGAAGGATTCATTTTCAGTTGATCTGCAATAGCAAAGTCATTCACTTTCCAAATAGGATTAAACTTGTTCCTTCAGCCATGACATGTGAAAAGATCATGGTTATAAGTTCTGTTTGCTGTAATGAATTGAAAGTGTCTGAGTTTGTGAGCAGCACTCCTTGTTGATGGACAGCTAGATTTGAGGAGGGTTTTAACACTAAAATTAGCTTCTACTAAACAAAAAGTACAGAAAAGGTGGCAGCAGTGACAGACTTAAAAGCATTAAAAAAGCTTTATTGTTAGATGGAAACTGAGTACAGCTAGAAATAAATAGTGGTTATAGCCCTGTTATGTAGATAACTTGCCTCATTCCTGAGTGAGGGTGAGCACAAAACTGGAAAACAGCATTTCTTTAGGTTTCTCAATCATGTTTCAACAAGAATAAATATTACATAAATGAGGAAAAATCGAGCTTTTCTGTGGTGTTGCCTTTAATATGTAAGAAAATGGACTTGAAGGAGACTTCACTGGAATCATTTTCAACATACATCAATGTGTCTCCACTGCTGTCCGTGAAACCACATTGGTGTATTTTGTAAATTGAGATAAAAGCTGTGCTCTGGAGTTACTTAATAACCTGAACTCAGTCTTGCATCTTGCATGAAATGTTTGATGCTTGCAGAACTCAGTGCAGTTTAGAAATCTATTTCGCCCAAGTTTATGCATTTGGTGAACAGTTTCAGGCATATTTTAAATGTGCTAATTGCCAAGAACAAAATCTCAGTGGCTGAAAAAGGGCTAATATTTGTGACTAATGTGAGATTCATTTTCACTGATAAGGTACCCAGCTGAACACTGTCCAAGATTTAGGGTAAATAAATATTAGCAAAATATAGTGTGAGCTAAACAGAGGAATGAAAATATAATAGCTTCTTAAATTACCACAAGGTTAACATATAATTAGTTTGCTAATTTAATTACAAACCTACAAATGGCCTGAAAAATGCTCAAAGGAGAGAAGCAGGCAGGTGCCAGCAGGGATTAGCCAGGGTTACTGGTAATTATGAGGTCTCTTAATTGTGTTAGAGACATTTAACAACATCCTTTATAAACCCAGCACGTGTTGAAACTCAGCAGGTTCTTGTCACGCTGCAGCCTTCCCTTGCAGAATTGCTGACATTTGCCTCACTCTTTACCAGCTCCATGTCCTATTGCACCTGGAATGTGGGCTGCTTTTTCTGTTTGTCCCATGCTCTTCTACATGTATGAGGTGCTTATTTTGATCACATGAACAAAAGATATTAAGTCTTGTTTGCAAATCGCTCTGAGCACCTGAAGCACTGGAGAGCTGCCAATATCAGAATCAGAAACATAAATCCTGGAAAAAATGTTTTTTCTTTCCCTGGTGTCCTGGGACAGGCAGTTTGTAAAGCAGGAATATTGCTGAAACTGCCTTTTCAGTGGCGAACCTGCTCTGCGATGCTCTATATGCACAGATAAATGTAACTTCTGGATTAAAAAACCCCCAAACAAACAGAGAACAAAAATCTCCTGCCTGTTTGCTTTGTATTTTAAACAAATTGTGGTGTAAACAAGTGTCTTGTGAGTCTCAGATTCCATGATGTATTGTTGTTCTTTTGTATTGTTATTGTGTGAGTTATGTTTTACATGCCTGCTGTTTGGAACCGTAATAAACCTTGATCCATCTATTAAAGAAAGACTTAAAAAGAAAAAACAACAAGTACAACGTAAAGTAAAATAAAAACCAAACCTAAAGCATTGGTGTCAAAGGCAATTAATTTCCTGGCTGGCTTCTGTTTTTCTCTGAGGCAGATATTGATGAGTGTGCAGAGGGGATCATTGAGTGTCACAACCATTCACGCTGTGTTAACCTCCCAGGGTGGTACCACTGTGAGTGCAGAAGCGGTTTCCATGACAATGGAAGCTACTCTCTATCTGGGGAGTCCTGTGTTGGTAAGCAATGATCAGCAGAGCACTTTCTTTCTTGCCTCTTTCTGCATGGTGTTACAGAGTGACTATTGAGACACTGTCGTGAGCAGTTTTCCTCTGTTTAAGGCTGAAATGAGAATGCAAGCAAGTGTGTCTGTGTTTGTCAGCACCACTGGCCATGTAGTGGGGGTTGTCATTCGAGCTGCATCACAGCTTTGAGTGGTTATTACAGGAAGGAGACAGCAAAAGTGTGACTTAACTGCACTTCACCATTTATCATCATGAGTTGCTGTAAAACCTGAAGTGAAAGTAGGCTTTTTGGGGAGCATCATAGGCCACAAGAGGGGAAGAGCTGGTTTTCCATTTTGTGAGTTCAGAAGAGCGATACGAGAATGCATTTGGGGTCTGTCTGAGTTGCTTTGATTTGTTTGATTTGCTTGGTTTGGCATCTTTGTCATTTTCTTCTAGAATTATGCAAGTGGTATCAAGCTCTTTATGCATCAGATTTGCAGAATAAGGCCCTAAGAGCATGAAGGGTGAGAAATTTGTAAAGGGTGCAGAAGACTTTGTCAGTTGTTTTTGTAGGAGGAGGAAGGATGTTCCGTGAGGACCCACTGCTAACCATACTGACAAATAAATTTCAAACCCTAATGTTTAGTGTAAAGTGGAACTAAGGATTGGTTAAAGTGACAGACAGATAACACTACACATTCTAGCTAAAGCTCTGGTTCTTGAACACTGGCTTCCATCATGTTACAGAGCTCGTTTGCATGCAGAGCATTTAGAGTCAGGGCTAGTGTCATTCACTCAAATTTCATCTGCTTAGCAACAGCATTTTGTCTTGGTATGTTTTACAGACTGTATACTGAAATCCTAGAGGTGAATTTGGGCCACTGCTCTTTGGTGTGTTTTGAAATGCTGCTTCTTTCTCCCTGAAAGAGTGGAATATTAAATAGGTATACAATATTATTGGAGAATAATAAATAGGTGAAGAAGAAAAAATATTAAACTCTCCTCCAAATAATAATAATAACAATAATATTAATATAAAATTATAAGAACAACAACAACATATGAAAATCATGAGGCAGTGGGAGGGAGCACTCAAGTCTCACAGATTGCCTAAAGCCACGGCAGCTGGGTTCTTCTTGTGGGTGCATTTATGTATCTATTGGTTACCCCCTTTCTCTCTGTTTATTTATAGGTGTCTTGGAGCTGAGTCATTGCTTGCAGTGTCTCTGCAGTGCTTCCACAACCTTTAAAAACGACATTTGGGAAGTGTTGGAATACCTCAGTGCTTCTCAAAGCCTTATGCTCATTGACTAGGAGAAAACGGTGGCATTTGTCACCTGGCAAGGAACAAATGTGTAAATCAACAGGTGTGGGGGGAAGGTCATAATATTGCACCAGAGTTTAGGTCATAAGGATGTATGACTTAGCCAGGCAACTTCAAGCTTGGGAAAATGCTTTTATTGTTCACAGTATCAACCAAAGCTTTGGAAAGGAAATACACTTCTCTGGTCATACTTTTATAGACGACGTCATCTTCATAAGGTGATGGTGAGCAGGCTCAAATTAAGGGAACATCTAATTTCCAGCAGTAGCATTTTTATGAGGCACTGGCCTTTCACAATGTCTTTTAAAGAACACTGCTTGCAGACAAAAGACAATTGCCGTACTAAGGTGCTAGCAAAGCTTGCTTGGCCATTAAAACACGGAGCTGGAGTTGCTGGGTTGGCTTTTTTGTTGCTGTTTTTTCTTTTTTAATAGGAGCCTTGCTACACTTGAAGGTAAACAAACAAAAATACTTTATAGACAACTAGGAGTTGTCATATAGTATGTATCCCCGTATTAACTGTTCTCTACTGATACCATACTGGCATACACTGTTTTTTCTCAGCACTAAGTACGTGTTGCCAAATATTGCTGCCCCATAACATAATCATTGAATAAACCCTCACCACTGAATTTTCAGTGATAACCTTTAAGATTATCAGAACCAAAAGGGAAAAACTGGCAAAGAAACGCTGTATTCTGGGAAGTTAATAATGTCCCGCAAAACTCACTTCTACCTACAGCAGAAAAATAAAAGCAAATTAAATTATGCTTTGTAATTTCTCCCTGCCTTTAAGCGAGACACTTCCCGTCTGTACAGTGCTGTCCAAACCCTGGAGTGGAGAATTCCCAATTCCATATTTTTCATGATGTTCCATGTTTCTGAGTCTTTGCATTGTGACTTGCAGGCACAGAAGGAAAAACACCCAAGGCAGCAGTCCCTGTCAGTTGTTGTCTTTTTTTTCTTTTTTGCTGTTAAGAATCAGTGCCAATTTTGTAAGGAAATTTAACTCCTCCCACCAAAACCCACAGACAAAAATACACCTTTTCTTAGAATTAACATGTTGTTTTAGTTCTAGCATTCTTTCTTCTAGAAGATGGCTTATTTCTAGGTCTTGAAGGACCTGCTCTGCTTGCAGGTGCCACTTTAATGCTCCCAGTGATTGCTTCAATGATTGGGGCATCTTTACCACGATACGCTGGCAGAGCCAACAGCCACGTTTGCAATTTAGCAATATATTCTGCCTCGATAGATTCACCCCAAGTCAAAGAGCATTAACATGCCACCAAAGCAATCTTTTGGCTTTCTGGATATTGTCCTCCTGAATAATATTGCAATTCCTAAGTTACAGCTTCTGTTCTTCCCAGAACAGGAAGATTCGGATCAATGTTAGAAATAGCTTCCTGAATCTTTGCAAAAGGGGGTTTCCAATCTTCCTGAGGATTGTAATAGTCACTAGGTTTGGCAGGAGGAGTTGTTTGAAAAGCATCTAATTGCCTAGCAGTGATCAACGTCTGATTCAAGGCAAATAGTTGTTCCCCAAAACCCCTTTATTAAATCTAAGTAATGATCCCCCAAAGCATGTGAATGTTTCTTGAATCATTATTAAGAAAAGGAGTCAAGACATCTTCAGTATGATCACTGGTTCTATTTCAGGAAAGAGGCCATCAGGAAGTTTTTCAAAACTAGACAAAGGTTGAATAATTACAGGATCCGTATATAAAGGAGAAACAATGCAAATTTCAGTATCACAAGGTACAGCATAAAGCAACAGCAATACAATTGTAAATATACCTTGCTTCCAAGTTCCTATGGATATGTTTGAGGGAGAGACAAAATACACCATGTATTTTGTCCTGCAAGGCTGTAGCCAGATCTCACTGCAGGTTAGAGTAGCTGTTGTGGGGAAAGGAGAGCTTGGATGATGGTGTGACTCACTAGCCTGTGAAAGAAAGGTCTGTGTGCTTTAGTGTCCCACAAAAGTTAGGTACAGCCATGCTTGAGGCTCAAGTCTGAATGGATTTAAAATCAACTGCTGAATCTTTCATATATTCCATAGTGTGCTGTAGTATTGGCTGTTACCTAGATTAGAAAGTGAGAAAAGGAGGTTTGTTCTTAGCTTATTGTGCCCCTTTTCTGTGTAAATCAAAAAGCTAGACCCATTCTTTGAAAATCTTCCTGTGTGCCTGAAAACTGCTTTTCTGTCAATTTGTGTCAGAGTATCCCCAGACCAACTCTAGCACCTGCTGGTTTATGACTTGGTTTTGTTCTGCTCATAGAATTTCTTAAAGCTCCTAATATGAGAGTCTGTGTCTGTGGGTTTTATCCTGCACAGTAAAATTCTCTTTCTTACTTTATTTAGTAAATTCTGATTCTTGTCTTCTTAGAGAAAGGTCTTCCAGGTAATTCTATTTAGTCATTCCTATATTTCTAGAAAGCATCAGTAAATCCTATATTCAGAATCTAATTTACTACACAGTGCTCTTTAATAGACCATTATGCCTCTGTAGCATGAAAGTACTATCATAAAATATTTCCTAACTAAAAGTGAGTCTGTTTAGAAATTTTCCTTGTCTCCATGATGACTCCAAATAACTTCAATTTAGAAACAAGGTAAATACATTAAGTGACAAGTTGCCTGTGAAAAATGATTTATCAAAACAGCGTTTAGTGAACTTCTATATACATTGACTTGGGAGCTCAGCATACATTTTTCACGTTAACATTATACTGTAATGGTTTAATGTACCAGAACAGTTAAAATTAGTACATTAGTAGGATTCTTTCTTCTGCAACAGCTTATCATGATATTACAGAGTACCACACTGCATGACTTGCTTGCACACATTTATTAAGGTGCTGTAGAAAAATAATACCATTAAAACCTGAATAGCCTTGAAAACTAAGCAGTGAAGCTAGTGATTGGTTTGAAATTCCAGTGAAACTGAGTTAACGAACTTGTGTTGATATGGACAGTCATGTTTGTCTCCTACCCCATTCACATACAGTGGCCATGGGACCCCTCATGGTATCTGAGGCAAATTACTTCTTGTTACAGCCAAAAAGAGTGGAAAAAGAAATTGCATCTCTGGGGATTATCTCTGGGGATTCCATTTTGATCCTGACTTCTTGTCTGCCTGTGTTACCAGGCTGTCTTAATGTGCTTTGAGAGTATATTGAGAAACGAGCACATCTCAGGTGGTTTGTTTTCTTTCTTTTCCCATACACAAAATGAGACTAGTTGCACTGGGGCTAAAATACACATGGCCAGTTACTTGTTGCCATACATTTGTTTGAAGCAGCACAGGTTGGGAGTGTAAAAGAATGAGGTTTTATGATAGCCCTGTGCAATGTTTGAGGTGGCATCTCTCAGCAATGATCGCTTTGCTGTTGGCTATACGTTGTTGATAGAAAATAGCATAAAGCTGGCATTGCAAGCAAGTTTCTGATTATGGTAATTTCCAGTATATCCTCACTTTTCCTAGAAAAGGAGCTATATGGGGTGGGAAAGTAAAGCTTTACCACCTCTCCTTGGGAGAATTAATAACTTTTGCCATAGATTATAGAATCATAGAATCATTCACACTGAAGCCCGCTCAAGTTCGTTTTCTCATCGACCAGCACCCCCAGGTCCTTCCCCGCAGGGGTGCTCTGAATCTCTTCTCTGTCCAGCCTGTAGCTGTGCCTGGGATTGCTCTGACCCAGGTGTAGGACCTTGCACTTGGCATGGTTAAACTTCATGAGGTTGCATCAGCCCACCTCAAAAGCGTGTCAAGGTCCCTCTGGATGGCATTCCTTCCCTCCAGTCTATCAACTGAACCACACAGCTTGGTGTCATCGGCAAACTTGCTGAGGGCACACTCAATCCCAACTGAGATTATCTCAATATAATGAATAAGAGTGCAAAGTCCTATTCCACCTGTGAAGATGATACTGTTTTGATGAAAGAATTTACACATACCCCCCAAACTCAAGAGAAGATACGTTATTTTGTGCTGTATGTAGGACAAGGTGCATGGGTAGCTGCAGATCCAACCTTGCATGCGGGCGGACCAGTGCATGGGTAGCTCAAGATCACTCAGGAGGTGACAGTCCTGGTTGGACACTTCCTGATTGCCTAAGCACCCTTTTTTTCCAACCCTTCCCAAATCTTCACTCGCGAAGCCAAGCGATCAATAGGAAAAGACTATTTAGTCCCTTGCTATTTCACATATGTACTTGAGCATTGTTCTTTGAAGTTGCTTGATTTAAAAATGAACATTTCATCTTCCTACCTAGTGTTGTTATAACGGGAAACAAGATTTGTGTACAATTTTGCCTTGCCCATTATTGAATGTTCCAGTTTTGGGCCCACATCTTCCGAGAGCAGCTGTGGAAAAGCAAATGAAACCTGAGGGGAAAGTGAGGAACTTGAGCTGAGCAAGAATTTGAATAATAGAAAAATAATCTATATGCAAGGTATTGTCATTCAGTTTTCATATTCATTAGAAGACATTGGGTTGGACATTTTCAGAATTTTCAACCAGACTAGTTTTCAACAGCTGAGCAGACATATTGATTCCAGTCATTAAGAGAAATTTCACATTAAATATGAGTGTTTTCTTCCATGTTTTGCACAGCTATCTGCATGCTGATCTCATGTTGATCTGAGCAAATCTATTTGATCTCCATTAAACTGAAATACTTTCGTAAGCTAACTGGGAGCTAACAATAGAGGAGAATTTGCCTGGATTTTTTTCTTCCCCACTTCCTCCTCCTTCCACCCAATCTGATTTGAGGCTGAAAAACTGAAAGGAACAAAAACGTGTTACACTTGGAACTTCATTTCCTCATGACTGGGAATATTGGCTGTTTGTTATGACTTTTAGCAATGGAATCAGTGACAAGAAGAAACTGCCAAAGGGATGTTCTCAGAAATGAGCTCTATTAAAAGTTCAGCGGGAAATGAGTACAGTGTCTCAGCCTTTTATATTTGATTAATGTCTGAAACTTTTAAATAATAAATGCCATAAAATAATAAGAAACCATCATTTGCATAAAGAACATTAAAAAAAAAGGGAACAAACTGAGCAGCAGCTAGGAATTGATGTTCACACTGTTACTCAGCTTTGCTTGATTGGCTTCTTTGTCAAGAATGTCCCATTTACCTGTTTGGGTCACTCTTCACGAGGCATTCTTTTTGTGCATGCTAAACAGAGAACAGGGTGTTCTTCCCTTTTGGATATGTAGAACAAATTAAGTTGGCTTTGTCCAATGTGAACAGCTCTGTAGTACTGAGAATATGAATAATGTTAGTTTTTGTAATTGCTAACATCTGGCTTTCTATAAATCTGTTAAATTACATGGAAGCAGAATTAGATTTCTGCGTCATAAGTAGAGCAATTACATAGAACTCTGTAGGCAATATGGCTTTGTATTCATCTGTGAAATGCTTTTTAGTTTTGAAATGTGAAAACTTCCCTTCTAAAATGCACTGTGATCCTACTACATCCATTGTGTGTATATATATATGCATACATACATATATATATGTATGTATATATACACTCTGTTCAAGCAGCATTTAATATGGTGGGGATGATGATGCTTGTAGAAATCACCAAAGACAAAGTGAATGCTTCATTTATACTTTTGTCTTCAATGTGAAATACCATTCAAAGTTTATTGAAAGGAAAATGGGACATTTTAAAGAATATTTCAAGCCTTTCAGTAGCTGTTTGCATATTATTTATTTCATACCAATTCATTCATAGCTCTCTTCATTTCACTCTTCATGGTTTTTACCTCCTGTGATACTCTGGCACTTGTTAAACAATGAGCTACAAGTTTTAATTTCTGCTAGTGTAGCACCTTTTACACCACAGATAGTGGACCTTTCAAGTATTCGGTAGTGCTAAGCCAGGCATTAGAGTAGCAATGTTCTTTTTTGGCAACTAAGACTGTCAGGGCAGCAAAATACACCATTTTTAAGGAAGTCTGGGAGAAGAAGCATTTGAATGATGCTGTCAGGCCCCGAGGAACATTATGGCAAAGGACTGACCCATAGGTTAGCCCAGGAGTGAAGCTCTGTGGAGGCTGAGTTTTTATACGACCAAATCCAAGGGCACTAAATATTGCCACTTGTTCCTTGACTATTTACAAATTGAAATTGGGTATTCTGCTAAACAGGTCAGAGGTAATTTTGTGGTTTGTTGTAGAGAGTTTCCTTCAGCAGATGGAGTGAACTGTTAATGTCTCTTTTAAGTTCTGGCTTTCTGAGGAGATGACTCATGAGCTTACAGCACTTATCCAAAAAAGCAGGGCAACTGACCATCACATCCCACCTAAACTGGACTTCAGGACATTTTTCTTTGTAAATTCTATTGAATTTTTAAATTTATTTTTTTTTTTTAGAGAGGAATTGTAGGTACTTTTGGGTATTATTGACCATTTATAAATTTCACACTAGCAATGAGTTCATTTTAAATGGTAAATGTGGTGGATTTTCCTTGTAATTTCTGAATTCATAGAATAGAATTCTGCAATTTTCATGATAGAAACCATCACCTACTTCTGGAAGATTTTCCTCTTCAGCCTTCCTGCTGCTATTGATACTGTTTTAACTGTTGGTTTTGGAACAAAAGACACCCACCAGTTGACTGGGCAATCTGTCAATATATTGTTCACGAACAGTTCAAAGTTATTTTCTGAAATAAACACCTGATGTTAATGATGTGCTTAACAATCTCATGCCTTTCACTGCTAGAAAAATTACACTGTCTTAGCTCCCTAGATAAATTCACATTGAATAATTATATTTTACCCTCCAAAAGAAGTCTTATTGGGTACTGTAATTCACTTTTCTCTATTGTATAATGATATTCTTTTCTTACTTCTTTATGCCATTGTTAAATCATACTTTTCCTGGTTTGCTTTGTTCTAAGACATTTTCCTGCATAAGATGCCTCTCTTTTATTTCCTTTCCTTTTTTTTTTTAATTTTTGTTTATTTATTAATTTATTTTTTTAATTCACTTATACCTTCCAGCAAGGGGAAAAGGATGCAACTGACTGCTTTTAGTATGGGAAATGTTAATCATGCTAAGAACTTATGAAGAATAGAATAATGCACTTGTATTTTGATGTGAAATCCAGAAGAGAGAGAGTTCTAGTTGACAGAAAGTCACTCTGGTTGTTCTTTAGTTTCTAGTCACTGGGAAATCATTGTACACCCTTGTCTGAAGGTTCAAGTTCATCATTGATATGCAGTTCCGCTGGATACATCAGACTCAGCATTTATAATTAAGCTGCTGGAGACAGGTTAAGAATTCTTGGTGGAATCAGAACAAACACTGAAGAAGAACCTTAGAAAAACCCAAACAAAGCCTAATGTTTAATGTCAAGCAAGTAAATACGGAAGGAATGAGAAGGAAGGCACCGTCTTCCAGCAGCAAGGCAGATGAGCAGTAATTACTTAATATAGAAATGAAATTTGACCTTTGAAAAACATGCCCAAAGCACTGTAAATGTGCTATTTTGCAGATATCGATGAGTGTGCCTTGAAGACCCACACATGCTGGAATGACTCAGCCTGTGTGAACCTGGCAGGAGGCTTTGATTGCCTTTGTCCAGCCGGACCATCCTGCACTGGAGACTGTCCCCATGAAGACGGCTTCAAGCGGAATGGGCAAGTGTGGACCCTGCGGGAGGACAGATGCTCCGTTTGCTCCTGCAAGGTGAGATCCAGGTGATCTAGGGTTCAGGAAGCCTTTAATTCTCTGTGCTTCTGTCAGAAACGCAATAGTGCAATGATAATGGTATTGGCAAAACACTAGCCTAAACAAGGCACTGAGGCAAAAGGTGAGCTCTGCTGTGGCACTGGTGCAGTTCTCCTGGGAAGTCATCTTTTATTTTGCACAACCACAGACCCATCTGAATAATGGCGAACCCTGCTGAGCCTCTACCATGGCACTCAGTGGGCCATGTCTTGATGAGGCTCTTGCATTACCCTTTAGCACCACGTGCAGGTGATCAGCATGCTTACTGGAAATGTTGAAAACTGGTTTTGTCTTTCACATGATCATTCATCTCTCAGGACAAGCCATCTTCCTGTTGGTGGTGTTTTCCTTTACTTGGAGTGCATGTGAATTAAATGGGTGAGAAGCAGGGACTGAGCATAAGCCAGAGCTTAGAGGACCTAGCAGCAGGCACTTAGTTTTCTGAAGGGAAGAAAGGTGAAGGCAGCTTCCTCCTCTTCATCCCAGGTTGGCTCTCCCACTTCATCAGTGCAGCTCTCTGCATTTTTGGAGAAGTCAGGCATAGTATGTGTAGATCTACCTTAGAGTTAACACTGAGATCTGGTGTCTTCTTGTTTTTCCCACTGGAAATTACCAGGCTTTTTCTGAATAACAAAGTTAAAAGAACAGTTGTCTCTGCTTTCCTCATTCTCACTAGTTAAAAGAGCAATGGTCTCATTGAAATCAGAAGGATGTTAGGGAATGTAACGATCTGAGAAGTGGTTGGTCATTTATGGCCACTTTGATCTAGCACATTCGTAGCACTGGTAAAGCTGTCCTTAGACACAGCAGAGCTCTACTGGCCTGTTCGTGAGTGTAAATAAAATGAGATTTTGGCCACTCTGAGAAGCTGAGCACGGAGCATGAGAACTGGCCTATCAGTCACTATGCCTCAATGCTGATGAGCCACAGAGGGTTTGAGGGGAACAAGGGAGACGAATTGTTTTGAAGATGCAAGAAGCTGAAGGCTTTATCATTTCTATATTGCAATAGTATGTCAGAAGGGAAAGTTAAGACTTTAGAGTGAATAGAACCCAAAAGTACACTGGGCTCCAAAGGGAACGTGTTCTTGTTAGTTGCTATATTTTTTACTTCAAGTAGCCTCCAGATCCCTAAAATTCCTCCCTTCAGAAGCTGAAGTCACAGAATCACTGTATCGCAGACTTCCATCCCTTTGGGCTGGAAGGGACCTTAAAGCTCATCCAGTCCCAACCCCCTGCCATGGGCACAGATACTTTCCACTAGACCAGGTTGCTCCAAGCCCTGTCCAACCTGGCCTTGAGCACTGCCAGGGATGGGGCAGCCACAGCTTCTCTGGGCAACCTGTGCCAGTGCCTCAGCACCCTCACAGGGAAGAGCTTCTGCCTAAGAGCTCATCTCAGTCTCCCCTCTGTCAGGTTAAAGCCTTATCCTGTCCCTACAGGCCCTTGTCCAAAGCCCCTCTCCAGCTTTCTTGTTGACCCCTTTAGGCACAGGAAGCTGCTCTAAGGTGTCCCTGGAGCCTTCTCTGCTCCAGGCTCTCTCAACACATCCTCCAGCCCTAATCATTCATTATACTTCTAACTCAAAATTTTAAATGATTCTGCTCACTTGTTTTATCTAGGAGACAAACCAACATTTCAGATTTAACATGATGTGTTTTATTTTGGCTCTTCTTTTGGTATGGTTATTTTTGGAGAAGTCAGATAGATATATTTTGGGCATTGGCTGAAACATATAGATCCCATCTTGAAAAATATTTTAACTTGGACTCTGGTGCAAAAATAATTAAATACCTTACTTAACTGTAAAGTTCATTAAAGTTATTTGTGGAGTAGTATACCATGGAATATGATAAATTTTATAACGAAGCAGTGTCATTGCTAAACAGGAGATTATTTCAGTTTATATCAGACCCAGTTTCTTCAAACCATCCTTGTTCATCTGAGTGATTATGAATATTACAAAACCGTAAGTTCTAAAAACTGAATTAATATTGTACCTTAAGTATATTTGATGTCTCTTCTACAGGCATCTTCCTGAACTCCTGTAGATTCAATACACAGACAAATTTAAGATTCATAAAAATTGAGCCTGGGGATAAGCAGACAGCTGGGAACAGAAAGATGTGCCGAGGAGATGAATGTTCCCAAGGGCAAGAAGAGTTTGGGGATTTGGTTATACCAGGGTCTGATTTCTGTCCAGACTGGCCTTGAGGCTCCATAGAAATTCTAGTCACATTTTACAGCAATTCCCTGTGTGTCAGTTTTTCCTTTGGTAAGAATAATTTTGTGATCATGCCACTGATGCTTATGACACATGTAGAACTGATTCAGTGAGGAAGGTGGGGAAAGAGAGGTGCTAGTAAGATGCTTCATGTTATTACCCACCAAAAGAAAGAAAGTTGCTTTCTATGTATTTCTCAATTTTCTCTGTATTTCTCAATGCTACTATAGAGCTGCAAAGATGAGATGTTGTAGGTTAAGAGTCTTTGTGTCAGTGTGGTATAGAGATAAAAATGTTTTTTGAAAGGCATGGAACTAATGGGGTTGTAGATAAAACACAGATGCTTAAAGAATAAAGAGAGTAGCAGTGTATTATGATTACCAAAAGGTCTCTGGCAAAATCACCAGGCTTTGTCAGTGTTCTGAAATGCAGAGAGTAAAGGCAACATAAAAGGTTAGCTGCTCCCAGGAGGTAAGAGCACAGGAGCTCAGAGAAGCGCAGAACTGCCAGTGCTGTCACCAGCTGAAAGGGGAATTTGAAAACTCTTTCTGAAAGCTTGGAAATGGAATTGGAGTGAAGCACAGTGGTTGTTGTTAGCTGCTGTTAATCAGCACTCCATTGTGGAGACAAGAGGGACTGCCATTGTGGAGGGCACAGGGTTGCCTGGATGCCTGGCACAGCCCCACATGCCTGGAGCTGGTTATCCTGGCAGCAAGGCTGCGTGCTGAACTGCTGTTTGATGCCCACCCTCAGGACGCTGCTTGTGCTTTCCCACCTTCTGGAATGGAGGTTTAGTCATCACTCTCCATCAGAGAAGGTTTTGGGCTCTCTTCTTTGGCCACTTGCTGAAAGGGGAGGGTGATTCTTTCCTTGGCTTTTGTGGGAAGGTTTATTCACAGCATTGCATCTGGACCTGTGTTTGGTGAAACAGGCCACTTCTGGTTTTCCTTATGGTTCACTCATGCTGCTGAGCAAGAAATTAAAGCTGGTTTATTCCTTCTCCCACAACTAAAGTAGCTAACTAGCCACAAGTACAGAATCCTTAGATAGGGCAATCTAGTCCTATGCTCTGTGGTTGGCAAAACAGTTTAGATCCACGTTAACCCGGCATGTTTTCTACATTTCCATAATTATGTGTTCTCTTCAGCTTTCCCTGCTATAAGAAGCAAGAAATTATAAAAATAATTTTATTTATTTTTACAACAGAAAATAATATTCTAATCAATTCAAAACTATGAGTAAATGCAGCGGTGGCACTGACTGACATGGATGTTGTGATTCCCTGATGCTGGTTTTATACATGTTGCATTGTGATGAAGACTGGCTTTCCTTAAATCCAAGAGCCAAATGCAGATTCCTACATCAAAGCATAACCAAAACAGTCACACCTGCTGCATGCTGTGGTTATGATTATTTTATCTGCCTGTGGAAAAGACATCCTGGGCTCCTGTCACTCTTTTTAGTAATCACTTTTTGAGAGGAAGAGGGAAAATAAATTCCCCTTTAATAGATATCTCTTTATGTTGTGGAATGGGAAATTTTCCTTCTTAGTTCAGATTCAGAACAAGGTTTGGATGAGAATGTGGAAAAACTGCAATGTTGTGAAGTTGTTTTAGGAATTGTACATTTGGGATCCAGAGCAGAATATAGCTTCATTTCTTTCACAGCTCTCCCTTCCAATTGGCTGCAGGGGATGCTTTGCTTGAGTAAGGACTAATCCAGTACCAAGCACCGAATGCAAAAGAAGCTCATGTCACAACTGTTCAGTAATCTCCTAATGAAGTGTGATTTCAGTTCCCAGCCTATGTGTGGCACTTTAGTCTGTTGGCTCACTTACAGTAAGAGGTGTAATTTCAAACACAATAGTCCATCCAATTTTCATAACTAGAATTAGAATCAATTTGTTTTTCTGTGATGCAAAGAAAATATATCATTTTCTCTTTATGTGCAGAAGCAATTCTTCTGTTTATCTCAAACAGTTCTATTTAATGGTCTTTAACCAAATGGGCCATCCAATACTGTAAGCAAATATTTAGCAAAATCATATTTTGGAGAGCCTGTGGAATACAGGCCTTCTTTAATACATGAACTGAATTGCATGGATGATAAGACCATTTAGCTTTAAGCTGGTATGGTATAGATCCAAATTTGGAACAGAACCAGTGGTAAATTCAGAGCAAAGAAGGATTAATGCTACTGTGATTTTGCTATACTGTGCTCCCATGAAGGTAAAGGGACCACCTTCAGGACTTGAGTACATTGATTTATTCAAGTTATTTTCTTCACAGTGATACTTTCAGTCAAAATGCTGCTAAACAAATACTAAATGTGTTAAGAGTGGCAACTATTTTAAGAGTTCATAGATGTAAATTGTTTCACCATATTTCTTCTGAGATACTGTTTTCTTTTAACTTCATTAGCTGGAGACAGGAGCACAGTATTCTCGGGCAATGATGGATCCATTCACTTATAGACACTGGAACAATACCGGTATCTGAGGTATTACTCATAACTGGCAGGATCCACCATTAGTGGTGGTAACATCAAATACATTAAGAACTTAGTTATCTCTTGACGCACATATCTGTACCTTACCCAGTTTGCTGCACGGCCCTTTGATGCACATGCATGTACCATACCCAGCTTGCTGTCTGCAGTGTGTGGCTGACCTCAGGGCAATGTGTCCTTGCAGGATGGGAGGATTTTCTGCCGGAGGACAGCGTGTGACTGCAGGAACCCCAGTGCTGATCTCTTCTGCTGCCCAGAGTGTGACACCCGCATCACCAGCCAGTGCCTCGACCAGACAGGGCACAAGCTCTACCGCAGTGGGGACAACTGGACCTACAGCTGCCAGCAGTGCCGATGCCTGGTACGAGTAAAGTGTTTCTGAAGGGGGCAACAGTAACACAGGTTATGCTGTTTAGTGAAGCAAACCTGGAAGCAGGCTCAGGGGTCCCTCTTCACCTGCTTTTCAGACTGGGGATGATGATGAGGCTCTTAGAGAGAACTGAAAGCTGCACAATCAGTTTTCCTTCTACTGCTGAATAAGTATCTCTAATGAACAAAATACAAGCTTGACAAAAGGTTTGACACCCTGACACTGTATTAAAGCATTAGTCTGCTTTTGAGAGCTTCTGTAAGGTTGTCTGATCTTCAAACGGCTTTTAAAATACATTTTTTTTTCACATGTGATGGATGTGGCTGGAGGAGTTTCAGTTAGAATTGCATCAGCTGGTGACAGCAGAACGCACAGTGCAGTTCTTTTTTCTGTCAGCAAATGCTGGAAGAATGGAGTGCCAGCCAGTACCATGTAATGAATTAGCAAAAATTAACCAAATGTAGAAGGGTAAAGAAAACTGGAATTCCTAGACAAACATGCAAAATAAAGAACATCTATTTCCTCATTAGGCACTGGAGATTATTTCCATAAAGCTTGAAGTTTTGCACAGATATACTAATTAGTGCAGCAGTGAACTTCATTAAAATTATCAGTTTTCCATTTATATCTGTCTGCATAACATAATCTTTATATATGATATTAATCAAGAGGTGTCTGAGCATCAGGAAACAAATTACTTTCAAAGCTAAGTTACTGTGAAGAGATAATTATCTGTGATGTACAGCAGTAAGTTATATTCTCCTAAGATTTTTATTCATGTTTGCAGAAGAACAGCAAAGAAACATTTGCAGCCAGCAGCAATGGCAAATATTCTTGACATGTTTTACAAGGGACACTGAGTTTGTGGCTAGCGGTTCTTTGCTTCATTTTATGATTGGGTTAACATACAGAGCTAAAAGACAGCAATGCCTTAAATGCCCTTACCTACATGTAAGGTTATGTATGTGATGTTACCAGTAGTGCTTTATGAAGCACTTGCTGATGCACTGAATGCACCTGAAGTATAATGCAAGTTACTACAGGCCTTTGCAGGTTAAGTTTAGACACACAGAGCAGTCCTCTACAGAAGTGACCTGATGACTGTCTCTCCTCCAGGTTTCTACCTACTAAACAGTTTGGGTTGACTTTTTTTTTTTTTTTACAAAGCTAAATAATAACATACTCAGTGGAACAGAACTGGTATTGCTTTAACAGTTCCTTTAGGAGTTGACAGTCAAATCAATTTTAGCTGTTGCTAGTTAGATGGATGTTTAGTGCTTCTCAAATGTACCAACCTCCATCTATCTACAGTGTCATTTTTGTGTTTAAACAGTTGCTGTGATCCTGCAGAGATGCTCCTGCGGCCAGGGTTAGAGTGAGTGCATGAGTCTGCAAGGCAATCACTGCAAAAATTATACTTCATGGGAAATATTGGAACCCAGTATTTAATGCTGCCTTTAAAAACTCCAAAGAACTCAGTTTCTCCTGCTACATTGAAGACAGTGGTGATGTTTAGTTTAGACCACTCAAATGATGGTCTACTACACTTGGGAAACTCCAGCTCAGTATTCAAACAGGCATTTCTCTGATCTACCAAACTGAGAGCTGACACATTTTTATTCCAGTTTCAGGAAAATAAAACTTTTCTATTAGATGGGATGCAAAAATTTGTGGTTGCTAATAAATGGCAACAAATGGAATGAGCTTTGCTTCAATTTTTACAGGAAGGAGAGGTGGATTGTTGGCCTCTCCTGTGCCCAAAACTCAACTGCGAATACACAGCCATCTCAGAAGGAGAGTGCTGTCCCCACTGCGTCAGTGACCCCTGTTTGGCTGACAACATCACCTACGATATCAGGAAAACCTGTCTGGATGACTATGGGATCACAAGGCTTAGTGGCGCTGTATGGACAATGGTGGGATCTCCTTGTACAACCTGCAAATGCAAGGTATGATGGGCAAAGTAGAAGGGGAATGGAAATGTATGTTGCTGCATCAAATCAGGGTCACTTTCTGCTGTTGAAAGCTCCCATTCAGATCTCAGGGAAGTAAATGAGAGATGAGGGCAGCAGCTTACTGAAAACTCCACACCTTTAGTGTTGTGCAGGGTGGAAACAAAACAGTTCTGTGCTTGTTGGAAATACTGAGTGCTGATGTGTAATATCCTAGTGCAGCTTCCAGACATCCTGTTGGAGAACCCTTTAGGCATTCTCAGTGTTAAGCTAGGTGAATATTTTAACACCTGCCTAATGTGGATGTTTATGACAATGTGTATTACAGAACAGGTGATCAGAGGCAAAAGCACTAACTAATGTTTCCCCAGGAAGGACACAAGTAGAATCATGTCGCAGCTCAGAGATGGAGGCTCTCCCCCAGCAGCAGTGGGAAGGGGATGTCATAGTTTCTGCTTCCTGATCTCATGCAGGTGTATTTAATTCCATGACTCAGTGCAGAAGTGCAGGTTGACTCCCTTGCTCCCTGCAGTGATGACCCTACTGTGATAATATCAGAATGATGAAAATGTTGGTTTGGGTTATCTAAAATTTTCTTGTGATCCCTGTGGGAAACTAAGCTGTTTCTTCATGGTTTTAAATTAATTGAAGGCAGCTTTTCTGCAGTTCATCAGTGTTTTTCCTATTGTTTTCTGTTGGATTTAAAAAAAAAGAAAAGAAAAAACATTTGCCCATTTGGGTCTTGCTGCTTGGTGGAGTGTTTTTCTTATTATGCAAGATAGTTTTGTAAATTACTAGATGTTGCAGAAAGATATTTAACAGTGGATTAAACTCCAAAGCTGTATGGTGTTTTCTCCCTCCATACATATCTGCCATAAATCAAGAACTGAACTATCTGCTTATTTCAGACTAGCAGAGAGCTTCCCTGCATGGATTGCATCAAAACTCTCTCTCTCCATTAACATTCTTACATGGAAGAAAAAAATCCAATCATCTCTTGCCTTTGTGGTGCTGTATTTTGTTATGGTGACCAGTGAGTCTTTCACACCCGGCTTTCTAGTTCACGTGTAGTTCAGACCAGTTCAGTGCTATTTGGAAAAGTCAGCCTCCTCCAAAAGCCACCCCTGTTGGAACCAATGAGGAAAACCTTGGGATATTGGCTTCAGTGGTGGATGTGTCCAAGATGTATCTATCCCTGTGTGCCACCAACCCCTTTGCTCTCTGTAACTTGTTCTGTAAGGTGATTGACAGCTGCTTGTTTGTCTGTGCAGAATGGGAATGTCTGCTGCTCCGTGGATTTGGAGTGTCTCAGCAATAACTGACATACTCAGATGGGACTATGCCAAGAGGGGGACCGAGGAAGATGACCACCTGAAATGAAGCTGTGTGCGTTGGTGTTTTGTACAACAGACAGTTACCAAAGTCTCCACCTGAGGAAGATGTTTGGGAGTTGCCTTTGGGACCTACCACTATGCTCATCCTCACCACCCTTGTCTGGGTGGATTACAGTACAGCGCATACAAGTCAGTGGTTGTTACAGAGTTTTCAGTGTTGTAAATGACACACTTCTCCTGTCAAGAAATTTGCAAATATGTTTAAATTATTTCATGGTTAAACTACTGCTGTATTTTTGGTTTAATTTGTGTATTGACAACATGCTAGAATCCAACTCTTCTTACTTTGCATCTAGATTTTACAAATAAGACAGCCTGTTGTGATTTTGTCCCATGATATCACATACTTAATTCCAAGGTCCCTGTCAGATGTATTTATGAAAATATGTATGTATGTACAGTCAGATTGCATAGTCCTTATATTTCACAGCTGTCCAACCTTTTAAAGCAGTCAAAGGTATATTTGATTGGACAGAATGGAAATAATCAAAATAAGTCTGTCTTAAAAAATTATGAAATTCAATGCCATGAACTTCATGGCAAAAAAGGCACTTTCTTCTCCCAGACGTTCAGAGCAGCAGCAAGACTCCTACAAGAAATGGAACTAAACCCACATTCCACTGCCAATTCAACACATGTTCAGGAAAGAATCACCAGTCATTGTCAATGTTCTGTTTTGCAAGCGAAACTAAACTGCAAGTGCTAGAAGAGGGTGTGGAGTTGTGGATTGTGCAGTGATAAAACAGGCGGAGACCCTTAAGGTCATCTAATTCAAATAGAGTAGGTTAAAATTTGCTTTCAATCATAACATCATTGATGAGTTCAGGGGTTTTCCTCTCTTGTGTTCACTGTAATAATGATGTCTGCCATTCTCAGGTACTGCTGCCCTAATGACAAAAGTGCAGAAGCACCTTCACCAGCAGCATGCAGGACAGGAGACGTTAACGCTTGATAACTTTTATTATCCTATTCACAGCTCAGAAACAGGTTTTCTCTGGTCACATGTTGACATTCAGAAATACTTAAGTTTTAAATTTACCCGCAGTGTTGTGGGGTACCTAAGTTTAGACAGAAATACAAATTAAAACTCTTAGCCCTGTATTGAGATTAGAGTTTACATTCTCTTCAGCTAATGCCTATTTTTGCCATGAGGCTAGAAAGTTTGTGGCGTTAGAACAAGAATATATTTCTCCAATGATGGCACCTGCAGCTTCAATGTCACCTTTATAATGTGCTCTTGTGTTTTGTTCTGCTCATTTGTGTAGTGTTTTTTGCTTTTTATTTATTTAATTAAACACACTGAGTATATGGAAAAGTACAGAAATGAGTATAGTGGCTACAGTTTGGGAAGTACATTTGTGAGTTTTCCATGCAGAAAATGTGAAACTGATTAACAAGAATGAAGTGTGACTTTACAGTGACATTACTCATCTTTTGAATGAAGTATTATTATATTTCTTATCCGGGGATGGTGACAAAAGAGTATAAACACTCCTTTCAATCATTCGGACAACTTCATTCCCATTCTTTAAACAGGATTTGTTTTATCCAACAGGTTTGTGTGGTGAAGGTAAATTTATTTTCTTAAAATGCCCCATCAATTTCAGCTACTCATGTATTGACTATATTTACATTGCCCTAATGATTGTATAATAAGGGAAACAGTTGTGTTTTATATGATGCTCAAAGGATGTTTGTAAATCATAATGTCAGCTCATTTTGTATATCACATTGTAAAACCCAATGGTAATTCAGTTGGATGGGAGATTCAGTGGGCTGAGATATAAAGGGGAATGATTTAAAACTCGTGGGCATCTAAATAAACTCCTGTGTACAGATTGCTTTCCCTCAGTGTTATTAGCTGAGTTTTCGAACACTAATCACTGTCCTTTCCAGGGTTGAACTCTGGATGTTGCTAAAAGGAGAAAGAGTGTTTGCCAGAGATGTAGCAGCAGAGTTGCAAGAATGCTTCATTTATACTTACTCAGACAAAATGATATATTCCAGTGTATCACTTACAGCAGTTCCTGAAGCTCTGTAAATAGGATGAAAGACAGTACAGGGTCTGAAAATCATTCTTATCTCGTGTACTTTGTAGTAGTGAAGCCCTTTCCCAGGACACTTTCTGGCAGCTCCAGCCGTTGTTAGGATCATGCTCTGCAGGAGCACAGAAGTTCACATTTTTCCACAATACAGACCAATTTTCTTGCCAAACTCAAATGCACGTTAATTCACTAAACCCCTTTCAGAGCATTTTATACAGCATTATGTGGCATTATCTCCAGAGTGATACAGCTTGGATTATTTACACAAAGTGCAAATATTGACACAGACCTGTTTGTTTCTGTTGCATTTTAAGCAGTTTCCCTGACTGTGATGAACTTTTCCTTAGGAAGCAGTTTGATCACTAATCACAACACATTTACCTACAGAGTACTCGGGAGCCACAGCCCAGCTTAAAGAGCACATTGAGGAAAAATGTGTTCCTCTGTGATCAAGGTAAGAACTTGGAAGACCTCTTTCTTGAAGAAATTCCCTATTCCATATAAACCTATGGGCACTGCAGTGAAAATGCTGGGGAAAAAGATAATAATCCAGTTTATTATAATAATTTCTGAAAGATTTCCAATTTGTGAGACAGACCTTCTCTCTGCTCAGAAGAGAACAATAATAGTAATGTGAGGGGCAACTACCAGTATCACTCTGTGAAAGGAAACTTGCTCCTAGTTAAGGAACTTGGTCAAAACTTTCACTGTAAGCAGTTGGAATTTTGTAGCTGTTTCTACTTCTTTAACCTATAAAGGAATATATTCCCTGCATCTGACACTTCTGATGACAAAAAATGAGTAAGTGAGAAACAGAAAATGAGAATTCCACCTGTAGGAAAGTGTCTTTGCCTCTTCCTTTTGGCAAAAAGCTCAGCCTAGGGACTAAACCAGAGCACTGTATTGGGTCTTGTGAGGGAAGCTGCTTCTCAGTTCCTCTCCTTATGTGGTTGTAAATCCACCTCCTGAGATAAATCAAGTGCAACGGTTCCTTTATAGGGGCTCCTGGACCACACTGAGCCACACTAGTCTCTATTCAAGGCCAAAGAAAATCCAAACTATTCCTCACAAATGCTGACTAATATCTACTTAATTAACAGGAACGTGTGGGAGATTTATTAGTGTCCCTGTGCTGTCTCAGAGACCTAAGTAACAACTGTCTGCCAATAATCCCAAGAGCTGTCATGAATTTCCAAGTATAACTGTGCACAACAGTTAATTAATAGCATCTTTTCAATCAGATCCCCACGACAAACAAAATATCATCTGTGGGTTTGTTTGGGGTGTTTTCCTGTGGCAAACAATAATGTTTTACAAAGCAAAAGGTGAAGTGTCAGGAATGATTACACAATGGTGGAGTAGATTGTAATAGAATTAAAAAGGTAACTCCTATGAGCAGTATGGGAATGTCTCACACCTCATGGTACTTACATAGTCATCATTAATGAGGTGATTTTCAAAGGGCCCCATGATACAGTTTGTTGTCAAATTTGAAGTGAGTGTTGTGAGAAGACAGAATTGTTTGAGGAGCATATTTTGCCATCAGAAATACCTGCCTGCCAACAAGCTGCTGTTCCTCTTAAGGTAGATCTTTGGCACTCACCGCAATTTAAACTGGTGTCAGGAGCATTTATGGGGGTACTAGTTGCAGATGCTAACAGGGGTATTTCTTGTTACTAGATGGCAGTCAACAGCCCTGCTTATGCAGAGTCAGGGATATCTGAGGAAGGTGTATAGTCAAATGCTGATAAAAAGAGTCAAATTCAGGGGGTTTAATGCAGCCATCACCAGGAAATTCACAGTATGTGGCATATGAAGTAAAAAATCAAGGTGGCCAGTCAAAAACAAAAGAAAGGTCTTCAAACCATGCCTGTGTCCTTCAAAATCTTTGCTTTCTTTCCTGCTGCTTCAGCTGAGCAGGGTGAGAGATGCACTAACTTCTGACAAGTGGGTTCTGGTTGGGGCCACATAATTTCTTCAGGAGTGCCTCACACTGGAATTGGTTTTTTTCCTAAATTTGTACCTGAGATCATTTTATTTAAGTGTTTGTTTGGGATTGAGCATGCTTGGAAGCAAGACTCATCATGTTCTCTTTAAGACTGAAGTAGGTACAACAGGATCAGGAGCAATTCCATCTTTGTTTTTGTCTGTGCGTCTGCTGTGGTGGGGGGAAGCCACCTCGGGAAAGGCCCGAAATTGCCGAGCCAGCTCGCTTGTGTTTGAATGGACTGGGGCTACAGCCAGTGGTTTCACAAGTTGTAATAACAGCAATAGATACACAAACTCTCTGAGTTCTGGTTTTGCAATGGCTTTTGGTTGCCATTCTCTCTTTTGTGGTTACTTTCAGAAGACTAGTCATGTCATCTGTACACCAGGAAATATTTACCTATCCCAAAGCTCTTTGTTGTTAAATGTCTGTGTGGTTATATATGTCTCTATGTTAAATGCCTGTGTGGTTATATATGCCTCTATGTTAAATGCTGTGTGGTTATATATGTCTCTACACATGTAGATCCACCAGGCACTTCAGTGAAGAGAGGCTTAGGGGTTCTGCAGCAGTTCACACAATCACTCAAACACAAAGCAGAAATCAGGAGCTTATCCCGAAATTAAACCAGAGTTGAAAAATCCTGTTTTCTGATAACGCAGTTGATTGGTTGCTGTTTGATTGATTGATTGCTGTTTGATTAACTGTAAATCAACTTCTCCTGTCACGAGAATTACAAATGTATTTGATTTTGTGCAGTGGTGCTTTATCGTAGTTTTGACAGATCCCATTTTGCACACTTCAGTATTAAATATGCAGGTTTGTTTTCCTACCTGAACACTAAGCACTGTTCGCATGCGGGTGCTAGAATGTATGGGCTTTGCCACTGTTGTGCCTTTACACTCTAAGCAGGCGTTTCTTTGCTCAGTGTCTCTGGAGTTAGGCCCAGAGAATCACTGTGGTGTGTTCAGGTAAACACTAAGTCCAAGGGTAAACTCTTACATGTTAAAATAAGGGTTAAGGAAAACTGAATACGTATTTTAAAAGTATACGTGTAGCTGTAGAGGTGATTTTTCAGCCTGACCACAGGTTTGGCCATTTACTCACATTTGTATTAAATCACTAGCTGATGAGTTCGCTCCTTGCTCAAACACATTTATTCTGTGATTTGCAGAGTAGTGGACAGTTTTGAGAATGAGCTATAACTGCTGCATGAAGTCATCCTGTTGAGCAGATTTTCGTACAAACCCAGTATTTATTAGAAACTCCCATGGGATTGCCCTCAGGACTTTCCCAAAATCAGAAGCAAATATCTCTTGTGTGGTCCTAAGGCAATGCACTTTGGCCATATTTCACTCTTTTCCTACTGGCACAACACAGCAAGGCTTTGGAGAGCTGAGACAACTGTTCAACTGCTGCTTTGGCTTCTTTCTCCTGCACAAGCACCACTGCAGTGATGGGAGGAGGTAGGTGCTGTGGCTGATATGCTAAGGGTGGCCATGATGGAATGTGCCCCGGTGGTGGCTGTGGTGGAGGGTTGCAGGAGTCAGCCTCTGGTTTCAAGTGACCCCTCACTGAAGTATTTACTCTGTTAGGGAGCAAGGAAGCTTTATCTCTGCCACTGGACAGAATAACTCCAGACTGCCCCTGAGTATGGGCCGTGCCATATCCTTTCTGCCTGGAGTTCTCAGAGCTGCCTCAGCAGTGTCTGGAAATGCATTTGGTAAACCAGAGACACAGCTATGTCTGCGGCCAAGTTGACAGACCCATAAGAGGGGAAGGACAGGTGAGATTATAATCAGTAGGAGTCTTGCATCAACCCTTAGCAAAGCTTCAGGCATCACCAGGAAGTATTGAGGGACATGCAGGATGGTGTGAATCCCACATGTTGGCTGCAGTTCTGTATGCCTGCAAAGTTCAGAGGAATTAAGCTGAAGGTTTTCATTGTCTAAGTGCTGCTCAGTGTGAAAGTTCAAAGGTATTTCTCTTCCTGAATTAAAGCATTTTTGTAAGCTATAAGGGATTACAATGTACACATCTATATTCTCTACAATTGGGGAAAAAAGACCTTATCCCTGGTGACCTTTTCACCTCTGCGTAGCCACCTCATCCTGTATCACTTGTGAATGTTTGAGGTAGTATTTACAGAGCAAGCTTTCCTAGTGTGAGTAAAACTATTTCAAGTGAAAGTAAATGTATGCCATCTATTTCAGGTGAACTGATCAACTACAAGGGTAGCAATGAGAAATGTCAGTCCCACATGTTCAAAACTTACACCCCAGATGTGCTAAAATTAAGAGTTAAGCTTTAGGAAAACATGTGGTTCTGAAAATGGACGTTTTTCTGTGATTGTCGTGGTTTAACCCACAGCCAGACAGCTTGTTACCCACTCCCCCCCTTCTTGCCCTCCCCCTACTCCTGGGGGAACGGAGAGGAGAATCAAAAAGAAATGCAACTCCCACGGGTTGAGATAAGAACAGTTTAGTAACTAAGGTATAACACAGATCACTACTGCTACCACCAATAATAGTAATGATAAAGGAAATAACAAGGGAAGAGAATACAACACCCCATCACCAGGTGACCGATAACTTGCCCCCCAGCCCGATCAAGCACCGACCGATACCTCCTCCAACCCTGCAGTCCACCTAGTCCTTCCGGCTAACTCCCAGTTACATCCTGGGCATGACGTGCTGTGGTATGGAATACCCCTTTGGTCAGTTTGGGTCAGGTGTCCTGTCTCTGCTTCCTCCCAGCTTCCCCTCCTCCCTGGCAGAGCATGAGGCCCACAAAGTCCTTGGCCAAACCAAAACATCATTGTTTTTCAGCTCTGTTCCCAGCTGAAAGTCAAAACACAGCCCTGCACCAGCTACCAAGAAAGAGAAAAATGACTGCCACTGCTAAACCCAGGACATTATCCACCCCTTATTCCATACCATTCACGTCATGCTCAGATCCCACATTTTCAATATACCCTCACTCTTATCTAAGTGCACTCTCATCGTAGTGCATGGACCAGTCCCTATAAAGCTGCTGAGTCCATCTGGTCCATGATGCCAGGCTCCATCTCTTGTAACAGTCTTTCAGAGCAGGAGAGGCTGTGTGCAGTGTTCACACACATGAATAACCTGGGCAGTAGTGTCCATTGTTAGGTCCACCCCTTGATCATGAGTCCATCTCGATGTTGCATCTCTGCTCTGTTGGCCTTAAGGGTCATGGTCCCATCAGGTTCAAAATAATTCGTTGTCCTTCCATCTCCAATGTTTCCAAAGCACTGGAGGGGCCCAGTGGACTAGATACTTGCCCATACTGTCCCACACGCCCTGCCACTCATGGCTGTCCAGCCTTGGGGAAAACCTCTTGGTCCTCCCATATTGTTGTCTAACCCCAGATAAGACCCAAACCCGACTCTGCTTAAATTTTGGGATCAGACACAATGGTGGTGGGTAAAACACACTCTGCATGTGTGCCAACATAGTGAACACCATCACAATCAGCAGGCAGGTCCCAAGGGTACCCAAAGGCCATCCAAAACCTGCAGAACTCTCAAACGATGCTGCTGTACTTGTCACTGGGGCTGGTGTAGCTGCTGTGCTTGCCGGCTCTCCCACCACCAGCTTCTCTTTTCCTGAGTCCAGCTCTTCCTCCTCTGCCTTGCTGGGAAATGCTGCGGGGCCTCCTGCGTCCTCCTGGGGCTCGGCGGGCGGCTTCCGGGGAATGCTCTCGGCCGTCGCGGGGCTGGGCTCCTCTGCGGGGCTCGGCTCCTCCGCCGCCTTCTCCCGCTGCTCGGCAGCCGCCTCCTCCCGCTCCTCGACCGCCCCGACCTCCTCCACCGGCAGCCGCTCCCTGCCGGCCTCCAGCCCCGCTCCCGCTTGGTGCCCGGGGCCGCTCTCCCGGGCCGCTTCAGCAGCCGCCGGCTCCCGGGGCCGCCCCCCCTCGGCTCCCCAGAGCCTCACGCAGACGGAGGCGAGGGCGAGGGCCAGGACGGTGAGGAGCAGCCGGACGGCCAGGGACCAGTCCACGGCCACGTCCGTCCCGCCCTGCTGCTGGAGCTCGCCCGTATTACAAGTCATTGCCATAAAGTACAGTGAGACAAGAACCTTAGCCCAAGCCCCACACTTGATAAACACTAACACAGCAAATACCGGCTCTAAGTAAGTTACAACATTCTGAAGCTCTGAGATCAAGAGGAACAACTCTGAGATCCAATAAATCAGCATTGTGACAGTCAGATCTGTCGTTATCTCAACCCCTCGTGCCCCACGTTGGGCGCCAAAAAGAACTGTCGTGGTTTAACCCACAGCCAGACAGCTTGTTACCCACTCCCCCCCTTCTTGCCCTCCCCCTACTCCTGGGGGAACGGAGAGGAGAATCAAAAAGAAATGCAACTCCCACGGGTTGAGATAAGAACAGTTTAGTAACTAAGGTATAACACAAATCACTACTGCTACCACCAATAATAGTAATGATATAGGAAATAACAAGGGAAGAGAATACAACACCCCATCACCAGGCGACCGATAACTTGCCCCCCAGCCCGATCAAGCACCAACCGATACCTCCTCCAACCCTGCAGTCCACCTAGTCCTTCCGGCTAACTCCCAGTTACCTCCTGGGCATGACGTGCTGTGGTATGGAATACCTCTTTGGTCAGTTTGGGTCAGGTGTCCTGTCTCTGCTTCCTCCCGGCTCCCCTCCTCCCTGGCAGAGCATGAGGCCCACAAAGTCCTTGGCCAAACCAAAACATCATTGTTTTTCAGCTCTGTTCCCAGCTGAAAGTCAAAACACAGCACTGCACCAGCTACCAAGAAAGAGAAAAATGACTGCCACTGCTAAACCCAGGACAGTGATCTTGTTTTTTCAGTGCTGAACTTGTGTTTTTGCTGTTAGTACAACTACACTTGCCCTGCGCCACAGAAGCCACTAGAAAGGCACATGCCCAAGTAGCTAAAATCTCTGTAGAGAGGGTTTAGGCAGGAGAAGAAGCTGATCTATGACGTGTGCTTTCCCCGTGTGTCTGCAGTGTAGGTTTCAGGCTGAGCTGGGACCATGAGCCCAGCTGCCCTCCAAGGAAGGCAGCACTGGGGCAACTTCAGGAGGGGCCACAGTGCAGTTGCTGGTCTAAAAGATGGATATTCCTGGTCCAGGCCAAGCTCTTGTGTGCCAAGACTGAATGAGACTTCATTGAGAATAATGGGCTGGAGATATCTAATTCCCTTTATGGGAATCTGAGTGCTTTTGGGAGGCAGTGGATGCTGGAGAGAGGTGTGTGTTTGGAAAGGAGTGAAACGAGGTGTTTGTACTGACCTGCTTTCCTTTCAATAGTTTTGCTCCGAATTTATACCAAAAAGATCTTGCTCCTAAGTGTAAACAGAAACAAAACAACAAGTGAGGGCAGACCCTCTCCACATAGCCCCAGCAAACAGGAAAGAGCCTAAAGAGAACCACATGAAATCTTTGTCAAGCCAAATACAACAGTGTATACATTTAGCAATTCTAGTTTCCATTAGGGAATGCCATAGTAATGTAGCGGTGCCAAATTCATAGTGCTTGCTCTAAGGCAGAGAAACTAGCCATCTATCACCATGCCAAATAAGTCATGGTGGGGTTTAACTGTGCACCACAGCATATCGTGAAAGTGCAATGCAGAAACATTTTCAAGTCAGAAAATCCATCCCATCCTCAAAGGTATCTTTCAACAAGTGTAATCAAGGTGAAATAAAGGCATCAGCAAAGCCGTAAATGTAAAACTGTGTGATGTGCGATTGGCCTGTGTGATTAGCAGATCTTTATTTTAAAAAGATAAATGATTTGTGATAACTTAAACTAAGAACAGGGTAAGGAGCTTGAATGAAGCTGATCAGGGAGTTAGAGATGGACAAAAGAACTGCAGAGTTAGTTTAGTAAAAAATTATCCTGGTTAATGGAATGTTCTCTCTATATGGGGTGATGTTCAGTAACTGAAGCAGAAGAAATCATAATGTCTAACTTGCAGTGGGAGAGAGAGGACCAAAAGGAAAACAAAGCAGTACATCAAAGTAAGCAGTAACTCCAGAATGAGATTTCTGTATTTTTTTATGATATGAAAGTACTGCCTGTAGCAAAAAATAACTGGTTTATTAAGCTCAGGCTAGCATCAGATGCGAAGAAGAGGTAACAGTTCACAACCTGAAAAGCCATTATCAGATATGTAATAGGACATCACTGAATATCCTAGGCTACAGACATCCTTTTGGCTTTCTGCATGAGAGAAAAGTGGAGCTGAAGTCAAATAAAACTGATGTTCCTTAGTGATGGAAATCCAATGTCACTGGGCAGTTTAAGTTACTGGAGGAGTGTGCAGGAGAAACACGTGTGTTGAAGAGCCAGGTGATATAAACACAGGCAATGATGCTTTGAGCAAAGACAAATGAATTCATGAAGCTGGTGACACCAACTGTGAAAGTGATTTATAGGAAAGACTCCTAAGCCAAGGCAACCAAAAAAAGGAGAGCAAAGGAGTCAATACACTAAAAGATCATTAGATATTTTTTCTTTGTCTTTAGAACATGAGTACACACAGTTTGAAACGCTTCAGCCTTCTGTGCTGTGGGTGTTTAGAACCAAATCCCAACAGCTCCTGTGAGCTGGTCTGTGGTGATCAGCTGCTGACCAGGCCACGGGGAGAAGCTCCAGGAGCTGGAGGTGAGTGTGGAGCTGTGGCTTCCCAGTGTTGGGAGGTTGTGCTGGCATCGAAATTCTCTGCTCTTGACAGCTGCACTGTGCGCAGTGGGAGCAGGGGCTGGGGCAGGGTGCTGCTGTGCTGTAATGGAGATGTGTGCACAGGATTGGTTACAGGAGATAAGGGGCAAAAGCTCTTTTGGTGGTGAAATGAATGGAATCAGAGGTTTCATTGCCTCGGATAATTATGGTGAGAGTGGGGCTGATGGTGGTGCAGGGGGACAGGCAGGTAGAGCAGAGTGTCATTTCCCAGCTGCCTGGTGGAGTTGTGAAGTCAAAATGTGCTGTGGAAGCAAAGGGCTGTGAATAAACTAGAACAGGGCTGGGATCCTGAGTCTCTGCATTGCTCATTTCTTTCTAACGAGCAGTCGACTTGCTGAGGAAACCAATAACTCTCCTGGCAGCTTAAAAGTATTACTGGAGGCTTGAAGCTGTGTAAACGTCCCAAGTAAGTTCTGTGTGCAGTCCTGCCCTCCCCATCCCACATCCCCAAATCCATCCCTGATAGAACATCTCTTAGATACTCTATGGGCTGCCTGAGATTTTACAGCCAGTGCACAGTTCTGCCCAAGTTGTTCTCAGATACTAGATACTAAACCAAACAGCACCTTAAAACAAGTATGGAGGTCCTGAGATGATCAGTGAAGAGTGGTAGGTATTTTCTACTGAGGGTGGTTACAATTTAGTCCTTTTTCTGTACAACCGAGCCATGTCGCTTATTTAAGTGGTGAGGCAATGAGAAAGCTTTTGACAGGACATAGTCTTAGACTTCCTAACGGGAATTGTTGGTTAGCATGGCAGAGAAGGCTTTGCTGCAGCAGAGCACGCTCTGCGGTGATAGAAGCAGATGGTTTACAAACTTACTGAATCAGAACTGATTATTGACTTGCAATCCTCTAACATCAGTGCCGAGTGATAATGTACTGTACTGCTTGTTACAGAGTAAATAGCTCTTTTTGTATTACTTGCTTTCTTGCATATTGGCTACTAGCAGGGAAAGTAGAATCTAGGGCTAATATCTTGAAGCAGTAAACAAATTGCACAGGGGGAGCACCAGTGAAGTGCTGCAGAGTACTTGCTGGTGTTTCTAACGTCTGCCACTGTCAAAAACTCCAAATCAGAAGTTCACAGTTTTCCCAGTACCAGATGTAGTCAGAGCCCTGTTGCTTTACCATTGACTTTCAATACATCCAACTAGTTTAGCATAATACTAAATACGTTCTATTTTAGCAGAACTCGAGGTCACAGGAGTTTTAGCAGCCACTGAGCATTTAGTGAAGTACTCACTTCAATGTTGTTTCACTGCCTAATTTATTCTCTTGGCCTGAAGGAAAAAAAAAATGCTAGGTTAAAATTGCAGCTAGAAGCAGGTGTGATATTATAATTCAAGGTGACTGTGTAGTATGTTTAAATAAACATGCAGTAAATGTTTTGCCTCTTGTATTCTGGTAGCTTTTAATAGCTTCTTAGTGCAGACTGGGGGAATGGAGACCATTATCTCCTGACAAGGTTGTTTTCACTCAATCTGCTGTTCTTCTAAGAAAACAGACTTCTTGCAAGTCAGTGTCATCCCCTGCCATGAGTTACACACGAGCCTGGGAATGTGGGAACATCAATAGTGTTTTCACTGACAGTTTAATTGAGTTTTTGATCACTGCCTTTTCCACAGGTCAGACTCTCGGACTGGCTGGTGCTTATCCAATCTGTGAGTTGCCCTGTTGCATGGCGTTATCTCAGTGTATGTTCCTGGGGCTGTGGTATGGTCCAAGGAGCAGCACGGTCTGGTAGATGGGGATGGTTCGGTGGCCAGAGCACTGGCTCTGTGGGTGCCTCTCCCCAGCTCTTCTCTCGTTCCCAGCCTGTGAAGCCCCCAAAGGGCATGCCCACATACAGCTCCAGGTCTGATAGGTGAACAGCTTGTTCTGCCTATTGCAGGCACCGGAGGGGTGATGTAGCACTGAGGAAATGGTGAGGAGAGGAGGAAAAACCAAAGGTATTCCAAGTATGAAAGGATCTGTCTTTTCACAATTCTAATGTAAGATGAGGAGCAGGGTCTTTTGATCTTGCTGTATGAACTCTTCTCTGGCTTTCAACTAGGGTGTTTTTGTTTACAGCTAGCTCAGGAAGGCAGAGTAACCTATCTGCTGTGTGCCAAAGTGAACACATACAAGTTACTAGGGTATATCAGTAACTATATTTACTGATAAGGTAATAACACAGCAAAGCAAGTAATAAAAGATTTTATGGCAAATCTGAATGGCAGTGGATTAAAGTTCAGGAGGATTGGGGATTAAGGGATTTCATCTGGTCAAGGTAGATAGTGACCACTAAACTGTCTCCTGGGAGACTGGCTGAGCCTTGACTAATAGGAGCCTGTTTGTGTCTGTATGAATTAACATACCTTGTTTTTCTGAATCAAATGCAGTCTCAAGAAATTCTAAATTGTGGTTTCCTCTTCCCTGCCTCACTCCTCCGCCACCTTCTCCCTCTGCCTTGCCTTCCTTGATTCTGCCTATGGGCTTATAAGTGGGAAATGGAACTCAATTGACTGCTTCTGCTATATTTGAAATGGTGACATACCTAAATCCATTTCTGCAGCGGAAGATAATGAATGCCACCTCATTAGTAAGGTACATCGCCATCAGCAACGTCCATCCTATTTTCCTGTTGTTGCCTTTCCTACAGTGAGTGCAGTATAGGCAAGGAAGGGGAAAACTTGAAAAACGCTTTGTGCATAAATCCATCTCTCTCTCTTGTTGTGAATTTGGTGTGCTAGCATTTATAGTACTGGTTGGTTGTGCTAATCAGGGTGCTGCAGAAAAACTTTCCCTACTACAGGTACCACACTAATAAACCCCAATGCAACTTTTAAAACAAGTGTTGATTCATTTAGAATCATAGAATAGTTAGGATTGGAAAGGACCTTAAGATCATCCAGTCCCAACCCCCCTGCCATGGGCAGGGACACCTCACACTAAAACATGTCACTCAAGGCTCTGTCCAGCCTGACCTTGAAAACCACCAGGGATGGAGCATTCACAACTTCCTTGAGCAACCCATTCCAGTGCCTCACCACCCTAACAGGAAAGATTTTCTTCCTTATATCCAATCTAAACTTCCCCTGGTTAAGTTTGAATCCGTTACCCCTTGTGCTATCACTACGGTCCCTAATGAAGAGTCCATCCCCAGCATCCCTATAGGCCCCCTTCAGATACTGGAAGGCTGCTATGAGGTCTCCACGCAGCCTTCTCTTCTCCAGGCTGAACAGCCCCAACTTTCTCAGCCTATCTTCATATGGGAGGTGCTCCAAGCCCCTGATCATCCTCATGGCCCTCCTCTGGACTTGTTCCAACATTTCCATGTCCTTTTTATGTTGAAGACACTAGAACTGCACACAATACTCCAGGTGAGGTCTCACAAGAGCAGACTAAAGGGGCAGGCTTGCCTCCTTCGACCTGCTGGTCACAGTCCTTTTGATGCAGCCCAGGATACAGTTGGCTTTCTGGGCTTCAGGTGCACACTGAAGCCGGCTCATGTTCATTTTCTCATTGACCAGCACCCCAAGTCCTTCTCCACAGGGCTGCTCTGAATCTCTTCTCTGCCCAGCCTGTAGCTGTGTCTGGGATTGCTCTGACCCAGGTGTAGGACCTTGCACTTGGCATGGTTAAACTTCATGAGGTTGGCATCAGCCCACCTCACAAGCGTGTCAAGGTCCCTCTGGGGACCCAGCTCTTTATCCACTGAGTGGTCCATCCATCAAATTGATGTCTCTCCAGTTTAGAGACAGGGATGTCATGCAGGACATTCTCAAATGCTTTGCACAAGTCCAGGTAGATGACATCAACTGCTCTACCCCTGTCCATCAGTTCTGTAGCCCCATCACGGAAGGCCACCAAAATGGTCAGGCAGGATTTCCCCTTAGTGAAGCCATGCTGGCTGTCACCAAGCACCTTGTTGGTTTTCATGTGCCTTAGCATGCCTTCCAGGAGAATCTGCTCCAAGATTTTGCCAGGCACAGAGGAGAGACTGACTGCTCTGTAGTTCCCAGACCTTAAGTGTTCCTTAAGTTCCCAGACACTAAGACCTTAAGAATTCTTAAGTGCATCTTTTTCGAGCCATGTCATTTTTTTGGAAGTGCACTGGGATTTCTTTTAAGTGCATCTTGACTTCTAATAAATACATCAAAAGTGCTTTAAAATACATCATAGCTAATTTTGCTGTCATCCAAATCCATCACTTTTTATTACCTTTTAGCTAACTCACCTTTTTTTCAGAACAGAGAGGAAATGGTTCAGATCTCTAAATGTTTTTCTTTCAGTTTTCCTGGTTGTCAATGTTTAGGGGAAAAGATTACTCCCCAAAAGATCTGCTGTATATGAACCTTAAAGGAAAGAACAGAAATGTGTTCCCTATGGCACCTGGGCTGACTGGACTATAATATACCTAAAGATACCAGGTAAGATGGCAATACCAGAGCATCTTACAGAGCACTGTGGCAGTGTAGGAAACCAACTTTACATGGCTGCTGATTGCTGCAGTGGAGAGGTCCAGGACTAAAAAACAGCCCCGAGCAGCACTGGTAGCTAACCTGGACTTTGTTGCATGTGGGCTCTTCAATGCTGGTTATGGAGGAAGAGAAATACCTGTGATTCCTACTCAGATTTTTGGACCTTTGATGGCATCCAGGTAATCCTTGGCAAGTATGACATAATGTGTAAAAATCATTCTCCTGCTTAATCCTCTTCAGTGTTGTCATGGTTTAACCACAGCCACCAACTAGGTACCAAAACATCAGTGTGTTATCGGCATTATTACCAGACTGAGCCCGAACCACAGCACTGTACTACTAGGAAGAAAATTAATGCTGTCCCAGCCCTGGTGCCAATGTTTAATGGGTAGGGATTGTAAACAATATGAGAAATTGGAACATTGAGATGTTAATTGAATGGGAGAATCTTCACGTGGCTTAAAAATTACTGAAGTTGTTTGAGGGTTTTTTTCTAACCTGTGGTAAGTTTTGGATTGTCAAAACAACTATCATAAAAAAAAAAAGAAATTAAGGTGATTTCTAGCTGAGTAACTTTTCACTCAAACCTCTGAGAAAAATCCCTAGCTTATGACAGCACAAGCCACAGCTCCCTTTGCTCCAGCACTGAGACAGGTGTACAGAATTGTGCTGGTTTAAGAAATAATCTGAGTAAGTGCCTTTCCCTGTCTGCACACCTAAAACATATCTCCAAGGCACATCTGTGAGATTTCCCATTCCTTGTCCTCTCAGAGCATTGTAATCTGTTCCATTGTTCAAAAGAGGAGGAGGAAAAACTTGATTTCCTGGAAAAGGGTGAGGCAGTGAGTTCAGAGCTGTCATCCGGGGCTTGCCATCTTTGCTCTTACTGGCCAGGCTGAAGAGCTGCAGGTTTCTGAGCTGTTGCAAGCAGCATTGACAGTGGATATGAACTCTGGTAGACAGGGAGTTGTATGTCAGGAATGAGTTGCTGCTGCACAGTGCTTTTCCAGGCTCAGTCCTCAGGAGCCTGGTTTCAGTATATAGGAGCATGCATGTGAGAGGGGAAGGGAAGATGGCAGTGGGATTGCTTGGCAGGAGCTGGACGCCCACACTGATTTGTGCTAACCAGTTTGGGAGGTGCTCTGCCTGCAGCCATGGGGCTTGTCACCTACAGGGAGAAGCTGCTTTACCAGGCGTTGAGCCACATGGTGCCTGGCAGCATTCCAGTGTCATCCCACTGTTGAGATAAGGATTTCCACATATGAAGCAGGCAGCAGCTTTAATGGAAGGTATTTTATCACAGGGAGCTTTGAAGTTATTCTATTATCCTGTAGTTATACGAGTATGATGTATGATATCCTGTAACGTGCAGCATGCTACAGTTGTGGTGACAGTAAAGCACTGTTTCTTCAACATACAGATAAGATGCGACAGTAACTGAGATTTCCAGATCTCAGAGATGCTTCTGAAATGTCCCTGGATTACCTGACTTGCTCGATATATGAGAAAGTCAGAGTAAAGTGTGAGGTACCGGGACTAAGTACCTGGAAATGGCGGCCTGAGGGTGGTAAAGCACGATCTGATCAGCATTCAGTGTCAGCACTGGCAAATGAGGGAGAACAGAAGCTCACAGAGCAACAGACAGATGAAAGGGTGCTGCTTCCTACCTGTCCTTCAGCCTCTCCTCCCTCATGACCGCTCTGCAGCACTGGCAGCCACTCAGGAGCAGCGCAGTGACCAGAGGTATACCAGGTGAAAGTGGCCTGTGGGTCGGGACCCTGTGGGGCACATGGGTACCATCAGGTCAAAGCCAGGCTCTGATGCCCAGCCGCTCCTTCATTGGAGGTAAGGAGAGGACAAAAGATGGTGGGACACCTCCCAGCCTGGCATCCTGCTGAGAGGAGCCAGCCAGCAAACCCCAGCACTCCTGGTTAGAGGTGGTATGAGACATACCTAAAAGGGCTACATGAAAGCTGGAGAGAGGCTTTGGACAAGGGCCTGTAGGGACAGGACAAGGGGGAATGGCTTTAACCTGACAGAGGGGAGACTGAGATGAGATCTTAGGCAGAAGCTCTTCCCTGTGAGGGTGCTGAGGCACTGGCACAGGGTGCCCAGAGAAGCTGTGGCTGCCCCATCCCTGGCAGTGTTCAAGGCCAGATTGGACACAGGGGCTTGGAGCAACCTGGTCTAGTGGCAGGTGTCCCTGCCCATGGCAGGGGGTTGGAACGGGGTGAGCTTTAAGGCCCCTTCCAGCCCAAAACATTCACAATTCCCTGATTCTATGAAGCTGAAGAAGCCAAGTGCTAACCCTGCATCCGGCTGAAATCAGGGTAGAGCTGTTGAAGCAGGGGTACTCTCAGTGTTTGCAGTGTCCTCAGTCTGTCTGGAAAAGGCTTTGTTAAGGCACACAGGTGCTTTCTGTGTAAATGTGAAGGTAAAAACTGCAGTGTCTTTTGTTTTGAACTATAGAATCTTTTTTTTTACCGTTAGTTTTTAAATCTAGTAGCTGCAGCTTTGACTTGCTGGTGGCAGACAGAGGCCGTGCTTTGTGCAGAATGATTATTTATTTATTTTGTGAGTTGGATCCAATTTCACATTTATTTTTCATAGTTTGTTTGCTTAGTAGCTCTGCAATGAGACAGTGATTACTTAAATCAGTTGTACATAAATTCAAAGACTTGTTCTTCATTTTAGATGTTCAGACTTAATTGGATTTAAATCAGATTAAAAAGTGACTTCAGAAGGGAAAATACCCCCAAGCATGAGGAGATGGTTACTTTCTTTAACTTATCAAGTAAATGGCAGTAGAGATTTCAATCTTTATGACATTTATTCCCTGTAACAGCTTACAATTCTGTTTAACTTTTAAAGCAAATACTTATCTATTAAAATGTTAACAGGGCAGAGTAGGAGGGAACCAAACCAGTAACTTATCTTCCTCAGAATAATCTATTTTCTAGTCCAGAGTATTTTCTTCAGGTTGTAATAAATTTTGAACTTAAACATTATGAAAGCAGGTCATTCTATGAGTTTATTAAATGTATTAAATGCTGTGAAAATCACATCATGCAAGCTCTATTAAGACCGTGGAAGATACTCTGTTTCTTTCCTAGGAGATGCCCTGGAAGATCCAGATAGTTTCTCCATTGGGGTTTAAGGGACCACCAGAGATTTTATTTACAGCCCTCCGGCACATATTCATGAATATGAATTACTGAGTAATGAAGAGCAGGGCTGGAAGAGTTTCAATGAAGAGGGAGTAGTTTCAATGCTATGGCAGTAGTTTGGGCTCTCCAGAAACAATGTCCATGAACCCAGCAGAGGAAGATCCTTGCAGAGGAGCAGAGAGCACAACTGGATCGTGACTGTCAGCACAGATGATGCTGTGGGGCAATGCATTTTGCTGCCTGGCCTTTTGCCTAGTTTACTCAATTTGAGCATTTTTAGATAGGCATTTGGACAAACAGGCCAGTCACAGCATCAGCTGCCTGCTGCCTTCCAGGATCCTCATAATGCAGAAGGACTTCATACAAAATCAGGTACTTACCCACATGGAGGCAGGATGAATGTATAGGTTCTGGAGGGCAGAGCAGAGGTTTGTATCCAGATAATTCCCCATCTGGAATGATAAAAGGCTGAGGAATTCAAGACATCTCCCCCAGAGGGTGTGTTCGCTAAGGGGCTTGAGCTTGACAAAGAGCACTGCTACAGAGATGGGAACAGGCAAAAGAAATAACAACCACTGACTCCAAAAGCCTATGCTCATCTTTCCCATCAATTATTTAGACAAGAAAGGTTTACATGAAAATGAATCATTAAATTTTGAGTTGCTTCTTTACATCCCTAATGAGGTATCTGCACCAAATGCAAACAGAGAAAGAGGACAGGGTAAGAAATCATCCTTAATACACAAAAGGAGAAATAATATTTTAATGAAACTGTAAAGCTTATTTCTTCTTTCCAATGAAGGGTTACTGTCAGTGACCTAGAATAGAGCTTTATATGCCAAACATGAAACCTCTTGTTTCATCCAGCATCATTGACGTTGGATATTAGAAACTGTGGTCTGGATTTTGCTCTATTCCATAAACCGGTAAATTTTGGTACCAAAATAATTTTCATACAGTCAGGGGCTTGTCTTTTAAATGGATGCACCCAGAAGTGTCACGGTAGATAGTAAATTTCAATATTTCCACATTCTGTATTGTTCAAATCCATTTTGTCAAGTGTATTTCTTGACAGAGGAGATTGAGTCTGAGACTAAGCCTACAAAAACCAACTGAATTGGTAATTTTCACATTATTGTAAATTGCTGTGATTCTATCGTTGACCTAAAAGTGCTGGGGAAGGGCTTTTCTAAATTCAATTACTTTTAACTTGCTGGTGGATCTTTTTGAAGCCTCGTGTGTGATGGAATCTCCTCCAAAGGCATACTGTGTCCTATGTCTGTGAATATAAAGCACTGAAGTAATGGTAAGCATCTCTACAACAAAATAACTTCCATAAGTTGTGCTGCCTGATAGGTTCCAACTCCTTCCTTTAAAGTTGATTTCACTTTAATATAGGTTTGTCTTGCCGTTTCCCTTCTGTATTTCACCAGATTGGTACCTATAGTGCATCGGAGGGAAGACAAACATTAAGTCAATACCACTTGTTGTAGTTGCCCATATTTCAAAAGGGAAAAAGGTTTATTTGCCTTGTGCGGCAACCTGTGAGCTCCTGAGGTTCATTAATTACTTGAGAAGTAACTAAGTTCCGATGTTTTGTTCTTGGATTTGTCACTTGTTGCCTATTTCCAATTCAGTTGGTAATTCAACCTCTGCCTCTTGCAGGAGTGAGCTCTGTGGGAGACCATATATGGGCTTTTCCAGCCTGGGGCACAACTGTGCAAGGAACAGAAGGGGTTTTGCTGCTTGCTCTCGTAAATGGCAACACACAGCTTCAGGAGCACAGGTCACGTATGTGTGTGGGTTGTGTCTGGGGGGACCTCGCCAAGCATTGCACTGACACAGGCCAAAGTACATCTTTTACTGATACCAGGGTGGGCTTCTTGGGCATGGATGCAACTGGCCTTGCAGTAGTTGCAGCTCTCACTGAGAGGCATAAGGAGTGTTCATGGGCAGCCAGCCAGGTTGTAGCCATGGAGAGGAAATTGCAGCCCACTTGTCTGCTGCCTTCCATCAGAAGGGAAACACCATTAGATGAGGAAGCTTCACTAATGAGGACGGAAGTTCTCTTCACTTCACTTTATTACTGCTTTTGGGGGGGTAGGGTGTGGAAATATTAGATTTAGAAGATACTATCTCTGCATTTTTATCTCTACTTAAAACAGTACAATGGAAAATTATCTCCATAAACTGCTGTTTTTTCACTTCATAAATTATTTTACCACCCAAAGCAGATGCCACACAAAGAGCTGTGGTTGGGAAGCATGGAGTTATTTATCTTGGTCAAAATATCTCAGTTAAAAAGCTATCAGTAGGAGATAATAATAATAAATACATATGACATTTGGCCAGAGGAATACAAGTTTATACTAAAGAGAATACATTTCTGAAAGAATAATTGTAACTAATTAGGAATCTCCAGTTATGCCGAGAGTGATAAGAAAGTGAAATCAAATTTAATTATGCAAGGCCCCAGTTGTGCCAAAGGTGTTATAAAGAATATCTTTATGGAGATGTTCAGTGTAAGAAACTGGCTGATGCTATTATTAGCACGTTCAGTTGCACATTTTCTTTTTATCAGCTTAAAGTTTAATGATGGTATTTGTAGGGCTAATTAGCAGGAATCTCCATGGCATTCACTGGGAGAGTCACCAAAAAGGCATCCATATTTGTAACAGGATGTTATTGGTAACTCCAAAGTAGCTTTGCCTAAATTCGTTCTATTAAGTCTAAGCACTCAATACAAAGAAGTGGAAATATCTTATAATAGCATAATCTTGTAAGTATCTTTATACATAGAAGTGGAAATATCTGTGATCATATGCCCACGGTTCCCTTGGAAGCATAAATGGTGAGCATTGAGCCTTCGTTCCTGCATGCTAGCAGAGGACTGCTGGCCAGCATCAGAATTTACTGCAGTGAGTTCAGCACTGTGCTGGGAAATGCTCTCCAGAGGGATATCGTGAGTGATAGGAATGGTCTAGAGGCTGGTAACAGGGAAACATTGGCAGGAAGGAAGCAAACAGTCAGTAGTCATGTGTTCCTCAGAGCCAGCTTTCTAGGAGTGTTGAGAAAGAAATGTAACTGCTCAGAGTAACCCAAGATACAAACCAATGCGCAGCATGGATTTCCACATCCCTGAGGAAAATGAGTCGGGCTGGTTAACCCAGAGCATGAGCAGAGGGCTTTTCCAGTCACACTCACTGTCCCCTCATCTTGGAAATCACCGTCTTCTGTAGAGAAGATGGATCTTAGGTACCAGTGTAGTCATGGAGAAGCACTGATCACGAAAAATAGGCTGTGATATTAGAGAGATGTGGAAAGACTTGATGAACCCACACTCTCTCCCCCCCCCCCCCCCCCCATGTTTGCAATTGATGCAGCAGTCAGGTTTGGTTTCTGGGTTGGGCTGAGCTGACAAAACCATTTTCCTATCCTTTCCTGCAGCTGTTTTCCCTGCCACAGCCTCTCTGGAGGTGATGCTGACGATGTGAATAAGTGAAGCTTTTGAATACGTGCAAATCTTCCCACTGACTTCATCAGGCCTGTGAGGGAAAGTCTTTTCTAATCCGGTATAAGACCTTTTCTTCCCAAGGGCACTGTGTGATTCTCAGCCCCAGAGGTGACTTTTCTACCAGTAATAATCCCTGAAGACCACAGCCAGGCAGTTTTGTCTTTAAACCCTCCTGGCCTGGCACGCCGGCCCCCTCAGGCTTCTCCCCATCTCCCTTAAGATAACCACAAGGCACCATCTCTCTGGGTGCCACTCCTCTCTCCTGTTTCACCAGGTCATGCTGAAGCCTTTAGTCCTGGGGCTGTTGCAGGGTTGACTTGCAACTGAGGGCAGGAAGAGGCTGCAGGCACAGCAGCAGCACTGTGTGCCATGGCCAGGCAGGGATTGATCCCACTCATCTGACATGTCATTTGGCTCTTGTGCAGTGTGGTGGGTACAGCTGAGAGCCTTGGTGTTCAGTGCCTCTGATTTGAGGAGTGGCACGTCCCTCAAACAGATTTTGACAGAGAAAGGAAGTGTGCTGTGCATCCAGCCTTGACTGGCATGTTCCTGAGGTTTGCACACAAGCATCTGGCGCGGGAAGGCAGCAGGGGAAGGCAGCAAAGCAGCAGTGTTTCTCCAGGCAGCATTGGGAAAGAAGGGATTATTCCTGCTGCTGAGAGTGACTAGAACCTGGGTGGGGTTCACTTCTAACTGCTCAATGTACACCCATGTGCCACTGAACTAGGCGCTCTGGGCTTCCCTCAGTCTGGAGGTGATCAGGTATTTTTAGGCATGATTCACCTGCCCTGTTTCAGTTCTCTGTTTTAGTGCGTGATGAATCGTATGATGTCCATTAACTTTAAGGACAGTCTAATCCAAGTAGCTCAGAAGTGGACTTCTTAACTGCTTTATTCGGATCAGTTCTACCCCAGTCTGCCAAGGTCTTTAAAGCACCAGCTACCTTCCTGAGGCAAATAGCAAAAGAGAGACAGTGAAGAAACCTGCCTTTGGCTTTGCTTTTCCCAGGTAGCAGCATCTCTTCAGGTGTGACTTTGGCAGCCAAGCTTGAATTTGCGGTCATTTTGTACCTTCAAAATTGTTGCTCGTCCTCATCTAGGAGCCATGCAGTCTTCACCTGTACAACCTCCATCCAGTTCACAGAATCATAGAATCCCAGGCTGGTTTGGATTGAAAAGGACCTTAAAGCTCATCCAGTTTCAACCCCCTGCCATGGGCAGGGACACCTTCCACTAGACCAGGTTGCTCTAAGCCCCTTACAACCTGGCTTTGAACAGGGGCGATACTGTTGTGGGGGTCTGTTACAGGCCACCGGATCAGGGTGAGGAAGTTGACGAGACCTTCTACAGGCAGCTGACAGCGGCCTCACAGTCACAGGCCATGGTCGTCGTGGGGGATTTTAACTTCCCTGATGTTTGCTGGAAGGACTACTCGGCAACCCAGCCGCAGTCCAGGAGGTTCCTCCAGTGTATGGATGATAACTTCCTCATGCAAATGGTGGATGAGCCAACCAGGAGAGGTGCGCTGCTGGATCTCATCCTCACTAACAAGGAGGGTCTGGTTGAAGGAGTGAAGGTTGAGGGCTGCCTTGGTTGCAGCGACCACGAGATGGTAGAATTCAGGATCTTGTCTGGTAGGGTCAGTAGAATAGCAAGTAGAATCGCAACCCTGGACTTTAGCAGGGCAAACTTTGGCCTCTTCAAGCGATTGCTAGGGGAAATCCAGTGGGCTAGGCTGCTTGAAGGGAAAGGGGCCCAAGATAGTTGGTTGACGTTCAAGGACTGCTTTTTCCGAGCTCAAGATCGGAGCATCCCGACACGTAGGAAGTCGAGGAAGAGGGTCAGGAGACCTGCGTGGTTAAATAGGGAATTGCTCGGTATGCTCAAGTGGAAGAGGAGAGTTTACAGGTCATGGAAAGAAGGGCTGGCCACTTGGGAAGAATATAAGGCTGCTGCTTGAGGATGTAGGAAAGCTGCTAGGATGGCTAAGGCCTCCTTGGAATTAAAGCTGGCGAGAGGGGTCAAGGACAGCAGAAAGAGCTTTTTCAAATACATGGCAGGTAAAACTAACACCAGAGGCAATGTAGGCCCGCTGATGAACGGGACGGGTGCCCTGGTGACAGAAGATACAGAGATGGCAGAGTTACTGAATGACTTCTTTGTCTCTGTCTACTCTGCTGGAGGCAGTCCTGAAGAGCCCTGTACCGCTGAGACCCCGGATGAAGATAGGTCAATGGAGCGGTCTGCCTTAGTCGATGAGGAATGGGTTAAAGATCAGTTGAGCAATCTGGATATCCATAAATCCATGGGTCCAGATGGGATGCACCCGCGGGTGCTGAGGGAACTGGCTGAGGTCATAGCTAGACCGCTCTCCATCATCTTTACCAAGTCTTGGGAAACGGGAGAGGTGCCTGAGGACTGGAGGAAAGCAAATGTCACTCCTGTCTTCAAAAAGGGCAAGAAGGAGGACCCGGGTAACTATAGACCGGTTAGCCTCACCTCCGTTCCTGGGAAAGTGATGGAACACCTTATCCTTGGTGCCATCTTAAGGCATATCAAGGATAAGAGGGTTATGAGGGGCAGTCAACATGGCTTCACCAAGGGGAAGTCGTGCTTGACCAATCTTGTAGCCTTTTATGAGGAAATAACGCGGTGGATGGATGATGGTAGAGCGGTGGATGTGGTCTACCTCGACTTCAGCAAAGCGTTTGACACGGTCTCCCACAGCATCCTTGCGGCTAAATTGAGGAAGTGTGGTCTGGATGATCGGGTAGTGAGGTGGACTGTGAACTGGCTGAAGGAGAGAAGCCAGAGAGTTGTAGTCTATGGGGCGGAGTCTAGTTGGAGGCCTGTATCTAGTGGAGTGCCTCAAGGGTCGGTACTGGGACCAGTATTATTTAATATATTCATCAACGATTTAGATGAGGGAATTGAGTGTACTATCAGCAAGTTTGCTGATGACACTAAGCTGGGAGGGGTGGCCGACACGCCGGAAGGCTGTGCTGCCATCCAGAGGGACCTGGACAGGCTGGAGAGCTGGGCGGGGAATAACTTGATGAAATATAACAAGGGAAAGTGTAGAGTCCTGCATCTGGGCAGGAACAACCCCAGGTTCCAGTATAGGCTGGGGAACGACCTGTTAGAGAGCAGTGTAGGGGAGAGGGACCTGGGGGTCCTGGTGGACGACAGGGTGACCATGAGCCGACACTGTGCCCTTGTGGCCAAGAAGGCCAATGGCATCCTGGGTTGTATTAGAAGGGGGGTGGTTAGTAGGTCAAGAGAGGTCCTCCTTCCCCTCTACTCAGCCCTGGTGAGACCTCATCTGGAATATTGTGTCCAGTTCTGGGCCCCTCAGTTTAAAAAGGACAGGGACCTGCTGGAGAGAGTCCAGCGCAGGGCAACTAAGATGATTAAGGGAGTGGAGCATCTCCCTTATGAGGAAAGACTGAGGGAGCTGGGTCTCTATAGTTTGGAGAAGAGGAGATTGAGGGGTGACCTTATTAGTGTATATAAATATATAAAGGGGGAGTGTCACGAGGATGGAGCCAGGCTCTTCTCAGTGGCAAACAATGAAAGGACAAGGGGTAATGGGTACAAATTGGAGCACAAGAGGTTCCACTTAAACCTGAGAAGAAACTTCTTCTCAGTGAGGGTGACGGAACACTGGAACAGGCTGCCCAGGGAGGTTGTGGAATCTCCTTCTTTGGAGACATTCAAGACCCGCCTGGACACGTTCCTGTGTAACCTTATCTAGGTGTTCCTGCTCCGGCAGGGGGATTGGACTAGATGATCTTTTGAGGTCCCTTCCAATCTCTAACCTACTGTGATACTGTGATACTCCAGGAATGGAGTTATGTGAATTTTAAAAACAGAATCCTGGCTCCACTGAAATAAACTATTTTATTGTGTTTTATTTTGTTTTATTTTATTATTTTTTATTATTTTAGTTTTATTTGTCTCTGGGTTTTGCTTATTAGCAGTATTTGTAGTTCAGTATGAAGGTCTCAGTGCTTGCCCTACAGGCCACACAGGGTTGTGTCAAGGCTGAGGAACGAGCCATTCTTGATAAATTTGGTGTCTAGTAGAACTGGGGCTGAACTTCTTGTTTCCAGGTCTTGCTTGTAGCCTGAATGTCAGTGCATCTCTTCCTTCCCTTGCACTGTAATCTTCAGGACTTAGCACTGACTTGTTTTATCCCTTCTTACACCATACAGTTGTCAGTGGCCTAAAACTCTGCTTGATATGTTTTTTTTGATCTCATTCCTGGCCCATGTGTCCATCTCTGCTGTCTAATGATGGAATAGCCATGAGCTCTGGGAGCTGTCATCCCTAAACTCAGTCTGACTGAATCCAATACCTGCACTAAACTGCTCAAATATCTGTATACTCACACACACACAGGATGGGTTTCCACTTGCTGTTTTCCCGGCTAACACAGTGAATCCTGGCTGGACTGAGCACATTGAATCCACTTTCTCCTGCTCACCATTTGCATTCTGTTCTCAGCCCGTCATTCCAAGATAACTGAAGAACTTGGTCTGTACAAGGTTGGGATCAGCATTTAGATGGATTTTAGTCTTTGGATGAAGGGTGAGCACTTATCTGCATGGAAAGAATTTCTTCTCTAGAGAAGTGCAGATGTAGGATGCAGAGTATCCAGTATTATCAGCCTGAGCTCAGGGCGTATGTTTGGCTGCTGTGTTGGAGCACAGCAAGGCTGCAGCCCCCAGGAACTCTGCCTCTCTCACTGGGATCTTTCCTCTACAGGTGACCTCCAGCCACACCTGAGCTTCTTCCAGCCTCCTGCTCCAGTGTATGGTGATCCTGTTGGATGTCTGTTACTGTGGAGTGCTGACATGTGACCCAAGACTGATTCATAGTGATCTTCCTCAGCATAAGAAGAAAAGAGCGCACACATGGCAGGTCCCAGCTACAACAGTTACTGCACATCTGAATGTGTCCAGGTACTAGAAGAATTTCTGTAAGATGGCATAAAATACAAGTACTACAAGTCATTTGGCACACTTGGGGAGCTCTGTCCTACAAGTCTTTCTCCTTCTGCTTCTCTTGTTGCTAATGAAACAGCTGCTCTTTGGTTTCAGGCTTTAACCTATTTTTAGATTCCCTTTATGCTGTTGGCCCTTTGAAATGCATGAACTGCTGTGAAAGAAAGGCAGTGTCATTGCTGGGAGGCAAGAGGAAGGCCTGTAGGTGAAGTCATATCTGGTAATGAGAACCTGTCTCACCTATTCATCTCCTCCTTTTATTTCTCTAAAGCAGCTCTGTTCCCTTGGGCACATGGTTGCACCTTTCCTGCTCTAATTTAAGCATTTCGATGATACCAGCCCCAGCCTTTCATTAGCCCAGCACCAGGGGACGGCTCCCTCCTTTGGGGGGCTGTTTTCTTCATGTTTTAGGAGGTTGCAGAGCTGGTGTGCTCCAGTGGAGGCTCAGTGCATGGTCCTGGTCCCACCACAGGACATGCACCAACCCAAAATGGAAGGGAGGTGGAGGAGCTGGAATCGTGGAGAGAAGAGGGTGCAGTAAGGAGGAAGCTGTGAGTGAAATAGTGGGGCAAGCAGCAGGTAGGAGTTATTTGTTGCATTCTAATTGGGGTGTCAGGCATTGCCTTTGTGCAGAAAGGTTTCATCTAAGGGGATGGCAGGGGCAAGTAGAAGATCATAATCTAAACAGTCAAGTTGCCCCAGTGACTGTGGATGCCAACAGGTCCCAAACCCAGGTTGAGTGAATCTGTGCACACTTTGATCTGACCACTATGACCAGAGGTGTTGAGGTTGCTGTGGTTTGAACTGGAATGTAAATCACTGCATTACTTCACTGGTTATTTACTACCTACAACAAATTAGCACAGCACTAAGCTCACTTCATCAGCAGTTCCTCGTGGGAACCGCTTTTTGTTTGTAGGCTGAAGGCCCAGCTGTGTCACAGTGACACTAATGAACATGCTGTGGCTAATGGAAGTGGGAAGAATCAGACCTGGTGTTTGGGATGCAAGACTGAGCTGACTCAGTATTGACAACTTACTTATTGCTTTAACAGCCCAAGCCACGCTCAGCATGTTTGCGCTGAGTTAAAGCAAATAAAGTATTTTTGCTCCCCAGCTTCTGAGTTATAGGCTCCTGAAAAAAAATGTTTCTGAACTGATGGAATTATTTTATCCTTCCAGACAGACCTTTATCCTCATGCTGCAGCCATCACTGCCTTGAGGCAGTAGGAGAGGACTTCTGCTTGTTCTGCATCTCAGCACTGCCACACGGCTTCACCACAGCGGAGTCACCTCCAGACTGTACCTGCTGAATCCAGCTGAAGACAAGCAGATCTTGGCACAGCAGGGTTTGGTTTTCTCTCTGTGGGTGAAAATCTGGTTTGGATTCTGTGCTACAGAGAAGATCTGGCACCGCGGTGTGTGTCTGTGAGCTGTACTATTACACAGATTGCAAATATCCACCATGATCTCCCCTGTTTAGAACAAAAACATCTATGACACCTGCATGAATATTTGTGTTCTTATTTGTACAGCAGACCATGAAGTCTAGAAAGCCTGAGCTGGTTAAACAGAGCATGGCTCAGGAGTTAGATGATTGGAGAAAATCATCCTTCCTAAGGTCATTAGTGCTAATTAAGTCCCATCTGCTCTTCCTGCCCTCGCTCCCAGCATTTTAAGGAAACGTCAGGCATTGCTTTCACCTCCCAGTGCAATTGGAAATACACACGGATTGTTAAATAGCGTTGGGTGAAGGGAAGGCCTTACACCAGTCATGGATGGCAGCAGCTAGAGACAGAGTGAACATGCTTGTGAATGTTGACATGAATAACAATGGAGGAACTGTTGAAATAAAAAAATGCAGGATGTGATCCCAGCTGTGGGATGTAATCCCAGCTGCAGCCCCATCACCCCCAGCATGCCTCAAAGCACAACCGTGTGATCATGAGAGGGGCTGTGCTGGGACAACACACGCAGGAGATGGTGGAGGAGCATGGGGCAGGGCCATGGTCCAAGTGGTGACCTCGGAGGCCCTGTGCAGGATGCACCAGCCTAAAGGTGATGGCAAAGGAGCCCAATGGGATGGGTGACCCCAACACAGGCTGATGGTGCTGGAGTGCAGGAGACCACAGGGCTTAGGAGAGAATTTGGGTGAAATGAGGAGAAATGGGGAAGGGGGAGGAGCTGACCTTTAATAACCTCATATGCTAACGTGTGACCTCAAGTAACCACAAATAATAATTGGTGACCTCAGATGACCCTGGAGAGACAATTTTAGGATAAAGTTGACCTTTATTAACCCCAAATGCTAATTGGTGACTTCAAGTAATCCCTCAGCTGACCTCAAGTAACCCCATATGATCAGTGAGGGCCCAGGATGCACCCATGCTCTAAGTGAGTGCTGATTTTGTGCCCTAGCCATCACCCTCTGTGTGTGTGACTTGTTTCTCCATATTTGCCCCTTGAGATCCTTTCCAGTCACCCAGACACCAAACCCCTCCACAGGGCAGGTCAGGGCCAGTCCTTCCTGTCCTTGCTGCTCAGAGGACCCCTGAGCTGTCCAGGTGAGCCCACAGGGTCCCTTGGGGACCAAAAGCACATTAGGACCTCCACTGAGGTCATCTTTGTTCCCAAAATGAGAGCTCCCCCAGGGCGCAGGAGCTAGGCCCTAGGGTCCCCTGGCATCCTCACAAGTCTCACTTCAATTACTTGAGGCCAGATCTTCGTTGTGTCCCATGAGGAGACCTGAGGTCAATTCCTGCTGAAGTGGAACCTCAGCTGCTCTCCGGCTCCGGTGTCAGTGGAAAGGAATTGCCCTGGAATGAAACCACTCAATGATCTCAGTTTTACCCTCTCCCCAAGTGCAGCTTTCAGGCAAGACCTTTGGAGAGCACAGGAGGAGAAAGAAGGGCGACACCATGGACCTTCCCCTCTCCTTCCCCCCCAACACAAAACAGCTTAACACAAGGGTAGTGTCACAAACAAAGAACAGGCATCAGCCATTCTTCATTTCAGCAGAGAGGAGAAGAGTCTTGTTAGGAAGCACAGGAAGCATCTTCCATCTGCACAACCTTGTCACATCATACAGAGTCTGTAAAGCTTTTGCAGAGTCTTGGTCCCTGAAGGACTCCGATTTCACCCAGTCCATCACCTCTCCTTGTAGCACAGTTCTTCTTGGGATTCTTGTGCAGCATTGCTTGAGTCTGTTCACACTTACTTACAGAACAGCTAAAAATTCAATGCAAGACAGAAAAAATACTCAATCAAAGTCATTGAAGAGGTGCATGCCATTTTTAACTTCTGTTAGTGCTGTGTGCTGTGGGACTGTGAGTTCTGAGCAAGCTCTGATTAGAAACACAGGTCTCAGAAAGTCTTCCTATTTTGGCTGTTTCTAAGGCCACTTTTAATTGGCATTATTCAAATACAAATGCCCCAAATATGAGAAACTAGAGAGTCTTCAGCTCTCTCCTGAATTATTCCAAGTTTCTCAGTGAGAGATTATTCTAGTGTGAGCTTTTTATCTCCTGCTGGCCATTTAAAAAAACACTTGAAACAGCACATGTGACTGAACACAATTCATCCAGGATGTCTGGCTCTAGGACCAGTTTCCACACTATTCTTTCATTAGCCACTTGCATCAGAAGGATAATAAAACTTACTTAAAACAAATTCCCTGTTTTCCAGCTCACTATTAGACAGTTCTTAATATAACTACTCAAGAGACAGTGATGTTGAGCAATGACTTTCTTTTACATATTTGTGAAGCAAATTTGTTTCCTGATGTAAATGAACAGTGGTGGGTGGTAGGAAGCACAAAACCTGTGCACGTATGTTACCATGAAACTTGCTAGCAAAGCATTTATTGCATTAAGCTACAAAAGACCCTGTAAGATGCACAGAATGACTAGAAGCAAGGTAACGGAGGGAGGAAAGAGAACCAACCTGTCTCCTGAAACAGAGTCATTCGATAAGCTCATGAAGTTTAACACCATTGAAATTTGGCAGACTCCTGGCATGTGCCATCTCACAGAGAGCTGCTGCAGAGGGAACAGCAACATGTGAAGCAGGTGAGGCTGTGTTCTGATTCATACCCATTGGAATCTAAGTAACAGATTGGTTGATGTCTTTTAATGGCCCGAAACCAGACACATACTGGGTAGCAGCATTATACCTGGTACAAGTCCCAGACAGCATGCACCATGGTAGGACATACAACTATTTGTGTTTTCCGGAGAGATCCAAGCCTCTCACAACTTAAAATGTGGCTTTAGTGGCAGCAGAGAAAGTTCTTGGCCTTTCAAAGAAGGTTATGAAGTTTCTGACAGAGAGGAATGGGCCTTGTCAGACCTGCTGGGACCATCAAGGAAAGCTGAAGCCACACTCTGCTGTGGGCATTTGCCAACGCTACAGGGTCACAAGGTAATGCAGTTCTTTTCCCTTAATTGCGTTTCCTTTTGCCATGGGATGAGGTCCCTTCTGAACATCATTTGTTCTGAAAAGAATCTCTCAAGCAAACTGAAAAGAGGCCAGTCACCTGCAGCACTTCATGGTATCTTAGCATAGTATTTATAGTCTGGAATTTGTAGGAGAAGTGATAGATCCTTCTAAAGGTGCAAAGAGCAAACATATATATTGAAAAATGTCCAGATATTGCATTAGGCTTTAGCAGCATTTTTAGGAAATCTCCGAATTTCTACATAAAATCCCTAACATTTTAAATATTCAGTTCTTATGGACTTCCAACTCTTTGAGCCCCTGGTAGTTCAGAACCCATGTCCACATATGGGCAGGTGGGAGTTGTGTCTATCCGTAGGAGCCACATCTTCCAGGTCTGAGGTACCTCTGCCTCTCATAGGGAATCTTCAGGACTCCAGGAAACACAGGCTGGGTCTCTCCCATTTTCCCTTCTCCAGAGATGCTGCTTTGCTCTCCCTTGGTACCTACCAGAACTGGCTTCTGCAGAAAGAATGTGAATTTGATTACCAGGCATCACACAGGCCAAGGAACATGAATCACCATCGTTCATCTCACTGCAGCACTCACCTCACAGTGAAAACTGCAAGAGGAATCTGAGAAGCAACAGTTTTGGCTCCAGGTTAAAAGAATTAATGAAATTTCAAGAAAATTAAGCTTGAAATTTAGTTTGTATTAACCAGTGAGGCAATTATTACACGCAAATACTGTTTTCAGCTCCAGATCTAAGTATTTCCAAAATATCTGAAGCTGTTATTTTGGTTCAGGTATACTTCTAATAATAACTTACACATTAAGGTAATACGAGAAATAAGCATCTGTAAAATAGATGTTTATTTTCAGTATACTTCTCTCTGTAATGAAGTACAATATTCTAATATCAAGGTCAGCTCTTCGATTCAGTGGTGTCAAGTTCATTAGAATTGCCTCTAACTAGCCCCATTTATCAATAAAAATCAGCCATTTCTGTCAAGCCCTTTTCACAGTACATAGCTTTGTCAGCACGCAACGTGGGGTCAAAGTTGGCAGGGTGACAATGATGCCTTATCCATGTCCTCCACTCGTTTAAAAGATCACCACGTTTCCAGTTCATCACATTTAAAATACAAATGAATTTCACAAATTAATTGAAACCCATGAGCAATTAAAATAAATGTAAATCAAACACCGTTATCAGCGCGTTAGAAAACTGCACTGGAGAGACGTGGCGAAAAGTGGTTCCATATTTGACACAAGAGAGAGCTGGAAAAGAAAATAATGAAGTTGCCCAGGGTGAATTCGAAGCAGTGAAGTCTTTCAACTAAAGACAAAATAATTGAAAAGTTTTAGCTAAGAAATAATGGGAAAATGAAAAGAAGACTACCATAGAAATTGCTTGTGGAGGCTTAGATAAAAATATAGAGCAATTGAGACTTGAAGACAGCCTTGACAGTGATTAGAAAAGCAGAGACAGAAAATTAGAGGAAATGACAAAATGTTATGCAGAGATGCCACCCTCTTTCAAGTCATCATTTTCTATGCAGTTGTTCAGAAAGTCAGGAACGAGTTGGAAAAGGAGATGATGAAATGAGACTGTGCCACTGCAAGGGCAATCTTCCTTTAATGAAGAGAAAATGGTCTCTGGATAATGGTTTCCTGCAGTGCTGGGGGGCACGAAGTATTATTGTCACTGTTCTGCTTCTTCATCTGTCAGAACATGGACAGCAGCAGCACAGGCACAGTGGTGTGTGCCCAAGACCTGTGCCTGAACATCACCAATGCTTCATGCACCTCCAGGCACTGCACTCTGCACCAGTGCAGAGCAATTCAAGCTGGCAACAAGTGGGTAAGTGAACCACATGCAGATTTTGCAGCCGAAATCTGACGGTTGCATAGGTACAGCTCAATGGAGCAGCTGATCTGGATATAGGCTTTGGTATTTCTCTGCAGCCCTCAGTTGAAACCGTGTTTCAAGGCAGTTACCCAAAACTCAGAAGAAATAGGGACAACACTAAATTTTTTTTTTTTTTTCCTGGACAAACTTGTAAGAAAGTAAGTGTTCACCTCTGGCACAAGATCTCTAAGCTTGTTAACTGGGACCTGTGGGTTTAATTCACTCTGTCACCACCTGTGGGACAAGATCTCTAAGCTTGTTACTAAGACCTGTGGGTTTCATTTGCTCTGTCATCACATCTGTTTTGCTGATAGGATCTCAATCTTTTAGCCAGCTAAATCCTTAAAAGAAACTGGGTAACAGAAACAGAATCAAATAAGCAAAATATTGCTCTGCATTCTGCAGCCATTTTGCAGACAGTTTACACTGATTTCAATACCAAAACTGGACAAGCATTATATGTAAGGGGGCTTGGCTGTAGTCCCATGTGACAATAAAGTCATTGGCCATAGCCCTGATGCCTGGCTCAGCTTAATCTAGCCTATGATCTAAGTGAGATGCAAAGGTGACTTCTTTCTCTCTATAGGCATTCCTTAATCAGGAAGAAATCATTTTCTGCTATGAAAGAAAACAGGTTCAGAGATTCCCTGTTCTTTGCTTCTTAAGGTGCTGCTTGGCTTGGCAGATAGATGCTCCAGGTGGCCCTTTTGCTGGGTACCCTTCACCAGTAAGAGTGAAGTGGCCTGGAGCTGTAGCTCTGTCCTGTACCTACCACCTTATGCTCACTCAGGCAAGGTACACTAACTACATGAGTCCTGCTAGGAGTCATACGTACGTGCATGCCAGAGAGGATGCCAGTGGCTCCAACTGCAGCAGAATGAAGCAGGTAAACTTCCACAGTTGCTGTTCTGATGAAGCTGTTGCCAGGTACATCAGAGAAGGAAATAACCCCCACCCTGCTCTCGCCTGCCTTGTGCCCCTCACAGAAGCAATCTACAAACTGGAAGAACATGAAGGACAATGCTTAGAAGAACCCAGTAGTGTTGGCACATTGTGAATGATGACAAACATCACACCCAACCTCCTCATAAGACACAGTTACAGCAGGAATCTTCTTTTAATCAGATGTTCCCTCTGGTCCCATTTTCTGCAGATTGTCCAGTCTTTGCTTAGATTTTTTCTTTGCTCCAAATTGTATTTTCTATGTGCTGGTGCAGGTGTGCTTACAAAAGGATTTTCCTTCTCTGTTTCTATCCCAAGGTTAAAGCTTTTTGTTTCCACCCAGTAGCTGAAAATGGAGTTTGGAAATAAACCGTGGTGGTTGCAAGGATTGCAGCGAGGTTGGATGAACAATTAAGAGAATGCTGAGACTAGCCAGCTGAATAATCAGTTAGATCATGATTGCTGTCTTGGAACATTGTAGGAGGTATGGAATAAAAGGAAAATGAAAAGGAATTCCCTTTGAATAGATGTTTGGCATGGCTGAGTGCTGCAGCAGCATATCTGAATGATAAAGGATGTTCACTAAGACAAAAGCAGTATTCTTTGCTAGAGGAGAATTTAAATTGTTGCCTGTTTTCTCCCCTGCAGATTTATAGTTCAAACACAAAGTGTTGCTTTCTTGGATGCTCAGTTACAGCTTGAAAGGGTCTGCTCCAAAAGAAAAAAAGAAACAGAAAAAAAAGTTCTTTTACCTTTGCTGTGCTAGAGCAGAGAGGCAGAAACAAGTCGCAGAGAGCATGTACTTGGGAATTCGGCACAGAAGGAAGCAATCTTTGTGCTGATTCTCTCCACGGTAACAATTAAGGCTTGAGGCGGAAGGTCTATGGGCTATGGGCTGTGGTTGTTTGAGCAGCTGTTATCTGTGTGTACAGACTTCCTAAGGCAGGTACTATACTATTGCATCCCCTGGTTTGAATTTGTTAGTCAAGTAGATTTACATTCCCTGAGCAGTGGGACTCCAGACATGTTCTCTGCACCTTTCTCTCAGGGAGCCAGATTCTAACCTCTGTGTCCCACAGTTGCTATCAGTCACTGAGGTGTCACTGTCACCAATGCTTCAGGATCCTCAAGTGTTTATTACTGTGGCACCACTCCACAGTGCTCACAATTACATGTACAGATTTTGATTATTTGGAATAAGTTTTGATCTGTACTGTTTATTTACCTGCTCTTGATGTGTTGTTTGTTTTAAGATGGTTGGTTTGTTTGTTTGTTTGTTTGTTTGTAAGAGATGGCTAACCAAATTCCAGGAGTAAGCCTGCTAATACAGTAGTTTCAGAATTCTTGCAGTTTAAAGGTCTGCTATTTTGGACTGAAGAGTAAAAAAAGATGCATTATTTTGCTTCAGTCTCCAGGAGAACCAAACTGTCCTTTCACTAACTTTAATGAGGCCACTGTCTATTCCCAAAGCCCAAATGGCATTTGTCTGAAGCAGTTCAGGCAGAATATATTGAATACACATCCCTTGCAATAGAGTTGCTAACAAAAATAAGTTTCAAATGATATTTGCCATGCTCTGTGTTTATCAGGGGTATTAATTAAAATTCCATGAAAAATCCACAGAGATTACACGGGAACCAGGAATAACATCCCTCCGACATAGCTGGCCAATTTTGGGTGTCATTTAACTGACAGTACAAGCTATTTGTGACTGTCATACATTTCATTAGTCAATCTAAGAACTCAGTATTCTTGGCTTGAAGCTTTAGACAGAATTACAGACCTCTAGTTCAGCAGTAGCAATTTTCCATTTCACTCAGCATGACACAAACCATCAGCTGCTCCGAAGGTGCTCGGCTGCTGCTGCTGCCAGATACTGTATTCCTTGTGGTCCTAAGCAAGAGTAAAAGAAAATCACTTCTAGCAAATGGTCTATCTATCAAGCTAAGATTGATTTTTCAGCAGTTTCATAAGTACAATCTTTAGCACTTGTCTATAACCTTGTGATTTTAGATAACAGAGGTAATTCTTATGTGCCTGAAAATATGCAATCCTTTGGACTGAGAGAGGTGTATTCTTCTATTCTACAAAGCAATAACTTTACTATAAGCTCAGTATTCTACCTGTGCTATTGCAGTAGCACTGAAGGAGGAGAAAACAGTGCAAGTACTCTGGGGTAGAATCATAGAACAGTTAGGGTTGGAAAGGACCTTAAGATCATCAAGTTTCAACCCCCCTGCCATGGGCAGGGACACCTCGCTCAAACCATATCACCCAAGGCCTCGTCCAACCTGGCTTTGAACACTCCCAGGGATGGAGCATTCACAACCTCCCTGGGCAACCTATTCCAGTGCCTCACCACCCTAACAGGAAAGAATTTCCTTATATCCAATCTAAACTTCCCCTGGTTAAGTTTTAACCCATTACCCCTTGTCCTATCACTACAGTCCCTAATGAAGAGTCCCTCCCCAGCATCCCTATAGGCCCCCTTCAGATACTGGAAGGCTGCTATGAGGTCTCCACGCAGCCTTCTCTTCTCCAGGCTGAGCAGCCCCAACTTTCTCAGCCTGTGTTCATATGGGAGGTGCTCCAGTCCCCTGATCATTCTCGTGGCCCTCCTCTGGACTTGTTCCAACAGTTCCATGTCCTTTTTATGTTGAGGACACCAGAACTGCACACAGTAATCCAAGTGAGGTCTCACGAGATCAGAGTAGAGGGGCAGGATCACCTCCTTTGACCTGCTGGTCATGGTCCTTTTGATGCAGCCCAGGATACGGTTGGCTTTCTGGGCTGCAAGCGCACACTGAAGCCGGCTCATGTTCATTTTCTCATCGACCAGCACCCCAAGTCCTTCTCCACAGGGCTGCTCTGAATCTCTTCTCTGCCCAACCTGGAGCTGTGTCTAGGATTGCTCCGACCCAGTTGTAGGACCTTGCACTTGGCATGGTTAAACTTCATGAGGTTGGCATCAGCCCACCTCACAAGCGTGCCAAGGTCCCTCTGGATGGCATTCCTTCCCTCCAGCGTATCAACCGAACCACACAGCTTGGTGTCATCGGCAAACTTGCTGAGGGCACACTCAATCCCACTGTTCAGGGTACTCATGGCCCTGGTCAGAATACATGAAAATGTACTTTTCTGTCCTCTGGAAGAGGCCTGACTTAGAAATAGCAAGGTAAAGAAAGCCAAACTGAGTAAAATTTGTCTCTAGAGGCAGTAAAACATATGCAACACAATATAAGCTCCTTCAGGGCTTCTGCTGAGGGGCCTTCCTTACCTAGATGGACCGGTGACTGTCACTGTAGCCATGAAAGATTTTATTTGCTGAAGCTGCACCCTGCAAGTCTCACAAACAAGGTTTCTTTGTTATGCTGTGTGTGGCCCCAGATCCCATTGGTCTAGAAGATTTGCATTTGCACATTTGTCCACAAAGTCTGGGAAGTTAAGGTACAGGAAGGTGCACATCTGTCACTGCTGCAGTCTCAAATGAACCTGCCTTTCGGAGCACCTTTCTCATGTCCCGTGGCAGGCTCGACCCACTGGACTTTAGAGAGCAGCTGCTGGAAGAAGGAGGGATGAGTCTATATAAACTTCACTGATATCTCTATTTAATTCTGCATTCCCAGTAAAGCTTTAACTCACAGCAGACAGAAGCAGATAGTAAGCTGAACACTTAATCTAACTCGTTAATCCAGTGGTTTACACTTTTATTTGAAAAGGAGTGTCAAAGCACACTAAAATTGGCTATAAAGAAAACAGAAGGTGAAAACAGAATCTTAGAGAGACAGATAAGCTGCTCTAAGATAGGAAGAAATGCAAATCTCCTGCGAACACATTGGAAAGGAAAACATACTGGAGAATTTAAATGATGAACTGAACCTAATTTCTTTTGTTATCACTCTCAGTAAGGAGAGAAGGGGGTTTATTTTTCTCTCCCTTCATGTATTTACGGAATGCTCTTTGTGGCAATTTAAAGACACTTGTATGTTCTTCTGAGAAGTCTGAATCATTGGCCCGTTTACAATTATCCAGTTTATGAGAGAAAAGATTGAATCAGACCTCCACAGAAGGGAGGGACAAATGGAGTTTTCTCCTAAAATGATATCTTGTTGAAGGCTGTTGCAATGCAATTATGATTAAACCATAGCAAGGAGGGGGTGGATGTGTATAGGGACCGCTATTTGCCATAAACACAATTATAACTCGCTGTATTTTATTTTGATCACAACTATAATACAAATGTTCTCCTGGATGACAGCTTGGATCCAATAAGAAGATAATTAGGGGTAGGTGCTAATATCTTGTCATAGTTATACAGATTCTTTTTGAAAAAGACATTTGGTTTAAGTGCTCAATGCCAACTGAATCCTTATAACCAAAGGCAATAATTGCTTGCTGCTGCTGTGTATCCATGAATAATTGAAGGACTTGCCTTTCTCTGTCCTTACTCTGCCTCCCAGGATTGAAGGGACCCAGGCTTTGCATTTATTAAATAGATCTAATCTTGGCTTTATTTAATTTCCATTTTTATTGCATTTCTATTCGCTGTTCTCATTCACGTTAACATTCTTCCCCTACTGTTGCACATAGAGCTGTGTGTGTAACAGTACCAAACAAAAAAAGAAGTTGCCTGAAAGCATATCCTGCATGTTTTTAAAAACACAACTTGGTGAGTTTTCAGAGGAAGAGGAACCTATGGCTGGAATAGAAGAGCCCTTCACATGACAAACAAGCATTTAGAGTGAATCCTAACAGTCAGTAGGGTTTCTTTTCCTTCTGAAAGAAGAAAGTCCTCATAACATGCCCTTGTGTTACATTCACGGTATTTTTTAAGTCAAGAAAATGCAATTATGATGATAAGTTAAGCTTCCTTTGCAGCCTTAGAATGTGCTCCAGGCTAGCAAACTGATGTTTGCCCTATGTTCACTGAATCCAATGACCACAGAAGTATGTTTAATCTTGGGAGATATACTTACCGAAAACACTGCATGCGAATTATGAAAGAGCATTTTAACTTATCAGGTGAGCAACACAGTCTTTTTCGTATGCAAGAGAAAAGAAAGAGCCTGAAGATAATCTTATTTACACACACATATATATGCAAAATATAGGAGTGTTATCTTTTATACTCATTTAAACTCAGACAAGGTTGCTAACAGTGAGTCTTCATGGCAGGGGTAGACGAGCTATGAAAGCCAACAGTGGAATGAATTTCATCCTCTTCTAAGCGCACAGTACTAACAAACAACTGCTTATCTGGGGGTTGCTCCCGCTTCCATTTAAACTCAGAGTAAGAAGTGTTGAGAAGAATAATATTAGATGCCCTATATTCTTTAAAAATGTGCAAGGTGTTACATCAGCTGCTGACCACTGCTAACTGCAATTTAACAGGCTGAACGAATGCAGCATGCAAAATTTATATGTCCTTACAGTTCTTTAAGAAAATGTTATACATGATTTAAAGAATAGCAATGTTAGACCTTTGACAGCCCTTCAGAATGAAGGATTAATTATCTGAGACTAGAAAATAGCTGGTATGCCAACATACTTGATCACTCTTTTTGAGCAGTAATTTAGGACAAGTTTTAATTTTGAAACCTGAGTGTATTTTTTGCAGGTTCTTTGCAGCCCCATACAAATACGAGAAAGAAAAAACTCTAACATATAAATGGATTAAGACTGAAAAAACAGGTTTCTATCTCCAACTCATCCCCTTTCCATCTTATACATTATCAGTTCCACATGTAAGAAACACGCACAATTCCTACAGAAGGATGAAATAAATATTTGAGATTTTCCCTCTGTTCATGTGCAATTTGCAGGTGAAAACAGAAGTTACTTCACTGGCTGTGGATGTTGCAATGAACTGACAGTGGCTACTTGGTTAAATACTCAATAGAATAACTTCTAAGGGTGCTGTTCAAAAGGACCTCTGCTCAAAACTGTGTGAAATGTTATGGCTGGGACATTCGTTTGGAGGACTTGGTTCAAATCTCCACTCCTGACTGAGCAGTTAAGAGATGTCAACATATCAGATGAGTTTTGCGCCATCACTTGCTTCTCTATCATTTTTGAGTATGGATGGGAGCCATTTATACACCTAACTGCATGCAGGAGAGGAATACAAGACAGTGAAGTGGTATAGGCACAGAAACAGCTACTTGTGGAATAACAGAAAAATTAAAATGTTCCTATCCCTGATCAGAGAAAGGCAGAACAGCATGAAAAAGAAATAAAGTAGCTTGCATTCAGCAAATTTATCACGGAAAAAGAGCATGCACACAGAGATTTATCACAAAACCAGCTGCTTTAGTACATGGCAGCAAGCTACCCCCCAGTAACTCCTTATATCTCAAAGCACTCCTTACTTTCCTGGATAGGATTTAAGCCACAGCCTCTCCTTAAAATCTTTAGAGGTTATCTCAGATCGCTCTCTGCTCAATGTAATTGAGGTCTTTATCATGCACACTGGTCCTTGCAATACAATGTTCTTGCTTTTCACAAGGAGAGCCTGTGTCCCTTTTACAGACGTGTGCTCATGAAACAGGGCCTTCGTGAGCAGTTGGCAGTGCCTTCCACACCTCTGAAATAGTGAATGGAGACTCTGAAAGTGTGATCTGTCCCACCAAAATCAAGCAGCCTATTATGGCACACCATGCCCACGCAAAGACATTCTGCCTCCTGCTTTTAAACTGCTGATTGTCAATACATCACAGTAATGAAGCAGAAACCAGTATTTTTGATGGAGCTTGTTTTGACGTGCGCTACTGCCTTGTCTTGCAGATCTGGAGCCTATTGATAAGAGCAGTCTGACCTTGTGCTTAAAACTGAAGACATGCCATTTTTGTTAATCCTGTTAATCTCATTAGATATCTGCCCAGAAGTTTTTCTACAGCAAAATGAGTCAGCGAGTAGAATGGATATGGAGTTTTTGTTAACTTTTCCCCTAGCTTTGGAGCATTCACAGCTCCCAGAATGAAAGAGCTTACACTGTAAAACCCTGTAGACCCAGCATATCTCACAACATGAGGCAATTCCAGCTGATTCAATAACATGAAGGCTACTTTCAATTTGTTCAAATGGTGCAAAGACAGCTTTCTATAGGAGAATAGCTTGACAATTTAGGTTATTTCAGTGGACTGTTCACATTCAACTAAGTTGTCACCATCTGCTCCACCTTACAATTATAAATGCAAGCAAATACGCAGTTTCAGTCAGGGCACATTTCCTGCCTGGGGCAAGCCATACATCTGCTTTCTGGTGAGGAATACAGACCTAAACTGGGAAAATTTCCCTTTTCTGATACTACAAATTCTTTGAGTAGACCACAGTAGTTTTTAGATTATGATGTGGTGTTTGTGACGAGCACTAGATAGAGTATGAAGTATATGAATTATGTCTGAGAGCACCCTTCTCTTTTTACTTTTCCTCACTGTTCCTGACTCTCCTTGTCTGCCCTAGAGCTCACAGGATGGATTAATGAATGAATTAGTCATTCTGTCACTTATTTGAACTAGACAAGTACTATAAACCCTAAATTAGAGAGAGACAAGTGGAAGGGCTGAATTTCCATGGCTAAGTTTTTAAGAGTCTGTATCATAAAATCCGCTATTGAGGAAAACAACTGTAATACAAAATGCCTCAAAGGGGATACTGTGAAATATTCTCCTGGCCTTTTCCAATATTATAAAAGAAAAAATAAAAAAAGGAAATTAATGATATTTCACCATGCTGAGAATCAAAATAACGCTCATTCTCTTTCTGGGGTTATGGTTGTTTGAAGAATTAACATCAAAGCACCAGTGCAAGTAGATCTCAGCCCTTTTGTACCAAGGAAGCTGTTGTGTGGCAGAATCAGCATCTATGCACATTGAAACACTTTCTTCTCTAAAGCAGCTCCTCTTTCAGGCCCTTTTAAAAACTCAAAATGAGTTGCCATGAGGAAGCCCAAGAGGATTTTCCTGTTTGTATCTTTTTCTTTCTGTTTCACTGCCAAAATATTAACCTCTATCTCACTTTGCTTGCAGAAGGCAGCCTTGCAAAATGATATCTATGGGTCATACAGTAGTCACACTTCCTGAACTGTCAATATTCAACAGTTAATCAGTTGCTGATGGTGCAATTCCCCCCACCAGTATTGCAGCAAAAGAAATTCTCCTCTTTAAACATTTTTGACAGCCTCATTTTCTTGGCATAGTAAGACCAGAGCAATGAAGTCTGCTATTATCTCTGTCTTTATTCCTTCACACAAAGATTTCCTTTGAGACAATGAGCTGATGGGTAGTAGAAGACAAAGTGTCTCATCTGTAGGATTTTACTTTGAATCCAGACAGGGATGCTGGTAACCAAAAAACTATTATTTTCCATCACTAGATTTTAGTTTGATTGCAGTGCAGAGATATTTCTAGGTTATAGATAAGAAAGGATTGGAAGGGCCTTTTCCCTGTTTGACTTCAGCCTATTTCTAGAGTGCAATAATTAACAAGTAGAATAGGCATCAACAGAATAGTTGTTCCATTCGGTGACAGGAACCGGTGCAACATTCTGTGGCAGTTTTCACTATGACAACATTTTTATGAAAAAAAAAAAAAAAAAAAAAAGACTGCATTTTAATTCATGCAACCTTTTCTATAGCTCTCTTTACATCTGTGAGAGACTGATTTGAAACGAATGGGCAGTGGACTCCACTGTCCATTGTTTCAAAGATTGGTATGAGAAGCTGAGATGGGATTCCACCAATCCATTGTCTAAGAGATGTGTGGGAGGAGTTAAGACTCCAGTGTCCATTGCCTGAGAGATGGGTGGGAAGAGGTGAGATAAGACTCTTCCATACATTATCTCAAGGATTGCTATGAGGAATTGCTGTCCATTATCCCAAGAATTGCTGCAGACATGTGTAGTTGAAGAGCCATCTGCATGACCACCAGGAGCAGAGGTACTCCCCCTAGCTCATTATAAAAGGGAGAAAAAGCTCACCTTCAAGGAGACAACTCCAGGAGGACACCTCCACATGGACACCCTCCACCAGGACACCCACCCACCTCTGATGGCTACTGTGGGCTCTTGGGGGACACTCTGCTCCGATACTAAGTACGGACCCTGGAGGGCTCCCACTACCTTTGACGATGATGATGGATCCCCAGGATACCACTGGATCCACAGTGGTGACTAGCGCTCTCTATCTGCGCCCCAAATTCTTGTTTCATGTCTGTCCTTTTTCTTATCTGTTCTAACGCTACCCCCTTTTTTACAATAATTTCCCTTTTTATATATATTTTTTTAATAAACCAACTGATCAATTACAGCATTTGACCTCCTTTTCGTCTTAATTTCACTCTTGCAATCGTGAAGGAAATGGGTTCGATACTGGGGTTTACTCCAGTTGGACCCTGACAACATTTTTGCTTGGGAACGGGGGAAATGAGACTCAACATTGTTTCGACCTGTTTGAAAACAGCAGCAGAGTTATGAGTTTCTTCTTTTGGACTGTAAATCAAACCATCCCACATTACCCCACAGGGTGTTTCACTCATCTCGCGAAATCAGAGGCATCTCTGCATAGTCCTAACTGCTGATTCCCAGAGCAAACAAGCTCCAGGAACAAATTCCATAGTTCTCTCTAGTTTACCAGAGAAGATGACCAAAATACATGACACTTCAGTCCCCTGCAGCAGGATACAAATATATTTACACTAATAATAAACATCATTGCAGGCTTCTGTGATAGAGCTCGCAGGATGGATTAACTAATGAACCAGCAATTTTGACAGTCATGTGAACTAGACAAGTACTATAAACCCTAAATTAGACAGGGATAAGTGGAAGGGCTAAATTTCCATGACTAAGTTATTGAGAGTCTGTTTCATTTCCAGGGCTTAATTTGCAGAGCAACTGGGTACACACAAAGTTACTGCAGACATTTAGCTGCAGAAAGAGGGTGATAATTTCTGTTTGCTGTTCAGCCCACAGCTGGACAGTTATACCCAGACTGTAGACCATGTCTTCAACATTGAACAAGCTGCCTTGCCCTAAACAAAGCAGGAAACATCTCTTCTCCTAAGTTTTTAAACCAATAAAATCTACATATACAAAACAGAATGTACAAAGCTTACCATGAGCTCTAAAGTTAAAAGAGGTATGACTTATTTAAGGCATATTATAGTATCTTGAATGTGTGTAAATAGATGTGGATGGAAAGGAAGTTATGAACATATTTTTGTGACCATTAGAAACTCATTATCCGGGTGACAACTGATATTTGCCTACTAAAAACAGCACAAAAATTTCTTGGATGAATAAAATTAAACCTTATTTGTTATTGGTTGTACTATCTGATGTCTACCAGGACAGGTGCTTGTGGAGTCTGTGGAAACAATTTTGTCTTTTGCTTATGGAACTTCTGAGACCTATTATAAAGAAAGAGGAAGAAAGAAGCATTTGTAACAAACAAAAAACCTTGCTAAAATAGAGTGTCATTCAAACATCTGATTTCAGTCCTGAGCAAAAAGTGAACATGACAACCAGGTAGGACTTGATTCACTTTCCCAATCATGCATAGAAGCCAAATATTCTCTCTTGCTGAGTACCATAAAACATGAATTGAGTACCATGAGTACCACAGTACCATGAAACATATGTAGCACAAATTTTAGGTACAGTTGGCTTTTATACAAGAAATGCATTTGGTTTATTGGATCCACTAAATAATGAGCTAATATATTTTACTTAATATATATGTGTATCTTACACAATTTTGATTGCTATCTTAGGCTTCATTACAGATTCCCTTTAAAGGCTTAATTTTCTTTCCAACTGAGAAAGTCAAGAAACACACAATCTAGGTATATCCTTATGGTACTGCTATTCTCTGAAGATGTTCCAAACCCAGAGTTAAGCAGAAGTGGGCCATGTAGGAGCTGACTGCATTCTCCATCCTAAACAGAGGAGAACGAGGTCTTGTGTAACTGTGACAGCTCCTTTTTAGAGGAGATCACATGCTGGAGACATTCCAATTGTCACAGTCGTCAAGATGATAGAAAATTTGTGCATGAATAGGTGCGTTCACCACTGTGTCCTGAGCAGTCTAATTTTGCATTCATTCCCTCCCTTTAATTCTCTACATTTTCCTGTAGTTTCCACTACAAACTGTTGCATGAGTTAAAACCTTTGAGACACCAACTGAATTTTTACCAATGGGGGGATAAAGCAATCTGTTACTAAGTCCACGTAAGAGAGGTGGGTGCAGCTTCAGCACACCTAACCCTAAGTGCCTGCTATTGTCCATGCCATAATCCTCCCAATACCACTGTTAAAACTGTATTAATCCAGAGGAGCTGGCACTCTCAATTATCTAAACTCTTGGCAGGGAATTCTAAGGAGATGGGCTTAAGTTTCGTCTCCTAAGAAGGAAAGGGATGCAAGAAGGCTTAAATAGCAGAACTTTATCTCAGGTTCTGCCAGTGCATGCTCCTAGGAACAAAGTCCTGCTTTAAACAAATAATAGGAGGATTTGAAGCTCAGTTTCTCATCCTCCGGGTGGAAGTTATAAACACCAGCTTGTAAGTAAAAGAGAAAGGAAATACACAGCACGTTTCCTATTCCTTTCCCTGGTGTTCCGTATGAAATAACACCTGGCTTTCTGTTCTAAGAGTATTCATTAGACCAGTTTTACAGGTGTTATGGGGAAGGGAAAATTTCATTTCTGAATCCTGCTGGAGATAAAACACCATGCTGCTCATCAAGGAAGAGGCTTACGTGTTGGCTCAGTGGACAGCTATGGAGGTACCCTAGTCGGTGGACAAGTAGGCCTCTGCAGGCGTAGCCAGTGGGAAGGCTTTGGAGAATCTGTATTTTGGATTTAGCCATTTAAAAATATCACTTGAGCTTTGTGCATTCCACAGTTATAAGAAAATCCAGTGGCCACAAACACAGAAAGTGATTTCTGTTGTACTGCACCTTCCTGTGCATGCATATGTCAAAAGGAGTCAATAGGGGTTTCCCTCAGAATGGGAATCTGTGTTGCTGAATGCTGATAAGGTGGTTCCCCACACACCAACAGAGGCTTTCTTGGTATTTCTAGACTCGTTTAACATGTTTGTGCTGAGTGACTTGGAGTCCTGTCCAACGAGATGCATTCCTGAAATGTCTCACATATCATGTTTTCATAAATACTATAACATATACTGCAGTATTATGGTAACAGATGCCTTAGGAAGATGAATGTAGGTGGCTGTAGAATGTAGGTGTCTGGATTGCACATATCCTGACAGAAGGATCAAAGAGGTTACCTGATGATGTTTTTTCAGTAATTTTATAATGCTGTCTGGTTTCAGCTTAGTTCTGATAAAGCACATCACAGAAACTCTTCCCCTAACTAGCTCTCCTGATTATCTTTTTGATTATTCTTTGCAACTTGATTCTGAAAAGACATCAAGGAATTTTCACATTGTGATCCAAACAGCCCCAGTGGCATGCTCGCGAAGATTTAGGTCTTTCCAGAGGCATAATATGAGTGAATAGAGATTTCCAAGCCTGAATTCAAGATTTTCAGTCACAAAAGGGGAAGTCAGTAGGTGACAAGAAATTAACTTCCTCCACTCCTTGAAATTTTCTTTCCCTAACGTTAAAACCAATGTGAAATAAATTCATATTTTTGATCACACAGATCTGTGATATTACTTGAGGATTGATAACTTTCAAAAGAATTCACAGACACATTCCTTCGGTATTCACATAGGTTGCTATAGCCATACATACTTTAGGAAAAGAAGCAAAGAAGGAAACTTGAAGACTTTTGGTTACATCATTTTCATCTGCTACAACCTGGCATAAAGACTTTTCATTTATTTTTCTGCCCTGTACAGAGGCCACGCTTCCTAAGCGTTAATAGCTCATTTTTACTTAAGAATTCCATGACTTGGTCTGGTTGCTGGTGGCTTTGCAGTATTTCACATTTTAAATCACTTGTCTCCTCCTTCACCTTTAATTTACAGACGTGACTACTTTTTAAAGTACTGGGATTAAAGTATATTTTCAACAATTTAAATTACCTTGACTAATGCTGGTTTAAAGAGTGCTGTGCTTTACTCCAAATATTGTCCTGTACAGTCACCAAACTGTAACTCTAAAGTGACTCTTAAATCAAAATCCAACCCTATTCACTTGGGGGAAAAAGGTAAATTTTTAGCATGAAGATGAGTTATGTACTACATACAACTCTGTTATAGGTAAGTCAAAAATCCCACCCTAAATTTTAAAGGGGAAATAGCTTGTATTTTTTTGCCCTCACATGAAAGGACTGAGCATGTATGTTTCTGTGGTGAGACTCAGGGTTTCTGAAGCTCAGAGATTAATGAATCATGACTAGTCAAGGAAAAGTCCCAGCTATCACCAAAACCCAGCTGAAACTTTAAGGCTTGGTCTCTTTCTCATTCTTCATGTGAGTATTCTTTATGTCTCTCCTGTGTAATGGTCAGCCCTTAACCTGACTTTACTCTTGGTTTATTAATTTACAAAATGAACCTTTCTTGAAGAGAAACTTCTACATAAAACTGGAAGGTCTGACTCTGACACCTTTAATTAGAAGTCATTTTATCTCTATATATACACACACAAGCCTCAGACACATCTGTGAGAGACTATAAAATTAGACTTATAAATTTATGAAGTCAGATTGTAAAAAATGCATGCATAGTGTCAATGAACAGTAATTGCAGTATGTAACTACACACACAAACACAATTAGACACAGAGACTTGAATGTGTAAATATTCTACTTGCTTATTCAAGAAGAGTTGCTCTAAATGAACGTCAAATAACAGCACATTTGTTTTGCAAGTGCAATTATGCTGAGTTTTGCCTCTGGCTTATAAATAACCAGGCTCTGTTCAATGTTACAACTGCATTCCTATCTATACTCTTAATCTATGACTGAATATATGATTGACTGATACACTTTAAACACCAATTTATGAACCTGTAACCTTAGCTTTTGCATTTTTATCCCTTTGTTTGCACTTCTTACTGTTATGTGAGAAAACTTGACATCTCATATACTAGAGGACACATTAATTCTGTTCTGTTTCAGGTGTTTCTGTAGAGCCCCAGGGGATAGCAAACTCTGTTCTGCATAGTGCAGCAAATGCATCATTTTCTTGTATCCAAAAGTTCTCTGTACCTACAGAAGCGAAGCCAAAGGGTCAGGCTTTGAAGAGCTCTATGTCAGTACTTGCAATGTGCGTATAAGACTTTATTATGGCAGTTGGGAAAAAAAGTAAGTTTGATTGTGCTTAATCTTCTTTAATTTCACTGTGTTCCTCATTTCAAAGCCATTGACTGTAAAGCATTACACTAAATCCAACTGAGCTACTGTCATAACCCCATCATTGCAGGCATCTTGCCACCATGTAGAAAATACCAACAATTACATACCAAATACAGCTAAAGAGAACGAAGAAGAAAAATTCTGTATGTTGCCCACATGAATACTAAATCAGGAAAATTAATTTAAGAGTAGTTTAAAACGACATTCCCAGAAACGGTAGCCCCAACAAACCATCTGTACCTTATTCCTTTTACATATATAATGCAATGAATTTGGGGAAACCTTTCCATCCCACACCATGGTAATCTCAGAAAGGTCAAAACTCTTATTCAGACTGCATTCAGGCCCAATATAAATCTGGCTGGGGGGTTGTAGGATGACTTTGAATGAAAAACTGGCTGAACTCAGCTCTCTTGTCATTGCTGTAAAACCAGCATTTTGCTGCTTTCACTCACTTGCTTTAAATTGGAAGCCTGGGAAGAATAAAGAAGTCTACAAAGGGGGGCAGATACAATGGCAAATGTAGTTTAACAAACTGAGAATGCCACAAAGGCAGCATCTTTCCTTTGCTCCCTCCCATCTCCCAAGACGTTTAAAAAAGAGAGTAGCTGGATGTTCACTGACGTTGAGAAGCTGTGTCCTGGATGTCACCTGGAAAGATAACCTGGAGTGCTGGGTAAGGCTGATCCTACAGATGTGCTTGTTTGGGTTTTCACTGTGGGTTTCTATTTCTAGGAATTAATCACTCTTGTACATTTTTTAATTCTTTTAGTAGTCACAGGCCTGAGCTCTGAAATCAGAGTTGTAAAGACCTGAAACTCGTCTCATATTCACATAAAGTAGGACTTGTACTATTGCATTCAGAGTTATCACATAGGTGTGAAATTACCAAAAGAAAAAACAGAACCAAGTGCTTTTGGGGCTTATCTCGACAGATTAAACATATGCAGCCAGCAACCTTGAGCCACTGTGCTTCCAAGTTCCACCTGATGATTCTCCTGGTCTAATCCTTTTTATAAAGACAAGTACAAAACAATTTTATTTCTCCTTACAAAACACTGAGCCTGCTTAAAATCACAGTGCAAATCACGCCAGTAGAGGAAATCACTCTGCTCTTCTGGTGAATACCTTTTTACCTACATTGTCATAGAACAGGGAGCATAACTTGCTTTGAAACTGTATTTTCCTCTCCCTCTACTTTCAATAAGAATTTCTCAGAGTCCATTTTGGGGAAGCAGTAGCATGGCATTTTGCACTTCAACATGATAAGTACAAGGAACACACATATGGAAAGATTAGGCAGCTGTCTTTACTCCTTCATAGTGATGGAAATGATCATTTCTTGTATACAGCAACTTGATGGGACTGAATTGTGCAGTGAAGCAACATAACGTGAAATGCAATCATCTCTCTGCATTGCTCTTTGAAGGAGAGAACCCCTGTGTCTTTGTCCCTACTTTGACAATGGGCACTATGAGCACTGTCACTGCAGAGGGAGCATTTTGTCAGATTCAGTTCCGCAGGAAAACAGAGTGTGTGTAAGAAACTTGGAGATATGTTCTAGAAAGCCCAGAGGAGCAGTTGCACAGGTACTGACATTCACTGACATGTTGAAGTTGTGCAGTGCTACAACCAATTGCTGTCTCAGAGTCTGCTGTACAGCTACTGAGAAAATGTGGGTTGGAACAGCAGCCTGCAGCCTGCCTGGCTTTAGAGTAAGGAGAGTGGAAAATGCAGACTCAGAATAGACCCATTCATCTGCTGACTGTACTCTTCCCAGACTGGTTTTCACCAAGCTCTTCTTCTTACCTTCTATGGCTGTCTGAAGGGCAAAGTGAAAAAAAATAAAAAAAAAATAAAAAAAGCACCTTTCCAATTAGAAACATTTAGAGAGCCCCAACACACTGCATAGGAAAACTGATTTAAAAAATTGATCAGGGAGAACTGACAGCTTTAATCACGTGTGATACAGCCTAGTACAGACTGAAGAATAACTTTGAAACAGCACGAGATTGAGAGGTATTAGAGAAGCAACCAAAGGAGCAAATGCTCCATGGGAGGCTACTATGGCAACGAGCTCTTCTGGGTTTCTGAGCCCTGCAGCACTCGTGTCCCTTGGGAGCCCCCACCATGGTGGATGCAGCAATTAGGTCTGATCTGGAAATCAGCAGGAGCAGCACATGCGGTGTCAAGCCCAGTGATTCAGCCTGCAGGGTGTTGAGTAAAAGACTGACAAATGGCAGCAGAGAAGCAGCTCTCTAGAACCTGCTGTCATTCAGGTTTTTTTTTAAACCCATTGATCTCACCTGCAGCTTTTCAGGGCTAGTTTTTAATTTTAGAACAACCATAATAACAGTGTTGGAGCTGGGGAGGACCCTGATAATGAGACTCATTTCATCTTAGATGTCCCCACTTGTAGCCATCTACATCTTTGCTAATCAAGTAAACTCACATGAGAGCCTTTGGAGAGTAATGAGCATTTCTGGAGCACAATTTATCTGTTTGCATTTATATAGTCACACCAAGAACAAACGAACCATGTGCTATAAGCAGCTTTTTCTTTGACTGGTAAAGAAATTCAGACAATTAGTTCAGATACTGACAATAACAGCTATATCAGCTTTACATGATATAAATTCTAACCCAAGCACATTTTCATACTTTTTCATCTACAGGACACTTTCTCCTCCCTTCCCAGATTACTCTATGAGATTATTTTTACTACTAAGCATATACATGCTGTACAGGAATGTGCTGCTTGGTTCCCCCATTGTACATCATTTCCTAGCCCTGCTGTTTCTAGCCTCTGCTTCCACGCTCACTTGCACTCTCCCTCTCAGTGTTATTCTGGTTGCTACCTTCTCTGCAACAGTTTGTTCTGAAACACTTTGATTGTGGAAATAAAATAGCTGGTTTATTTCAAACAGTAAAGCTCAAAATACATTTAAGGAATTTTTATCATGTGGAAATATCCCAATCCGTGGTCATTGCTGTGCTTCCTTTACATTTCACAAACCAGAACGAAGCTGCCTTGGCTGGTGTCTTTTGATTGTAGATAAAGATAACAACTGATGCATAAGATTAATGTATATTCATGAGTAGAATTATAGCTGTGCATGAAAGCACCACATTAGTGCTTGGTAATCAAGATCTACTTTACTTTTTTAATTTTAAAGTTAGCACAGTCACTAATCAAAGATAATGACACCACTGCCATTTGAAATGTTCATCAGGAGTTCTGTAGGAGGATGAACAAGAAGTGCAATTTTTTCTTTACAGACACATGCGGTACTAACCAAAGCTGGGCCAACAACACTGTGATTTGGCTTTGCAAAGCTCATTTGCAGAGTTTGGGCATGGAAATCATAACTGTAGAGAAGTAATATTTTATATCTGAATGCTCTCTGGTTCTTTGAGAGGGAAGACAGAAAGAAAGTAAGACTCAGCCTTTTTACTCTGTCCTTGCTCCCAATATTGTGTGAAATGTAAGATCATTTGCATTGTGGTAGATCAAGGCTACGAAGGCAGATGTGGGGTGATACTTCTTGTACACAATAAGATATCCAATAACACTGACTTTAGGATGATGCCAGGAGTATTTCCAAAGCCAAAGCCTTCCTCTTCCTAAACCTTGTGGTGCTGGGGGCAAGGGTGGAGGTGGGGAAGTGCAGAGGCTGTTTGAGAGGACAGTAGCAAAACTCTTTTCCATCCTTGGTTCCCAAAGGCTACAAAATAGTGTGATTTATTCAAGCACCTCAAGACCTCATCAATAATTTGCCTGTAATTCATAAGTATTCACCTTTACTTTTCATAGGTGTTTTCTGACTATTATATAAAGATTGCAAACTAACTTAATTATTGAGTCCTAGAGCAAGGTAAAGAAGTTTACTGGTGTCTGGGGTCACAAGAAGGTACTGGTTCTTTGCTGCGTCTCATTTTAAAATCCTGTTTTCCCAGGAATCCCAGAAATGTGTTCATTCTAATTGGAAAAGAAATTGTACATGAAGACTAATTTTCAGACCTGCTGAGCACCACCTGACTGTCATTAATTGAGAGGGAATAACTGGTACACAACCATAGCAAATATCAGACTTGTCCACTGTTAACCACCACCTCCCATCTTCATATTCAAGGCAAACACTGCATGTTAAACAGTTTATTATAGACTCCTGAGTTCATTTCAGGTGTTGTGAGATAATACTGGAGTAGCACTCTGAGTACAGGACTGCCAGAATTGTAGCATTTACATTTTACAGGCCAGTCATAGCAACATCATAGCATTTTGTTCTTTCAAAGGGGTTTTTCTGTGTTGTAAAGGTGTTTGCTCATGTGTTCAAATTATATAATTTGGTTTACAAAATGATCCAAGACTGTTGTATTTTTATTTCAAGCTTTTTAAATTGAGGATTCAATAATTTTCCATTTGTGTGTGTAGAGGATTCTGGAAATGGGAATGTGTAATCATAATAGGTGAAAACAGTAAACTTTTTAATATTGCCTATTATACCTGGAAATCTTAAATTGGCAGCATTGAGATGGGAGATACTGTTTTCAAAGAGCTCCCTTGGAAATCCTATCTGTTACACTGAAACAGCTTTGTGCCCTTAAAACTACCAGACACAGAGTTATTCATGAGAGGTGACAGTACTGAAGAATGCTGTTATGGCTTCACTGGCATAGCTCTGAGGCCCTGTAAAATTCAGCTTCACGTCCTGGCAGAGATGCCTCCATTCTTTAGCCTTCTGGAGCAGTAAAGTAAGTTCTGTGCAATTTATTGGAAAAGGATAGCTCAGGAAGAATCCTAATCCCAAGACGCTCTCAACGGTCTGTGAATGGTAATGATCTTTTGGTACTTCTGATCAGCCCTGTTTGAGCATCTAGCAATAAAATTTCTTTGTGAGAACTGTATTCCAGCTCCAAAGCCTGATTTCACTTGCCACCCTGTCATTCTTCCTTTACTAGCAATGCAAAATCCAATAAAATTCCAATGAAAGCCACTGCATGAAGTTTCTGCTGAAATGTAATGTGCTGCTTAGGTTTGCTGTCAGATTTCTCAGCCGCAGACCTCAGCTCTTTTGTTCTGATTGTTAACAAGGAAGTGCAGGGTTAATCCATCACCTTGGAAATCGATGGCTACATCCAGTACAAGCTCAAGGTCTGTTCACGGGCACAGCATGCTCCGTGATCTGCCTGATGCCCACCCAGATGGGTGTCTCAAAACAGCACCTGCCTTGTCTGCTAGGGGCATGCACCCCACTGCTATCCACAGAGGGTTTGGTGCTAGAGGGGCTCTGGCGTGGAGGGTTCCTGGCTATCAAACAGCAGTTTGGACTTCAGAGCACTTCTGAGTCCATGTTTTTAAGCAGATTTTCAGTGTGGAGGACAGACAGAGGGGTCCACCATCCTATTGCAGCACGGACTAAGAGGCATCTGTGTATCAGCCGTTTGCCATATGGTAGAAATGGAACTAGGCCAGGCTCTTCTGCCAATGCCAGCAGAGAGATCTCTGCACAGAAAGACTTCAGCAGAAGGCAATGGAGCATTGCAGCAATTACAAAGTCCTGCACACCCGAGGCCCGCGCAGAACCCATGCTGGCTCAAAAGTGGCTAATGCTAACTGGGAAATGAACACAGATGATGCATCACATCATTGGCAAACCAGTGACAGGTTACAAGGGAGATGGGATAATCCCTCTTTTGTGTGCCTCACTGCACTGTTCTTAAGATCAGTATCTTCTCTATCACATTTACGAGAACTCTTGGAGCTCTCAGACAGAGATACAAACATACAATTTCCCAAAGAATGTGCAACTAAAACATAATCTGGAATCCCTGTTTGAAACAGAATAATCCATACAAATGCTTAAATGTGAAGCTCAAATTCATACAGCCCTCATATCGAGGTCTGAAAGACTGTGAGTGCTTGAGTAATTTGTGACAGAGAAAGATGGTTGGAACAGCAGGTGATGTCAACAATTCTCTAGGCATCAGCTTTTTGGAGTCTTAGACAGGGCCTCAGCTTTGTTAGCCTGTAGCCACTGAGGTGGTGATGAGTGCTGCAAAAAGATATGAGACACAGCTCTGACCTCAACTGCAGAGCAATAAACACATCAACATGCCACTTATAAGCAGAATTACTACAGTCTCAGTGCCTAAAAATGAATGATGGGGGGAGGTGACACTTACACAGCATTCTCTGAAAGCAGTGTAGGCTGCTTCTGGCAGTATCCACCCCAGTTATGCTGGAAGTTCATATGCATGAGAATTAGAGTCCATTAGCTGGGAGGGGGACAGAAAAAGGCTTTTCATGAATTGTGACAGCACCCTGGGGGAGTGAAGGAATACACCATTTATTTGTTTTCCAAGAACAAACCCTCCCATTTCCATGAAAATGAGATTTATACTTTTTTTTTCAATCTGTGTGTTCAGAATCCCACTGTTCAGGATTTAATAGTACAGCTGCTGTGTGAATCTTCTGTCTCAGAAGACTAATGCCTGTAAAAACTGGAGTGGCGACCCACAGATGGGAACATGTTGCTGACAGCCTCTCTGCAGGCTGGCTAACCTCATGGAGGCCCTGAGACCATAGATAACTGTATTCCCTGGTGCTACTGAACCTCAGAGTGACCTTATAGAGCTACAGGGGATGCCATGTGGTGTCCTGTTGGGAAGAGGAAGGAACAGAGGGCATATAACATCTCAGGAAAACCAGGCTGAGAAACAGCAGGTCTTGATTTCTGGGTACACTGTAATTTGACTGAGCCAATCCCCAGCTTCTCCAGTTTCTTACTGGGAGCAGTAAAAATAATTAAGTGATTAATTACATGTTTAATTGTGTAATAACTGAAAATGTGCTCCAAAGGCTGACACTTCAAGACAAGAGTGACTGACTCAGGATAAGTATGCAGTGAAGTTTCAGTTCACAGAATTTTACATGGACCCTAATTAATCAGTCACAGTCACAAAGCTTTTGTGTCTGCTCTGCCTTTCTAGCTGGGCAGGAGAGAGGAGAATTTGATGAGCTGGACGAAGCTCTGGTCAATCATACAGGTTTTCTCACCTCACTTGCATACATGAATAGGCCTCAGTTCAAAATCGTATGTCTGAGACCAGCCAGTGTTGAATTGCTTTTACAAACAAGCCTGGAAGTGCAGGGTCACATGCATCCAGCTAAAAGCAGTTGTGAGCTAGGGAGCTTAATGCAGAACCAATACAGTTTACTTATAAATTGAAAGGCTTTTTGGCAAATCTAATATGCCATTTATGATGATACAGTGATACGGCTCTCGTACTAATTACTGCTGATTTGATGTGCCTCCTGGAGTAATTTTGGTTGCACCATTATTAAACATTCCCAAAGTTTCCTCAGCCTCATAGAAACTACACTAACTGATAAATTTCTGTTTGGCTTAGTATGCATTTCAAAGTGCAGTGAGCTGTTTCCATTTAGTCATTTTAATTATGCAAGGCTGTAAGCTGCTTTATGAATTACATTATAAAAAGCATTTTCATTCTTATATCGCAATTACACAGCAAAAGTGAAATCAAATGAGAATGCTGGGATTCAAAGTCAGATTAGCACAAATACTACCTTTAAGAAGGATACCATCACCAGGGCCTCAAGCTGCAAGACGGTGCAGCTCCTTGGAGTTGACTTAATGCCAGTGGTAAATTCAGCCCCTGTTTGAAAAGGTATTTACTTGCTTTGTACCTGAAAGACAAAGGTTTATGACTGCCTGTATGGCTGCTTCCTTGCTCACACCACCAAGAATCCTTCATTCACTCTCACTTTCAGGCACAGACTAAACAAAATCATGCCCTGGTTCTCTCCTAAATTAAAAAGTTTGCTGCCTTTCGCATGACATCTGCCTCTGATCAACACAGTTGAGGAGGTAGCTGAGATAAGGAGTGAGCAGAATTACCAACGAGATGTTCTCGTTGCTAGGAGAAGGGGGGTCTCATTCTAGTCCTCAGAGAAACAGTGCAGAGGGGACAAGGGTATCATTCTGAATGCAGAACAGCAGCAATGACAAGCTCTATTAAAGTTCCTCTTGGGACAGCAACATCTGATACAGAGAATCCCTAACGGTCTCCCACAAGTGAGGCATGACATCTTCACTACTCTGAATAAAATGCTTCATTTGTTTTATTGTAAAAGTCTTCTATATTCTAAGGATAATTCTCCACCCCTCTCTCCTTACTGCTGGCAGCAAAGCCAAAGATTCTTAGAATAATACCTCAGAACACATCAAAGGAAGGAATAATATTAAGAAAATGCCCAGCAATAGCAATGTCTGAAAACTGTAATTAAAAAGAAAGTCAGTGAGAAACAGAAACTTACAATGACGCTTCTTGATTCTCATATCAAGTACCTGGAGCCAGGTTCTATACACCTATTGGGAATAAAACTCACCTAAAAATCCACCACTTGGCAGTTATTCACCAAATTACATAATTCAAGGTGTGCAAAACCAGAGGATGAATTTCTGACTTTTTAGTGGCAAAGTGAGGCAGAAGAGGCCCCTCCCTATCATAATACAAGCACATCCTTCCCAAGTGAGAACAGTGGCAGAGGAGAGAGGTTTGGTCAAATTAAGACACAGGAGAGGAAGAAAAAATAAATCTGGTCTAAGGGCCGTTTCCCTTCTTTCAGTAATTAAGTCTCTCTCTAATCCTTCTGTATATATTAATCTGTTAAAGATATTTTAAGGAAGCAGCTTACATAGATGCTGGAAATGAACAGGCATGTTGGCTCTGTTGCAGAACAGGACTAACACCAACCAATATGGAGGAATAGCCCATGATGTTTCTGTGACTTAAAAGTTACAGAGACAGGCAGGATGAAGCCTAAGGTTTTCTTTCTTCCTTCTTAGTTTACTTTGTGGAAGCATAAACTAATAAATTTCTTATACGGAAGGAAAAAAGAAAAATGAAGGTGATTCTTTATTACAACACACCAACTTTCCTCCTTAAGCAGGTGCTATGTTAATCAATTCCCTTGGCTTTGACCTTTCTGGAGGAAACAGTCTTATTTTGCTACAACATTTATCACCAGGACAAAATGCCAGCACTATAGATGGTGGTTTTCAACCGCACTTGTAACATTTTTTCGCATGTAATTCTGGAAATGGAGCTGGTGACAGACTGGGAGGTATGGGATCTCCTCCAGAAGGGGCACAAACAGAATGGGATATCACAGTCACTTCTCCTCAGTATAAGGACTTACAACTTGATCAGAAAAAAAGGTCAGGGAAGATTGTTATTGCCAAATATATTATGCCTACGAAGGCAATAAAGATAGCAACAAGAGGTTTTCTTTACCAGTACTATAACTCTGACTTTTTCCCTGCCTTCTGCTTTTTCTTACACGTTATACTGATCTGTTCAACTATATGAATGGCTGCATTCATCTGACCCACGGTGCATTACTAAGACTGCCTTCTTCCTTTCTGGAGTCCCTTTTAACGATACCACTTCTCAATTCACTTTCCAAAGTCAATAACACAAGGAATCAATATCGTGGTTGTTCTGACTGTAACAACAAAGACCTCATCAACCAAAAGAGGCATTTTCCCACATTAGCAGTCATCTCACATACCATGTAATGAGGCATAAATATTATTATAACTGACAAAACACTTACCTCTTCTAATCTAGCTGTAAAAAGACTATGCTAACTATATATACAGTTAGGTTGCCTTATGTGGGTTTGTTGTCATCAGTAGCCTTGCTGAAATACTGCTGACATGGGGTGTTTCACTTAAAAGTCAACAGCAAAGGATATGAAGAAAAAAACTGCTGCAAAGTTAAAGTACAGAACAGTGATTTGTCTTACTGGAATACACAGGGAAAAGCTACAGAGGCTGGAGACAGTGAAGGAGATAACAAGTGGGGTGTTGCTTTCCCCACGTAAACTAAAGACAGTGGTTACGGTAGTTCTTAAAGGATTTGACACAAATTTTGTGGATTACTGTAAATTTATAAAGCTGCAATGGGTCACCATTTCTTGAAGGAAGTGCAATACTGGAGTCCCCTTCTACTAACTTGACACTAGTTTTACTAAAGTGACTCTTGGAGTCACATACGTCAAGTTTAACAGTTTTTAGTCAGTTTCTCATGTTTGAAGTTAGACCAAACCCAGTGGTTTACAGACCCGCTGCCAGGCTCTAGCTGCAGTCACATTTTTTCAATAGTAAGTATAATGATGCCTACGTTAAAAGATTAGATAAAAATGCTATAAACTTAAGTCCTACAACAGTAAGGCTATTTTTAAGTCTCCTGAATCTCTGTTCATCCCTGCATAGAGCATTCATTATTCAATGTAGAGAGTTCTCTGAAGATTAAAATCTACTTTCAGGTTATCAGATGCCTGTTGACTAAGGACAAAAGTTTGTATCACAGTTTGTCACTTCCCCACTCACAGAATATCAATACAGAAATTAAAGTTATTTAAACACTTTAACCTGCGTAAAGATAATCTTTGTTTCACTATCCTCTACAGGTTACACTCTCAGGAGGAACATGCTTTAATCAATAAAGCCTGGGAGTTATGAGGTAGGATGATGATAAGATTCTGCAGCAGCTGCTTCTCTCAAGGTCTAGGAGCATATTAAAGAAAGCCTCTGTGCAGCCCACATTTGTCTTGTCTTCTCATACCCACAACGTTTGGTGCTGCTGTGACTTTCTTTATTAGGATGCCAACAAAATCTCTCAGTTAGCAAGGTGCTGAAGCAGGGCTGGAGTACCACTGCAGAATTTAATAGTTCAGATCATGCACATTAATGGCTCTTCGTAAATTGATATGTTATTATTGCTTAATTTTGGTAAACATTCTTACCAGAAAGTAGTGTCTCAATTGCAGCCCATCTAAAATCAGCTCATTTATGCTAATGTCTTTCTCCTTGACACTCAGTAAATTCTTCCTAATGCATTAATTATGACTCCAGATAGACCAATGATTATTTCATATATGCTAATTAGGAACCATTTTATTCAGTCTGCCACACACACCAGTAAACAAGTGGAATGAATTCCCCACAGGGAGGATAAAAAGACAATGATTTTCCTTCCAATGAAGCTTAGAGAATTTGCCCCACAATAAAGACCTAATTATGAAGAAATGAGAAGTTAGAAAATGCACTTACAGGTGTGAGAGACATCAAGAACATGCTCCTCCATAACAGAATAAAGCGGATTCTTAGCTAACTCATCCTTAGCTAAAAGCTCATTCTTAGCTAATGAGCTTTTACTATATGGGATTAAGTAGGGTAACCTCCTTCTACAAAGTAAATTACAAATCACAATCAAATTAGTTCCATTCGTAGTAGAACAAATTGATATGAAAAAAAGTGTAATTTCAACCCTGTGTTTAAAAAAGACACAAGGTTGAAGAAGACTGTGGTACATTACCCTCATTTGCACTTACTGAATGTCAAGGTTAAAACACTGTGGAGAAAACTTTTTGTTCTTAATACTTGCGATCCTTAGTTCTACTAAAGCTCACAGTTCTAAACCTGGATCATGTACAACTCTTGTTCATGACTTCTGCGTAAATCATAGAATCATAGAATAGTTATCTTCATAAAAACATAATTTCAGGCTTGGAACCAACCTAAGAGGGATGTAAAATGAATGTCAAAAAATAACATCATGGGGATATATACTGTTAAGCACAAACTCTTAGATCCTCATGACATAAATGATAATATATCGTAGCATGAAAGCTGGCAATATTTTATGTGCAGGTCAGGTCCCTCCACGGTACATTTAGGTTTGTATTTGAAGCAAAATTTATTATGTGTGATATGACAATTTCTACTTTATTTTTCTCTTTGTGTTTTAAATCAAGTTAAGCCATTTTATAAGTTTACACACTCAGGGCCTAGAGTCCTGCTGGGTACTTTCTGAAAACATGAATAAATAATATAGAAGACTCTGCAATCTAAATCCAACTATCAATTTTGGTGCATGAACCAATCTACAAACTGGTTTGGTCTTTCAAAATTAGGAATTTCTGTGTTTGAAGGTTGACTGGCTAAAATGGATGAATTAATCCAATAGTAACATGTACATAAAGAAAAATATTATAAAGCCATTATTAAATGAACAGTCCAAATATGATTCAGGATCAGAGAATTACCCTGAATGCACATACTGTTAGGGATATGCTATTTTTGTATAATCTCTCTTTCCATTGTAAGTATAGGCTTATGTTTAAAAAAAAATTAATAATATGGAATCTGAAGAAGTTAATTTCATCCTAAAAAGATCCCAAGGAATATTAATCTTAGAATTAACTAATACCAGAAGTACTTGTGTACATTACTTAAACTGAAGAAAATTAAACTACCTTTCTTTAGGCAGATGAATGTAAACTTAGAGTGGCTACAAATGAATGTAGCTCATGTCCTTAATATGTTGGTTCTGGATCTTGTGTTTCACAGCAGTCACCAGTCTATAAAAGCTTCCCAATTCGTCTTGCATATAAACTGTAGCATAGAATTTGTTTATTTTTCCTTTTTTTTTTTTTTTTTTTAATTTTTAACTTTGGGAATTTGAAGAACAGTTTTCATCAACTGGGACACAGCTAATACAGTCCTGAAGGTACACCATTAAAGCAAATGTCCTTGTGTGAAATCATCCCTCTACATTTATATTACCGTAATCATATATTTTTTTCAAGCAAGGCAGCTCCTTGCCTAGAGGGTCAGCAGGTAGAGTTATTCTTAATGGAGGGGAAAAAACCAAAGCTGAACTCTGCTAATGACTCTCTGAAATGTTAAGGGAAAAAAGTCCAAGATTATTAAAATTAACATCAGTCAATTTAGACAGAAAATCCTTAACTGTCCGGTTAGATTACTCAGCCATTCAAACTCCTTGGAGATAAGAGCTGATTACAGGCTGTTTGAAGTACACTCCAGTTCTAATGAATATAGGATAGTTTGGAGAGCAAGCACCTTGAAACAAAAATACTAGGAAATGTAAATTTTAATGTAATTCATGTACTTCTACGTACAGGGGCTGATATTTGGTTGAGTGCTTGTTAGAGCTTATGAAAAATGTAATGAAAGATCAGATGGGTACTGTCTGTGAGATTAGCCATAATGATCATATTGAAAGCTATTACCAGTTTTAAATATCTAAACATATAGCTGTTAATGGGATATGCTTATGACAACATAGCAAGGTTGTTTTGCCACTAATGGTTTTTTGAAGAGAAGAAACTGAAATCCCCAGTTATCTGCAGGCTTCACTATTTCAAAGGGAGGCCATTTCTTTAATGTTTAAATTAACATAGTTATGAAGAGCCAAGTTAAACTAACTCACATACAACATATTGAAACCTGATTAAACAATAAATGAGGGTCCCTTGCTGGTAGTACAGCAGTAGTATGCTTCACTTGTCTTTCAACACACGATCTTAATATTCAGATATATCTATCGCACAAAACATCAAATGAAGCCATGTGGAAAACAAAATTCCCACAGAGTGTTAGTACACAGAAGTAGGGGAAATTTCAGTGAACTAATTTTTTTTTTTTTGTCCTTCCTGGAAATAAAAAGCTACAGGAAAACTTTATAACTCCATTTACATCTTCAACAACTGTCTTCTCACTGGCAAATGGTTTCCATGGTTTTATTCATTTTCTAGGATGAAGGATCACCGCCTCCCCAAGATTGTGTTTTACGGTGAACTTGCCACCGGTTGCCACAACAGAAGTGCCCCAAAGAAGAGATATAAGGACTCCCTGAAACAATACCTTAGCCTTGGCCATATTGACTACCATCAGTGGTCCACCTTGGCCTCCAATCGGGAGACTTGGAGGCACACCATACATAATGCTGCTGACTCCTTTGAGAGTTCACGCAGAACTAGTCTCGAGGAGAAAGGACAATGTAGAAAGAATCGCGCCCCACCTGTTCCACCCGAGGAGACCTTCTGCTGTGCTTTTTGTAGCCGGATTTGCCTATCCCACATTGGCCTTCTTAGTCATCAGCGCGCCTGTAGTAAGTGTGGGTAAAGCCCTTCCCAAATCTTCGTTCGCGAAGTCAAGCCATGATTCATTTTCTAAAGCACTATTTGTGAAATGAAGAAATTAAAGCAAATAACTGGAGGTAGGTAATTACCTCATTAACACCTATGTAATGCTACCATATTATTTAGTGACTTCCAGGAAGGTAGGATGATCCCAATAGCTTCCTTCATGATACTGCATGGACATGAAATTTTCATCCCCAACCTTAGTACCACAAGCACTACTGCATATGCTTGGAGGAACAGTAAGAGTGTTGAAAATGGGGATACTTTGCTACTAACACCACTACCTCCTTCAGCATTTCACATCCTTGGGGGTTTTCTTTTTCACTCAAGTTTGGGTTCTGTGTTTCTAATGTACATGATCACATCAGCCCAATGCCAGATGAGGTTGGCTGGAGAAATGTGGGTCTCCTCAGTTAGGCAAGGAACAGAGAGATGGCATAATAATAAAACCTATTAACAACACCTTTTGAGGGCAAGTCCTCTGAAAAGTCAATGTGAATGCAGGTTCCAACTCCAGATGGCATTTCTGAACACTGACAGAATAGCGTAATCTCAATGTCTCACAGCTCACTGCTACACATTAAGACCAAATTTGCTATCAAAGGTTTTCTATTTGGTATGGAGCACCTTTCTGCTTTTTATACGTTTCATATGAATACAAAGAAGAAATGGATTTCTAGATCAAAATTTGCATTTCTATTCTGATATTCAACCCAGTTTCTTCTATTTGTTTATGCAAATTATTGTTCACCACTGCTAGCACTTTCAAGGAAATTATAATGTTCGGCTCTTTATAATATTACACATGGATAGGGTATGGGACGCATGATCTCAAAATGCTTTGCCATGTTTCAAGTTACATTTATTTAGAAGCACAGAATTTATTTTCAAGCCACTTAAGATCCGTACACCACCTTGGGGACAGTGATGAAGCAGTGCTAGGGGAAGAAAAGGATGCAGTAAAAGCCAGGCACTTCATTTTCAAATATGGGAATAATATTCTTTTCCATTGGAGACAAACCCTACTCTCTGGACAAGACAGACATCAATTATGTGAGAATTTTTAGAGCATTCAATGTAATGGATGATACTTTTAATTACTTAAACATATAATTGCCTCACAACTAAGCCAAAGCACGATCGTGGTTTGGGGGGTTTGTCGAGGGGTGTTTTATTTTCTATCATCATCATCATGGCTTGACTTCGCGAACGAAGATTTGGGAAGGGCATTTACCCACGCTTACTACAAGCGCGCTGATGACTAAGAAGGCCAATGTGGGATAGGCAAATCCGGCTACAAAAAGCACAGCAGAAGGTCTCCTTGGGTGGAACAGGTGGGACACGATTCTTCCTGCGTTGTCTTTTCTCCTCGAGACTAGTTCTTCGTGAACTCTCAAAGGAGTCAGCGGCATTATGTATGGTGTGCCTCCAAGTCTCCCGATTGGAGGCCAAGGTGGACCACTGATGGTAGTCAATATGGCCAAGGCTAAGGCACTGTTTCAGGGAGTGCCTAGTTTGAAGGTTAGCCTGAAAGCTGTCCCTCACTGCAGCTATTTGAAGATTATCAACATTGAGCCTCCTCCTTGGAATGCCGCCCCTCTTAGGTTTGGGCTTGAAGTGGAAATTAAGTTTGCAACGCACAAGGCGGTGGTCTGTTTGGCATTCTGCACTAGGCATCACTCTGGTCTGGCAGACATCACGAATATTTCTCTGGCGCACTAAAACATAATCAATAAGGTGCCAATGTTTAGATCGTGGATGCATCCAGGTTGTCTTCCAGCTGTCTTTCTGCTGGAAGATAGTGTTGGTGATGGTAAGCTGTTGCTCTGCACAGAACTCTAGTAAGAGACGACCGTTATCATTGCAGTTGCCAACACCGTGCTTGCCTAGTACTCCTTTCCAGGCTTCAAAGTTCTTTCCTACTCGGGCGTTGAAGTCACCAAGGATTATGATCTTATCTTCTATAGGAACTTTCTGAGTGTGGTGACACAGGTCGGAGTAGAATTTTTCTTTTTCTGCAGGGTCAGCTTGCAGAGTTGGAGCATATATGCTGAAAAGAACAACATGTTGCTTATTGTGCAGTGGAAGACGTAAGGAGATAATACGGTCGGAATGACCTATCGGCAGATTTTCAAGTTTGGAGGCTATGGAGTTTTTAATCATGAAGCCGACTCCAGAAAGATGACTTTCAGTTTTGGGTTTGCCTGACCAGTAGAGTGTATAGCCAGCACCATGTTCTTTGAGGCTACCTTCCTCATGAAGGCGAACTTCACTGAGTGCAGCGATATCGATGTTAAGACGTGACAATTCATGGGCAATTAGCGCAGAACGGCGCTCAGGACGCCCACTGTTCACTGTATCAAGCATGGTTCTGATGTTCCAACATGCGAGTGTCAATCTGGACACACCTTTGGAGGCAGGTGTATGCCTTTGTCTCTTTGTTTTTAATTGACCGCAATAGAAGATGCCCGTTGGCCGCGGCTAGCCAACCAGGTGGAGGGGGAGATGAGCTTTGGTTAGGCCACCTTTTCTAGGCCTCTCTCCATATGGAGCAAGCAGTGCTGTCCTTGAAAAAGGCTGCTTGGTCATTCAGGATGCTGCCGAACAAGAGTGTCATCTCCTGGGTCAGACTTGAGCGACCAATGTCCTGAACCGCCTGCATGCAGGGTTGGGTCTGCGACTTCCAGTGCACCTTATCACCTGCTGTCTCGTCCCTCGCCTGTCGCTGCAGGGCTTTGCAAGTGTGGGTAAACCCTTCAGGCCTGCGCAGTGGATTTATTTTAGGTGAGGCACAGCGTGCGCAGAACTGGCCTCACCCTTTACACCTGAGGTTTATCTGCCAGGGCCTAGCAAGCTTGGACAGTGACAGCAAAGTCCTCAGGTCGTAGGTTTAATTAGAGTATCCTTCTCTTAGATGGATGGCCTTACAGGGCTACACGAGCTCCATCTGCCCGGGTTTGAAGTTGGAGTTGTCCTTCTCCTAGGATGGTTGCTTGAAGGCTAGTGAGCCCATCCTGCCCATGGACACACTTTGTCTGACCCTTCATTTGAGAGCTGACTGGCATGGGAGACCCTACCGGAAGCATAAGCCACCACCAGCATAACTCCCAACTTCACAAGGGCACGCAAGCTCTTTCCCCACGACAAGGGGGTGTCCGTGAAAGAGATTTTCTATCAGTACCAGACTAATAGGAAATTAAAATGAACATTCGAGGATAATGGTTTATTAAAAAAACCCACATCAAACAACAGGGGTCTGTTGGCAACTGCATTGTGTGTTGTTTACTGGGAATTTGAAAATTACAAGAGAGCTTAAAATACATGGGTTTAACAGGGATTTGGCATGCTGAGAGTATCATAACTTACCAAGTTTGTGGTATTAACTAAGTCTGCTACTCACAGCAGTGCCCAGCTAAAAAATGCCAAAGCAATTATAAGGCCACATGATATTTAAACTGAAAAGAGAAGGATCTCTCTTTTGTGGATTTTATCTGTGACAGAGGATCCTTATTATTCTTCATCCTTTTTACCTTAAGTCAACATTGCCACATTTGGTGCTTCTGCATGACATTTCAGGTATTATGAAATCTTAAATCATGACACTGTAACCTCAAAAAAGATCTTGCAGTTGATTCACAACATGTCTGAGAACTTAAAATGCAAGTAGAAATATAGACAGTGGAAGTAACAATGGAAAAGTCCATGCCAAACTCGAATTCCGCATATTCACTAAACAGAATATCTGATGCTGGGCTCCAGTATGTGTGCTCCTAATGGCATAGATATCACAGTTACCACGTACTTCAGGGATTGCTAGAGTTGTTAATAATACATTCACCCAGTTAACTCTGCCTGAAATCACACAGTGCTCAGTAAAGACTAAACACTTCTTCACAAGGTCTACATGTTAAAGATTGGAAGGGTTCCTGATGATTCAGGAAAAAAAAGGCAGAAGTTATGCTAATGTTTAAAAAAAGTGAGAAAGAAGATCAAGTGAACCAGAGGCCTGTCAGACAAGCAGGTAACTGGGGAAAACCAGCATGGATTTACTAAGGGCAACTTGTACCTGATTAATGTGATTGCCTTCTGGGATGAAATGACTTGCTTTGTGAGTAGAAACCCTTGATGATGTTTACCTTGACTGGAAGAACAGAATGACAAGAATGTGATGACATGAAATAACGAAAGTATAATTAACATATTGTCAGTTAGGACAGTACATTGTCCAATTGTCCGAGTACAAGGAAAACATGTCTAACTGTGAGGACGTGAGATGGCTGGAGGGCATGAGTTACAGTAAGAGAGCCAGGTTTGCTTGGCCTTAAGAACAAAAGGCTAAGGCAGTCTTAGTCTGCCAGAAGGAGGATTATAGAGAGAATGCAGGGACAGACTCTTCTCAGAGGCACACAGTGAACAGACAAGAAACAACGTCAACAAGTTCTAGCATAGGGAATCCAACTAGGCAGAAGGCAAAATATTTTCACATTCACATTGGTGAAGAGCTGATTGCCCACTCTGCCACTGGAGATACCTGAAATCTGACCAGGAGATAGTCCTGCGCAACTTGCTCTTATTTCAGAGTTAGTCCTGCTTTGATCAAGAGGTTGAACGATACCACCCTCAGAAAATCTCCTTAGCCTAAGTTACTGAATGATCAAAAATTAATGAAATTTTGCTATGCATAAATAATTCAGAACACAAAAAATAAAATAGCAAGGTGATTTCACTTCTGCACCTAGGCACCATTAACTCTGGGAAGGACAGGATTACCAAGGCTGGTCTTTGCATGTCTGGCCAGAAGTTTAGATTATGGAAGAAAATATTGGCAGGGCAGAGATGAACCTGGAGAACCAATGTAGCTCCGTGCAGTTTAGCCAATTAAACCCACACCCAGCATTTCTCATACTGAGGTGAGTGAGGGTCCTACTAAGGCATCCTTCTAGCACCTTCCTCAGATCCTGGCAGCATCCAATCCTCTCTTCAGCTGTAATCTTTGGCATTGCATGAATAGCACAAACACTTTGATCTAAAGTGAGAGATTGACTCATGTAAAAATGTCAGCTGATCTGAATATCTCTCCCCGAAAGGAGCATGGATCATAGATATTGACAAATATCTAGAAATTCAAGTCATAGATCAACATTCTGTTATGCTAGAAGCTATGCAAATGTATAATTGAAAGACTTTTGGTATTGAAAAAATTAATTGGAAATATACACAGGTAAAACCATATAAAACTCACTTTTGTGATTTAGTAAGATGTTTCTAGTGTATGGCTTTATGAGTAAAATATTTTAGTTTTAGTCAAAAAGAGATATATGGAGATGGAGAATGTAAAGGACACACAAGCAAAGGATTGAAGGAAGAATGAACTCCACACTTAGAGCTGAATGGTTTAGGAAACCACCCTATAGAAAGGCTAAACTAAACTGCTTAGAAACAGCCAGGAAAAAATACATACACCCATCATTACATCCACTGACTTTAGTTGGAATAAAATGCCTTATATTGGTATTACATAATCAGAGATGCGTTCTGCCCTGGAGGAGGGCCCCTCTGACACTGAACTCAAACCCATGCTGAGGTTCTCATCTGCAGATGCAATAATGCCCTTCTCCCCTTTCAGCTTACCACTTGGCCAACCACACACAAGTTATGTTTCAACCTCTTTAAAGACTCAGCAATTAATAATAATCTCCCATTATGTGTATAAAATTCTCATACCTATTTCTTTTAATGCAACATCTATGGACATTATTTTGTTATATTTAAAGACCAGTTTAGTAAAGTAGCTTTTAAAAAATCTGTTCTTTGGAATACTTTTTTCCCCTAGGAACTGGTTTCCCCACTTATATTTGAGAAGAAAGAAGCTATTGTTTGACTAGAAATGTTGACCTTTCTTGGATTAATAATCTCACTGGAAAAGTCAAAGAAATTAAACAAGATTTACATGATTATTAAGCAAAATGAATGATAATTGAGTTCCATGATATTCATGTATGACAGTAAGACCATTCAGCGTTCATATAGTCAAAAAGTAAATATTCAGCAAGACATGATATACCATGTAGAGCAAAATCAAAAGCACATTGATTGTAAAGACACTTTGCAGCAAACTGTAATCAAAGTTTGGATTAAGGTATTTTGCTTCCTTAGTTGTTTCAAACGCTTCTTCCTTCTCCAACGTAATAACAGAAAATTTAACAAAAGGAAGCTGAATGGGCACAAGGAATTTTTGAGCTGCTCTTTACCTTCTCTATCATTACAGTTCCTAGAATTCCAGGGAAATGTGTCCAGCTTGAATATATCTTCACATTGCTTGGCTGAAATGCTGTGTGCCTACAGATCACCAAATTGTACATCTCTGAATAGAGCAAGTTTGGGAAAAAAGGGAAGTATAAATCCTTCTACTTCCATACAGATTGGAAAACCTGAAAGAAAATGAGCACTGCATATAGAACTAATTCTAATCATACCTTTCATGTGTGTCAGTTCAGCTTCCCATTGCTCCACACCTGCCTTTATCATCACCACAAAGTATGACTGGAACATCAGACTGTGTTCTTCTGTGACTAGAAGGTAATTAGTTTTAATTTGCTGTTAATGACAAAAGAATCACCAATGGAGGCTGCTTTAAACTCAAAATCTTTTTTACTGTGATTTTTTGTAAGCCCCATTTTTTTATGATGTTCTAACACCACTATAGCAATCACATTAGCCCTTCTTTTTCATACAGGCACTAATCTTTCATGGATAACATGTCCTGTTTCTAATGAGAGACTTAAGCCTTAGACTAAAAGAACTCAATTTAGGTTCTTCAGAAACAGTGTCTCATTGAAACCACATAGGAGGTTGATTAAAAGCCTTGCTGTCCAAGTGACTTACGAAAATTAATGGGCCCAACTGGAGTAAAAACCTCTCTGTTCTTTTCTAGTAACAAAATAAGGACAACCTAAATGTAAGGAATTGCCAAGGAGATTATATAAGCAATCAGCTGCTAACAATGCTTTTCTAAGTGAGCCCATACATCAGCATTATTCAGAATTCAGGCTTTATTCAGGCTTCATTGGGAAGAGCAATTACACCAGAGAAAAATGGTAGATTTTTCTCCCTTGTTAATTAAAGGGTAGTAGCAGATTTTTGGAACTTATTATAATGCTGGTAAGATTCTATGTTCAAGTGTTTTCAGATCTAGAAATGATAACTAGGAAAATACAGATCCATTACTATTTCATGTCTCAAATACCTGAATGTTGATTTCCAGACTGGTGAAGCAGCATTGACACCTCTTTCTGAACCCTGTCCTGCATGTTAAGCATATGTCTAAATATGCCCATAGGGAGATCATTTCACTGTGTTTCACACTGCTTTCCAGCCAGAAAAGATACCCATCCCCTCACTGAAATATCACCAGAAAACCCATCAGGACAGCAATCTAGGCCTTCCTGACTTGTTTATGTAGACCTTCTTTACACTATGTATTTTTGGGGAGCAAAATGTTTCTTCGTATTTATTCAACATGGGATGCAAAGGAGCCTTCTCCAAGATCCATTGATGATACTGGACTAGAAATAATGACTAAAACTCTTCAAACAGAACTGTCGGCGAGGGTGGCTGCTTGCAGAGAAAGGACAAATAAATCTGGAAGTATATTTGTGAATATTATGCCCTGTGCTCTCACGCCTATATCAGGAAGCTGACATTCAGAAAATGAAGCAATTGAAAGAATGGGTTTTAAGTTGCTACTTGTATTGCGTGAAACTGCAGGATAAAAGTCCAAAGACTTTTAAAAATAAAATAAGAGATAAGTAACAGCAATGTGCTCTGGATCAGGCATTTAAATGAGTGGCCAAATAAAGGCACTGAGGGCCCACAGCAAAGCACATGACATTTTGTAGAAGATCACCTGAAAGATATGCTGAAAGACTTGCTAGAATATCCACCTGAAGAGCTATTGATTTAGTAGCAGAAGTCAGCTTTAGGAAAACAAACTGTTGACTGTCCATGGCTATGACCAGGAGATCTTCACAAGCAGGTTAAGAGTGCACAGCTTGAAACCCCAGTGTCCCCAGGATCAGCAAAGCCTCACAAGATCAGCCTGGACAGAGAAGTCACTTGACTGGTTCCTTGGGCATGAAGTGCACAATAATGTGGAGCTGTTTTCCAAAGGAGAGTCATCATTAAACCAGACTCCCCACTTGCTCTTTATGTTATTACATTTTGCCCCGCTGTTAACAGGCACCACTACAAAGGCCAACCCATGCTCACTTCCCCTGGGCAGAGGATTCCCAGCACCAGCCAGCAAGGCTCAGCCAAGCCCTTGTAGCAAGTGGGCAGTACTGACACCAACGTCCTGCTGCATTTCAGCTCATCTTTGTAGAAAATCCAGCTTCTTCCTTCATCTATGACAAGGAGACTTGTGGCAAGAAAAGGGACTGGTACCTTTACATGATGGAGATACAGTTAAGAGTTGACCCCGTCTCTAAGAAAGTTATAGGGGCTTCTGTTCAGCTCTAACATTAAACCAAACCCAGCATCACATATTACCACCCAGCACTAACTTCAGCTGGGGCTGAAGAAGTTCTTGGTTGTATCTTGTCAACCAGCCACTTTGTTCAATATTACATTATTGCCATTAAAAATAAGGAAAAATATACAGTAAAAAAAAAAGAAGATAAATTCTTTTAGAACTACTTTCAAACAAAACCTCCATGCAGGCATGAAGATTTTGGGAAAGCACTGGGAACTGCTTTCCAGTTCTTAAATTACTGAGGAGACTGAATAGCAACATGTAGACCTGGATCAGGTGAGGTCGGTAAGAACCCAGAAGATATGCCTGTTGCATGCTGCCTCTGAAAGTGGTATTGAAGGAATTCACATTTTCTACACATAGGCTGCTAAGCACTGATTCTCCTACCACCCTATTTTGTCAGGCAGTCAGAGGTACAGCAGTGCCTCTTAACTACTGCTGCTGCTAAGGTGGGCCATGCTATGTGCTAACGTCTGGGTGAGCACAGACTGAGGTACTACAGGACTGCACACATCCTCAGCTGTGCTTCATTTCTCTATGCTGTTCGCAAAAGGATGCCTTGCATCAGACTGCTTCATCATCTGCATACTATGCTAGTGGAGGATGGAGCCTACCTACTACTTTACTCCGACACTGATCATCTGGTGTTGCTACCAAACAACAACTGGTGGAAGACTTGCGCAGGCCCTGTCCAGCTCCTCTACACTCTGAAGACCTTCATTTAGGGCTGTTAGGATATTCTTCCTCTTAAAGGTGTTCCTTTTATGGGCCCTCTAAGTCTCCTAAGGTTTGCTACTGAACACCTGTTTAGGCCCCAGCAGCATGGATACACGTTGAACCTACAGAATGGCTTTGGGCTTGCACACAGGCTTAGGATGGCACTAGATACAAACCACAGCAGACTTCAGAGCACACATGAATTCACTCCTCAACAGTATGTGGAGGAGAAGCAAACCAATCTGAATGCTCAGCAGTTGTGCACAGAATCAAATATCCAGAGAGGGCTTGAAGTACAACATCTGAGAAGCTTTTGTAAATGAGGAGCACACATCTACTTGCAAACGCCAGTAAATTATTGCCATCCCTTTGATGACATCAGATACTCTAGGAATGTTTCAAGTCTTACTGAAGTGGATCTGATGCTCACTGAAGTGGATCTACTTTTTGCAAGAACAAGAGAAATAATCTCAGTGTTATTTTTTATGTATGGTACCAAAGAATTTTAAAATGGCACAGCAGGTTTTCATGCTTAATCCTATCTACATTTTCTTATGCTTTGATTTATTTTAGAAAAATCAGTTATGTGATAATACTGTGTTGTGATGTTTTGCTTTTTCTTTCCTTTTACAAAACCAGTTTTAATGAACTCATTTACTTTAGAGTGTTGCAAAGTTAATTACTAAACAAATTAAATCTTTCTCTCTTGGTATCTGATCTACGCTGGAGTTGTCCAAAGGTGTGGCATTAACTAAGTGACCTACTTGAGAGAGGACTCCTGATTAGGTGGTTATGAGGGAGAACAGTGTAGCCATGGAATAAGAACAGTGCAGTCTTCGAAGGGTTTGTCTTTCTGTTCGATGACTCAATTTGCACTATACTCATCCATGAGACACCTGAGATTTCAAGAGGCATGTCCTGTTGCTCAGAGTGCACAGGAAACTATGCACATGCGCAGGCTGATATTGGACTTCAATACCTTCTTGGGATATTCTGGAATAATAAGTCTGATTTCTTCTGGCACATGTAAGGAACAGCACTAATGCTGCTTCCAAGGGACAGACAACTAACCCAGGGACAGAGACACAGCAAGCCAGCTTGCAAAACTCTCCACCATGGAGGGAGTCAGTACAAAACAAATGCCAAACCAATGAAACCAAAATCCAGCAGTGAAGCTGGTCTAAGGGAAGCTGGGATATTCCAGAGTTCATGCTTGTGGGCAGGCTAAATAATGATTGCCACCTGTGAGGGCCTGGCTTTTGTTATTACCTGTTCTGTTGTAAAGAACCCTGAGTACAATAGGAAGGGTGCCAGGTCAGAATGATGAGGGGATCAGCACTTCAGGGCTCACAGCAGTGTAGATTCAACTAGAAAGGACAAATGAGAAACTTCCCAAAGAAGAAGTACAGTCATAGCACTGACTTCAACAGATTTGAGACTAGAGCTGACAAAAAAGCCAGCATGCTGGAAGGACACTGAAGCCAGAGAAGATACAATAGTCCGGCAGCAGACTAAGCCTTTGCAATCCCTTGCAATGGAATCCTCTGGGTAATGCAAACAAGCAAATATTAGGAAAAGGAAGGCAACTGCGCTTGTATTTAAAATGAAGAGGTCACAACCAGAGGGGAATTTGAAAGGAGTAGCACAGTAGCAGGGTTTGAAACAGGCCCTGTGAAGTCCATCTGCTGCCATTAGGTTTGACTGCCAGCTGCAGCTGACTAATTTATCAAGTTTCATCATCAAGCAGCTAGTTTAGATTTAAATATATGCAGCGCTCTCAGTTTATTATCCAATGTGAAATACACAGACACACAGAGAAATGTTATGTTCCCTACAGCTCACAAACCTAAATGCCTTTCAGTTCCAGGCTTTAATCTACGGTCTTTCCTCCAGGTGGTGGCAAGGCACAGATCCAAGGTACAGTATGGCTTGCACCAGATGTTGGCAGCCATGCAAGCCTAATTTTGGCAAACAGAGGAAGAGGCAGGGCATGAGATGCTATAGCAGCCGTGCTGGTTTTGGCTTGGTGCCTTGAAAGCATGGCAGCATTTCATGTGTGTGGCAGGCCTGTATACTTCAGTTACTGTATGTTCATTAAAGCAAAGCAAGTCTCCAGCTGTTTTGGTGCAGTGAAGTAAACTTTAAATAATCAAATGAGAGAGGCTGCTACAGAAACATGCAGAAATGCTTGAATTTGCATATACTGGACCTCTGTCTCTCCATACCTGTGCACCATGGTCTTCAGCCTGTGTTCACTCAGATGGGCAGTGATTTAGATGCCAAGGTAATTATGAGTATTTCTGATTTTGATTTCTATTCCATGCAGTGTTGGGTCAAGACATAACTTGAAAATTGTACAGCAAATTGTACAGTAAAACTGAGCTAAGTAGTTCTCTAAACTTCAAAATGCTGGGCTATTAAAAACCTATGAAACGAAGCTCAAGTAGTGCTGATGTTTGAATTAGCAGCCTCATGCAAAAGCAACTACAGATTACAAGCTGAAGTGAGCAAATTCAGTTGCTAAGAATAGATCATGTGCTGGTTTATTATTTGGCTATTCTCTCTTGAGCAGTCTGGATTGAATAGAGCAACTTCAATTCAGCAGCTGCTGACATGAAGCCAATATTCCACTGCTAACAAAAGCATGTGAGAAGGCAAGCAAAGAATCATAAAATGAAGACTTGAACCAATGTTCCTCTAAGTCAGAGCTGAGAGTGTGGAGGGTAAGAAATGAATGACTTCCTGCTATGCATGGAAGGGACAGGGAATTAAATGAAGGCATTTTATTGACACATGGCAATGTCAGTTGATAAGGCATGCCTGGAGCCTGGGCAAACATCCAGGTGGTGACAAGGCAGGGCGACAGAATTTGTTGGGCTCTCAGATTTGGATACTTAAATTCTCACTGAAACTTTGTTCAGTTTCATTGCTATATATGCCTTATAACTCTAATTTTAATAGGATTATATGGGGATTGACTCTCTAGGAAAAATTGTGGAAGGGAATTAGGATACTTCTGAGAGAAATCCTTATGTATCCTAGTTAGAAGAACAGACACACACCCTCATACAGACATGTTAAAAGGCCTTATCCTGGGAATGAGGTGGCAGTGATCCAAGCACAAAAAGAAATCCTTTCACTTTACTGATTACTGGACATGCCTTGCATTGTAATAATTTGAAAGGGAAGAAAGCATGGGGTCCAAAGTAGAAGGTGGCATAGAGAGGGCTGGGATGTTATTTGGCTTGCTGGTCATGGATTAGCTACATGAGGGAAAAAAAAGCTTTAAATAAGACATCTTGTCATGTTACTTACACCAGTTCTATTTCCAGGTGCAGCAGAATAAAGCCTCACATTAAGTCAGTAACATGGCTCCAAATTTACCCTGGTCTGATTTGCAGCAGAAACTTGTATCATTGGCTTTGTTACCAGGGAAACTGACTGCTAGAAGTGGTGAGGTTTAGGATGAATGTTCTCTGTTGCGGACAAGGAAGGAACATCAAAATATTTAATACTGGAATAGTGTTAATAGCTCCAGTTGACATTGGCCAATACCTTTTTCTCAGAAAAGAAACCAACAACCCTGAGTTCAGCTACCTGTTTGGAGTCTGCTGAGATTATGACATGAACTCTTTAGCTATAAGCCACTGATGAGCAACTGTTGTACAAATAAAGATACATGACATTGAAAGAGGCCTTAAAAAACCCTTGTACCAGAAATTGCAGTGGTTTATCTGAAGTTCAGTGAGCATTACTGTTGGATGTTTAAAGTATTGCAGCTAAAAATCATAGGAATAATTTTGATTACAACAAATCACTGTTTATCTAGCATATTGGTAATTATTAACAAGTCTCTGTGCATCCAGTTGTCTTTTTCTTAACAATTTTTACCTTAAGGGACACCTAAGGAATCTTTTTAAGTAGAGTTTTGCCTGCAGAAAGCCTGCTAATAATATTCCTCATAGGAACAATTTCAAATGAGTTGATGAGGCAGCAGCATACAGCTTTTCATAACTTCCTCTGCTTTTTCCTTGCTCTTGACTTCCCTCTGATAGGCACACTAATACCTTGTACATACTTTTACCTTGTGTACAATACACTGACCCAGATGACCCAGAACGCCTGACTTGAACAGTCTTGCTCAGTGGAGGTAATGAAAGCACATCTGCTGAGAGTCAGGAAAATAAGAAGCTAAAGGACAGGGCTCCAATAACCTCTAAGTAAACAACAGAAACCTGTGGGTATTTTAAATCCTCTCTTGAAAGTCCATGAAGATAAAAGATTTCAACCTTGGCTCATCAAGACTATCGGTTTCAGGGATGTAGGCACTGCTTTTTAGTAACAAGTATTATGAGAGCAAAGACTTTTGAAGGAGCCTGAGGGAATTAGGAACTCTGTACATTTGGCTATTAGGCCATCAAGAGCATTTAAAACCACTAATATCTAGCAGAATTAAAGTCGTATTTATTAAACTTGTTTCTATGTTATGCTTGAAAACTGTAGACATATAGAATAAAATCAGGTTTTAAAACTGTCATTTCAACAATCTGCATTCTCTTTTTTAATGTATTAAAAAGATGTCTACAAAGCACAGGACCCCACTAAAATGTTAAACATCTCTTTACAAACAAGAATATGCTGTATAATTTCAACCTCTAAAAACTATAGAGAAAACAACAGGAAGAAAAAAAATCCACGGCTGTGTGCTGGATATAGGGGTATGTCTGTACGTGCTTGTGCAAAAACACACTGTGGAGGCCCAACTTGACTTATTAGATGGATCTATGTACAAGCAAATAATTTCTACCAGTGAAAATTACAGAAACTTTTGATCTGGAGTTCCAAGCAAAGGGGCAATAAAACTAATTTCTAGCCCAGGCATTTTCCACACACTGCTCTGTGTTTTCCATAAATGCCACAGCGAGGTCAGCAATTTGAAAAGGGAATATGCACAGGTTGCAGGAAGGGAGAGCTATGAAGAGCATCCTCAGAAGACAGTTTATGAACAGACGGATTGATCAGGGCTTGCACCCTACCCAAAGCAACAGACACCTCCTAGGTTATTAATTTGCATATGAATTTGGCAAGAATTGGCCTCACCACATCCTCTAGAAATCAGTTCTTACAGGTGAAAACCCAAGCATTCACTTCACTGCAAAGCACTTTTTCTGAACTGATAGTCATGTCTAGAGCTGTTAATTCTTATGTTTACAAGGTCAAATTTCTTTTAAAAGATGAATAGGGCCACAGTGCTTCAGCAAAAAGGCTAGCCCAGGATCCTGCCTATAGCGGGTGCCAAAAGAAGATGCCGGGGAAGAATTTCAGAACAAGGTGATCACACTGTATTACTTTCCGAGTACTTTCATTATTTCCATATCAAGACATCATCTCTACATATACAGAAACCCTCAGTGGATTCCTTCTCTTCCCTGAAACTCTCTATTTTCCTCTTGGTTCCATACGAAGTTTAAGCGTCTTAAGCGAATGAGCATGCCAGCTACCTCCCTCTGACAGCATCAGTAGAGGCATAAAACAATTTACAGCAACACTGCTATTGAAAAGGATAGACAAATAGCAGCTCTTCAGCTGATGGAACAAGAACATGAAAAGAGGTTGATTTAAAGAGATTTCAATCACAGAATTACAAAGCAATCAAGGGTTCTGAGCAACAACTCTGTACAAATGATTAAAGGTCCAGCTCAGCATTAGCTGTCTAAAAGTTACGTATCTAGTCTTGATTATTATTATTTCTTTATACTACAGCCATAGATGGGAATATATAGCAAGGCAGCATAGTCCAGAAGGCAACTCAAAATCACACTATTGTAGGTGGTTTCTGGAAGTGCCTAGGAAATTAATAGGAGCATATCTGTCCTTACAGCAACTTTTACTATTTGCTTCACTCATTTAAGGAACCCTAAAATTCTTAATTACCTAAAATAGCCACTGGCTTTCCAGAGATGTGCCATAATCTTGTACTATTTAACTGAGCACCTGAACTTGGTGGAACACTCAGGAGAGGCTGCTCGGGTGTGCTTATCTGGAATCAGGATCTGCACATTTATACACTGCATTGGGTTTTCCTGAATGGACTTTTCTTTCCTAATTCCTCCCTTCTCTTTGACAAATATTTGCAACCCTTATTACAGCATTTTTGCAACAGGCCACGCCATAGTTCAATGCAAATCATTGCACAAGATCAGAATCCTGGTTACTTCATGTTAGAAAAAATGATTTAATTTAGCTCACAGTTGGGCTAATATGTTATAATTCTCAGCATTTTATTTTTTTCGTCTTTTAGAACTATGGCTACAAAAGAAAATGTCTGAAAATAAATGTTTTCTTTGATACATGGGTCATTTCCTCAGAGAGTGACAAGCACATCACCTCAGTATGCAGGAGACTTAAGGTTCTTTTGCCTTGTTTTTATTCACCAAAGAGATTTTCAGACAAGCATGTACCTTACAAAAAGTGTTTTATGCTTTTATGTGTATTTGTAGCAACATAATCTTTGCCATGTACAGCTTCAAAAATCATTTGTTGCTTAACACTGAAAAGCACAGAAGTTGGAACCACGGACTGTGTGTATTCTTGTTTGAAACATGCTGTTATTAAACAGTGTTTATGTTGAAAATTAGCTACCTTATGATACAGCAGGAAAGCCAACAGCACTAGGAATTTAAATAAAAGATTATGTTGTGATATTCTATGCACCTACTAGAATAAGTAAATAAACACTTATATATATGAATGGAGAAAAACACCACCTCTATTCAACACAGCAGTGGATGGACATCAATTTGCAGTTACACAGATTTAAATTAGAATTTGCTTTACCAAAGCCAGTGTAATTCTGTTGTCAAACTAACACTAGACAGAAATTGAGCTGACCCTTTCGTACTGTTGGCCTGTTTTATCTCTGATATACTGGTTTCATGGACCAGATTCAATGTGCACACCTCATTTAGTTCCCAGGTGCCAAGTGGGGGCAAAGAAATCAGTTAACCTACTGAGGACACGACACATCCTGGGTGAAGATGGCCTTAGGCTCTCCCCCTTCCCAGAGCAGGTCTTCAGTAGCCATCCCTCAAGGGCAAAGCTCTTCAATCAAGTCCAGCCCTCTCTCTGCTCTCATGGTTGTATGAGCCAGACATCTCTCCCAGTGTCATTCTCCAGGCTCTCCCATTCTAGATGGCAGCAGAAGCACAGATGGGCAACCTCAGGCCCTTCCCTATCCTTCCATGTTAGAAAGGTTTGCTAATACCAGAAGGGTCCTGCACCTCCTCACTTCTCACCCAGCCAGTGTTGCATGCCAAGCTGTATATTAGGATCTCTTGAGAGGTTCTTAAAGCACTGAACAGGTTTACAGGACATGTACCTTTTTACCGGAATGAATTGGGAAGATATTTTTGTGGCATTTATATAACCCTAACCCAGTGCTTAGCTTGAACTGACAGACTGTTCAGGGATTTCCTTGGTGTTTAGTGCCCATTGCCACAGCAGATTCTTTTTTCTCCCTCAACTTTTTACACCTTGGATTACTCCCTTCTGGTCTCCTTCCCCAAAAGATTCACTAACTTCTCCTTACTGATCCAAAACAGAACTGCAGAAAAAACTACCTACTCCATCCATCAGCTGGTAACCCTGAACTCAACTCCTTTTCCATGTTGGTGCTTTCTCTTCTGAAACTAATGAGATTTATTACCTGAAGGTAGATTTCTTGACCTCTTTGCCCAGAAATAATTTCATTTTTACAGTGAAGTCAGACATCTACCTCATCATAATCTGTATTTTCTAAGATACTGAGAAGATTTCAGGAAAATCCAAATACATTTTAAGGAACAAAGGAGACATGAAATATTTTAGGATGCTTTCAATCTGAAAAGTATTGGTATGTAAGAACTTCAGAAAACTGAAACACAAAAATACCTGCAAACCAGTCTTTTGCTTTACAACTGTCAAAGCGTGGAGTTTATTTCCATATCCCACTGTAGACGTGAAAACTTTTTCTTATTATGCACATGAGAAATATTCCTAAAGATACTCATTAGGGATATATTATTGAGTCATGCAATGATGAAAGTCATTTAGAAATGATCATGACGACAAAGAGAACCCACTAAGCTTTGGAAAAACAAATCTGTATCTGTAATGACCCTAGCTATATATCATGAAAGATACATCAGCATGGAAGCAGGTACTAAGCACCACTTTCTGTGATTCTGCCAAACCAATGGCAGTTAATCTTTCTATTAATAATTTTAATGCAAAGTGTCTTTATAATCTTAAAATATAAACTGCATAAAGCCCTCTTAGAGATCAAACACATGTGTCGTGTGTTTCAGTTTAAAATAATATAAATAATAATTTACAGCTGTAAAACTGTTAACTAAGATGCTTAGGAATTTACTACATGGGATGGGATTAGTACCTGATTTGCAAGTCATTCACACACCCTTCTGCAACAATACTAATGATCCCAGTCCTGTAAAAGTGTGCGGTTATATGGCTTCTGCCTCAAACTGAATAATTCCTTTAGTTAATGAGAACCCCATACTGGTACCTTGGGGAATTGTTAAAGTCAACACTAAATGATCCATTTTATCTGTAATTCTGAAAGTACCAGCCAGGATTAAACTGTAATCATGGCTTGTTATTAGATCAGTATATTTCTGACTAATGCTTGGCTGTGGGAGGATTTATCACAAGTTCAGTTATATCTAATGCTTTCCCACTTGGATTGCTCCCTGCAGAGCTAATCGGATCTCGATGGAAGTTTATGGGAAATTCAGCTAATAAAGTGACAGATGCTCAAGTTCTATCTGTCCCTTCTTTCTGACCCTTATTTTCTTCTTTTTTGCCTTTCGTCAATTAAATCTTTTTTTGTAGGTTTACTTCTGAATTGGTTTTCATTTGTATTAATTTTTCTTCCATTCGTCTTATTTTTCCCTGTCTACCCTTGTTTAATTTCTGAGCTAAATAGCTCATAGTACAAAACTGAGGCAGATTATAGTTACACCATACACCAGAAGAATATTTCCTCCTTTTTTCCAGGTGTCCACGTAATTCCCTGAGGAAATATCCTTATAGTGACTGAAAGCAAAGAAACTGAGAGGCACTGGGCGAGATCCATCATTCCAGGGGCAATGATGCACATGCACTCCTACAAAGCCTCACAGGAACTAGGAGCTGTCGGTGTCTGAATTTATGGACAGTGCAAGCAGCTGTCAGAAAACATCTGTGAAAGACCATGCTGGATATAGCCTTGAAGAATAAGTATCTTTATTGCACCTATATGGTCATCCTTGCGTGGTTTGGATCACTACAGATGAATAAATGAATGAGAAGCCAGCTGGGACAATTTTCTCTGGTACTGCAATTTGTACGGTCTGGAATTTTTATAGACTCTGCACATTCAAAGAGGCCTGGAAAAATATAGGCATTCAGTTCTCAAAGCCTCTGTATTCAAAATACATTTCAAATATATAGCTGCACTTCTGCCTGCTGCAAATCAGTGCCTCTCTGTTGTTTGAAGTTAAGTTGTATTTCTTCCAGCTGAGGGGGAAAATGAATCAGGTTAGTGACTGTCCCAACAGACTGGCTAACAAAGGTACTACTATTTGTGATCTAGGTCTGAGAAGCTGAATTATCAGGGGACAGAGTCACTATCAAGCCTAATATTAGAGTATACTATTTCCTGATGCTCAGCAGTAAATGAAGTTACAAGCATGTACCTTCAAGTATAAAAAAATATTTATCCTATTCCTAGTGAGATTAACTTGCTACTGATGCTGTACATGATAATACACACCCCTGAATCCTTAAATACCAGGGATTAAGTTTTATCAGCTAGGTTTAATAGATGTGATGCCTTCCCGCTCCAACACTGACAGATAAAATATAAAACCATGTAACAGAAAGAGAGCAAAACAAAAGGAGGAGGCTGCCAAAACTAGATCAGATCACTAGCATTTAAAAGACTATAGAAGACGTGGGGCTTTTTGCTTTGCTTTTTTATAAAGACAGAAAATGTGATACATAAATAGAGACTAGAAGAAGTGATAGATAAATCCTATACATTGAGTGAAGTATTTCTCTAGTAACAAAGTTACATCTCATTAAATTTTCCTACTATGATAGGAAATAAAGAAGAACACTTCGTAAGGAACTGTAACTAAGCACGACATGCAAAAATAGGGAGATAAGCCAAGCCCAAGATAGAGGAAAAAGATACCTTTAAAACTAAGGACTAGCTTTACAAAGGAGAGCTGTAAAAATTAGATAGTTGCAATAAAAATAAGATAAACAGCTGAAAGGATAAAACACAACAGCATGGAGTTTGTTATGGGGTTTTCATCAGCTTATAGCGACACATATCTTGTTACAGAAATGTGTAAAACAAGATCAAATATGAGATAAACCACTTCAACTGGAGGATTAAAGAGCATTTCAACCATTAAAAATAAGTAATACTAAAATGAAACAAATAGAAGGAGAGATTAACTGATTAATTAGAACTGGAGCTAGATGTGTCAAACTATAAAAGATGCTGAGCACAAAACAGCACAAAGCACAAATAGCTTCATCCCCTTTGTTTCACAGCCACGTTCTCTCACAGCATTTCAGGAAGTCTGCAGTTGGGGCTATTCAAAGATCAGTGCATAAAAGAAGCACTCAAAAATATCAGAGAAGCAGAAAAGCTAAATTCATTTATTGTACCAGTGTTCTTTAAAGGCACCACTGCGATTCCTCTATCACAGGCTTCAAAGATACTTTAATTAAAGATCCACCTAATTTCCTTTAAAAAAAAAGGGACTATCAGTAGAATAAGTTTAAGATAAATCAACAAAATGAACAATAAAAAAAATCCCCTGGACTACTACATGGTTTTCATTCTACAAATGTGACCATAAAAATTCCAAGCAACAACCTGTGGTATGTAAGTCATCACTTAAAAGATCTTCAGTTTCAGAGGAACAGAAGGTGATAATTAAAATATATTTATTAGACATGTAGATAGGCATGATATAATGGGAAAGCATGAACAAAGATAACCTAGAAAAAGGTTATTTCCTTCAAATCTTCTCAAATTTTAAGAAGTCAACAATCATGTTATTCAGTGGCTGCCCCATCCCTAGCAGTGTTCAAGGCCAGGCTGGACAGGGCTTAGAGCAACCTGGCCTAGTGGAAGTGTCCCTGCCTGGGCAGGGTTTGGAAATAGATGAGCTTTAAGGTCCCTTCCAACTCAAGCCAGTCTGAGATTCCATGATGCAAAATAAAATGACTAAATCAATAGTTTTCACAGAACAAGATTTGGAAGAAACCAAGGTTTTGGGGAGCATCTCCTGAAAAAAATTTGAAGAGAGTTAATGTTGCAGTGGTGAATTTTACTAATGATAGAAAATTACTGTGTGTGAAGTGTCACAGAAGGGTCTCATGATATTTGAATAGCTAGTAATAAAATGGTAGATGAAACTGCTCATCACTAAATTTGGATTAGTTTATATGGACAAAAAATATCAGAGGCCAGCTCCATATATAGAATGAGTGGCTCTGAATTAATGATTTCTTGTGGGAAATAATTTTGAAGACATTCTGTATGAATCTTTAGATATGTAACCTGAATACTCAGATTGCAAAGATTATATTTATTTTTTTTTTTTAGGAAAGGAATAGAGAGTAAAACAGAATATACTGTTAATGGTACCTTATAGGTAGATGCCCGTATTTCCTTTACAGTGAATGTAATCTTACTTATGGCTGGGTTTGGGTTTTTTTGTGATACATTCTTTGAAACATGTATCATAAAATGACAACAGAAATAATCAAGAGTATGGAATGGCTCTTCTAAGGAATGATTAAATTGGTATTGCAAACTACTTAGGAAATTGTATAAGCATGAATAAGCTGGAAAACCTGACTGAGGTGTGTTTGACTTTTCTCACAGTATGTAATTCAGTAGTACTCAATTACTGGGAAGAAGACTTAAATGAAACTGAACAATGTTTTCTTCCACACAACACAAATGAATTGGGGCACTGCTATGAGCTATCAGGAAAACCAGAAAATATAAATATTCTCAAAAAAGAGACAAATTCATGAGAGCTAGGTCCAATTAAACATCATTACCCAGAAGACATTTCTGGCTCAGGAATTTCTTGACCTGCTGGTTTGTGGAAGTGGGAAAGCTGTACAATGCCCTACCACTGTAACTGTGTTCTGGTTTTGATACACTTTTCCTGTGCATCTGCTGGTCACCACCAGCAGAGATTACTGAGCAGCTGGAGTCAGCCCATCCTTCGCTCCAACCCATTAAGGTACTTCTCATGTGCATCAACATCTTTGCAGCAACTCACAGAACTGAAAAGGCACAAAGCCCTGATTACCAAGTATGACGCTACAGAACATGATTAGAAAGCTCTTGTGCAGGAAAGAAAGAAAACAAAAACAACCTCACGGAACAAAGACACCAGGATTTACTTCCCAGTAAAACCAATGGGCACCTGTGTTCCAAATCCAGACAGCTCTCTATGTGTTACCCTCAGGCCATCTGCTTGCACATGCCACATGTCATTGCTTTACGTAAGGTTTGTAAGGAGAGAGAGTAAATGATCCTGAAAGGCAAATTAATTGTAATTGCTGCGAATCTTAAAAACTTCTAGAAGTGTAAACTTGCCAAGAACTGGAGGCTTGAAATGATTTAACATAAATTAGAGAAGCTCTAATGCCACTGAGTCCAGTGACTCAACATGTCTCCTATTACAAGCACCTTGCAAAACAGATCAAGCTCTGGATTAGCTACTTCACAGTGGTGTCTCTAGATCTAGAATAGTAAGCATTTATTAAGAAACCTTGAGTAAGTATTCATAAATAGTAAGTACTTATGAAGAAACCTAATGAGTATTGTCCTTATAATGATGGTGTTGTAGCAAGGCAGCTATCCAAATCAGAGGAACCAAGCGAGCACTAGGAGCGACTGAAATCTTTGCTGACAGCCTCAACGGGAAAGCTGCGATTAGCTCAGGTCCCACAGGACAGGTTCAGGTGTATTAGCAGAACAACATGAGGAAAACTAGCACTGCCTCTGCTGACCTTAGTGATTTCATGGAGAGAGAATTTCAGTCTCCAGATCTTTCAGCTTCAGCATTTTAAAGCCACGGTAAGCACTCTCACTTCCAAAATAATTTCCGTTCTAGAATGGAAGAAACAAACAGGGAATTTCTTGGCTAGTTTCTAAATGGTTATTTCCATCTTTCCCCCCTTTCTGTTCATAGAAACACCAGCACAAGGGAATATATGCAATTAACAAGCAGAAGCATATTATAACATAAAATTTAGATTTTAAAATATATCAATGCAGAAATGTTAGACAAAATCATATGTAGCAGTTTCAACAGTTCTGCTATTTCAAAAGAAACTAAAACGCCCCTGAAATGACTGTTATCTCTTTAACACATTAGATTTGCATATGTAGTGATCCATTTCAGAGTTGAGCTATCAAACCCTGGGAGGCTAATTTATCCAATAGAATGTTATCATTAACCATATCAAATGCTCAGATCCTTAGAGACTGTAGTGATGAAAAAAAAAGGTATTTATACAAATTTTTTTTTCTGACAAAGGATTGAATATAATGAAACAGAGCAAGGCAGAATATACTGGTCAATACAAGCATGATGTGCTTCTCTTCTACAATTGGATCCTTCCAGAAGCAAATTACTCCAAGTCCTTTGTTTAAGCCATAATTTTTCATTAGCTGAGGCACTGGTGTTATCCAGAAGTTAATAGCAGGAATATGTCTGTTTGACAAACCAAATATAGCTTGAATCCCATAGTGGTTAATACCAGGAACAGTTTGCAATAGAGTGCATGCCTAGCACACAAATCACAAAATGGCATAGAAATGCATTATTGTGCTCTTCTTTTAACAGAAAAAACCCTCTATTACCTGGTACCGTCTCTACATCTCCAGATTAGATTTTAGTAAATAAATGGAAGCTTCAAAAGAGCTATTCACCCCCCACTCCCCCACCCCCCCCCCCCCGGAATAAAAAACCAAACCAACATCCCCTTAACCCAACAACCTGTAACCTGGTTTGAATAGTGTAGGTAAGCATACTGCTGTTGGTTAAATTGTCCCTGAGATAAGACATAGGTTAATAGTCTATTGAAATAGTCTCATGTCCTGGCAGGCTCCTTTATTTTAGGCAGAATGCATGGTTTAAATAGAACCCTGGACATTCGGCAGGTACCTGAAACCAGGGTGAAACCAGAATGTGCCTGGAAACAGGAGCTCTAAGCCCCACCATCAGCTGTGCTCATTGATAAAGCTGATACAGTTTTTTGTCCTTACCTTTCACCACCTCTAAAATGGCAATCTGCTGTCTTTGTCTTCTACACCACAAGGACTGAATTTCTGACTCTATAAACTCAAACTTTTGAGTGGTGATGCATTTAATATGTGTTTTGTTCTTTTTGCTCTCAGGAGGCAGGTTGTTTCCAACAGCTTCCATTGCTTCATATGCTGATGATAACCAGCAATCTCTTCAAGCAGCACTAACGCTGGCTCAGGTGAGAACATTATTTTTGGGACATATTAAAACTTACTACCATATCACTTTGTTAACTATATTATTATATGTCTTGCCATTAAAAAAAAATCAGAACAACCACCCAACAAAAAAACAACTGAAAAACAAAAAGAAACAACAAACCCAGACAAAATCAAGCTCCCACAACAACCCTGACTTTCATGCACTGAATTTTAAAGCATCAAGAAATCTTTCTTTGGCAGGCCAGTAACAGCTATTGAGCAGTTGCTCATTGCACATCAGTGTGTTTGTCATTGCATATGTAATATGTACATGCAGTTTTCAAGCATTTCTTCCTTTCTAAAAGCCAGTTCTTCCAACAGAATTAATTTGCACCATTTCCTCAACAAAGTCGTGGAAGAACTTCAACTTTCCTTATACTGAAAACAATCTCAGACTACCCTGCCTGCAAATGCAATTGTAGAAAAGTTTTAGAGATAAACTAGGTGGAAATTTGCAGGGGAAAAGGAGGAAACATTAAAAAATGGAAAGCAGATTTGTGAGCTGTTTGAAGTGCCTTAGAGGGTTACTGTGTTTCAGAAGTTATCAGCAGAGATTAGTGAACACAGCACAGCTGACCTATTGAAAGATGCATGGCAGTTACTTTTATCACATAGCTTTTATTACAAAACTCAGTTCTCATAAGGATTCAGTATTCTCCCTTGTCAATGTTTCAGTTCATAGACAGACAGTAGATGGCCTGTATTTGCAAGCAGAGCAATCATCCCATGAGGCTCTTACAATAAGGGTACAGAACTTACAGAAACAAAAAGCAATTATAGACAAGAAATGATCAGAACTTTAAAAAGGTTAAAGGAGGAGAACAGGATGAACATGGAATTCTGGAGAGAAAGAAAATAATTAAAACCCCCTGTTAAATGCTGAATTTTCTGTGATGATCTACTATATCTTTCAGTTAAATTAAGTCATGTTGCCACAAAACTGACTCTGGAAAGAAACCAGAATATGCCACAGTGCAGAATATAGGATTTTCAATTCATTCTCAAATAGCCTCCTGTGATACAACACTCGTTTTTAACCATATGGAGTGACTAATAAAGTCACATATATTTCATACTGTACACTGGTGGATGTATAGGCAGTGTACTGGCCATTCATAGCTATCTTACAAATTAAAAGCACTAGGATTTAAAGGACATTTGTAGAGCTTTTATGAAACCAGAATCCCTTTTCTGCTGGAAAAAAAATCAGTTTTGGATTTTGCCATCTAGAGTTTCTCATTAGCTTCTGAACACACCGTGATAGAAGTGCAAGAAAAAAAAGGAAGAAATATCCATCCTCTCACTTATTGTGTGTTATATGTGTTCTGTGGTGTCCAATCCAAAGGGACCAGTCAAGATTGAAACCTAATTGTGCTTGGAGCTGTAGAAACATGAAATCAGACAGCATTACTGACAATAACCTCAACAGGAGATTAGGCCTGGGTCATCTTTGGGGCAGGTGGCAGAAATGAATCTTGAGGAGATTAAATAAGGTGAATGCCAGAGAAAGGCACAATAAGACAGCAAATCACTTCCAGGTATAAGGCATACATGGCAAAGGAATAAGGGATGAAAATGGCTCAAGGTGAAAACTGCTCAAGCTGCTCTGGGCCTTCACACTGATGGATAAGGAATTGAACCTGGTAATAAGTTTACTATCGAATAGGACCTACCCCCCTAAAACAGTGAAGCAATTGGAAGGCAAAAGTGTCAACATTAAGAAAATTATTTTAGGAGCTGTATTTAGGACATGTATTTCAAGAGGATTACAAAGAAATAAATGGACAGGGCAAAATATAACCTACCTAGCTTAGACAATAGTTTTGCTTCTAACAAGCAAGCTCACTCTTAATATGCCTTTTTATGCATGGCTTCTATCCAGATATGAAGACAACATCTGTGTCTTCTACTGTGTTATAACTCAGTACTTAGTAACTGGCCACTTAGAGAGCAGCTGGTTAAAAACATTAGTCTGGTTCTTCAGAACACAGAATGTCATTGGCAACAGCATCCTTCAGCATCGTGCTTGGCTGGGATCTTTAACAAAGTTAAGGACCTTACAACACTAGTCCAGGATTGAATTAGTGAAGAGAATTTAACAAAAGGGAAGTCTGCTACCTGAGATTCTTGAATAAGAAAGGGGAAATTACAGCAATTAAAATCCAGCAAAACTATTATTATGAGCATACAATTATTATGTTTATGGTCTGAATGATCACATCCACATCTATATGGACAAAAATCTCAAACCAAACTCTATACAACTGACCTTTATTGATTATGCTTACATGCTTTCTGTGAAATCTGCACATTAGTTTCCATTGAAGTAATTTAGTTGAGCACATTCAGAGAAGGTTTTGTTGGTTTTGTTTTGTTTTGTTTTTTTTTTTAATTGAGAAAATCTTCTTTTGTATTGCAATGTTCTCAGTTCCAGATGGACAGATATATATATATCTTTCATATGTCTGGATACAGAGACAAAAATAGCAAGGAAAAGAGGAGTTTACATGAGATTTGACACTTGTAAGGACTATGCATTGGACTATGTTGACTTTAAGCTTCATTATGAAACATTCTTCAACTCCTACCTGCCTTCCTGTAGTACTATAAAAACCCTAAGTTTCACCCTAAGGCACTTGCCCCTCTCAGGGCTGTAAAACTGTATTTAATTTTTAGACAGGAAGTCAAGCTTTGGAACAGCTTCTTCCCTCATCCATCCTTTTCTGAATCACGCTTGTGTTGCACATCTCACAAGCGGGAGTGGTACAGAACGATTCCAGTTTCCTGCTTCCATCTTCTAACCCTACCTAGTCTCTAAAGGGGAAAGCAAGAAGTGGCAGATCAATGCTTCTGCTTGGTCTTGCTTGGATGACAAGGGACGGCCGCTTTTGGTTCAAAGACTCCATCTGCATGGGGGCTGCTGCACTACCTGCCATGGAGACGCTAAGGTGGCCTCATGTTTAACCCTGAATATCTGTATAAAATTACCATCTGTCCTTCAGATGGTAAATTAATTTATTTTGTTGCTTTTTCTGTTGCTGGACAGTGTTTGTTGATGTTTGCAGAAGTCTAATAGGAGTGAGGTTCATAGTTTGCAGAGTCTGTTACAAATAGGCAAGAAGAAGCGGATGTTGTAAGTGAGCCTCTGGCATCTGACTGTCAACCACTGAGCTTCCTGAAAGGACACAAATGGCCTTTGCAAGAGGTTTAAAAGGCCAAAAATCCAGCAATAAAAAGATTTAATAGACAGGGAGCAGAGCAGTTCGCTCCTAAGTAAGGGTAGTTTTCTTTTGACATTTTAACTATACGGAGGAAAAAAAGCAAGGAAAAGTGCAAGAGCTAGTAAGAAAACAGCTTTTCCTGTAGAAATTTAGGATCTTGAGGTTTTGCTGATTAAATAAGGGATACGATCCTGTAATGCAAGATATCCAGGGAAAAAGCTATCTCAGTATGCATCTGAGGAGGGACTGTGAGCAACATCACCACTCTAATAGCTAATGATACGAACTGCTCAGATGGTGCAAAGTTAACACTTGTGCCTTTGCAGTGAAACAACTGCTCAGTGAACTAGATTACATTCTACATTTCACTTCTATTTTTTTGTGGCTAGTAACTTAAGACAAGAAAACGTGTGTGTGACACCTGAAGTCAAATGTTTAGAGCATCTTGGATTTTTTTAAAGGGCAGCAAAATATAGGACCTTAAATTTTGAAATTCCCCGGTGTTTCTTTAAATAGCCTAGCCTCAAAATACAACTATGCAAAGCTACAAATGCATTAAATTAATTGAAACCACTGATGTTCAGCTAACAGAGAATTTGGCTTAGCCATGCTGACAAGGAACATAAATCTCTAAGACATAGTCAGAGACAACAATTAATTTAATCAAACCCATAATGTTAAATTAAGCATTGGGTTGCTTGTTTTTAAAGAGAATAAATTTTGACAAATGCCTCAGGTTACTTTGGATCAGCTTTTTAAACATAAAGCCCTACAAGCAACATTCAAGCAGACCCAGCACCTCAGCTCCAGATAGGAAAACTTTAAGTTCTTTTCTGCACCATTTTTGCATAATTACATCATAAAGGAAAGGATAAATTCTCCAAGTGTGGATCTTTCTTATACTGGATGTGAACAAGAAACTGCTAGTGTAAAACAGTAGTGACGGATCACATAGCATAGGATTACTCACAAAAGGTGAATCTCCAGTGATATACACAGCACAGACACAACCCATTAAGAACACTTGTGGCAGTAACTCCACTGGTGTTGGCTGAGCTGAGGCTACCTCATTTCAGTCATGCCTTTTAGAAAAATGGAAAGAAGAGAAGCCTAGACTTTTCTGTCAATATGCAACAAGGGGAAAGGGTAGAAAACCCAAAAGACTGGTCACAATGAAGGAAGTTTAAAGCAAAAAGGCTTGAGGAAGACTAAACTACAAGAGTTACTTTAGAATTCTTCCTTAACTCGTTAACCTGGCCAAAGTGAAACAATACATAGAGACCATACATTTCTCAAAAACACTGTGTTTCTATTTATGTTATGTATTCCTTAAAACTATCTCTGTGTCTGAGACACAAATAGAATATGGAAACTTGAACACAGACTTACCCATTGATAGTTATGAATCACAGAATTCCACAGAAGGTTGGAAGGGACCTCATCTAGTTCCAGCCAAAGAAGTATCATTTTGAGTCACCTGGTTACCATCACTAAAAATCTGCACTTACCTGCTCTTCATTCACAGGAGAATAACATTTATTTTAATGGCAATACCCAAGGACTATTAAAGAAAAGAGCAATCCTGCCTCCCATACCCTTATTGTATAGATACTGGAGCTCAAAACTGGGGCATCAATTGTTACCAAGTGCTACTATGTCCTAATACAAACTCTATAACCTCAGAAGATGTAATTTACCCAGCAGATCACTGCAGCTCTGTGTGGATTAGTCACGTCAGCAAAGTGCTCTCTGCTGCACCTGTATTCATTAAAGATGGCCAATGGTTTAAAAAGAGAAAGTAGCACTTAAACATGCATGTAATCATGAATCATACAAAGGTATTATGAATTATCTAAAGGTTTAAATTAGGTATTCTGTATGCTTCAGCACTGGAAACACAGGGAAAAAAATGAACCCCATTATTTCACTCATGGAGATGCTTTGTGAGTTACTGAAATGGTCTGGCAATTTGCAAAGTGACTTACAGTGAATGCAACTATTTTCACAGCTGTTGATATCAATGTCTGCTTGTACAGGTCATTTTTTAAAATTAATTAGTGTTTTCTTTGGAGATAGTCTAAAAGAGAGCCCAGAAGCAGCCAGCAGCATCATGGAGCAACTAAACAAAATAGAAAAAACCTCTGAAACTTTCACAGAACAGAACAAATCTATATTACATCATGAAATATTTACCTAAAGGAGCCAAAAAAAATCATCAGCTGATATTTACTCAGGCTTAACACTGTACAATATTACTATTCAAAGAAAGAAGGAGACTGGTGGATAAATCTTGCTTATGTGAATAGTTCTACTTAGATCAGTTGTGCTCTTTTCAGTAAGATGAGTAGCTTTTAAGTATATTAACACTCTTAAAAGACCAGTATGTGTACTTTTGTTATTCTGAATTACTCCAATGAAATACAAAAATTCTTCCCATGGTGTTCCCTCAGACTGTTTACCCTCCACATACTACCACTTGCTTATTCAACTCCCCCCTCTATTTGCTATACTATTCACTTACGTCATGTTACACTAATCAATGTTAGAAGCAGCAAGTCAAAATTCAGAACACTAAAAGTTGTTCAGAAATGGAAACTCAGACATTTGGAAGGCAGAGGACAACCCCTGGCACTACCCAGACCCAAATGATTCCAAAAGACCATTCCTTTTTTCTGATCCTGACCAATATACATAGTTAGAAAAGTCTGTCAAAGCAACTGATACTTGTCCTTCTCCAGCTGTCAACAAAACCACCCTGCAAAGCAGCCCTGCTACATGCTCTGAGATGCCTCAGTGCCAGGAAGAATCCTGGTCTGGCACAAGTGTAGCACAGGCAGTACTGCCCACTGTTTAAGAAGCTACAAGTCAGAAAGAGGAGAATTTCCTGCTTTGTATGCAGTTCATTCATAGTTAAGGAGATCATTATATTCCTGTGATCAGGTTGAGCTTCATTTAAAGGCATGAAATATACTCCCTGCTACCTGCTCCCCCTTACCCACCAAGTTCCCTTCTAAAGCACACTACCCAGCCTGGAGGTGTTCAAAACCATCTTTCAAGGGTGAGGACAATTGAAGGAAACCAGTGTGGCTGGTTTGATTATGTCAGTTTTACCATTATCAGTGATTGTAGAGTTACCCATCTTACAACCATGACTATCTGAAAATAACCTGCAATTTGTGAATGAGTTGGAATGCATTTGCTTTTATTGGTATCCATACTATCAGAGCTTACATTTTACTGGACTCATTCTAACCGCTTCAGCCACCAGCTACCTGTGGTCTCTTTTCTAGGAGGCCTACCAACCTATTTGATCCTCAGGGCATGAATAAATGTCATTGTGAACATAAATTAAGGAAGTCATAGGCAGTAAAACATCCAGACTTCAACTTGCACTGCTTTTGCAAGGAGAAGGGTTAGTGGCAGTCTGTGCATCAATCTCCCTCTGCTTAGTTCAGCATTTCATCAAAGTTCTCCCAAGTTTTCTGTAATCCGGAAAGGCAATGCTTGCAAATCTGTCACAGAGTGGGAAGCCAAGTCAGTCTATCAAAGTAGCCGGTAGGTCCCTTTCTGCGAGCCATTAGACCCTTCTCTAATCATCTGTTCTGTCCTCAGGCTCCTAAAGATTTCCTCTGCATATATCACCAGCATAGCAAGCATTGCCTGAAACATCACAACTTCTCACTATACTGAAACTTATGGTAACTTTCTGTCTGCTGTTGAGCATGCAGCCTGAAAACAAAGGAAGAATTGGTGCTTCAAAATAGAGAAGAAGAAACACGAGCACAAGAGCACCCACTCGCAGTCAACCATCATTATGAACTAGTCCCAGTTGCAAAACAGTCAGTTTAAGCACAGGTTCATCCAGCTTTGTTCCCAGTCCACAAATGGCATGAGGGTCTGGATAATGCCAGCCCAATTACACTCCCTGTGTGCTCACAGAATATATAACAGGGAGAAAGATATTATGGAAGGTAACAATGGGAACAAATGTCCTGCTAATGAAAGTTTTGGGTTTCTTCTGGCTTTTCAGGTGTTGTTTTGCAGCATCTTGACTTAATGGACTGCCATGTACTTGTTTGGTACTGCTTCCCATTTGAACAGTAACATACTCTGAAAATGTAAGGGCCAGTTGTTCTACCATTGCTTTCCTGCTGTTTCTCTTAAAGAGATTCCTCTTTCTAATAAAATTGTAAGTGGTAATATTTACTATAGCAAATGTTAAGGGAAAAAGTACACACATTGTAAAGGATAAATTCATTTACTCAGCACAACCCAGAATTTTGTCATGGATAATTTACTTATAAATTACAACTGTTCTCCCTTTTCAACCTTTTCACTATAAATGAAAACTAAGTAACAACTGAAAGATGGGGGGTGAAGTATCTTACGCTTTCTTACAGGTGTTATTAAACCAGAACGGTCCTTCCAAAAGGAAGAACAGTATTTGAAGCCGCTTAAAACAATCAGCACCTTTGGGGGGTATTTTAGTACATTGCAGAACTGATGTCTATAATCACAGGAAATTAAAATTTGTAAACTTAGAAGTTCACAGAATCCAACACTTGTATAAGCCTGTGATCAGAATATAACCCTATGACACATTGAAAAAACCAAGCAAATATTCATAAAAGACCTCTTTCAAACAGATCAAGAATTATTCAAATATTTTGAGAGCAATTTCATGTAATAAATCATGGAATCAGTCAGGTTGGAAAAGACTTTTGAGATTCATCAAGTCCAACCATAAACCTATCACTGCCATAGCTGTTTCTGGACAGTTCATAAACAGAGAAAAAAAAAAAAAAAAAAGGAAAATTCATTAATATTGCTATTCATTTTATATTTGACATCACATACTGTTCAGCATGTATTTAAAACTAAAACTGGTGGTCCTTCATTGTAGGGAATGAAAGCAGCTCAATTTTCAATATAAACTTGCACAGAGCTGCAAGACAGCAAGTTCCTCCAACTCCCTGACTTCTCTTGCGCTGCTATAAATTAACTAGACCTCAAAGCACTGTAAGACAGACCTTCCCTTTCCCCTTTGTATTTCTCAGGAATAGCAGTTGATACACCAGATACATTTGTCACTGGTATAGCAAGAACATAAGGACCTGCAAAAGCTATAAAAATCAAGTTAATAATTTTTTTCCTATGACAGGTCCATCAGATTTGGAATCCATTTCAGTCACATTTACTGATGATTAAACTTTTTATTCTAGTTAATGTCTCAATTAATCTGCCAAGAATTTTGTGGCTACTAGTAACCTCTAATGGCAAAGGTGCAGTAATTAAAGGCCTTGTTTTGATAGAATTGTTACAGTCCTGGCACCCTGCAACAGAGTGAGAAAAGCAATTTACCTGCAAACTAGAAGCTAAATACCTTCACACTGAGACTGCAAAATTGTCCACTACTTCATTGTGAGGTGTAATTTTACACATTTCTATCATGGCAACACACAACACAGTTACTTTCTTTTCAAACAGGAGGAGGAGAAAAAAATTACAAACAAGAACAGCCCTTTCCTGTCTGGACTAAAATGTTGCCATTCTGAGTGAATAGATGCTATTACACATTTAGTGTTTTATTCATCAGCATCACACAGTGAGGGCAGATTGCGTTAATACAGACAAAATAAGCAAGACTGTCAGTATTACTGTTTTGCTGAAGAAATACAGAAGAAAGTCTTCGATCTTATTTACTTAATCTTGTTTTGGGGAGAATATGAGCATTATACTGCAAGGTTTAGGAATTCTAATCTGAAGTGAGTATATGAGCTCCCTACAGAGGGTCTTGCAAGTTGTTAAAGTAACATTGAATAAATGCTTTTTCTGTGTAAGGAATTCTTGTAATTGCCAGACAATGAGCCCGGAAACAAGTTCTAATTTTGGAGGCTTTATTTTTTTCTCTCTCTTGTAGCAGTTTTCTGCATTTTATTTACACTCTAATGATTTACCTCACAGCTCAACCATAAGAAGTGAACTGAAGAACATGAGAAGATCTTAGGTATTTCAAACTACTGTCCAAAATTGTATACTGGATAGCAAAGGATTATCTGAAACTTGCTCACTGTGTTTGTTTTATTTCCAGTCCACATACAATACAGCAGACAGAATAAAACATAGGAGGGAACAAGGCTGAAGAATCACATGAAAATGCAATCTCATGAAATATTAAGAGGCTATGAATGAAGATGCAGTGTTTGCTTAACACTCGGGATAACAAAAAGAATTATTCACCAACAAAACTAATCTATCAGAAGTGAGTTCAGACTGAAATTACGTCTCGGTGGACCCCAACTCTTCAGTGTAACACTGATGAACACATCAAAATATTAATTTTTGATTACTTGGGAATAGAAAGCCATAAATTGTTCTAGAAGTGGGCTCAGCACCTTGTAAAATTCTGTCCTGGGTTCAGCAGTAGCAGTCATTTTCCTCCTTCTTAGTAGCTGGAGCAGTGCTGTGTTTTTGACTTTCAGCCTGGGAACAACTCTAACAATGTTTTAAGTCGTTGCTAAGCAATCCTTACCCCCATCAAGGACTTTTCAGTTTCACGCTGTGCCAGGGAGGAGGGGCACAAGAAGGCAGGAGGAAGCAGAGACAGGACACCTTACCCAAACTAGACCAAAGGGTATTCCATACCACTTCCACCAGTATATAAACTGGGGGCAGTTACCTGAAAGGCCCAGATCACTGCTCGAGTTGGGCTTGGTATCAGTCAGCAGGTGGTCAGCAACTGTATTGTGCATCATTTGTGTTTATTGTTTTCTTTTCCTTTTCCCCTTTTGGTTTTATATTCCCTCCCCTTGTTATTTCCCTTATCATTATTGGTGGCAGCAGTAGTGATTTGTGTTATACCTTAGTTACTGGACTGTTCTTATCTCAACCTGTGGGATTTACATTCTTTTGATTCTCCTCCCCATCCCTCCAGGAGCAGGGGCGGGGAAAATGAGAGGGGATGGTGAGCAAGCAGCTGCATGGTTCTGAGTTACTGGCTGGGCCTAAACTATGACAAACTCCACCAATCATTTTGGGGGCAATCTTATTCTAGAACAAACTTCAGTTAGTAGGTTCATTTGCTGACAGACAGTATTTTGCCTTATTTGAAGATAATTAAAAATCTCATGCAAAATGAACCCCAATGATGAAGTAACTGCCTGATACACGCATTGTCCAAGGATTTAACCATGCGAACCCAGGGGTTGCATGTTTAGTGTAGGCACATTCTCTGTGCAACCCTGGGACCAATGTTTTTACCAGGAGAGCAACTATATTCCTCACACAGTATTCCTGAAGAAAGTACTAGATTTTCATTGCACATTGCCCTCTCTCTGACATCCTTGGTGCACGGCTGGCAAGGGAGATGCATTAAAGCAATGGTCTTAAAATAGCAATCCACAAACAATGTAAGAAAGAACAAGAAAGTCTAACTTAAATGTACACACTTGCAAACAGCCTAATGCCAGCTTCTAAGACACAGAAATATTTCACTAATGAATATATGCTAAGGAAGTTTTATACATAAATCTCCAAGCCTGGTTCCTACTGAAACACTGTTTAAAAGGTTTGTTCTATTTCAATATTTAAGTGTGGTTTAGAGCACTAGGCTATTTAAAATCTATAGTCTTATTACTCCAGCAGTCCAAGAACAAGCTGACATCCTTCCCTAATCATACACAGTGCGCTGAACCCATGAAAACAGATATTCTTTGTGTATTGCAGTTAACCTAAGAGAATGTGGTTAAAACCTATTGTTTTCTTCTCTGCAAAGCACAGTGCTACTTGAGGGTGCTTCTAGGGAACAATGATGGGGGAGAGCCACCAGAGTGAAATGGTCTTGCAAAACCCTCTGGGTCTGGGGTTCTGGCTCCTTAAATGGGAAATCTGCAGGTGGAGACTTTTTTAGAAGGTCAGAAGGGTGACTCAGATGTTTTGGTGAACCATTTAGATAACATTTCTCAGCAACTCTGTTAAGTGCTTTCACATTAACAACATTGTGTCTGTGAGAATGGTAAAATGAATAAGCCCCAAGAGTTTCATAAATGATTTCCAGTGGGCTATGCCTGCACCATGCAGGCCCAGATCCTCCAGCCTGCTTTCTGTTTACTCCAGCTTTATGCACTCAAATTCCCAGTGCCAAAGTCCTGAGCAGAAACTCATCTGTTTGTCACACTGAACTTGACAGTACTTGGCTTCACCACTTTCATTGGCTTCTGCTGGAAAGCTGATACTGCTTCTCAGAGCAAAGATGGGAATTGTCAACACAAGAACCAAAGAACCACACAAGCTGTAAGGCACCAGACAGTTCAACGAACCTTTATTCTCCAAAGCAGAAATTTTGGGAAAGGCTGAAACAGAGAGGAAGAAATTCTAAGCTTCAAGAATTCTGTGGCTAGTACAAATAGAGAGTTTGATACAAATACAACTTCGCCTGGGAGAAATTGTCCTCTTAGGCTACTACAGCATCTGGTGTTACAAGGAAAATTTACAGCTGCTCTTAGATGAAGAATTGGTTTTAACTTTTGGAAAAAGTAAAAAATTTTCAAAACCTTTGTTGCACTTTCACAAAAAAAGTACTAACTTCTCTTGGGTTTTTTTTTTCCCTTTATTTCTACTTATATACCATTCATCAAGACAATTTTGACATTCTACGTCTGCACCTATCACATCAGGGAGATGGGCTGATGAACAGTAAGTGAACACAGTAGAAAAGTTTATTTAAGAGGTCTTGTAAAACACTGTATTTCCCTTTCCCATCACACCTTCTGTACTTGCTTTTTCATTTTATTGCAGTAAAATTATTTATCTTTGCTAGCTGGTAGTGAAGATATACTGTTATCATACTAGGTATGTTTATTGCATTTCAATGCCAGCAAACAATTATTGATAGCAGTGTTGATCAAGGACTTTAAAGGTAGGAAATGCCGAACCAACTAATCTTACTTTTGTCTACTGAGGTCTGACAGTACATGCCTCTCTGTGGTTTTATTATCAGTATAAACTGCTGGGACTGCGCAAATAGCATTTGTCAACAAGGTTTGGGGTCCTTGGTAAATCTGAAGGATTTGAACTATGCAATTTCATATCAGTTATTTCTGCTAGTGTGGTATTTGTAAGTCTTTGTGAAAGGTTGTGAAAGCACCCCTTGGTAAGCAAGCTGTATTTTATTTACTTATTTTCAGTAGTACTGTGCTTGAGAAAAGTATAATTCTTCTGATGTGGCACAAAAGCAGCATTATAAAGACAGTTAAAGTAGCCCTTCCACTCAACACAACACTGATCAGGCTTTGCCTCAAGTCCTGACTGGGTCAAGGACATCTCAGTCCAAAAGTATGTGGGAATCTATTTAAGAAAATCTATGGAAAAGCAGGAAAATAATCAGGATTCCAGAAGAGATGGAACACATACTAGGAAAAACTATCAGTCTCCTATAGATAACTGAGCAGACAGCACCAATTATTAAAAGGTTGCCACAAAGAGGAAAAGAAACTTTTCTCTACATTCAGTTGACAAGGCCAACAATGGACACAAATAGATCTAGACACTTGGATAACATACTGAAATAAAGTCTTCCTAACCATTAACTTCAGTAAAAGTTTAAATATTTCACTAGGATGGAGATGGAGTCCATCACTAGAAGCTTTGGAAAAGAATCACAGAGCCATAGATAGTTTGTGTATAGCTGAGTGAGGACTAGCTAGCCTCCTGTAGTGCTTTCTCAATCACTGTTTCTTTGATTATTATTCAGCAGTAGGAGCATTTAAAATGAGATTAGTCAATGAAGGGGACATTGGTCAGGCAACTCTTTGCTCTCTTCAACAAAAAGCACTAACACAAAAATAAGAAAAGATTGGGACAACAGCACAAAGGTGAAGGAACAGCAGACGGGGGTTTTTCAGTACAAAATAGACCCTTTGTCATGAATATGACTGAACTTCATCTTATATAGAAATATCTATTAACTAAAAATGGTCACAGCGTCCCTCATAAGCAGAAATAACTAACACTGATGCTATACACATCTGAAGTGGCAGTGACAAGTGATATAACCTTCATCTACAGAAGGAGGAGGCCAGAGAGTAGAGTCGTTTTCTTCTTCCACCACTGCTAAGCCAGGGTAGAAGCAGAAAGCAGCTCTGACCTCCTTGTTTTGTGGGTTTCACAACAGCAGACTTCAAAACGACGATTTTTGAGACAGAGGAGTCATAAAACTTTTGAAGTCCAGAGAGATTTAATCTACTGCATTTCTTACAAAATCAGTTGGCATGCTTAAAGCCGTTCGATTATTCAGACACAATTTATCTTTGGCAAATCCTTGGTTCATTTTCTACCCTTATTTCTTTATCTCTGTTTCTTTAATTACAACTTGTAGGGTGCATATCCTTCAACCACAGCAATTATAACAAGCCTGTATTTGCTTTCATTATCTCTTCCTTCAAGATCTCTTAAATCTTGCATGCTGTTGAGGTCAGACTAACTACACTGTGGTTGTCCAGATACTATTTTACAATGCCACACAAGGTTAGACATGATATGGATTATAAACAGAACTAAAAATAAACATGAGGAAATACAGTGGATAGAACTGAAAGGGAAATATCTGTCTGCAATTGAAGACCTTAAGTACTGAATTTGTAAATTTCCAGTTTTGTTCCTGAAACAAGAAGTAGGAATGTACTAACAAAAGCTGCAGACTATAAGCACGTAAGAGGTATTGCCAATCTTCAAGAGAACTATTGCATTATGCTGTAAAACTCTGAAATAGAAATTAAGTTCAAACATACACTGTACAAGATCAACCTCTGGGCAAAAACCCCAAGCTCGAATCTCATCAATGTGAAATGATTTAAGGAAGAGAACCGCTTCACACAAAATTACCAAGAAATGTAAAAGTGGCTGCAAAGACTGAACATAAAGTACTGTCCTGTTAGAACAGCATGTCCTAACTATTACTTTTATACCACTGGCACTCCTCCAGTAAAAAAAAAAGAAAGAAAAAAAAAAAAAAAAGATGAGTTTTCACCTAGAATCATTTTACAAAAAGATATACCGAACTGAAACAAGTATAGGGTCCTGCTTCAATTGTGAAATTATGAGGGTAATGAAAACTTCTTTGGGAACAGAACCTAGAAAAGACTGATCTGATATAGGCAATAAAAATGAAGGCTGAGGAGTCATATCATTATTTGCTTAAATACATTTCTATCAGTACAGTGTAAATAGGTACAGAACCTTGATAATACAAATCAACAAGAAATTAGAATAAATTTATTATTTTTTGTGTAGTAAGATTATGACACAGCCCTCCAGGAGAAAGGGCTATAGGAGAACCCAAGAACATATTGCTTTCAAAAAGAAAGAAAACAGAAATCTCTTTTAAAGGTCTAGCAGTCAGCAGGATAGGAGTAAACTCAAGGGCAAATTTTGCACCACAATCTTCTGTCCCTCAAGGGAAATCGGTGTGAATTCCTTGGTGGAATGACCAGATCACACAATCTAAGGGGAAAAATGTAGTAGAACAAGGAAGCCAGCAGGAAATACACAGGAGGGAGAAAATAAAGTTAATCCAAATACTTCAAACTTATGTGTCAGTTTTTCAGATCCACATTAAGCAAAAACATATTGGTATCTCCTCGTAACTTAAGCATGTTTCACTAGTGTAAAAGTAATAGAAATAAGGGTCAAGACATTGTGACTTCACTGAATCACAGAACATTTTGGGTTGGAAGAGACCTTAAAGCTCATCCAGTTCCAAACCCCTGCCATGGGCAGGGACACCTTTCAAGCCCCATCCAACCTGGCCTTGAACAGTGCCAGGGGTGGGGCAGCCACAGCTTCTCTGGGCAACCTGTTCAGTGCCTTGAAGCACTCTGTAAAAAATTTCTTCCTTATATCACCCAAATCTTTTTAATTTAAAAGTTTAAAACCATTTCCCTTTGTCGCACTGCAACAGGCCCTGCTAAAACATTTGTCCCCTTCTTAGAGGCCTCCTTCAAGTGCTGAAAAGCTGCAGTTTGGTCTCCCCAGAGCCTTCTCTTCTCCAGGCTGAACCAGCCCAGCTCTCTCAGCCTGGCTCCAGAGCAGACCTGCTCCAGCCCTCGCAGCATCTTCGTCGCCTCCTGTGGACTTGCTCCAACAGCTTGACATCCCTCTTGTCCCAGAGCTGGATGCAGGACTGCAGGGGGGGTCTCCCCAGAGCACAGTAGGTGGGCAGAATCCCCCCCCTAAAACCTGCTGCTCATGCTCTGAGGATCCAGCCCAGCAGACAGTGAGTTTCTGGGCTGTTTGAGCACATCACCAGCTGATGTCAACTTTCATCCACTGGTACCCCCAGGCAGGTAATTGTGTAAACCTGATAAACTGACAGATTGCACTGCAGTGGAAAAGAAACAAAATACACAATGTTTTCTTCAAGTGGCTTGGACACTGACGTTGCCAACTCAATTATAATTATTATAAAGGGAAATGATGGGGACAAAAACCTATTAACATCTAAGTAAAAACATCATTTGCCAATTCATGCTGCTGTTTGTTATGATTCATGCATGAATGGGAATTTGGGGTTAAACATATAATGTATATAAGGTTGATCACATGTTTAAGTGTTTTTCACAGCAGGGACAAATTCATCACTTGTTTCAGTGCTGTTCACAATAAGAATCCAATAAAAAAATATTGGGTACAAATCAGTATAAACACAGCAGTGCTAATGAAGGAACGTCAGCTTTTAAATGAGCAAAGAAGTCAAACATTCACTCTGCACATTTTTCATGGATATTTGTAAATACAAGATTCACGGAGTAGATAGTGATCATGCTGGACTTGTTCATCCTGGAGAAGTCTCCGAAGAGATCTTAGAGCAGCTCCCAGTGCATAGAGGGGCTATGAGAAAGCTGGAGAGGGGCTTTGGACAGGGACCTGTAGGGACAGGACAAGGGGGAATGGCTTTAACCTGACAGAGGGGGATCGAGATGAGCTCTTAGGCAGAAGTTCTTCCCTGTGAGGGTGCTGAGGTGCTGGCACAGGGTGCCCAGAGAAGCTGTGGCTGCCCCATCCCTGGCAGTGTTCAAGGCCAGGCTGGATGGGGCTTGGAGCAACCTGGTCTAGTGGAAGGTGTCCCTGCCTGTGGCAGGGGCTTGGAACTGGATGAGCTTTAAGGTCCCTTCCAGCCGAAACCGTTCTGGAATTTTATAATGCACATCACACATGATGTTGCGAGATTGGTTTTTACCTTACTTAGTTGCAAAAATAAAGGTAAAAATATTAATAGCTTTACTTAATGCTTTCATGATAGAGTTCAGTTATTGTTGTAAAATGAGAATTCATGTCCCACACAAAGGTATCAGGTAAGAATGCACTTTCCTAGATGATTTAATATTCTCACCGGAATTGTAGCAAATTCACAAATAATTGAGCCTTAGGATAATATTAACTTCATAACATCCATTTTCCACCCTTAATACATGGATTTCTTTGTTGAGTGATCACATTTGGTTTTCAGGATTTCCTTGTCTAGAATTTGTACAGTCATTTCTTCTGCAGTTGATAATTCAGAGAACATCCTGCATATGCAGAAATAAAGTTGCTTTGCTCATTAGAGATTCATATGCCCTTAACAGGAAAACTCTCAATTTAGCTCCTGTATGCAAATACAAGTAATCATTTCAGATATACTAAGTACATATTCAGAAAAAAAAGCTTTATGTATGAAAGAAAAAATATATTTTCTAATTACAAAAATGTACATAATTTAAGAGGTGCAGCAAATGCAAAAGCTCCAAGACAGATAAAAGCATAAATGTAATCAAAAAGACAAATTCAAGTCCAACTTGAATGTGACTTCATTTGGATGTCTGACATGGCAGGTGAATGTCCCAAACAAATTTTTCATATTTGAAAAATCACGGCAGTCAGGTGAAGTTCCCGATGACTGGAAAAAGGGAAATATAACCTCCATTTTCAAGAAGGGGAAAATGGATGACCCGGGGAATTACAGACCAGTCAGTCTCACCTCTGTGCCTGGCAAAATCTTGGAGCAGATTCTCCTGGAAGGCATGCTAAGGCACATGAAAAACAACAAGGTGCTTGGTGACAGCCAGCATGGCTTCACTAAGGGGAAATCCTGCCTGACCAATTTGGTGGCCTTCTATGATGGGGCTACGGAACTGATGGGCAGGGGTAGAGCAGTTGATGTCATCTACCTGGACTTGTGCAAAGCATTTGACACTGTCCCGCATGACGTCCTTGGCTGGCTGGTGGGGATGGGGGGGGGGAGACATTCAAGCCTCATGGGAGAAACTACTATACAAGTACCTATGCAAAATCATTTGCATGCATATAATAGGGAGAGGAGTTTTGCTGCAGGTATGTAACAAACAATGTGTTCAGTTAGTATGGGGTTAATCTGATGAACAGCCACTTTGTACTTGGCACAGCAGCTACCTTGATTAGAAATCCTTATTTATCTTTTCTTATTGTGAGACACATGAATCCTGCCGATGTATTACCACCATTTGCCAATATGGATCCCTCTGAGGAAATGCATTTTGTGCAAGTCTTTCCTTAGATCCAAGTACCAATTCAGCCCCAAGATGAAAAGTCTGTTTCCCCTTGGAAAAACTCTGGTAACATTTAAATTGTAATTGCTTTTGCAAACTGACAACTAATTATCCAAAAGCAAAATGCACATTAGGCATTTAAATAATGAAATGTCAGTCAGTATAATAGAAGTGCCACTTCACTTTTTGCTTTCGGAAATTATTTTAGCCCTAAAATTAATACACATACACAGGCACATAGATTCTGTGATTATGCTTATTCACAGAAAATAAAACCTTACTATTATTTCTACCCCCAGGCTGCTTGCTTATGTGCTTCAACTACCACTGCTATTTGTAAAGGCACAAACACCACTATTACCACAAGCTGTTTCAGGCCTGCATTTGTTTTTTAAGTGCTCTCCACACTGTCTTGCAGCTTGCCAAGGGAATTTTCTATCCACTGCTGATCACTAGAACATGCTTATTTTACTGTGTTATGAATCCGAGTCAGATGTCAGTATGTAGAATGAACCATGTTAACACCAGGATTGTTGTCTCCACTCGTGGCAGGGGATTGAAACTAGATGATCTTTAATGTCTTTTCCAACTCAGACCATTGCCTGGTTCTATGATTGTGAGGTTTGAAGAAGTGGTCCACCATGAAGCTGTAAGAATTCCTTATCTGAAGGAACTGTTCAACATGAGCAAGAATTTTAAGAATGCGCCACTGGAACTTGTGCTGTAATACATATTAAAAAAAAAAAAGAAGAAAAATGCAATAAAAAAACAGTACTTTTATAGGTTCAAAAATGCAGCCCTGTTGCAAACACATCCACCATTTTACTTGTAAGAGTCGTTCCATTTAAGCAGTGGCCCTACTTAGGGCATTATAAGTAGGCAAGAAAAATAAATCTTTCACAAATTTGCTATAATAGGGTAATAGTAGTTACTGTAGCTGAGGTTACCAAATAATTTCCTCTAAATAGTCACTGTTTGGTCCAAAATGTTCTATTTCCTGTCCCTATCCAAGAATGGTTTCTATTTAATAATTTACTATTATCTATTCTGTAGCTTGAGTAAGATACTTCATTTATTTTTGTTGTGATGGGAGGAAAAAGAACACTTTCTATAAGAAAAGAGCAGAGATTTTCTGGGCAACACTTCAACGTAAATATCTGAAAATTTACAGAGGTCCAATTTGTCACCATGATAGTCCCTCCTAAGAAACAGGCAGAGTATTATGGACAAAAACGCCTTGATTTGACTAAATTAAGAGCTTCTGATAAATGGTGTGCAGAGTTTTTGTTAAACTTACTGGGTGGACAATGCATCGTACACACATTTGTAGCTATACAGTACACTGCCTACCTCAGACACTCTAATTCAGTCACATATGTTACAAGAAATCCAAGATCACAAATAAGTAGTTTAACTCCTTTCACTCCTCTCATTCATTTTTCATTACAATACCTCTTGATTCAATTATGAACAAGAATTATGAACTGCTCCATCTCCATATATCTTCAAGTCATTGAACCTCTTTACTTGATGCATATATAGCTCTAATATAATGAGGCCCAAATGAGACTCTTGCCTGATTCCTGCTTGCAAGGATATAAAAGGAATTGCCCTGTAGCTGTGGAAACTGGTACTATAGGTTCACTCAAGAGGAACCCTGCAGATGCAGGCCCCTGCTCTTAATCATCTACATCAAGCTATCTATCTGTAATACTTCACTGAGGTGATCTCCTCTCTCCCTGAATGCTGTGTTTAGTTCCAAAGAAAACCAGATGGCCACCAGAGCTATAATCACACAAGGCATACAACTTACAGGTCATAGATGTGCAAATATGCCACTTGTATGTTCTCACATGGACAAAACTGGGAGTTGCCTTCAATTTTAATATTTCCCAATTTGTTTTGGTGCTTAAACGTATACCCGTCCTCCTTTGATGGTAAATTGCAACTGGGCAAATAAATTGTGTACTATAGTTTTGCTTCATTAATGGAAGATTCACAGTTATTTCCAGAAAACATTTGCATAAGAAAATGCAATATTAATAAATATTGATAATGAAGGCTTTAAAACTATTTTGATGAGCAGAGGTCACAAGGAAGGCAGAAGTATGGCCATTGTGTTTGCAAGGAAGGGATTTTACCAGCCGATTTTTGAACTATTCATAAAGTTCTTCTTTTGCAATAGTATTTGAACAAGATCAGGAATGGCTGGATAAACATCCACTCTGCTGCTTCTGCATGGAAGGATCCAGCTCACACATTTTAAATACCTACAGAGGTAGTTATCATGAAGACTCTATGCTTTGATGCTAGATTGATACCACTGTGATTACTGGAATCATTCGCAGGGGAAAGGGAAGTACATGGTCTTATATTATTCTCATGTGGAATGGGGAGATGGAGCAGACACAAAGCAGATATTCTCACTGCAAAGCTTCACCTTCGCACACACCTTCCTGAGATCCAAGGTGTGCAAGAGTGCCCCTCTGAGATGAGCGAGCTGTGACTAGTTCATAGCAAGCTTTTTCAGTAAACTAACTGCAATTTTTGGTAATACAAAGCAGAGCAATCATAAACAGAAACAATCATTCTGTGAAGACAGCAATGACTTTCTTGCAATTTTCTATATCACAGTAAGAAAATGGGAAATATATCCAAATATCATTTCTTTCTGCAGATTTAGCATCACTAGGTTGTATTTTATTGCTATTCTATGAACACTGTACAAAGATACTTGTGCTTAGAGAAAACCTCCTCATTTTTGGCAATTTCCTTTTTTATAACTCTTGAGTTCCAGTTAATTTCTGCCTCATTGCTTTAATATAATTTCTCTCTGATGAGGATCTTAGGATAAGGGACACACTTTACAACATCAGTGCCTCTTCATGAAAAAAGAACATAAAAATAAGTATGAAATCAATTGAGTCCAGCAGAAAAAGAACAGGCATTATAGTCTCAACCCAGATCTATTAACATAAAAACAATTTTCACCCTTAGGACACTGAGGGACTAAAAGAAACAAAAAAGCAACTTCATCTATCAGGAAAAAAATTTAATAACAGAAGAACATAATATGAGATTGATTTTGATTTGTTTAATAGAATCACCCACTCCTCCTGGAAATAAAAGACCAAAGCCTAAGATATATGCCATCCTTGTCTCTAAATTGGAGAGACATCAATTTGACAGGTGGACCACTTGGTGGATAAAGAACTGGCTGGATGGCTGCACGCAAAGAGTTGTGGTCAATGGCTCAATGTCCAGCTGGAGACCAGTAACAAGTGGTGTCCCTCAGGGATCAGTGCTAGAACCAGTCTTGCTCAACATCTTTGTCAGTGACATGGACAGTGGGATTGAGTGCGCCCTCAGCAAGTTTGCCGATGACACCAAGCTGTGTGGTTCAGTTGCTACGCTGGAGGGAAGGAATGCCATCCAGAGGGACCTTGACACACTTGTGAGGTGGGCTGATGCCAACCTCATGAAGTTTAACCATGCCAAGTGCAAGGTCCTCCACCTGGGTTGGAGCAATCCCAGGCACAGCTACTGGCTGGGCAGAGAAGAGATTCAGAGCAGCCCTGTGGAGAAGGACTTGGGGGTGCTGGTCGATGAGAAAATGAACATGAGCCAGCTTCAGTGTGCGCTCGCAGCCCAGAAAGCCAACCGTATCCTGGGCTGCATCAAAAGGAGTGTGACCAGCAGGTCAAAGGAGGTGATCCTGCCCCTCTACTCTGCTCTCATGAGACCTCACCTGGAGTATTGTGTGCAGTTCTGGTGTCCTCAACATAAAAAGGACATGGAACTGTTGGAACAAGTCCAGAGGAGGGCCACGAGGATGGTCAGGGGACTGGAGCACCTCCCGTATGAAGACAGGCTGAGAAAGTTGGGGCTGTTCATCCTGGAGAAGAGAAGGCTGTGTGGAGACCTCATAGCAGCCTTCCAGTATCTGAAGAGGGCCTATAGGGATGCTGGGGAGGGACTCTTCATTAGGGACTGTAGTGATAGGACAAGGGGTAACAGGTTAAAATTAAATGGGGAAGTTTAGATTGGATAAGGAAGTTCTTTACAGTAAGCATGGTGAGGAACTAGAATGGGTTGCCCAGGGAAGCTGTGAATGCTTCATCCCCGGCTGTTTTCAAGGCCAGGTTGGACAGAGGCTTAGGTGACATGGTTTAGTGTGAGGTGTCCCTGCCTATGGCAGGAGGGTTGGAACTAGATGATCTTAAGGTCCATTCCAACCCTAACTATTCTGTGATTCTGCGATATATGTTAAAACCAACCTGATGGAAGAGACTCAAAGAGACTTATTAGCCACAGATAAATACAGTTCTAGTTTCAGACTTGAGATAAGAGCTTTAAGCAGCAGCACCACCCAAAAGTTAACCCAAGGTAGACAAGTTAACATGACTGTATCCTAATAGCCAAGAGAAACCACTTTTTAATATAATAGTCCTTCTTCATTCACAATATGCAATTAATCCTCTCTTGCTATTTATACCCCTCACATCATCCCCTATCTAGCATCCTTGGCTCTAGAAGTCACTTAGAAAGAACCAATGAATACTGAATTATCAGTTCCTGAAAGACCACGTGCTTTGTGTGTTCTCAAACATACACAACAAGAGCAGCCCTCAGAGCCACCTTTCAGGACCTTAACAAGCACTTGGATCTTCGCTCCAGCTTCAGCAGCTGCTCACAGCAAGGCTGCTTTCAATCCAGTCAGGCGGTTGAGCTCTCTCCTCTTCCCTGGCAGTAGCCTTGCAAAATGATCTCAGCTGGAAGCCAGTCACCGCTGCCTAAATTTTCATCTCTGCATTTAAGTACTGCATTTTGTGGGAGGCTTTGCAGTCACTCCTGAAAGCGACTTCAGGACATGTGGGAAATTCATTTTATCTAACAGTTGAGGAATGCCAGGGGTCATCTAATACTGGCACAGTCAACAGCTTCAGCACTACCACCCACAACTAACAGTTACAATACCACTTAGGACATTGCTATCAATGCTGAACACTTTTTACGGATCAGGGAAAAGGGAGAGAGTAGGAAGAGATCACAAGTTTCACAGTACTTCTTGTGACAGCCATTCTCACAGCAACACAGTGCTAAGTACTAAATGCCGGATCAATCCCACCAAGGGTAAAAACTGACATGTTAAAGAGGGTCTGATCACCCAAAATAATGGGAAACACGCACACTGGCAGATGAATTATGCTAATGACAGACAAAAGCAAATGCAATTATAGTAGTTACTCTGCCTGTTCAGAAATTCTGCTTACGATCAGTGAACCTGTCAGGTTTTGGGCCGTGTCAGCAAATGTGATCCTCAGAAATCTGGAAATGAAAATGTGATTCCCCTAGTGAGCACCTTCCTAAGACAACCAGGACAAAGAAATCACTCCACAATAAAGTGTAATTGCTGATTTCCACAAATAGTATTCCTTTCCCAGGGTTCTGTGAGCCGCATGCCCTCATACTTCAACTGTTGATCCCAGAGCACTAAGAAGAGAAAAAAAAAAAAAGAGGAGCTAGAAAGATAAGCAAACAAGCCTCTATTTCACTACCACACACAAACTGTTTGTTACACTATACTTAAGTGGCCAGCAGCTGAGCTGACACCTGCAGCCTACGGAAAATAGGCCTATAATTTGTACATCCTTCAAAATCATTCTCAGCATAGATACTGGCCAGTGGATTTAGGGAATAACAGTGGTGGGTCTTTCTCCTGGAAATGCTACTGCTAAAATTCATCTGCTGAGGTTTCCTGATATAGGCCATCTTGCATAAAACTAAAAGCTGCCATAGGAGCAGACAGCATGCCAAGCAGACTCCTCTGATCTGAAATGTACCCAAAAATACTTAAACCTCTTGAGCCTGTACATTCTGGCTGGAAATTCCATGACAATAAACTTTCCAGTGCTGGCACTCTGGGATCTGCAAATCAGTCTTTCCTCTTGGTCTTGTTAATTTCTTGATTTATACTCACTTTTGTGTGGAGCTCAAAATAAGTCAGATTCTACTCATTTACACTCTGAACTAAAGAGTATTTTCCCTGTTAGTTGCAAGGTGTTCAACTGCAGTGGAATAAAACAGGCTACAGAGATGCAGCACAGAAGATAGTATCTTTTTTTAGGACCTAAATTCTCTTTGCCTTTTTTTTGTTTTTATTATTACTTCACCATTTTTCTAGGAACATACTTAAGCTCTTTGTATTTGAACAAGAAAATACTACCAGTTCCATGCCCAGCTCTTATGACAAAGAAATACACCAGATTAAGACCTGAATAAAAAAAACATCCACAGAAGTAAATTCCACCAGTGAACCTGTTTGTTCTGGCACTGGTGTAGCAAAAGCAAAATTTTCCCACCTAAACAGATCTAGATTGGCTATAGCAAATCTTTCCTCACATTAGCAAGCCTGGGAAACCTTTAATAGTCTTGTAGGAAACTCATTCTGATAGAGAAGTAAAAGTAATTCTTAACTAAAAAAAGTAATTCATATACTAAACCTCCTGGACTAGCTCCTCAATGTCTGCCATTTAGAATTTACTCCTAATTTCTTGCCCAGCCATGCTTGAGAATGGACACATTGATAGGTTTCTGAGAGATGCCGAGGTACAGGCCCAAGTTAATTTACGGAATTCAGTTCTTTCCTCAGAAGAATATTATCGGTTCCTGCTCTCCTTACCTTTTTCCCATTATTATTTTCAATTTGGACATCAATTACAACAGCAGCCATCTCAGCAGTCCAGACATTCACAGACATAGCAGCCCAACACCTGACAGTCACAGGAGAATCAAACTTTTATACCAACTGCAGAATGCATGAATGTCTGTCTCAGGCTTAAAGGTGGAGACATAAGATAGTGGATTCTTTTTCATGTTTACCACTACAGAGAAGGTAAGCATACTCCTTTGATGGTTACCACAATAATACACATTGCAGAGCAAGAAGTATAGTATTTAGCTCACTGATTATTGCTGTGTAGTCATTTCCTTACAGCAGACCAGTGCATCACTTCCCAGGGGTTACCCAGGGAACCCTGGATTTCAGCACATCTCCATCATTTGGTTCTGACCATACTGAAACTAAAGCTATGAATGTGCCAAAGAGTCCTGGAGAAAGATGGCACTGTGAAGTATTACTATTACAAGCACAGCTTCACTACTATATGAATTGTGTGAGCATAATTTTGTAGAATCATGTTCTTATTATCAACAATTATTTGAAGGGAAGTACCAGATTTCCACCTTTGTCCTGTCCTTATTGGAAGCTGCCAGAGCAAAGGTGAGGCATTACCAGAAGCTGTTATGATATGAGAATCATTGATCTATTAAATCATCATAATCTTGTCATTGTTACATCTTAGAAGATAAGCATAAACAATAGCTTTTTAAACGGTTGTGATCTATAAGGAGAGAGTATGATCTGAAAAACTGAAAAAAGTCATTCAACTCCTCCTGTATATCATTACATAAATAAATTACCCATCAATCACTGAACCGCTTATTTTGTCAGCAGGACTGATGTCCCACTTGCTAGATTTTCAATACCAGTCCTGGTTAAAAAGAAAACAACTTTCCTTCCACGTGTTTCTGCAAGGTTAAAAAAAAACTGAGCCTTCACACTAAAATAAGACATTTTGTCAAGTTCACAGTGCTTATTTACATTAACAGTTTTGAATGCTATGGTAGGAAGGTGATCTGCTCTTAATCAGCTTTGCAACACTGCAGGAATTGAGCATCGTTGCCATTTCACTCTTACTCGTTTATTTTATGAAAACCTTGGAACTTGAGCCTGTTACCTCAGGACAAAGGCGATTTTGCTGAGAAATCCGAGAAGTAGCTCTCAGTTCCTCAAGTCAATCCTTTGTCCGCAGCCATACAAACCAAAAAAAGCCAAAGCAATTTTAATGAAAACTATAGGACTAGAGGGTGAAAAAATAAAATAATCTTGGCCAGATGCCCATTCCAAATCCTTTTTCATTGCTGAAGGCTGACGGATGGGCTTGTCAATAAATTTTCACATTGTAAAAATCCACCCTCCAAAGCCCCACATTAAACCTGTCTCACCATTTGACAGAAAGAACATAGCCCTGCAGTGCAGATCACACTCTCAGCTACTTACCTAAAGCTAACTATAGACATCTAGAGTAGAAAGGAGGTCACAGTGGCACTCTGAAGGATCCATGAGCTAAATATTATGCTAAGGAAAAACATTGCATAGGTATCACTGAAACAGAAAATTCTGTAAAATCTTCCCTTGGAACTGGAATATTTCCCAGGTCAGCCAAGGAAATTGAAAAAACACTGGAGTCCCATGCACTCTTTTAAACATACAGACCCTTAGAAGTTCACACAGCATTCTTCTCCAGATACATGAGAAGCAATAGACGAATCTTCATGTAAAATAACGGGCCAAATTCTCCAGTAAGTGTATATTTATGTAGTCCATTGTATGCTGCAGAGACCCAGCAGGAGGGGAGTCAGGGAACAGGCATCTCCCTACAACTACAGGCATTTCAAACACCTTCAGGTGACATCAACTTGTGTTTTCCCAGGGGTCTGCTAAACAGCCAGCAGAAATTCTCCTTACCTCTTTAAAAAGCTCAATGTAGTCTTTCACTGCAGAAAAGGGAACATACAGATATGGTCTATTAAATTCCACAGTAAGTTGAGTTCAGCTTTTGCTGTGAGCCATGTTTGGTCAGCTGCCAGAAAACAGCTCCTTACAGTGGGCCTTTTTGGGAACATATGCCTGTGGTGTGTGTGGAGGGGCAAACCTTGCACAAAATGAGAGCAAAATGAGACCTGATCATCCAGTTTTTCAACCTTCATAAACCAGGGGAAGAATCAAAATCCCTCATCTGCACATAGCTTGACAATTAGGCTTCAGTTCGATATCTTGGCAATCAGTTGCCTATTTTAAAAGGCATCCAGGATTTGGAATGTATTTCAGTTGCAGCCCAGGCAGTTTAGAATGGCTCCCTGCTCAGAGAGGGGTAGCAGCTCCTGTAGGGAGCTGCTACCAACAGGCAGCCAGACAGTTCACCCGTGTTTCCAAACCTACACAACTGCAGCTCTCCTACTCTGTTGGCCAGAGCCAGGCTTAGGATGTCCACAGATCAAAATGTTATCCTTCAAAATGTAACTTTAATACGAGTCCCAGGAGAGCTGGTCACAAGTCACAAGATGTTCAATATTGCTAACGGTGGTTGCTGGCAAAGCCTCCTGGTTGCACACAAGCTGTGATCCATACTTAGGCAGTCACCCGCCCACCCATCTACATTTTGATTCCACCATCTCCATGCAGTAGTAGTGTACATTTTCCTTACCATCTTAGAAATGTATAACGAGCTTATTAGATGGTATCACAAAGAAAGAAAAAAATCCCCCCATAACTCAGCATTTGTGATCTCATGCCCCTTCAAATCAATGAACCATTTAGGTTGGAAAAGAACCATAAGACAGAATCTACATATTTGCTTGTCACTGGTAGGAGTATGGGAAGTGTTCATAGGAAATCCTCCAGTACAAGAAGTGCTAAAAAACTTTAGGATAAATTATTCCACCCCTAAATTTTATTACCTATGAGGAATATAGATTGAAATCCTAGACAGGATGCAATCTTTAATTTATTAGTTACTTAGCATAGTCTGATGACTTGTTTAGAGACAAAAGCATTTGAATTACTGCTAGAAACATTGCCTTGCCTCTGCTTTGCTTCTGCTTTTCCGTCTGCAGTCCATACATTTTTATTTCAAACTAGATTGTGATTTGTTCAAACACAGCTACCCTGAGACAGCAAACCTTGCTCAGCTGAACTGGTCAATCTTAGAGTGATTGCACATGTAAATGCCTGCAACAGCATAGAACAACAGACAGTGTTTTACTTACACACTGATGGTTAAGATTTGCTTAAACTTGTATTCCACTAATATGCTTACAGTGCATTACTAGGAAAGAAAGTTCATTTTGTCTACACACACAAATGCATGTGATGAAGGACATAGTGGGGCATTTTGACTGATCACAATAAAGAAGTTCTTATGGCCATTTTCAGACATAGTTAGAAAGCACTCACAATAGTTTTTGGGTTTCTCTTGGGTTTGGTTTGTTGGAAGTTTTTTAGATTTGAAAACCAGCACACAAACTTCAGACATTTCAGAAAATCAGCTGCCACACCAACACTAGTTACTGTGCTCTTGACCCTTCCTTCCCCCCACTGAAATACATATCAAGTAATTACATGCAATTAAGTGTATTCTTTCCAATGCTCTTGCCTTGTTTCCTCTTTCATTTCACTACAATCACTCTGAATTTCCTCTGACTGATCAACTCACACTTTTCAAACAGTTTTGCATATACTTTATGCATCAAACAGGACAACACCAAATTTCACTGCTCTTCCAGAATGATTGTGTCTGTCGTCATTCTTCACATTGGAAACAAGCCAGCCACAAAGGTATTGTCATACCAATCTTTCAACTGTTTATTCTAAGCAGAACTTGGGTAGGGGCCTTGCAAAGAGGAGGATGTTCATAGTTTGCCCTGATGGAGAGCTCTTGCACAGTTCAAATTTGTTCTGTGCATCAGTGAGTGTCTCATAATAGGATATACACAGCAGAAAGAATGAAATAGCTAAATCACAGTTAGAACCAAATGATTTTTTTTTTCTTTTACTGGGTGTTAGCATTTACATGAATCATTAACTACCAAAGGGAACTTCATAAGCTCCAGTGTTGTAAAACAAATAGTTTGTTCACTTGAGATAGGGACATAAGATGAAAAAAATACATCATATTTTCCAGAAGAATGCATCTCATCTCTGCCAATTTGAATTATTTAGTGTTTAGGCTTTGAGGCAAGGACTGTCTTTTACTATGTTGCATGGCATACAGCCTGGGTGGGTCTTAAGAGCTAGGATACATAGATAATACCTGCAATGCAAATAAAAAACACGCATAAGTCAGCATTGATAGACATAAAGGACGGGATCCCTTTTCTTCATCAGATCATTGTGGTATCTTCCTAGCCCCAAAAGTTTTAGGCACACATATCCTTTTCAGCCCCTATTAAATAACACATTTTCTCTAGAACTACAGCCTCAGCTAGACTAGTTAGAACAACTCCCATTTCTAATGTTTAGAGGTCACCTAATCAATTACTGTTAAGTAAAACACAAGGGAAGATGGTACACCAACTGAAATACAGAGACCAACAGACCTGCTAACAAACCTGCTCTTCATGCCTTCTTTCATAGAGTATCACATTTGTCTCTGGTCCTTTCTCCAAGCCAGTTGCCCCAAAAAACATATCGGGGAACCACAGAGCTGGAAGAAACCCACTTCTCTGCATTCCTCCACATTTTTAGCACCAAACACTATGGTATGATAACAGCACACTTCAAGACTCTGCTCCTGCTTGACACTTCAAAAGCAAACTGTTCAAACAGACCGATTTACCTTAACATCAGCAGTCTCAAGTCACACTAACCAAAACTAAGCATACCTCAAGCACAAGAAGACTCTCCTGAAGCTTACTTCTACATACAGCAGGCTGATAAGCCTTTGACTGGATCATAATTCTGAACAAAAAATCTCAGCATAAGGAGGGCATCTGGGGCACAGGCCCGAGTGCAGGTTTGGTTCAGGGTGAATGTATCCTCAGGGTACACACTGAAGAATGGCAACTGGTCACACCGTCCACTAAAACAAAGATACTCAGTTCCTCCATCCCCAGGCATACATGATCCAGAAACACAAATATTTCTTTGTCCTAGGATGGTCCTTGCTTACAATCAATCCAGTAATGACCATATAGCTAGTCTGAAGCAAGACATTAAAAAAAACACTAATAAAGCAATAGTTTTGTTTTATATAAACTGTGTACTAGCAACTTATTTGAGTTGCATCTTCTTTTGCACAGACATACAAGCAGCAGGTACTGTTTGAAGGTACAGTGAGCCAGAGTTTAGAAAACTGTGTCTTCAGTAGCTGAGATAATGTTTAGATTCTCCATGTGCCACAAAAAAGTAAAATGGATGATGTGTTTTTTTCCCCCTGTACTTCTCTGGACACTTTAAGGTGGGAATTTTGGTTTGGTGAGGGTAAACTCTTGGAGATGAAAGACAACAGCCAATCTGCCCTGGGTTCAGCAGCAGCAGTCATTTTTCTCCTTCTTAGTAGCTGGTGCAGTGCTGTGGTTTTGACTTTCAGCCTGGGAACAACACTGATAACACCGATGGTTTTAGTTGCTGCTCAGTCATGTTTATTCCGACCAAGGATTTTCTGAGTCTCATGCTTTGGCAGGGAGGAGGGGAAGCCGGGAGGAAGCAGAGACAGGACACCTGAGCCAAGCTAGCCAAAGGGGTATTCCATACCACAGCATGTCATGGCCAGGATATAAAGTAGGGGAAGTTACCCAGAAGGGGTTGATCACTCCTTGGGTCAGGCTGGATATCAGTCAGCAGGCGGTGAGCAATTGTATTCTCTCCCTTTGTTATTTCCCATATCATTATTGCTATTGGTGGTACCAGTAGCATTTTTGTGTTATACCTTAGTTACTGGACTGTTCTTATCTCAACCTGTGGGAGTTACATTCTTTCCATTCTCCTCCTCATTCCTCAGGGAGGGGGAGAAAGAAGGTGGGGGAGTGAGTGAGTGGCTGTGTGGTTCTGGGTTACCAGCTGGGCTTAAACCATGACACAATCTTAGCAGCTTGATTTGTCAAAACCTGGGAAATTAGAGCTTTCTTATCGACAATTCCTAATAACTTATTTTTTATTCTCCTGCATGTCTGGATCTTCTGCCTATGCTTAAAGTTAGTCAAGGTAGATGTTAGAGTTTAGGACTTCTGTAGTATAAATGATGATTAGATGCAACAGGCTGAAACACAAGGAAGAAAGGAGGTGTAACTTTCAGTGCCTCATTTTCCATTTCACTGTTGATTTTCATCTGTTGAAATTTGAGATAGGCTAGGGGCGGAGGAAGTTTGGAAAAGATAAAGCTTTTGTCCTGGACACAGTTAATAAATTAGGAAGAGGCTTGGTGTTAATTCATTTTAATTTTGTTTTCTTCTATTTTTTCTCTGGATATTAACCCACCTATTTTAGTCTAAGTATTGGTTCCCTGTCTAATGTTAAAATCGCGGATAGTGTTACGGACAGTGGAAGCTAGAAGTCGAATTAAATAATAGATGGATCCTGAACACTCAGCAGACTTAGATTACTGGAGTAAAAAAGCTCCAATATTTTACTTTCCATGTTCATCTAAGGAATGATACCCTTTTGATATTTAAGGTGAAAATTAAGGTCAGGATAGCAATTAAAATTTGAATAAGTAAAATGTCACAAGTCCTTTACATGACAGGAATCTGCTTAATCCACAAAGCTACAAAGAAGGTGATGTCAGAGTAACAAACTCCTAATGCTCATGTTTACTGTAGGGAGCAGTCTCCTGGGTTTAAGTTACAGGATCCTAAATGCTCAAGAGTCCACTTTATGTTTAGGTTGTTCAAAATACAAACTTTCAAGGGTCAGGGCTAGTATTTGGAAAACTGAACAGCTCTTAAAAGGGACACTGTTGTTAACTTCTATGTGCTTACACAGGGAGGAAGAAGAATGACATGGACACTAGCTTGTATTTCATTTTGGGATTGGTCACAAGATACAGCTGAGGTTAGTCTTGAGACTGGAGTCAGAGCTAGAGTCTGAGGACCAAAATCTCACCTCTTTCTGCCTCCGTGACTGCTGCCTCCAGCTCCTGCCAGTTTTTCTCTCAGAGAAAGTTTAAGAGAGTCAGAACAATGACTCTCACCTTGTATTTCATTTGAAAATTTATGCTTCCATCTTACATTTGAAAAAGCCATCAGTAACACTAACAGCCATGGGAAAATAGATTATTTTTCCGCACAAACCTATGATACCATAAAACAGCTTTATGGAACAAAGTTTCATTTGCCTTTTAGACATTTGGGATTGGCCAGTGCTCCAGGAAGCACATCCATCCAGATGAACAACTGGCTTGTTTCAGGACTAAGCAGCCAAATTCATCCCTGAAGTAACACCATTTCATATTTCTAAGGTGTACGTGGCAGACATGAATTTAGGCCATTGGAAGAGGCAAAACTGGTGTATCCTGAGTATTCTGGCAGGAAATACCAGTAGATCATGTTCTACAGAAAACAGGTATATATAAATCTGAGATACACAGCTTTTATTTTTAGCATACGTTAAATAGCCCTTATGTCAGGCACAGCTCTATTCAGTGTATATCTCCTATAAAAAAAACTGCCGAAGTGCAAGCATTCAGCATCTTTCCTCCCCTCATTTCAGACAGCATATGGATGGATACATGGCACAAATATCTTTATATGTCATCTTGAAGAAAAGACTTCAGCCTGTTTGCCTTGCTTCAGAAGTATATTTTAAACCTGCATCCACCATCATTACCAGTGCAGAAGCAAATACTGAACACTGAGTCTCTGCCCCTAAATGCTGGATTCTTTATGGAGCCCTGTAGTTGCTCCTTGGACGATGACAAGCACTTGGAAACCCATATGCTGGAGCTCACTGTCTCTGATGCGGGAGAAAATGATCATATTTGGAAAAGGAAATTGCAGTGAAGGAACATGCCATGAAAAGGAGAACAGAATTGTCACAAGACTTGCATCAAGGGACTATTTCAGGCACTGCAACTTACAGCATCCCTGAAATTGCGCTAAATTACCATCTGGATTTACTCTCTGGTTGATTTATCCTGAGAAGGATTATTAAATTTTAGTATTTGGGCTTTTAGGGATACCTGGGCACAACCTCAGTGGCATAAACTGTGTTTTCCTATTTATTAGGGAAGACAGTAAGAAGATTACCTCTTGCTTTCTCTTGACATGCTGGAAGTTAATTTTAAAACCTGGAGACTGAAATTACATGCTCAAAGACCACAAAATGTGTATTGTACCTCAAAAACTGGGAATCAGTGAGGCACAGAGAATTTCTGCATCAGCCTGACAATCACCCATAATGTCTTGAAGTCCCAGGAGTAGAACTCCCAGTTATGTTGCTGTCTGGAAAATACCAATAAAAATGAGAACTTAGATAAATACCATTCAGAAGCCAGCTGGCACTGAGTAGGACACCCATATACACCGTTAGGATTTCAGTGCAAACTCTGACCCTGTCTCCATCAGAAAGACATCTGCTTTTTTGATACAAGAGCCCATAGATGAAATTCCCAGGCACCAAATTAAAAAACATTGATAGAGACAAGTGGCATAAATTACATCTGCTTCAGTTACCCAGATTTCATCATTGCTGACTATCAGACCAGAAAATGCCACACACGAAGCACCTGCATTACTGAAGTACCAAAAAAAAGGAGGGATAATAGATGCATTTAGCTATAAAATGTATATGCCTCAGTTTTAGTTGTAATTGATGAATTTCTGAGTTGATGGTGTTGAACACAGGCAGCATATTGTGAAACAAGTCCTTCGGAGTACATTTCTGGGCACATCAAGGAGAAGAAGGTGATCAGAACAGCGAGCATGGGTTTACCAAGGGAAAATAACACCTGATCAACCTGACTGCCCTCTATGATAGAACATCAGGATTTGAGGACAAAGGGAGAGCTATGCTTGCCATTTACCTTGACTCCAGTAAGAGCTTTGATACTTTCTCAAACTACACTCCTGTGGCCCAGTTAGGACATTAGGGGCTGCATAGGTGATAATTAGATGAGTAAATAAAACCTGGCTGGCTGGAGGGGTTCAGTGGGTAGCAGTTATTGGTCATTCTCCTCCTGGATGGCACAGACCACCTGACAGGAGCCTTTATGCCACAGGGGTAACTCAGGGAACTGTTTCATGTCCTCATCAATGTTTACTCACCTACTCCAATGATGAGGAAGAGATGATGGTGCTCAGCAAATATGCAGAGGACTATAAATGAGGGACCAGCTGATACTCAGTAGCAGGGCTGCCATTCAGAAAGACCTAGAGAGGCTGGAGGAACAGGCCAACAGGAACATCCTGAAATTCAGGAAGGATAAATGCAAAGTCCACCTGAGAAGAAATAACACCTTGAAACACCAAATTAGGCTGGGTACTGACTGGCTGGGAGCACCTCTGGCAAAAAAAGACCTGGGGCTCCATGTAAAAAGCAGTCAGATTGGTCTCACAGCAGAGAAAGTCAACAACATCCTGGGCTGTATCAACGCAAGCAGAAACAGTAGACCAAGGGAAGATTATCCCCCTTCACTTGGAATCTTTTAGACTAATCTATAATACACTCTCCAGTTTTTGGCCTCCCAACTGTGGAAAGACATCAACAAACTGAAGAAAATCCATCAGAGGGCCATGAGGACACTCAGAAGGCTGAAGCAGTGGCCCTCTAAGAGACTGAGGAACAGGGTTTGTTCAGCCTGGCCAAGAGGGGGCTTCTGGAGGACTGAACAGTAACTTTCTAATACCTAAGAAGAAGTCCTCAAGATGACAGAGCCAGGCTGTTTGCAATGCTGCAGGTATCTGTTTCAATATTAATTCTAGACTACATGCTTCTGCAGGAAATAGGTAAGGAATTAATCCTCAGGTTATACTGAAAGGATAAGAAACCTTTGCATGGCTTTACAATCTGCCATGCATTTCGAAAGGCTGTATTCAATGGATTCCTGACTGAACTCCCACATGCTGAAAAAGTCCCAAGGATGAAGCATTTTATCAGTATCTTGGTAAAGCCTTTTTTCTTCCTTGTCTCCTCATCCGCAGTGCATAAAGTTTATTTCTAGATGAGGATATGATCCACAGTTATTACATATCTTCAAGTGATATAAACTATAAATTTTCAGCAGAATAATTACCCTCCACAGTCATGTCGTATTTCCTCAGTATCATACTTGCAAACACATGTTTTAGGAATCATTTAGCACCATGCTTTCTCAGCACAGGCTTACTAAATAGTCTGACTTCTTAGAACTATTTCTATTTTGGGAAGTAATAAGCTCTGAGGCCTCCAGGATTCACATGAAAATGATTATTTTCACTTTCAAGTTTGGGTCCTTGCTTGCTCATAGGACACTGTTTTCCAGCTGTGAAGGGACATTTCCTTCAGTAGCCACCAAGCTGAGAGAACTAAGATGCAAACTGTAGCATCTGAGGAGAAGGCAGTATCATTTCAAAACTCAGAGATTCTCTGACCCTTTCACTCATGCCTTGAGTTTGGCAAGAAAATGTGGGCTTGTTTTTAGTTTGTTTCCTAAGCCAAGTTCACATCCCCTAAATCAGTTATGTGAGATCCAGTCACAGTGAAATTAGCACCAGTAAGAGGAAAACATGAGCAGAGACTTTTCATCATTTGCAATTTAACAACAATTACATAATAGCAAAAGGAGAGGCCAGGGAAGAACAAATCCAGTGATCTTGCCTTACCTCCTACAACTGCCAACCAGACCAGTTGGGTGAAGTAAATGTTTGAATAACGGACTGTAATAGGCAATATCTCTCTTAGGTTTTACAATTCTGAAATAGAAGAGGGTTCTTGGATCAGGTATCTGAAATGCACTCTTCCCTGTAGGAAGGAAGCACAAATGGGGCTTAAGAGGAACAGTATATTCACCCTCTGCAGAGGAGAGGGCTTTATCACCATCTCTTAAATACATGTCCAAAACACTGCTGTGGATGATGATTCTTTTTTATATAATAATACTATTCTTTCTGTATGCTCTATGGAAATTATGCCATCACTGGCAGCTGCTCCATAATAAATATAAGTCCATAATTATAAGTTTGCATCACGAAGTACTGGAAACTTAAGCCAAGGGGATGGACACACCCCCACCCCCCCAGACCATTATAAAGAAAAAAGGCTACATTTTGAAATCTTTTGCCTTCAAAAAAAAACATTGTTTTGTGTTTGTTTGGGTATTTATTTATTTCAATCAAGGCCCTTGGATGTTGAAAAGCAGCTGTGCTGCTCTGCTCCTGGCTAGTGCCTTGTAGCTGGTGTTGCCTCATCAACAATAGTAACTTAGCAACTATGTGAAGTGGTCCACGACCATGGCTTGGCTCTATTTTATCACTAAGAAGCAGTCAAGGAGCTGAAGTTCATGGAGACACAGTAACAAAAGAAACACATTTTCCTAAACTTTCTTGAGGAAAAAAATACATTACTAAATGTTGTGTCCTACGTTATTAAGCTAGGCCTGGGAACTTCTTGCTGAACTGGTGGGTATGGGCTGAAAGGGCCAATATTTATATTATCTTATTTTGAACTGAACTATGTTGATATTATTTCAATTATTTGAGAAAGGCCAGCTTCCAGTACCTAAGAAGGGGCCTACAAGAAATCTGGAGAGGGACTTTTGACATGGCCATGTAGTGACAGGACAAGGGGGAATGGCTTTAAGATGACAGAGGGGAGATTTAGTTTAGACATAGGAGAAAACTCTTCACTATGAGGGTGGTGAGACACTGTCACAGTTACCCAGAGAAGCTGTGGCTGCCTAATCCCTGGCAGTGTTCAAGGCCAGATTGGACGGGGCTTGGAGCAACCTGGTCTAGTGGAAGGTGTCCCTGCCCATGGGAGGGGGTTGGAACTGGGTGAGCTTTAAGGTCCCTTCCAACCCAAACCATTCTATGATTCTGTGATTCCTAATCTGCCCTGATAATGTAAAGAAGATGGTCCCATCCAATTATTCAGCCTTTTATAGAGAACAATATATAATTTCTTCCACTGATAAATTATTCTGATATTCAATTTTGTCTTTCCCCCTGTTAATATGCCTCTCTCTGATCTGTTATCAAGGAATACTGTGATCCTGGTTCCCCTTTAACTGATTTCTATCACAACTTCATTACACATATCTGACAAACTTTTCACCATCCCAAGTATCTTGTGCTATAAATTTCCAGCTGGAAAACATAAAGTATGCTCACCAGAAAACATTCTTCTCAAGCTGTAAATATATGTTAAGACATTTCTAAGCTACCATTTTGTCACCTACATGACAACAGCAGCAGAAATTCAGTCTCCTGTGAGATTCCACAAAATCTAGACAATTCTACATTTTCAGCCAAGCTGCTGCACATCACACAATGCAGATGCTGTGAACAAGGTGGACATTTAGCTCACACCTCACATGCGCCTGAAGAATTCTGGTCCATTGAGCTGATGCATGTTGAACATCTAGAACATCTAGAATAAAATTGTTATGTCTCCACACTGAACAAATCTTGTAAATACCTTTTGTCTGAAACTTCTTTTAACTGGATTAGCTGCTATCCCACAATTTCACTATTTACACTGCCAGAAGTGCAAAATGGATTAATCTGGCTCTGCAGATTATATTTTCTTCTATAGTCAATGAAATGCAGAAAAATAGATGTTGCTGAAGTACAGTTAACCTGGAGTACTGCAAAATGTAATTCATTATCTTACTGACAAAGTCTTACATATACTTACAGATCACAATCATTGTCACAGAACCAAGCGCTAAATTGGAGGAACACCTTCATTGCAGATAACAGTCCAGCCCAAAGTGCAAACCAGCTGTAGACCCATTAAACCAAAGTGATTTGTGCTCTTCTAATTGGAGTCCAGCCCTGCTCCTTCCTTCATCCATTTGCTGTTCCCTACAGTATCTGAGACTTGGATCGATTGATTCCTCCAAACCCAGGTGGACTTCATCAAATACCTTACTATAATCTGCCAGGCACTCTAATCATATTAGTAATTTCCCATCATATAACATCGGTAATTAAATTAATTTGTTTTTTTTTTACTGAAATCCGATATAAATTTACCTCTGCATGTTAATAACTTTTCTATCGTGAGACTTTAATGAAGCAGAATATCAATGAGATGTGACGGGGTGGTAAACTGTTAGTGTTATGAAAGCTGTTCACGTTCTAGAATAGACACATTGTTCTGCGCTATTAGAGAAAATTTTCTTATAATGAGCAACGCTCTCTCCCCTTTTTCTTTTTTTCGTTTCCCTTGATGTGGGACAACTGTAAAACTTTATTTACAATTCATCTGGAGAATGATTAAATAGCTTTCATTCTCTGTGTGTTGAACAGCACTGCAAATCACAAAGGCATTCACTTGATAAGAAGAAATTACAGTGATATTGCCTCATCCTCAGCACCATTTGTTACTTTAAAAAACATAAGAAAATGTGTCAAACTGTGGCACAGACTGCAGTTTTATCAAAAATAAGCTTATTAAAGGCGACAGTTTTTTTATTAACAACTCAGAAACCAAATGATTAAACAGCTTTCTGTCTGAATAGCAAATAGAAATCAATGCACATCATACAGTAGTGGCAGCTGAGATTGTAGAAGATCCAAGGACAGCATAAAGCCTGTGATTACTGACAACATTTCACCAGGGCAACAGCCATAAGATGAAGTCTAGTTTGCCCAAAGAATACATTCCCTCCCTCTTTTCAGTATGAATTTAGGAAAAGTTACTTGCATAAACGGTAAGAAGGGGGCAGCCTTGTTACAAAGCTGTAACTGTAAAGGTAAAAGAATTACTTCTACATTGTAAGCAGGTGATCTAGAAAGCCATTGGAAACATCATGTATTGCTGCTCAATGGCAGACAGTGTTAACAGGTTTCTTTATTGCTGGCTGTGACAACTGCAGCAACAGAAAATAACTGCAGAGCATACTTTCTATAACCTGCTTACAACACTCAAAAAAAAAAAAATTATGAAAAATATGTGTTCACTGAGTGATTCATCCATAATGATTCACATGTCAGCTCCATGTAGATCTTCATCTACAGAGCATACAGAGGATCTGGATTTACCCACCCAAATCTACAATCACCCACCTGCAACCACCTTAGAACAAGGAAAATGTATTCTAGGGTGACTTGTTGGAATGAGTCCAGAGGAGGCCATGGAGATGCTGCAAGGGCTGGAGCAGCTCTGCTCTGGAGACAGACTGAAAGAGCTGGGCTGGTTCAGCCTGGAGAAGACTCCAGGGAGAGCTTAGAGCAGCTTCCAGTGCCTAAAGGAGCTACAAGAAACCTGGAGAGGGGTTTTAGACAAGGGCCTGTAGGGATAGGCCAAGGGGGAATGGTTTTAAACTAACGGAGGGGGAAACTGAGATGAGATCTTAGGCAGAAGTTTTTCCCTGTAAGGGTGTTGAGGCGCTGGCACAGACTACCCAGAGAAGCTCTGGATGTTCCATTCCTGGCAGTGTTCAAGGCCAGGTTGGATGGGGCTTGGAGAAACCTTGTCTAGTGGAAGGTGCCCCTGCCTGTGGCAGGGGGCTGGAACTAGAATCACCCTTCTGTGATTCTATGACTAATGGATGATTTCCATTTGCTATTACTATCAAAGCACATATAATGAAGTATAACACGTGACAGCTAAAGTACTTCATTTATGCAGTAGGTTTTCTAGCTTCTTATAGGTGTTCTTGTTGCAAAGATGCCCAATGGAACACAAGAGTTAATTTTCCCAAAACAAAAATATGATTTTTACATAGTTTCACAAGAGACATTTGGCCCACTTTTTCATATGCTGGTAGAACTGAAAAAACAGCAGAATGTGGGACAGAGTGTCTGAAATTCAGCAAGTAAACAACAAAATGGCAAAGATCTCACATGAGAAAAAGATTATGGATGATATATACTCATCAACATGAAATAATTAAACAATGAAATCACATTCATTCTATAACTTCAGCTTTAGCGACACAATTGGACATGATTTAGCATCATTTTTTAGCATCCTACCTGATCAAAATAAAACAATATCAAAGAGAGAAACCAGTGCTTTTCTCGGTGGTTTGGGGAACAGATTCATATTCGTCATACAGCTGATGTACCTTCCACCAGGCACTAACTCTGTTTGTGAGCCTGACAAAAGTAAATCCGGAGAATTCATGGATAAAATAATTGTCCTGTACATGACAATCAGGTGGAAAATATTATGGCTGTAGACAGATACAAAGACAAGTTCCATCCTGATTTAGAGTCTGTAAAATTGTACCAGCTACAATGGAAAACACTATAAGTCAATGCGGTTTATAGGTGATGCAAAGCAGAACAAATGCTTGCTAGGTGTAAATGATAGATTTTAATGAGGTAAAAATGCAAATCCAGAGAGTATGCAAACACTCCAGAAAGTGCATTTAAGCTGCAATTATTTATAGTGCACAAAGATAAAGAGTTTCCTAGGTATGCCCTTCACTCTTTCTCAGCTCTTTTAAAATAACATAGCCCCCATCTGAAGTCAGGTGAATACTTCCAGGCTATTTCTGCACTAATTTAGGAACACAGGAGAGGGATTATTACCCTCCAGCTCTGGGGCAACCTATTACAGCAGCACTAGTGTCCATGCACCTGAACTGCCTCACTTCCCAAACCAGCGCAAACACATCTAAACTGCATTTGGTGATCTTATCATGCCATGGCAGCCCACAGTAATTCCCAATGATGGGCACGCAAATGGCATTCAAATCTTGCAGTGGGAAAAGAGGGGTTTGTAATGTCAAAGTTTAGCAGAATTCCTTATAACTTAGGATATCCTCTCTAATTGTAAAAGCTTATCATCATTTATCTTACAATAGCGAATACCCAAATCATTTTTAAAGGTTCGCCCCCCTCCTGTAAATTATAGCCATAATTTCTCTAATGCTCCTTTTGTTTCTAAGCACCTCATTTTATTCCTGTTCGGGCAATAAAATCTTGTTCTGTATTTTTAATAGTTACATCTACTTTACACAGAGACTATGTCCAAACCTTGGAGCCAGTAAATCATAATCATTAAAAAGTCTGATACATTTCTACAGGAAGTTTCAAACAAAAATGTGGAGCTTTGAAGAAAGGGGATTATCTAGTGATAATTCTTTGGTTTGCATTATATACATCACCTTTGCTCTAGGAAAGCACAGGAAAAGCAATTGGAGGAATGGCCAGACATCTGACTCATTCCTAGAGGAATATGTATGAGAGAGACCTCATGATTTCATCTGGTATTTGGCTGGATCACGGGGTAGAATTTCTCCCAGGCAGATGGTGACTCATGGAGACACCATTCACATTATTATATAAATTTTTAATGTTATTTTAGGGTTAAGAATAGGATTCAGTCTCTTGAACTTTCCAGAGAACTCTTTGCAGTTACAGCAGCAACGTAACTGCTCAGAACAAAATGCCTGCACCCCCTAGAACATCACTGCACTGGTTTTATATATAGATATGTACAGATACAGCTAACAGACAACTACAGATAAGATAAAATACATCTGGGACACACAGAAAGTGGCTTGATATTGTAATAATTATTAATCCCTACACATACCAGATAAAATACAGATCCCCTAAAAAAGTTTTGCTGAGCAAGTCAAACAAAACAAAAATTTCACAGTCTGAGAAACCCAAGACAGGTAGAATGTGCATAGGAAAATGAGATGAAATAAACCACTCAGACACACACTGCAGCGCAGATGTGTGCAACAAGCTTATACAGTGCTTGCTGTTACTCAGGATGACTAGAAGCTGTGTTAGGAAAATCTTATAAAAAAGTTAAATCTTTTCCAACCTGGTTGATTCTATGAAAACCACCACTGGACTGGAGATACAGCACAACCATAATGCGTACAGGGCAGACAAAGGGATTAAGGGGAACTCAGAGAAATAAGTGTACAAGAAATGGTTAAGTGGTGACTGAAAGGTGTGAGAAAACACGACAAGAATTGATTACAGCAGATCACCAGCTATAAAATCCTGAACTAGTGAAGACAAAAAAAGAGTAGTTTAAAATTGAACAAACCCAGAGTGCTAAATAGGTCTATTACATTAAAATATAAGCCAGTTAATAAGAAACTAAAAAAAGTACTAATGGTTTTCAGTACTTTCCCCCCCCCCCCCCCCCCCATGTGAACATTCTGGAGCAGGAAACAAGTCTCTTGAACTCTTTTTTTGAAATCATTTAGTTTGATATCATTTAGTATGTCTGACATGACTGCATAATTCAGTATAAGCGGGATGGAAATGTCTATATTGAAATGGAAGTGCAGGCTCGAGTCCATGCTGGTCAAACTCATCTGCTTTCCACATCACCTACAATTGGAATGATAAGAAAACCTGAGCTTTCTCTGATCCAGCAGCCTTCCAGGGACAAACAAAGAAGAGAAAACAGAGATGACAATGGGAAAATTAGATGTGTATTTAGTGTCTAAAGCAAAGAATAATCAAGAAAAAATGTCAACATGAAGTAGAAGATAATTCAGGTTTCCAATTTTTGTTGTGCTTTTGTCTTCCTATGTTACAAGCAGTCTCATGTTAAGATCTAAACAAGCTTACAGTAAAGTCTGAAAAAGAGCTTTCCCCTGAGCTGAAGCTAGAATTCCCCAGACAACAGCTCAGTGTGATTTGTATGACTTAGTTCCAGTCCAAAAATTACTCTAAAGGGCTTTGAACAATTATTCAGCAGTATCGAATATCCATTATGGATTCCTTGCAAATATCTACAAAGCCCCTTTGTTGGTGCCCAAAAAGTGGAAAACCTTTTGAGTCAACTTGAGGAAGCAAGTGAATTAAGCTAGTCACCTAAGATGGAATTTAAAACTTTTTAGAACTCCTTTTTCTATATGCTTCAGGGACCTAACAAAAACCTTGGTGCTTCCAGCATTTGACAAGCAACACAGAAAAAAGACAGCTGCTCTCCTTCTTACTGCCCACTAGGATTACGCTACCCTCATTGTCATCATCCTCCATCCATTTAAAATGACAACTTGAAGGTGATATCAGTGTCATCTTTCTGGTGCTATTTGTTCAGTATATGGTGAAAGTGGTTTTGAAACCACTAAGAAGCAGTAACTTTCAAGCTGTCATCAGGAGCCTTCCAATCAGTGGAGGGCTTAAAAGTGAAGAACTCTTGTTAGAACACTGCTTTAGTAATGTCCAAGGGAAAGATGTCACACCATAGTACCACCTAATGAAGACACCCAGCAAATAATTGGAAGGATGGTCTCAAATAGCTACAGCTCTTCTGCTGCTGCTGTTTCTTTATAATCCACGCCTCCCTGAAATAACATGCTTAATATATTTAACAGCCACTTTGATGAGCAACGATCAGCTACAAACAATACATTATTTTTCTCAGTAACAAGCTTCAAAGTCAATAAGTGTTGTTGCTGCTGTATGAACATTCACATAAGGTGCAAAGTTTTTTAAGACGAAGGCATCACAGAATCACAGAAAGGCTGAGGGTGGAAGGGACCTCTGGAGGTCATCTGGTCCCTTTGACTGTTTAAGTAAGGTCACCTGGGATCAGTTGCTCAGCACTCTGTTCAGATGGCTTCTGAATACCTCCAAGTGTATTGGGTCTGGCTTGAGGAGACTAACAGAGTGGTTTGGTGGGCAACCAACATCCAGTGTAGGTCAATCCATCACACCACACAGCCTGAGCCAGTGCTTGGTCACCCTCACAGTAAAAATGCGTTTCCTGATGTTGAGGGAGCCTTCCGTGTTTCAGTTTGGACAGGACCATCTGCCAGGACAAAGTCACTGCAGCCAGTTCTCAAAAGTCAGTAAATGTAAATCCAGTCTGTTCTGCTAGGATGTTTTTCCCAGTAGTAGTAAAATATTCAGAGCAACATTATGCTGTGCAGAACAACACAGGAAAGGAAGAAAAGGGCTCTCCTGACTCAGATTTGTAGAAAGCACTTCTCAGCACCATCCTCTGTTGTTGAAAATAGCTATCACATTGTGAAGACTAATGTCTACATTCAAACACCCTCCTTTTTGTGAGAAGAAGCTAGTGTTCCGGTGGTGATAGCTCTGTAGACTGTGCTCCCATAAGAGATCAAGATTCATAAGGTTAAGCTGCTATGAGCTCCCCATACAGCTCTTATGTGATCCTCCTGCAAGGTTAGAGCAATGCAGGCCCAGGACAACCCTATTAGCTGCTGGGATGATGGTTGCTACTGACTTAGCTGCAGATACACACATTTTATTCTTTGGTAAACACTCTACCTGCATCTCCCTAGTCACTAACAGTCTTGCTAACAGAAAAATACTTCCAGTCTACTTGTAGAAAGCTCAGAATATTTCAAGTTTATAAAAATGGATCTTAAGAACTCTCACAGGCAATGGAGGTTGTGCAATCTGTGATTATGATAGGTTTCATGGCTCTTTACTCAAACAATCTCACTCTTTCTTCCTTCCTCTCTCTGCTCCATTATATGTGGTGGAAACTGTGTTTTGTTTCTCTCCACTATTCTGGGATTTCAGATGGGCTTAAATTAAAGGAGGACAATGTAGGCTAAGGTGACTAAAGAAACACCAGTGATATCCAAGAGGCTTTTAAGTGAATCCTGATAACTGTTCTGCTTTCTAAAAGGAAGAAAACACAGAAAAGGTTTTCCCATGCTCATCTGAAATTTGTGGACACAGCTGCTATTTTTGTATGCTTTGATCACAGCAAAACATACATTCTGGAGATCTAACTAGGGACAGGACCAGACAGAAGGACCAAGCCACTGCAAATAATTGTGAAAAGATAGTATGTCTTACTATTGATCCATGGCCAGAGTTTGCCCTGTTTCTGTTGGGAATTCATAGAAGGAAAAGGGACAATTCAATAACAGTTAAGTAATTAAAAATAAAGCTTCTGGGTTTGTAAGACTTTAGATAAGAAAGAAGCTAAATCCTGTCCAGCTCTTAACATAGCTTAGTACTGAAGATACTGCCCTTTTGTTTGTTCAGGCCACAAAAATTAGTATTATTTAACTTGATTGCAGGTACAGTAATTTAATAATTAAATACCATCAAAATCCTAATGAATCCAGTAACCTGTAGAAATAAAAATAGTTGCTATTCATGGCTATATTCTTTGGAGTTTTCTCTTGGATCAGAGTAAGATTCCAGGGTTACAGACAATCATTTCTTCATTGCTGCATTGATCATTTAATCCAAATGCTCCTCCTGAAAATTGGGCCATTTTCCAGACATTATAAATGAATCTTCCATCTCCACAATTAAAGCCATCATGCTGATGCATGAGGCAGTAATGCTGATTTACATTCAGCAGTTATGTGACTTAAAGATAAGACATACATATCCTTGCCTCCACAGCAGCATTACATATCCTTGCCTTCAGAAGCAGTGGCAGCCTCTGCAAACCATCATCCTTCAGGTTTTTTTGTTATCTACCTTGCTGAAAAACCTGCAATGCTTCAGATACCAGAGGATTGGCTAATATTAGAAACAGTCTTCTTCTTTATTACCTGTTTTAAAAGCAAATGAAATGCTTATTGATGACATCAAACCCATGGTCTTGAAGACAGATTATGTATTTTACTCAGTGTATTGTCAGACCAGAGGCAGGACCAGTTTTCATTTCCACTGCAACAAATCAGGCTTGGCCAGAAACAGCTGTTCTGAAGAGGATGGAACAGATTAATCTTCGGCCTTACACAGTTCCAGATCTCACTATAGAAACTGGCAACAAACATGTTAATTAGAGAAAGCCTAATTCTGTAAATGCTGCTGCCCCTGGAACAGAGAGGCCTTAGAACCTGACAAGTGTCTATCATTTGAAACAAAATGGTGCAAATGTTCCAAGAACAAGCACATGAGAACCTACAATGAATGTGTGAGGGCTTTCAGCTGTGATTCCTTCTTTCAGGGTAAGACTCATGACCATTGACAGTGAAGCTCTGCTGCTATTTAGAAACCATATGTCAGTTTCCAGATTTGAATCAGAGCAGAAGGGGAGTGGTAGAAAGCAGGGTGAAAAGGGGACTCCTGTATCCTCCAGGTCTAAGTGGGAATTTACCCAAGCCTAGCTGTGGGAGGATTTCAGAGAGAGAGGAAAATGAGGCAGATGCCAGAACAAGTTGCTGGCAGGGATTTTGTCCTGCTTCTCTTCACGTGGGACAACACCTTCCAGAACCAAGCCTGTTTGAATAGAAGGAGAAACTCCTCCTAAAGTGGGCTGATCCTAGAGGAACGCTAGTAGAATGGGGGAGAAAGATGCGAGTCAGTTCTTCACAATCTGCTGCACTTTTAACAACTGGTTCAAACAAAGGCACTGCAAATGCTTCTCCTGAAGAGAAAACTTCAAACCAAAGCAGATGCCCACTCATGCAAGCAACGGGACCTAGCTGGAGATGTCTCTCCTCACTGCAGGTAGGTTGGACTGGTTGACCTTTAAAAGTCACTTCCAACCCAAACCATTCTATGGTTCTATGATTCTAATGTGTTAATTATTTCTAAAGTAGGTGGCACATAGTTTAGCTACACAGAATTTATACTGTGACTGCTCACACACTCCCTATGTCAGATAACCAGCATTTATTTTTTATCATCTTATGTGATTCATCATTTAAGTCTATATTCTTTATAAACTCACAGATTAAATAACCTGCCTTTCTTGAAACAAGGAAAGAGCAAAGAAAAATTTTATGCCTTAGTAACTGCATCTGATAGCAGATGTGGAATTTCAAAGGGTTACAAAAATATTTAATTATTTACTCAGAGTTATAACAAGTCCATAACTAAAATCAGAACTCCCACTGAAGGAACAGTATGCTGTCACTTGGAAAAAAAAATACAGCTGCAACTGATATATAACTCAGTGAAGTTAGAAACATGCTATGTTAAACACTGGTATTTGCTGCCACAGACAGTGCATCTTCCCTCATTACCTCCTTCATGGAAAAACCTGAAGGAAACAGGGAATATTTAAGGTTTGTAGGCAATATAATCCCAACATCATATTCAGATGATTAAACCTCTTCTTCACTGAGGTTTCAGATCCATCTGAATAGCTCATCACTTGTCTGCAGATAATATACAGAAGGTGGACTTTGACATAATTTCAGTAAGGATAAATGAAATTGTCATAAAGGGGTTGGATGCTTAAGAACAAGAATTAACATAATTGCTCTAAAAATATTTAAAAGAACTGAAGGTCACTTGCTGAGAATCATGTCTGAGAATATACTGCAGTTGGCCTCTGTCTCGACAGTGAACTGATCAAGACTGTGGCAATATCCAGATAAAATGCTGTCTGCAAGTGCTGCTGGTTATGGATTTATCACAGAATTTTCTTTATAATTTCTTGGGTTTACAGATTTATAACTCCATTGATCATCCTTTAATATTAATGCAGTAAATTTGCAATTGTGTACAATGGGATTTAATTATTTTATTTTTTTTCATTTCTGGAAGGGACAAGTCTGATTATTTTCAATTTTCAGAAAACTCAGCATTGCAAATAGTTCTGCTTTCTTGGATATACGGAATACAAAGAAAATCACAATTAAGCAGCTATTTTAGTTGTGAGCAGTCTTGCCTACCTGCTAAGATCAGCTAACAAGCCAACACATCTCTCACATACCCACATTTCTGTTTCATACCAGATAAATTCAGAGCCTACGCAAAGCTGTCTCCATCCCTCATACCTCAAAGGCTCCTGGAATCAGAAGCTTTGAAAACCAGCCACTGTTCCCAGTAAGATCCTTAAGAGATCTTGGCATTTGGTACTTCAGAAAATCAGGAACTTGAACATGGGGCTTTGGTGAAGCAGAAGTGCTACAGAGGTTCTTGAACAACACCTTTGAACTCGTTATAGTTAATTTTTCTAGGGGGAATTTTGCTCTCAGTATGTAGTACTTAGATTCTTATTGCTAGTATGTGTATAAAAATCTATTACAGATCAATGCATGAGGAAAAGTTTCACTCCCTGCACATGATGAATCTTAATTGCATTCTCTGAGTCTTGGTTCTCCCCACAAGACAGCTGTGATCAGTCATTGAGACTGGAGAAAGGAACACTTTTCTGAAAGGGTTTCATGGCGACAAAATCTTTCTGAATCCAGTCAATAATGCTGCCACATTCCAGCCTAAAGGAACACAAGTTTGTATAAACAAGATGACATGTTTAAGACCTGGTTATTCTGTTGTAAGGGAACACAGGTCATGGTGCATGACACTTACTCTTTGCTTTGCATCTTCAAAATACTTCAGAAGCAAAGTAATTAATCCTCTAGGTAATTAATGCTAATTATTTAGTACATGATAATTATGGTAGTTTAATGCTTTAACCTACTTAGTTGTAAATGTTTGCATGATATACTATAATGTTTTATATGCAACTGTCATGGACTGCTGGGTTACAATGTGGATCTTATGATGTTTACCCCAGAATGGTCTGCTCTGGTATTTATAGGACAGGTCACAGCTTTTAACTGATAACCAGCACACAGAGGTTGAAGTGCTAACTTCACACCAGAATTCATGTCAGCACGATTGCCCTTTCACTGACTGGAATCCAGAGCAAACAGTAAAGTGTTTAATCCTCCCTACATCATGAGTGGAAACAGAGAGGACTTCAAAACTAGGGGCTTGAGCAAAGTGTAATAATGCACACTCAGGGCACAACACAGCCCTGTATTTTATTAACAAATGCTGTGCAGGACATAAACCAACTTTAGGGCTCAAGGACATATATTCATGTGAGCCTTCTTTCTCTTTCTTAAATCCAAGGAGGTCAATTGACTCTAGTTCATAAGTGAAGAAAAGCCAGAAATAGGTATAAACAGTCATCTGAGATCGAGAAGCAGCCAGAGCATCCTGTACTGCATGAAGGAAAGCACTCTTTGGGATGACTGGAGATACAGGCGACAGCCCACTCAGCAAAGCGGAATCAAACTGGGTCTCCCATATGTCCCACATGCAGCAGGAATGCTCTTGGCTGTGCACCTCCCAGACATGCTTCTGGCAAAGCTTTTCCAACAGATTTCATCAGGAGCTTCCTATGGCTGCGGCGGACATCAGAATGCCTGGTTGGTGAAACCCAGAAAGGCTTAGGAATGAGGAAGGCATCAAGCTGCTCAGCACTGCCAGGACTGAAGAATGTCCAAGCACGCGCTGGAGCCACAGACATCTTTTTGCCTTTGACTATTGTTCTGATAGTAAACAGCTTTGAATCATCTGAACACCAGCAGTGCTTCAACAGCCTATAACAAAGCTAAGTTTGAGCTTTAAAATGTGTTTCAAGTAAGAAACTGTGTCAGAAGTTAGTTCCAAGGGCTCCATGTTTTGTCCTCCACCACCAGTGAATTTACATCAAATCCAACAGGCATGAAAAACAAATGATTTCTCTAAATGTCATCTCTAGCACACAGAATACCCAAGATCTGAAAGCCAGCCCCTGCTCATTGTACTTCTTGCACCACTACAAATGATAATTTTGCAGTTCAAATCTGAAATTGCAGTTTTTGACAGATTGGAATTCAGGTCAGCTCTCTGCAACACCACTGGTTTAGTACCAACTATAATGAAAAGTTGGATTCCCACTGCAAATCAAACATAAAAAGTCAAAGACCACCAGGCTTTTTTTTTTTTTCTTAGCGCACACACACACATACACACACACACACACACACACACATATTTTCAGCATTCCTCTCTGAACACAGACTTTCATCGTTTAACTTACTCCAACACAGAAGATGTCTCATGAAACTAAATTAATGTGAAGCTGAAGCTGAAACTGGTGCTATCTAGGGGTATATACAAGAGTACACAGGGGATTGATTCACTGAGTTCACAGTTAGGTACCACAATACTTCTCTTTCACACATTACAGCCTTCTCAGTCCAGAAAAGCCCGTTTTAAGTAAAACGGGTACTCTAGTCTCCTGGTTAGCAGTAGCTGATTTTCATACATTAATTCCAGCCTCACAGTCCAACAGCTGGGTTTGAACAAAACATCTTCTTTCAGAAATAGCCAGTCTTGATTTCCCTGTTTCCCAGTGATGAAAAAGCACAGAACTCTCTGTAAACTGCTCCCATTTTTAATTATCCTCATCATTTACAATAACATTCTCAATACTCTCTCTTGACTTTAAGCCTTTTGTTTTTCCTGGAGTTTTCTGCCTAAAAAGGCTTTTCATACCAACTTTGTGATTGTGAACATTACTGTTCTTTAAGTCTTTAGAAATAGAGTCCTGTATCAATCTAATTCTTTTGCCAGAGATCACACTGTGAGATGGCTGTCCTTTTAACTTAAACCAAACTGTCCAGCTTGATTCTACTCCTTGAAATGTCTGTGCTTTTCCAATATGTATAGAAAAATCAATATTAACAGTCCAGAAAGCAATTTTGCTAGCTGTTCTAAAACTCATCTGAGAAATGTTAGCTTTTAAGAAGTTTCATTTATATAGTTATTCTTGTAAGTGGAAGTACATCATTATTATTTATCAATATATGTATAATACTGCATATATATAAGATCTGTAATAGTATTCAGAATTTGTACTGTGGAGATCAGTGGGACTTCTACAGCCACTTAAGCTTAGTGTAGGTAAGTGACACACATTTATTAACTAGAAAAAAGGCATTTGGGTGATTTTTTTATTATTTTATTGGTTTTTGTAAAATGTCCTATTGAGTAATTTTTAACACTTATCAACACGTCTGCAATAGCGTGTGTTACCTGGAGCTGGACTCTCTCAGAGAAGTTTTAGATCACTCTAGTAGCTTTTAAGAGGCCCTGTCAGTTACAGTTCTAGTCAAGTGATAAAACTAAATTTGAGGTCAAAAGAACCATCAGATGTCTCCTGGTAATTATTTCCTCAAGCTCATGTTCAGCTTTCCTGAGTACCCTTTGGCAATCTGGAAAAGTTCTCTTTGCCTGTCTACTTGAAAACACAGATCAATTCACCTGAAGGGAAATGTAAAGTGAAACTCTAATTTGATTCCAGTGGGATTCTATAAGCCAAGAATTTGAACCATGCCTATCCTCTAGATGTGTGCAACAAAGCAGCATACAGTTATGTTGACCTGTTGGCCTGAATACTGAGTTCTCCGATGAGCTGCTGCATTGAGGAGAAATTGGCATTCAAACCGTATCTAAAATTTCAGAACCTTGATTCTAAGCATTCTTCTGGGCTTTTTCAGATTATATCCTCATTACACAAGTGTAGAGAATGTACCATGCATTTTCAATTTCTCTACTTATGGAACATTACAGGGAAACTTGGTTTTCCTTCACATCTTGGACTGATATTTGAAAAAAGTGGTCATTAATGAGATGACCAAACCACATGAAAGCAGGTGAAAGAGCCAGTAAAATAAGCAAAGAATTTTCCTTTAAAGAAACAAAAGTTATTTCCCAGATTTCATACTTCTGTAGTCTGGGAGAGAATTTTTCTTCAAGGTACACTTATGGAAAAAACCTGCTGAATCCAATCCTGATGAATTCAGCTGGATGACACACATTTTTAATAGTGTTCTATAGTCATTCCTCTAAAAAAAACCAAAACCAACCAAACAATCCATTTATATTTTACACATATCATTAAGTTTTTACACAAGCTTTATTCTTGACATTTTAGGGTTTCCCATTGATTAGTTCACTTCTGTTGGATGCTTAAATAGCAGTGGGAAGCTGAGAGAACATTATCTAGCAAGAAAATTGGGACAAAACAATACAAAATCCTATTTTCTTTGCCACAACAGGATTAAAGCCATTTTGTTAATTCTGCATAATATATGGAAGAGTTTTCAGCAGGCATTTTCTTATTCAGGCACAGCAAAATGCGCTTCCTGAATTTTACTTCCCACACAGGCATTGTTTATATCAAATAAACATTTTATTTTTCCACAGTTCTAAAAGTAGTTTCTAAAAGTTTCTAACAGTGCTTAAAGCAGTTTCATCCTCTTCTTCCATGGACATATGCTATAATCTAGCTTCACCCCCTAGTACCTCAAATGCTGGAGCCTCTTGCCTTTGCTACTTATTTTCCTTACCTTGTTCAAATTCAGCTCTTCCATTCCCATTGAATCATCCCTTCACCTTGACTTGTCTGAGTGTCTTCAGTGTTTTCTGACACCTTCAGTATCAAACTCCTCATATGTATCTGAAAAGTTATATGTAGACCTAGTGTCTTAAACATCTCAGCTATCATATCTTACTGCCATCCTCCATCTTATTTATCTCCATAGTCCTTTCCCCCGCCCCATCTTGTTATGTGCTTCTCTACACTTGAACTATCAACCACTTCCAACTTTGTTCTTCCAAGATCCTCATCATGTACACCTTTTAAATTTCCTACCACAGAAATTCCCTCAGTAGATAGCAAGAAGTACCTCTAAAGGCATAAATCAAACTTCATGACCTCTTTGCTCAGAAAGATTATCTTCTTTTGAGACTAGTTTTGTCTTCTCCATAATCTGTTCCCATGTTCTCTTCCCATTCTCTATGTAGCAAGTTTATAAACATGAGCCTAATATTCTAAACCATATGGGCTGAAAACCACTTTTTTACCTCAAAATATATGCTAAGAAATATGGGGTTTTATGAACAAAAGACAGGATTATTTGGCTCTTTCAAATTTCAAGTTCCTATTATAATTCATTGCAATATTAGAGCCCTTCAAAATAAGGAAAAATAATTTTATAATAGAAAGTACAGAGAAACCATAGGTAAGGTTTTCTCCCATTTCTTACCATAAAGTTTCTTCAGCTTCACTATTACCTATTTCAAAGAGGAAGACAACATGAAACACAAGCTGAGTTTTACAGAAATTCATACAATTGTACCACTACCAAGATGAGATGCTTTGCTTACATAGCACAAATGAAGCTTTCACTCTTTTAATTCCAAGGTAAAGTTACAATTCTGTAGAAATCTGAAAAGAATTTATTTTGACAGTGCAACAAGAAGAATGCTGACCACACATTTGAACTGCTCGATGTAACTGCTGTTTTATAATAAATATTATGTCAAAAGCACCTTGCATCCAACCCATAGATACCTCGGCTGAGTGTTAAGTTGGTATGAAAGCACTAAAGAAAAGAACAAAAGACCCCATAATCTTGAATTGCTTTCATTAGGAAAGCTTCCACTTCACATTCCTGGGGTATGAGCATGCAGGTCAAGGAAGCAACCTGCAGGTGTGAAGGTGTGGGCTGTAAATGCACAGATTATATATGGCTTTACCTGCCCCAGTAGATTTCTCTGACAACTCCAATGACTGCAGTGGAGAGAGTCCTTATGTCCAACAGTCTCTCGTGTGGCCAGCAGAATTTCTTCATTAAAAATATTATGTTTTTTAAAAAGCTGATGGCTTCAGTGATTCAGCTGAGCTGACCACAGCACCATGGTCCTCCAGACTAAGCATTACAATTTGTAACAAATTACTTGGAGAAGCCAACACCTTTCAATTACATTACTAAAATGGACAAACTGAAATGAGACAATTTTCCTTACATGCAGATAGCTTTTTTCCTAGTCTAGAGTGCCTTAATCAATGTGCTTCTTCCCATCTTTCACAACCACACTTATTAAAAAATCAGCATCACTCTGAAGGGCCAGTAAAACAAAAGGTATTTTTGTAAACCTGGCTCTGTAGCTGGTTTTCACCCTCTGCCATGTGCAGAAACACATTGCAAACCACTGTCTCTCTTTGCCACCTAGCGGGAAGCTTGATTTTACAACCGTCTCTGAGCTACTTCCTTTGAAAAAGATGAACGTTGCACCCTACATCAGAAGAAAACTCGGGTGGGCGCTCTAGAAGTGTGGTCAAGGTATGAAGTATACCTAGGATCTAAATTACAGGGGAAGTTACACAAAGTAGGCTTTGAGGTATTGCATTGCTGCTCCAAGGGTAAATGCAGCTTTTGAACTAACCAGTGTTTCTCAAAGCCTTACATAGTGTGCAGTATCAAACTGCAGTTCAGTAGTGAAAGAACCAGCAAATCTGGCATGCTTATTTGCATTGTTAGTATAGGTTTGCTTGCACATTCCCATGTTCTGACCTTATTTATAAGTATTGTCAGGTCTGTCCTTCCTGAAATTCTATTTGCTTGCAAAACTTGATATGGATAAAGATGAGCAAAATTGTTAAAACTTGCTTAGAATTTCTCAGACTTACTATGGAAATTATGACGCTTTCTGATCTATGGATTTAGAGAAAGCAAAACCTAACTCAGGCCTTCCCATGTACCCATTAATTAAAGTCTTCTGCTTTCCAACTGGGCCTACACTAGACATCAAATCCTGGCAAACAGTAAGACCTCCAGAGCTGAGCGGTTACATCACCTGCTTATGCTTTGCCTAGGTACAAGTTATCCAAGCCAATGACCTGGAATTAAACTTCTTACAAATGTCCCAACATCAAACCCCCTAAACCTATGCCATCAGTGTCCAAGACTTTTTTCTTTTTTCTTTTTTTTTTTTTTTGGCTTATCTTTTAAATGATTTCACACAGATTTGGTCTTTAAGACACATTATTAAATCATTGCAGAGCTGAAACCACAGACTGTTAACAGCTGAGCATTCTCTGCTTCTGGATTGACTAAATGCACAGCACGAAGTGAGGTAAGGGGGAAGGCATGTTTGACCAACCTTATAGCCGCCTATGAGGAAGTGACTAGGTGGAGGGATGATGGTAGAGCAGTAGATGTGGTTTTTCTTGATTTCAGTAAGGCATTTGATACTGTCTCCCACAGCATTCTCATAGATAAGCTAAGGAAGTGTGGGCTTGACGATCAGGTAGTGAGGTGGATCAAGAACTGGTTGGAAGGAAGAAGGCAGAGAGTTGTGGTCAATGGTGCAGAATCTAGCTGGAGGTCTGTGACTAGTGGAGTGCCTCAGGGGTCGGTGCTGGGACCAGTGCTGTTTAATATTTTCATCAACGACCTGGATGAGGGAACCGAGTGTACTCTCAGCAAGTTCGCTGATGACACTAAACTGGGAGGAGTGGCTGACACACCAGAAGGCTGTGCTGCCATTCAGCGAGACCTGGACAGGCTGGAGAGTTGGGCGGGGAGAAATTTGATGAAATTCAACAAGGGCAAGTGTAGAGTCTTGCATCTGGGGAAGAACAACCCCATGTACCAGTACAGGCTGGGGACTGACCTGCTGGAAAGTAGCGAAGGGGAAAGGGACCTGGGGGTCCTGGTGGATAGGAGGATGAACATGAGCCAGCAATGTGCCCTTGTGGCCAAGAAGGCAAATGGCATCCTGGGGTGCATTAGAAAGGGTGTGGTTAGTAGGTCAAGAGAGGTTCTCCTCCCCCTCTATTCTGCCTTGGTTAGGCCGCATCTGGAATATTGCATCCAGTTCTGGGCCCCTCAGTTCAAGAAGGACAGGGAACTGCTTGAAAGAGTCCAGCGCAGAGCCACAAAGATGATTAAGGGAGTGGAACACCTCCCTTATGAGGAGAGGCTGAAGGAGCTGGGTCTCTTCAGCTTGGAGGAGACTGAGGGATGACCTCATCAGTGTTTACAAATATGTAACGGGTGGGTGTCAGGATGATGGAGCTAGGCTTTTTTCAGTGATATCCAGTGATAGGACAAGGGGCAATGGGTGTAAACTGGAGCATAGAAGGTTCCATGTTAACATCAGGAAGAACTTCTTTACTGTGAGAGTGACAGAGCACTGGAACAGGTTGCCCAGGGGGGTTGTGGAGTCTCCCACATTGGAGATATTCAAGGCCCGCCTGGACAAGTTCCTGTGTGATGTACTCTAGGTTACCCTGCTCTTGCAGGGGGGTTGGACCAGATGATCTCTTGAGGTCCCTTCCAACCCTTGGGATTTTGTGATTCTGTAAGGACACAGACTTGTGCAGCTTGACTGCAGAGGTTCACCTGGGAGCTCAACTCTGGAAGCTGGCTTCAATATAGCTTCAAGACATATCTGTGTGGACTTGCCCAGTACAGAAGTGTGAATACAGTGAACATGAGAATGTTGTGCCTTGTGAGCTATACATTCAGAATTATGATCAAAGCAGTCATAAAATCCTTTAGGAGTCAGAGTATATAACTACTAGAAGAGACTGACTTGAGGGATAAAAAAATGTGTTATCAGGAATTTGTATTATTAGTTGCAACTAGTATATCAATCTCCAGCAACTTTAAAGACTGACAGAAAATCTCAAGTATATGTAATGATTAAAACTGTGTTTTGGGAAAAGTTCATAGACACAAGCCAAATAAAAGCAAGCACCTACTGCCAAGTGGTGAATATCCATGAGAGCCTGAGTTAAGTGTTTTATGTATCTTTACTCTCTACCATTCACAGTGGATATCAGAACCTTAGCTATTTGTTACCAGTCTTCTTAAATCAAGTCAATAGAGTCTGGCATGTTCTATAAGATGTTCTCAAATCTGCTGTGTGTTACTATCACAGGCAAGCAGGACAACGCGGCATGCTCATCTGCAGCTAACATGAAGAATAATGACATTTTTCAGGCTATTACACAAAAAGAAAATCATCCATGTCTTCATGTCCTCCTCCTAGAGAACACATTTATTTCAATAGAAGTATCTTCTCCAAATTTTCATCTTGACTTTATATCCTTCTGATGCTATATTTCCTCTAGAAGAGAGAATCAAGAAACCAATTCTTAATAGTCGATTTAAGAGATGGAAATGGTGATTCATCACTTCGGTGATTTCATCACTTCCTCAGCTCTCTGTCAGCTCTTTGGTTTGGTGCTTTTTCAGTATTCCAGTGAAGTTAAAGACAAGGGAAACCAAAGAAAGTCCCTAATCCTGTTTCAGAATATCACAGTTATTCCCATCTTGGCATTCAGTGAAATATAATTGCCATGAATTCATTGCCTGAAGATGCAACTTGCAAGTGGAAGTCAATCAAGGAAGAACCACTCTTGATTTGCAGAGGGACTGCTTTGATAAAAAGGCAGAAAATGCATTTGATTCATCTTTCACTTCCCCAATGTCAATTCAAGTCCATTATACAAGGGGAAGTGATTAGGAAAAAAAAGGCCTAACAGCTTTCAGTGTTTCTGCTGAGCTTAAGAAACATCTATGCTCTACTGAACGGTACCAACTTTTAGATTTGCCATCCACTGAAGACTGTTTTGAAAGCACTTTGACATATCTAGTAATTCCTCCTTCCCAGGCTTGTTTCCATTCCTCAGGCAAATATCCATATTTAGATTACACAAACCATACAATATAATAATCAATGTGATTTTTAAAAATGCTAAGCAAATGGCTTCCTTGATCTCTGCAATATTGGACTGTACCATTACTAAGAGTTGTAACATCTTCCAGTTACACAAAATATATTCTAAACAAAACAAGGTCATAAAGGAAGGATACAGTTACTGTGATATATGGTGCACTCACCCAAATCATATCAACTCAAGTATGAGAGTTAAACATGATGCAAACCATGAGAGGTGCTGGACTGGCATAACATCAGTAGGTAAGGCCAAACAGGCTAAGCCTACATATGCACAATAAGGACTTCTGTTATTACCAGCAATGTAAATACAATTTGGTGGTATTATGAAACTCCAAGAAGTCATCATCTTTTCCTTCTTCCACATTTTCCCAGACAAGCAAACTGAGTTTTTATGTGCATAACTCACTAAACAATTTCTCCTTATCAATCACAATTTCTATATAATTGTGTTAAACTTTCTTAAGGCAATTCTGACACCACACATGGCAACTTGATATGCAGCCCTCATTGAAAAGGCTCCAAGATTCATTGGATGAAATGGCAGCTGCAGGCAGTTAGACTAAGACCTAACAAAATAACAGTAAACTGGTGAAAGAAGTCCTGAAGTGATCACATGTTCCACAGTTCCTTATCAGTGGTGTCCAGCAGGCTGACCCTCAAAGACTTCCTTGCTTAAACATAGCATGTTACAAGTTCCCATCAGAAAACAAAATGTTGTTCTCATAGCTGCATTTCTAATCTCTCTCGGCTTACTTTCTATACTGGACATCCTGGAGTTTACTACCAGCTGAATAACGCAGTTGGAGGAAACACCACAACTCCACAAGTTTACCATCTTTTACCTCACCATGAGAGATCATAGTTTCAAGAGCAGATTTCATTTTAGTTTCCAAACTGTTCAAAGGACTGGAGGGAAACTTGTTGCAACACACTGAAGCTAAAGCAATAAAAGAATGCTTCTTCCAAAATGCAAGCTTTACACATGAGTGTCCTACAGCCATCCAGAATATAACACAGAACTGACAAACTGCTAAACTCATCTTGAAATGCGCTAATGTAAAAATATCAAGAAATATTAAGAATGTAAAGAAAATAGATTGGATGAATAAATGTAATTAATAAGATGAGCATTTCACCAGATGAAGATGTGCAATTCAATGGCACATCCCTGACCTAGCCATAAAATTCAAGTGCGTTTTCAAGTATTGATAAATTGTATTCGATTGATAATTGCTGATAGATTTGTACACAAAACTTTATTAAAAAATCATCATCAGTGCAGAACATACAAGCACAACACTGGAAAATTTTAGGATCAATGCTAACATTGTCAGAAAAGAACTGTTCTTACTGATGTCAGTAACTGAGAAGATATGTAAGCATGGACAGCTAACCTAGAGCCTTAGAAAAGATTTAACACTACAACTTCTCGTACCATTTTTTTTTTCCTAAGTAGTATTCTTATGGCTATTTCTGTATTTCAGAATTAAACTGCTCCTTTTCCCCACGTATTTCAACAACTCTCTCAATTCACTACCCTAAAATTGTCAATCATTCAGATACTCAGAAGATCTGGTAGGTATCACCATTTACACAAAAAAAAATCTGTGAGGAAACAACATGAGCTACACACCTTACAAAACTTTCCCTGATACACAGGTAGCACTGTATAGAAACAGAGCTCCTATAGTAAAACCATAAAGCGCCATTTTCTCATGTTGGAGATTCAGGGGACCCCAAGAGCATAATACTGCATGTACAATTTAGGACAGGTCAGACAAAAGGTTTAACTATGGTCATCGTGAGAGAAGGTTTGGACAGCATCTCTCCTGCTGCTCCCCTGTTCTCTCCCAAGTGACTGGAGGAACTCAAGGAATATATACTGTTTCAGATAAAAAAAAGGAAGATGTGAGGAAAAACAATCTGGTCAATGTTAATGAAGCCAGGTATCCACCCCTGGGAGGGATGGACTCCTCAAGTAGCTTGCTAACTGCTAACGAATCAAACAATAAATAACAACAAAATGGAGAGATGGCTTTTGATGGGATCTACACCAGTGGCACACCCAGAACTATCTTAGCTCAGAGTGGAGAGCCGGAAACAATCATACTGTCAGCTTTTAGTCAGAAAGGAATGTTCTTTGAGTAAAGACAGCTTCTTAGCCAGAGCTCTCAGTCTTTAATATTAATCATTTTACCAGTATATTTATAGATCCTGCACTTACATTTCCCTTTCTACCCATACAACCATTGGATAACCAAGAGATGACATCGCAGATTTTCAAGCCTTATGTCCACAGTAAGCATTAACCAGGGAAGCTGTAAACATGCATTCAAAATTACTGTAAGCATTAGCATACTAAACAGATAAGCGGACAAGAACTACAAAGAGGTTATATTTCATGCTAGTATGGTATAATTGAGAAATAATTATACTACAGAATTATACTCACAAAGTACTAATGACAAATAACCACAGATGGCTAAATGAGAAGTTAGTAAGTACATTACTGATGAAGAACATGGATAAATTATTGGCCAAGGAAAATACAAATAAAGGGTTGCAACCAACTGGCCACTACATTTGTACATAACATTATTAACTGAAACAATTTACCATCAGAAGGAAGGAGCAGACATGGAGGGCAACTGCATTTGATAATGAGACTCCTAGAGAAAGGAACAGTCAATATAAAGTAGGAGGACAATAAAATTTGGAATGGCTTACACTGACTTGAAGAACGGGCACATTGAGCATTTCATCATTAGAACTGGAAGGTAATGAGCCTTTTGGGGAAAAAATTGGATGGAAAATTTGTTCTTAAAGACCATCTGTTGCTAAAGTCTGATCAGCAGAAGAACATAGCATGGTGGTGGATAGAGCTAAATACTCTTGGCACTGTGCTTTGAGACTGCTGAAAGGAAAATCAAAAGAATGCAAGATCAAATTCAGAAGGTATTGAAACAAATTCAGTTGCGGTGCAAGAAGGTGAGACTCCTGCAAGGAGTGGTTCTTTGTTAAAACATGACATGCTCTGGCTAAATATAGACCAGGAAGACTTAGGCAAAATTTCAGGACATGTGAGAGTCTGTAATGTTACAGAAATTTCTGGCATGTGTCTACATGAGGACTGCTGTTTTCTGCATTTAACTCACAATTCATCAACATTTCATGAGATGTCTTGGCTGGCCTAGGCTGTGTCATTTGTTACTTCACAGATCACATCACTTATTCAGGGACTCCCATTCTCTGAGCAGAACATCATGTTAGGAATATTTTATTATCTTTTTTTTTTTTCACAAGAATGCTCTGAGCAAGCTTTTAATGTGCTCTGTATAATTCCAAAGGTGTTTCCACGATTGTTGATACCACTGGGCTTACTCACTAGAATATTTAATGAAAACAACTAAAAAAAAAGGATACTAATCTCTATTAACTATCAGAGAGCCATCATAAAGAAAGGTAACATCAGAATTTCCCGCAAGGATCACAGCATTCTATCAACTTCAGGATTTTATACCTTATCTTTGTGTTCATATTTCCTATCAGCTATATGAGCACATTGCCAACAGTAATTAGATTTTTATCTACCACTGGCTCCATAGAATGCTCCTATTTAATTTAACAGAGCCTGTGGTCATTAAAACCCCACAGAAGTCTCCTGGCCTTATTCTGCCTTTTCCTCAGTGTAATATGTTGCTAATATCTGAACAGAAAGACATTAAACTGAGAATGCAATTATAAAAAATAAAAATAAAAATCAGAGTTCTCGCAGATGATGGTTTCCAGGTCTTCTTGTTACTTAGGTTAATTTCCATTCTGCTTTAGGTAAAAAAATCTTGCACTGAACTATTTGTGAATATCTGTATAAAGTAACATCAAAGAAACAGTTGAGACTTCTTTTTGATATAAGATTTCCTTCACTTTAAGTAATAAAAATACTACACTTGGCACAATGCATCATACTTTGGAGCACTCCGAGTGTCTCACAGCAATAAAAGGTATTATATATTCTCTCATGAGGAATGGCATGCATGAAGTTGATAATGTAATAGCAGTTCCTGAACTCAGAAATAAATCCCAATATATAAGCTCTCAAGACAAAGTGGTATCTTTTTCACATGTCCCTATACTGAATAATGTAAAATGCGATACTATCATTTAAATAATTACTGTAGACAAAAGGCAAACTCTTTTTTTAAGACATCTTTTCTATTATTCAAATAGAAATTATAGAAATCTAAAATTAAAAAATCTGAGGCTGGTCAATTCAGGATGTCTATGCTCCTTCCGCTTCTCTGTATTAAGAATTATACCATAAGGCAAACAATACATTTATTAAAAGTTTTTCATGGCAAACACAATATAACATTTTCTATTAAGAACTGTGGACACTGGGAAGTGTTCCACAGAAATATTGTGGATTGTTGACTTAGTTATTTTGAGGTTTTCGGTGATTACTGAAATAGAAATACATTCAAATCCAAAACTTTCTGCTTAAGACAACCTTAAGGAAGCTCAGAGTACAACAACTGTAACTTGGACTAGACTTAGCTAGCTGAAAGATATTTAAAACCTTCTACTGGTATAGACAATGTTTAGTTATTGATCAAAACCAACCAACCATTCAAAGAGAACTAATGTTTAAAGGAAGCTTTTACCCTTGGGAAAATTAGCACTACAGGTTTTCAACTACAAAATTCTTCCCTATCCCAACTATATTTTTGTCACACAGTTAATCCAGACTGCTTTTTGTCCATGAGTAGTATTCACCTCAAGAAACCACAAAGCAGAAAGCAGATGTAAAGAGTTCCCTATTCAGCTTCTTTCATCTTAACCCTGGAGGTATAAAATGAGCACAACAGACATTTAACATTAACACAAGAATATTCTCTAATTCACCTACCTATCTTACCAGATTGTTTTATTAATGACAAGAGGAGGTTTTCCCCCTGCTACCTCTCATTCTTACCCTAATTTAAATGTACTGGAAGTGAGCAAGTCAGATTTCTCAGTAGACTTCTGTTTCATTATTAAGACTATATATATATATACACACACATACATATAATTTTTTTAATACATTATCAGACATGGATTCCTAAATTCTCTTTTATATTCACGTGCAACTTCCTTCCCCTCCTCCACTCCCCCAGTTTCACTCCTTATGTGGTTTCTACTTAATATGCCCTTTTCTCCCCTCTAAGCTTACAGCAGTTCAGAGACACAACTCAGTTTTACACATTTGCCACAACTGGCTAATTGCAAGTGTACAGGAAAACTGAGAAACTGAGACTTGTGATCTCTTTGTATGATCTTGAATGGGATTATTTGCAAATACTAGTCTTGTGCTCTCTGCTTTTTCTTTTTTCTTTTTTTTTTTTTTTAATACATATATACAGCACCACATTTATTTTTCATTGACTGGTTGGTACAGTGCGTTTACATACCATAAACGTCTATTAAAAATTACCTTGGAGCAAACGTGATTATTTGCCAATTAAAAAGGTTGCAGGTTTACTTTGAGGTGAAGGATGCATTACATGAGATTCATTGTTCATTTAAGCTATGATGATTTGATAAACACGTGATGCAATCATTTGTTATTAACAAAAGAATCAGAGAAAATTTGGAGCTACTCACATGCTTTCTGCAGACAGAAAGGTGCTGCTCAGAACTACAGTGTTTTGCTCAACAAAAGTAATTTTTGTAGGAAGCACTTCTGTCTCAAGATGTTTAGACCCATGTCTTCAAAATAATTCCCTCATGTCTTGGATGCAATCTGAAGTGCTTCTGCACTACATTTTACACAATAACTGTCATCAACAGATCCACCTTAAGACAATGAAAGGTACCAGTATATGGTACTTACCAAAACCCGGGTCACTAGCACTGAATACTTACAGCTCTAAATCTAACATGATCAAGGTCAAAAAATGTGCCTGCTTTCTGACTCTCCCAGTTACTCTGATGAATATGCTACCTGGTTTTATACATTTTGCCATTCTCAATCACCTTATGTTGCCTAAGGTAATGATCTTATAAGATGCCTTGAGCACCAAAATGAAAGCCTCTACCACTAAATCTGAAGAGGCAGTTGTTCTTTCTGTGCTACCACTACACTGTAATGCACTAATACCCTTTTCACTGGCAAGAAACATGGAACAGGGACCTCTGCATTAGCATTTTATTGTACATCAGGAGATGAGGTTTGATCTTAATCTGTTAAACATCCCCATTTACTGCAGCGTGGGCTTGCTGCATGTCCTTCTGCAGATGGAAATCAACCCAGAGATCTACTCCAGGAAGTCACCCAGCAACATCAAACCACCTACGTGCATTCCTAGCACAGGACCCAGAATTAGACTGTGGTGAAGTAAAACTTCCTGAAATTTATACACATGGATATCAGCTCCTCCATTCCACAGAGCTGCTGCCTGCAGCACATGATGACACAGCCATCGTAAATAAGCAGGTATTCTTAATATTCTCCAAATCTGTTAATCCTGGAAGTCTCATCAGGTACTCAACAACAGAAGACATTTTACAAACTTGTCTTAAATAACTTGACATAAATGTCTTCAGAGAAGCTGAACTAGATCTGTACAATCATCATTCCCAGAACAGAACTCTATTGGGCAACATCTCACTTTTCACTTGAAGATAGCAAAAATTAATTGCTAATGCCAGTTTTGAGAACAATATGTCTGTTCTTTGACAGCTTTATCAACTGAAAAATATCACTACTATAAATGAAGGAGAAATCTAAACAAGTTCTGCTTTTCAAGATAAGGCAACACAGGTAGGTCAATAGTGAGAGAGGCTACAAAGTCAATGTCCCAGGCCTTACTCCAGGCATAGTTTGTGAATTACTGTTACAGAATATACTCCAGGTAGAAACCACAATTCAAGATAACTAAAACCTGCTCAGTTTCTTCCGTCAAATTAATTCTAATCAAGCTAAAACATCAAGCAGGAGAAGAATTGCATAAATATATATAATCATTACATTTGTAAACACTTTATTAAGCAGGAAGTGTTCAATCCATTGATTAGTGTATTGGCACGGGCAATTGGAAAGCAGAGGTCTTGGTCTAAATAGAGTAATCATCAAATGGAAAAACACTGGATTATCATTTGCGCAGACATTTTGATGCTGACTTACAGTATTGTTTCCTAAATTCAATAACGTATGGGAAGGAATTAGTATTTGAAAATGAAAATGACCATATTTCATCCTGATGTGCTACAGATACCCTCTTTGACAGAGACATTATTGGTAAAGTCCTCAAGCCAATATCTGGCTATTATCTTATTTGTATAAGGTTGCACTTGAAGACCAGGAACAATAGCTGGGAATGCATTATTTCATTCAGTTCAGTTATTTTGGTTCCTTCTCCAGTGTTGTATTTGTGCAGTGGATGATCAATATGTTTAATGAGACATTCACAGGGCCCATGCAACAACTTAAATCCCATTAAAGCTTCACACTAGGACTTCAGTGGGCCATCAGACACAGGTGACTTTCACCGTAATAATGACCCTTTTGGAGCAAGGTTTTCAGCTCTACTTAGATAACGCTTTTGTTACTTTCCAAGTGGAAAGCTTCCTGGTGTCTCAAGGAAATGCTAGTCTTTTGCCCAGGACTGCAGTGGCTCTGAAACACAGATGCCTGCCCTCAGCCACAAGGTATAGATGGCTTTGGTTATGATCCATAGCAAAACTTAAGGTACTCAGCCAAAGAAAAGCATGTAGTTCATGATTTGCAGAGGCAGTACTCTTTTAATTTATTTATTTTTCCTTTTACCATGCAGGATTCATGGTAAACTATGGACACTTTTATGAGGCTGTCTGGTTTCTCAGCATCTGTTGTGCTTCACCCATTCTCCCCATATTTACTTTTCAGACTGATCTCTATATTATGCTCATTCCTTCCCACTTCAAATCTACTGGCAAGAGTAAGGGGTTATTTTAAGAAATGTTAAGCTTTACACAACTCCCTGAGTCAAATCAGCCTTTCACTTACACAGTTGAAATGAGTACTGGATAAGCCTCCTACAAAACCTAAAATACCTTTTTCCAGCCACCCAGTCGTCTCTCTGTACCAGCAACGCACCAAGTGCTGTAAATGTAGAGAAGCAGCTCATCATATTGGAAATTATAACTAACAATGCATTCAGAAACTCAGTCCAAGAAAGGATAGAAGCAAGTATATAACACATATACAGCACCTGAATTAGGAAGATATTACAAGTCCTGTCAAAAGGGACACAGTCATTTCCTGCCTTTATGACTCAAATTCAGACTGCAGAACTGTAAATTAACAAAAGTAGGAGGAATAATTTGGAGTTCTGTTGAGGAATAGGCAGTTGTGTATAAATACAAAGAACAATAACGGCATTATCTATTACACCTATAATTGAAAGGAAGGGTAAATTCTTACTAGAAATCTTCCACTTTGAATTATTACTCAATTCCTTTAGCATTGGGAAATTCAGATATATACTCTGACAAAAGTGAATTGTGGGGATATTTTTAGAGAGCTGGAATAGCAATTAAACCACTGCTTATTTTCCATTGGGAATTTTATTCACACAGACCTTTGAAATTACTGGTATTGTTGCCAGATAGTATACTCATCCTAGCTTGTTTGGAGCTGGAATTTGGGCTCTTGCTACAAGTAATGACTCCCTATTTCTAGATAAACTATTAAATAAGCAGAATATTTTATATGACGGGAACACCACACACTATAAAGCTTTTCTCTTTGTACTTGACCCTTGACTTCCATCAACCTCAAGCAAAGTTTAGCCTTTCTCTCTCCTCTGCTTTTGTTCTGTATAGTTTAATATATTAATTTTCTTAAGCGGAAATACAAAAAAAGCAAGATCCATGTGTATGAGGCCAAAGAAATTCAATGCTTTTGTTTCTGAACACTTTTCATTTAAGTCTATATTTTAAATAGGCCTTTCAAATTGTCCAGGGTTATGTGATGTACATGAAGAAAACTGAGATGCTCACTGAGAAAGAGGGTAGAGAGTGGGGTGAGCAGAATCATCCTCAAGAATCTGCTGTTCTTATGGAAAGGGAAAAAAAAAAAGACAGAAAATTCTATTACAATGAAAAAGCTACAATATTTCACTCTATAAAATAAGGACAGATTGTTGCCATGGTACCAGCAAAATTTCTCCTTCACTTGTACCCACACACATGAAACCTTTCTTGACAGAATAAAATTATAAGTGTGCAAGGTAAAATACTTGCTATTACACTTCTTCATTGTATTTTAAGTAGGTATTTGCATTATATTTAGATGAAATCATACAGGTCACCATCTCTTGCAGTTCTCTTTCAAAGCAAAGCACCTAACACTGTATTGACACAGAAACACGGGTCCTCAGAAGGCATTGGGTAACTCAAGGCAAGTAGAAGCATGTACATTGACTTCTTATCTGTTCTCCAGCAAAGATGCATTCCCAGTACAACGTCATATTCAACAAACACATATCTATCTGGCTTGAAGTTTTAATCTGGGATGACCAAATGACTCGGAGTCATGTTCCTGGGGCTCTGTTCCTCATGTTCCTACTGTTATTATTACTCTGTGGCCTAAAACAGTATTGTCTGATGTTCCAGTCTGTTTCTCTTTATACCATATGTGACATTCTGTGCCAATTTCCCCAGGTGCTCTGAGCACATAAAAAGACAACTTTCACTGGAGAGTTCTTAGGCACAGAATCAGACAGCGATTCAGCGGCCTAATGCAAAAGGCACTTCTGGATTTTCACTGCACTTTCAAAAAAGGAAGGCACTGATTTCACACACAAAGATTTCACACCTGCCCTTAATGTCAGAATAAGCATTGATTCTATATGATGATATTACACCATCCCACACCTATGGTGGGTCCTTGCAGATACAGTAAATGTAATGACAGACAACTTGAAAACAAGAGGGACAGCACTCAAATAATCAAAGTTTCTTGCATAACACGTAACGTATCACAGTATCAGAGTAATGTATCACAGTATCACAGTATGTTAGAGATTGGAAGGGACCTCAAAAGATCATCTAGTCCAATCCCCCTGCCGGAGCGGGAACACCTAGGTAAGTTTACATGGGAATGTGTCCAGGCGGGTTTTGAATGTCTCCAGAGAAAAAGACTCCACAACCTCCCTGGGCAACCTGTTCCAGTGTTCTGTCACCCTCACCGAGAAGAATTTTCTTCTCAAGCTTAAGTAGAAGCTCTTGTGCTCCAGTTTCTACCCATTGCCCCTTGTCCTATCATTGTTTGCCACTGAGAAGAGCCTGGCTCCATCCTCGTGACACTCCCCCTTTATATATTTATGTGCACTAATAAGGTCACCCCTCAATCTCCTCTTCTCCAAACTATAGAGACCCAGCTCCCTTAGTCTTTCCTCATAAGGGAGATGCTCCACTCCCTTAATCATCTTAGTTGCCCTGCGCAGGACTCTCTCCAGCAGGTCCCTGTCCTTCTTGAACTGAAGGGCCCAGAACTGGACACAATATTCCAGATGCAGTCTCACCAGGGCAGAGTAGAGGGGAAGGAGGACCTCTCTCGACCTACTAACCACCCCCCTTCTAATACACCCCAGGATGCCATTTGCCTTCTTGGCCACAAGGGCACAGTGTTGGCTCATGGTCATCCTGTCGTCCACCAGGACCCCCAGGTCCCTCTCCCCTACACTGCTCTCTAACAGGTCGTTCCCTAACCTATACTGGAACCTGAGGTTGTTCCTGCCCAGATGCAGGACTCTACACTTTCCCTTGTTATATTTCATCAAGTTATTCCCTGCCCAACTCTCCAGCCTGTCCAGGTCTCGCTGGATGGCAGCACAGGCTTCTGGTGTGTCAGCCACTCCTCCCTGCTTAGTGTCATCAGCAAACTTGATGATAGTACACTCAATTCCCTCATCTAAATCATTGATGAATATATTATATAACAGTGGTCCCAGTACTGATCCTTGAGGCACTCCACTAGATACAGGCCTCCAACTAGACTCTGCCCCTTATGCTCATTTCTAGGTAAGGAAGAAGTGTATTTTGTCAAAAAGATTGTTAATTCACTGAAGAGAACAAATCACTAGAAAAATCACCAGTCTTTCAATAAGGCCTCACAATAGCTTTTAATGATCTTACAATAGCTCAAGAAACGAGTTTATTAATGGGTATATAAACTCTTTTACAAACATAAGCATAATTTCTACATGAGTTTTGCCTGATAACAGCTTCCAGCCATTAGACTATGCTGCGCTTGCCATCAGCTGAAGTCGTTCCCCACATAAAACACAGATGTGATCAAACCACCTTTTCAAGTTCTCTGTGATAGTCTGCACTATTTTAGGTTTCACTGAAGCAAAATTTGCACCCTCCTGGACAACAGAACTGGACTTAACAGCCCAAAGGTCATTTCACTAATGCCATACACACACGTAATATAATTTCCCAATTCCCAAAGGAAAGTTCCTTCCTCATAAACCCTCTCAACACACGTGTCCTCATAGCGAGGGCTTTGCACAAGCTGTTCATGGCTGGCTGATTACCCAGCATGACCTGAAAGTCTTTTCCAGAGCACAACAATCACCAACACAAAGCTTCAGAGGGAAAAACAGATAAATAATCCTGAAACTTTCTAATGCCATTTCTTTATCAAAGGGTTGGAGAGAACTGGAAATTCACCAGTTACAGTATCAGCACATAGGAGGCCCATGTCAAGGTGATAGAACAGCAGCCTAAAACTCCAGTGATGACAAGGTCAAGGCAAGGATTTTTGACACAATAAAATTAAAAACTTTTGTTTCATTTCATAATTCTCCTAGAAATTGTTTGTGTTTTCTTGTAGAAATCGTGTTTGTGTTTTCCTGGTCTCATGTAAGAAAAATAAGGTAGAGTAGATCTGGAATACTATGTGGTCACCTTCTAACAGAGTACTCATACAGCTTTGTGAATCCTTGAGATCGGCAACTGTTCTGACATATCTTGCGTTTTCACTCAAGAAAAGTGTTCCTTGTGCAAATCTTTATCTGAGAACATATAAAGAGCCTGAAAAGTCACAAAATACATATTCTTTTGTATGCTTTTTTGGGGGGGAGCCTGGTTTATGATTCTATCTGAAAGAAGTGGAATATGTAGCACTGCTACCAGGATGCTGTTTCACTGAGGAAAGGTTTGTACAACAGCTTTACAGTCTTGGTAAATGCCCAAATCTGTTTCAAAAGTAAACAGCCTCACAGACTGTCACTGAAACCAACAATGAATAGATGTGAGTGCCATCAAGAGGGTCCTCTGAGTATTTCACCTTGTGTGTTCCATGTCATTGCTAAGCCCTAGCAAGGGAGCTAGAATGTCTCTTTTTCCTCACAGTCCTCTCTTCCTGTGCCTGATTTTCAGGCTTACACTCTCCTGCTGAAAACCTAACTGGTTTAAGGTGAAGGCAAGTATATTGTTCCTTGTTGTACACAAGGAAAATTGGAGGAGAAACTAGACCTTTCCAGACTCTTATCCACTGCTGGCTGTGTAAGGAGACAATGAGACTCAATAACATAGTTGTCCCTTTAGGCCTGTGTTCCTATGGCTCTCACCAGTTAACTGTTGAGTCTTATGTGCTACTGAAGTTTTCCAGCAATACAACAGCTCTGTGCACTTAACACTTTATATGATTTTTTTGCCATAGTACATTTTGTTCTCTTCCCTTCTTTTTCCTGTTACGTTTGTCAGTCTTGCTTGCTAAAACACACAGAAGGATACACAGTTCACACATGCCCATTTTACCTGACCTCATGGGCTAAATACTAGTTGAGTTTTTATGGGAACGTAAGCCTGAATGTTTATCACAATATTTACCCAGCCCTTTGTTCTCTGCACAATAAAAAAAGTCTGTACTGTGCATTGACATTTGGATAAGATTCCCCCCTGCTGACTTATCTAAATAAGAAAACAAACAACATGAACAAAACTCTCCTGATCTGAGCCCCCATTAAGCACCAGGTTTTCAAAAGCACTCCCTTTAGTCAAGGAGCGCTTGACTAAAGAAGTCAAAAATGTCACAGCCTTTTCTATTAGGTTGAAATTATGGAATGAAAATATCTCCTCTTCTCTAAGCTCCAGGAGGGCCCTCAACTAGCTCTTCATTCCAGAGATGGCTAATAATTCCTGCATGTATCATGTGGCCACATGACAGTGCTTCAGGATGAAAATTGCTAAATAGATGTAAGTCTCTATTAATTATGGCACTTGAAGGAACATTTAGATAACTTAGTTTTTCAAACTCAACCTACATTAATTTTGCTCTATGATCTAAATTTGACTTTCTCCACACCTTTTAGTTTACCACTGTGTTGACAAAGAAATAGAACTCCATTATTCCAGCACACCTCTAAACCTGGATATATTCTCCCTGCTGATTCACCTGCAACAACTGACTAATATACATTATTCCTAGAGCTCAGCCAAGGCTGATGTGAGGCAATGAGTCAGAAAGGAAGATTATAAAAATCCGTTTGGTTTACATTTACATATAAACACATATATTTTACAACATGGAAGCAAGAATAATGAGAAGGGAGGTCAAGAGTGAACCTGGTACACACAGTTTTTCCTTAGATTTCCAAGAGATTGTGTTAAAATGCAGCAACTAAAAGGGAGGCAGAAGATGATAAAGGTTATAACCTGATTTGTTCTTCTGGAACATCTTCATTAAAGAATAAAATCTTCTACAGCATACATAAATTTAATAAGGGATTAAAAGGTATTGTCACCCATCACCAGGATTACTACCTGTTGTTTAACAAGGAGTTAAACATAGTAAATAAACACGTATTGACAACTGCACAGTAGGGAAAATGGAGAATTCAATATTCAGAAAAGATAAAGGCAAGAATTCATTAATAGGAATGAGTTGGCCAAGACAGTAGCCCTTACATCCCTGTGCTGCAGGAAGCACCCTGGGACTTTTACCCAAAAGTAGGATTAGGCTTTTTGAATGCAGGAGGCTACACAGCTATCTGGTCTCTGTGATTTTCTGTTAGTTTCTAGTGACTTTGACTTCCAGATATTTTTTGATAACCATAACATAGCAGTTAACTCATTATTTGATGGTCTTCATCTCTCTACAGCATTGCAAGTTCTCTGAATGCAACCCTTATCACTCTTATCAAGGTTAGCATGCTGGAATCCATTCAGTATGGGACATGTCCTTTAAACACTTGATAGATAAATTTGAAGAACTCCATTTGTTAACCTGAGCATCTGGCTAGAATCGTGCTATAAACTTTTATATGACCTAGAGTCAGACCGAGATGTACGTCTTCCATGCCAAATTTCATTTGCTAGGAAACCTGCTCAGTCTGGACTTTTCATACCACAAACTGTGGGCTGCTGGCAGAATGCTTTCTACAAGGTCTTGTTCCATTTTCAGTCTGGCCCAAGTGGAAACTTTACCAGGTTATGTGGCTTTCAAACTGAATAGATATTTTTCCTATGCTGAGACAAGAGGCAATTCTTTGTATGGTTGAATGATTGATTACACTAATGCTTCAAAGATTTAAACTGCATTTTTACCAGGAACTCAGGCTGAGGAGATTGGCTTTTACCTATAGATAGGATCCACTTGCCCCCTCAGAAACTGTTTCACCCAGTGTTCATCTCAGAGAGGTAAGAAAGAAGGAAAGTATCACCTATTGAATTAACTGTCAGTATTCAGCCCCTGGTAGCTCCTGCTGGCATCACACTGAATAAGGCAGAAATTTGATTTGCTCATGAAGAAAGATATGAAAGGCTCCCAAAAGAAGGCACTATGGTTGAAGTCTCCATAGGAAGTAGCAGTAACTCTTCCACATCAAATTTTGGGGAAGATGCCCTCAGTATTCAAAACCCCCTCAATTTGTATGTCTTTGTTACAGGACACACAGATACCCCTAAGAACATAACAGAATGAGTGAATGAGCAACTACAGGCTGCCTGTAAAACAATCCATGGAGACTGGAAGTGTCAAAACACAGCACGCTGCATGATCCCTGCTTGCAGGTGGGATTCTGCACCTCTGATCCTCATATAGCAGTCTGGGGTTCTCCTTTCATGAAGTGGGTATGACAGGGAGTGTAAAATGCTCTGACAACAGAAAAGCTTACAGAGACAGGCTGAAGAAATGCTGGAGAGCACTGAGGACTGCAGAGGGTAGGAAGTGACAACACTGGGTCCCTCTTGCATATACTACCTTCAGGAAAGAAGACCCTAAAATGAACCACACCCGAAAACACCCCAATTCCATCCCAGAGGGTTTGTTTTATGGGAACAAGAGGCAACTTAGGCAATTTGGACTAGGAGTGAACCAGGACCCACAATACTGAAACTAGAAATACTCCAAATCTGTAAGTGGGCAGGATCAGCAAGGACTCTGGGGCCCCAGCACAGAGGAAAGTACTAGACATGTATAGGACAGACCACCATGGAGCACATCCAGACTTCTCTTTGAAAAGTTACTGCTTCTTTAAAATAGAAGGAATCATCTTTCCTCTTTTACACTTCTCTTTGGGAAGACAGCTCATGTGACCGCAAAATTTCCTTCAAATTTATTTTATTTTGAACTAATATAAGATGCAGAGACAAGATTATTGACTCATAATTATTTCTTAATGAGATGAAAAACCTGGATTTCTGAAAGCATAAGCCATGATCCAGAAAATGCCTTCCCTGAACACTTCTGTTCAGAATAAATTATTTCTCTTCAGGTTTGTATGTGGCAAAGACAGAATTTATTACTATTGTAAATTGTCACTCATCCAGAACTACTTACAAGGACAATTCATTTTGCAGCCTGAACCAGCAGAACTTTTAATTCACTGGGTAGCAGTCTACACTTTCACAACCAGAGGACATACAGAATTGCTTTATTTTCTGGCCAGTATTGTTAAAGTGCAAAGATCGCCTTGTTACCTGTGTTAATCTGCTGTCATACAAAATTACAATGTAGACATCTGCAGTATTGTCTAAACAAAATGCTTCTGCAGTTCAGGATGTTGTCTGTCCCTCTCAAAAGTCAGAGAACCTGGTGATCTCACCCATACACCACAGATGATTCAGACTCGGCTCAGATGAGAGCTGTGGACTGAAAGGTGCAAATGAAGCCTAAGAGATGGTGTTTTCCTATGGCCATAGTTTGGTGGGCACACATGTGTTAAGCTTGGCAACAGTATAACTGAGTGAAGAGCAACTGCAGTTCGTAACAACTCCCATTAAAAATGCTTTTTTACTACAGTTGTTAAACAGGTTCCACCTAAAACTGAACTACTCCACCCAAACACCCACAGCAGTGAGTTTCTGTTGTTGTACCAGGAACTGCCGCATTAAGGATATAAATTTCAGCATCCTAGCATTCCCTGCTTGAATTTGCACAGGATTGTTGCTTCTGAAACTCTCTAAGATTTTAGGGGGCTTTCATGAGTAACTAAAAGGGATGCAGACTTGTTAAGCCTCTAACAGATGTTCTTGAATAATACCGTTATTCTTGGTCTTTTCAGACAGTAGACAATTGGGATTATATTTTGTGGTCTGGTATGCAATCTTTATTAGAATTTAACTGTTTCATTAGCTTGCCCTGTGAAGATGCTGTGTTGATGGCTTCTAGTCCAACTTCATTGATGCTGCTTATATTTTTAATTTTTACAAGCATAACCAATTGATACTTCAACTATTTTCACCTCTTCTTCCCCTACACTGTTACATACTGCTATCTGCTCACAAACAGGAATAAGTTCCTTTTCTGATAGCATGAGCATCACATTCATTTGTATCTCACGAAAAATAGCTCTGTAAATTTGAGAAGGAAGCATGACAGACACACAGGATCAGAGAAACACCATAAAGCCAAGTTTACAAAAGTGGCAAAGACGAAAAGATGGAGCTCGATACCCTACTCTAATATTTTTACCAGAATACTAAATTTCTTTTTCCAAGAAACAAAATTCCAGTGGTTTTGAGACTGCTTGAAGAAAACAAAGCCAGTGTAAATATATGTGGTTCCTCCTTCCTGGCAGAAAAACCAAACAGCCAGGGCTCACTTACAGTATCTCGTGTAAATCACACAGGCCTCCAAATGGGACAGAAAACTGATCCTTGAACTTGAGCAAAAAAGCACGGTTCAGATATTAGCACCAGCTCTCTTTATCAGTGCCTACAACTAACAGCATCATAGAATATCTCCACATAACCTATCTATATCCTGTAGAGTAAGGACACCTACTAGAAACATGTTCTATAATGCCATTCCCTTAAGCATCCCAAGTCACTTACCTGTCCCCCAGATTGCACAGCAGTTGCCCAGTACAGCTGCTTTTCCAGAAGCATCCTTGCACTAACAGCACAAACCTCTCACACATTTCCTGCTCCATAGTCCCACTGCTTTTATTCATTCCTTCTGAACTGGGAAAAAAAAATCTCTGATGACATTTAAAAGGGATATTTTTGAAACATAATTCTGCCTCGATTTATTTGCTTTAATAATGTTAGAAAAGCCATAAATCCATAATCACTTATAAACACGGCTCATACAGCACACTTTTGTCTTACTAGTACAGCAGGGTGCATATTTGGGTATGCCGGTGTCACTTTAATTATTGACTTATATAAGCTAAGTGCTAATTCCCTATCCTGCATTTGCAATGACTGCAGCTGACTCCAGCTATGCCTTATGAGGGTCACGGGGAGGATACTTCCTATCTCAGAATTCAATCAGGATTTCTCATGAATCAGAGTCCTTGAGAGTGGAATGTTTCCTCTTCCCTAATCACAGCTGTGAACGCTGTATTAGCAAACCTGTTTTACCAGCTTTAACCATCTCTCCTTTTGAAGTGGACTGAAAACATTCTATTTAACCATATATTTCTTATAGGACTTAAAATCCATTTAATGCAAAAAGGGAAGAGTTTTCCTATTTCTCTTTCCTTTTCTCTCCTCCTTATTCTGTGAGGTGGTCACAGAGCCATGTCTTTACCTCTCTTGGTCAGCAGCATGTTTTGTTCCACCTAAGTGCTATCAAGTTCATATTCCCATATTTTGCTGCTATGTTTCATTTTCTTTCCTTCCTCCTCCCCACAACTTTTCAGCAGAGAGAGGAGGGTCAAAGCCCAGCATAAGGCTATGTTTGCATTTACAAGTTGTAAAACACAACACGAGTACAGCTGTTCATCAGAACAATTCTTGCTGGAGATCTGACACCAAACTATACAAGTTTCAAGGGTTTAATCTCAGAGGAACTCTAACCTGAATATCCATGAATGACTACAGCACATTAGGTGCAATTCTTCAACACACCTACCACTTCAATTTCATTGGAAAGGTATCAGTCTGTGTGTTCAGACGTTACACCATGATATTAAAGACAGCATGATAAAAAGAGAGATTATTGACATATTTCTTTAAAAACAGACTCCTGAGTTAAGTTGTTCATGTAGACAGACCCTCAGTCACAGAATCCAAACTAATTCAAATCCTAGAATTACAATTTTCATACAGTCAGCTTCATCAAAAAATACACTTAAAGGATGCTGGACCTCAGTTAATGAATAATAACATAAACCACTTATCCAGGAGACAAGAAACCTGAGTACACTTAGCACTTCAACAGAAGGGACTTCAGTCAATATCATACTGCCACACAGTACAGAATCACTGGCTAATAGAGGAAGAAAGAAAAAAGTATACTTGATCCCTTCTGTAGAAGACAAAGTACTGTGAGGCCATAAATTAAAGCTCCAGAGGACTGAAAGAGCTGTAGACTGGAAGACAGGTTAGTCAGCAAGGAAGAAAATCCTTGCAAGGCTTGCTTTTTGTTTCCCCAGCTCTTTGTGTATTTTAAACTGCCCAGTCACCAGCTACAGCTAAAGAAAACAGAAACCACACTGCGAGCAAACGTCAAGCTCTGGTAAAGCACAGCTCCCCGTCTGATGCAAAGTAGTAAATTGTGTATCAGTCTTGAAGCAAGCCTGTATCTGAAGAACACTTCTGCCTGCCTTGTACCTGAAGGACACTTCTGTCTGACACTCAAGAGATGTAGGCAAAGCTGGGGAACCTCTGCACCTTGCTTTTGGGCCACAGCAGGGCAAGGCAGCATTCCAGGCATCCACCTCACTCTTTGACTTCTGCAAATGTGTTAATGCTGATGTTCAAAAACCTTGAGAGTGGTCCACTGCAGAAAGCAGGTATTTCTAGTGTCCTGGAAAGTGCTAGCTCTGGGCATCTAAATTCCACCTGTGTCCTACAGAGAGAACAAGAGGTATTGTTGGCTTCTCCCCTGTGCCATTCTGGGGTGATCTGCACTCGCTTAATTCAACAACTTGCTCAGCTCAGAGGGAAGTAGGGACCGAGTGATGAGAATCACCACTGCTGAAACACCATCCTTTGCATTCCTCCCCCCTCTCTGTTTCTCTTGCTGACACAGAGAAGCTACCAGTTTCTGACATTCTATGCTTTCAGCATTCCTTAGAGCTAAAAGGCTGTGACTCAAGAGAAGGCTCATTATGTTTGTCTCATTCAGAGTCCTAATGGTAAAAAATAAATTGCAGAGAAGACAGCAAACAAGAGAGGTCTTGATATTATCTTTAATTTTAAAAGAACTCTTCTGCTAATGGAGCTTATTCATTAGCAAGGGAGCCTTAAAAACATGAGGAAGTAAAAGTTTCATGAATACTCTTTTTAATGGCCAATATTTTTCTCCAGGGTAAAATGCTGGACTGCAGCATTTCATTACTGTATGAAATCAGAATTTCACACAATAGAACAAACACAAATATGAATTTAGGAGGAATTCATTGCTAGGTGTTTTTGAAAAGGATTGCAGCACCCTGGGAATGTTTCTGTTGATCTAAAAGGCCTTTTAATCTACATCCAGTTTCCTCCTAAATCTTAAAGCATTTCAGCACAGTCTTTACACAAAGTAGGGAGTGAGATACCTTGCACATAATCCCACCCTGGCTCAGGCTCTGAACCAGCTGCAAGTGGTAATGGAATAAGGAGCTGTCATGTTCTGCTATTTCAAAATCAAACTAGGAGATGAGAGACTGAAAACAGTCACTCTTTTGACCCTGTTCTGTGTCAGTCTGAGTTTCTCCTTTACTATTGGAGAAACACCCGTGAAGTATCAGCATCTTCCCTGTCTACTACTCTCCCCTGGACACCCACTGCTGGCTACTGTCAGAGATAAGATGCGCTGGATGGATCTGACAAGGGCTGCTGTTATGGTTTTTATGTTTTTCTGAAATTTTAGTAGATCATAACAACCTCATATTGCCACACTCAGCTTTAAGTTGTACCTCTGGTTTCCCAGTCGAAAGGCCAAAGCCTGATATTCTTCCCACCTTGAGCAATGCAACTGGTCTTGTTGCCTTCAATGAAAATTACACTGGGTTTTAACCTAAAAAAAAAAAAAAAAAAGAAAAATGTAGACTGCAGAACGTTCTCCATGGTTATTTTTTGGATCAGATCCAGGTTTTTCAGAGTACAATAATCTCCTTCTGTTTTCAACTACCCAAGTCATATGACATGTAAGTGCTAGTCCTATGAGCAATAACTCTCATGTACCAACTTCACCCCTAAAAGGCTGGCAAAGAGGTCAGTACACAGCTTCTGTGTCAGCTGTACTACTATGGGCAGCCAAAACACCCTGCAGGAATATGTACCTTCTGTAAGAAAACATCATTAACAAAATCTTATCCCTCAGTGCACATACAGGAATCATATTGCTGTCAGTGACACTTACACATATTGATGCAGGGGCAGAATAAAGCTGCTGGATTACATTTCACTGTAAAGCTGTAATTATTCACATTGCTTTTCTCATGCAATTTTAGATTAATGTACTGTAGAACTGTGCAGGGAGTAGGGTATATTCTACTTTGCAGCTGAACCAATCCAGACTAAGATGCTTCCTGATGAATACATAAACTGTTTCTGCAGTCAATGAAACTATGACATGATGCTGAAATATCAATACAGAGCCTTTTGGACAGCATGCAGAGGAAACACGATGGGTTATTTACTTGGTGTTCAATATTCTTTTGTTGTGGAGCTCATTCTGTATTTCTTTCCACTTAGAGGGAAAGGTCACACAAAGGCCAGTCTGTGTTTAAATGACATTATCTACATGCTCACAGGCTTTTTTTTGACATTGATGATGTTAACTGCAGGTGTCAAAGATCCAAGGCTCTGGCATTCATCATGACTCAGCACAAAGAGACTAGTTTCTGAACTCAGCCCTACAGTACAAATCCACAGACATACTATTACCTGTCTCAAACCCCAAACTTTCCCATCATAAGGCATCAACAGCCATTTGTTCACCAGTCTTTGCCAAAATCTCTTAATCTGGCACTCAAAATGCTCAGCTGGTGGAAAACAGAACTCCAGTGCCTTACACGAACTATCAGCTGTAGCTTAGAACAAATCTTCACTCAAATGAAGGTAATAGCAGAATTCCCACTGATCGCAATGAGACCTGACACAGAATGCGACAGCTGCGTATGAACCAGAGCAAACTGGCAACAGCCTTTCAGCTCATTGTACTTCCTTGGAAACACACAGAGGCTTTTACAAGTCCTTTTGTCCACTCCAGCAACACAGAGGAGGTTTAAAAATTACCTCCGAGCTAATGCTGGAGCAATACAGACACAACTTAGCTTTAGTTCTCTACAGTATAAGAAAACAAAAATGAAATGCTGTTTCCAGACTCTCTCAGAGGAACATTTCATGAACTTTCTAGACAACTAAAATCCAAAAATCACTAGCCAGGCCCCAATCTGTTCAGGTTAAAATGTTTTGCAATGCACTTTAAAAATAATGACAAACATTCAGTTAAACAGATTTAAAATATACTCAAATATTTTTTATAACAGCTTCCCATTTTTGACATGAGCTAACTGCAACAATGCTTATAAAAGTTATTGAAACTTCATTTCCCCCAGAGTAGTTTTGGTCAAGTAAATCCTAGCTCCTTTTGTGTAAGTTCAACCTTTGGATAGCATGAGACTGTAGGAACGGGTCACAAGCTGATTCTGAACTCCTTCTCAAAACAAGTGCTTGTGGCAATCTAACAACATCTCAGGATAAAAGAGAAATGGGTTTAGCTTAACCCCAAGTGACAGAATTGCTCCTCCTGTCATGCAGCTCCTGTACCCTGAACTGAGAAGTTCAGTCCCACCATGCTGTAGGGTTATCTAATTATGCCTATGAAAAATTAATTTTACCTTCATTTCCTACAGTATCTTTGCCTTTGAAGCACATAGCACAGGGTTTATTCAGTGGGAAGAAGAAGGTTGAGGTCTTCTCTTTTTCTTTGAAGAGGGCAACACAAAGTTTCCCTGTTTCGTCTTGCTTAGGTACCAGTTCTGTGAGGAAAGTTCTCACACAGGTTCTCTTGCTGTTATTTTGCTTCGGTTGCTACCTGGGGCCATTGTACTGTCTGTTTTGGATTTGCCTCCAGGCAGTTTTGACCTGCTGAGATCTTTTTTTGACACCCTGAGAACTTCTGATGAGTTTTGATACCCCTGTGGCAGCACAACCTGTCTCCTTGGCAGCTGCAAATGCTACTGTACTGGTTGGGCTGCTCTCCACTGTGGTTCGTGTGTTCTTTTTCTGGCACAAAATTTTCAGCAGGTGGAATCATGCTCTAAGAGGCCCATAGTAGCAGCCTGTAATACAGTAATTGCTTAAAGGAGCTGCTCTTTTAAAAAAAATGGTGCTTGCATTGTCATGCAGGCTGCTGATCATTGCCTGGCACCTCTGCCCACAAGGCAGGAGTCCAACCAACTTGTGAGTAGGCACTTTGCCATCTCAGCAGATGGACACAAGTGTAAGCAGCTTAGGGACTATGTCTGCACATCAAGCATAGGCATTGAGGGCATCATTCCTAGCCAAGAATGCTGCAACTGCTGTTCATCTTGTGCTTACCAACCAAGAGTTGTTGGTCTTCTGCTTAACAACCAAGAGCTCAGGGAATATGTCACTGCTAATTCAGACCTGGGCCTAACCCAGTTTCAAAAGCATAAAATATGACTGTTGCAAAACAAGTGTCTGGCTTGAATCAAGCAGCAAGTCCTAAGAGGGACCAAGGGAGTTATCGGCATGAAATCTGCACTGGGGCTGACCAAACTGTAGGAAAAAAAATACCTCAAAATGTCTCCATTTCATCAGATTCAGGAAACGAGTATGGGAAGGGTGAACAGTGAAATTACTGTTGATATATAAGTGGATTTACATGTACGCAAAAGAAAACTTGGCAGAATAAAGGTACACAGTTGAAATGGGAAAAAGTTTAGGCCAAATATGAGAAAATACCCTGATTGTGAATTGTATGAATTTACAGAATTATCACAGAAAAGAAGGCTACTCACAGTCCAGCTTCATCACTACGTTCCCTCCCCAGGCAAGCAGAGATCTGCCAGTGGTGCTGGTGCTGCCAGCGCACAGCCAACAGAGGAGCAGGAGAGACTGACCACCTCACCCAGATGCTGCCACTAAGACAGGGCACCCTGGAGCCTTGGGTCCTCCAAATGCTTCTTCCTCCAGAATGATCAGCCCACAGTGCTGATCTAGTGTGCACCTTTCACATGGCTACAAGGAGAAAGAGAGGAGAAAGGGAAAGGCAGAGCCCATGATCTTTCCTTGGGCATCCTCACGCTCCTGAGAAACGTGTTTCAAGGATTTATTCTGTGCCACGGAGAAAGGCAGGGGAAGAGACACTTTGTGAAAGCAGCTGCTTTAGAAAATACTAAGCACAAGGATGCATTTAAAATGTGACCCTGACCTACTTTTTGCTGCACATTTTGCAGGAAAATGCTTTTATCTGCTGCAGATCCACAGCTTTTAGTCCTTCCCTGAAAGGTCTGTGACCTGTCTTTGGAATAGCTAAGCAGGGACTAATCTTTTCCTTTTAAAACAGAGTTGAAAGAGACGACTAAACAGCATTGAATAAAATATGAATTCTTCAAGCAGAACTCCAGCTGTCTATCATGTCGTGCCCTACCGATGAAACTGTGTGCATATTCCTGTTATCTTACTGGCCCAGCAAATCATAGAATCATAGACTCATAGAATAGTTAGGCTTGGAAAGGACCTTAAGATCATCTAGTTCCAACACCCCTGCCATGGGCAGGGACACCTCACACTAAAACATGTCACTCAAGGCTCTGTCCAACCCAACTTCGGACACCGCCAGGAATGGAGCATTCACAGCTTCCTTGGGCAACCCATTCCAGTGCCTCACCAGCCTAACAGTAAAGAACTTCTTCCTTATATCCAATCTAAACTTCCCCTGGTTATGTTTTAACCTGTTACCCCTTATACTGTCACTACAGTCCCTAATGAAGAGTCCATCCCCAGCATCCCTATAGGCCTCCTTCAGATACTGGAAGGCTGCTATGAGATCTCCATGCAGCCTTCTCTTCTCCAGGCTGAACAGCCTCAGCTTTCTCAGCCGATCTTCATATGGGAGGTGCTCTAGTCCCCTGACCATCCTCGTGGCCCTCCTCTGGACTTGTTCCAACAGTTCCATGTCCTTTTTATGTTGAGGACGCCAGAACTGCACACAATACTCCAGGTGAGGTCTCATGAGAGCAGAGTAGAGGGGCAGGATAACCTCCTTGGAACTGCTGGTCACGTTCCTTTTGATGCAGACCAGGATACGGTTGGCTTTCTGGGCTGCAAGCGCACACTGAATCAGGCTCATGTTCATTTTCTCATCGACCAGCACCCCCAAGTCCTTCTCCGCAGGGCTGCTCTGAATCTCTTCTTTGCCCAGCCTGTAGCTGTGCCTGGGATTGCTCCGACCCAGGTGTAGGACCTTGCACTTGGCATGGTTAAAGTTGCTGAGGTTGGCATCAGCCCACCTCACAAGCGTGTCAAGATCCCTCTGGATGGCATTCCTTCCCTCCAGCGTATCAACTGAACCACACAGCTTGATGTCACTGGCAAACTTGCTGAGGGTGCACTCAATCCCACCGTCTGTGTCACTGACAAAGATGTTGAACAAGACCGGTCCCAACACTGATCCCTTAGGGACAACGCTCGTTACTGGTCTCCAGCTGGACATTGAGCCATTGACCACAACTCTTTGCGTGCGGCTATCCAGCCAGTTCTTTATCCACAGAGTGGTACACCTATCAAGTTGGCCATCTCACAATCGCTACAACCAAGGCTGCCCTGGAGCACCACATTTCCAAACAGCCCCTCCCTGTTGGTGAGCACAAGGTCAAGCATGGCACCTCTCCTTGTCGGCTCCTCTATTACTTGCAGAAGGAAGTTGTCTTCCACACGATCGAGGAACCTCCTGGATTGCTTGTACAAGCCTGTACAGTCGCCCCAGCAGATGTCAGGGTGGTTGAAGTCCCCCATGACGATAAGGGCCTGTGAGCGTGAGGCTGTTCCTATCTGTCTATAGAGCACTTCGTCCACAGAGTCTTCTTGATCAGATGGTCTGTAACAGATCCCCACAGTAATGTCCCCCCTAGTTGTTCTCCCTTTGACTTTGTTCTCCTTGAGTTCATTTCTTCGCAACAACCCAGATTCAACAGGATGGCTGAAGGGCAGTGCCTACGTATATACCCCATTTACCACAAATATCTAAACTAAGCAAGAAAATGGGGCACGTGGGTCTCAACTCCCCAAAAGAATGGAAAGAAAGGTGAACAGAATTATTTTGCAATCACAGGCTACTACGTATAAAGGAAACAGCAGGATGAGACTATCTTCTATTCTTTCGAAAGGAAAATGACATCTAATGCATTTTGTCCAGTCTTTACAGTTCATAAGGCACTTAATTAGGTGGAATCCCTTTTGAGACTTAATCACAGGATTATTTAATTACTGCACCTTGAAAGTGAAGCTCGTCAAACCCAAGTTATGAATTCATTGTTTCTTTAACTTGGTATCTGGACAAGGCTGTGTAAAACTGAACTTTGGCAGAAGTGTGAAAAGAAACCTACTGAAGTAGAATCAGTTGCAGCCACTCTCTGAAAGCAAACAGCAGTCAAAGAGCCAGTGTCCAGATCCTGACACACAGAAGGAAAAGCATGAGTTCATGCCATGTTTAAGCTCACAAAGGAAAGAGAATTGAAAAGGGGGGATAAAATGTCATGCGCAGTACAGTGTTTTAGGTTTCTTATTAAGTAAGGGTGGTTCATCAAAGCAAGTACTATCTGAAGTGGTTTGTATGTTAACTAAACCCTTGATTCAGAATTTCACTGGGAACAATAGTCATTAGGAACTGTCACCTATAGTTGATGGTTATGAAGGATTGTAATAGAGGAAGAAGCTGTTAAACATTTCACCTTAATAACACCTACCTACTCTCTCATGGTCTCCAAAAACAGAAATGAGGATTTTCCATGATAAATTTGTCTCATAGAAAAGGAAGAACTGCTCCTTGCTACAGAGTTTTGGCTGATTTTTTTTTCCACTTTTTTTTTTTTTTTTTTTGCTGTTTCACTCAACACTCCTTGGACACATTTGCTATTGGAGAGGGAAAATCTATTATTCACTGAACCAAACCAACAGTTCAGGTAGTTTTATGCTCTGTCCTTGGTGGTGGTCAGTATGAGTTACCTGACACAGAATGGGATGGAAGAGGAATTCTAACTAAAAATTCTGAACTCAATAGGAAAATTCTGGCTTAAGCTGAGGATGAATATGCCCTGAAACATAATAATTTATATACTGTATCCCATTAATATTTGTCAGATTTTTCCAGTTTTAGTTCTGGCAACTTAATAATACTGAGACGGTTTCAACTCATGTATTCCTAAACTGTATTTCACTCCTGTACTGCACTCTCCCATTTCAGCAGCACATGAGTTAAATCAACTGAGAAACAGGCTACTTTCCATCTGTTACCACCAAATCTGAACCAATACATTAATTATATTAAAACCCACCTTTGAAGAATTTCCTAATAAAGCACTAGATAATTATTAACACAAGTTTTTGCAGTTTAACTTACAATTGCTCGCTGTCTGGTCTGATATTTCAAGCCAGCCTAACTACAGTCTGCATTTGAAGACCAAGCCATTAGCTTTCTGTTTGAAAGCTGTCTGCCTGCTTCGGTTTAGATTCCCAAGGTCAGGTGTAAATCCCTCACATTGTTTTTTGACTGCTCTGCTCAGATGAATTTCCCCCTGACCACCACTTCCATTACATTTCCTAAAACAGAAATGCAGCATGGATTTGTAACATAAGCAGCCAATCTTCATCCTGGTTAGCCCAATATAGGCAGTCACACAGATGCTTTTGCAGCCTGTTCAACATTAGTGTGTGGGAAAACTGACTTCTCCCCACACTTACTTTCATTCTTCTGGAATTGTGAAAAATCAGAGGCCTTGATTAGGTATTTTGTCAAAGAGGTTTTGATGAGAGGCATAGCTGGAAGGACATTTGACTAGCTCTGCATCTGTGGTCTCCAGCAGAAACAGCTCACCAGCTGAGCTCATCTATGTCAGCAGAAAGAGCAGGATGAAATGCCATGAGGCTGTACTGGATTGTATGTGAGGTTTCCTGACCTAATTCACTATGATTTTTTCTTCTTTTTTTTCTCTGCCTAGTGCAGTGCTTCAATAAACCTAATATCCAACTTTCATAACTATTCTGAAAATTATAAATACCTCTTCTATGAAGCACTATGAAAAGCCATTGCACCACAAGCCTTACAAAGAGAGTCCAAAAATATCTTTCATTAAAAGTGCATTAGGTGTTAAATGAATCCACAAACCCATACTTAGACAACCCATATATAGCCCATACAGGGAATAAGATATATAAAGTTTATGGCTGGCAATGTGTTACTTAAATAGAACATTAGTGTAATAGAAAGCATCTGCTTGTATCAGCAAAAGCACCATCATAAACTTTGCAGAGTAATTTCTTGTTGTTAATAGCTTTCCACAGGAATCACCATAGAACAGAACACATATCCACCATAGCAATCTACAGCACTACTCAATGGATGGTCCTTTCCCTTCAGTTCATCCAATGCAGAATTAGAGAGGGAATTATTTAAAAAGGTCAGTGCTTGAATTTGACTCCCTGGATCCCCAAAATGCAAGGGTCAATTGCCAATCTGATCCATATTTTCCAGTTTAGTTGCAAAAAAATGACAACTGACCAACACTAAAAACTAGAACTAAGTATATAAGGAAAGAAGAAATGTTCTCAGGTATGGAGTGTGGTTTCCACCCCTTATGTCAATGAGATGGAATTTAAGTTATACTTAATGGATTAAGATCATAGAATCATAAAATCATAGAATAATTAGGGTTGGAAAGGACCTTAAGATCTTCTAGTTCCAATCCCCTGCCATGGGCAGGGACACCTCACACTAGACCATGTCACCCAAGACACCATCCAACTTGGCATTGAACACTGCCAGGGATGGAGCATTTTTCACTTTTTTGGGCAACCTGATGTGTAAATTCAATTGAAGTTTCTGAGCCAAATCCTTAACTGGCGTAACTCAGATACAGTTCAGATCTAAATAAAACCAAACTAACAGTATGAACTACCAATTAGTAAAACCAATCAAAGAAAGAAGCAAATTACTTTACTATGTCATTTCACAGACCAAACAGAATGTCAGGTTTCAGTAATTTTAACAACATCAAACTTCAAGTAGCAGTTAGCAAGATGCTTCTGAGAAACAAACCCTGAACATTTTCTATTTTCATAGTGTCTGAAATAATTGAAAATTTTTGTCCTGATATTTTGTTTCATCTTCTATCGCTGCAGTTCCCAACCAGAAAAATAATGCCTATTGGACTGCATTTAGACTTCATCAGTGAATGATCACCCTGAGGCTGGAATTCCTTTCTGTTTTCCCATCTCCATAATCCAGTACAAGTCTGTGGACACTTCACACTTAAAACCCCCTGTGATTCATAATACAGACATTCCCCTTCCTTTCTCACCAATAGGACGTGAACAATATGTTCTGAGATGTTCAACCCAATGCAAGAGAGGAGAGGAAGTCTCCATAAAGTCATTAGGATATTTATTTAGGTACCAGACAATCCAGATCAAAAAGCTTCAACACATTATAAAACCTGGACCTATCAACCCTACCAACAGGACAGTATGCCACTGGAAACTATGACAAGTGATTCTCAGTCTTTCCTTATGAAGCTCTTCTGCTTTGCATAGAGAAATTAAAAATATTTGTCATTAGTTTGAGATAGATTTTTGGAATGCATATGTGATAAAAGCAAAATGGATTAAAGTCCTTGAGGAAATTAGTATTTGTTTCTTAAAAGCAGAGAGAAGCTGGGGAGGGCCCTGAGGGACAGGGAGCTCTGAAAGGCACTGATATCTGGGCATCCCCTCTGCTGGCCTTTCCCCATCACCTAACTCTCTTGACATTGCTACTTGCTGACTTATATAAATTCATTTCCAGGTAAATATGAGATCCAAGGACTGGGTGACTGACAGAATTTATAAACTTATCTCTGGGTTGTGAGCTCATCTGGCTCTCTGGATGTGAAAAGTTAGGAATTACATGGGTTAGTACCACAGTACAGAAATCCCCCTGAGAATCTATGCTTAGTGTCTCAGTTCTGTGCTGTCCAAAGAAGGGCATAGGTCACGTTATTCTACAGAACAAAACATAATAAAGACAATAATGTTTTTGCCATGTAAATCACTAGCTCCTGAGCCAAGAAGCAAATTTTAATCTCTAATTGCAGGTTGTCAGAACCAAGTATTTTTCCCAATTCAATATAATGCAAACAGCAGTGACAAAATGATCCCCCATCTAAAACCGTGACCTACTGCCTCCTTTTTCCAGCTTTGAAATGCCTGGAAAGACTTTGTCTCACACTTTTTTAGAAGCACAAAGCACATATTTGTCCAGAATATTTCTAGATTAGATTTCAGGACAGCCATAAATCTGCATTAGAAAACACATGCATTAGAAAAAACCTGCAGCTGAGGCTTGACTGTACACAATGCTCCAACATTATACTTAGCAGATTATGCTGCAATACTTTTAAAAGGCAAAAATCAAACATAATCTAATCAAAACCAATCCAGCTGAATTTTCTGGAGGAAAGGATAGGCAGGGGATTCACTTGGTAGAAACTCCCCTTTTTTGTAGGATTTTCAGCACTGTGGATGCAACCTGGAGACGCTGTCAATCCAAAGCCACTGGGTGCTTGGAAAAGCCATTTTTAGTACCATTTAATAAGCACATTGATAACTTAGGAACCTAAATTCCCTTTTTGAAAGTGAGGTAGGCACTGACAAGCTTAACTCTTCTAAAAATATAAATGACTCAACACCATAATTCCCCAGTTCTCATGTACATAACTAATCTGAATCAAGCATTTTATATGTTAAAGAGCAAAATTATTGCTATCAGTAAATATTTTTCTCCTGATATTCAAGCAAATAAAGAGACCACGAATCCTTCCTACAGAATCTGTTTTTACATCCGAATCTGATGTTATTTCATCATGGAGCTGGATGAGGGTAGGTTTTTTTCCCATCTTGCAATGTGAGCAAGATCACTCCCATGGCTGTGGGCAGTTTGTAGCAGGCTTCTCAAAGATCATCAAAACTAAACCAGAAAATGCAAATGCTTTTTATGAAAATGTTTCTATTTAGAACAGGTGCAAGTATCTTAAATACTTACTTCCATAGGAAGGGAATGCCAGAAAAGGAGGAAGGTGGCAATACCTGCCACCTCTTTTGCACCTCTTGCTAGCGAAGAAAACAAAAGGCAATTTTAGTTGTTCCACTCACTGATTCCTCAGCCTCAACATGGAGCTGCTGTTGGGGACTTGCCTTTCAATTTTGCTTTTTCCTTGCAGCCAGATATATCTTAAGTGCCTAAATGTCTCCGAAGGATTTGCTACCAGATAAATATTTAAAAAAAATCAACAAAATCCCCAGACATTTTCTAACATTCAGCAATCTGCTGAGTTTTGAGGCAGATGATTATGCATTTGAGCACAGACTTTAATTTTTGTACAGTGCTTTGCACCTCTAAATACTGTAATTTAAAAAGGTCATTTCAGAGACTTCGGAATTTCCATCTGTGCCAAGCCTCTAACAACCTGTTATTCTGAAAAAATAAAATCCAAAGGACAACAACATTTAAGGATCCAGCAGATCATTAAGGATCTACTTGAAACAATAACATAAATATTTTGCCTCTCAGAGACCAATCTGGTTCTATGAATTCACATTTTGTTTCCAGACAGTGCTAGGTACCTTGTCTAACACAACTGCACACATCTAACCTGTTGATGGTCCCATATATATTGTGGTAAACTAATATCAGCAATCAGAACTGAGTGTGGAAGATAGAAACTTAGGACTTAGTGTTTGCAAACTCAACACTCAAAGCACTAAGGTACTGTGGCCTAAAAGTACACAGCAGTGGGTCATAAAAAATATAAAAAATAAATGTTACTAACAAAAAATCCTGGGAGCAAATGTGAAAAGAAAAAAAAAAGGAAAAAGAAAAAAGGTTGTCAGTAGTATATTTAATCAATGACCTGCTGTTGTATTGGAATTTAGTGATGCTTGTGCCCTTTCTGACAGTAAGCGATTGCCATGCTTGCTCTGTCTGATCAGAGCCTGTAATCTTTGCTGTTGCCATATTTCCAGCTGCTGATGAAACAGCCTGAGGAAGATTAGAAATATTTCTGAAATGCACAGCAGGATTTCGCAAAAGTGAACCAACAAAGCTTTGAAAGAATTCTGCTGCAGAACCAAAAGCAAGAGGAAACGGGTGTCAAGATAGTTTGACAACTGGGAAATGCTCAGATAGGATTAAAACGGAGGGCAAACAATTGTCTAAAAATCAAGTATGGACAAGATTCCATGCACTGATGTAGGAAATACAAATAGAATAAGTAAAATCAATAAAAGCAAATATTTGTCCTTTATTGCCTGATTCTTTGCCATAGTCTACATTAGGCGATACAGGGGTCACTTACAGTTATTTCAGTTGCAGAAAATCACTTGTTGAAAGTACACAGAAAATTTTTTCGTCTTGGAAGAAAGGCTGGAAGTCGAGGGAACAGAAATTGATGATGATTTCAAACTGACGGTTTCATGGTAAGGAAACAAATAGGAAGTCTTCTGTAGCAGCATGCTACCAGAAAATTGGGACACTCTCTCACAGGGTTTTGCTGATATTTTATTGTTGGTGACATTTCTGTGAACACTCTGGGTACAAAAGATGGAGCACTGGACTACAAAGCCTCTCATGAAAACCAATCCCAACCGATGCTGATTTCATTTAAAGGTAATAACAACACATGGAGAAACTGAGCAGAAACCCAGCATCTCCTTTGCCACACTTGGAACTTTCTTGCCAAGAATAGTGCTCTAAAATTCTTTTTTCCCTCTTTCTGATTTTGCTACCCCTGTAGAAGATGACTGCCAGCATGCAGCAATAAGTACTATTTTCTAAAAAACAAAGATAAAACAAACCTGCTTGCAACAGCAGATATCTGTAAGCAATGATGTAGGGAGTTTCCTCCAGTGCTGTATCCCTATAGATGGTTATAAAGTATTTGAAAAGGAAGCCTTAACATGTTTTACTTATTTTTATATTTACTTCAACAGAAGAAGTTGAAAATTTCAAGCCTTGTGACTCCTAATCATGAAAACCTCAATAGAACAGGGGAAGAACTTGTCCATCCTGAAAGATGTAGATCACTGGTAGGTGAACTACAAGGCAGCACCTCAGAGGGGTACTGTGCAAAGGCAGAACGCTGCCAGTGCCACCTAAACACAAAATGGATGACAAAGCACCCAGGCCGCACCTGCGACACCTTCTCTGGAGCAGCTGGTCCTCACCCAGGGATATGGAGGTGGGCTCCTGCAGCAGAGACCATCTTGCTCTTGGGTGTGTTGTTACCATGCGGTGCTGAGCAGCAGCAGCCTCACTTCACACCCAGGCTCTGGGGTTCTGTGTTGCCAACATAAATGAACAGCCACCAAAAAGCACCAAATAGTTCTGTCATTTGTCACGGCCGTTTCTAGAAACAGAACACTCTGCCCGTTTTGCTCAGCATTCACCCTCCGGAATAATTTCTCAGCCTGAGGAATGTGTGAAGTGAGAGGATTTCTGTTGGGATCAGAATCATTGACCACATCAGGCCTGAAAAGCATTCTAAAGGCAGTGTTTAGTTTTACCCTGCAAAGTGAGAGCTCTGCAGTGACAATTAATCCTAAAAGTGACCCACAGCCTGACGCCTGCCCTGTTATGAGCCATGTCATGCATCAGCCCCAACCTCAACTTGTCTGACGGACATGGTTCCTCGATTGTGTGGAAGACAGCCTCCTTCTGCAAGTAACAGAGGAGCTGACAGGAGAGGTGCCATGCTTGACCTTGTGCTCACCAACACGGAAGGGCTCATTGGAAATGTGGCGCTCCAGGGCAGCCTTGGATGCAGCAATCATGAGATGGTTGAATTTGAGATCCTTAGGACAGTGACAAGAGCGTGCAGCAAACTCACTGCCCTAGACTTCAAGAGAGCAGACTTTGGCCTCTTCAGGAACCTGCTTAGTAAGGTTCCATGGGATATAGCTCTAGAGGGCAGGGGGGCCCCAAGACTGTTGGATGATATTCAAGGATCACCTGTTACAAGCTCAGGAGTGTTGCGTCCTGAATAGAAGGAAGTGCAGCAGGAGGGCCAGGAGACCTCCTTGGATGGATAAGGAGCTGCTGAGGAAAATTTAAAGGAAAAAAGAGGCTTATAAAAGGTGGAAGCAAGGACAGGCGGCCTAGGAAGAGCACAGGGATGTTGTCTGGGAAGCTAGGGACCAGGTTAGGACAGCTAAGGCCCAGTTAGAATTAAACTTGGCTAGGGATGTTAAGGATAACAGGAAGGGATTCTATAGGTACGTAGCGAATAACAGACAGACTACGGACAACGTAGGCCCCCTATGGAAGCTATCAGAAGTAGCTACACAGGATTTGGAGAAGGCTGAGGTTCTTAATGACTTTTTCACCTCGGTCTTCGCTGGCAAAGGCTCTGACCACACCACCCAAGTCTTGGAAGGCAGATGCAGGGACTGTGAGAATGAAGACCCTAGGTCCACTGTAGGATAGGATATGGTTCGAGATCATCTTAAGAACCTGAATGTGCACAAGTCCATGGGTCCTGATGAAATCCATCCGCGGGTCCTGAAGGAGCTGGCGAATGAAGTTGCTAAGCCACTGGCCATCATATTTAAAAAATCACAGCAGTCAGGTGAAGTTCCCAACAACTGGAAAAAGGGAAATATAATCCCCATTTTCAGGAAGGGGAAAATGGATGACCCGGGGAACTACAGACCAGTCAGTCTCACCTCTGTGCCTGGCAAAATATTGGAGCAGATTCTCCTGGAAGGCATGCTAAGGCACATGAAAAACAACAAGGTGCTTGGTGACAGCCAGCATGGCTTCACTAAGGAGAAATCCTGCCTGACCAATTTGGTGGTCTTTTATGATGGGGCTACAGAACTGATGGACAGGGGAAGAGCTGTTGACTTCTGCAAAGCGTTTGGCACTGTCCCACACGACATCCTTGTCTCTAAATTGGAGAGACATCAATTTGATGGATGGACCACTTGGTGGACAAAGAACTGGCTGGATGGCTGCGCACAAAGAGTTGTGGTCAATGGCTTGATGTCCAGCTGGAGACCAGTAACGAGTGGTGTCCCTCAGGGATTGGTGTTGGGACCAGCCTTGTTCAACATCTTTGTCAGTGACATGGACAGTGGGATTGAGTGCGCCCTCAGCAAGTTTGCCGATGACACCCAGCTGTGTGGTTCGGTTGATACGCTGGAGGGAAGGAATGCCATCCAGAGGGACCTTGACACGCTTGTGAGGTGGGCTGATGCCAACCTCATGAAGTTTAACCATGCCAAGTGCAAGGTCCTACACCTGGGTCAGAGCAATCCCAGGCACAGCTGCAGGTTGGGCAGAGAAGAGATTCAGAGCAGCCCTGTGGAGAAGGACTTGGGGGTGCTGGTCGATGAGAAAATGAACATGAGCCGGCTTCAGTGTGAGCTTGCAGCCCAGAAAGCCAACTGTATCCTGGTCTGCATCAAAAGGAGTGTGACCAGGAGGTCGAAGGAGGTGATCCTGCCCCTTTATTCTGCTCTCATGAGACCTCACTTGGAGTATTGTGTGCAGTTCTGGCGTCCTCAACATAAAAAGGACATGGAACTGTTGGAACAAGTCCAGAGGAGGGCCACGAGGATGGTCAGGTGACTGGAGCACCTCCTGTATGAAGATCGGCTGAGAAAGCTGGGGCTGTTCAGCCTGGAGAAGCGAAGGCTGCGTGGAGACCTCATAGCAGCCTTCCAGTATCTGAAGGGGGTTGGGAGGGACTCTTCATTAGGGACTGTAGTGATAGGACAAGGGGTAAGGAGTTAAAACTTAACCAGGGGAAGTTTAGATTGGATATAAGGAAGAAGTTCCTTACTGTTAGGCTGATGAAGCACTGGAATGGTTTGCCCAGAGAGGCTGTGAATGCTCCATTCCTGGTGGTGTTCAAGGCCAGGTTGGACAGAGCCTTGGGTGACATGTTTTAGTGGGAGGTGACCCTGCCCATGGCAGGGGTGTTGGAACTTGATGATCTTAAGGTCCTTTCCAAGCCTAAATATTCTATGATTCTGTGATTCTATGACATGGTGCATGTCCTGCAGGCCACAGGCTGCACCTCAGCGGCGTGGCCCCACACGACTCCTGCCAGCCTGCATATGAAATGCACCAATTTTCACTGATACCTGCATGGTTCTGTCTTTCTCTGTGTGCTCTGCCATTCCCAAAGGGCCACTCACCCATATGCCTGGCCTGGCACCAGTGGGTGCCCTGCTGACCATGGCAGCCAGTGAGAAAGAGTGGCCTTCACCCCACTAGGGAGAGACATGTTAGATCCTAGCTCTGCATATCTATGCACATGGACGCTGCTTTCTGCCTCCCGTTTCTTGCCCAGGAGGAGAGGATTTTAAGCAATGCCTGCTTTACCTGCACAGCCACAAATGGAGTGGATTGCAGGCACCTGCCAAGTTTGTCTGGCAACTTCTACATCCTCCTGCTTCAACTTTGTTCACAACTGTCAGTTTTCCTTTCTTTTTTGCATTTATACAATCATAGAATCCCAGACTGGTTTGGGTTGGAAGGGACCTTAACGCTCATCCAGTTCCAACCCCCTGCCATGGGCAAGGACACCTTCCACTAGACCAGGTTGCTTCAAGCCCCGTCCAGCCTGGCCTTGAACACTGCCAGGGATGGGGCAGCCACAGCTTCTCTGGGCAACCTGTGCCAGCGCCTCAGCACCCTCACAGGGAAGAACTTCTGCCGAAGATCTCATCTCAATCTCCCCTCTGTCAGGTTAAAGCTGACATAAATAAAGGTAAAAAGCCATTTCTAAAGGGAAAGGAAAAGAATGCACTGATCTGGACATGGCAGGGGCATTGGGCTCCCATGCAACACTGAGGGCAGGTCTGCCTCATGGCGAGTGCAGGGCTGGCTCTTGATTAAAGCTGATGGATAAAGACTATCAGGTCACCCTCTCTGCCTAGCATGCCAATTGCATACTTGCCTATACCACCACAAAGAGGTTAAACAAACCCTGAAGTGGATCAAGCAGCTAAGAAAACGGAAAATTCCTAAATTTCACAGGATGGAATAAATTAAATAGCTTTTAAAAATATAGATAAGAATATGAAAGTGGCCACGTAGGTCCTTAACTGTATCTCCAGGTTACTCTTGTGCCTGACCTGAGTCCATTAACATCTAGTAATCAGAAACTTTCAGCACTTTTTCTCTCATGTCATAAATTTTAGTAGTCGTCCTTAAAGCTGCCATTTTGTTTACAATGCATATATATATATATATTTAAATATGGAGAAATAGAAGCATGATTTTATGGAGTAAGTATCTAATTGGGACTTCAGAAATAGCCCCTTCATTAGTTTCTTTAGGATGATATCAATTACCTAACAAATAACACAATAAAATAGAAATGCAAGTCACTGGAAGATTTGAGTTCTGGCACGTCTGTTTCCACTTATAAAAAAACAGGACAAATTTCCCAGAATGTTTAATGTCAGTACTTACAGTTCTCCTTTCACAAGAGCAGGAGAAAAGAATTGTCTAATGACCAAAAATGACATCTGCGAAACAAATCTGTGCTAAAAAGGATGAAAAGAACATCTAGTATAATTTATTCACAGATATGCCCTTAATAGGCTGAATTTACACCATAAAACCCCTTTTCTCCCCAGTTTGTATAATAAAGAAAAATATGTTATTGATACTGGTATTAAACCGGCTTTGTGTGGTATGTAAATCAGACTCATGCTATGTGTAGCAGATGGACATATTTCTGATATGTGCTAGGAACTGTACCAGCCATCTGACAAAGTCTTATCAGCACATTCATCCCTGCCATCTAACTTTCATTTCAGGGCATCACTAAGATCAGTAGCTGAGATTTAAAAGGTTGAGAAAGCACCAGAACACTTTTGTTACACAGCCTATCTCAGATGACCCTGGTGCTGCAGGCAGAGAGTGACAGAGTGGATTCAGTGGTAGTAGCCATCTTCCCAGCACAGCATTAGGAATTTCACTTGAGGAGACATGCAGCAGACTCACCTAAATTAACATTTTCACTGTTATTGACACTACAAGATTTATTACTCCCTGTTCAATTTAAAAAGATTCCCTGGGGAAATTGTTAAGGGTGCTTGCTTTATTAGTTGTTATTGAGTTGGAACATTTGACAGCTTGTGGAGAATGTCTGAATAACAAAATCCTTGCTAGAAAGAGATCAAGAGACCCCTGGTGACTGATACGAATGACACTGATTTGATTTTACCATGATGCATTTAGTTTCCATTGTTAGAAGAATACAGCAGATTAATTTATAGAATGAATGGCAACTATATGAGCTGGATACATAAAGGAGTCTGACTAGGACTGTGACAGAACCTGGAGCCCTATAGTGCACACAGCTCTCACTCCCCCAGTAAGCAAAGGTTACTATACAGATCTGGACTGCTGTGGGGAAGAAGCACCAGGGCTGATCCCTGCAACTTCTACGCCTGATATTCACAGAACCACTTCATTAATCCGTTAGAGGGGCTGTGAGGTGGGCAAAGAAGGAAAGACGGGGGAGGAACATTTCTACCATTTAAAGCTCTTGAACAACCGTCTTCCAGCATAAAGAATCAGTGAAACATTCTTGTGTAAGCAGGATGTTGCAACAATAGAAGCGCTCTAGCAAACACAAACACGGGGTGAATTAGAGTCACGCAGTCATGCAGGCAAAGAGGTATTCTTGGTGTTAAAATACAAAACAAGAGGGTGGCTAACAAATAACAAAACAAGGTTAAGCACTGATAAGACTGGAACTATTTCTTCTGAGGGATTAGGAGAAAAACAGGGTTAAGGAAAGTGGAGACAGGAAATACTGCGTTTAATGAATTCACCCAGACAGTGGAGCATTTATAGAACTATGCACAAAGACACTGGCTTCCTCTACTATGCCAATAAGCAGAACTTTCAGAAAAGCATGAGTACATAAAGTTTACATTATTACACCATGGGCAGCATTTGCTAATTGCTATAACCTCCAAGTCCCTCATTTTAGATTCAGGCCATAGTCAAGTCATTTTGCTGCTGTCAAAATGCCTTTCACTTTCCAAAGAAAGGGTTGGTGAATATTCCTGCTACACCAAGAAACAGGAGGCTGTAGAGGGACATAATGTACTCAGAGATGGTTGAAGTCAACTTACCTGAAGCTTAAACTAAAAGCTGAACATATTTTAAAAGGTCTTAAAATATGTCCTTAAAAAAAGGCTTCCAAAAGTCTGGGGTGCTTCAGCTACAGATGAAGCCTCTGCTGGATGGGCAGCAGCTAAACATACTCTTAGATTGAGAACTTCTCTAAGACACCTCTCTGCTGTGGCTCAAGAAATTCCCTAGCCTCATGTAGTCATTTTCTACCTCCTATCCCACAGCAAAGGTATAGTTGTGGCAAACCTACAATTCCAACTTGCAACCACTGAGAACCTGAAAAATTACCATGTGAAGGAAGCAAAGGGGTTTTGTTCAGTCTGTGAGCATTTGGGGGCATATCAGATCTGAACTGCTGAATTCTAGAGTTCATTCTAGGCTTAATAAGGATCGATCATTAACCCCACATCTGTGCTACATCCTGGGCTTTGGCAAAAGACTGTGCCAAGCAAATATTCAGATTTTACAATTTAGGGGAAGCCTGGAATCTGTTTCCCCCAGCACACCAAGGTTACTCAGCAGGAAGAGCGCTTGTCCTACTGATTTTCTACCCACTTACACTTTGCTGCTGCTGTAATTATACTTAACCCTCTCTGTGTTACATATGCTATCTCTTCATTACATATGCTATTGTAATTTTCTGCCCTGAGTTTAAGTCATTCATAATTCACTTCTGCCTAACAGAAAGCTTTATGCCTGTGGGGCTGGAACACACAGTTGGTTTTCCAATACGCCAGATGAATGCCCAAATGGGAGGTTTACAGTCAGTTTCCTTAAGCCTGACTATGTTGCCAGCAAGTCTATAGAACAAAACAGTTTTAATGGCAAGATTCCATGGGGCAGGAGATATTCACAAGCAATAGCTCTAACCAACCATTTCTGGTTATCTTAGGTGATCTTAGTTGTTAGGAAGAAATTCTTCCCTGTGAGGGTGCTGAGGCGCTGGCACAGGTTGCCCAGAGAAGCTGTGGCTGCCCCATCCCTGGCAGTGTTCAAGGCCAGGTTGGATGGGGCTTGGAGCAGCCTGGTCTAGTGAAACATGTCCCTGCCCATCTTTAGGGAGGGGGAGCTTTAAGGTTCCTTACAACCCAAACCAGTCTGGGATTCTACAGGGGGGTTGGAACTAGGTAATCTTAAGGTCCTTTCCAACCCTAGCTACTCTATGATTCTATGATTCCATGATGTGGCATTTCTCCACTGCCAGGTTAATATTCTCATTGACCTACACAAATAGCTTGTGCTAATTTTCTCTTGCTTTGGCTAGAATGAGAAAAATCCTTTTTATACAACAAAAAGAATCTCAAGAACAGAAAGCTTCTTACTAAAAGTATGAACTTCAAATGATTAACATTTGCTCTTCAAAATCAACACTGGACTCTCAGTTTGAAATGAATGTCTGTTGTTCCAGGCGTGAGACCAAAAGAGTTAGTAAATATGAATCTCTAAATGGTGGCTTAAATAGGCAGAAAAATTGTTGCCTGGTGCTCCCCAGAACAACCTTTGTGCATCTCCCTAACTAGTCTGCTTATAGAAGGATCAATTCAAGGGAGCTCCATGAGGGTCTGCACTGTGATTCCACTCCTTACACAATGCAGTATGCTTTGAAAGTCAGAGACAAGGCAGGAATACTTCCTGAAAAGCATTTAACAATGAAGGAAGGGAAGAGCACACTTATTCGCATTAAACCAAATCAAAATACCATGTTCGAGAAACCATCTACAGATGACTAAACCTAGCAAACTAGATGATCATATTGTGGTGAGCTACAGACATGAGTATCATAGCACAAGAATCCTGCAAGCAAGGAGCAGCACGTAGGATCAGCCTCACTGAAAGAATGATTGATTGCAAGCAAAGAAGAAACAAATTACGCAGGATAGCTTTCTCTGGGGACAATATTCTTTTTTTCTGCTCTTTAAGCCCCAGACAAAGCCTCTGGGAATGTAAGATGCTAATTTAAAATAAGTGAAAATTATTTCTAACTTGTCATATCAAACACTTATATAAAAACATTTCTCTTCACTGTGCAATGCCTAAACATCTTCTCAGTTATATTTGTTTTCCAGTTGATTCTCCACATCTAAGAAACACACAGCGCTATGTAAAACTGAATGCTTCTGAAAAGCTTTATCTCTTTTTCAATGACATTATAACAGTAACAAAAAATCTTGAGCTGTTAACTTTAGTGCAAATTTTGTCTGAAAATGGGCAAACTGAACATTTCAGGATTAGGTCCACAGAATGACACCATAATTAGATTCAGAGACATAAATATTTATTTGCCATGAACGGCATCATAACACTTCCAAAGGGACCATGCTGGGAACAAAGAATTACACAGGATCGGCAACAGCCCACAGTAGTCTGGTGCTGAAATACTTCATACATGCAAATATTAAATGTCAAATACTTGCAGACAAAGACGCAGAGGCACATTCACAGGTGACAGAAAATACCTGCAGTGCCCCAAGGGTAACTGCTGGACACCAGGAGACAGCTGTGACAGCACCTATCCCCTGAACCAGCAACCTCTGTTGCAGACAGCAGGAATCCAGTTTCCTAGGGAGGAAAAGGAGAAGGCCAGCCATGGAAGCAGGAAATCTCCTGTACTGTTTGTACAGCCTCATTTCTTCTTAAGGGAAAAGCATTGAAGCTCTGAGAAGAAGAAAAGATACTCTGAGCTGGCTGGGAAAAGAATGATAAATGAACCTAAGGGTAGGAGGGAATGGAAGAAAGAGGGATATCAGAATTTATATTGGGTGGAAAGGAAAAGCTGAGATGGGTCAGAAGAGCCAGGTAGCACCAGCAGGACAAGAAGAGAGAACAGAAGTGGAGAATGCAGAGGCGCTGGGAAGCTCAGTTACATGCCAGAGGAATCCTTGGTAACAAAAAAGTTTGTGAATCACTGATACAAAACACTGTGCATGATATGGCAGTAAAGCTACATGAATTATTATTCAGATTGCACATAATTTTCACTCTGCATAGAAGCATGAGACTGTAACAGGGAAAGAATTAAATAAGAGCTGTAAAGTGCGAAAGAGAGAGAGGAGAATGTGGATTTTTGAGTTAGTGTTCTTCCTTCAGAGAGGAAAACATATTGAGAAAAACAATCAAAAAAATAGAAAGTTTCCATTAGAAAAGAGTACCTTCTGAATTAATATGTTGTTTTTCTTACCTATTCCTTCTCCCAACTATATTTTCAACACCTAAACCTGTATTTTAGATTGTGTATGCCTAATGATCCCTAGCTATTGAGTACACCTTTCACATACAAGAATCAACACCCCGACAACTCTGCTGTCTAAAACTCACTCAATCTCTGTACTAGGAGATCCCTACATGTGCCTCTTGCTGCTAAAAGAAAGGCCTTACTTCTAGTCATGTCCATAGCATAGCACGCCAACTGGAAGGTGGTCTGGAAGTGAAGCTCTTAAAGGACAAGGCTGACTAAACCACATCAAGACAGTGCCTTTTGAATGAGTAAGAATGAACAAGTAAAAAAGAATTAGCAGGAGAATAGGTTAGGGGTTTGTACCTAGGAGCCATTAAATTGTGCATGAGGTAGTTCAGGTTTTAGAATAACCTGGATTGGTATGAGGCGGGAGAGATCAAAGCACAAACTTAGGTAGAAGAGAAAAACTAAGCTAAGGGCAGGTGACTTTAGCAGGAGTTAAATACAACACTATTATGGCAGTGACACTTTAGGGGATTGTGAATCCCCTAGCTTCTTGTGATTCCTGCTGGTTACGTAGTATTTTGAAATAGCAAAACAGGGCTCCAGCCAAGCCATTTGTTTGGATTTGGCTCAGATATGTCTACACCCTGCTGAACCAACTGATTTCAGTGGAAAACCGATAGTAGCTTGAAACTTATCACTGGAAATTAGTTGTTGCACAAAGCTAAGCTCACTTGGCCAAGTTCACCACAGGTGTAATAAAGCCAAGAAAAGTATCTGGCACAGTTTTCATACAGCTCACCCAGGACTCTATTTCCTGACACAGCCTTTCTCTGCCATCTAAGTAAATTCTGAGATGTACAGTGTGAAACATGGAGCAACGTTCCTGTGGTTAGTAATTTTAGCATTGAAAACTGAGATGATAGATTACCATTGGACTGTTTTGATCAAAAATAATGATGAATAGTGACAAGGGAACTGTTCTGGAAGAGCAGCTGATGGCAATGTTTATCCCATCACTGTCTCAGCCTCGGTTTTATCTGAATTAAAATCAGTGGTGAAAGGGTCAGTGTTAGGAATCCATGCAGGGAAAGTTTCCTATCCAGCTTTTCACACAGCAGGAAGTCACAGGGGTTGCACTCCATTCACCACAGAATCAAGATGGGGAACATAACTGTGTTTCAGAGTTTCTTGTGAGAGAAAAGCTATAAAAAGGATCACATCATACCATGTCCCAGCTCTAAAAACAATGAACAACACCAATCAGAGGGAGGCATGAGAAATAGGTTTCTCGAAACGTAAAAGAAGGGCTCACAAGGCAGCATGGGACACTGACTGTTTCAGGAAAGGATTGTATGAAAGCTGCTGGAGGAGGAAGCTCTCTTGGATGATTTAGCTAGATCTACCATAGTAGAAGAATATTAATAATAAATTCTCCACTGTCTGGTAACACTGCTAAAAAGATTAGTGTTGATTAAAGAAAGTGTGGCAACTGCTCTTGACTCTGACAGCATATGTAATTGTGCAGAATCAGAGACTATGATCCCCCATCTAGCAGAAGAGCATGATCTTGAGAATGAATTCAGAACAAAGATTATCAGATGTCTGGTTAAGAAGCATTGTAACAAAAGAAGAAGAAGAGATTAAAGATGAGTTTGGGGGCATTCAGATAGAAAAACAATGACAGACATTAGCACTTCTTAAGGGCCATAGTATGGAGATACTAAATGATACGGGACAGTCAGAAATGCCATTTAGCAATAGCGTGGATGCTCGTAAGTGTGAGGTAAAGAGAAATGCTCTGCCTGTTTCAGCTTTCAACTCATCATGAGTGGAAATGTGTGGGGAGGACATCAATTTCACAAACAGAGACGGAGGAATGAAGCTTAATAACTTCATTACTTTGTGAAAGTACAAAGGAAATGAAAAAAAAAGAGCCGCTGCAAGGCATGGCAAAGTCACCTCATACAGATGCGGCCTCAATGGCTAATGATTGATAAGAACAGCGATTACTGACAGTTTTAAAAAATTTCATTCTATTTTAATTCTCCGTATGTCAGACCCAGGAAAATTAAATCACATCAGAAGCCACAGACCTATTACTGAAAGGCCAATTTTTATGCAACTTTTCCTCAATAATTTTAATGGATAGATTAACTAAAGCCTACTCCATTAAATTGAGTCAGACAGGTTTCAGGAGAACACCAGGAAGAAACAGACCAAGAACTGTTGTACTCACTGATACTGCACAAGGCTTTGCTTCTGTTTCCAAAGATTGCTTGCAAATCAATGATCTTGATATTCATAGCAGTAATTTAATTCAAGACTTCTATCAAAATGCGCAGATGTGCTTTGAACTGAAAAAATGAAGCCGCACCACTTGTGTTAATTAATGCAGGGATGGATCAGGACAGCCAGTGTCACCCCTCCTGTGCGCAATCACTGTCACTCCTCCGCTGTACCCATTAGAACTGATGGGGCAGGGCACCACTATGCCTGCACATCCTGATGCTGCAACTTCTCAATCACTCACAGAAGGGCACAAAGGCAAATATTATGTTTAAGTACCAGACCACACAGGTACCACTTTCTCTCCTTTACATACAGAGGGCTATCAATGAATGTCTGTGTGTTCATCTTTAATGTTGGCTGATAGGCGTAAGGACAGTAATTTCAAGAATTTGAAAGGCATGTTACTACCAGGTATCTTAGCAAACTGACTTACCTGTAGATTAAACTGAAAGGGAAGCACCCAGAGCTACACATTGTATGCTCATTAACAGGAAAAGCAATAAATTCAACAATATGGAAAAATCTTCACAATTAATACAATAAGACCTGAGGATTTCAGAAATTATCCAGCCAGTAACTGCTTGGATAAGTAACTCCCGTGATATCTTCTTGCTTTCCATTTGAAATGAAGTGTGAAACAGCACAACTTTTACAATGAGGGAAACAAGAAATGACAAATGAAACTCTTCCTCATACATAATGCACTTGAATGGATATCCAAGATGGCATAGTTAAAAGGCACAAAGAGTTTGTCTTCTGATAAGCAAGATGATTTACAATTCATAAGAAGAACTAGATGACAGCCAAGAGCAACCACCTCAACAAAAGAGATTTAACTTTGATTAGAGATGGCAGAGCTCCTCTTACGAGTTCAGTGGTTTGACAGGAAGGAGAATTAACATTCTGAGAGGGAGCTACTAAAAAGTGTTCAAATGGTAGATTTGCTCTAAAAAAATTACACAGTTATGCACTGGACTATTTGCGTTACAGTTAACTTTCCTACCTGAAGACAGAGGTAAACACAAAAAAAAGGAATTCCGTTGTTGGTACTGGTGGGTCTCCGTGAAACCAAATGAAATTAGGTGGCACCTTGCATTTTGAGGGCTTTTATCTGTTCCCCTGCAGATGTAAATATACTTTCTATCCAATGAAGATTTTCATTTGATATTTCTTTCATTTTATTTATTGCTTCTATACATTTTCACTCTGTTCCTCATAGGCTCTGCTTTTTCCTGTTTAAAATGTGTACATAAATTATAAGGTTATATCAATTTCACCCTCCTATTCATACATCTCATCTTACTTTTAAAGCACTGATTTTCAGATACATCTTTTCTGCTTAAATTTTTCACTTTGCTTTTTTTGCCTGATCCTTCTGATTGTGTTAGCTGAGGCTGAGGGTCCCCGTGCATTTCCCACCTCATGCTGCTCCAGGATGCTCCTCGTGCCCACAGAGCTCACACAACTGATCCTTGTGTCCAGATCAGCTTCTCCTGGGATGGATGTGCAGCTGGGGCAGCTCTCACAACACTGCACAAGGGTTCCCTAAACAGGGAGATAGGCACAGCATTATTCAGACAGGATCTGGGATAGGATAAACTGGGACTAGAGACTGGAGAAAGGCTGGAAACCACATGGTCACTGTGTTTCACACAGCTGCATGGGAAAGCTGTGAAAATGAGAAGGAACTGATGTGCTGCAACAGCCAAGAGCTAACAGCTCACTTATGAGTCTTATTAGAATTAAACCCAAGACTCTGTAAAGCAGAACTGGGTTAAAGCTGATGCCATCCACTATTTAATTTACCTTTAATGAAAAAGGCTCCCTTCCAGAATATTTTTGACAGGGAATTTTTACAACGCCTTGTAGGGACAAGACAAGGAGAATGGCTTTAAGCTGACAGAGCGGAGATTGAGATGAGATTCTAGGAAGTTCTTCCCTGTGAGTGATGAAACCCTGGCCCAGAGAAGCTGTGGCTGCCCCATCCCTGGCAGTGTTCAAGGCCAGGTTGGACAGGGCTTGGAGCAACCTGGTCTAGTGGAAGGTGTCCCTGTCCACGGCAGGGGATTGGAATTGGATGAGCTTTAAGGTCCCTTTCAACTCAAACCAGTTCGGGATTCTAGGATTGATACCCTTACTGAAGGCCTTAGATTTTTCTAGAATTTTTGAGAAAGCAACTAATGTCTTGATAGTAACACTAGAGCTGCTACGACTAATAATAATCACTTTGTAATAAAATATGTAATAAAGGACATTAAAAATGTGCACATATGAGAGATGCATGTCATTAAAAGTTGTGTACAAAACCCATGGTTAACACAAATTCATTGGGATGACACAAAGTACTGTTTGTGAGTGTCTGATACGTAAGTGCAGACTTTTGTCCTCTTGTACATTTGTGGTCTCTTTACCACTCAGTTCTGCTTTATGTCTAAGTTGACCAATGCACACTGAACCAAACTGATTCTGTCAATGTTTTTGCTAGAGCTTCTGAGCTCCCCACATCACTTCAGTGCTGTGGCTTTCACACACCCGCCTCATTTACTTCCTTGCGACAATCCTCTCTGCTTAAAGAAAATAACATCACTGGATTTTCTTTATTTATCACTTCGGGATAACCAGCAGATAGAAATGAAAAGCCTAAATGAAGCATGAGGCGTCAGGCCCGGTACCGCAGCAAAAACCACTATTGCCACCAGAGGGCAATAAACCCCGAGAAACGAAATTGTCTATAAAAGGACAAGAGAGAAAACTGATTATTTCACTAGAAGCACATGGAAATTCACCAAGATGATGCAACTTCTTATCTTAACGTTGTCATTTAAGTGTCAGAACTGATGAAGTGGCCTTACTCCAACCCTACCACATTCAACACTCTTTCATGTAAGTGTACCTATAACTGCACAACCCATCAGAATTAAAACCAGATCTTCACTCAGGCTGTTTAGGAGTGGTTTGGTGATATTAGTGGAACTATATCCACAGAGACACAAGGATGGTGAATAAACAGGCCTCAAACATTGTTAGTGAATAGATTTTGCACATATTCAAGTATCCTTAAGAATGTCTCTATTATCAGGAAATAGATTAATTCCTTCTACTTCCCAAATGACATCAAAGTAGTTTTCCTTGTCATCTTTTTTTGTGGTTTGAATTATGTTTTTAAGAAGGCTTTGATGGCAGCTGTAAACCGGGCAATCCAGTTATGGGAGGGTAACTGCAAGATTACAGAACCAAAATGACTGTTTCTGCTTAAAATGGGACACAGTCTTCTGTTAAGACCACCTTAACTCCAGCAGCTCTCTGCAAACCGCTGTTGCTCATTCAGAGGGCACAAAGACAGTATGCCTGACTCGGGCTTTCCTCCTCCTTCAGCGGCACTGCTGGGACCGCACCCAGGCAGCTTCCTTGCCCTGGGGAGAGAGAAAATCGGGTAGTTGGGTTTAGTTCCGTGTCGCAAACATGTAGTAACTCTGGCCAAGAAAACAGTATATTATAAAGTTATCTGTTTGTTTAGACAGCATAGGTGTTACCCTTACATGCACCGCTTTCTGCAAGCAGCTAACTGAAAAGTGAAATAGGAAACATGCACTGAGTAACAATGAACTTTTGCACACTATGAAACTTCTGACTTCCTTTGAGAAGTGTCTGCATTCCACCGCCCTACACTGCAGCTCTTTATAACCCCCCCCCCCCATTTCATTTCATGGCAGCTTTCGAGCTATGCAGCAGCACACAGGAAGAACCAGCTGTCTTGATATACAAATCCACATGCCCATCCCATCAGTGAGTGTTACTGTATGTATTTCTTAGCAGCTGCCTGGTATTCGAGCAGCTTGGGTTTAGCTTTAGGCACTGTGTGCAGCAGGAAGGCAGAGTCAGAGGGCAAACAGCCTCTGCGTAAAATGCAGAAGAATTTAGGGAGCCCAGACTGAACCTCCAGTCAGCTGTGATCTCCCTCGGGCCTTCTCTTTAGTTAGTGGCTGCTACATTCCTTTCCTCACAGCGGCAGACTTCCCAGGAGTGCACACAGTACATCCCACCGTTCCTGTCTCCTGCCCCTCTCTCACTTCCTCCTAACAGCCAGCCCAGCCTGCAGGCTGCTAGGACAGCCTTACAGCGCAGAGGCTGTACCTGCTTCACTCATGGGAATTTGCTGTGATATCCCACACCCCCAACATCTGCTGAAACTTTAACTGATGTTATTACCTGGGGTACAGAAACTGTGCTCCCTTTCTCGTTCATTTCAAAAACCTAAAAAGCCTGTGATAACCAAATGGCAATTTTGGGTATCATAATGATGGACTTGGGCACTCGACTTCCATCCAAGTCCCTCTTTACCTTTCTAAGCCTTTTCGATACCTGGCCCTACTGGTCTCTAAAATATTTCTTTCCAAATGGTATTGATATTCTAAAGGAGTAATTCAAAGACAGGGAAAGAAATACAGTGACAAGACAAGGCTTTAAACTGACAGACGGGAGATTCAGAATAGAAAGTAGGAAGAAATTCTCCCCTGTGAGGGTGCTGAGGCACTGGCACAGGTTGCCCAGAGAAGCTGTGGTTGCCCCATCCATGGCAGTGTTCAAGGCCAGGTTGGACAGGGCTTGGAGCAACCTGGTCTAGTGGAAGGTGTCCCTGCCCGTAGCAGGGGGTTGGGACTGGATGAACTTTTAAGGTCCCTTCCAACCCATTCTAGGATTCTATTCTAAACAGGTTAGCTCTCAATAGCCTTTAATCAGATGACAAAAGCACACTCCTGGAGATGTGGGAAGCAGCAACAGGCATTTCTGGGACTCAGCCCACGTGTGGTGAAGTCTCACAGCAAAGTGACTATGCATGGGGTTGTGCAGCCATCAGAAGAGAAAGAGCAGGCTGAAGAGGCTGGGCAGGGGATATACCACTTCCCTTTTACTCCTGCAACTGTTTCAGACTCCTGTTTTGTTACTTCTAACTTTGCACTCACAGTCTGATGCGAAAACTTACTGAAATTCTGCATATAGATATATATATGTATAAAACTTTTTCAAACAGAAGGAGTGTACACAGTATACATATCCTCAATAGCAGAAAGCTGCTGCAGCTGCTAAGACTGTGGCATGGACATATAATGTGCACAGCATAGGGAATCCAGAAAGCATACTTACAGGTAGGTCCCCAAGTGGTAAATGAAAAAGCTGTATATATTAGATTCCTTCCCAGGAAGGGAATTTTTCAGAGCACCTAACTGATAGACACAAAAGCTTCATTTTCCACATGATTTAGGACTCAGGGTCATATTTTCAAAGATGCTTCAGTGCCAAAAGGTTTAGGCAGTGCTCTCTACCAGGACTTTAAAAAACTGGGAGCTCAGGTTGTAAGTTGTGAGTTGTTTTGAACAGGTCTTGGAGTACATGCCTGAGGCAGTGATGGACACAGAGCTGTCTTTGAAATCTGACCCTCCAATCCCACCAATTTTCTGCATTTAAATCATTATTTTTTAAAATATGAAGGCTTGTAAAGCAGTTCCATGCTATTGAAAAAGCCTGTCAATGGAAAGCAAGACTTTATAAGGGCTACAAACTACCTACTCTCCTTTAGCACAAAAGATTACACTTCGCTACTGAACATCTTAAGTGCAATTAGTCACTGCTAGTCAGTTTTGGTGATGGGCAACCTACACCCACAGCCCTTTAGGTATTTTTATTTTTCAGTTTATGTACACACCATATTAGAAACAGTGTGTGAACTCCAGACCACTAAAAGCAGAACTACTATGGCATACCTAGTTATGGTCTTGTATTTCAGGAATAAAATGGTCCTGCCGTGGTGTGGTTCCCCATTTTCTCCTTTGTTTTGGCAGGACCTGTTCCTTGTAGTGATTCATGGATCTGAAAGCACAGAAGAAAGAAAAGATCAGTCAGTTTAACAGGCTGACCTGAGTCATTGTAACACCTTATGATCTATCAGCAGTGAAAATGCAAGGTGGGAGGAAGAAATATCTGTGCCTTTTGAAGGAAGTGTGGTCCTGGATGGCTTAGACATACCGTGAAACCACCGAGTCACACAATAATTGCTTAAACACTTGGATACACAAGAAACCTCAATGTTGGGTACAGTGTGGCTCCCCTGTGCCCCTGCCAGGGGCACCAGACCTTCCATAGATAGCTCCTTCTGGGAGAGCGAACTTCTGTCCCCTCCCTAACACAGGCCACCATGTCATTTACACAACTGCAGTGCCTCAGCAAACCACGAGCCTGTCCAATTACAGATACACCAAATCATCCCTGGCATGCTGAACGTGGCACTTACACAGCTCTAGGTATGCTTGGCTTTACCATTGCACATGCTGGGTGGAGCTGGGCAGAGCATGTAATTAGGAGGAAAAACCCATGGATGGCCACTGCAATTCTTGCTGTTTCTAACTCTGGTTGAATACTGGCTTTAATTGCATCTTCTATGGGCATAAAAGCATTTATCCGAGATATATAATGCTGTGAGGAAATTAAAGGCTGAGAAAATACAACTTTCAAACTGAACCTTGTGACCTGGTGTGTTTTATGCGGTCACGAGCTGTTTAAAGGCGTCCTTTGGAGTGCTGAGCCTGTCCTGCACCGTAAGACGAAAAACCAAACTAAACATTTCAGACTTTGGAAAGCAACCAGACACATTTTTAGGTCTTGCTTCTGACCAAAAATACACTTCTCAAAGCAGTAATGCCACATACTACAAATAAAGGCCTAATAGTGTACGTAGACTTGAACATGAGCCCAGCACTGTAACTGACTCACTTTACTTGATTAACTTTGTGATTAAGAAATCCTGCCATGAAAACAACTTACACTACAGTTGCGTAAGTAATAACGCCCCCCCATCAGTCTGGTGCATAAAACACTCAGGCTGTAAAAGCTGAATATGAAAAAAGTTAGGCTGAAAGAAGGCCTGAGATGATATTAATGAAAAAAAAATAAATAAGTGTGAAATACACATACTGAACAGTCCGTAGGAAACTACTGCAAATTACTGAAGGAAGTGATGAGGAGATGAGGCTGTCTGGGACAGGGAAATGGCACCAGCTCTGGGAAAAGGGACAGGGCCTGGGACAGGAGCCTTGCACCCTACCAGCACTGTCAGGCTCTGGTCCTGGGAGATACTCCCTGCTTCAGAGATCCTGAGCAAGCCTAGATTAGATAAGGCCAGTGTGAGAGAGCAAGACAGTGTTTCTCTCCTCTCTTAATTTAGCATCTGGAATGAAAGAGTTATGTTTCTTCTGCCACCTTTCCATTCCTCATTTTCGCCTTCGTCAGGCTTTATTCTCATTTCTGTCTCTCTCCTGACTACTACTTAAAAAGAACCCAGTATCATTAGCCAAAACAGTGGTTTTGCTCGCTCTGAATCTATAACCAAGACAGCATCATCCTTTATTGTCTGACACCAGCTTCAATTAGGCCTGAAGGCAGGAGAACTGTTTGCTGTCCTTACCATCCCTGCAGGATCTAAATTAAGAACAAATTTATTGTTAGTAAAGCAAGATCAGAGACTGTGCTGCTTCAGATCACCTTCCCTGTGAGAGTGGTGAGGCCCTGGCACAGGTTGCCCAGAGAAGCTGTGGCTGCCCCATTCCTGGCAGTGCTCAAGGCCAGGTTGGATGGGGCTTGGAGCAATCTGGTCTAGTGGAAGGTGTCCCTGTCCATGGTAGGAGGTTGGAACTGGATAATCCTAAGGTCCCTTCCAACCAAAACCACTCTCTGGGTCTTAAGTGTAAGCATATTTCTCCAGAGCAGCTGACTACCTTAGTCCCATACCTGCAGTGTTCATATTGCAGTAACCCACCAAAGGCTTCTGAATGTATTTCTGTGTTCTGAATACACCCATGTGTAAATCTGGATCACTTGTTTCACCCCACATCAAGGCAGAACGTGTACACGCTCTTGCACACTGCAGACTGCGTTCAGCCTCTCTCTTTAGGCCCTGTTCTCATCACTGGTTTCCGCTTTAAACCTACGTGGTGCTTAAGAAATGAGAAGAGAAATTGTCTTTGGTACCATTAGTACCGCTGTAATCTGGAATTTTCAATAGATCCTATAGATCAAAGGTTGCAGGATTTACTACTAATCTTTAAATTTTCACTGGTAAGGTAATCTGTTACAGGTTGTAAATTAAGAACGGACCAAGATTTCCTGTTGCTTGTGTTAAAAGACTTCATTCTAGGCTGCTCCTTCAAATCTGACTTCTTTCCCAGTTCATATGGATCACTCATTTCCACCTAACAGTATAACATAAGCACCCCAAGCTGACAGGTGTCCCTGCCCATGGCATGGGGTTGGCACTGGTTGAGCTTTAAGGTCCCTTCCAACACAAACTGTTCTATGACTATTATTCTCCCCTCCATCCCATTACGCTGGAAGTGATCTTCATGACTTAGCTGCCGATCAGTCTTAAACAACAATTCTACCCCCTCCGTACCTCCCCCAGTGGGAATATTCATTCATGCCACATCCCCTTGTCTCTCAGGAAAGATCAACTATGAGAATCCCCTTTTCAGCAGGACACTGGAATTGAGTAAATTAGAACACAGGTACCTTGGGCACGGAAAATTTCCCGCCCTAGGGAAACGAGTTGATCCCTCGGGTGCGGCCCCTACCCGCGGCGACCGACAGGCGGAAACCGCGCCCGAGAGCGTCAGCGCCCCAGTCCCCCCTCCCCGGTGCCCGCTCCGCCCCTGCGGGAGCTGCGCATGTGCGGGGCGGCCGCGGCCCCTGACTCACGCTGGGCTGTGTCCCACCCATTCGCGATTGTTGCCTGCGGAGGGTGAAGTACGGTACTATGGAGCGGCTGGGGAAGAACCGGTCCGAGACCCTCATCGAGATGGCTCTGACTGCCGACGGTAGGACCTGATGGGTCTGGGGTAAGGGGGCAGCTGCTTTGTTTCGCCTCCCCCCTTGAGGAGTCTGCTTCGGTCGGGACCGGATTCCGTGGGAGCGGCGTGGGTGGGAGGCGGCGGGTGCGAGCATGGGCCTGGTGATAGGAGTGGATCTGGGGGTCCCGTTTCATGCTGGGGCTCTGCAGGCAGTTGAGGTGGGGTTGTTCCCGGCTGGCTCTTCCCGACTGTGTCTAATCCTCCGGTTTTCACTGGAAAGAGAAATAACAAACCAGGCCACGTTTGCATGAGCCTGAGCACAGCTGGGTTAGGGCTTTATAAACCAGATTTATATTAAATTAATAATTAAACCTTAAAAAGACGCGGTGCTTGCATCAGCACCTGTTAAGAACTGAAAACCAGAGGTAGACCTTGATTGTGATTTTAAACCTGCTTCAGATGCAGAGCCTTCCAGCAAACTTGCAGCCTTTCACAAAGGCCCGGCTGGGTTTAGGCTGAGAGGAACTGCTGGGTCGCTGGAGCTGAGGTTCCCATTGCCGGGAGTTTTGGAGCACTCTGCTTCGAAGGTGGAAGCAGCCTCTTTCACACCTTGCTCCATCTGGGATGTTCCGTGGGTACCCATGAGGTCTCTGTACCAGTTTCAGTGCAGCCGGTGGGTTTGTGTTTGGGCCTTGCTCTTCTGCAGCAACCAGGTTACAGTTTCCAGTTCGTGTCAGAATATAATGGGATTACTTGTAATAATTGTGGTAATATTAAGGTTTCAGAAAAATGACACGCTGCAGGTGCCCTTGTGTGTTTATCAGCATCTCACTGGGCAGCCCTGAATCAGCAGACACATGTAAGCTACTATGTTGATATTGTAATAAAATCCCAAACTGGTTTGGGTTGGAAGGGATGTTAATGCTCACCCAGTTCCAACCCCCTGCCACAGGCAGGGTCACCTTCCACTAGACCAGGTTGCTCCACGCCCCATCCAACCTGGCCTTGAACACTGCCAGGGATGGGGCAGCCACAGCTTCTCTGTGCAACCTGTGCCAGCGCCTCAGCACCCTCACAAGGAAGAACTGCCTAAGAGCTCATCTCAGTTTGACCTCTGTCAGGAAAGCCATTCCCTCTTATTCTGACCCTACAGGCCCTCTCCAGGTTTCTTGTAGCCCCTTCAGATACTGGAAGCTGCTCTGAGGTGTCCCCGGAGCCTTCTCTTCTCCAGGCTTTTTTGAGAAACATTCTATAGATATTTTAAAATGGAAGAAAATGCTGATCTAGGAAAAAGTTATTTTTGGAATTCATTCTTTGCCACCAGTTGTGAAAATGAAGATCTTGAAGCAGGAAAGAACCACTAAGCTTCTAGGTTGCCTACTCAGGTTGTATGTTTTTCCCTCAAAGCTTGACTACATGGTCTCTTTCAAAAAAAACTAATAATGCCATTTTAAACACCTTGAGCACTAGTGCAGAACCATGATCTTCAAAATATCTGGAGGTCTTGTTTCAGAGATGTATGACAGCACATAACGACTATGAGAATGCCGGAAAGGAGAGGGGTCTGCCTGACTGTGGTGAGGCACCAAGTGCCAGATGGGCACTTAGCTTCTCTGAGAGCCTGGTGGAGCTAGAGTGTGCTCCGGAGTGGAGAACAGATGAGTGTTACAACCTCTTGACAGCAGAATGTTTCCAGCCTTGTGGGAATTCCTGAGTCATTGCTCGTCCCACTGCCTGCGAGCAGGGAAGAGTTCTTAGGAGCTGCTCTGGCTGTGGTTGTGCTTCTGGAGCAGGTTGAGGCTAAAAGATATTTATAAAATACTCAATAAGCATTTAGAGAATGAGGTTAGAAGGCAGGTTTGTAAACATAATTCCACAGGTGTCAGTTTTCCCATCAGTGTCTGGTGGGGGTTTTATATTCATCAGCACTGAATACAAGGAGATTTGTGGGATTTCTGTGCACAAGGGTGATTCAAAGAGTTTGCCATTCAGGAGCACAGAACTGTCCATACAAAATCTTGCACTAGTTCAGTTTTTAATTTAATTAGCCACTTTTCTAAAATAGAAACAACCTGAATATGGGATTATGTGAATAGACTTTTTAAAGTTTATGTTAATTTGTCGTCCAAAAATCTCCCAAGGTTAAAAGCACCATAAAATCTTCCTTAAATTTGGTTTGAAAACAGTTAACACTATGCATATATTGCCACTGGGACTTCAATACAGAATCTGCTCTGTGCTTTTAAGGAAAAGCCTTTTTGTAAGTAGCCTCTTAAGGAGGCTTCAAGCTTTAGATGCCTGATGTGCACGAGCACGATCTGTATGAGTCAATAGGAGCAAGAAGGAAAAACATCTGCTGCTTGTTTTCCTGAAGGATGTGTTTGTAGTTGGATACTATGCACGTATTTAATGCTGGTTTCCTGCCGCATTTCAGTAAACTTGAGTGCTGAGGAGCTGGTTGTGGGGATGAAAAACTATTTAACCAGCAGCACAAAGTATCACAGTATCACAGTATGTTAGAGATTGGAAGGGACCTCAAAAGATTATCTAGTCCAATCCCCCTGCCGGAGCAGGAACACCTAGATAAGGTTACACAGGAACGTGTCCAGGCGGGTTTTGAATGTGTCCAAAGAAGGAGATTCCACAACCCCCCTGGGCAGCCTGTTCCAGTGTTCCGTCACCCTCACTGAGAAGAAGTTTCTTCTCAGGTTTAAGTGGAACCTCTTGTGCTCCAATTTGTACCCATTACCCCTTGTCCTATCATTGTTTGCCACTGAGAAGAGCCTGGCTCCATCCTCGTGACACTCCCCCTTTATATATTTATATACACTAATAAGGTCACCCCTCAATCTCCTCTTCTCCAAACTATAGAGACCCAGCTCCCTCAGTCTTTCCTCATAAGGGAGATGCTCCACTCCCTTAATCATCTTAGTTGCCCTGCGCTGGACTCTCTCCAGCAGGTCCCTGTCCTTCTTAAACTGAGGGGCCCAGAACTGGACACAGTATTCCAGATGGCTGTGCTAAGAGACTGTGTGCCAAAACTCCTACCTGGAAGGAAGCTTTCTGGCTTCCTGGTGGATTACACTCATGTGAGGTAGTAACTTCCGTTTTCATGCACATGATTTTGCTTTCTGTTGGGATGTGTGTGCCATTTACCTCAAATTGTAAACCCAGAGAAAACTGAACTTGCAAAACTGGGTTGTAACTATCAGAGGAAGACCACTACACTATGTTGTTAGGAGTGTTTATTTGTCTACACTGTGTTTTGCCAGCATGAAATGTTAATGCTGCAGTAACTGTGTTGTGGGATATATCCCAAGACTGTGGATCTTCTGGAAACTCCTCATTGGCTTTCTGCTATGATTTGAAATATGCTGCCATTACACATGTGGTTCCTCTTCCAAAACTTCCAGGAGGCTGATTTGAACTCAGAATGCTCTTAAGACTGATCTGAATTCAAATGCTTCCTTAGGTTGTCTGTCATCTTGCTTATGTTCCTCTAAGAAAGGTAGCAAAGCATAGGGAAAAACTGCTGGTGTGACTGGAAAATGGCATTTGTGACACTGTTTTGGCTTCTCATAATGCCTCAGCATCCAGGACCAAATACTGCTGTCATTTTATAGAATGATACTTCACTTATTTAATCAGAATTATTAGGATTCATACTAGCAACACAAAATATAGGCCTCTGTGCAAAACGACATCTGTCTCTAATTACTGCAGTGCTGTATGTAGTAATTTCTGGTCTATTTGTGGAAATGCTGAGTGGGATATCGTGTTCCCACCGGGCTAAACCAGAGCATTTGTAACGTGAAAGCTGTTTGAGAGATTATTCCCAGGTAATGAAGGAAAAGCTTGGAGAAATTTAGACATAGTTCAGAATATAAAAGGCGGGGGAGAAAATACTCCCTTGCACTAACCGATGTGTAGTTCCTGTGTGGAATTTCTTTGCTGGCTGCAATGTGTCACTGCGGGGGCACAGTGTAAATACAGGTTGGTTATTGGAAGGTAAACCGCCTTTTAATGGAAAACTTCAACTTGTAGGAAAGCCTGCTTTCGGGAATTCATTCCAACGGTGTCATATTATAGCTGTGATGCTTTTAATTGGAAAATGGAAATATCAAGCCCACTCCACTGCAGCTGTGAAATACGGATTTTTACACAGAAATTGTGTCAGTTTAAAAAAAAAAAAAGAAAAAGAAACCACCCTTGGACTGGTGACTGCACTTGGATCTGAGTAAAATTAAAACCTGTGTGTCCTGAGTTCAGCAGTAGCAGTCATTTTTTCTCCTTCTTAGTAGCTGGCGCAGCGCTGTGTTTTTGACTTTCGGCTGGGAACACCACTGATAACACCGATGTTTTTAGTCACTTCTCAGATGTTTAGTGTGACCAAGGACTTTATGAGCCTCATGCTCTGCCAGGGAGGAGGGAAAGCCAGGAGGAAGCAGAGAGAGGACACCTGACACAAACTAACCAAAGAGGTATTCCATATCACAGCACGTTATGCCCAGGATATAACTGAGAGTTACCCAGAAGGGCTTGTTCTCTGTGGGGCTGGACTAGGGATTGGTCGGTGCTCGGTCGGGGGGGGGCGAGTTATCGGTCAGCGGATGGTGAGGTGTTGTATTCTCTTCCCTTGTTATTTCCTTTATCATTATTATTATTGGTGGTAGCAGTAGTGATTTGTGTTACACCTTAGTTACTGAACTGTTCTTATCTCAACTCGTGGGGAGTTGCATTCTTTTCGATTCTTCTCTCCATCCCTCTGGGAGTAGGGGGGAGGGAAAGAAGGGGGGGAGTGAGAGAGAGACTGTGTGGTTGATAAGCCAGAGTTTAAATCATGACACTCTGGAAGTGTAACTATAGCTGGAAATTTTCCAGTATTTGCTGCTGGTGAAGGAATTGTGAGAGGTCTAGTGAGAGGTGTCCCTCCCTGTGGCAGGGGGCTGGAACTGGATGGGCTTTAAGATCTCTTTCAACTCAAACCAGTCTGGGATTCTATGGCAATTCTAATTCAGAAGGTGTAGGTAGTGCAAAAATATGATGAGAGTTGCTGTGTCAGATGTAAGTAGCAAGGTAATAATGCAGTGAACTCTTCCACTACGTAATTGTTAATCTGGGAGTTGAACTGAGCAGCAGTGTATTTGCCAAGTTGTGCCTCTTGATCCCACAGTAATTTTACTTGGTGCTGGCTTTTCACGTACCCATGTGTACAAATGCATGAAGGGGAAGTGAGATACTTGTGTCGTACTGCTAGGGGTAGTTCTTAACAATTATAACATAATTATGGAAGGATTTTGAGGTGTTGGCTAGCTGCAGAAAGCTGAATAATTTATGAGGATTTATTTACAGATTACATCTTGTCTGTGAGAGTTGATTCTGGTTTGGAACATGATTGCTTGGATTATACTATAGAGATGCATGTTTTTCTTTGGAGGGCCTCCTGTGAGAACCTACAGATGTATAAAGCTCTGGTGCTCATTGTTTTAGTTTTCTGCGTACCAAGAAAAGGTTTGTTAGCAGGAGAGTTGGCGCTGCTGATAAAATGTGCAGAATAAGGCAGGACACCTGAACCAGTGCTGGAAACTTGTCTTGTGCAACGGTGCTGACATGCATTGTAAGTACTGATTACCTTTCTTAATGCAACATAATGAAATTCTGAACTTACCTATCTGGGTAGGCTTTAAAGGGGTGCAGCCCAGAAAGCCAGCTGAGTGCTGGGCTGCACCAAAAGTAGTGTGTCCAACAGGTCCCCTTCCACTCTGCTGTTGAGATGCCCCTGCAGTCCTGCATCCAGCTCTGGGGCAACAGCACAAGAGGGATGTTGAGGTGTTGGAACAAGTCCAGAGGAGGCTGTGGAGATTGCTGCGAGGGCTGGAGCAGCTCTGCTGTTGGAGCCAGGCTGAGAGAGCTGGGCTGGTTCAGCCTGGAGAAGGCTCCAGGGAGACCTTAGAGCAGATTCCAGTGCCAAAAGGGGGGCTACAAGAAACCTGGAGAGGGGTTTTGGACAAGGGCCTGTAGGGACAGGACAAGGGGGAATGGCTTTAACCTGGCAGAGGGGAGATTGAGATGAGATCTTGGGCAGAAGTTTTCCCCTATGAGGGTGCTGAGGTGCTGGCACAGGCTGCCCAGAGAAGCTGTGGCTGCACCATCCCCTGGCAAAACCACTCTCTGGGTCTTAAGTGTAAGCATATTTCTCCAGAGCAGCTGACTGAATACCTTAGTCCCATACCTGCAGTGTTCATATTGCAGTAACCCACCAAAGGCTTCTGAATGTATTTCTGTGTTCTGAATACATCCATGTATAAATCTGGATCACTTGTTTCACCCCACATCAAGGCAGAACGTGTGCACGCTCTTGCACACTGCAGACTGCGTTCAGCCTCTCTCTTTAGGCCCTGTTCTCATCACTGGTTTCCGCTTTAGACCTATGTGGTGCTTAAGAAATGAGAAGAGAAATTATCTTTGGTCCTGTTAGCACAGCTGTAATCTGGAATTTTCAATAGATCCTATAGATCAAAGGTTGCAGGATTTACTACTAATCTTTAAATTTTCACTGGTAAGGTAGTCTGTTACAGGTTGGGCCACCCAGAATAAATTAAGAACGGACCAAGATTTCCTGTTGCTTGTGTTAAAAGACTTAATTCTAGGCTGCTGCTTCAAATCTGACTTTTTTCCTAGTTCAGTCGTTGCCACTTAACAGTACAAGCACCTCATTATTTCATCTTGTTGGTTTGTCTGGGTCTTTTGGTACAGTTGGAGCTGTACTCCTCTGGCTCTCAGTGAGGACCAGTAGAGGCAGTGAAGTTGCCCATGCTGTTTTTTAGGAAATTAGTATATCTTTGTGTAAAGTGCCGCCTTATAACTGGAAATCCCAAGTGTTCCACTTCCTTAGCAGGCTCCCAAGGGTAAATGTGAAATCTGAGGCCTTTGGCAAGAGAGCAGTGCCTCAGCGAGCCGTGTGGGTACATCGTGATGCAGATGGCTGGCATTTCATTTTCTGCACGAGCCCTAAATTAGAAAGGGCTCCATAGTTTGTTATTCAGAAGGGTTTTCTTTAACTATCAGGTAGGAGATCAGAGAGCTATGTCTGCACAATTTATATGGGCTAGAAATAAACTATGCTGACAAGTAAGGACTAGCAGACGTGGCTTTGAGGCCGTTGGCCCTTGTGTACTTCAGTCCCGTTGATGGACTGGTGCTTACAGAAAATATTATGGGTCATAGAAGCCGTGGTCTGTGGCCTTGCTTGTTTTCTTGGTTGATAAAAACTGTTTCTCTCTGAGGTCAGTATATGAATCCCAGCATTCTTTCATCATCTTAAAGCACTTTGGACAGAAAATGTTAATTCTTGCCAAGACCAGTTCAGAAGAAAAAATATTTAAAATGGGATTAATTTGTAAAAAGCCTTTTTATACTCATATTTTTTTCATTTAATAAGAGAAGGTAAAAGACTTGATGAATACACTAGCAAAATTCCAGGTGATATATTTCATTGGAAGCTTGACCAAAATAGGGTTGAACTAGGCAGAATGTGAGGACCAGAAGGAAGAAAAAGTTGCATCTGACATTGTCTGTCAGAAATGAAATGTCCGAGTAGCATGAAGCAAAGGAACACTGCCACAGGACAGTACATTTAAGGTGTGGGGTTTTGTTATGTATCGCTTTTCACTTTCTTTATAAAAGTGCAAGTTATATGTGTTCCTAATTTATACTAACCTCTTCCCACAGGTTTTTCACTGTCTCCTCATCATTAGTTCCTTGTTCATGTTTTGGTTTTCTCTTACAGTGTATATAGCAGATCTCTCATAGCAGAATGGACATGTAACGTGTCCATAGAATGGGCCCTTCACTGCTTTGGAAAACTTTTATACTGCAAATACTGAAAGAAATCAGAGATTGTGTTCTTTTGGGGTTACACCAGTGATGTCAGTGGAAGTTAGAACGATGCCTTTAGATTTTAAGTGTATCTTTGGCAACACTAGGAAAGCTAATCTGTACCTAACGCTTCTTGAAGTGCTCAGAATTCCTTTTGAGTTGTGATCGGAAACAATTCCATGGTTCCCCTTTGTCGATCTTTTCCTGAAGATGTAAGAGCACCTGTCAAAGCTCTTGCCTGAGCTGGGAGTCTGCCTCTGCAGTCAGATGGTGCTGATGAAACCTGTCCCTGCACATATAAATAGTCTGAGTACAAACAAGCCCAGCCGTTTGCTTCATGACTTTGGCAGTCTGGTATTCCACCACCCTGCTCTGATGAGGTTTATTTGCCATCCTGTTCCTCCCTGTTTATGTGCATCTGAATGCTACACAATGTAAAAATACCTGACTATCCCACTCTCACTGGTCTGGGCTTTCTTTTTGATTGCATCTGAACCTATTTATCAGTTTACCTATGTTATTCTGCAAAATTGTGATAGCTGGAAGGTGTAAGTGTTAACTTGAGTGCTCACAGCATGCTTTAGGTCTTGTCTGTACTGGTGTATACAATATGCTAACGGTTATTGCCTTAACCACATTAAAATGCCATTGAGATTATTTTTTACAACACTGTGCTTGTGGGGTTTTGCTAAAAACATTTACATGACTTTTTTTTGTTTGTTTTGGTTTTCTTCTTTTTTTCCTTTTTTTTTTTTTTTTTTAATCCCAGTGCCTTTTAATCAGAAGGGAGATTTTTCAGTTCTTTAGAAGGCAGCTGAGGGTAAACCTCAAGTTCTGATTTAAAATAGCTATTTAGTTTACTAGAGATGAGAACTGAGAACTTCATGTCTTTTCCAAATGCTAAGTGACATTTTCTTATGATTAGGAACAGGTTTCTCCTCCACTGATTTATGCCTATATTAAGTAATGGGGTTTTTTTCCTTTGACTTCTTATGTGTTGATAACTAACTGTTAATTGGAATCACTTGTTTAACAATGAAGCACATGCTGAAAATTAGTATGTCCATGAAGCAGCCTATAGTTGAATTCAATGTGTTTTCTTTAAAGGGAATCATAAAGTTCTTTTTAAATGTTACCAGTGAGTTTTGTTTGATTTACTGAGAATTTAATGTTTTCACTGTTAAGAAATAGTTTAAAATTTTTAGGAGCAGTTCTGACCATGCATAAATCACCACTTCAGACGTAATCCTGGGACTGAATCTTTGTCTCAGCAGTGCAGTTATTACCCTTCAGAGTAATAGGTGAAGTAATAACACTTACTTCACTTGCTCAGGAGCCAGCATACTAGGTGGGTCCTCAGTTCCCCATGGCAACTCCATCATCCAGCCCTGGGAGGGCATGGTCAATATACACATAAATTTAGTTAATAAGTCATTTTAAAGCTCTGTTTTTCCTAGATATGGAAGCACTTAACAATAGCCGTTCTGAAGCTGACTTGGAATGAGTGACCTTCCTCCAGAAAGGTCTTTGTTCAGTGGGCATTTTTGTTAGTGCGTCAGTGCTGAATCAGACTTGTTAGCAAAGATGGAAATGAGGCAGAGTAGATCCTGGTACAGCAGTAATCCCATGGTGGTATCTTGGGGAGCAAAGGTTGTACATAGCAGATTTAGTGATGCATAGTCATGTTTTCCATTGATTTCTCTTTTGGGTCAGCCAGGCCAGGGTATTGAATAATGGCTTCAAGGCATCTAGGACTAAAATTTTCTTGCTTTGTCTGGTAAGGATGATTAGGAATTTTATTTGTAGCACAAAGTAGCTACCTCCCAACACCTACAGTGCAAGTTTCAATGGGTTGGTTTGGGGGGGGGGGTTGGTTTTTGTGTGGGTTTTTTTTTTTTCTTGGTTGGTTTTGGCATTGTTTCTTTTTCTGTTCATTTTAATTTTTACCTGGACTGTTAATTTTGCTCTGTGTATGTGTATCTATTATGTGTATAAACTGATACACCAAAGGTGTCAGGCATATAAGAACAGTATGACAGGTAGGAAAGCTCTTTCTACATGCTTGGTTTTGTTGACTTTGGTGTTACTGTGCCTAAGAAAATTGTGGAAACAAGTAGAAGCAGTATTGTGGCAACAATACTGAAAGTAGTAGCAGGACCAATAGTAATATTGCCTTACTTCTGCTAAACAATAAGCAGTTTATCAACACCTGTCTGAGAGTCCTGGCTCTAACTTTCCCTTTGGAATAGCACTGTCATAGAATTTAAATGTGCAAGTGCAGATGATTTTCTAGTTTTAGTAGAAAAATTAAAATTTTGATCCCTAAAAATATCTGTCCAGTTGTGACCTGGCTTTGTAAGCACCTAATATGGTAACATTTTTACTGGTAGAAACACATCTACCAAGGTGCACTGTACTTGGTGCAGACAAATCAGGATGATAGAAGTTCAAATGAAGGAAAACTGAAATGCCTTCTCATGCGCTTGACGAGCCTTTTTCTTCCCACCTGGCTGCAGACCCCGGCTTACTGATGATGCTGAAGTGGCAAAGATCAGTCTCTGCCAGGAAAGTTACTGGTTAGGTGCAATTAAAGATGCACCTCGTGTATTGACCTCACCGAGTGTCAGCCCCAGTATTAGAGTCCCCATCTCTCCCTACTGGAGATGGCAGGGGTGTGGTGAGTTTCTGTGATGCTGAGGGCATCTGCTCTGTAAAGGACCAGGATCCTTGCCTGGCTTCAGTATGTTGTTGATTACATCTCACATCTTTAAGGCCAGGCTGGACAGGGCTTGGAAAGGAAGTGGAAGGGACATAGTAGAAGGTGTCCCTGCTTATGGCAGGGTGTCTCTTCCAACACTAAGCGTTCCATGATTCTATGCCTGAGCATTCCTGGCTGTGCCTGTGGTGGTGGTTAAAAAGCTGAGTAGTTTTTCATGGGTCTTCAAGGACGAGTAGCACAGTTCATATGGTTGAAGTCCCTTCTGCCCAAGCAGGACAGACCTCTCTGTGCTGTTTTAGAAGAACAGAACCTGGCCTGTGGTGTCCTTCAGAGTGTGCTTTCCTTCCATAAAGTGTACTCATAATTAAGTCAAATGAGCAGTCCTGTGGTTGGCCCCGTATCCTGGCCCTTCTTTTTGCCTAGTTGAGGCATAAGTATTGTGACCAGGACATGGCTTATGATGGGTTGGAGTTCCCAGAGAATGTGCAGCTCAGTTTTGGTGCAGAGGGGTACATCACTAGTCCTGGATACCTCACTTGTTCTGTGGCATCATCAACTCATGCCACTTACCTTGCCCCAGCAATCAGTTAAATAGGGAGACCTTGATTTACAAGGTCACAGTGCCTTTTTTGCGGCAGCACTATGTACATCGCTGGTATTTGATGAGATTGTAGAAATGAAATGGTCAAAATAATCAGGATTTATTTTGTGCTGCGTGTTTTCTTGCAGGTGTCTTGAGTTGTAAAGTCTGGATAGCCATTGTAGTTATCGAAGAGAAGTGTTAGGAAAGCCTCACATGTGGTCTCAAATCAATTTTTCTGTATTTGTTCCGTAAGTTGCAGATACAGCAGTTGAAAAATGGAGTATGTCAGCATATAGACCACTAAAGATTTTTGTCTTTTATCGTGGAATGAATAGGAAAGTTTTGAAGGACAACTTTTTGATTCCTGAAATATTAATAATAGTAAAACACTTCTTTTAAGCAGTGGCTCCAGATGGGGAGTTCAGTTCCTTTTATCTTTTCACAAAATGTCAGTTAGGCCATGTAGAAATAAAGTGATTCAGGCACAAAGACCAAAATTAAACTAATGTAGAAAGACTAATCATTTCCTTACGCAGGAGGCCATTTTTCATGCTTCTTATAGAAATCATAAGATTGCACTAACAAAAGGACCTTTTTTTGTGGGATAAACTATTTATATTTTAAGAGGCAAAAGTGGTCTTGATTGTATTCTCCAGTCTTCAGTTCTGGATGTTGGTTTCTGTGAGCTGTTTTGGATTACTGCTGATGTGATCATTTGGGTCTGTAATTGGAATGGAAATGCTCTGTAATTCTTAGGGGTGGCATGCTGAAAGTTTATGAGTAGGCTGCCCTGCGGTAGGGTGTAGTTTAGGACAGTATGTTAATACTGCAAATTATAGGCTGTGTGAAGGTTCCTTATTTCCAATAAAGTGAAAACTCCCAAGACACACATGTTTAAGGAGTTACAAATAGCTGCGTGCACAACTGTAAGGCAGTTGGAGTTGACAGTTATACTGGGAAAAAGGCATTTCTGTCAGCTAGAATATGGGCATGCCTGTGAAAGGGCAGTGATTTGAATAAATATTCAAGGAAACAATTTTAATGAGTTTTGATAGTCATAATCTTGTTCTGTAGTTAATTTTGAACAAAAAAAAATTGCCAGGACTGACTGCAATTTGTACAGATTCTGTATTGAAGGGCCTCTTATGGTTAGTACATGTCCTTATTTGTTCTTGGTGTGCAGATGTTTCTATCTCTTCACATACAGTAAAGTGTGTAGTGTTGAAGAACAACATATGATGGTTTTATCAGAATATTATTGGTTTATTCCCATCTCCAAATGCAGAGTTGTCATTTCTTGAAAAATTTGAAAGTCGCTTTGCTTGCTAGCAGAAACTGTTATGGTCTTCCCTGCTGCTGGTGTGGGTAAGTGGTATACGTGTTTGTGTTGCAGAAAAAGGTGCCTGGACAAAAAGGTGAATTTTAGTTTTTAAAGAGGAACCTGCTTCATGCTGTCTGTGTAGGTCACAGTCTGTGGTTTCCAGGGCTTATTCTTTTGTTGGATGTAGTGATTGTGTTGTGAAGGAGAGAATTACTAAATAGGTTCATGTTAAAAGTGGGGTTTACTTCTGGTTCTTACTGAAGTGTTTTTTCCTTTTAAAGATGAGCTTGTGATTCTCACCAAGTTCAAGCCATCACCATCAGAAGGTATTGTACTAACCAGCATTAAGCCTTTTCTTCCCTTTTGTATGTGTCCGCATTTTTCTTCTGCTGAGAGACTCTTGGTAACCAGACTTAAGTTTATGTGGGTCACTGATGTCATGTACGAGCCAGGCTTTCTGCCGTGTGATTTGCAAGTTAATTCTTAGCTATCTGTGGACAGAACCAGTTGGACATCTCTGTTCTGGGTGCTTGTTGCAGTTTTGGGTTGGAGCTCTTTCACACTTTCCTACATGACTTGGACATGTGTTTCATTTACTGCTCCTATTCAGGAACTTGTGAATGTATTAAGTATGTTGTACTTCTCAGTTAATGTTTTGCATTCTCTTTCTGCCTTCTTGTGTGCTGCTCTAGGGTTATTCAGTTTTATTTCCTGGATTACAGATATGAAAAGGATTTAATTCCACAGATACGTAAGTATTTGTGGAATCAGCTGTGTTACTGGGAGAGCATTTAAAAAATTGAATCACAAATTGGTTTGGGCTGGAAGGGACCTTAAAGCTCATACAGTTCCAGCCCCCTGCCATGGGCAGGGATACCTTCGACTAGACCAGGTCACTCCAAGCCCCATCCAGCCTGGCCTTGAACACTGCCAGGGATGGGGCAGCCACAAGAAAATGTAGAATTCTGGATTGTGCTTGTTTCTGAGGTTAAACTTTGACAACTAAAGAAAGGAAAATCCAGGTCTGTTGTTGCAGGCTGTGGAATCAGTTCAAATGCTCTCAGCAGCACAAGGCAAACTGAACGTTGCTGCTCCAGGGACAAGGTGCCAGGCTGTGTCTGCTGCAGATGGTCAAGCAACAAAACATTTGGGCTTTCTGCTCATAGGTGCTAGGCTAACTCCATCTGGTGAAAGCAGCAGCAGTCTCCTGGTTCCCAGGGCTGTAGGTGAGCAGGCAGCAGAGTGGGATGAAGATGATCCCTAGCTTTGGTCCAGCAGGGGTCTGCTGTCCTGAGTGGCTGCAGGGCTTGCATAAGCTTAGAGCCAGCCCTGTAGGAAGGTGTGGAGCCTCTCCTTGAGAACATTATTGCAGAAACAGTTTCTTACAAAAGTTAATCTGAATAATTTGATAGTTGTTTTTTTGGGTCAAGACTTCCATGTTGTTAGTATAATGTTCTCTCGTTATGTGCCATTTGTGTCTCTTGCCTGCTGAATGTGCTGTGCTGGAAGGTGAACTGAATTCAGTTCTGTCCCTTTAAACCTTCACTGTGTTCGGTGTTCTGTTTTACAGCATAGTCCCTGTAGCATTTATGATATATTTAGGTAGGAAGAATGATCCCAAGTTAATTATCTTCACACTGACTTTTTAGAGGTGACTTAATCTGATCCTCACATGTATCAGCATGTGGAAACACCTTTCTGCAAGTGCATAAGTAAACCTGAAGTGTTCAACTTGCATCTACTAATACAAATTTTGGAGGCATAGTTTGCTTTAGCAGATGTGCGACAACCTCAAATGTCTTTAACATTCAGAAACTTCTTCATTATATGTTATATACTATTATATACCATTACCCTGTTTCTGATCACATCATATGGACAGTTATAAATTACTGAGACCATTTTCTGTAAGTGAACTTAAGCAAAAATTGTAGGAAATAAAATGTTGTCAAACTGTACGTAGGTAGCTTATTACAGATTTTTCAAAGAACCAGTTTATATTCTGCATGGATACAGTTTTGATAGCAAATATTTGCAGGTTATAAAAATAAAAGAAGTAGGTTTGGTTTATTGATAGGACTAATTAGCCATAGTTGACAGTGGTCCAGTCTAAGGTGTGCCAGTCAGTGTGTTCAATCTAAGCTATACCCAGCAATACTTCCTTGATGGAGAAAGGATTGTGATGAATCCTGGTTTTGGAAGGAAGAGGCACCATTCTTAGGTGTTCTAGAATGTGCTAAGCTGTTTTCCAAACTGCTTGTCCTTTTCCATTGGGGTTGTAGTTATTTAGATGCCTGATTTAGGAGGCTGGTCTGTCTAATCAGCACAGAGATTGTTCTTTACAAAAACTTCTTGCAGCAGGAGCCTGCAGCAGGAGCCTATCTTGTGGGCTCTGAATTGCTATCCAAAGGAAACTGGTGATAGAGTAGGTCCAGAGCCCCAAACCCAGCCAATATCTCAGTATGATTTAGGGATCTGAAGATACTCAATGTAGTTTTTCCCTACAATGTTAAATAAGTGTCCTTGCCCAGCTGACTATACTTGTTATTTTAAAGTTCAATGCTATTGTTAAAATAAAGGTAGGAGGTTTCGGGAGTTCATTGTTGGGTTTTTTTTTAAACAACAAGAAGCCAAGTAAAGTTGTTATTACTGTTCTTGATCCTGTTGTGTCTCTTTTATGTGGGCATTGGTAATCCTGGGTTATGCATCGTTAATCCCTTAGCAACAATAAAACTATTCAATTTCTAACAAGCAACTCCAGAGATAACTGAACTTTCATAACTGAGGCAGTAAAGATCTGGGGGCAAGGCCATCATAGGCAGTAACCCAACAGATACTGGAGACAAGGAAGACAGGGGTTTTCTGTCACAGTTAAAAATAAGTTTATGTGATTGCAAGGTTATAACCATGTAGTAAAGACTGAGTACAATGAAGGGGAAAAAATGCTGTGAGACACAAAGAACTATTCTGTCTGTATTTTCTGCTATAAGATCTTCTGGTTTTGTGTAGCTGAGTATTATTTTCCAGCTTTTGCTTGTTTGTAGTTCCATGTCTGCAAGGTTCATGTCATTTTCAGATACAAAAATACTTGAAAATAAGTAATGTATATGAATCTTATCTTTCTTTCAATGTCCATAGGGGAAGAATGCAATGGACCTTTATGTGAAACTATTTCAACTGCAGGATCAGAAGTCCCTAGCAGCTCTGAGGTAAAGTAGAATATTGATGTTGTTAACATACTGCTGGTAGGAAGAGAGAGGGACAGTTGCTGTGAAAGAGAGAATTAGTTCTACAAATTACATTCCTTATAGATTGTTTTATACTTCCCCTTTATCCATGTAAGCTTTTTCTTTCTATAGTTTTTTTTTAAGGAGCAAACCCACAAATGTCACGCTGATGCACACTGAGTGTTTTAAGAAGCTTATCAGTGTTAGTCCTACAACACAGCAGTGGTAGAAAACAGTATGGGCTTAACAGTGTTTCCAGTATCAGTCTTGAACTGAGAATCCTGTGGTCATTTAATGTTCTGGCAGATGGAAAAAAATGCTTCTTCACAAACCTACCACTTTGTTTTATGCTGTGTGTTACGTTGCTGGATTGACAGGGAAATAGAAGCACCCTTGCATTCCTCTGATCTAGGAACTGCTTGACAGTGCAGCAAGACTTAAGAAAATGAAGATTTGAGTTACAAGAATACCTGTTCCCTGGAACTTGTGCAATACAAAAAACATCACCAGCTATTCATTTTTTTCACAATACCTCACTGCTTAATATCTACAGTCCACAATATCTTAAATAAGTAGCAGTGTGTGGTTACTATTTAGGGAAGAAACAGATTTAGAAGCAATATAGACAATGTGTTCTTGAAATCTGTATTTTATTTTAATTTGTATTGTCCGATTTCTTTATTACGGTTGTTGTGCTTAGAGGAAGACAGGAAGAGTTTTAGGTAGGAAAAAGAATAGTTGCTCTGTTGGATTAGAGACTGATACAGGCCAAGAGCACTCAACAGAAATTGGCTGTTGAACTGAACATTGGAAAACTGAGCTGTTCTGCTGAATTTGTTCTCACCTGTCTGCAAGAGGCAAACTTGGATATGGTCACGTGAACACAGAAGTGCTTCCTAGATTACAGATTTTTACTTTGCTAGCACATGCAACTCTATCATTTAGATGTTTTCATAAATCTGCCTGTTCCATCTTAAAAATTGCTAGTAAGTTCACCCTGCCGCTTTCTGAATCTATTATAGGAGTTGTAGTAATTTTGCTCTCCAGGAAAATGTTCAGTGAACATCCATATCAAATATTTCAGTGAACCCTGGTCATATGTAATCTCCAATTACAGCATATGAATCATCATACCATGATAAGTATCAGAGTCTAAAACTGATTCTGAGTTCCTTTTGAGTGTCTCAGTAGATGGAGATGACCTATTTTCCCAAAGCTTGAAGGAATTCGCTCCATGACTTAGAAATGTAAGAAAAGGAAGGAAGTGTGGGAGAAAGGGTGAAACACGTATTATTTATGTAGAAGCATGGGATTTTAACCTTGTTTTGTTCTAAGGGTGAAGGACTCATGATGAGGAGGGGAAGGAGGCTTTGATCTTGGGCACTTTCTTGTCTGGGAGGTGATCTCCTTATGAAAAATGTATGGTTACCCCCTCAAAAATTTCTCTTTGATAACTTCATGCTGCCTCATTTCTTCTTTTCTACTTATGCCTCTGCATTATGTAATTATTCGTCTTCATAATTTGTTCTTGGATATCACAAAGTATTGTCATATTAGCAATATTAGTCTGTAGTCGATGTGGTGACTTGGTAGGGGGTTGTTAATTCCCTGCCTCTAAGAAGAGACAGCTTATTTAGCTTTAGGTAGTTTGTTTCTCCAGATCACCTGGTTATCTGACATTTGTTTACATTTCAGTTAATACTTTTCTGTGCTTGGCGTTATCCTACACTATGTCCCCTAATACAGTCTCATCTCATTTTGGTTTCTATGCACTAGCCAGACATAAAGTTGCAGTTACTTTTATTCTTTGTGCCCACTTTCGCACTCTTATTAGTCACAAGAGTCTTGATGATTAGTGTCCTAGATAGTCAGGATACGTCTATCCTTAAAGTTTTTTCCATTATTTTATTCCAACAGTAAGACAGCCCTGAGATATATGTATTTTTTTCATTTAATTCTAATTTTTTATCATAACGTGTTGTCACAACAGGAAGAATTTCTTTTCTCTGAGTTCTAGGCTGCCTTTTATCATTCTTGATGCATTCCCATAGGAATTGAACAGGGTCATCTCTCACAGCATGAAAGTCAAGGCATGATTTCTCCTCTTTTCACCAAGACCCTTCCAAGCTCAGGTCAACATGTTTTGTGCTTGTGTCAGATAGCACATATCTCTATTTTGTGATTTCACTCTGGGGACAGGTTGATCATGTCCTTAATTCTGCTCATGCAGTTGGAAAATAGGAACACTTGGAAGTCTTAGAACAATTTAAATGAAGTATTCTGAAAACAGAAATGGAATTAATTAATAAAAAGACCATTGGGGAAGAGTGAAATGAATGTACATTCTGGTCACAACTGCTCTAGCTGTATTTTGTTTTAGAATAGAAGAAACATGAGTTCGAATCTCTGTATACTTCTGCTCAGCACTGGGGAGAATAAGCCAAGGCCTTATTGTTGATTTAGCAACAGAGGAGGGAAACAAAAGAAGTCTAGACAAAAATACAGTGAGAAAAGCAGGTTACCTATCCATAATTCAATGGTATTTTTCATTATTTGCCATCTATAAAGGAATACATCTTTTGGACGTAAGAACGTTGCAAGTAGAACAAAAAAGAAGGTGAAAAACATTCTGTAGCCAGAATATATACGGAAGTCCAGGGCTCAGAAAGCAACTGAATCTCCAGTCAAAGCTGCATTTTCTCCATCTTGATGATTTTGACTTTGTGCTCTAATTCACTTCTTCTTGGGTATTTTACCCTGGATTGTTCCTGGTTTTTTTCTTGTTTTGTTTTGGTGGTTGGTTATTTTTTGGTTTTTTTGGTTGGTTGATTGTTGGGTTTTTTTGTTTGATTATTTGGGTGAGTTTGTTTTGTTTTGATCTCCTGTTTGTAGTGTCTCCTTATTTTTCTTCTCTTTTTTAAACTCCCACAAAGACAAAAGAACCAAGATCACTTGGAGTTCAGCAGCTATTCATATTACAAGCTTTATAGCATAAAGAATTTCTAGATCCTTTGTCATGCAGGAAGGCAAGAAGATTTTTAGCAAACAGCTAAAAACCCTAACCCTTAACCCTTAACCCTAACCCTACTAACCGTACAAACCCAAACCCAACCCTAACCCTAACCAATAACCCTAACCACTAACCCTAACCCATAACCCCTACCCCTACCACTAAAGCTCTACTAACCCTAAACCAAACCCTAAGCCCTAAACCATAACCCTAACAGTAAAGCTCTACTAACCCTAACCCATAACAGCAACCCCTACCCTAACCATAAAGCTCTACTAAACCTAACCCAAACCCTAACGCTAACCCTAAGCCCAACCCCTAACCCTAACCCTAAAGCTCTACTAACCCTAACCCTAAACCAAAAACCCTAACCCTACCCTAACCCTAAAGCTCTACTAACCCAAACCCTCACGCTAACCCTAACCCAAACCCGCACCCTAACCCCAACTCCAAACCGAACCCTAACCCAAACCCTAACGCTAACCCAACCCCTACCCCAACCCTAAACCAACCCCTACCCCTACCCTAACCTAAAGCTCTACTACCCTAAACCTACAATAACACTAATGCTAAACCAACACCTGCCCTCACCCAAACCCCAACCCAAACCCTAACCCTAACACCCAAACACCCTAACCCAAGCCCTACCCGTAGCCCTAACCCTAAAGCTCTACTAACCCAAATCCTCACCCTAACCCAAACCCTCACCCTAACCCCAACCCCTAACCCAAACCCTAACACTAATGCTAACGCTAACCAAACCCCTACCCCAACCATAACCCAACCCCTACCCCTACCATAACCCTAAAACTCTAATAACCTAACCCTACAATAACGCTAACTCTAACCCAACCCCTGCCCTCACCCAACCCCAAACGCCTAACCCTAACCCTAGCCCAAACCCAACCCCTACACCAAACCCTAACCCAAACCCTAACCCCTACACCAACCCAACCCCTAACCCTAAAGCTCTACTAACCCCAAACGCAAACACCTAACCCTCCCAAACCCTAACCCCTACACCAACCCAACCCCTAACCCTAAAGCTCTACTAACCTTTAACCCTAACACCTAACCCTAACCCTAAAGCTCTACTAACCCCAACTCCCTACCCCAACACTAAAGCTCTACTAACCCAAACCCAAACCCTAATGAATGCAACCCTAAAGCTCTACTAACCCCAAACCCTAACCCTACCCCAACCCTAAAGCTCTGCTAACCCTAAAACCCTAACCCTAAAACCCAAACCCAAACCCTAACGAATGCAACCCTAAAGCTCTACTAACCCCAAACCCTAACCCTACCACAACCCTAAAGCCCTGCTAACCCTAAAACCCTAAACCTAAAACCCTAACCCTAAAACCCAAACCCACACCCTAACCCTAACCCAAACCCCCAAACCCTAACGAATGCAACCCTAAAGCTCTACTAACCCCAAACCCTAACCCAAACCCTAACCCCTACCCAACCCAAACCCCTAACCCTACCCTACCCCTAAAGCCCTACTAACCCTAACACTAATCAACACCCAAAACCTAACCCTACCCCTAACACTAACCCCAAATCCCCAAACCCTAACCAGTGCAACAATAAAGCTCTACTAACCCCAAACCCTAACACAAACCCTAACACAAACCCTAACCCCTACCCCAACCCTAAAGCTCTACTAACCCTAACACTAACGCAACCCCTAACCCAAGCCCTAACCCCTACCCCTACCCAAACCCCAACCCCTAACCCTAAAGATCTACTAACCCCTAACGCTAACCCTAAAGCTCTACTAACCCCAAACCCAAACCCTAACCCCTAACCATAAAGCTCTACTAACCCGTAATCCTGAACCCTAAGCCAAATCCTAACCCATAACCCTAACCCTAACCCCAAAGCTCTACTAACCCCCAACCCCTAACCTATAACCCCAACCCCTAAACCCTAACCCTAAACCCTAACTCTAAAGCTCTACTAACCCTAACCCTAACCCTAATTTTCAACAAAATAATGGAAATGGACCTCAGTGGTTTCTCTCCAGTAAAAGTACAATGAAAGTGAAAAACACTCATTTCTAATTTAAAAAAGATCATAGACAGAACTTGATGAAAATCGGATTTTGAGAAATGCACTTTCTGAAATGTTACAACTGTAAATGGATGACTGATGATCCAGGAGTGGAATGCAGTTAGCATTCTGCTGAAAGTTGATTTAATTCTATAGAGAACTGTCATATTTCCATAATGTGCTCACACTGTTTGGTTGCTGTGTTAAAACCTGTCAGTCATTTGTTTCCAGAAGCGAAGCAAGAGTGTGAGATATTACTGTGTAGCAGAATGAGATATTGCAGAACAGCTTAGGTATTGCAAGCCATTATTCATTCTAGTGAATCTCAAAATCCCTTGCTCAAGTCGTGTCCAGGACCCCAGACATCTTACGGATGTGTGCCTGTAGGGTAGCTGTTCTCTGCAGAGTCCTCTGCTGCTGGTTCTCCTGCCAACAGGATGATACTGGCCAGAGGACATTGCAGCACCCTGCAGGCCCACACGCAGGAAAATAATGAGCGCCCAGATCTCGTACAGTTAAAATCTGGGGAGGGCCTCACCAGGCATTGATCAGAACTGGAAGCTGGGAAGCCTTTGCTAGTCTCCTTAGGCATAACAGCCTCAATTAATTACTGGTACTGATTTGCCTTGTCTGTGCTGTACGATGAATAGTTTGTCTCCTTGCATTTGTTTTTGTTCGGTGTACATGGTATAATTTCATTCTGTATTGAAGAAATACCGAAGGGGTGTTGCATTTAATCGGAATGCAGGTGCAGCCAACTGTGCTATGTACATCTCCTCTCTTTGATATTAAAATAAGTACTGTTAAAAGTTCGTCTTCATCAGCTTGTAGATGGTATTCTGTGTTTAGACTTTATTTTTTCTAATGGAAATGCTGAGGAATACTGGACAGCTCTTATTAAAAGTTGTTATTGTTAATACATTAAAATAACATGGGCCATGTGGAAGTCAGTGGCATAGGCTGGAGACCCCGCTCATCTGAGGAAGTAGAGCTTTGTGTCAAGTTTTACAATCTAGACTGAAAATCCAGCTATCGCTCCGAATAGCTTTTACAACTTAAAGCAGCAGCTACACTGTTTCTTCTCAAATAGCTTTTTATTTTAAAGCCTCGTTTGCATCATTGCTAACAACATTATGTTTTTCCCATGATGCCACTGGCAGGGCCTAAACAGCACTGAGACTACTTTACTCATCCCTGAACATCAAGTGGTAAGCAGTAAGCAATATTCATGCTTCCTTGCATGAATCTGTGTGGTGTCTTCTATTAAAGTCCCTCACCAAAAAATTTTCCAGTTTCAAGGATGCCATCCTTACAAAAAAGAAATGTTTTTTTCCTAGCTTATAAAAAATGTGGTTTTAGCATTTATTCCTAGTGATGGCTTAAATGCTCAATTCCAGCAAATCAGAAGGATAATAGACAAAATTGGAAAGTTAAGATTGGTGGAGAAAACTGGAAAGTTTGCTTTGTTTATCATTGCTTTGGTTTGATGGGATGTAGGATATATTCTGACTCTGGTGTTATTAACAAATGTGGGATTCCTTTTTATTGGGGTAACCTGGAGGGCTCTGTGAGTCAGCATGATGCTTTCAAATGTTTGAAAGAGCAAGAAGCGAACACTGACAGCAGTTGAAATGTGTGGCCTCTCTTTTTCTTATTGCAGGCTCTAGTATGGAATGGCTCAAAATAGCCACTTCTAAAATTTACAGACAAGAGAATTTTGTTAATTGTCAAATAATCATAAAACTTGAAATAACTTTTTTTTTTTTTCATGGATAAAAAAGACACACATTCATTTAAGCTAACTGAGGAAGTACATGCTGAGGTGTTTTAAAACTGTCTGCTTGCTTACATTGGGCTCTGGTGTCTTTACATTAACTCATGCGCTCTCAGCATCCTTTTTATTTCCCTTTGTTGTATTCTTGTTTAATGTGTCCTTTTATCCAGAGAGGCTTTTTTTCTGTGCGTTTAAATTTGAGTGCAAATACCTTGGTGTCTTAAACTGCTTTGAAATGCATGTTTTCAAGCTCTCAGATTTTCATGTGGTTCAAAACTGTGGTAAAGGTGTAAAAAGAAGCTTGCAAGTTTTAGCTACCAGAAATATGTGGGCTTTTGTGTTTCTTGGAGTGGGAGAGGTTTGTATGCAGCTTTGTAGCCTGCATGAAGCATAACTGGAAATGGGGATGTGTGGTGTTGAGAGTGTTGTTAATACACTTCTTGCAAAGTGGGTAAGCGCTTGTGGATTTCTCCAAGGAAGAATATTGAAGAGAACATGATGCAGAGGGGAACTCTGGTGTAATGGGATCAGAATTTATTGTGCATAAACCAGGAATGTGCCTTTTTCGGTTTCAGTGGAGTGCCTGTATATCTGTATATGTTGTGTAAATGCATTTCCAGGAGCTTGTTGCTTTGGGAAATAAATTGTATCAAACAGTTATATATTAAGCATAGTGGCACTTAAATCAGCATGTGTTTCCTATAGCTGTGAGCGCATTTAATTCAGGGAAAAGGGGGATTACATACGTATTCTGTGTGAACTGAGGATCTACTTGAAGGTGATAACATTTTTTTTTAAGATACTGAATGTTTCCCACCCTTTCAATTAGGAGGCAAAGCTTGTATTTTGATTCAGCTTTCAAGCCTTTATATTTTCATCTGTTTCTGTAGTTTAAAAGTTTTCTGCAGTGGATTGTTAATTCATAAATCAACTAACTGCATTGTTAATGTAGTTATTTTGGTTTATGACATGTTCTGTGATTAAAAACTAATTTGCCTGTATGATTATCAAAGGTATGCAGTAAATAAATCTTTGGTTTGTGGATTGTATCTTGTAAGCAAGCAGAAGGTTGCAGATCTGTTTTATTTTAATTTCAGGCGGCTCTCTTGTCTAGTAATGTAGGACTATGATAATATAACTCCTAAATGTGCTGATGGGGATCATGTTAGTAACATCTCAGCATACCCATTAGTCATAGCCAGAGGTCTGACCCTGCTGTAACACCAATGAAGCTAATGGATTGGGTTTCTCCATCTCAGATTAGTGTTGAGTACTACTTTGCTACTGAGATTGCTGTTCTAAACCACCTTCCCACTCTGAGATACAAAAAGCAGAAGGGGAAGGCTGCTGAGGTCTGAACCTGCAGGCCCAGCTCTGTGAGGCTGGATGCTTGGGAAACCTTGAAGTCTGCAGAATTAGGTTTGGGAATGGTGTTTCTGAATGTATGCCCCTGAGAAATTCGCAGTTTTCTGACTATTAATATGAAAAATGCTGGTTTAAGCCAAGTTCCTCCGTCTTTAAGTATAGACATGGAGAGGGATAGGATGTTTAGTAGTAAGGTGTACTTGGAGGACACTCCGTTGTCTAGAGGGAGGAAGTTGTGCTAAGCAGCCTGTAAGGACATTAATTTTCTGTTAGGTGGATTACAAGAAATAGAAATCCTTCTGAGTCCTGTGAAAATATTCAGGATTCAATCATTCAGGTATAATCTGCAAAATATATTTGCTTTTCAGGTGCTGTGGTACCTTTAAATGTCAGCTGGCCGTGTGCCTTGGTGGCTGAGCAAGGCTGTGGACATGTCTGCCGCAGTCTCTATCCCTCAACTTCAATACAAAGTTGTTTCTCTGAAGCACTTTCTGTTAGTGTTTAGTGGTTGATGCCACATCCAGCAGCTCTCTTTACCCTCTCCAGTTCGTGGTGACTGGCTTGTTTGTTTTGGCCCTGCAGATGCATGTCAGAGCCATCTGTGGGAGCAAAGTGGCCAGGGTCTGGGTACTGAGTAAAAACTCTAGCAGGGCAGGAGAGCTCTGATGGATTTGGAAGTAGCGTGTGACCACCAGCCAGCATTTATGCACTTCACCCAAACCAATTTGGTTAGGACTGAACATGGGGTGTTACAGCCTTGCTTCGTTTTGAGCTGTGCTGTGTTTATTTCCATAAGGACAACTTGGTCTTCCCTGTAACTTAAGTTGGGATTTCCTACTGCATGGCTTCAGTTTTTGTCTAACGTGAGGATTGGAAGTCCAGGTACTTGGGAGGTTGTTTGTTGAACATGGTTCATTCAACATTTGGACCTCCAATGGATGTCTAGACAGAAGCTGATGATGATGGTGTAACTAGAAATATTAATATGCTATATATGTTATAATAAGTGTTCAAAGCTAGGCTGGACAGGGCTTGGAGCAACCTGGTCTAGTGGAAGGTGTCCCTGCCTGTGGCAGGGGGTTGGAACTGGATGAGCTTTAAGGTCCTTTCCAACCCAAACTGTTCTGATTCTATGAATACAATTCCATATGTACGCAGTAAGTTCATGCTTCTGTAGCCGTGTGAAAATAGCTCTTCATGGTGGATCGTTACAGCGTTTAGTTAGCACATCTGTCCACATATGAAGCCACTTAGTGCTTTTAGAGATAATGAGAGTATTAAAACTGGGAAGTTAGTACAAGAGAACAGGAGGGCAGTATTTGTTTTTGAACCAGTAGTTTTTGTGAACTTGCTTTATAGGTGACGGATTTATTTAACTTTCTGGAAGCGCTGGTAAAGGCTGAACCCTTGCAGTAACACCATTTCACAGATCATACAGTGACCTGGATTGGAAGGGACCTCTAGAGATCTCCTTGGCCAATTTCGTACTCAGGGCAGGGCTGACTTCAAACTTAGATCAGGTTGTTCAGTCAGGGCCTTGCTTGATCAAGCTGTGTGATCCCTGGGATAGAGTTTACATGGTCTTTCTGAGCAACCTGTTGTACCTGTTGCCATTCAACCACACTCTCGAATCCAGTAGGAATTTCCCTTGTTGCAGCTTGTGGCTCTTGCCTCTTGAGTTTTCACCATATGCCTTGGGGCTCCATCTCTTTTCTAATCCTCGTTGGGTATTATTCAATTTTTCAGAATCTTCTGATTGCTGTCTTTGCTGCGCTGGGATGTTTTAATTTGGTTACTTGTGTTCCAGAAGGTACACACCACAGAATATCTGCTCTGATGTTCCTTTAATAACTGCAGGCTGTCTAAGATCAATTAATTTAAATACAGTTCTGGAGCGAGCTATTAAGAAACGAGATCACAGAATCAACCACTTTGGAAAAGACCTTTAGGATCTTCAAGTCTAATTGTTCCCCCAGCACTGCCAAGACCACCACTAAGCCATGGCACTGATGGTCTCACCTACATAGTTTGTGAGCACTTCCAGGGACAGTCACTCCACCACTGCCCTGGGCAGCCTGTTCCAATGCCTGAACAATGAAGTAATTGTTCCTAATATCCAGTCTGAACTTCCCTTGAGATGTGCAAATCCATAATCTTTTATGATTCACTCATGCAACCAATGCAGATTACTAACGTGATATATTTTAAATCTCCAAGTGCACATGTATGCACAGAAGTGTCTGAGTATGCAAGACTGATCTTGTTCTGCTTGTGAAATCCAAATGCAGCAAAATGGAAAAGAGTAATTTATGGGTTTAGTAAGTAGGCTTGTCTCTATCCATGATGAATATCTGATGTACAGAAGGAGAGAAGTGTTGAGTATTCCCCTTCTGAAAGCAGATCCAGCAATGACTACAGCATTTTCTTAAACTGATAGTCAGACCTTTAATGACTGAGCGGGTTTCTGATATGTCTTACAAAATGAGTAAACTTTGATGGCACTAAAGATAAATTATTACTGCAGTTGGATGGAATAATCTAATTACAGCTGTGCTACCCAAAGAAACTGGGACACTCCTTTGACAGGAGCTTTTCTGAAGTAGATATTATTTATTGATTTATTTTTTCTTTCTGTATATGACTTTTATTAGTTCACTGGGACAACGTCTGTGCTCACACAATCTCTGTCTTTTTAAGTTAGTGGTTGGGGTGCTCTGTTTTTAGGCCAATTCCCAACATTGTAAATTGCTAGAAGGCACTTCAGGGTTTACCTGCTGTAATGCTGGATAATTACAGTACTGTCAAAGCTATGTTAATTTGACTAGGTTAACACCTAAACAGTTGCAGTTTGCATGTAGGCACAACTGTGTTTAAAAAACCCACAAACTGTAAGGACAAAATAGAATAGAAAAATGCTGTTCCTTTTCTTTGTCTGGATTTTACGATTTTATGAGCCTCTTAGTCTTGCATGATTCTCTACTGATTATAGAAGCAAAAGCATTTTCTGAGCTAGCTGTCTGATGTCAGTCTTAAAAAATAGTCTGAATGATCCACTGTAGGTATATCTCAAGAAGAAAATGACCAAAAAACCCCCAACAGAATCGCCAAGGAGAGAAGGCAAAGAGAGGATTGCGTCATATTCAGGAAATAATCTTTTAGCATTTTTGTGTTACTTTGATTTGCAACGCAGTGTTTTGAGCTGCCCAAAGGCTAGAATAGCTTCAGAAATACAGGTATTTTCCATAGTGCATAGATGGACTGAGTAGGCTACAACTGGTTTCAGCAGTTACCAGGGTGTCTTACAAAGATGCTTAAAGTTGTACAAGAATATGGAACAACAGGGATTATTATTATTATTGATGTTACTGTTATTGTCTATTGTTGTTGTTACTGAATTTGTTCCTATTTGAAAATAAATGCACGTCCTGTTGCGTGTACATATCATTGCTTGTAATTTTGGCAGTTCTGGAATTACACGATTGCCATTCATCTGTTTTTGCCCTAGTGGGTCAAACCTAATACAGGCATTACAGAAACATGCATGCACTATTTATTAGGTAGTTCTTGTTTTGTTACCTTTGCATTACATTCAAAGAAAGAAACTTTGTTGGGTTTGGTGTTGTTTTTGTTTTGTTTTTTTTTTTTTAACTTATTTGAATATCCCAGTGATGGCAGTTAGCATTATAGCAGTCACTACTTTAAAACAGCCAAGTTTAGTCCCAAAAAGGATGCCAGCACAGCTTAGCCCTTACTAAAAAAGATATTAATAGTCATGTTTGTGGATGCTTGTGTTTTTCTACTAGTTGGAGGCTTTTCCTGGCTTTTATAAGGACTTGGATTTCTTGCTAACTTTACTGGAGGGTATGTTTTAAAAGCAGTTGGGTCAGTTCTTGGAGAGGAACAGTAGCCTTGCTAACTACTTGTTGGTTATTCCGACAGAGTGGAAGAAGATATAATCTGTTCCTGAAGCGACGTCTCAGGGTAAACCAGTGAGAAATGATACTGCAAGTGGCTTGGGTGGCTGCAGTAATGACATGCTTCACCGTGTGATGCCTTTTGTTAACTAGGAGCAAAGTTCACCATTATAAATACTCTCTGCTTTTTCACATGCATCTTTTCATGTTTTAAGAGAGAAAAGACAGAGATACAACCCTTTGAATTATTCTTGTCTTAGACAAATGCACTTTAGCTTATGGGTGTGGTTAAAAGACCCAACACCTTAGCATGGAGTTAAATTTAGACCAAAGTATTAGCTTTTATGGAGAGCATTTCGTATGAACTTTTAGTCTTATAAACAATTTGGTAGAGCTGAATACTGATCTGATAATAAATAATACTACCTAATATTATGTTAACCTCCCTAGGAGAAAGAGATACGAGTCTTTTACTAGCTTAACATTAATTGCTGTAGCCTAATCGGTGAAAGAGATGAATGATTACAATATTCTGGCATGCTGATAAATGAAAACATGATCTTTAATAGATCAATTAAAATACTAATTGCACTGTTACATTGACAGCTTTTATTAGGTTCATTTCTTTTTTTCCCCAGTAAAGTAAACACTCAGCTTTGAAACTTCACCCCTGTATTTTGTGTGCTGTTTTCATATGTGGTCATTGCTGGGACATATTTCTCTGTGGTGGTTGATTTGGTGGATATCGTGATATAGAAGAACATGCATGGAATTGACTTTTTGCTACCTGCTTTGAGTTGATAAACTGCCTTAGCTGGCTTTTGTGTAGAGTAGTGTTCTGACTAACTGCAGGAAAAAACAATCGTGCTGTAAAATAACACTTGTCTTGATCATTTATGGAAAGAAAATAAATGTTCACAAGTATGGCTACACTAACGTATGTTCATTCTTCATATACTAGTAACTTACATGTAGTGTTTGTGGATATAAGCAGTCAGTGGTGAGATAATTACAGCTGGATAAGCCCTTGCTAAAACTTGCCCAAGTATGTATCTTCAAGCTGTGAAGGAACTGAAGAATTAAGGCAATTTGGGGAAATTTCTTTGTCTTCTGTTATATTTTAGAGCAACAGCAATGCTTGTTTTTTGTAACCAGATGCCTGTGTCTTCTACAGATTGATAAAAGACATCAAAGCAAAGATTCTATTTTCTTCAGGGATGGTGTCAGGAGAATTGATTTTGTTCTCTCCTACGTGGATGATCTTAATAAAGAATGGGAAAAGAAGTTGGTAAGTATCTCTTTTTGACGTCCTTTTAATTCTTATCTATTATAACCTGAATATCAATTGCAAAGCCTTTCAAATGACTACATGCAGCTGGAATAGGATTTAGCTTAAAATGTTATAGTTGTGTGAAAAGCCATTTCACGTACTAAAATTCCTGTTTAATTTACTGTTGTGTGTCAGGACCCAATTTTATTCCATTTCTGGGCTTTGTTTACAGAACTTATCAGTCTCCATTATTAGGCTGAGCAATACATTATATAATCAGTGCAAAGTAATACGAACTATTTTGCTTTCTCCATTTAATAGTCTTAAGAGTTAGCTGTGGCTTTGCTGAAATAGCCATGGACACTGTTAAACCTGGTTTCTTATAAATAAGCAAAGCATTATCCAAATGCGATTCAACAACTTTTTTTGACCCATCCTTTGACTTCAGTTAGAGCAGAAATAGATTCCTAGATCCAAGAATTAAAGCAGTTTTCCTTTTAATATTTGCTTTTATTTTTTATATATATCCTGAATAAAACAAACACAGCGCCTTATCTTGGAGCTTTTCTCTGTGCTTGACTTGCTCACATATGTGTATTCATTCTTCCAGAGGAGTCTATAATGTGGCTTTGATAAGAGACCTCCTATGTAACAGAGCACGAAGTACAAGCTTTCTCTGACATTCCAGTTAGTGATTATCCCTAGGCTTTTCAACAAGACCCAGTAGGTCCAGCAGACTCAGTAAATGGCATAGATCTGTTCCTTGTTCACGCCAACTTTTGAGGTCTTAACTTGACTAACATGTAAATTCAAGCTATTTAAACATCCAGTGCTTTTTGATGCAGTCAGGACAAAGTTACATTTACGAACTGGTCTCCCCAAGAGATTTCTCTAAAGTTTTATCAAACAAAGAAAAAGGGGAGGGGGTGGCATGGTACAATAAACCCCTTAAGTCTCATGTAATCTTATTATTATGAAAGATAAAGATATCTGAATATAACAATACCAAGGCATATGACAAAATCATGATCAAAACTACAGGTCTGTGTAGTAAGGAGTATTTCTTATCTATATCTTGTCATAGTAAAATGTTTCAGAATAAAAACCCTATCATTTCCTTTGAACAAAAAATGTGAGATAAGGCTGCTTATTGCTGTCATTTCTTTATGAAGGAAATACTGCTTTCATTAAGGACTGATGCTGTCTATATTTGCATCCAGATATCACAGAATGCCAGAACAGTTTGGGTTGGAAGGGACCTTAAAGCTTATCCAGTTCCAAACCCCTGCCATGAGCAGGGACACCTTCCACTAGATCAGGTTGCTCCAAGCGCTGTTCAGCTTGGCTTTGAACACTGCCAGGGGTGGGGCAGCCAGTGATCCAGTGTAGAACACTCCTGCATCTTACTTTTTTTACCTTAAAAAATAACAGTCTGTCATCCTCTCTGGTGCTTTTACCAGTTTAAGCATCCCACAGTTTTGCTCAGCTATCAATGTGCAGGGGGCTTGTCTGGGAGAACAGGGAGAACATTCTAGCTATGGCACAGTAGGTTTATATAAAGACATATTTTTCCAAACACGCACTGACTCTGTTCAGGTGTAATCCTAGCTAAATTGTTTTTTCTCCCATAAAGCAAAATGCATTTAAAAAAGTAGGGGGATGAGACGACTTAAGTGTAGAGAGAAGAAAGATATCCATACAAAATATGTGAAAGCAACTCTTAAAATAAACTTTTCCATTAGTCATACTCAAATAGCAGGAGGGAAGAAATGGAGACTATTTAGGTAATGTTTCAAGTGGGAAGGAAAAAGAGCCAGATGCTCAGTCCAGTCACTTGTTCATATTCTGTGCAGCAATTTCCTCTCATTGCTTTAAGGGTCATTAGGGGGTAGCAGAATTTTTTTGCCAGACCAGAGGCCATGTAAATGGGTGTCATTACTGACTGAAGGATATCACGCAGGAAAGAACCTAAAAGTTAGTAGCCAATATTGGAGTTCCTTTTTGAGGTAAAAATGCACTTATGTAGGAAGAAATATCTGTCTTGTAAAAGGCTAGAATGTCTGCATTGAGTGTTGCGAGATTTAATTCTGTATGTCTGTTACTCACTGAAGAGTTTGTGGCCCCATGGGAAGAAGGTGTTTGGTGTGTGGCCCTGTAAGCTAGCTCTGTGGTCACAGAACCAACATACATGAAGATAGCAGCGTTATAGCACGCCACTTCTTACACAGTTCCTGGGGAATCTGCTAAGAAAATGAAATCCATATTTCTGTCCAGCATAGACCTTTGCACAATGAATATGCCCATAACTTAGCTCAGACTTAGCATGGGAGTGCTGTGCCGTTGTCTCTGTGGAAATATAATTTAAATATTAATGCTCTGCAGCCCTTGGGATTTGTCTAACAACACTGTACTTGCTATTGCACACTCATTGCAGGGAAGAATGTGGCTTCTTTTACTGTAGTACAATGATTCAGCAAAATGGAGCAGCTAAGAATAGAAATATTATTTCTATGAACATTTGTGACAAGGGGTTTTGTTTCCTTGTCTCAAGGAAACAGTTTTATTTTGCCTTTCTGAGGAAAAGAGGAATAAATTCTTTGTGTGTTTCAACATAGCCCTGATGCAGATGTAAGAGGCAGCATGTTCATCTTCTCCCTTAGCTTCATGCACAACAGATGTGTTAACTTAATTGATATTCCCCAGAAACTTTCCAACTTAAACTTTTTTGAGCCTGCCTTCAGTAAGCTATGTGACTAAATCCTAACCACAGAGTCTCTGTAAGAAAAAAACTAGGATAACATAGTTGTGAGACAGTACTTGATATTTGCCCTCAGCCTCAAGCAGGTAAGTGGGAATATTTTACCTGCATATGATGGAAAAATAAATACAGCTTTAAAAAATATCTAACAAATTATTTGTGTATTATAAGGACATGATCTTTTTTTGTCCATAAATGTATTTCTTCACAAGAAGATCTGTAGCATTAGGTGGAAGGTGTTTCTGTCCATGTCAGGGAGTTTGGGACTATTCTGTGATTCTCTCATTAGGACTCTGTGTAATCTGTGCAAAGTGACTTGTTCTTATGTTAACTGGAAGCTAAGTCCCCCTATCCCAGTGGGGCCTGGAGATACAGAAAGAAATTTTATCTAGTCTTCTCCCAGTTGTTGTCAGCTTAGACAGAAACTTCTGCTTTCTTACAGCTACCAGATAGCCCAAATTTAGGGAGCCAGGGGCAGTAAAAAGGCTGTGTCCCTAGGTCTGCAGGAGCAGCTGAAAACTGGGCTTGGTCGAAAGCAGGTACTTCTCTGTGCTGCTTTAATGTTTGGCATCTGCCAAGCTTTAGAGGGCATGTAGAGCACCCTTGCAAGCCATGAGACAAGGGGACTTTCCTAACAGACTCCATCGCTCTCAAAATGTTCTTGGCTGGTGGGCAGCCTGAGCTAAACCTGAGCCCCTCTGTGCTAGTTTTGTGAATTGGGTTTTCTCAGGGCACAGCCAGGGGCAGAGTTCCCATGCACTTTACAGCAGCCTGGGATTGTTCCTGAAAGCTGTGTTCGTTTCCCAGTATCCTACATGTGACTGCAGTTAGAATCAGCCCCAGCATCCTGAGACTTTTGTAAGCTTGGTGCTCCCTGCCTAGGGAGGAAAAGGACTTTGATTAAGGAATAATCTTTAAAATTATTTTATTATGCTGTTTATTGGTTGTGTTACTGGCAGTAACAGCATTGTTATCAAGAAGCAGGTTTGTAACAGTTGTCTGTCTTCCTTACGTACCTAATCATGCAGAGTTGCATCTGCATGGGGCATGAGAGTACTGCTGGACTTTGGATCTGGCTTTCTTAATCTTATCAGGATGTCTCATTACAGCAAAGCATGCATTAGATGGTAAAGTTACTCAGTGTACAAGTATGTGGGATATCCACGGTGGTGTTGGGAGAGGTGCATGATCTACAGGCCTCTGTTTGATATGGATCACGGAAGTCTCAGGAGATGTGGTTTCAGTTTTTTACAGATGCTTTGGAGAGGTTTAAGAAATGTATTTAAACAAGGTGTGTTATTAGCCCACTGCTACTGGGCTAATAATGTGATTTACTTATGTTGTTTCCCTGTTTCCTCTGCGACTGCACAGTGGTGTCTATAGTGGTGTCACAAATAGATGCACCAGGTCTGGCTTTTTGTGTTTGGGACAGTAAGCTTAAAATTCTTATACATGCGTATTAAAACAGCACAGGTCCAAGTGGACATTTTGTCCTTTTTAAGCCTCTGATGGTAATATGAAGAAATAAAATATTTGTCAGGAAAAAGGGGAGCATCAGGGTTTTTTTGCAGCAGATTGATTTCCTTTTAAAGATGGCTCTGTAAAGAGCTGGATGGCAAGGTAAGATGGGGCCTGGCCCTTGGGCTCTGTCTGTGGTTCAGCTGCAGAGCTGAAGGAGGAGCTGGCTAGGGTCTCCAGGGGCAGAGAACCCCCTGAGATGGCTCTCTTGGCTCCCCTCCAGTATTTGCTTTGGAAGGAACGAATGACATCATGCTTTAGTTGGAGAAAATGTAATCCAGAATAGCACAGAGCTTTGGGTACCAGGCTTGAATGTCAGCTTTTGTATATTCCCTTTCAAATGGAATCATAAATCACATGATTTTGGCTATGTTGTTTTCTACTAGATCAGCATGTCAGCAAATGAGTTCTCTGGTGTGGTTATCCATAGGTGCCGGCAGGCTTTTGGGGATACATGAATTAAAAAATAGTGAATGGAATTGCATTTGCTCCCATCATGTGCTAGAACTGAGGTATTATATTTGCAAGTTTACCTAGGCCAGTGTTTAATAATATTTGGCAAAATTACATGTGACAGGTAAAAATGTGAGGCCACTAACACAGGAAAATACATCAATGCATCTTAAGATAGATTTAAGGTCCCTTAAAGCTGTTCTTCAGTCAGTATTAGTTTATCTGAGTAGTTCATGCAAACTGTAATGCAAATAGGGCAGCTTGCTCCTCACGAACACACAGGAAATTGGCTGAAATGCATTGTAGTTTGTGGGTTTTGAAGTGTGTTTGAAAAATGTCATTTAAGACCCTTCAATGAAGAAAACATCACACAGCACTGCAAGTTTTAGTTAGAAATAAATTGGGAATTAGCTAGTGCATTCTGGAGGGACTGGGGCTCAATATTTAGCATAACTTGTTATTCTGGCAGCTCTTCAGCAATTTTTATAGAATTAAAAGGAGATTAATTCAGTCTCCCAAGAGGAGCAACAATTCTATAGTGAAGGGGGAGAAGGAAATATTCTCAGGTAAAAACACCACCTTGGAATTACTGGCCAATATGCAGAGTTCAAGAAGAGTCTCAGACTGGCAGAGGTCCCACAGCCATCGTGCTCTGCCATGCTGCCTTTATGCAAGCTAAGCAAAGCTAAGCATACATAAGCTTACAGGTGATGCTTTGTTAGTCTTACCTAGTTCTGCAGTTATGTTGTTTGTGAAGCACTCTGAATTGTCTGTAATCAGTATCTGAACATCTGTATCAGACATGAGTGGTTATTAAACTGGTAAATAGGTGGCCCTGTAAAGGATTAGCCTTCCATGTGCTTCTAGAGTTTTTCTTTTCATCTAGTTTTAACATTCTCTTTGAAGTAGAGCTAAACTTGAGCAATAATAAGAGTTAGAAATGCTCAATACCAAGATTTCATTTACTTCTCTGGTTAATAAGATTGCAGAGTTTATGAGCCTATTCCTAACAAACTCGTTTCTGTTGCCAGTCAATGCAATTCCTGATATGGTGCAATCACTAGTCTGGCCTTGGCTCGGAAGTGGCCCTGTATGCATCAGATGGGCTTTGTCTGTTGGTCTGCTTTCCTTTACAAAGGTCACATAGCATTAAGGGGTTGTCAGGAGTGAAACTCGGTGGGGTTACCAGTAAGTGATCAGTTAGTTGCTAACTTCATCACTTAATAAAGTATTTATTTCTCTTCAGGAAAGAAGAAAAGAATTTGAGAGCAATCTGCAAAAGGCTGGTCTGGAATTAGAAACAGAAGACAAGAAGGTAAAGAAAAAAAACATGCACGTATGGAGGTGTGAAATTAGGACCAAAGAAATAGACCTGCAAATTCATAATGAACATAAGCCACTTTCTTTCTTTGAGAAAAATGATCAAGAATCCTTAACGCTAATGCTGCCTATATTTACATCCAAATACCATAGAATCCCAGACTGTTTTGGGTTGGAAGTGACCTTAATGCTCATCCAGTTCCAGCCCCCTGCCATGGGCAGGGACACCTTCCACTAGACCAGGTTGCTCCAAGCCCCGTCCAGCCTGGCCTTGAACACTGCCAGGGATGGGGCAGCCACAGCTTCTCTGGCAACCTGTGCCAGTGCCTCAGCACCCTCACAGGGAAGAACTGCTGAAGAGCTCATCTCATCTCCCCTCTGTCAGGTTAAAGCCATTCCCCTTGTCCTGTCCCTACAGGCCCTTGTCCAAAGCCCCCCTCCAGATTTCTTGTAGGCCCTTTACTTGTTATAAATGCTTATTGTAAAGTATTCTAATGGATTTCAGTTGAATGTGACTAATTTAGGTGAAAAAAACTTCATGTATTTATTTGAACTGTTCATAACAATTCATGAGGAAGTGATGCCTTTTGGTTTCATAAGAAAAAGAAAGCAGTTCCAGACCAGCTGTGACTTTATTTTAAACCCATATAAATAGGAAGTGTGCTCACAGCTAGATTTAATCCCACCTAACAACATGTTTGGAAGTCAGAGAAGGAATTACTGTGTGCCCACTGGATGTTATAATTATGAGAAAGGACCCCGGTGTAACAACTTGAGGGTGTTTTATTAGTGTTACTAGTTTGTTTAATAACTGAAGAACCCAGGATACTGACATCAAGCAGCACAGCTTTTAGGCTGCCTGACCAAGTGGTGCAAATATCTCTTGATGAAGATTGGACTCCAACATCTGCAGACTGAGATTCGTTGAGCAACATTGCAGAATACCTTCTGATTGCCATTTTGTCCTGTGTACACAGCAGAATGCAAATAGTACCAATAATACACTGTTGGGTGAGGCCTGTGGTAAAATTCTTCCTTATCATAGTGTGAGGCTGTAAAAGATCTTAGCTCTGGTTGGTGACTCCTTTTGGCAAAGAGTTTTGTGTGCTCTGCTCCAGTGTATGGCAACTGGCCCTCCAGGAGAGAGGACCTCTCTCACTCCTGGATGCATGGGATGCCCTGCACAGCAAATCTCTGCATTTCCAATGTACTCCAAGTGGGATCAGAATTTACAGGCCTCAGTGTACAAGATTAGTGTCGTTCGAAAAGCCTTTGTGTGCTTTTAGTAATGCAAGGGTTATCTTTATGAACAAGTAATCACTCAAATAAACTTCAGTTAAATATTTATTGAAACAGTCCCAATTTTCCCCTTCCCCCTCCCCCCCATTTTTTTAGAGCTCTCAAAAATATGTAAAAGGCAGTAAATTTTGTGTAATAACTGTTCTCCTAAATCTTGCAATAAACCCAGTTTAGTCAGATGTCTGATTTAACTTCCCTGGGGCAGGAATCTGAAGATGGCAAGATTTATTTTGTGAAGATCCATGCCCCGTGGGAGGTTCTGATCACATATGCAGAAGTGCTGAACATCAAAGTTCCCATCAAGGAAAATGACATTCCCTCAATGGTGGAGAACCCTCTGGACTGCATGCTTGCACCACTCAGGCTTCCTGAGAAGGTGATGCACCCTGAACCGGATTATTTCACAGCACCATTCAGCAAGGATAAGCAGGAGCTGTACCTCATTAACGATGAGAACACTTTCTTTTCGCCATCCATGAGAAACAGAATAGTATGTATGAGAATTGCTTATTTCTATTTACATTTAGATTTACGTGTTCCTGTTGCAATATTCATAGTATCCCAGATGGGTTTGGGTTGGAAGGGACCTTAAAACCTTGTTCAGTTCCAACCCCTTGCCATGGGCAGGGACACCTTCCAGTAGACAAGGTTGCTCCAAGCCCTGTCCAACCTGGCCTTGAATACTGACAGGGATTGGGCAGCCGAGGAAGGAGTATATAAACTGGGTATCTGTGGATAAATATGAGGCAGCCTTGGTGCCTGTGCGTCTTAGAAATTGGGAATAGTATTTGTTGGAATGGACTTGTAGATATCTGCAAGGCAAGTGTACTGTCAGTGGTCTTGCATGGGATAGTGCCTCCTCAAGAAACTCTTCTTGCCTTTGTATGTTGTTCCTGCAGGTTCTAGAGAGTGCACAGCCGTTACAGGTTTCTATTACATGGCCTTAAAGCAGGAAAGGTCTGAAATGCTTGTGTTTGAATCTCAGGTGAATTACATCCTTACACGTTGTCCATATGGAACAGAAGAAGGCAAGAAGAAATTTGGAATTAAGAGACTACTAAATAATGGCACCTACTCAGCTGCATATCCTCTTCATGATGTAAGTATTATAGCTTTCTGCTTCCTTGAGCATTTCCCAGTGTTTACTTTCACCTACAGTGACATTTGCTTTTTCCAGCAAAAATGAAAACATACCTTCCATTTCTCCCAGTAATTAATTCTGTTTCATAACACACAAGTCCTATCTGCCAGCCCTACTATTAGCCTTTTATATGTTTGCAGTGTTTCTTCCTATGGATGAGTTTCTAGGATATGCTCGTGTCAGTCACGTAACCTGAGACACTCATTCTGTACTATATTCCTGTAACATCTATGCTACAGATAATTAAATAGTACATTAGAAGAATTACCACAAGGAATGACTGTCTGTTGTAGATACAAGCACACACTGGAGTTGCACAATAGTGCAGGCTGGTGTTTAGTTTTGCTGTAGGGACATGTGGATTTAGCCCTGAAATCCCTTGGAAAAGTAACGACAGAGGTGGGCTACTGTAGTCTATGTTAGGAGTTTTTTGTATTTCTTTTTTTTCTTTCAAAATGTTGTGTTGATTAAATCTTAAATTCTCCTTCCTTTTACGTTAGTTCAGATTTGTCAAAATGCTTTTGGTAACATAAGTTGCTTATTTATATCTCTGAATTCTAACACCAGATATTTTTAAATACTTTATGTTGATTTATGCTTTTAAATGTTTCTAAATATGTCTTCCTCCCTTAGAATATGAAAAGAAATGGATGAATGGATGGAATATTTTAGGTTTTCTGGCAGAAAGTTTAGCTGATGAGAATCTACACTGTAGAAGAATAGTTTAGGCTGGGAAGTACTTATACTGTTGCACTCTTAAAGCCACAGATTATAAAAAGCAGTTGTACAAGAATCTCTTCTTTACAAGTACAGCCAACCCTCAATGCTAAGAAATCATATGAGAAAAAAATCCCCTAAGACAACTAGATAGCTATTTAAGTTTCAAAATATTTTTTAAATGTGAACTTTAGGGTGTTTAAACTTCTTGATTTCTATTTTGAAACCAATTTTCATGCTTCTCTTTGTGATTTAGATACATGCAGAAAAAGAGGAAAGCCAAGATCACAAATTAAGTATTTGACATGGCCAAATATTTCTGAAGGCAGAGTTGTATAGCACAGTATAAAATTGCAAGAGCTGTCAGAAACTGGTTATTTTGTGCTATTTAATTTCTAGAAAACTGATGAAGCTCCACATCTCATTTAGTATTTTACACATGGATGGATGATAGCGATGAACACACTGCAGTTAGTGTCAGAATTGCAGTTTGCATGTCCTTGCCTTAGAGCTACAGCATGGAAGACATGATACTACTGTGGGTGGAGATAGAATTTTAATTTCTATCCCCTAGTTTCTATGTCCCAGTGAAATGTTTTTGGCTGTGCCATTTAAAGTGAGTCTAAAGTACAGAGAACAGGATGTAAACTTGCACTATTTTCAATCCAGTTGAGTAAAACAGTGATTTTGTACTTTAGGGATGCTAGAACTTCGACATGTGTATGCTACACCAGTGTGAAAAATCAAACGATTAATTTCAGTAATCTACCTGTGCAAATGAGTGTGTTGTACCAAGACAACACTGGTGTGGTGTAACATGAGGTGGTTACATTCCAGGCTGATGTGATCATAGCACCATGAAATGGTTTGGGTTGGACAGGACCTTAAAGCTCATCCAGTTCCAATCTCCTGCCACAGGCAGAGACACCTTCCACTAGACCAGGCTGCTCCAAGCCCCGTCCAACCTGGCCTTGAACACTGCCAGGGATGGGGCAGCCACAGCTTCTATGCACCTGTACCAGCTTCTGTACCAGCACCTCACCATTCGCACAGGGAAGAACTTCTTCTCAATATCTAATCTCAATCTCCCCTTTGTGAGTTTAAAGCTATTCCTCCTTGTCCTGTCCTTACAGACCCTTGTCAAAAGTCAGTCTCCAGATTTCTTGTAGGCCCTGTTTAAGGTACTGAAAAGCTGCTGTAAGGTCTCCCCAGAGCCTTTTCTTCTCCAGATAAATGTACTAAGACTGATAGATGTTCTTTGTAAATATGTATTATCTTAATACATATATAGAAATGATTCTACTGCAAGTGGAGTGCTAAGTTTGAATTTCAAATGAGTTTTATGTGCATAGTCCTAAGAGGGCTGCATCATCATTAACACGTGTCTTTCAATGTGGTCCTTGGGTCTCTCAGTGAGGTATTTTGCCTTTACTCTTGATTTGCTTGCAGTGCCAGTACTGGAAAAAGGCAAATGATCCAAACTGTGACAATGAGAGGTACACACTGTACATGGAGTGGGCCCGTTTCTTGCGGTTCTACAAAGAACAGCCTTTGGACCTCATCAGGTAAAATACTACCCATGTTTTATTATATTGACTTGGTTTTCACTGTAATATGAATATGTATTCATTTGTACCTGGATCCTGCTGAGACCTATTTGCTGCTTTTTAGGTCCAGTGAGAATTGGATAGTTAAGTGGGCACTAGGTCCTTGGAGGAAACAACACAGGTTTTTACCAATAACTAGAAAAATGCTTTATCTCAAAGGAAGTCTCTTTGAGTCTACTCAGTGCTCCTGGGGTCAGGTATATTACAGGTACTTCATCTGTGTAGAGGAACACATATCATAGAATCCTAATATGGTTTGGGTTGGAAGGGACTTTAAAGCTCATCCAGTTCCAAGCCCCTGCCATGGGTGGGGACATCTTCCACTAGACCAGGTTGCTCCAAGCCCCATCCAGTCTGGCCTTAAATCTTTCCAGGGATGCCACAGCTTCTCTGGGCAACCTGTGCCTGTGCTTCAGCACACTCACAGGGAAGAACTCCCAAGATCACATCTCAATCTCCCCTCTGTCAGGTTAAAGCCACTCCCCCTTGTTCTGTCCCTACAGGCCCTTATCCAAAGCCCTTCTCCATCTTTCTTGTAGGCCCCCTTTAGGTACAGGATATATGTAAAATACCTTGTGTTTTATAATCTATATCTGCCACAATTTTTAAGGATTGATTAGAAATTTTAACAGAGGCTTGAAAAAGCACTGATAAAATCATTTCTGAAACTTGACTCTGGATAGAGCACTAAACCCAGACTGAAACTAATCCAAGATCACTTTGGTTCAGCTCATATGAACAGGTTACAGTTACCCCATTCATAACACAACTAGTTGTATTTCTGTGAATTACTCATTGTTTTTAACCACATGATCAGAGCTGTTGTGCTCATTTTCATTGGTATAACTCCTTAGAAAATAAAAAAATCTTCATTTACATTATCCTGTGGGAAGGAGAAAGGGGAAAAAAGAAAAAAGGGGCCATGTATTTTGTTCATTCAGCTTGCGTAACTTCTGCTAGCTTCAGATCTCCTTTTTCCAGTGTACATGAAAGCATTGACTCTTCTGTTCAATGATAATTTTGCCAAGTGTTTCATTTTGATTCTGGCCAATTTTCTGTATAGCATTTTTAAACCTTGCTTTGTATTCCTGTTAATTGTGGGGTTTTTTGTATTCAGGAAGTATTATGGTGAGAAGATTGGAATCTATTTTGCCTGGCTAGGATTTTACACAGAGATGTTATTCCTTGCAGCAGTTGTTGGCTTGATCTGTTTTCTTTACGGCTTGTTTACAATGGATGAAAATATGAGCAGGTGAGTGTAGTGTTGAAAATCTCCTGGGCCTATGATGGGCAAAGCACTATGAAAGAATTGCTCTTGCAAAATAACAGGCAGTAATTTTAAAGCTTGTTATAGCAAACAGGTTTCTTCTTCAGCTCTTACTGACTGAAATGGTGGTGGGCAGCTAAAGCATTACTTGTGTCTATTATTTAGTGAGATTCAGATTTCCATTCGTAGGTGAAAAGCAGTATTTTTATTGCCATTTGGCTACAGTTTTTTTATATCAGAGTACCTGCAGTAAAGTCCTAAAAGTAGCACTGACATCTCTCAGAATTGTTTCAAGTATTTATTGCTGCCTTAAGCTTTTCTATTTTAATCTATCTTGCAGAGTAGTTGTCGTGGCTTAAGCCCAGTCAGCCACGCAGCTGCTCGCTCACTCACCCCGTTCTTCCTCCTGCCGCTCCTGGAGGGATGGGGAGGAGAATCAAAAGAATGTAACTCCCATGGGTTGAGATGAGAACAGTTCAGTAACTAAGATATAACACAAATCACTACTGCTACCACCAATAATAATAGTGATAAGGGAAATAACAAGGGGAGAGAACATGACTGCTCACCACCCGCTGACTGATACCCAGCCCGACCGAGCAGTGATCTCACCCTTCCGGCTAACTGCCGCCAGTTTATATAGTGGGCATGACATGCTGTGGTATGGAATACCTCTTTGGTCAGTTTGGGTCAGGTGTCCTGTCTCTGCTTCCTCCCGGCTTCCCCTCCTCCCTGTCAGAGCATGAGACTCACAAAGTCCTTGGTCAAAGTAAACATTACTGAGCAGCAACTAAAAAAGTCGGTGTTATCAGCACTGTTTCCAGGCTGAAAGTCAAAAACACAGCACTGCACCAGCTACTAAGAAGGAGAAAAATGACTGCTACTGCTGAACCCAGGACAATAGTCTGTTGACCACCTTGTGTAGGTCATCATTTGTACGAACTCCCAAAAGCATAAGTGCAGGACAGATCAGCAGTGTTCTTCCCTCAACGAAGGATCCAGTATCTCAGGAGTCAGAGTTTGCTGTGTATTTAAATAAGCATTGTGTTTTTTTTCTTCAGGGGTCCCGAGATTTATTGCTTTCAAGGGTTTGAGGAGTGGATGGGTTGGGAAAGGAAAAGAAGGTTGACATTTATTGCTTATTGTTTTGTATAAGAAAGGGTCAAGAAACTTTTGAGTTCTAATCATAAAAGAGGAGTAGCATATTCAAATTCTCATCCATTCTATTGAATTATGGTATTTTCAGACTTACATTATAGCTAAGTTAAGAATTCTTCTGGGAATACTGCTGTGCATGTTCAGATTTCTCTGGATACTGAAGGATACCATGGGATTGGAAACTTTGCCTATTGGAGTAGTTAAGTTGAAGTAGCAAATGTTACTGTAGATAGCAAAGCTGAATTAACACCTCTGCTCATAGAAAACGTGTTTTGAATGGACTGCTAACCTGATGAGAAATTACATGATTGGTATCTCACCTGCAAGCAGTGTGTGTGCAGTACAGCTCCTTTCAGACATGTGATCCATTGCTGATGGAGCCAGAAAGCTCATGTCAAGTGAATTGCCAGTTTTCCTCTTTGTAGCAGCTGCTACACTGCTTGGCCTGCTCTGATCAACCACAGTAGTGAATGTGACAAGACTGGCATTCTTCTCTGGGAAGCTGCAAATGCTGAACTTTGAACAAAGGAAGCTCTTAAGTTACTTACTCTTAGATCCATTTCCTATAGCAGCTCTTCAAATGCTATCAAAACAGATACTGTGTAATGTTTTGCTCTGCAGCAAAGAAATCTGTGACCCTGCAATTGGAGGAGAGATCATCATGTGCCCTCTTTGTGACCGAGATTGTGAGTACTGGAGACTGAACACCACCTGTGAGTCCTCAGAGGTCTGTATCTGGTTCTACAGTCACTTCCCATTTTTGCTCACACTGGAAACTGGTTTGGTCCTGACCTGTTCCTGTGTATTTGTTGCAGTATTCCCATTTGTTTGACAACGTGGCCACTCTGTTTTTTGCCATTTTCATGGGTATATGGGGTGAGTACATTTGATAAGTTTTATGTCAATCAGTAAGGAGATCTTGGCCAAACTGCTGAGGGGCACAGCAAGTGGGAAGAAGGGGAATAACAGCTTCAGTATCCTGTTTCAGATGCAGAAGTGATAACAGTAAAAATAATTTAGGGGGACACAGAATTTGGACTTAAAACCCCCAGACAGAACCCATCAGATATCTAGGATATCATAAGCATTCCGTACTCCTTTTGTTTGTTTCCTTTGTAACCTAGGACAGAGTGGTCCAGCTTTATACAGTCCTTGCTCAGCCCTGCACGTTAGAAGTGTCCCTGTCAGGGAGTAGAGAGCTTCTATGTCTTTCCACTGGATGGTGGTCCAGCACTACTACTTCATTAGCAACACTCGTACACTGAGAATTAGCTGGCTTCTACTCTGGTTAAGTTCATACGTTACAGTATGTTTTGATGATGCAGACATAGGTGGATTTCCTGCCTCTCTATAAGCAGTTTCACACCAAGTGATAGCTTGTTCAGACTTGAAGATGATATTTTCTTGAATTCAAGGCCAGGCTGGATATATTTCTGTGCAACCTGATCTAGTTGAAGATGTCCCTGCTCATTGTAGGGGGGTTGGACTACATGACCACTGAAGGTCCTTTCCAACCAAAACTATTTTATGAGTCTGTGTTCTTAAACTCTGTGAAGGTTTATAAATGCAGGATAGTGTAGTTAATGTTTCTTATTTCCGCAAATACCTTGTCTCCCGTTTCATACTGCCTGTATGAAATATCATATCTTCAGTTTGAATTAACACACAAATATCTTAACACACTTCATTAACACACAAAGATCTCTATGTGCCAATAGAAAAAAAAAAAAATCTGTTTGTTTGTTATCAAAGGATCCAGCCACATTTTGCGTAGAGAATTCTCAGAAAGCCGCCCCTCCCTCCCCCACCCCCCAAAAAAAAACAGAACAGAAACAACAAACCAAACAACAGAATAAGCTGTTGTGTGATTATTTTACTGAACTTTGCTTGGTTTTAACCACAAGCATTTGAGTGATGTGTATTAGTCCAGAAAGTACCAGCAAAAGAGTTGAGAACTGCAGAAGATAGGCTTTCCTGTGTTTGTGTAAACCATAAAGCCTCTCCAGGTCAAATAAGATCAATCAGATTACAAGAGATTTACATTTTAAATTAGTTTATAGAGGGCTTTTAAAATGTTATACAGTATTATAACTTTTATAGTTGTTTATATATGAAATCAGGTTGGGCAGAGAAGAGATTCAGAGCAGCCCTGCGGAGAAGGACTTGGGGGTGCTGGTTGATGAGAAAATGAACATGAGCCAGCTTCAATGTGTGCTCGCAGCCCAGAAGGCCAACCGTATCCTGGGCTGCACCAAAAGGAGCATGACCAGCAGGTCCAAGGAGGTGATCCTGCCCCTTTATTCTGCTCTCATGAGACCTCACTTGGAGTATTGTGTGCAGTTCTGGTGTCCCCAACATAAAAAGGACATGGAACTGTTGGAACAAGTCCAGAGGAGGGACTCCCATACAAAGCACCTCCCATACAAAGATAGGCTGAGAAAGTTGGGGCTGTTCAGCCTGGAGAAGAGAAGGCTGCGTGGAGACCTCATAGCAGCCTTTCAGTATCTGAAGGGGGCCTATAGGGATGCTGGGGAGGGACTCTTCATTAGGGACTGTAGTGATAGGACAAGGGGTAATAGATTAAAACTTAAAACAGGGGAAGTTTAGATTGGATATAAGGAGGAAATTCCTTCCTGTTAGGGTGGTGAGGCACTGGAATGGGTTGCCCAGGGAGGTTGTGAATACTCCATCCCTGGCAGTGTTCAAGGCCAGGCTGGATGAGGCCTTGGGTGACATGGTTTAGAGCGAGGTGTCCCTGCCCATGGCAGGGGGGTTGGAACTTGATGATCTTAAGGTCCTTTCCAACCCTAACTATTCTATGATTCTAAATCGGTTCCCTCTAGTGTCTTAAAAATTTCTTAAGCCAGCCTCACCCTTGGAGCATATGAAAAGCATCAGACATTCACAGTCTTTAAAATGACCATGATACCAAACAGTAAGAAAAAGGCAACAGAAATCTTTGAACATTATACTTGAAAACATTCTGCTTACTTGTAATAGTTATTCATATGTTGCAGGCTTATGCACAAGCAATTAGTTGAATTATCACATCCCTTTGATAATTCCATGTTGCTATTTGCATATATAATGTAGTTAGACTGTAATTGAACATGGTCATCATAAACACAGAAGTACCTGTGTTCTGTTTGCCATTTTTCTTGTCATCCACTTCTGGAATTCAATTAGCTAATGAATTACTTAATCCATATTATGATCTTAGCTGTGACCTTTAATAGCTAGTCAGTAAAAATAGATGGGTCGCATTTTGAGACCACTGAATAGAAGCTTGTGCAGAAATAACTTTAACTTAGTTCATGAACTTGTTCCCTTCTCCCTTAACTGTATTTTAACATTTCCAAACTGCAGTTACACTTTTCTTGGAGTTTTGGAAGAGACGGCAAGCTAGACTGAAATATGAGTGGGATTTGGTTGATTTTGAAGAGGAACAGCAACAGCTCCAGCTAAGGCCCGAGTATGAGGCAAAATGTACCCAGAAGAAGAAGAATCCTGTTACTCAGGTAGGGAGTGTGTTGAGTTGGCATGCACACGGATTCAGTTGTATGGTGACAGTTTGCTTATGTGTGAGTTGTGTCCCAGGAGCAACAAGTCTGCATCTTATGGCTAGGTAAAGATTCGTGAGACACATAGGCAGTGCCACATTCATCTTGGGAACAGGGCAGGCCCTCAGCTACTGCATCCCCAGAAAGTACTGTTTGTGACAGCAGGGGATTTGGCTGAAGTGTGGAGTATGTGATGCCAACCTCACCTTTCCTGAACACAGTGGATTGCCTCAAAGCAGAATTTGCCTCTGGAGTGCATGCATAACTTTCATTAATTCTGCTCTCTTAATTTTAATTTCTACTGAAAACCGATTTTAGGAAGAAATTCTTCACTATTGAGGGTGGTGAGTTGCTGACACAGGTTGTGGCTGCCCCATTCCTGGCAGTGTTCAGGGGCAGGTTGGACAGGGCTTGGAGTAACCTGGTTGAGTGGAAGATGTCCCTGCCCATGGCAGGGGGTTGAAACCAGAGGAGCTTTAAGGTGCCTTCCAACCTGCACCATTCGGGTTCTATGATACATTAAATCAGGAATACAGAGGCAAAGTTAATAATTTTCACTTGGCTAACGTTATCTTTACAGTGTCCTTCATGTTTCCAGGTAGCAGTCTCTGAAATCTTCATGCCTTTAAAAGGACTCTTTCTCATTCCTACGCCACATAGGAAGAACAGCCATCTTGAGCTAAAGATACGTAGGTGTCACTAGCTGTGGTTTAGCTTCTCATATAAACCACGTTGTCTGGGGAACACTAGAGAAAGAGAGGTTGCTGAAGCTCTTTGAAATCTAATTGAGATACAATTAACCACACTCTTTAACTCTGTTAAATGCTCTATATAAATGGTTGTCTTCATTTATATTTAATTTAGGTAGGAGTTACTGGACAAATTCAGGGATCAGATGGTCACATTCCAGTACGGCATCTACCACCTCAGTTTGACCTATTTTTCGATCAGCATTCATCTTCCTAGAATTGCATATGAATAACTTATTTTCACTAGATCAAGTGAAGTCATAGGTGTACTTAGAGAGCAAGTCTTCAGACGAGAAATAGAAGCTTAGAGCATGTGAAGTATCATTGCTATATAAAGAGTAGCCCTGTCTTTCAGGGCTTGTCTCCTTAGCTATTAGGAAGTGTATACACTAATCTTATTGCTCATGAGAGACAGGTTTTTCTGTCTCTACTTCCCCTTCTGCACATGCACTGTTAATGCTGCTGTTCTTCAGTGTACGAGTAACAGGTTTGAGTTACACAGAGATTTTGGAGAACCACAGACTATGATTTTGAGTGTAGTTCTGCTGAGTTACTGATTTCTGCATGCTCAGGAAAAGAGTTGTGGGTAAAACAGTTTTTCATTAGCTGGTTCTGCTAATTGAAAACCCATGTCTGCATGTGGGATGCTAGCTACTAGCTTGCATTCCTGTGTATGCTCAGTCTCAAAACTGACTGCCAAGTGGTGCTTATGTCAGCACAGATCAAACCCATAGTCTGAGGAGGTGAATAAGCTGCCGCAGATCACAGCCAGAGATGGCATGGATTAGGTGTGTGTGTATAACTGTTGTGAGGGAGGAGACTGTGAGCTCCTTACATTCATGCAGATCTTTTAGGTAGAATTGTTTATTTCAACTGCATTTGGGAAATAGAAATTGGGCCATGATACATTTTTCTTGTCTCAAGAGTGAGATACTGTGCTGCTCTGTGCTTTCTAAGTATGTATTAACAATTACCATAAAAATTAATGAGTGTCCAATCCCTTGTTTTATGATGCACCAATTTATTACCTTGATGGATTTTCAGGAGCTTTTGTGCATTGGGGTTTAGCAGTGATCATTATCAACACCCAGTTCTAGCAAACCATACTGGTTAGCCAGGCTGCAGTGATGTTTCCTTTTGTTTCATAATGTGGAATACTGAACACGTGAAAGGACCATGCTTTCAATCAGTTAATTCTGCAGACTGATAAGGCAATATGGGTCCAGGTCCCTTGAGTTACCTGCATCACAAGGCTGGCTTTGCCTCACTCAGAAAACTATTTCCTCATTATTCTTGGCCATGATTCAAAATTCTAGGTGCTCTGAAACAGAAATTGCCTATTTGGGGGCTTCAGTAAAAACCTCCATTTGCTTGTGGTATTAATCAGTCTAGATCATAACCAAAATGTGGGTTTGCTGATTATGGTAGAATTAATTTGCATAAATAATGAAGTGTTCCGTTCAAACTTGGGCTCTGTCATTGCACACAGTTGCCTACACTTCATTCTAAAATAAAAAGCTTGTTGAATAGCCTAGAATACGCAGAATATTTGTTCTTAGCACAGAATATACATATTGTTTACTAAAACAAAATAGGCATAAAAAGGTGTGAGCTATCCTGGTGGAGCCAACATAAATGCTGTGGTGATGTGGGTGGAGGGAATATTTGTTTCTTGGCACCTGCTGTACTTGGTGTTTAACTTGACAGATGATGTGGCTGCCCCATCTCTGGCATTGTTCAAGGACAGGCTGGGTGAGGCTTGGGAGCAACCTGGTCTAGTGGAAGATGTCCCTGCCAGTGGCAGGAACTAGATGAGCTTTAAGTCCCATCGAACCCAAACCATTCTATGAGTCTATGTAGAGTCACCTGATATTTGTGCTCATATCTTATCTTCAGCTTTGTTTTACAGCTCTGTTAATAGAGCCTTTAACTGTTACATCACCATGTAACTTGACTACAGTATTGATAACTGCGTTTAGCAAGTATACACAGGCAGATGCAGGCAGTAAACCTCTCCTGAGAGTACACAGCACATGATACTTCAGACAAAAGCACAGTGGTATGAATATGCTGACTGAGTAAAGAATATGGCCATCAAGAAATAATGCTTGTAAAACAGCTGCTCCTGCTTGGTTATGTCAGGGAGAAACGTGCAGCTCAGTTGCAGCGGTTGCATTCAGCATAATTACACCACATTATGCTAGGGTGTTTGGCACATTCTGGGCTTTTGTGCAACAGAAAATAAACTCCTTTCAACAACATTTTTCAGGTTCAGTATCTTCTGTTGTCAAATAAAGTATTTTCTGGTTCAGTATACTTAATATTGTGCTCGCCTGTAGTAATCAGTGACCCTTTGAGGAGCATAAGCATCCTACAATGCCTTTATAAAATTCAGGTTATTTTTTTATTAACTCTTTTTCCATAGGTGTTAGTTCTTATATGATCCTTTCTTAACGCTTGTAATCTGGTATTTTAGGAGTTAGAATTGGTTGCAAAAAGAGAACTTTACACGAGCATGGGAAGTTGTTCATGTGCTATGTGGAGATACTCGCCTGGGTAAGACCTTGCTGCCTGGTGCTGTGGCAGAAGTTGGCAACTAATGAATGTGACCATTTCTTCAATTAAAATGAAAAAGAAATTGAAGGAGTGGAGGAGAATGTTCTCTGGCTGTGTGAAAAAAACATGGCACAACCAAGTAAATGACTCTTTTAAGAAACCTGAACATGAAGAATTCATTAAAATTCAGTCTAGCTGTGGGCTCTGAGCTGTCTAACAGCTGACCCAGCATTACAGTAATCATTCTGGCCTGCTCATCTAATGAAAACGTTGGTCTTTTTCCTTCAGCTACATTGTTTTTTGCAAAGGTGTAACCATTCTTTACAGGTACTATCTTTCAGCATCTTTATGGCCACTTCTACCCTGATCTGTATTCCCCCCACCCCAGCACACTCAAAAGTCATGTCCTGTCTGACCTTCTAGAGAGAGGGGTTCCTAAATGGTTTTCCTCAGATGTGGGCACTTCCACTCAGCTGAAGAGAGGTCTGTGTGCTGCTTGATATTAGAATAAGATTATGGATCTGTGAACTGTGCTGTGCTTGCTTGACTGTTTCAGGAGATGGAGCCTTATTTGCCTATAACTAGCCAGGCTGTGCGGTTCTGCATCTCAGGAACTACAGTGTTGTTCTGGGTGAGCATCTTTTTAAATCGTCACTTTAACATACATCACAATTGCTGATCATCACTAATCACAACCTTAACACACACTGGTTTTAATCACGATATTAACACATGCTTTTATTATTGTCCTGCACATTTCATGCTGACATGCAAAATGCACTTCAAATAAAAAAAAATAATTTGGAAATCTGTTATTAATTAGAAATTTAATTGGGCATTTTAGCATCAGGATAAGTTTTTCTCTGGCTTATGAGCTGTTAACAGGCCATACTGAAAAAAAAATTGTAGTAAAGGGAAAAAAAAACCCAACCAAAAAAGTATTATTCACTACAATGAAGTACCTGCATAATCCTCTGTAGAAGTACCTGGAGAGTGAATTTAAGGGTGGATAATATAATCTGGCTTGTCTCTTCCATCTCCATGTCTGAATGTGTATTCTTCTGCACTTTCTAATATTGGTATTGTGTCCTTTTCTTGTATTAATTAAATAATTCTGTTTGGTTTAATGTCTCAACTGTAACACAGTATTTTGCCTGTGTTCTTTGCATTTCAGTGTTACTGAACTCCTAGCCATAAAGAATGAAACATGAAGATTGACATCCTGTTTCATCAGCTTTTTAGCTATACTGAGCTGTGTGTTTCATGTCTTTTTTCCTTAGGTGTCTCTGATTATAGCTAGCATGATTGCAGTGATAGTATATCGCCTCGCAGTGTACGCTGCCTTTGCCAGCCTCATGGAGAACACGCAGACTCTGCAACCCATCAGTGGGTTACTGACCCCTCAGCTGGCGACTTCAGTCACAGCCTCGTGCCTGAATTTCGTCATCATCATGATCCTGAATTTCTTCTATGAGAGAATAGCCATCTGGATTACTGACATGGGTAAGCAGTGCGCTTGAAGACAAGCCACTCAAGGAACTGCTGAACATAGAACTTACCTAGAGGTGCTCTGCACAGTTATTCTCCACTTGGGCATAGTGGGCACACCAGGATGGTAGCCTGTAGTGTGCAGCAGTGACTCAGTTATATCCATGGCCATGTGTGGAACATTTTCCCTGCATTTGAATAGTTATTATAAACTAGTTTCTCTTAGTATATTTGCATATATTAAAACTAGTCTGTGGGCACAATCGTACTTGTGAACACAATTAAAAATTACCATGTGTTAGTCACCAAGGCAAGATCAAACTGATTGAGTAGTATTTCAGTTAGAAGTCCTGGAGGTATGTTTTTAAAACCAGATCATAGCTTGCGCAGCCATCTTAACAAGATAAAAGACTAAACAGTCATGTCTCGTCCTTTAGAGGAAAAGGTAGGAAGATGGGAGATGGGCGAGTACAGTATTTCCATTGTTCTGAGTGCTTTTTCCCTTAGCAGTAGATTTACAAATCTGGAATGTCACAGATTGAAGGCAGAGACTGGGCAGGTTGCAAAGCTGGGCCTACAATGTGTCACTGTGGCTGTAGCCTTGCTCCAGAGCTGGAGGAGCTGGTAGGCAGGTCCAGAAAGAGCTATGACTTTTGCAGCAGATTTGATGCTTGACTGTTGCTTGCTTGCTGGAAATGCCCTCCTCTAAAGCCCTTCTTACATATTTTATTTTGTTTGCCCTTAATGATTTAGAGGTACAAGTCCCTGCAGGTGCTTTATAGAAGGAAATAATTGCAGAATATTCAACTGGGGGGAGGCAGAGCTGAAAGTATGAGGTGTTTGGGGTTTGTACAGCTGTCATAAAAACAGTTGGGTAATCTTCTTTTATGAGGTCTTACAAGTGGAATCAAGAACTGAAAAGTGTTTCTTGCAGAAAGTTAATGGGATGTGGAATTGGCTTTATTTTGATTTATCATGGACTGTCTCTTCTCTCGGAGATCTGTATTACTTATCTTGCTTGGCCAAATTAGACCGAAGAAAGAACAAGTAATAAGTAAAAATGCCCCTAGCAATTTCACAAAACAAACAGAAAATCATCATTCTTAATCTTTCTTTTTTTGACGGGCATGAAATATAAGCATGAAGGCTCAGCAGTGTTATTTTGCTGCTTGCAAGTGTGGAGGATTAATTTTCAAAGTCAGCACTGCCTGTGGTTATCAGTTACAGACGAAAAATCAGTTTGCTTTTTGGGGAGCTGCTGCCCTCTTCTGGCAGCTGCGCTAAACCCGGGCTTAGAGGCACCCTTGTTTCCAGGGGAGGAAATGCTGCTGTCAGGAGTTCACACTCTCTACACTCCTGAATTCCTTTAAAAGGTTAGGCCAGGTTTTGCTTTCAGGTGCGGAATATAACCTGTCTCTAGGCTGTGAACATTGTGGGTCTGACATAAACATTTGAAGAGCTCACTGACAACAGAAATGTTTTAATGTGCTGTACGCTAGGCAGACTGCCTCACCTGAGTGCTGCCTCCTTTGCAGTACACCCTGCTGTTAAGTTCCAGTAAATACTCCATGTTCTTCTGCCATGCCAACTGACGCCAAGCTTGGAAATGTTAAATTACTCAGATCTGTAAGATCACTTTACCACAGGGCAGGTCAGCTCAACACATTTGCCTGACCAATTCAAAGGCACTTGAATGCTTGTACTTTGTTTGTCTTTCTCTCAGCTTGAATTGGTTGTATGTTACCATGTAACAGACATTTTACCAATGTCCTTAGGGCTTCCTGCTACCTTTAAAAATGTAAACATTATTATTATGTGATATGAAGGCAGCAAACCTTCAGCAAAGGCTTGGTGATGCTCAGCAGTACCAAGATGCCTGTATCTTTCCCTGTTCTTCCCCTGTTGAGAGTCTCATCTCTCAAGAGGCAGAAGGCCCACCCAGTTTCTGCTGATTTCAATGTTACACACATACAACATATTGGGAGGAAAAAAAAACAAACTATAAGATACTTCTCTACCACAAAGAAAAAAAAGATATTATCACATACATAGCCAAGTGAAATTGTCATACTATAGGAGTCCCTGATAATCACTGTGTGAGGTTCATCTTGGGTCTCCTAAAATAGCCTAAGATTTGGGGATGGGCAAGAGCTAGTGGACGGTACAAGGAAAGGAAAATGGAAGCCTATACAGGTTTTGAGAATGAATTTCACTTGCCTGCCTACTCAGAACGTTGCCTCGTAAATTAAGGGTAGAGTGTTTGAGAAAAGAAACTCCATCTGCTAAAATGTTTGTAGGTGGTTTTCTTTCTTTTCTCCCTTGGGGATGTAAGGGTGCTGTGCATGATGAGTGTTTATGAATCTGTATACTTTTAAAGGGAATAAAGGGAAATAAAATTACTCTCTTCCATTTTATAGAGATACCAAGAACTCATATGGAATACGAGAACAGGCTCACTATGAAAATGTTTTTGTTCCAGTTTGTCAACTACTATTCATCCTGCTTCTATGTGGCCTTCTTCAAAGGGAAATTTGTTGGTTATCCAGGTGCCTATACATATATGTTTAATCGCTGGCGAAATGAGGAGGTAGGACTTTCTTGTTTAAAGTGGTTTGAATAATAATAAACTCTTTATCCCCTCCAGTTATAAATTACCAGTTTCTCATTTGACTTGGAGTAGGCTGGACCTCAGTTGGCCATCCTGATGCTGATGGAGAGGCATCCCTGGCAGTGTTCAAGGGCAGGCTGGACAGGGCTTGGAGAACCTCGTCTAGTGGAAGATGTCTGTGCCCGTGGGAGGCGGTTGGGATGAGATGATCTTTAAGGTCCCTTCCAACCTAGACCATTCAGGCATTCCAAGGACTCTTTCTGCTGTTGCTTATCAGGGAAACGCCAGCAGTGAAATTTGTGGTTGTCAGACATAAGGGTGAAAAATCAAAATGTTTTCCATGGCCCAAGTTCTCCTGAAATTGCACTGGGTCTCACCGTAGGTCTTAGGTTAAAGGAAGTTATTATAAGTGGATATAGATTATAGATTACCACCTCTTAAGGGATCATTACAAGGAGGCAATCCTGACCTGGCTTAATTTAAAGACCTTAATGTAAATTCCTTTCAGGCATCCCTGTTGTGCACTGCTCCTCATCCACTGACCTTCATTGGGAAGTATCACAAGGTGTGCTGCAGACCACCAGGCGAAGCTCCCAGTAGCTTCCATTGCTAACACACTGCATCCAGGCTATTCCAGCCCTGATTGTTGTGGATGAAGTGTTCAGCAGCCCAAGCCTCATCCTTCATCCCATGTTTCAAAACAGCATCAGGTCCTTAGAAAGTTCAAATCTCAGTGGGAGCCAAATGAATTTTATCCTCCCTAAGACAGCATCATCCTAAGATGTGTGCCATCCCTGGAAGGGGGGGATTACTCTTCTTTAAATGGTCATTATAGAATCTCAGAAGGGTGGAATGGTTTGGGTTGGAAAGGACGTTAAAGCTCATCCAGTTCCAACTCCTTGCCATGGGCAGGGACACCTTCCACTAGACCAGGTTGCTCCAAGCCCCGTCCAACCTGGCCTTGAGCACTGCCAGGGATGGGGCAGCCACAGCTTCTTTGCACAATCTGTGCCAGCACCTCACCATCCTCACAGGGAAGAGCTTCTTCCTTATACCTAACCTAAATCTCCCCTGTTTAAGTTCAAGCCCATTGCATCTTGTCCTGTCACTACAGTCCCTGATGAAGAGTCTCTTTCTGGCATCCTTGCAGCCCCCCATCAGATACTAGTATGTGTTCAGACATGTTCTTATTTTATCAGTGTGTTTTATCAAGCACATTGAGCACTGAAAAGCCCTTCTGTAACAGCCTTCCTGAAAGGCTATCTTCGCAGCCTAGGTGAAAATGAAGTGCTGTCCTAAAAAGTTTTCAGAACTCTTTTACTTGTCTGTCTTTAATTTCTACCTTAGCAGGTTAGGGTTTATCTGGGTTATGTCTGTTATTCATATCCATTAACCCTCAGTTTGTCTCTGCCAGTGCGATCCTGCAGGCTGCTTGATAGAATTAACGACACAGCTCACCATAGTCATGGCTGGCAAACAGATCTGGGGAAATATTCAAGAAGCCATTGTACCGTAAGTTCTCTCTTACACTGAGATGCCCTTGTTGTAGACAGGAAATTCTTGGAAGGGATAATAACAAGTATTGCCATATGAAGAAGCTAAGATAAATTCTTTCAAGACAAGTAGACTTATTTCATAGAGGCTTTTGACCTCTTTTTTGTGAAAGCCATGCTTGTAAAAGCATGTTGCAACAAGGAGCTTGCTTAGAGAAAGGGATACTTAATCTACTTCTCTCATTATTAACCTTTTATCTGCATTTGCAGCTGGATTTGTAACTGGTGGGGGCGCCGGAAAGCTAGAAGCAATCCAGAAAATTTATACAGTCGCTGGGAGCAAGACCATGATCTGCAGACATTTGGAGCTTTAGGCCTGTTCTATGAATATCTAGAAATGGGTAAGTTTAAAAATACACATTTAGAATTGAGGACAAGACACTTTGTACTGACACTGTAAAAACCAAAAGCTTCTCAATTCATTGTTCTGGGTTGATGCCACCACTTTCATCTGGTAAACAGCAGATGATTAACTGCTGGGAATCGTTAAATAGGTCAGACCAATGAAAAAAAAAACTAAACAAACAAGCTGCCTTTGCATCTTAGACTGCAGGGGATTTCACAGAAGCACTGCAAAGAATATCTGTTACCCTCATTTGAATGGGGAACGTTATTCTCAGTGCAGCCAGCTGTCTTGCTGTCTGTTCTTGTTCCCTAGCATATTCTCAGCTGATGTCAGTGCAAGTTGTAAGTATGGTAAAGTTGTAAGTATGGGCTGAGTGCCAAATATTCTGTAGGGATGGGCACCACAAATAGGAGGTCTGCAAACTGGACCGGGAAGACTCCATTTAGTTTGAGGTTTGTGCTGATCAGTGCTGCCATACAGTGAGCAGCCCAGCAGAGGGAGCTTCGGTAGCACAATAAGCTTTTCCAAACGTAATGTGAGCAGGTCAGTGTATGAAATTAGTCTACAAAACCTGAGAAACTAAAACAAACACTGAAGGCAAATTAAATGTAAAGTACACAAAAAATATATATAGAGAGAATATTTGTTTATTATAAGGACAGAATTTGTTGAAAAGTGGATCTTTGTACTGTGTTATTTCTACAGAAACAGTCAAGTGTTCCAGATTGCCTAGAGATGTGTATCTTTATTATTGTCACTTCCTACACTTTGTGATATTTCATACAGGGCCCTGATCTTGTGAAGCCAATATACTCAGAACAATCACTGCTGTCAGCCATGCCTGTAATAGATGTCCTTGCTCTTCCTGAAGCAAAGCTGAACCACTAAGCTTCAGCATTGCCCCGGGGCTGCTGAGCGAGTAGGGATTTCGTTTCTTGTCTAAGATGAAGAACTCGTCACTGAAAGCATGGAGGAGCTGATGGCTGGTGCATGGGAGTTTATTTTTATCCACTGCGTAAGCCAGACAAGATGTTCTATTTCCTGTCTTTAAGACATCGTGGCAGTACTGGCTCTGCACTGAGGACTGTCACATTCTGTACCAAGAGACATTTCATTTCGGTAATGACTGAAGGAATCGTTCATGTATTTTATTTGCAGTTCTTAAACTAACATTAAAACTCCGTAGTGGAACTGTTGCATTCAGATTTGGTTATCATTTAAGACTAAACCAGTAGCCATAAGTGGAGGTAAGGTTGTGGTATTTCCTTATTTTCATTTAGGAGTGTAGCTGACAAGTAAAAGGAGAATAGGCTTGCTCTGTACAAACTGCAGGAAAGGAAAACCAGCCTGGTTTTGTTCCTCTCATAATTCAGAAATGCAACGGATGAGTATGTTCCAATTCCCGTGCAGCTGCATTCCATTCAGGAGACAACTGTGGCACCATGAAAGAACTACTATTCAGCACTGCTGGCAGCACTATTGGAGAGGACCCAGACGCCCCATTACCTTAGGTGCTGCTGATTGGCAGCCCTGAGAGAGAGACTAGACACGTCTCAGGGCTGGGGCAGGTTGTCACTTGGCTTCAGGCAGGGCTGGAGATGCCTTCTTGCTTGTCTGCAAGTGGCAACTTGCATGTTTCATTGCCACCCTGAAGGTACTTCTGTAGGGGCAGATTTTGGCACTTTTCTTTTTTCCCTTGCAGTCATTCAGTTTGGATTCATTACTCTCTTCGTGGCATCTTTTCCCCTGGCTCCTCTCCTTGCTCTGATGAATAATATCCTGGAAATACGAGTAGACTCCTGGAAATTAACCACCCAATATAGGAGACCTGTGGCTGCAAAAGCACATAGCATAGGAGTTTGGCAAGAAATCCTGAATGGAATGGCCATCTTGTCTGTCGTCACTAATGTAAGTACATTAACTGTGCTACATCAACTTTGATTCTTCTGTGTACTCACAATTTGCAGATTTAAAAATCAGCTGATGCTTTTTGTACTTCATCATCAGTATTGACTTCATCACATGTTACCTCATTTGGGTGGTTTGGCTTTTCTGTTGATTACACAATCCACACTTCATTGGACTGTAATCTTTCACTCACTTGGCTGTGCTTTCCAGCATTTTGGAATGGTATAAGCCAGTCTGAAGCTTAGTCTGGTGAAGCACACCGTTTGCCCCGAGGGGACAGGAGAGGTAGATTAATTGTGTTGGCCTGATGACATTATGTCTTTTCATACCCGTTTGTGGGAATTCTGCACATTCAGCTGCTTCCTGATGCCCCTGTGGCGCCAGTGGCTCAGAGTACTTAGTATAAATTGGAAACTAAATGCTGTGCTAGTATTTCATCTGAACTATAATGGAAGGCAGACTGCTGAGCACAAGAGTTGGCTTTTTCTAGTGTGGAATATTAAGTAGTATCAGATCTGCAAGTGTTTTTGGCAACAAATCCACTTATAGGTATTGCCTAAGTAGTAAGGTACCTGAGCATCTGAAGTATCTCCAGTTCCCAGGCAAAACGAGCTTGGAGTCATTGTTTAGTTTTCAGATGCAGCTGGAGAAAGTGGCTCCCTCCTTTTCCTTCCAGTGATAACATAATGAATTTGAGTTCATCCTTTCTCACAAGAAACCGTATCTGTTATCACAGGTAGAAGACAGTTTGTTTTGAAGGGATATTTGGGATTTGGTGCCTCTTGTAAGGACTGTTCCCCTATTTTTTGTTCACTGAATGCTGGTCCTTGCAGGGGAGACTGCAGTCAATATCTTTACCAAGGTGAAGTGCCCTGGCTATGCTGCTTACCTTTGCTTTAAAAGATTCTGAGTTACACCACTAAGTCACAGTGCCAAAACCCTCACAATGTTTGTGGGTCACTTCTTTAATTCCTTTTCCAAATTTCTTTTTCAGGCTTTTATTGTTGCATTCACATCAGATATGATTCCTCGTTTAGTTTACTACTATGCCTATTCTGAAAACGAAGACTCGCCCATGTCTGGATACATAAACAATAGCTTATCAGTGTTTCAAATCTCAGATTTTCCTGACAGAAATAAGCCTAAAGTGAATCGAGAAGACTTTGTCATATGCAGGTTGGTATTGGTGTAATAACAGGTATTTTCTTAGTATAATATAGTATGTATAGTATACATATATGTATGTAAGTATAATTCTTAGTATGTGTAGAATACAGCATAAAAATTCAATGCAGGTCTAAGCAGTCCACTAGAAATGAAATGATTCCATTCTCATCATTCTAAAGTGTGAGAGGTAATGTTTAAACTATTAACAGAGTGGTGCCTGAGATGGTATGAGATCAAAAAATCACCTTTTTGCTGTTCAAGAGTCTCACTGCTAATCTTTGCTTGTTTTGGGGTGGTTTTACTTAATGAAACTATTGAGTTTTGAATGATAAAGGAGACTGATGTCCTTAAGGCTGCAAACGTCAGCCTATATTTTCAAAGGTTTTTAGGCTGCAATGCCTAGCTGGACAAGAAAGTATCATTAAGGGGATGTTTGGATTCCAAAGCTGAAAATGAGACATGGTATTTGAAGTCAATGATTACTGTACTAGGTACCACCAAGGATCTGGGCCATCCTGTTTTCACTAAAATAAAATAATCCTTTCTTGCTGGAAGAAGCATTAGAAGCTCCAGAAGAATTGAGAAAGGACTTTGGAGAAGCCCATGGTGAAAGAAAAATACTGATTTGATGAAAATGAAAAAGCCCCAAATAAATAAACATACAAAAAAAGAACCCAGCACTTTAAGAAGAAACTACATTTGTATGATGTTTTAGCTTTAAAACCTCAGGAGTCTTTATTCTATTCATCTATGTGAGTGTAGAACACCTACTCAAGACTGTTCTTCCATTAAACCCTTCATCTGCCCAGCCCATAATCTGACAATGTCTGTGACATTTACTCAGAACCTGTCTGTCACTCTGATCCATTCCATCCCTCTGTCCTGTATTAGCTGATGATTGTCTGAAAAAAGTGACCTATGTACAAAACTTCACTTCTCACACATCCTCATCTGTGCTCCCCTGCGGTGAACATGAGGGTGTTTAAACAAACATCACATAGAAACAAATCAAGGGGCAACCTTTTTCTGCCAAAGGAAACAGAGCATTTAAAACAAGGTGAAAAGGTTCCGTAAGTGACAGCTGTATTTGCCTGTCAGTGTCACTGAGCTTGTAGTCTGTCTCAGGCTGACTGTGACATTTCAACTTTGCATGTCTTTCTACCCAACAGGTACAGAGACTATCGATACCCTCCAGATCATGAGAGGAAATATTTACACACTATGCAGTTCTGGCACATTCTTGCTGCAAAACTGGCCTTCATAATTATTATGGAGGTATGTTCCCTAAAAAAATTTTCCTGATGAAATTGGTACTGTAGCTAGTTATAGTACCAAAAATAGAACTGCTGAGTATCAAATCGTTTCTTCCCTAAGTAATGCCAGACTCAAGAAGGTCTTTATGCAGATCAAAAAGACAGGAACCACCTCTACTAGCACTTTTCCTCCTCCTGGTTTCACTGAAGAGCTGGGTGGGAGATGGCCGTACCCAAAATTCAGAAAGCATTTTGCAGTGATACGTATTGGCTAAGAATAGCTAGATCCATAATTTGCTTAATTGTCACTTCAGTATTAGGCCACTGTCATGCAAGCTTGCAGGGGAAAGGGAGTTGTTAAAGTTTCTTCTTCAGCACACCTCAGATACACATTGTGAAATGTATTCTGTTTGTGAGGGGAAAAAAAAGCTCTCTTTAGGGTTAGATGAAACAATAGGTCATTTGGTAATGAGTTGTGACATTTTTCCTGGTTTCCTTTTTTTTTCTAGCATGTTGTATTCATCGTCAAATTCTTCGTAGCATGGATGATTCCTGATGTCCCTGCGGACGTGAAAGCCAAAATAAAACGTGAAAAATATTTAACACAGAAAATCCTGCACGAGTATGAACTTGAAAAACTGAAGGAGAGACTGTGTCAAGGTGATAAACGAGCTACAGAAAAAGAGTTCATTGCCACAGAAGGGAGAATGGAGTTATCCAGAGCCATGTAGCTGAAAAAACAGCTTTTTGGGATTTAGCTTGTTTCAGCTTCTTTTTTTTTCATCTGTGATTTGCTCAGTACACATCGTGTTGATGTGTTTCAACAAAGGTTTCAGCCCTTTGCTTTCAGTCCAAAGATTTTAGACTTTGCTCTAAAAGTCTCACTGAGCATTCTAGATTTAGGAAATCTACTTAACCGTATGATTTCAGCACTGTTTTCTATTTACCCATCGCTTTGAATAAGAAGTTTAATTTTGTCATCCTCAGATTTGGATTATCCAATATAGAGAACATTACCCTCAAAGGGCTCACAGGGCAGGGTAAGGTCATGACCACCAAGCCTCCCCCCTTGTCCTCAATGCAAAATTCCAGGATGATACAAAAGTATCCAAGCTGAACCAAAAGGCTTATCATAGAGGACTCCTGCTGTGGAAAATACTGACAAGTAGTATTTTTATGGCATGATCTTCTAAACAGGAGAACACTCCAGATGAAAGGGTTAGGGTTTGGGGCTTATATTTTTATCCGCTATGTCTTAGAAAACATTTGTTTGAAACTTTGAACTTCTATTCACTTTTTAGAAGGAATTGTTATTTTAAAATATATTGGCTTAATTCTACTTGGAATTACTTACAGGCACAGAATTCAGTCAATTAGTACTAATGAAGGAAAAAAACCATCATTTATTTTCATAAAGATACCACCTGCCAAAAGAGTTTGCTCTTTAGTGCAAATATTGACAAATCATCTAATTACAGTATTTTTTGAGAATATGTATACAGTTCAGACAAGTGTAACTAATCTATTTCTCCATCTCAAAAACTGCCATTGAAAGATGATGTTTGACATGAGTTTTTGCCAAGACTGCTCCTTTGTTTGGATTATTGGGTTCAAGCTATGGGTCTGTACTCAATGCATAGTGTGACAGTGCAGTCAGTGATGGGGAGCTGGACCACCACACTCATGGATCTAAGCTGGATGGTTTGTCCATGGATCTGTAGTCAAAAGATTTTTGAGCATGCCAAATAATCTCTGTTTGGGTTTTATTGTTCTTATGCATAGGAGCCTGGGGTTTGGACATTTGTTTTCTTTTATTTCTTTTTAATTTTTAAGAAGGATTTTTTTCTCTGTTTGTCATAAAGCTTTTCTCCAGAGTTATCAAGGTTATAAATATATAACTACTTGTGCAGAGTAGCTACCAGCTGCTTCTGAATGTGCCCTCATGTTCTAATTCGAAGCAGTTAGGCATTTTTATGAGTTTGCTGTCTATTTGAAACATATCAACGTTTCCATGCTTGGTGCCTTGTTTGTTTGCATTTGGCAGAAGATGTGAAAATGCTCGCTATGGGGAAATGCCTGTTTCCAACGTGTGTGCTTGCAGGCGTCGTGATACTGTGAACCTGCACCCAGAGCTGTGCAGTGTTAGCCAAACCATGCTTACTTTGGCATACTTCTGCATTAGTGCTGTTGGAGCTGCTCACAGAGAGCCATTGATACTATGACTGTTTCAAGTGAAGCAGCACCAGACTTGAGTTCTTTCATGCTGAAGTGCTGTATCTAGAGAGATGAGAAATTTTACCATGTTTGCACTTAGAAAGTTGTACTTCCTTGCAAGTATACACAAAAATAATCCAGATTGGTATTCCATGTCAGCCAAATGATGCACTGTGTACTAGATCCACAACTTAAGGCTTATGTGTTTTGTTTTAGCAGACCTAGCCTACATCTTGGGATGCTCAGCTAATAACCTTAATATTGCAACAGAGTTTTAAATCCGTGTCTCCATGGAACTGCCATTGTTAGCTAAAGTTTTTTAAGCTCCTACCTCAAACAGACATAGAATCATAGAATTACAGAATAGTTTGGGTTGGATAGGACCTTAAGGCTTATCCACTTCCAACCCCCTCCCATGGGCAGGGACACCTTCCACTAGACCAGGTTGCGCCAAGCCCCGTCCAACCTGGCCTTGAACACTGCCAGGGATGGGGCAACCATGGCTTCTCTGGGAAACCTATGCCAGCACCTAGCCACCTTCACAGGGAAGAATTTCTTCCTTGTATCTAACCCAAATCTCCCCTGTTTAAGTTTAAACTCATTACTCCTTGTCCTATCACTACAGTCCCTAAAGAAGAGTCCCTCTCTGGTATCATTGTAAGCCCCCTTCAGATACTGGAAGGCTGCTCTGAGGTTTCCATACAGTTTCTCTTCTCCAGGCTGAACAGCCCAAATATTCTTAGCCTGGTTTGGCTGCCAGTCAGGGAGTTGAAGAAGATGTACATTTCTTGTTTACTGTAAGTTAATCAACTTTGTTCTGTAGGTTTGCTTGAAAAACCAAGCACATTGGCCATTTGCGTTCATGCTGAACTGCCTGTGCTCATGAGTATTCAGATGTATTTGCATCAGATGCATGAGTATTTGAAGTAATGGATGTATTGGAGGAATGCATGTATAAATAAATTAGCTGTGTTGCTTAATGTATAAGCCAAAGAAGAGTATCAGTCGCCATAATTATGGACACCTCACCGGAATTAACACAATGCAGGCACTTTGCTGCTCTTTGCACATATACTGTTAACTAAACTGCTTAATTTAGAGTTCATGGTTCTGTTACTGATAGCAGTGCCAACAGCTGTTTTAGATGGTAAGGTGAGGAGATGCAAAATGATACTTCTATGCAAAATGTACAATCTGATTGAAGCTAAAAACAGATTTGAAAATTCAGTATGAGATGCACTATTCCTGCTTAGGAAACATTAGTTTTTTTCAGGTGCTGTAATCAAGTGTCCAGTATACCACACTTGAGAAGATGGTAGCAAACTAGAAGTATTGTGAATGAATAACGCTGTTTAAAAGCAAGATGGAAAACAAAAAAAACAAGAAGGAAAATAAAGAAATGCCTTAGTTCAGGATACAGCATGGGCGTGCAGACCTGAGTAGGATTGATGTTTTGACCCTCACTTTGTGCTTTTTCCAGCTTAGTTTTTGAGATCACTCCCTGCTGAATGCTGTACAAACAGATGTTTTGTCTATCTTGTATCCATACAATGGAAAGTGGAAAAAATCTGGAATCAGCTTATTTAAATAAGAAAGATGCCTCTTATAAATATATCCTTACACTTTATAGCATTACTTTTTCATATATAGGAACTGTTCAGAAGAGAATCTGTTGTCATCTTAAGACCTGATGTCACGTAACAAATTAAGTCTTTAATACCTCTTGACATAATTGTTTGCCTTTACTTGTCATTGAGCAGTATTTTGACAAAAGATCATTAGTATGATTAGGATTATAATGGTTCAGAGACATTTCCTGAAATGCTCTTGGAAAGTGAGAAAAATAGGGAAAATGGAGTGGTCAGATGGGGGACATGTTTATTCCTACTGTTGGAACAAGTGATTTAGTTGTGTTTAATACAAGTATCTAAAAGTGTCCTTTAACCAAAGTGAAGATAGTTCTGTTTTGGAACTACTGTCATTTAAGCAACAGTAGGTTGCGTTATTAGAATTATTAGCAAATCGGCCTTTTGAGTGCAATGCAATCAGGGATTGTACAGTTTTTTTTCCACTTAAAATTTAGTATTTTTACCTTGAAAAAAACTTAGTGTGGTATGTTCTAAGCAAATGACTGCAAAATAAGAGTGCTACTATAAGACACTAGACTGTTGGGTTATTTTTTTTCTAGAAGATTTTGTTACTATGCTTTTACTTTTTTATGTAATACTATGGGCTTGAGACAACAGAACTGAGTGAAAATAGATGGACTTCCCTACTGTTCTATGTGTAATGCTTGGTTTGACTTGTACTGTAGTGTAATCTGAGTGGTATTTTTGTCTGCTAAGTATGTTGCTGGTATATATGATATACTAATGTTGGAATAATTTTTTTAAACATTGCATTCAGCTCACGTGTAAATTTAATATCTAAACCTGGCAAATAAAGCAGTGCTTATTTTTAATGTGCTGTCAGCCTGTTTTTGAATATTCCAAGGTTGCAGACAGGAGCTGAAAAGTATTAAATTTAAATATCCAGTGACCCTCATGGGGAGAAGTATATTCATACAGATTTTTGCAACTCATTGCAGGGTATCTGGATGCTGAATATGGATTTCCTGCAATTTTAACTTCACAGCTTTCTTACTCAGATTACTGAAGAAAGCCTCCATCTGACTGCCATCTTCCACTTGATAATCCCATTGTGTAACAGTCTTTTCTGTCTTCCTCCATTTTCCTAAGGATGAATTACCAAGGAAAACCTGTACTAAATTCTGCATATATTGTAGTCAATGCCCATGGACTTAGAGGGCTTGGGTCTGTGGTAGCCTATGAGTGAACTGAGCTTTCCAAATACCTTACATGAGAAGATGGTTCAGGAGTTCAGACTTGGCACTTTAATCGTCCTCTAGATGTAGTACAAGCAGTCCATGAAGACACATTCATTTTCAGCCAGGCTGCCTTTCCCTTCATTCTCTGGGTACTGTTTTCACTCTTGCGATGCCAGGACCTGAGCTGACTTCTCAACTTCTCAGTCACACATGCAGTTTTCACACACAGAGCAAGTCCTTTATCTACATGCACTTAAATAGCTTTGAGCTCATACACTGGAAAATATGGCAGAGCTGAAACTTTCCCAAGGGACTGGTAGAATCTTACTGTTCAGAGATACATTTGCACCTTTCTTAAACCTCATTTCTGGCACCAGTATAGGGCTTTGGATTAAATCACAGAGAATCTGGATTTGAATCTGTGACTTGATCTCAATAGGCAGCAGCAGCAGCAGCACATTACTTCTGTTGCTTCACATTATTGGAACTCTGGGAATGGGGTCACCTACCAGACTTGATAAGGCATTTCCTTTGTAACTTTGAAATGATAAATTAAGAGAGATGCAATACCAGGAATTAAAGGAAAGAAATTTGTGAGATGAATAACAATCTTGTCTGTATTTCAGAAAAAAAAAAAAAAGATGACCAAACCAAGCACGATACAAGTATGTATTATACTGCTATCACTGTGCTGCTTACTGAAGTGGGATGGATTACTTACTTAGGTATCAAAAGGAAAAACAGAGTATTAAGGACAAAGAGAGACAAAGGCAGGGGCTGTTGTTATGTGGGGTGTATGTCATAAAAATGCTAAAAGTCTTCAGGTGCATTCAGACTTTGCTCTTAGAGGTTAAACTTTGCCATTGTGGCTTGTGGCAAATGGGTGATGAAGTTCAACTGGGGGTACAATTTAATCCAAAACCAATTACATTTTATAATAAAGAGTAGCATGGCAATGAGTGAGAACATACCTGGCTTTCCCCATGATCAGAAATCTTAATCACAGATTCATGAAATGGTTTTGGTTGGAACGGGATTTCAGTTCCAACTCCATTGCCACAGGCAGGGCCACCTTCCACTAGACCAAGTTGCTCAAAGCTCCATCCAGCCTGGCCTTAAACACTTCCAGATGGGGCAGTCACAATCCCCTCATTTATCTTGTGCAGTATATGAAGAGGTGCACCAAAATTTTTGCTGGCCGAAATTTTTGTATCAGAAAAAATAGGTAAGGCATCTGATCTGCTTGGCATCTTCATCTCTCCAGATTAAAGGGTCTTTCTAAAAATGAGTCTGTCTTTATTCTATGCAAAATATGGTAGGGAGCCCTGAATAGAAGAAATATTTTGAACATGTGCCTCTCAATCAAACTGCTGTAAAATACAGAAGTAGAAAAAATTATGTAACCTATTCATAGGTATATCAGTGGAAAAGAAGGGTGAGATGTGGAAGAAATATTCCAACATCTGAAGCCTGCGCATTTCATGTCTGCTTCAGATGTGTGGGCTCTGCAGCAAATACTCATCTACTGTTCCTTCAGAATGTTCAGTATTAAAAGAAAAATGATGTTTCTGAAAGTAATGTCTTAAACACAGCACTGAAAATATACTGAGGTCAGCACTAGCATACCAATGGCAGCTCCTGCAGTCTGAGAGCCCAGTTTGTAACTAGGGGATTTAGACAGATGAGTGGCTGAAAAGCAAAGAGAAGGGGTTGGATTTCCCAGCGTCTGGTGCAGCAAAGAGATTGTACTAAGAGAAGGCAAAGACAGCCTTCACAAAGGACTCATTTAGACATGAAAATCTTCCTTCCCTAAACAGATGGAAAGATGTAAAGGGGAAAAAAATCATGATCTTTACCACATGAATGATAAAATTGTTTCCAGTATATTTAAGTCACTTTGTAACCTCTTTAAGGCACAGCTACTATCTCTCGTCTGTCTTCCTGCATGCTTAGGGTGGCCACAACAGCTCTGCGGCATAGTCTGGACATCCTAAAAAAGGAATAGCTAAATTAAATCTTCTGCTTTTAAACCATCAGTTGTCTCTACCCAACACTTACATCATTCAGATGCAGCTCAGGAAGGGTTTTTTTAATGTAAATATGTGTACCGAGAAATCTGCTGGGAGATAAGTAGGATGTGAAATTCAGCAGCCATATCAATTTTTGGAAGGCACATATGCACATTCCCCTGCAATAATTAGTGACTATGCTTTCTCAGTCAGAAATGAGTCAGTCTGCAGCATTTAGTAAGGGTATGTTTCTTTTTAATTCTTTCTTCAGCTCCTCAACAAACCAGAGCTGTTAGCTAGTCAGAAATACATTTGTATTTAAATTAGACTGACCTAGCTTTGTCCTTCAGCGTTCTAAACAGCCAATGCTATTCGGCATTTCAGTTTTGGAACTGAAAAGTATAAGGCACATCATAACTTCTTCTGTAGTCAAGAGGCATTAACTAAATGAGTCTTTTGGTAATGTCTCTTCCATACCACAGTAGTTTTCAGTAAGTTTTCAGAAAGGAATAAAAGTACTCCAGACAGAATGTTTGTCAAGGGAAAACTGATAGGAGGGATGGGTTCCCTGCCATCTTACAACCTCAGCACAACAGCTTTGCTATCAGATTCTCTTGAATAAACATTTCTGTTGGCATTAGCCCATTACTAGAGTGTCAGCAAACAGTATTGCTACAGTTAAACCTGTTTTCTGGTTGTGGCATCTATTTTCAGATAAAATCCTGGCTCTAGGTATACTGATGGAAACTACTATTATTTGCAGATGTGGCCAAGGTTTCAATGTTTGTGGAACAAAGATCCAGGTCAAAACCCAACAAACCAGCTGAAACAGGTGTGCCAAGAGATTTCCATGCAGCTCACCCTGAAAGGGCAAGCCATTAATTTGAAGATGTCTAGACTCCATGTTGCTCTAAATTAGCTGCTAGGGCATTGCAGTCAGGAAGAATTTCCTGCTTTCTCTTTTCACATAGGATTGTCTCTGTGTCATGACAGCTTTTTCAGCTTCCTCAGAAGCAATACAGGAGAGAATGTGGCAGTAGTACCAAACACTGAATCCTAGCAGCCAGGTCAAACTTCCACTCATCTGCTAAGAGCAGCTTCCTTGCCTAGGTTTCAGTTTCTCAGCAAGAAGTGAGATACAAGTGCCTGCTGAGCATCCTCCCAAGATGCTGCAGAGTGTGAAGGGGCACATGTCAGGCAATAGAGAATTCTGCTGGGGAGAAAGGAAATATTAGTGTTGGTGCCACACTGCGTGAACATTTCAAGACATATTCCTTGTATCTCAGCCAAGAACTCAAGGCACTCCACGGCAATGACAGTTTTTGCTACTTCAATTCCACTGATATTGGTGTGTGTAGGTTCAGGCCAGACAAACAATAAGAGATGACGTTGTGGGGCATGTTAGGGGCATTTTCCTGGGAAAGACAAATATTCCAGCCCTTTGCTTTGCTTTTCTGGGTTGTTGGTTGGGTTTTTTCCTTATGCGAAGTCTGATATATCACCAATGGGATTTTTTTCCACGAGATTTCTGAGTAGACAAGTTTCGTGCTTTGAGGGAGGGAGCAACAAGTTCCTGTGTGTTTTATGGTAAGCAGTAAGAAGCACAGTGCTTTTTTGCTATATTTTTTTTTGCTGTGCACTGATGTGAAAATAACAAATGGTTTTGTGGCTACAACCAGATCACAGTGACTCGTGTTTTAACTGGAAGATGCCACAACATGCTGAGGTACCTCGTACCACTGAACAACATTCAACTTTTTCAGCAAATTAAAGTATTCTCCCTGGGATTGGTAAAAAGATGATCAAGTTAATAGTGTCACTACTATGACTACAGTGGAAGGAGGAGACACGGGTAGAGGAACTATAAAGTGGTTACTAATGGCTTTGTCTTCAAAAGAGGGGGAAGAAAAATAAATGGAAGTGCGAACGCTCATTAACTGGAGAAGATAGAAAAACTGAGGCACTGGAGAGGCTTGAAGCCAGACCATGTAGAAAAACTGCTATGGAGAGTTGTTAATATTCAGGTATGTAGAAGAAGGCTTTAAATGTAAATGCCAGTATGTCAGCAAGTCTCCCCTGCCTAGGAGAGAGAGGCACATTTTAGGAGCACTTAACACAGGAACTGAAATGGGACACAAAAGAGGTTGATTCTGCAGGGAGGGGAAAAGCAGGCTCTCCTCTGCTTTTGCAGCTGGAAGAAATTAGATGTGAAGACATCATTTGTAGCATTTGCTTCACTTTCAGTGCTAGGATAAACTCTGCTTGGAGTGTCTATCCAGGATAACCAGACACCTCCCTGTGCACAGAGCAACCTTCTCCTCTGTGCACATTGCTCATCAGTGATTTATTTACCCATCTGTCATTGCAGGGGCCTGACTCATCCCTGGGCACAAAGACCATCTTAGGAGCAAGTGCTTTTCCAAATTACTTAGGGTGCCTGATGAAGATGGGGCAAATGATGAGCAAGATAATACCTTCAGTTTCTTTCGTGAGGAGAACAATTAGAACCTCCTATAAGCCTGCTATCTTGGCAAGTTTCTTCATTCTGCAATAATTCTGGGGCCCCCAACCCAAAAGTAGCACTACACATGCTTGAGCGAATCCAGAGGCCACAAAAATGCTGCAAGGGCCAGAGCACCCCTGGTCTGGAGACAGGCTGAGAGAGCTGGGCTTGTTCAGCCTGGAGAAGAGAAGGCTCTGGGGAGACCTTAGAGCAGCTTCCAGTGCCTAAAGGAGCTACAGGAAACCTGGAGAGGGGCTTTGACAAGGGCCTGTAGGGACAGGACAAGGGGAAATGGCTTTAACCTGACAGAGGGGAGATTCGGGTTAGGTATAAGGAAGCAGCTCTTCCCTGTGAGGGTGCTGAGGCGCTGGCACAGGTTGCCCAGAGAAGCTGTGGCTGCCCCATCCCTGGCAGTGTTCAAGGCCAGGTTGGATGGGGCTTGGAGCAACCTGGTCTAGTGGAAGGTGTCCCTGCCCATGGCATGGGGTTGGAACTGGATGAGCTTTAAGGTCCCTTCCAACTCTAACCATTGTAGGATTCTACATGCCAATTATTTGGAGTATATTTGGCACACAAATGCACAGATTTCTCAGTCATTCTGAAACTTTATCATTAGACCTTTATCCTCCAAAAGGATTTCTATTATTTAGCATAAGAGATGCAAGCAATATAGGATCATATAGGAACCGAGTGTATTCTCAGCAAGTTCGCTGATGACACTAAACTGGGAGGAGTGGCTGACACACCAGAAGGCTGTGCTGCCATTCAGAGAGACCTGGACAGGCTGGAGAGTTGGGCGGAGAGAAATTTGATGAAATTCAACAAGGGCAAGTGTAGAGTCTTGCATCTGGGGAGGAACAACCCCATGTACCAGTACAGGCTGGGGACTGACCTGCTGGAAAGTAGCGAAGGGGAAAGGGACCTGGAGGTCCTGGTGGATAGGAGGATGAACATGATCCAGCAATGTGCCCTTGTGGCCAAGAAGGCAAATGGCATCCTGGGGTGCATTAGAAAGGGTGTGGTTAGTAGGTCAAGAGAGGTTCTCCTCCCCCCTCTATTCTGCCTTGGTGAGGCCACATCTGGAATGTTGTGTCCAGTTCTGGGCCCCTCAGTTCAAGAAGGACAGGGAACTGCTTGAAAGAGTCCAGCGCAGAGCCACAAAGATGATTAAGGGAGTGGAACACCTCCCTTATGAGGAGAGGCTGAAGGAGCTGGGTCTCTTCAGCTTGGAGAAGAGGAGACTGAGGGATGACCTCATCAGTGTTTACAAATATGTAACGGGTGGGTGTCAGGATGATGGAGCTAGGCTTTTTTCAGTGATATCCAGTGACAGGACAAGGGGCAATGGGTGTAAACTGGAGCATAGAAGGTTCCACGTTAACATCAGGAAGAACTTCTTTACTGTGAGAGTGACAGAGCACTGGAACAGGTTGCCCAGGGGGGTTGTGGAGTCTCCCACATTGGAGATATTGAAGGCCCGCCTGGACAAGTTCCTGTGTGATGTACTCTAGGTTACCCTGCTCTTGCAGGGGGGTTGGACCAGATGATCTCTTGAGGTCCCTTCCAACCCTTGGGATTCTGTGATTCTGTGATTGTCTTTGAAGAACATATTTCTTGTTACTTTTTAAAGCATGCTGGAACAGCATCTGGGCCCAGAGGTGTTCTGATTGGGCCAATCCAAAGCAGCAGTTAGGAATTTCTCTGTTGCTTTTAATGCCTTTGATCAGGCCATAATGCTTTGTCAGTAAAATGTCAAACACCTAAAAAAAAGAAATAACAGTTCCACCATAAATCTCTTCTCAGAACTGGCCATTATGATACTGGCAATCACAAGATGTTCATGTTAACTGTAACGCAGAGAGAAGATGTCTGTCACATAAAGTGGAAACATCGTGCTTTATGTTCCTGCATTTGGATAGAAGAAACAGACTTTTGTGGAAACACAGATAGATACCAACTTGGTGGACACTGCTCACAAGATGCTTCTTCCATCTGTAGGACTGACTGAACATCTCTGTCACCTGGATTTTCATCTTCCAGAGGAAATGCTGGACTCAGAGAACATGATTTACCTTTGCAGCCTGGTCTTAGCTGAAACTATGTGGCTTGTAACCTTTCCCTTTCTGATTTCCATTGCAGCCAGCTGCAGTGTATCTTGAGAAGTATTCTTTTTGCAGGATAACCAGGACAATTCACTATGTTTGCTACTATAGTAACATCCCTTTTGTCACATTTCAGAGTGTGGATTGCTATTTGGCCCTGATGCTTCCACTGAAATCCTTGACGGTGTTAAACAGTGGCGGGTTCTGATTTGCCTCCCCACAGGGACAATGACTACTCAGAGCAGTGTGCCTGTCATCTCTGTTGTCAGTGCTCAGGCCTGTCAAACAAATAGAGGTTACATCTATATATAATTTCCAGCTTCACCTCGCCAACACTCCCCCTTTTCTTGGGCCGTGCAGCTTCTGGTTGCTTGCTGCCCTTCGCCAGGATTTGCCACTGTTACCTGCAGCAGCATCAGGCTGCTGACAAATGGAGCCTTCCTTTCCTTTTCTTAGCAAGAATAAATCCTCCAAACTTAGGTATTCCACTGTGATCATTTTTGCCTTTGTTTTTCACAGCCCTTGTGAAGAAAAATTTGCATCTTTTTGAGAGCATGGTGGCCTGTTGCCAGGAGAGTCACTGGGTGGGTGGATACTTTCTGAAGATGGCAGCATGCAGCATAAATACTTACATCAGTTCTTTCTTCTGCTCCTTAGATGGTAGGTATTTTTGAGAACTGGTTGCTGTCATAGAATCACATGGATCATAGAATCATAAGGAGAATAGAATGTTTTGGGTTGGAAAGGACCTTAAAACTCACCCAGTTCCAACCCCTTGCTACAAGCACAGGCATCTTCCACTAGACCAGGTTGCTCCAAGCCCCATCCAACCTGGCCTTGAACACTGCCAGGGATGGGGCAGCCACAGCTTCTCTGGGCAACCTGTGCCAGCGCCTCAGCACCCTCACAGGGAAGAACTTCTGCCTAAGAGCTCATCTCAATCTACAGTAGCCTCCTCATTTTGTATCAGCACAATTCAGAGAAGTCAGCAGAGGAAGGCAGCAGTATAACCAGTATAATTCCTGCCTCTCCAAATATTAGTTGAAGAAATTAGTACTTTTCCACCATTGAAATCAATAGCAAATCCTCATTGACTTCCCAGGATGGGATTACACCATGTATGCAGAAAACATACTGACACTAATGCTTATATTCTAAAGAAAGACTACTAATTTGGGCAGCTTCAGAGATCATGCAAAATGGCTTCAGGCACTGCAATTGTCAGCCTTCAACCCTGAATATTTTGTGATTTTTGAATGAAGCAAAGTAGGCAATGAACAGAGCAGGCAGAAAAACTAAAAACCTGGCAGAAGTTGTGCTTTTAAATTTTTTTTTTAAAGATTCCCATCCGATCTCTTCATCAAGATTTGTTCACTTATTTCTTTTATTGCTTTATTATATCTCATGTACTACTAAAAAATGCCAGTGAAAGGAGTTGGCACATTCAGACCCACCAATTCTGGCAAATGAAATGGCTCCCTTAGTTTTATGAAAGAAGATTTTCACAAAAACCACACTTCTTTGTGGACAGTTTTTAAACTTACAAAGCTCTAAATCATACAGATTTTTTTAAATGGTCATGAGGTATGCTTGGGGGAATATTTCAAAATAATAGCAATGGAAGGTTTTTTTATTTTTTATCATCAAAGGCAAAAAGTTTTCTACTTTTTTCTTATGAATCTCCACCCTCCATCTTGTTCTGCAAGACTGAGTTACCAATTCCAACAGTCCAGTTGCATTTCAGCTGCCTGCATGTGTAGGTTGTCCTGTGCTATAATGCCAGACAGATTATATATGATTAGTAGTCTATTTGTATTAGCTGAAGATCTAATCTCAGGCCAATTCACAAATAAAAATCCTGAAAAGTATTAGGTATTTGAATGTAATCAAGAAGCAAACAGTTCTTGCATATGCTCAGTGTACTCAGCCTTTCCCCCAGTGTAGAAAGAACTGAGCCTGATTTCTCCTGGAGCAGCTATTAGCAGAAAAAACAATGAAGTTCCACTTTGGTCATGTATTTGTTAAGGGTATCAGAATCAGGCCCAAACGTTAGCAGCAAGATCAATTGCTGCAAAAATTGCAATTCTTTTAATTTTGAAGGTGATCTTTTCCAGTGTATGTCCCAGACATGGTTAAGCCCAGCTGGCAACCCAGAGCCATGCAGCCACTCGCTTATTCTCCCCCTTCCTCCCCCTGCTCCTGAAGGCATGGGAAGGAGAATCAAAAGAATGTAACATCCAGGGGCTGAGATAAGAACAGTCCAGTAACTAAGAAATAACACAAATCACTACTGCTGCCACCAATAATAATAATGATAAGGGAAATAACAAGGGAAGAGAATACAACTGCTCACCACCCTCTGACCGATACCCAGCCCAACCCAAGCAGTGATCTAGTCCTTCCAGGTAACTGCCCCCAGTTTATATGCTGGCCATGGCGTGCTGTGGTATGGAATACCTCTTTGGTCAGTTTGGGTCAGGTGTCCTGTCTCTGCTTCCTTCCGGCTTCCCCTTCTCCCTGGCAGAGCATGAGGCTCACAAAGTCCTTGGTCAGAGTAAACATTACTGAGCAGCAACTAAAAACATTGGTGTTATCAGCACTGTTCCCAGGCTGAAAGTCAAAAACACAGCACTGCGCCAGCTCCTAAGAAGGAGAAAAATGACTGCTACTGCTGAACCCAGGACAGTCCCTCCAACCTTCTGTGAAATAACAATGATTAAAGAAAAAGTGCGGAAAAGGAAGTGCCTCGGATGTCCTCTACATTTGCCACCCCACTTCTGCTGATAAAGAGACATTCAATCAAATGCTGGGAATCAGTGGATCTTTAAGATGCTTGTTACACTGCTACAGGGAACTGGGGTAGATGAGGCATGGGATTATGAGACATAGGAAAAAAGGAAGGTGTATGTGAAACAAAACCCCCTTTCACCTCCCCAGAAGGCCTAGTTATGGCCTGCTTTCAGGCTGGTAACCTGCATGGGGTATGGGAAAGCAATTCCAGAATGTGAATTGTTGTGAGATTTCCTGCAAAAACGCTAGCACTCATGAGAAAGTCCTATTGTGTTTAAAGTAATATTCCTTGAGACTGAGTTAGAGTAGAAAAACTTGGGCTGGTTTTTACACTATCTGACCTCCCTTGTGCCATACGTGGACTTAAGAGAGAATCCTGCTCTCCCTTTCCTTCACTGGCTGTGTTTTCCCATCTCCCTCAGAATGCATGATTTGTATCCTTTTAGTGAAGTAGGATTGATGAGGATCATTTTGAAGTCTATTAGAAGTGCTGAAGAGTATAGGGGAGCTTTCGAAAGACAAGGTATCAATTTATGAAACCTTTTGGAGAACACTAGTCAAGGTACAAGACATAGGCAAAGGAAAGATTCCATGTAGACCAGAAAAGTATCCACTGCGTGAAGCCCTCAGGTGTAATGGTAACCAGATGCTAAAGTACCTCTCAGCGGCTTATGATGTCCACTGAAGATGGAGCACGCACCACTGAGAGAATGATTAATATTCTTGTCACAAACGGAAAGAAATTGGTGGCCTGCCAAGGAAATTTGACTGTGAAGGCAAAAGATCAGCTCAATTCACCAAGAGCGACTCAGTAATATGAGACTGGTTGAACTCGTGGATTCAGTGGGGAATTTTATTAAAGATAAGATACCTCCAGGCAACGGTGTTTCCATAAACCATGGGGGCCTCGTAGTAAAGGAGGATTTGGAAGCGAAGAAGATGTGGCTGACAATGGATTTTGTAGGCACTACGTGCTTTCTGACCATTCAGTTTGGGGATATGTAGCTATATCAGAGCTTTGATTATTATATTATTATTCCTAATGGGAAGTCAAAAGGCCATGAACCTTCTTGTTCTGAAGAAAAAACTTCTGATGTGTTCAGCCCTTGAGAAAGCAGAAGACACCCAGAAAGAAGGGGATTTATAACATGACGGGTGTGAATGAATTCGCAGCCTCAGATCAATTACTGGACACAGGCATCCCTCCAAAACAAAACAAAACAAAACAAAAATAGGTACAACTAGTGCCTTCCTTATTGAGTTAAAGTCAATCATGATAAGGGGGGAAAAAGTTATCAGCACAGAAAACACATGGCATGATTCAGATCACTGTAAGAAAATTTGGGTCCTTTGTTCTGGAAATAACCCCAGTATTTTATTGGAATTATACATAAAGTTAGACCTACAGCCTGGAACTGTAAGAAAATATTAAGTGAGAGAGAATGAGAAAACAAACAACTAAATTTAACAAGTTATGTGTTGCAGAAATTAATTACCTAGCTGCATCCCCCAGGGTGTGATCTTAGGACATCTGGCAAACAGCAACAGAACTGTGCTTGTAGCTTACCTTTCCTTACATATTTATACACATCTCAGTCTTGATCTCTGCTTGGCTGTAGTTTAATGGATGTTTTTCCTGGGTAAAGCAGGCTTAATATCTAAGAAATGCCTACTCCTCAATGCTTTGGAATTTAATGCTTTAGAATAAAATGCCTTAGAATAACCAACTTAATGACAATCTTTGAGGAACTGGTATCACTTCTGAAAGGAGAGCATAGTGTGAAACTGTGATTGGAAGAGTTTTCAGCTGCAGACAGATAACTGGTAAAATGCAACGTGCACGGTAGAGTTAGTTCCACACAGAAAGTCAAATCCTGAATTCCTTTCTTCATATTCTGCAGAGACATGCCTCTCGATGAGTCAGGTAGGAATACAGCCCAAGCACAGACCTTGACATTTGTCTTTTTCCTCCTTTGAGTTGTTATTTTTCTAATGGATTGAGAAGTTTCTGTAGCACTGAACCAGAGAATAAGCAGTATTGCCTTACAAGAGCTTTATATCTACACTTTAATATTTGGCTTTGGCAAACAGAAGGGGATTCATAGATCATACATCACAGCATACAGAGATAGCACCAATGGTGACAACTGATCACTTCTCCATCTATGAAAACAACCCAGCCAGTTACGAGCTGCCCATAAAACCATGCCCTTTGGGTAGAAAACAGAAAATCTCCGTCACAAGGGGAGCCAGAAAGCGCCTTGACTACAGAATGAGTTGTCATCATCAGACATAACACAGTAAAAGCCCATGGTGAAGGCCCAGTTCACATCAGCTGTCATGCTGAAGGCTCTTACACTAAAAACCAAAAGACAGAAAAGCTTGTCCTGGTTTTCATGATGGCAATGCCAACCTAAGAATAGACAAGGAAATCCTGAGCGTGGTAAGGGCTGAAAGTTCAGCACAAGCTTTTGAACTGTTTGGACTTCAAAACCACAAACAGACCATTAAATAGGTAATTCAAACTCACCACCTTGTGGGACAAACCCGGGTGACACAGAGACATCAGAACTGGTGACATAGAGACTGAATCACAAAAGAATCACTGGGCTCAGTTTGACTCGGATGGAACAGAATAAGCATTCCTTGAAACATTTAAAGTTGTAGGTGACTACATCCAGAGGAACCTGGGAAGGAAGGGGAAGGGCAGACTTAGAAATGAATCAGAACCATGCTCTTAAGCATGTGAATGTACCTGTCCTTAATCTGGTATACGTATATATCAAATTAAGGTTCTAAATAAGGGTCCAGAAGCACTCCACCCATTTCAATTTGTGCTGTAGAGCCTAATCATGCAAGAGTAGTGCCACTATGGTGTAGCTCTCTAAGCAAATGTCCCCCCATGGCACCACACAACACATTTAAAGCCACAGCTTCCTCTAGAAGAATCAAGTAGTTAATCCATCAGATCTGTAGCTATTTATTTATAACAAACAATGAGAAAAAACAGAATCATAGAATCACAGACTGTTTTGGGTTGGAAAGGACCTTAGAGATTGTCTAGTTCAAACCCCCAGCCACAGGCAGACACCTTTCACTAGACCACAATGCTCTAAGCCCCATCCAAAATGGCCTTGAACACTGCCTGTAGATTTAAAATATTTACACATAATGCACATGAATCCTAAGATTGAGGGTGTTCCCTGTGACATTTAGAAAAGGGATCTGAACTGACAACTTGGTATTTTTAGTTACATTTAGAGATCACAGAGATTTTGAAATGGATGGATTGAGTGCTCTGGTCAAAAGCCAGATATTTGATACCCCGATTTTCCTCCTAGCCCTAGAACACAATGTAATCACCATCAAACTCATTAGCAGTGCCTTAAAATGCAGGGATTTTCCTCCCATATAGAATTACATGCTGCTCTAATGTTTCTGGGGAAGAAGGAGCATCTTATGTATTCAATAAACCAACAGGAATAGTGGTTCTGTGCTCAGATTGCCTCAAAACCTTTTACACTCTTTGCTCTTCCTTTGTATCTTGCAGTAAGGAAAAGAACATTTGGACCCTTCTGCCATCAAACCCATGGGCATGTTCTCCAAAGAAGGTACCTATCGCACTTCTTAAGTATTTACCTTATAAATGAGGTGAGACCTTTGTGGTTTATAGAAAGCAGAGGAATTGTTTCTCAAAAGATAGAGAATATAAAAGATAACTTTCACTGTTAATGAAACGTGGAATCAACAATACCAACAATATCTAACACTGATTGTTTCAGATGATTTTTTTTAGTGAAATTAGACTTAGACATGTTTTCGTGTGTCCATTACCCTTCACAAGCACTTTTGAGCTATTTTGCCCAGATTTGTCAGAAATATGAAAGTGCCAAAGTTCTTTACAATTCTAGGGGAAAGAGTTTACCCAAAACAGTTTTGTAAAGAAAAATAAGAGACACAGTGAGGGAGAGGGAAAAGGCCCACTGGTGACATAATGGGAAGTAAGGATGCTGACAGGAAAACACTAAGGAACAGGCAGGAGTGGACAGGAGCTCTCACAGATACAGGGCCTGGTGTGAGGAGGAGGTAGTAGCAAACTGGGGTTCCTGAAGACAGGAAGACTCAAGGAGCTGGGTGCATTCATTCTGATGCTCACAAAACAAGCAATATTTGATTTTACATTGTAAATAAAATGATCGGAGTACTTTGTTTAAAATACTAGTAATTTGAGGATATGCTGGCACTGCTATCTTGGATTACTGTTATCTGATGCAGATGCAAACATAAAACGTAATAATCCCCCCCAGATTCCATATTTTTCTGTTTTGGATCCAGGTTGGAGACAACTCTACTAGGCTGATTCCAGTGAAATTTAAGAGATGAAATGTGATTACATTCAGCCTTAAATTCACGTGATGTCATCTGTCATGAAATAAAGCTAAACAAGGAAATATGGAATGGATGGAATCCTCCCTCAGTGAAAAACATGGTTCTTTCTTGGGAAGGTATAGAATCACTTTCTACAGACTCCACTACCCACAAATATCAGCTAAAAACACATGCCTGCTCCTTATTTATCTTTTGCTACAGTTAAACACCCTGTCTCAATATCCTTCTACAGAGGAAAGCTACAGTATAGCGGTTGAAAATACACAAGTATCCTTAGATCACTGGAACCTGTCCTGGCATATTCTGGTGGTGAAGGCAAGATATGCTGGCTGGCTGTACCACTGGCAAATTATACTTTGTGGCTGTAGATTACTAATTACAGTTTTATGTATGTGTTTCTCCTTAGAAAAACCTCTTTACATGCAATAGAATAACGAGACATTCTTCCTACACAGCTTTTATGTATTTTGGTTTAATTTAGCCTATTGAAAAATCAGTATTTGTCCTAAAGAAGGATTATTCTATCTCTTTCATAACAAAAAAAAAAAAAAAAAAAAAAAACCAAGGCATGAAAACACTGAGTGACAAATTGAAGCTGTAACGTCAGTCCCAGACCAAACAGTCGAAGTGCCTGCCCACAAACTCAGGTGTCAGTTCTCTGTTGTATTAAGCACAACTACTTTGTAAATATGCATTATGAATTGTGTTGGTTTGGTTTCCCCACCAGGAATAGCTTCTTGATCAAATTATGTATCTGAAGTTACCTTTAGTATCTCTTTAATGGTTCATGTAGCAAATTGATGTCTCTAATAGATTTAAGCTCTGTTCAAATCAGCTCAACTTGTCATCTGAACCAACAGAAATTCCACACACACTCTCAAACTTCTCTTAATACAGTTTAGAGTAATGTTAAGAGACAAGTAAACAGAAAAGAAAGGACTACTGCAGCCTGAGGAAATCTGGTTATGATTTTCCAATTCTAGCAATAAAAAAGCACTATAATCAAATCTTCTATTTGTACATCTCTCTCCAGGTTTTTCATGCAGTGAAAAGACCTGACCATCACTAAGACCAAACTGTCTCTTACACAAAAGCCTTGCCTAAGCTCTTAAACAGTGTAATGGACATAATGGTAAAACAAAATAATAATAGATTAATGATAGAAAAGTTCATTAACCTTCATATAAATAAAAGATAGGATAATAAACTGCAATCCTCGGCTAAATTTCATTGTGGTTAATTGCATCCCACTCACCAAGTGTTGCATAGCTTGTGTACCAAGAGAATTGATGCTCTGGCTCACCCCCAGATGTAGGTGCATTTCTGTCTGTGGAACGTGACAGATGGCTGGAAGTCCTTTGGGATCCTTCACATTTAACTCATGGAACAGTACAGGAATTCAAGGGAGCAAATGTTCCTGTAATATCTGGAAAAAGATAAGCACCCCCATCTACTTTCAAGATATATTCAATACTGTCAAATTTCTCCACTGATATACCAAAAAAAAATTAGAAGATTTTTAATATTAACATCGTTGTTTTTAGGTTGAAAAGGTGTTTGCCATTGGGTGGATTTTTGTTTGATTAATTTATTTTTTTAAATCTATTTGCTAATATTAAAAAAAAAACAAAACAGATTTCAGACAGGAACAAGATGATGGAAGAAATAAATAAATCTTTCTGTGGTTTTCTGAATAACAGGAAAATTTCCAGCCATAATGTACTCATATATGGTAACTGCAAACCACCTAGTGGGATTTCTTTTTTTTTTTTCCGCAGTGAAAACCTCTATACATAGCAGCACACCAAAATTGCCTGCGTTTATAGTGCCTTAATGGCTTTTACCACTAGATGGCTGAAGGCAACACCTTCAACAGGATAATGAACCTGCCCTGCTACCAGAGCCAAACACACGCTGGGTTATTTTGGAATTAGGCATTGCCATTAGAGTTAACACCGTGAATTTAAAAGCAAGATATTACTTAATAAAATAAAATTTAAAAAAGTGCAGCTTTCAGATACTTTTGTGCCTTTTTCCTTTCTTTTTTTTAATGACTGTTGTTACCTTCTCAGAAAGCAATAGCAACTTTCCAGCTCCTAGGGTTTGTAGCAAGTCATTAGAGTATTTCATCATCTATGCTAGTGCAGAGATTTCTGGCAAATTACCTCCAGTTTGGCTTAAAATTAGAAATCACCCTGAAAAAAATGAGTATGCAACTTCCATCCTCTATTATTTATCATTTCTTGTACTTATCAGGCTACTGGCAAAGCAATGTAATAACATTCTAGCAACTGCATGGGAGCACCTGCAAGAGAGCAGCACAATTAACAAGCTCCAGGCTGTCATATATGACACTTGGTTGAAGTGGAAAATCTCCGTAACTTTGTTTGACAAAATCCACCATCGTAATTTATTTTGCCTCTGTGGCAAACTTCTTGCTCAGTTTTTCTATTTTTCCTGTGATCTTGGCTCAAAGCTCCAGATTTCTATTTCCAAGAAGCACGAGCTGTTTGAGAATGACCTTCATGTGAATGGGCATGTTCTGCCCAGGGATACACATTCTTTAGCATGTATCAGCTCAAGCTTTTTCTCTTTGTGACACAGAATGAGAAATATCAACAGTCTCACACTGTTTTTACAGACACGGGGAACCAACATGTGCTCCAACAGTTCAACTCGTGCCATGTCTGGTTTATAGCATTGAAATTAAAAATCCAGCCTGCAGTTCAGGAAATTAAAATATCATTCAAGACAGATCAATAAGAAACAGAAAGAAATTCACTTATAGCATTATGACACATTAAAGTTTCTCCTTTCGACCCTGTGTATAGTACACATCTCAACAGAACACAGTAACCACATTGTGAGCACAACCTAGGTTTGGGGTTATGTGCACAAAAAAGAACAAGGCCATTTCATAAAATATATGTTTAGCTGCTGCTGCACGTATCTGCAAAAGTCAAAATAACCTATAAGGTACGGTGAACCCAGCTTCAAGTAGTTACAGCTGGGATTCAGGATTCTTCACAAGTGGGAATGCAGGATTCAGCATAGACACATCTTCAATGTATCAACACATGGGCACTACATCTAAATGCTCAAATTGCTCTGAGTTTTTCAAGGGACTTATCCAGTTGTTGCTGGGAATCATCGTGACACTGGAGGATGAAACAAAAGCAAGTGACCCTCAAACTTCCAGAAAGAATGAGAAAGCTCATGGTTTTAAATAATCTCTTTGCCCCCTTTTTCTGCCTCTTCATCAAGGGCTTGACAAAAGATTCTATTTCAGTATTTGTTTTGAAATATTGAATATTTCCTTTCAATAAATAACTTACTGAAAAATTGTTTCCATAGCTGTTGCTTCTTCCAGACAACCATCTTCCTGGTGCCTGACAAGCAAGATCATTCTTTCGGCCTTGCTTTGGGATTTTGCAGTTCTATGCTCCAAAAGAAGGTAAAAATTTCCTTTGTGCTTAAGGTTACATCAAATTTTACTGGATTCAGTAGATGGATGTCATAGAAGTGAGAATCAGATCATCATTTTTAAGGCATATTTCTGTTATCCTCAGTCCCAGATGACTCTGTATTACAGACATGAATTTCATGGCATAACTAAGATTTTAAGCACATAATTTATTTCTGAAGATGATACTATATCCTTAAGAGCAGTATTTGGTCACCTCTGAATAGATGGAGAAAACAAAATCTTTCAGATTTAATCTGTATGATCATATGAATACAAGGTAACACATACCAGGATTATTTTTCAAAATTATTCATAAAACATATATTCATTTACAAGATCTGTGTTCATGACACTTGGGAAGGACCAAATCCATCTGGTAGTGTACCAGCAGCGAAGACAAGGTCAAAAGTGAAATTGAAATAATTTGTATTTTTAGATCACAGGTACGTATCACTGATGAAAATTTTAGGGTGATAAAAATTTTAGTCCTGTTTGGACAGACTAAAACTTAGGGAAATGTGTATCACTGTGTTGCCTCTGTAGGCCTCTAAAAGGATTATACTCTAATTAACACTATACTAAGGGTTAATGAGGAAATTTTTGAGATTAGCTATATAGCAATAAGAAAAACTAAGCTAAGAACCATGTCTGTAATTCTTCATCTCTTTTCAACTAACTTGTTGAAATAGCTCAATCAGGAACTTGTAAAAATTAACTATTTACAGAAACAAAAGAGCAGGTAAGGACTCAGTCCTTTAGCCTCCACGCAAGCAAAAAGAAAACCAAAAGGAAACTCTTCTTAGGCAAAGAGAATTGTGTTTAAATACAAGATCTGGGGATTAAACAATAAGCTTTCTGTTCTATGTGAAAAACTGCAGGCACCTGCAGCATCCTGTGTCCTACACTGTCACCCCAGTCCCACAGGAATTGTTAAGAGTTTTTCAGAACTGCATTTTTTACTGGGTGACTTTTGACTGAATCTCTATTCTTCTGGTCAATATGTGAATATTTAGCCATGATATCTGGATAGGAATTTGCTGCATCACATCCTATTTCACTTGCCACTGGCATCAGTGGAAAGACCTCACAGGAATTTCACTGGAGTGTGAATTAGGACTTTTGTGAAAGAGGTCTGTCTGTGACAGGTACTTGTTATAGACATAATTATTGATAACAACTCTGAAAGCATATATTAATGTGTTTTTTCTTCCAGAAGTGCCATAATCTACTAGGGCTAAATAACTTGTGTCAATAACATGTAATAAATAATAAAATACAAAAGTTTAAAAAGCTGATGAGTCTGTACATATTTTGTAACACTGATGGCATTAGCTTTCTTTATTAATGCCTCATGTGAACCCAAATCAGCTGAGCTTGATCAGGATGTGAGTCAGTAATAGCTGGATATAACGTGATAGACACAGAATTTTTGCTTCAGATGGCTACAGCAGCAGTCCAGTCACTGTAGCATTTCACTATACTACTGCTGTTTTGCATATTTTACCCAATGAAGGACTAATTAATTCTCCTCAAGTATGATTCTTCACCCAGGAATGTCTCGTCCTTCCTGTAAATTCATTTTTGTGTGAGATAAGAAATTATCTTTCCCAAATCAGTCATAATTTACTTATAAATTGCTATGATTTTTCTAATAATTATTGCTGCTATTTAGTACCCATAGCATCAAAACCACACCAGTGCTGAGTTTTCTAAAGTAAAGGGACAGAACCCCTCATAGGTCGTGCACAAATGAACAAAGCACCCTTGCCCTGCAGATTTCCAATCTCAAATTCCAGCTCAGGAAAGGGCTCAGTACCTTTCTGGAAGGCTGGCATTATGGAATCCTATCCCTTTGCATCCCTGGTAAATGATTTCCTGTTCCTGCTGCCTGTCAGAAGAATCTATTAATACCGGTTTCCTTTGAGCTTCTGCAATGGCACACCAAAGCCGTGAAACCCTGGGAAGACTTGCTTATGTAACTGTGCAGGTTTGCTTCCATTGGGAAAAATCCTGTTGGCAGCACAGTAGTAGGCAAGATGCTGCACTGAAACCTGTGCTGAAACCCCCCTCCCTCAGTACCTATCGCTATTCAGAAATCAGCTCTGTGTTATGATGTTAATTAGCAACATTGCAATTACCTATCATTTACACATCATTTATTTTCTCTTTTAGTACTTTGTGGCTCTTTTACAATTTTGAAAGGAAATATCAAAATTCTAACCGGATTATTCATTATGGGAATTTTAATATTTAAAAAAATAAATAATTAAAAAAAAAATTAGCCTTGTATAAATGTGCTTTGCTGCTGTAGAACTTCACTAACCCTCCACGAGAGGGCAACATCGGAAAAAACAGTTACATAAATCCAGAGAGCAGCTGCATTTAGGGCAGTGCAGCTACAACACCCATTTCCATCAGGGAATCTTACTTTTAAATACTCTGTTTACCTTTTGTCACCAACGAAGCAAGTGAAAGAGTTTAATAATTTTAGAAGGATTTGATCAGAACACAGGTTTGTTGTTTTGTTTTGTTTTTTTTTTTTTTTATTAAAAAAATACATAGAAACATTAGGACTCACATGAAGCCTATGAGAAATGTAATGGTTGTGACTTAGAAAGAAATAGTATGTTTTGCAGCTTCAGTCTATTTCAGAATGATTAAAGTGAGAAAATAATTACTAGACCTGCAAAGAAAAATAATTTGGTTTGGAATACACCCAGCTCATTCCAGTTCTGGAACACTGACACAAGTCTAAACGTTATGCTGGCCTACACAGAGGCATGAAAGCAGAGGATACAGAAGAGATGGGAAATATTAAATGTTTAAGAGAAGCAGTCACTAATGGATGCCTAATATGATATAAAGTAAGCAGTGCAAGTAAAGATGGCTATAGAGATAATTATACCTTTAGAATAGATGTTGTCTATTTATAGCAAGAGCGGTGCCATGTGCAGTTAGTGCCCTGACTGACGGAACGAAGGCCCCTTTCTCTCTCCACGCTTGCCCCGACGTGCGGCAAACCAGCCTGGAGGAGCGGGGCGACGACGAAGAGAGTCCAAGAGGACCCTGCGGATTGCGGTGCTGTCCGGGGTGCTGAAGGCGCCGCTCGCCGCCGCCGCCTCAGGGCGCGACCTGCGTGGCCGCGGTGGGAGCAGCCCTGCGCGGAGGGCGGGCGGCAGTGCGGACAAGCCAGGGCTTCTCGCCGTCTAGGATTTAGCCAGCGACCGTTCTGCCTGCGGCGGAGGAGCTCACCCATCCCCCTCCAGCCGCCAGCGCCATCCCGAGATCGCATTGAAGCGCTCCTGCAAAGGGATCTCCGTCCCCTCCCAGCCGGGCTTCCTCCACTGCCTCCACCCGCCAGCAGCGAACCCTGCGAGGCCGAGGAGACTTTCTGACCGTGCGTGGCAACTCCGCGCTGCCAGGAAAGCCGGGGGCTGCCTGCTGCGTGCTCGGGCTGCCGCTCGCCGCCGCACACAGGCGCGCTCCCTCGCCCTCGCCCCCCCGCCCCTCGGCTCTGCACGCCGCCTCTCCGCTCCCTCTCTCACACACACACGGGCACGCACGCTTCCTCTCACTCTCCCTTTCCCCGGAGGTGCACTGAGAGCCGCTTAATGAGGGGGAAAAGTTAAGAGATTAAACCAATATGAACCACCGCTGCTCGTAGCAGTGCCCTATCCAGAGCAGAGCAGAATCCAGCGAGCACCCCCGCAGGAATGGAGTCGGTAAAACAAAGGATTTTGACCCCTGGCAAGGAGGGATTGAAGAATTTCGCTGGCAAATCGCTTGGTCAACTCTACAGGTAAGACTGCGATCTCTTATAGGGCTCTAACTCCTAGAAATAATGGGAAGCTTTTCCTCACCGCCAGCTGATGAAGGAGGTCGGATGCTTTGGGGAGGTTCATGGTGGCAGGGCTGGAAGCCGTTGAGATACTGCTGATCTAATCTGGATCCTGCAAACTACTGCTGAAGCTTCTCAATATGGCACCCTCGTAACTTCTCTATCTGATTCGTAGATAGTGTCAGTAAATACGAAGGGAAAGATTACCCCATCTTTCTCCCACAAAACCAGGATCCCATCTCGAAATCGTAAGGGAGAGCAGCTCTCGGTATCCTGGTTCTGTGTTAATTTTGCAATGCAGTCACAGGATCTTTCCCGCTGCCCTTACTAATCATTAACTAATAATAATAATAATAATAATTATTATTATTATTATTATTATTATTCCTGGTTTCGATTAGTCTTCTCCCTTGTGCAATTCGTCGTCAGAGGAAGATAAACATGGAGATGTATAAATAATTAATATCCGAACGATTTTTTTTTCTGCTGAAGCTGAAACATATACAGGGATGTGTTTAATTATTTATCCGTCTGCCTTGAGAAGCTTCCACTTCTATTATAAGTAATCACAACTGCAATTGCTAAACCCAAAAGTATCCCTCAACAGTACGTTTGTGTGTGTACAGAACATTTCTGCCTCCTCCGAGCCCTGTGCACAGATAACCGACCCCAAATTCTCGCACACCTGTGTATGAAGTGCATGAAGCTAACACATCGTGCTCGATCCAATCTGGCCACCTGAGTGGCATACAGGACGTTTGAGAGTAGTCTGTGAAATTCCAGCGTATTTTCGATTGTTGCCTCTGCTACAAAGTGCGCCGAAATTTGAGGATATTTTTCTGCCCGAATTACAGAGAGGGAACTGCGGATTTATCTGCCTAGTGCAGGTCACGTAAAAGTCTTTTCTCCCTACCTATGCGGCAGTGCCGGGCACAGGCACAGGGCTGTGCCACAGCATGAGTCACAACTGCTGCTGCCATTTGCAGGCATGGGGGACACATCAGTGAGGTGATAAAGGAAAAATGAAGATTGTCATCTTAGTAGGAAGGGTGCGATTTTGAAAAGCCAAAGGCAAAAGCAAGCCATCAACGCCGCAGTGAATATTCTGCAGGGTTTGGTCATATTTGAGTCATTTTCAATGGTCAGAAAACGAAAATAAATAAAGAAAAAAAAAGAAAAAAATCCATAATAATATAAATATATACATATAAAATATAAATATAACGAAGAAAATAAACCTCTTATCTCCCGAAAAGACTCAATAACATATAAAACGATCATATTTAGTGCTTTTTAAGAACAGAGAAAATAATGGAGAAACGGTGTTTGTATTTTCCAGCAGAACTCCGTTTGAACTCCCCCATTGATGAACAAATGCACGATTTATAAACCTTTTTCATCTCGCGGGACTGAATTACTTTTCTTCAGAATCTTAGATTTACAGTCGTTTTCCTGTCCCTTACACACTGATTTCTTATTATCTGCCCGAAGACAAGAAGCCGGTTCAGGGGGAAAACGCTTCTGCATCGTCCTTAATCTGCACAAACGAATTCTGAACATTAACCCAAGGTGGTTTATTTTGTCCACACCTTCAAGACGCTTCTTCATGCTGCTGTCCTTAAACATAGGAAGAAATCTCCCAGCAAAGAAAAATCAGGATAATTTCAACCGAGTAACTTGGAGAAAATACGGAGATTTTCTCCAAAACAGAGAAGCTTTTGAGCCTCATTCTGCTAATTGTTAGTGCCCATTAGCCGGATGAATTAACCTCAAAGGGATGCTCCTTGGAGGAGTATTTCCGACGTGAGGAAACACTCCTGAGGGCAGGGGTAGGACAGCCCAGAGGCTTGGGAATGCTCACATCAAGGCGGTGGGGCATGGGTGCAAGAGGACCGTTTTCCCGTCTCTTAAATATCTCGGTGACTGCAGAAGACGACGAAGAGGTTCAGCGTGGGACACTTGCTCGATGGACCCGATCTTGTTTACTGCCGACACGGCATTTGAAAAGCTTTTCCGCCAAGGAAGAAATAAATTGAAATGCTCTAAATCCCCTTTCGTGAGTGTCAGGGGTGCGGTTTAGGGGTTCTTTTTAGGTGTTTTTCTGATGATTGGAGATTGTTGCAAATAACCCTTCCACTTCAGATTCCTGCACATTGTTCTCCAGGAGAAGATTAGAAGATAGTATTTTCATGTAAAAAAGAGGCGGGGGGTGGGTGGGGAGGAGGGGGGACGGGACACGGACGGGGGGGACACGGACGGGGGACGACACAACGAGATCTGGCTTAAAGCTGATCTCGGGAGGTTAAACCTGCTGAGGGATTCCTGCTCACAACGTGAAGCTATGAGCGACTGCGATCTTTTGGAAAGCCTTCTCTGAGGCCGCTCATGCTTTCTTCCCCTGCATGTGACAGCCATTTTGCAAATCTAAAATAAGTAGCAATCCCTCCCCCCGTCCTTCTTCTGTTAACATCTCTTTTGCTCCCAGACCTGAAGCGAGATGCACACCAAGATCATTCCCCTTTGGTGCTCCTAAAACAGCACGGAGGAAATAAAACCTCCTCCGAAGGACTGTTTCGCTTTCCATGCTGTGGCTTTTGGGCTACCCAACATGGCGCCTCCGCAGTGGTTACAGATGATGTCTTCTTAACGCCTCCTACACGTTTAAGGAGAAGTGTTTAATGATAGATGAGCGGTCCTCAGCCTGGGCTCCTCCCCGGGCTCCTGCGGTGGGGTGGCGGGGGAAGCTGACTATGACTAATCCTGACTCCCACAGGTCCAAAGAACAGTTGAAGGTGAACGGAAAACGAGGAATAAATCCTCAACTCAATCCCAAGGGATCCGAGGGGCGGGGAGTAAGAGGGTTAAGCCCCAGGTGGTCGGGCGGTTGGGGCTTGACTTTCTTCTGGTGTCGGGCAGGGTCCTAGAGAAGAGGCAGAAGCCAGGGGACACCATCGAGCTGACGGAAGATGGGAAGCCCGTGGAAATGCCCGAGAAGAAAGCCCCATTGTGCGACTGTACCTGCTTCGGGTTGCCCCGGAGGTACATCATTGCCATCATGAGTGGACTGGGATTCTGCATTTCCTTCGGGATCCGATGTAACTTGGGAGTGGCCATCGTGGATATGGTCAATAACAGCACCATACACCGAGGAGGAAAAATTATCAAAGAGGTGGGAACCCTTCCCTCGCAGATCCCACCTCCTCGCAGCACGGCCTCGGTCGGGCACCCTGAGGTGCCCCCGCTCCCCAAGGGCGGCCCCGCGCGCACCTCCCGGCCCCTTCCAGGGCGGAATTCGTAAAGGAGAAGCTATTTCTTCCCGTTATTCCTAGTTTCCGCTTTCCAGCCCCATTTTGCGGTAGTAATTTGCGGGCACGTTTATTTTTCTTTTGCCCTCATCCTACAGACAGTAAAACAAGCGGAGGGGCAGGGGGAGAGCAGGGCGCTGGGTGAGTTGGTACCAGGGGATGCGCTGTAGCAGCGACCAGGGGAGGAATGCTGCGTAGGAATGTCTGAAAACACCGGGGTGGGAGCATTTGCTTTAATAAAGACCCGTTCTCCCGTTCTAAAGCGAGTTACAGCTTAGAGAGAAAGCAGAGTTGCTAAGCACAGGTGAGGGTTCAATACACAAGCCCGGAGCCTAGCCCTGAAGCAAGGTGTGCGTGCTTGCAGCAGGAGCCGAGGGTCCCGCCGGTCCTGTGTTTCCCCGGGGCTCCTCGGCTCTGGGCACACGGGGATCTGGTCACTCCTGCGCCATGCGTCGCAGGGAGGTCCGGTGCTCTTGTTGTTCCTATTGTTAATTAGGTTTGTAGCTGATGAAGGTGGTGTTTTTGCTGGGCTAAAGCAGAGCCAGCAGCGCGGTGTGCCACAGCCGGGGTTAGGCAAACACCACCACCACCACCACCACCCCACCCCCCCCCCCCCACGACTGCCCGGTGTAAAGGTACTACGGGTGGATGATTTAATCCGGCAAGATTACAGCCTTCCTTTTTTCTTTCTCTCCTTCTCTGCCGGTCCGTTGCGTTGGAAGAAAGCAAAGTTTAATTGGGATCCGGAGACAGTTGGCATGATCCACGGCTCTTTTTTCTGGGGATACATCATCACCCAAATCCCCGGCGGGTATATCTCATCCCGGTTGGCAGCTAACAGGTAACGGCGGCCTCAGCATCTGCCGGGCACGGGGAGGGAGGTCAGAGCGGGGCAGGGACCGGTCCCGAAGGCAGGAACACGCGTTGAATCCTAGATTTAAGGATGTGCCGGTGCCTTGATCACCGATCTTCAGACTCTCCTGTTGGTTTCTTTTTCTTTTAAGCAGTCGTTTAAGGAGATTGTGGCAATGATAGTCAAATATTCAGTGGCAAATTCAACGATTCATTATTTCGTCAAAGCTTGACGTTTTGGTTGTTTGTTTTGTTGTGTTTTTTTTTTTTTCCTCACGATTGAAGGACAGAATTTTCCGATTTTTGTTTTATTTTAATGAAAAAGAAAACCATCAGCGGGAAAATTTTCACTTACAAATGAATTTAGAATGGTCAAAAAAAGCATGTTTCAATGAGGCTTCCACAATGAAAAGGAAGTGCAGATGGTGCGGGGACTTAAGGACTCGTTTCTATGGTGTCTGGCAATTTCTCAAGCACCCAGGGTGCGATTCTACCTGTTAATTAGATCCTCTGAGTATTCAAGACACATGAGGCTTTCACATCCATGCTTAATGCCACGGGCTCGTCGTTTGCAGAAGCAGCCAAGGTCCTAATGCTACTCTTCAAAGCAGTTACTGAATGCAAATGGATACTAAAATCAGCACTGTACACCTTTAACTCTGCTTAGGAGTGTGTAAAATCAGGGGTAGGTCTTGTGTTGTCTAGGCCCACTTGTGTTTGAGAAAGGGGTGTGGGGAGAGGGGAGCTACAGCAAAAAAAAAAAAAAAAAAAAAAAATGCTTTCCCCAAGGTAAATACCCTTTAGACAGAAGGGTACATTAAGACATTGAAGTAAGACATTAAAAATGATGACTGTTTACTAATGGAGAGATGCTCTGTAACAGGGATAACCCTAACACCACCCCCCCTTTTATGGCAAATAAACCCAAATGCAACATTGATTAAACTGGGGTACCCATTGTTTACCTGTTTACAAGTGCCACCTTTCTGACCCTGGCTCAGAAATGCAAAAGCTTATCTCAAATGCCAGTTATCTGCCACCTAAAAGGGTCTTTCCCTTTTCTTCCTTTTGAGCGTTTTTGCATCTTTACACAGTAAAAGAGTAAAGGAGTCTGTAATTCCTCAGGATTAGTGCTTTTCTAGTGTAAAGAGTGCAGAATTAGACTCAGAGAATCCCAAACCTGCCTTCAGTCACCCCAGCAACCTCATTGAGGTCATCTGAGTCAACCCAAGTGTAATGTCGTGTAACCTCAAGGATTTGCAGGACAATTCCCAGGAAAATTCAGTAATAGAAACAAAGCCTGGCATACAAATGAGACAGATTTTCCTCCTCACAAACATTTACACTCACAACACTAAATGAGTACTAGTTATTAACCTGGTGTGTTTTAACTCAGCAATTTTCACAGATTAGTGGTTAGTTATTGTGGTGGAAGCCTCTGAGACAACTCCAACACAAGGCAAATGACTTTGTAAATCACAGATTTAATTAAAGGAATGACCTATGGCATACATACCAGTAGTTGCAAATAGTAAAATATGGATAGTCGTTGTAATTTATATTTAGTTTGCAGATAAGAATGCCAGAGAAGAGAGTTCTGGGTCGTCAGAAGTAGTGGTTGAAATAATAGCGCACTGAGGAGGCCAAACCTCCAGTTAGTTCCTGAATGCTACAAATAGATTTTGATATCTATATGTTCAACTTGAACAGAATGACTGTAGGGTAAAGCAGCACCCAAAATAGGGTGCAAGTCATCAGGTCCATACTCTTTCCAAGAAACTGCACGAGAAAGTCAGACAAGTGCATACACAGGCCTCAAGGCCGAGAGCACCAAAGGAACATGAGCTACTCTAAAAGTTTCTACTGAGACATGTTTAGTGCTCCAGCCAAAACAGGTCCCTTCACACTGTGGTGGATGGCAGCCAAGGACTTCTTCATATTTTTATAAACCTCGTTTAATATCTTGGTGATGTTAGTGGTTTCCTTTGCGTTCAGAGCAAGCCTGAATTTATACAGAAAAAAAAACAAAAACAAAAACAAATTTCAGATGTGCTTTACATAAAAAAGAATAGATCCTAGAATAGCATCACCAGCCTCAAGATGATCTGTGGGAAAGTCAGCCTTGAGCTCAAGAAAAAGGGAGATTTTTAAGATACTCATTCTAGGAAGGGAAGGAGATAATGGTGTACATGGAAAACGTAGCAGGAATGAGAAACTGACTCCAAGATGCTTAAAGTAAGGAAACTGGGAGGAAGGATCAGGTGCACTTTGTGAGCTTAATTTGTTAGTGACAGGGAATTGCTGAGTGTATGGCACCAAGTTAGCTTGACATTAAGAGTCAGTCTAGCAACCAATTAGAGAGATTGGGTTGACATAATTTGATAGTTTTACTGAGGTATACAATACAGAAGAAATGACCCTCCTGTGGTATCAAGTAAGCCTTTCTACACACAAGGCATTAATTTCAAGCTGAGCTGAAGGCCTTTATTTTGATTCTTCCCCTGTTTTAAAATGCTTAGTGCCAATCAAGAATTAGGAACCCTGAGCTCTGAACTTGCTATTGTATTTTTCTTCAAGTGAGTCTGTCAGTGGGAAGCATTTTACTGAGATCCTTTGCTAATTGTGGACCTCAAGGCTGCTGCTGCATGATTATTCTGCTCAGCCTTGACCCACTGCTCTTATCATGCATAGCTCCACTTCCCAGAGATCAGATTCAGTGACTTACAAGTCTTAGATCTACAAGATCTTACAAAATCTACAAGTAGTAAATGAGGTTTCTCAGGAATTTGCACTTAATAGCTTTGATATCAATTTATCTCATGCTGCATCACTGAGAATTTTCTGTTATATTTTCAGCCCAACACAAAATAAAACGCTTTATATAGAAGACATGTGTTTACACGGCTGTAGCACCAAGAAGGTCAAACAAAACTGTTCAAAAATTCCAGAAAACAGTCAGAAACAGCACTTCTCAGGTGGTCAATACGAATTGGGTTAATACATTACAAAGGTCAGTGCTCCTGAACACTTTCGACCTTTATTGACTTCTGTAGGAGCAGAGAACCTTCAGTACATTGCAAGACAACATCATCTTCCAAAAAACATGGATTAGGCCTCAGGTGCCCCCTCATCTGCGATCAGTGAAGCTTTAAACTTGCATCCTTTGAGTAGTATGTGAAAATAGAAGAGGATTCCCTTTTGCCACAAGAGCCTGGAGATCTATTCTCCCAGAGGAGGATCTGCCTCTGGAAGACACTCTATGCAACCAACCACAGCAGGCTGGGGGAATGAAGGGAGTGTGATGTGGAGCCCCATGGGTAGAGTTTGCTACAGCTATTCCTTTACTTGGGGTTAAATTCTCAAAGAACAATGAACAATTAACCCTGTCACAGATTAATCATGACATGATGATAGCAGAGAGTATTGAGCAGGCACTAGTAGTTTAGAGAGGAGGTATCTTGTCACAGGGACATCCAGGCTGGCAACTCATCTAGGTTACTTCTCCTATCTGAACATACATACAGCCTTACACTAAACAAAACTACTGGACACTGGGAGTAGAATTCATGGTCCCTGCAAAGATCTTTATGTAACTATTTTTACTGCAAGAAAATCACCCACGATTCAGAGGTTTGGAGACTGCAGGGGCAAGGATAGACAAGCAGATTCCAGAGACAAATCCAAAATAATATAAAGGTTGATTGGTCACAATCCTTTCTCATTAGCAATAGCAAAATTTTGTTTCCAAAAAGCGAGTGAAATGAGATGTTTTTTGTTGGTTTTTTTTTGAGATTATTGGGGATTTGGTGTCATGTTTTTCACTAAATCACAATGGATTTTGACTAATGTCAGCAGGGTTTTCAGGAGGAAGGAACTGAGCTGCTTTTGTATTATTTAAAAGCATCTTTCCTTGAAGAATACATAAACCATGAACATTCAAGTGTGATGCCCTACACCATGTATCCACACTTTTCAATCAGCAAGGCTATTACTCATAATGGCAGTTAATGCCATTAAAAGCACATAGATCTCATTTGAATGGTTTTTAACGACAGGTTTCAATATCAGCATTACAGAGGCTCCCACCAGAGGGGTTGTCATCATGTAATTACAATGCACTGTGAACAGAAAGAGTATGAAGTGCTAACAGTCCTCCAACCCCACCTCATCTGAATTTCCACTTAGTCCATGAAAAGAAATTTTGATAATCAGAATTCAGACAATCTTTACAATTTTTTTTAAAACAATCATCATTCTTAGTGACTGAAAATAAAGAAGAAATTTGGGGTTTGGTGGTTCTTCACCTCTATAATTCAAATTTTGATTTAAATGGAATGCATTTAAACACCAGTGGCCAAGATGTCGAAATGTTCTGCAACAATGCTATGAAGGCAGTATCCTGATAAATTCAGAAATGCCATCTAATAGTTACATTCTTTTGTAGTATTTATCAACTACATTATAAATGGATTTTGCTGTTCCGATGCGTTGAAAATAGCAAACTGGAAAGTGATGCAGTTTTTCTTGACCTTGAGCTCCTCTAGGGAGATTTATTGTGCTTATCTAAGTTAAAAAGCACTGCAAATCTCAGGTGTATTGTGTCACCCCCCAGAATATGCATACCTCTGCCTATGTACTGTATGAGGACCCCAGGTTACTTGTGGTATTGGCCAGGTCATCCCATGGTGTGATGAAACCCATTCTTTTTTGATACTATTATGATACTGCTGAGTAGCCCTTAAACAAACCATACTGCGAGCTTCACATTTTATCAGGCATTTCTGGAGTACATATAAATGCTGATAAACTTGTGGGTAGAAAAAGGATGAGACAATCAGGTGATATACAAAATATCATTCAGTAAACTGAATTGTTTGCTAAATATGACTCTTAAGTGCAAAGTAACATGAAAGCGGGGCAACCACCCCAGGAAAGCTGAGTGGGATCTTAAGTGCTAGGCAAGAAACCCATCATGAGCTTCCAACATAATGCTGTACTAAGGAAGTCACTATAATCCTTTTTTATTTTTCTGTATTTAGTGCAGTGAGTGTATTTAGGTCAAGGACACTGACTTTGGATTGTGGTGGGTATTTTGGGTACACACATATTCATATCAGTGTCGAAAAATTAGAGATTTATTTAGAGATCTTCAATTACTTAAACGATTATAGTATATAATGGCACATAGTGAAAGAAATAACAAGAGCTATATATTTAGAATATCAGTATATAAAGAAGAATGCTAGGAGGTAATCTGATTACAATGTATGCCACTGGAAAAATCACTGAGACTAATGTGTGCTTTAGTCCCATGGGAAGATAATAACAAGGACCAGTAAATTATAGCTGTATAAATAAAAGAAGCATAAATATGAACAATAATGACTAGGCACTGCTGGTCCAACCAGAGAAATTAAATGTTAGATTCTTCTTTGGGTGTTAAATTCCAATATTAGAATTTCTATTTTAGCTATTATAAAATGTTTTCAGTACAAGGATAATTAAGCAAAATATAAAGGATAATCAAGTGAAACATAATGGTTAATGCCATAGTGAATCTCAGGCTACATGGCCTTAAAGCCAAGCACTTGTTCTGCTTTAATCTAGAAACAGAATAGTTTTATTAAATTAGTATTTTCTATTTCACATTCATGCGACTACAAAGCTGCATCTGCCTGTGAATGAAGTCCCTGCTGTGCTGTCACCCATACAGCGGAAGGTGTGAAACTGGACTGGTTTTAGCACCTCATCTCAGGAGAATTTAAATATTGCTATGTTTTAACTGCTGGTGCACTCTTTAAAAATTCTTTTAAAACCACACTGGAAATCTGTAATAAACCCCTTGTTCTATCAAAAGCATTCCCAAAATGCTGTGGCAGTATTTCCTCACTGATTTCCTAAGTGAACAGTTTAAACACTTACTGTAAATCAGGAAAAATTCTATCAAATGAATGGGACATCACTAGATTACACAGGATAGGGAATTAATTCCCAAGTTTGCAGTTATATATTTAAAATGGAAATGCAGGTTTGGACTGCATGTACCAAATAATGTTTCATAAATAGATCTGTACTAATCACAAACTGAGTTTTTTTGGTAAAACAAAACTGAGTGACCACTTTAGCTCATTTGTGTATATGCAAACAGAACTTTCTTACACAAAGAAATATAAAAAGCAGAATAGAATGATAGTGTTTAAGTAATTAAAGTCTCCCTATAATTCTATGATAATGACACATATTTCTAATTATCTGTTAAACTGCAGTGGCACTATTCCATTAAAATCATTACTAGACAGCTACCCTAAATGTCTCTACAATGCAATTATCTCTCATCTATGTTGAACTCTTCATCATTGTCACATTCTCACCTGAATGAAAATATATAAACCAACCTTTCACTTCAAATTCATCTTTGTTTTTAAAGTGCCATTCATCTTGTTATTAAGGACTAAATCCTTCTTTCCAGCAAGTAATCTGATAGGATTATTTGCATGAGTAAGATGGATGATATTTTGGACAACTGTGTGCCAGTGCATCTCATCTCAGAGTCCTAAAGATTTTCACTGAAATTGTGTCATTAGTGTGTCAGTAAAATCAGTTTTAATCCCAAAACCAGCCTTAATGACAACAAGCATAAAAACATGCAAGGTGAAGTATTGGTTTAGAAATGCAAGGACAAAGATTTCCTAGAACCTGATATCTTCACATTGCTCTGCTTGAAAAAGGGAAATAAGTCCCCTCCCCTTCCCCTTCACCGCCCCCCCCCACCCCCCCCTTTAGCAGGTGTACATATTGTGTAGTTTTCTGATTTGCAAACAATGTATAATTCTCAGCAGAACTAAGGAATTTGGGGAAGGGTAGACAAGAGCCAATTTATGAACTCCTGAAGACATAAATTGACCTTGCACTGTAAGACAGAACCCCTGAAGCCATACTTGCCGAGCCCACTTTTCACAGTCAGTTCAAAATTCTACAGATGAAACTGGGTGCTGCTGTGGGGTTCCTTTGTTTCCAGGCTAAGAAATCAATACTGCATACTGCTCTCCCCCAGATGATTCTGTCACCCTGCTGCATTGCAGGGCCTCGTAAGCACCAGTCACTGCAAGAAGGGTACTGGGGAAGGGTCCAGTGTGGCTGGTACCGCTGCTCTCTCTGCCATATGGCTCAGGGTCTTTCCATTTTTCTGTCATGAATGATGAAGCTGTTTTCACAATTTAATGATCCAACAAGGGATTTGGATAAGGGTTTTGGTTGATAAAAGGGGGCCTCAGATGTGTGACAAAAATTAATAATGTATCCTAGCCGTTATTATACTGGATTAGATGGCGGGAGGTCGGCTTTTACATATTAATGCTTCATGAAGGGCTTATAATAGGATTTTGTATGAAGGGCACACAGACACACATCCCCCTCCTCCCTTGTACACATATGAATGAAAATGACCTGTTTTATCACGTTTAAAAAAAAAACAAATAAAGCTGCTATATTACGGCTTCTGGCCACAGACTGTTATTAAAAAGGATCTCTTATGAAGCACGTTCAAGCTAAGACTGGCACTTGGGAATAAGGGCTCCTCTCTAATGTCAAAGGTAGCTTATTCTATCTGCTTTGCTGGGCAGCTGAGTTCATCAACCACTCTAATATTCATGGCATAATCCCAGCTTTGTTAGCCCTATGTCATTTTATGCAAATTAAAGGCTTGATTCAGAAAAAACCACTACATTCTGTCTATCATTTCTGAAGCCATAAACTGTCAAGATGAGCATTCCACAGGAATATGTCTACAGTAGAAGGGTCATCAGAGTCATCAGGAAATTAGCCTATACTAGAGACAAGACAGAATGATGATAAATGTCACAGAATAGCTGAAGAGTGTCTCCCCACTGGGTTTATTTTTACTTAGTCCATATCAAATACTTAAGCATAAATTATCAGGAGTAAATATAAATAATCATAAACATAAATAATCAGATGTAATCAATATGATTGCAGAATAAAACTACAGTAAGAGCAACATTATCAGGAGTTACAAAGGAGATGAACAAGTGACATGTAGGTACATACTTAGGAAACATCAGTTTAGGTAATGTAAATATCCCACATGAGGGGCTACTCACAGTTTGCTGTCAGGGATGTAACCATTGGTGCATGGGGGATCAGCTGAAAAAGTGCAAAAGACTGTCATATTATATTGCTGAGGAAAACAAATCTTTTCACAAGTCAGGAAGAACACTGCTTACAGTTACAGACATTGGAAGCAAGTAAGCCATCTTTAATGGTGTTAATTTTTTAGCTCAAACAAGAACATTGTAGGCTAAAATATTCTTTTCTCTGTTACTGTGAAGTGCCTATACAACCCTTATTTGACAAATGTGGATTCTTGGAATTACTTGGGTATAGGATGGTGGCAATCCTCAAGATACTAAATGCAGACAACTGCATTTACTCTCAGTGAGCTATTTCATGGAATCACAGAAAGGTTTGTGTTGGAAGGGACCTTAAAGCACATCCAGTTCCAACCCCTTGCCACAGGCAGGGACCCCTTCCACTAGACCAGGTTGCTCCAAGCCCCATCCAACCTGGCCTTGAACACTGCCAGGGATGGGGCAGCCACAGCTTCTCTGGGCAACCTGTGCCAGTGCCTCAGCACCCTCACAGGGAAGAACTTCTGCCTAAGAGCTCCTCTCAATCTCCCCTCTGTCAGGTTAAAGCCTATTCCCTCTTGTCCTGTCCCTACAGGCACTCATGAAAAGCCCCTCTCTAGGCTTCTTATAGCCCCTTTAGGCGCTGGAGTCTCCTCTAAGTTCTCCTTGGAGCCTTCTCTTCTCCAGGCTGAACCAGCCCAGCTCTCTCAGCCTGTCTCCAGAGCAGAGCTGCTCCAGCCCCTGCAGCATCTCTGTGGCCTCCTCCGGTCTTGCTCAAGGACTAAATACAAAAATTTTAGAACTTGTCCCTGTTTGTTCAGATATAACTAACAAGAGTAGGATTATGTCTGAAATTTGGATTTATTTTGCATTCCATCCTCCACTGATCCAAATTCTTTGAAATGAGTATCTGTAGAAAATTTCCTATGCAGTTTACATAAAATTACACCACATGCTTTCAGACCAAGCTGATAAAGAAACTTCAAATTTCTTGAGATTATGTTATCTATGATATGTCAATACTGTCAAATAACTTTGTTTCCAGGACTCTCCCAGGACCCAAGCTTCCATGTAATACCTACTGTATGTATGATATCTCATAACCAGAGCCCCTTTCTCAGGGGAAAAGATTAATCCTCTCTGAAACAAAACCCACATATGGTTCTGACATTGTTAATTCCAGGCACTCTATCCAGCAGGTATCCTTAATTGTTTCTACCTGATTTGATATTTCACCCCAATACAGTATGTAGGCTGGATTTCATGCAATGAGATGCTGTTTAGGCTGGCTGCATAAAGACACTAATGTCACAGTCACTTTGCTCTGAAGGAATCTGCATTTGCTCTGAGCAATCCAGATACAATCAGCTGCGTAAGTGGCCCATACATCAGAAAACTCTCCACAAAGCAGTACAGATGTAGCTTGTGAGTCCAACACAGTGCAGGTGTCCTCCTAACCAGCACATCAAAACATTTTAAAGTTAAAACCACTGACGATTTCTTCGATCAGTGTATTATATATCTCTAAATGAACAGAAACAGTTGAATCAAAGCCTAAACCCTGGAACTTGGTAAGGTAATTTGGACAAGAGGGTCTTGGTTTGAAACATGATCTAGCAGATGACATAAAGATCAAGCCATCCTGAAGCTAATGATCTATAAGAAACACGTCAGAGTTTTATTTAGACATATATAGACATTATCATGGATATAATGAGTTATAAAACAAAACCCCAGGTTTGAGAGATTCTCCAGCTGAATTCAAACAGGAGATAGGGAGGGGTTGGTAAGGTGACCAAATTAATGAAGAATAAAGGAGACAAGGTGAAGAAGGCCTGGCTTGCTTAGTGATGCAAAGGAGAGAACAACAGGATTGCTATTGGGGTAAACTTCAGAGATTAAACCCATTAAAGTAAAACAGCATAGGTACAAGACACCTACTAGATGTTACAAGTAACAAGCTGGAAAGGCCTCCAGAATAAGTAGGGCAAATGCTAATTACTTCTGAGATGAAACCTGATCTGTTTATGAAAGGATGATGTAATGTGCTTGCTGGTAAGCGCAACAATCAGAATTTAATGACCCAAGGGTATTTTACACTTAGCATCAATTGCAGTGGTGATGTCATCCAACAGTGCCCAAGTTCTTAATCAAATACACAGTGACATATAAAAAACAGGTCTGTGAATACGCAGTGGAAAGTGCAGTCTGAAAACTTTTTAGGGTCTTGGTTTGACCTGTGTGAGTCAGTGGCATCAGTGGGACTTGGTGAAAGAAGAAGGCTAAAGGGACTTAGTGTTACTGATACACATTGACTTCGCCTCTGCACGGCATTTCACTCTGGTGATAGATCGAGCCCTTATATGGTCCGCTTTGCTAAAAGACTTGTGAATATTTGGGGATTTCTTTATCATCAAAGCTGGCAGAACAAACCACAGCAAAATCAGGTCATCAAAACGTCCATGTTCTGTGTCAAAGTCTTAGAAGGCCTCATCCCACCTGATACTGGTAGAGAAACACTGTAAGAAGGGAAGGGTTATAGGGCTCCTCAACCTCTGATACTTCTATATATTCAGTCACTACACAATTCAAAGGAAAAATAAGCTATAAAGGATGATCACAAATTGTCATTGCTAGCAACATTTGCAGAAAGAAGGATTCTGAACCACTGCTGCATGTCTACAGGCATTCCAGCTTACTCCTGCCCTGTTTCTCCCTAGACATTATGTTTTACTCAAAAAACGAAGCATTTAATCCAGAATTCAGCCTTGCAGCTCCTCTCAGACAAGAAATTCTACATGTTGTATAAAAATTAACATAAACAGTTCTATTTTGTGGTGTTGGCCTTTTGCAGGAAGAGGTGTGTCAAAGATGAGTGATAGTAGCGAGAATTAAAAGGAATAAATTTTAGAAATCTTGAGCTGACAGAATAGTCTAAAAAGTCACTTTGTGTGATCTGTGCTCAGCAGTGAGCTGCTGCCCCTGCCCTGGGACTCACCAAATAAGCACAGCTCAAGAACAAATGTCAAAGGATAGTCAAGACGCAGTTGTTTTTTTAGATACATTCAATAAGTTAAGGTACTTCATACGCTTTAGAGCAGACATAGCATTGGGTTTCCATAGTAGTTTCATTCTCACAAAGCTGGACCAACTATTTAGAGAACAGAGATATAGGTAATTGTGGAATTTGCCAATTATATTAAAAAATCACATAAACAGAAATACATGTGATTCAGACAGCTAAGGAACTGACTCCTTCCCATATATAAGCGAGGGATTTTCACTCCCAGTCACTGGGGTGAGAGGATGCTTCCAAGAAGGATCCCTTACATTTAGATCTCATATGTGTAAGCCAATACGTCACTCATCTGGCATTTAGTGTGTGGTGTGCATCAGTGCTCCCACTGGTCTCAGCTCACTTTTTGAGCTGCCACTTCTTCCAGCTGAGTGACAGTATCTGTAAGGTACTTCTATGCAGAATACTCATGCAGTATGAATTCCCTGGAAAAGGTAGATGAGAACAGTGGGGCTGCACAGATGCAGATTAGAAATCCAGAGATGAAAATAAATACTTTTTTTTTTTTCTCTTTAGTTTGTCCCCGAAGAGAAAAATGAGCCAGCTGGCTTGAAATCCAAAAAGATTAATTCCCCCTGCAACTTCATTCCATTCTAAGCAGTTTTCCTGAGCTGCCAGAGTAATTTCCTTCTTCTGCTCCCATTCCAAACATCTCTTAGTCAAATATGATTTTGTTATTATTACTGCTTGTATTACAGGAGGACTAAGTCACAGCTCATGACCTTCGTATAATGCCAACGTCAGTAAAACACTGAGGATCAGTGTTAGATTCTGTCTTTCAGGTCCAAGTCTACTGAGTCTAGAAATAGAAATAGATAAGCAAAGCATCATTCTTTGTTTCAGGGCTGCTTCTGGTCACTTATGAGGACCAGATTTATCTTTTTTGCCTCTCCTAGACATACTGCTATTGTATTTATTCATTTGTCTTCTTCTGTATATATATGTGTGTGTATATATATGTATATAAATATATATAACAAAAAACCCAACCGTGTGTATATGCAGATACATATACAGTTTCTGATTTTGAGTCAAAAAGGGATTTTCCCCCAAGTCTAGGGCTGATGGAGGTATGTCAGGCATTTCAGCGCCAGGGCCAAGAATGGTGGCCATATCATCGGCCTGAGCTGCCCTGTCACTGGCATGCTGAGGTTTTCTCAGTTTACCTGAAATCTGCTAAGGCTCTTTATTAGTGTCACGGCATTCGAACATGTTGAAAAGTTGGGGGTTGGACTAGATGATCTTTGAAGGCCCCTTCCAACCCAAACTAATCTATGATTCTGTTTTATGGGGTTTGGAGTGTGCACAACATGAAATGGATGTTCAGGGGTACCTCTGACTGAAAATCCAGCAGCACTTCTATGTGATTTCTTAGTCTGACCTCAACCCAAATGACACCATGCAGCAAGGCTTGGCTCAGTCTGTAAGAGGTGTGAACACTAGTGGTGTTGGTGCTTGAGGTGTGAAGCCTTCTCCACAAGCCCATGTCACTGTAGAAAGCAGGACTGAAGAAATGCATTGTCAGCTGCAAGAAATACAACTATGGAACCCCACATACTGTCAATTTGCCATGGAAACATAAGGATCTTAAAGAAAAACATGGTTTCTATCCCACTGTTGGAATTTGTGCTGTAGCAAAATTGAGCAAATGCGAATTGTTTGGAAGCAGAACAGAAACACAACAGATCATAAAATCACTGTTTCATAAACATAAGAAAAACATAAGCACAAAAAAAAAAGAACAATTTCATTTGTGAGGTTGATGTGTGGGCCAGTAAAATGCTTAGAAATGCCTTAAGAGCAATCAGAATGTTCCATTTCCCAGTTAAATATATTTGAATGTGCAGCATTCAAATATATTTTTTGGTTTATTGTAGCTCAAAACCATTCTTCTTTGATCTAAATCATAATAAAAGCAGTTAGCTGAGATATTAAATATAACAGTAAGTTTGGACAAAAGCCAGAACTATATCACAATACATTGTTAGGAAGAAGAGTTTAGTATGTATGGAGGTGAAATAAGTGTAACAAAACAGAAGAGCATGAAGGAGAAATACTGATTCTATCTGTGGATGTGCACTGAGATGCAAAGTAAATGCAGGAAGATGTATTTGCTCTTGACTAAGAGTTATAGAGGAAACTGATTTATTAATAGTTGTGTACTAAATTCATGGTGCTGCTTTTAATGTGCATTCAAAAAAAAGTACAAAAAGCCATTTCTTACAAGAATCATAATTGAACTCTAATTCATTCTACACTTAAATACATATATTTTCTTCTGGGGGAAATTGCTCTACTTTTGAGAAGGCTGTTCCTACAAAGTATAGGTCTGAGAGACAGTTGACCTACAAGTGACATTGTGGAGTTATTTCCTCATCTGCTCCTCGATGTAATTAAATATTCACTGTTACTTGTGTGTCTAAATACAGGCAAGAATTTCACTTGGGAGATGCATGCCTCTGATGATTCCTTAAATTACATTTTCCTTTCCCTTCTAGAAGGAGCAGACACAAGGAAACAGCTTCTCTTTAATGAACATGAGGATAAAAGCAATTCTGGGAAACACAGCTTTCAGTTGTGGCAAACAGGACCTGATTGCAGATACAGAACTGAAAAACTGGAGCAAATTTCCTTGAAGAAACAGCTACCTAGCGCAACAATTTTACAAATCTCATCCTCCTAAAGAAGTGGCAATTTTTAATATTCCATCTTGGCGTGATTTTAACATGAGTAGTGATTTAGAAAGAGTTGCACTGATTCACACTAGCTAAGAATCTGCTCCAGCAAGTCTATGCACAAACACAAACTGAAAACATATCACTGCAGTAGGCATTTGGCTGCGTAGCTGTTCAGGAAAGAAAGAGTAAAGGGTACAAACCAGTCCTTCCTGTTCACAAGCGAAGAATGATTTTCTTGATGGACCTTTAGAACAGTTAGAGCCTATTGCTCTTCAAAAATGGCTAACAGGAACATCTCAGTTCTTAAAAGAAATTGTTAAAATCACAAGCAAAAATCCTGCGAGTCCCAAACTCTTATCATTCATAAATAAAGATGAAAGCAAATGAAACCCAAGACACCATTGTGGTTTATGTGAGCACATGGAAGTATTAAATTGTAAAGAAATGAACTGCATGTACTTCTGGATTAGAGACTTACACATAAGGAAGTTAAGAGTAAAGGAGGAGTTCAGGCCAGAATAGTTCACATACTGCACCAGTCAGTCCTAGTAAAGGTACTGAACATGCTGCCAAACAAGAGCCAGAACTGCACTGCATAGCTAGATAGATAGTGTTTAACATGAGGTGGGGATCACTGGAAACACAGTGACAAGACCAGATTTAGAGCTATTGAACTAAGCTTCCTTACTGTGCCAAGGCTTTTTTTTCTCCTGCCCTTTAATATTTGTCAAATAGAAGTGGAGTACACTCAGCTATTTAAAGATACAGATCTTTAAATAATTCTAAATTATTCTAAATAATTCTGTAATTCAAAAGAAAGGATGTGAAACATAGATATCTTTGAGAATTTTTGCCATGAAACTTATCAATGCTTCCTGCTCCTTTAGACTGAGGTCTGTTTCTTACTAACTTATGGCACTGTACCAATTTCTGAAGAACACATGCTAAGGTTAAAGGTTTCTGTCAAATCATTTCCACATCAGATACCGTGATGTCATATGTTAAGACATCTCCAAGATTTATCTTAGCATTACATAGGCTTGTATAAAGAAAGTGACCAGTCATCGCTACTGGTTTCATCCTTTTGTATAGTTCCATTGAAATGAAATGGTGGAGAAAGATATTATTTCCACAATGAATGAACATAAATATGATATAATAATGCTGGAGAAAAGGCTTTCTCCTACAAGGGGCAGGTATTAATTGAATCAAGTTAAAATTCAGTCAAAGCAGTAGAATTTTGCAAATAGATCGTCACTACACATATATTTTGACCTTGTAATATGCTTTATTCCTAGCAATTCCTAGGATGCTCTTGGAATCAAAATCAGAAGTATTCAGTGAGTAGCCTCTGAAAAAACAGCAGAAAGAATGATCCGTTTTCTATGCATATGTGATTCCAAATTAATTTACTCTTGTGTCTAAGAAAATCCCAGCTCTGTTTGAAATTCTTCCTGCTGCTTTGGCATTTATAAAATCAGATTTTTCTACAGCTTTATAAGCAATGAATGCATGGTGCCACTTTCTTACAGTTAAAGCATTAATGAAAATCTCTCTTTTTCTTGGCCACCTGTTTTAGCAAACCATTTGGAGACCTAGTTCCTAATTTCTCTAGAGGGTGGTGAATTCAATCAGATTTGGTTGAAATAGATGTGAAAATGAAAGAGTGGGGATTTATGGGGAGAATAAGATGTATACCTGTGATTGCATAAGATGTATTTCCTTAGCAAATTAGGCTAAATAGATGTTTATGTCCATGTTTGGTCTGGGTCTTATCAGGCAGGTTGTTACACTAGATGGAAGTAGACACTAATTCAGTCCAGCATTTAGTATATTCTCTACATAAAGAACATATATTTAAATATGTCTATATTGATACGTGAACATATGTGGAGCAAGTCAATTGGAACAACACTAAAATTAGTTCCTTGTCTTTTGTTTCCACATATCCACAGAGTATTTGGTGCTGCTATACTGCTGACATCCTCACTCAACATGCTCATACCATCTGCAGCCAGGGTGCACTACGGATGCGTCATCTTTGTGAGGATCTTGCAGGGCCTTGTAGAGGTAAGGAGAAATCACAAAATAACCAGGAAAAGGGACAGATGTTTGTTAGCCTTTAACTAGCTATTGTGAGTTTGGCAGGGGAAACAAAAAAGGCTTTTAGTTTATTACTGATTTCAGTGTAATGGGTTTCAGTGTGTGGATTACAGCTATTTGATTTTCCTTCATCTATAAAATTTATAGCAAAGTTGTCTCTTGCTAAGAAGCTAGTGAGGGAGGTATTTAGCAGTGAAGTTTCACTGAAATCTTGTACCGCATAGGGCTTATAGTGGTGCTATTCTCAGCAGCTATTTCCTACCCAGCCTCCCAGATTAAATCTGTAATAAGGAACTAAGTTTCTATCATAGGCCCTGACCACACTCTTGTTGGAATGAATGAGAGATTTACCATAATTTAAAAGAGAAAAAAATTGAGTCTGCCTTCTAATTTTGTTTTCTTGTTTCTTTACTGAAAGACAGATTTTTAGGCCTGTGATTGCTGGTTCTTTGCCCCTCAGGGTGCACACTTCCACTGAATAAACTGATCTTAACTCATGCCCTTTATTGTATAAAAAGACTCCACAAGAGGGTGCAGAATGCGCTTGAGATAGGTAACTGTCAGTCAAGTTCTTAAAGTATATGTGTATAAATGTGGATGCAATCCTGAAATGTGATCTGTGAGGAAAAGAGGTGAGCCTGTCTGCAAAGAGAGGAACAGAAGCAGGTGGGTTATTACAAACCAGAATAGAGACATTTCTGTAATGCTGTTCAAAAGCATTGTGAATACAAAACATCTCAAACAGGAGCATTCAAGGTTTATAATAAAACATTACAATCTTAAGATCATGTACTTTTTAAAAAAGGCAAAAAGATAGAAATAAACATGAAATTTGGCATATGATCTTTCAAACCAGAAGAATGTATTTTATAATGATTGCACATTAAGACTGATAAGCTCAACATTTATAATAACCTCAACATTCACAAAAACTTATTATACTACGTTTTGCACAGGAAACAAATTATCAGACTAAGAGAAAAGTGACAGTAACTATACATGCATCAGAGCTATTCTTAAGAAGGAGTTTTGAGGAAAATTGCTGTACATTCCATATTACATTTTCTAAATTATCAATACTGAAGGATGTAATGATGTTATTTATTTAATTGAATTTTTCTTTATTATTAGTAAGTTAAAGGCTGGTTTTCAAGAGTGACCTAAAAAGTAACTGGTTTAAAATCAAACCCACTAACACCATTCAATTATTTGCTTTAAGTGCTCAAGAAGGCTCATTAAAGACAGAGTGAAGAACTTCTCGCTAAGCATTCTGTTTTTAAGCTCTTATGGATTTTGTTTTCTATTTTAAAGCAGTGGAACAATAATCTGTATTTCTTAAATTGTACTTAAAATGTTAGAGGAAAAAAGTTGGAAGGCCACCAAAACAGAGGGTTGAAGAAATCAGCCCAGCATTAGAAAGACTCCAGAGGGTCTGTGCTTTCATCTTTCCTTCTTGTGCATTAAGCTCTTTTTAATTCTTCCTAAGTCTCTCTTGGAAGAGGGAGAGGTAGGAAAAGGAAATGAAAATAACTGTGATTCAAAAAGCCTCTTGAATGCTTTGGTGTCCTGGCTTCAGCAGTAGCAGTCATTTTTCTCCTTCTTAGGAGCTGGTGCAGTGCTGTGTTTCTGACTTTTGGCCTGGGAACAGCACTGATAACACCGATGTTTTTAGTTGCTGCTCAGTAATGTTTACTCTGACCAAGGACTTTGTGAGCCTCATGCTCTGCCAGGGAGAAGGGGAAGCCAGGAGGAAGCAGAGACAGGACACCTGACCCAAACTAGCCAAAGGAGTATTCCATATCACAGCACACCATGCCTGGGATGTAACTGGGAGTTACCCGGGAGGGCTGGTTCACTGCGGGGTTGGACTAGGCATCAGTCGGTGCTCGGGCGGGTGGGGTGGGGTGAGTTATCAGTCGGCGGGTGCTGAGGTGTTGTGTTCTCTTCCCTTGTTATTTCCCTCATCATTATTATTATTGGTGGTAGCAGTAGTGATTCGTGTTGTACCTTAGTTACTAAATTGTTCTTATCTCAACCTGTGGGAGTTACATTCTTTTTGATTCTCCTCCCCATCCCTCCAGGAGCAGGGGGAGGGCAAGAAGGGGGGGAGTGAGAGAGAAACTGGGTAGCTGGATTTAAACCACGACATTTGGAGTGATACACAAACCCCATTTCAGCTTGAATAGAAATCACAGTTCTTCTATGGCTGTGCTCAGACCTTGCTATAGGAATGCAAAGTGTTCTCTAGCAATTAAAAATCATAACTGTGCACAGACACTGAAGTAAGTGTTTGATGATCATTAGCTAACCTCTGACACCCATTTCTCAGGGGGTCACCTACCCTGCCTGCCATGGGATTTGGAGCAAGTGGGCCCCCCCATTAGAAAGAAGTAGGTTAGCAACCACCTCCTTTTGTGGTAAGTACCTTTCTATCCTTATCTTTCTTTCACTCATAATGTAAAACTATTTTGAGACTGATTTCTCCTTTTTCATCAACACGTCTTGTTTTGTAGGTTCCTATGCAGGAGCTGTTATTGCAATGCCTTTAGCTGGAATTCTGGTGCAATATACTGGGTGGTCTTCTGTGTTCTATGTGTATGGTATGCAGTTTTGCTCACCTCACTCCGATATTGTATGACCTATTCTACCCTTTCTAAAAATGTAAAAGCTACTGGTAAGAGACCAAAAAAAGAGAAGTGGGTCCATAAAGCTGAAAATACAGTTGAGAGAAAAGAACAGGGAAAGTACAGAATTTAAAGGAAACAGTAGGAAAGCAACATTATTAAGTAAGAAGACAAGGCAGCTCATGGTGAAACCTTGGTCACTTCCAGTACAAGTAGTGCAAACTGCTATGCAGCTCTATATAATCTCCTATCATGTAAAGTTGCCCTTTCATTTATACAACTGTAAGTTTAGAGTACTTGTCTAATGTCCTGATTTTTATATGAAGACCTACATAATTTTATTCACACTACTTGTGCTACCTTAACTTACACCAACAGAAAAGAATGTCCCAAAGGAGCTCATTCTACAGTGTAAAATTGATGTGAATTAGGGGGACACCTTATAGAAACTTAATAAACTACTCAAGAAGTGCATTGCTATGTTGAAAACAGTGCCACAAAGTTGTATTTTGCAGGTAAAAAATTTAGTGCAGTTATCAAACAACCGTGGCTTAAAGCAGAATGGGACTTCATTTCCAGGCTGGTGAAATGAAATGGAAGCTGGGTCATTGCATTGCATTGTACAAACTGAGGCTAAAATATCAGTGAATATTCACTTACAGTGAAATGATTCTTAAATAAAAGAAACAAATGTTCACTGTGCTTCAACTCTGCATGCACTTTACACAAATTGTGTTTGCAGTACCCAACTGTCTGTTAGAATGACTCAGTAGAGGAGCAGTAACAACTGCCATTTAAATTTGTTATATTTATTCATATATCATAGATTTCCCCCCCTTGTTTCCTGATTTACTGTTCATTTCTTTTTAAAGTCTTTCTTTTCATTCCAAAGGGAGCTTTGGTATAGTCTGGTACATGTTTTGGCTTCTGGTTTCATACGAGAGTCCTGCAATGCATCCTACAATCACAGATGAAGAAAGGAGATACATAGAAGAAAGCATTGGAGAGAGTGCCAATCTTCTAGGTGCAATGGAAGTAAGAATATTACTCACACACTTGATTCCTATCAGATAGCAAAACAACTCCCTAAAACCAAACAGAAAGAAACAGACAGAAAAAAAATCAAACAGCTTTCTTCTTTAAGGAAGAAAATAATGTCTCAAAAAATTGATTTTCTGGGGGGTAGGGAGATCTGAAATCTAATAATGGATTTCTGGGTGAATATTGCTTCTGAACAAACAGAATACAGGTTCCAGTTCTTCCAGCAGATCACTCATGAAATTTCTGCCTGTTTTTCTACTCCAAAGTATAAAAAAGAGCTATGGTTGCATTTAAAATTGCAGTTTTATTGCAACTTTATATTTTCTTGAGTTCAAGCTGCTAATTTCCTTCCTGTATAATCCTTTCTGGAAGGATTTCTTCTTCCTAAAAAAAAACTGGAGGAAAAGGACTACTCAGTGTCTCTTCAAGTCTTCAGAACTTCTAGCAAAGCAAATCCTGCCTATTCTCTTTCATTTGCAAGAAAAACTGCAAGTTGCAGTCTTCATTATGCTAATTGGTGAGAACATTGGCTCTTGATTGAATTCAGGAATAGACCATTTTTCTTTTCTTAAAAAGCTTTGATCCACACTAAATAGGGAACTAGAGATACTACGTTTCTTAATAGCTGTCATTTTTAGCAGTTCTTGAGGAAGTGTCTGGATTGCTAACAGCATTCAGCAGTGTTCATGGTTTCTTATACCTACAAGTGCTTTTCAAAACGTGACATGAAATGAGATACTGAGATACTTCAAAGGATGTCCACATAACTCTAACTTGAGCTGGATAATACCTGTTTGTTTTTTATTGTGAGTTTTTTTGATGTTTTTTGTTTGTTTGTTTGTTTTTCTTTTAATTAAACATTTTCTGGAAGTGTTTGTATCAATAGTTCAGGTATTTCTAAAATATGTAGGCTGAATTCCTCCATAGGCTCAGGTTAGCTTTTCTGGCTGGCTTTTCATGAATAAAGGCACAGTTAAACTTTAGCTCTCACTTAAGTGTAATTTAATAGGCATAAAAATTATTGCAAATATCCATTTATGGACTGGTTTTCTGGGAAGAAAAGACAGTATTCAAATCAATAGTAGACTAAATTCAAGCTGGAACCTTGCTGAAGTGATTTTCAAACACTCATCTGGATCTGGATCCTGTATCAACACAGATGGGCACAACCCTTGGCTCGTGGAGAGGTGCTGGGACTCAGCAGGGCTGTAGCTCTGTCCATCTGTCTTTTTTTATCCATTATGCAATTAATCTTAAAAATACAATAAAACAAACAAAAAATACCTTGACCAAGCAGTTTCAGCTGAGACTTGATAGAAAAAATTATTATTCAGAATATTTTATTAATATGTAAATGCAAAGCCATGTTTAAAATAAGTCTGGATGAAATTGTGGGCTTGCGGAGTAAAATCTGACTGTTGCTTTAGATACAGCAACATTGTTTTTTAAAGACATATTGTCATTTTGGACTTTGTATGTCCATGTTAAAGTAATGGAGATAATAGCATTTACATGAGGGCTGTGATACAGCAAAGTATCACTGAGTTTCTCCACTTGTGCATTTTGTAGTAATTTTTACTTGCTTGTGTTTTTAAATTAAATCATGATCATCCAAATGTGGATGCATGTCCTTCTTGATAATTGAAGTCATATGGATTCAAATATATAGAGCTCTGCATATATAAGCTTCTTGCAGTATAGATAAAAATACCATCTAGAAAAAGGGAAGACAAATGGTTGATAATGATCAAAATGGTGACTGGATCCCCTCTTCTGTGTTTCAGAAATACAAAACTCCATGGAGAAAATTTTTTACATCTATGCCAGTCTATGCAATAATTGTTGCAAACTTCTGTAGAAGCTGGACTTTTTACTTGCTGCTTATTAGCCAGCCTGCTTACTTTGAGGAAGTATTTGGATTTGAAATAAGCAAGGTATGTAAAAAATAATGTAAAGCTAAGTCAGTATCAGAGATACTTTCGTGGCATTTAATAGGAGGAGGAAAGAAAAGTGTTCTCTGTCTTTATCATGGGTTTACCATCCTCAGATTTTATCGCTACCAGATATTGTTCCTTTGAGCAGCACGTGGAAGTGCAGAAACAACGGTGGCAAGGGATTGGATGGAGAAGGTGAAAGCAGGGTGAGATTTAGTGATGATCTGCCTGGGGCCATGATGCAACCAGATTTTCAGTTAGGTGCTTGAAACCTGATTATGCATGGTATTAGAAAGGTGTGGAGAGAGCCATTAGGCTTCTGTCCCTGACCCCAGGGCATGCAGGATCCCATCGAAGCTGTAAAAGAACTGACAAAGAACTGACAAGTGGTTTAACTTTTCCAGGTGCCTTTTACAAAGCAGGACCTCCCAGTTTTAGGAAGAAGAGTAGTTTTTCATCTTACTATATGTCCCTTTAATGTGTTGAGAACTGCTCCCCTTTTTTCACTTAAGAAATGAAAGAGATGGTGACAAAATATGAGGCACAGGGAGGATCTAAGGTTCCACACAATTCATATGAATTTTGGGTCAGACCTGAATGTCAATAGGGATACATGCAAACAGGCCTTCAGAGTTATAGTAAACTTTCTACTAATACAGATTTTCTGTTTGTGAAAGCGCTGGGGGCTTGTGTTTTTGAGAGACCTGTATTGTTTTGCTATTGTTCACTCAGGTATTGTCAACCTAAATTGAGGTGTGACAACTGGATGAGTAGTTTCCAAAGTGTTGCTGCATTATGGAGTAATGTCATCCTGCATTTAAAGATAGGCTTCTATATTTAGTTGGACTTCTATTAAGAAACTTTGCCATGCTTGAAATATCATCTGTTACGCATGCAGTAAGAATAGTCATGTTCTATTGAATTCATCTGATCATTTTGTTCTAGAAGATTTTTCTCACAGTGTATTCAAAGAAATGTAGATCTTTGTAAACAACAGGTCAGTTTTGTATATGGATGCTCAGAATTGAATAGTTATCATTTAATAAGGAACACCTCAAAGGAGTAACTGCGATACTGTAGTTACCTCCTAGTTAATACCTGTGTTACTGGAAGAAATATCTACTACCATGAAGCTAGGGTATAACAACATAGTTGCTACTTGTATAAACTGCAGTGAAATACACAGTTTCACAACTTTAACTGAAGAGTAGAGAAAACTTCTGTTCGTTTTGTTCTCACAGATTCTGTCTGTAACTCAAGTCAGGCCAGCTGACAGACTGTTCATACAGGAATTATACAAACCCGCCTGTGCTTAATCACTCTTTCAGCTATACACAATAATCAGAATTCCCTATTAGAACAAAATGCCACATGTACTAAACAAAGGCAATTCTGTTGACAGGAAATAGAATGGCAGTTCATGCCATTCTTATGGATGACCTATCCTGCTTTGAAGGAAGGGTCTTCCAATATATTATTATAGCTTTGAACAGTCATCACAAAATGACTATGTCTTACTTAGCTAGTATGTGTTCAATATTGTCAATGGATATTTAGCATGTTCTCTTTCACTGTGTTCAGAGTTTCTCAGAGATATCTTTTGCCCACATGAAATTTGAAGGTTGAGGGATGGTCAGAAATCAAAGGCAAAAGGCCATGCTGCATGGGAGGATGATCCACAAGGAACCTGCCAAGACATGTTAAGTTTGTGGGCAATGCTGCACCAAACACATCACCAACAGAAATGTGACCATTCAGTTCAACACAATTGATCATCAGTTTTCTAAAAATAAAGATCAGAGGGTCTGTAAGTCAGGGGAAAAGCCATTAGCTTAAACATAAACTGAAAACAATCTAAAAAAGTCTCATGGTATCTGAGGTTCTTAAAGACTGTATGCCCTTCACAAAATACAACTACAACTTAAGTTTTGTTCATTTAATAAACCAAGTTAAGAATTTTGGTTTAGCCTGCACATGAAGAGAAAAAATCATTAGTTGCTGACTGCTTCGGAAAATGATCAGTATTTTCTTACAGTTTATACTCTGCTAATTCTAATGATTATTTTAGGTGGGTATCCTATCTGCTGTGCCGCATTTAGTGATGACAATTATTGTTCCTATTGGGGGACAAATTGCAGACTTTTTGAGAAGCAAACAGATTCTTTCAACCACTACTGTGAGGAAGATAATGAACTGTGGAGGTAAGACTCCCTATTTGCTTACAAAGCTTCTCATACAGATTCAACTTCCATACAGTATGCAGAAACAAACTGCATGGGTTTACATACTTTGTGCATTTGTTGTGTATTCTAGATGTGGTTACTAAATAAAAGTAAACACAGTTGTTCCTATTCCCAGTTCCGATATAGATGTCTGGCATTTGAATAAGCGTTTAGATTCTTAAAGAAACAGAGGAGATTTTGGCAGGTCATTTGCTTACCCTTAGCTCCTAATCTAAACACCCTTTGCACTAAGAGAGACCAGACTGCTACCTGAGATTCAGCCCCTGACTTCTGAGAGGTTAAACTCCCATGAGCTGAATCCTGGCTGTGATAAGGGCAGGTTAGGTGTATATTCCTATTAGGGCTAGCTGGAAGGACACAAGCAAATCACAAGTATTTCTGTTCATCTCCAAAATGACAGGAGGTACCAATAAATTAGTATGCAAAGAATAAAATAAGGATTGTTTGAGATAGCAAGAACATTTTTAGGTATGAAAGAAAAACCTGATTATATTCCACTCTGAACTAATATTTTGCCTCTGTCTTCCTATGAAATATTACCATATCGTAAAGCCTGCAATATTTGAGAGGAAATTTTATCCAGTGCTTGGTTTTCTTTATGATTTCCCCAGGTTTTGGTATGGAAGCAACTCTTCTTCTCGTGGTGGGGTACTCTCACAGTAAAGGAGTGGCTATTTCATTCTTAGTGCTTGCTGTAGGCTTTAGTGGATTCGCCATATCTGGTAAGATTATATTGCCGTTATTAGTAAATTATTTTACCTCAGAAGATAGAACATCTAATTTGGTATTTACTAACTGATAATAATTTAAACAAACCACAGAATTCCAAATGGCACCAATTTATGATCATTACAAAGGAAAGTACAATCAGTACCACATCTTTTACATTAGATTATTGTTGTTCAAAACCATCAATCTTTTCCATATTCACTGCAGCTAATGAGATTGCCTTTTCATTGAGGTGCTAATATACACCCTAGATTTTTATGAAATCAAACATATAACATAAATAGATTGCTATTATACAATGCTACCTAAATGTAAACGTTTTCTTTTCAATGTATATTAGTTAATGTTTTGTTAGTGTTGCATTATTTTATTACTTTGGGGCTTAATTACTAGCTTTTTTTTCTGATTTAAAATTAATCTCTTGCTCTTTCCTTCTGATATATTGCCCCTTTGCCTTTGCCTGTCCCAAACACAAGTCACTTGGCTGTCCCTTGTTTTCCCACTGTGATCTTAGCATCCTCTCCCATGCTGGTTCCTTATGTCTAAAACAGGCTTTATTTTCTTCTGTGCCAAACACCTAAACTCTGCTTAATCAAATCTGTCATAAATCCCACTTATTCTGCATGGTGTTATGCCTGTTCTGTACAGCTTGAAAAGGTGTACTGAACTTTCTTTAACAGTTACCCATATCATGCTGTCTTCCTTTTCCTTTTTATTATCTTTCTGGTTCCAAAGATTTGCCTTCTGGTTTCACCTACTTCAGTGTTTATTTGGGGGACAATGAGTTCTGTTACTTCAGAGAAGCATGGTTTGTTTCTTTTGCCCCTCAGATTTTCTAATTACCATATAGATTGCAACAGAATTAAGCTGCTGGAAATTCAAGACAATAAACAAAACAGTGATAAAAATAATTAATACAGCATTTATAGATGTTGTCTTTTGCCCCGCTTCCTTTTACCGCTCAAGCACAGAAGGGAGCTCCCTTCTGCTGGTTTGCCTGACAAAAAGAATAATGTGGACAACAGAAAAGGGAAGTGGTACAGGCTGGAGGAAGACATGAAATGTTATTTACACCACAAAATGGCCATGAATGACACTGTGAAATATGAACTTTCTCCCTGTCTAAATACCTTCTGGGTTCTCTACTCCACACAGTCACTAGTGCAATTCTGGGAAGAATATACATTCGGTATCCTCTTAAAATATATTTTTATAGAAATTAGCAACCCAGAGTCTCTCTAGGAATATTTAACCATTATAAGCCTTTCAGGAAAAAAAAAAAAAAAAAGAGTAATTAAACAGCCCAAATACGTTATAGTAAAATTGCCAAGTGATAGCATTACTTTTCAGAACTGAAGTTATGCTCTGCTTTGGGTATGGATGTTTGCGGACGTTTGTATTGCAGGATTCAATGTCAACCATTTAGACATTGCCCCAAGGTATGCCAGCATCTTAATGGGAATTTCTAATGGAGTCGGGACCTTGTCTGGAATGGTTTGCCCTATAATTGTCGGAGCAATGACAAAGAACAAGGTAAACTGCGATACCATTTTCATATCTTCTAGTTTAATACTATTGGCTTCAAGAAAAATACCTTTCCATAGTACAGGTTGCCAGGATATCCATATTAGAGCCTGGAACCTCCAGGGAATAGTATCCAGGAACTTGCAAATTTGAAGCATGCTCCATTATATGTTCACCAGGTCAGTGCTTTTGTAGGCTAATGAATAGCTATTTTTCAAAGAAAGATGTATATAAATAATTGGAAACTGGACACTGAAATGTTTTAGCTGTGCTGACTCTTGCAGCCTCAATCCCTGATTTAAATCTTTCAGCTCAGAGGAGTTAGATTGGTCTATGCACTAGTCTGATTGAACAAATCTCTTCTTCCCAGACACGTGAAGAGTGGCAGTACGTCTTCCTCATTGCTGCTTTAGTTCATTATGGAGGTGTTATCTTCTATGGCATATTTGCTTCAGGAGAGAAACAACCGTGGGCAGACCCTGAGCAGACAAGTGAAGAGAAATGTGGCTTTATTCATGAAGATGAACTTGCTGAAGAGACAGGGGACATTACTCAGAATTATGTAAATTATGGTACCACCAAGTCTTATGGTGCTACAACCCAGGTCAACGGTGGCTGGCCTAATGGTTGGGAGAAAAAAGAGGAATTTGTACAAGAGGAAGTACAAGACTCATACACCTACAAGGAAGGAGATTATTCATAACAAACCTAAATATTGGGTATATTTTGTAGTGTTTGTGATTAAATTCATTGTGATTGTTTGCACACAGAAATAAAATGTGGTATAAATATGTAAACACATATCAGACAGGAAGGTCTTACTGTAAAAAATACATCAAAGTGCAATTTGTATGAGTTGTGACATGTCATCACTTTCATTAGGTTATATTTGTTCTATAAACATTAGAGTTTTAAGGGTTTACTGGTCAAAACTATAGAGGCAATTAGATACATACAGTATACAAGAGCTAAAACTCATAACTAAGGATTAAAGCACAACTAAGCAACCAAGTTGGCACATCTAATGCTCTTCTTAGAAAGCCAAAATTACTTGATCATTAAAAATGCACTTATATATTTGTTACACTGTATTGAAAGAGATTGTGCTAAATACACACATTTACTCAGTTCAATGTAGGAATTGTGTATTTAGTCTAAGAGCTTTCTTGAAGAAGAAAGTTTGAGTCTTAGGCATTTACATTGGATTGCTCCAGTTCCCTTAATGGTGATTGTGTCAAGCCTAAAGAACAAATAGGGCATATTGTATGTTTATTGTGATTACATGCTGCAGGCTACTCTGTGATGAAGAAAGGAATTATTTAGGAGTTTTATACTGAATGTTTGGGCACAAATTCTTATTTCTGTTCTTTACAGAATTTTATGAAGTGATAGGCATTGCCATGTTCTTTCCTGCGTTTACCAACTAACAGTAAAACAATATATGATGTTAAGTCTGTCACATCCCTTTATCAAAAAACCAAGCTTTATTCTGTGTTTTGCAGTATACTCCAACATTGCACTGGTGTCTTTAGAGAGAGAAAAAAACAAATATAAACTAGAAAAAGATATAGTCTTTTACAAAATTCCAAAGAGAAATTTACTAGGAGCAAGTAGCCCTATAAAAAGGATGTATTTGTTTTGCAGAATATTTTGAAGCCAATAGAGGAAAAAGAGAATAATTTAACCCTTATGCTTCCTTTAATAGCTTTCATATTTTTACACATCATGCCACAATTGTATACATAGATATAAGTTTATTGAAAATACTGTAATTATAGAAAATGTTGCTATTTTAGAAATCCCTGAAGTAAAAGAAAATGTACCTGTCTTTCCATTAAGCCTAGTAATAATGGACACTGAATATGAGTAACATATAAACTCATATTAAACCAAAGTGGTAAATAACTAGTGTTGGGTTGAAAGAAGCCAACAAGCATCATGCTTGTCTTTTTAGCATAACTGAACAGTGACTGCAACATTAGTGTACCAAGCAATAAGTGCAATGCATTATGAAGTGCATAACCTTCTAGACTATATAGTAACCTTCATTTAGCTTGTTGTATATATTTGGGGTTGTTGGAATTAAACCAAACGGAACCAACTGAAGTTAGTAACACCAGACCACTTCTTAATACTCTAAAATGACAACAATGATCCATTTCTTAATTCAATCAAATGATTATTATTGTATGTAATAATCCATTCTGGATTCTTGGTCTGTTCATTGTATTGTGCTAGTGATTGGAAACCCTGCTACTGCAATATACAACTTGAGGATTGTTTCTTCTCCTTTTTTTTTAATGCAAATCATACCTTGACCTTAAGAAAAAAGTATTTTGCTTTGTGCCTCAAAGTGATGTAAAATGTGACCATAGCTTTTGCTGTGTTTAATGAAAAAGATGTGGACTGTGTCACTTTTGTTGCTGCAAAAAAAGTATTAATAAAATGCTCTATTTATCCTTTTATATAAAAAAAGGAACATTGTAGTTTCTTGTCATTTTTTTTCAGAGGTGCTTTAATATAGATAACTAAAATTACAGTAATTGCAGAACACAGAGGTAGGATTTCATGTCCTGGCTGGGAGCTAAGATGGATACCCGATGCTCTGCTTTGTCTAGTCTCTCCTCTTATCATGCACTGGTGTGTGGTGGGACAGGCACCTAACTCCAGACTGTTGTTCCTCCTCTCATAAGGATGGCTGGGGTAGGTGTGGAAGAAACAGAAACAAGGGGATCAGTGTGCCAGCCTGTATGGCAAAACTGGGAAGGAGAGACTAATCTGTGTTGGCTAAAAAGCTGGTGTAGATCAGCATCCTCAAAAAAAAACAAAAAAACAAACAAACCAAAACCAAAAAAACGCATCACAAGCTGTTTTGCTTGGAATTTGTCTCCTTTCTTGCTCATGCAATAGACTCTTTAACTGAAATATAATGTTGCTTTTCATCCAGGAAAAATAATTCCTCCAGAAATCAGTAAATGGAAGAAACCCTATAATAAAAATAAGTCTTTATCTAACAAAATTTTTACTCCTTAGTAATTTTCTTGTACCAAGAATGTAGAAACACCAAGCTGAACAAAAGGATGCAGAACATTACCCAGAGCAGTAATGTGCCCCATGTTCTCTTCAATAGGCCAATTGTCATGAGATGCTGAGTCAGGTAACACACCAAGTTACTGCTAATTGCTTTGATGGACTGGTGTGATGTTGCCATGGAAAAGTCCTGAAAGGTGCAAAAGTGGGATAAATAGGGGCTGTAAAATGTCCTGTTGTGTTTATTGTGGGAAGCAGACAGCTCAGAAAATGAAAACTAATTAACAAAATGAAAATCAATTCTAAGTTTTCAGTCTAACCTTACAGGCTCTCTGTCTTTTGGAATTATTTCAATAATTTCCCTTCATTGAGTACAGTTTTGGGTTTTGTTTTTTCTTACTAGCTTGATACCTTTTAATTACTTAGAACAAAGGAGAGACTTTAATCCAACAATTAGACACTGCATTGTTTAGCCATGCACAACTCACTGGGAATTCAGTGATTGCCTTTAAATGCTACACCTCTCTAAGATCTTCCACACTGTCTTTCTAGCTCTCTGCTCCTCCTTTGAGTCACCTACTTCCTCTCCTATGGCAGTGCAAAGGAATCAATTCTTCTGGGAAGAATGAAGGGCATGACAAGTTTTAAGATTTTTATTTCTTCAAAGACTCATATTCATGGAAAAACACAGGAACCAATCATCAGGAATACAACTAGGAAAAAAGAAGGGGAAATGGATAAAATAACTGGATTCTTGCACAGGATGATTCAGTGAAGACAAGCAGCAGCAGCTGGATCCATTTTAGGAAAAAAAGGAGAGCTGAGGGGACGTGACCCTTCATCTAAAGTCCTATGATTTTTCTCAGTAAATAAGTTATCATTTTTATGAAGTGGCATTGCTAAAATACACCTCTTCAGCTTCCTCTGAACTGTGCCCATTCTGCCCAGAGATCTCTCTTCTGCGCTCAAAGAGCAGGTCTGCGGATGCATTGCACTTATATGGCCCAGTGTTCCTCCTCTGGAACTCTTGGCAGCTCAAATGATTTCAGTTTATCAATCAGACTGTGTTCACAGTCACTTGATAGTTTTATCCTGCCTATTTCTGTGCTGTTCCCCTATCTGGTGCTCTCTGCCCACTTACTATGTTAAAAAAAAGGAAGGGAATTGTTACATGTATCTTTATCAGTTAGTTATCTTTTCACTTATGAACAATCAGAAAGGGGCAGAACCCAGGCTCCATTAAAATCCTTAGAAAAGCTTTGAGTTTACTTGAACTGAAATATCACCTCAAACATTCACCTTTATTTCCTCAAATGATTTCATATACATAGTATCACTGAACCAGTGAGAATTTCTTTAATGTTTGAATCTGCATTGGTCAGATCCCTTCTGTTAACACATCCTCTTTGTGGCAGAGATAAAGTTATCAGAAAGTGCTCTTTGCTTTCAGAATTGATCATGAAATTCAATGGACAAATTTCATAAAAACACTTTTCTATGGGGGGAAATGAAAGCCTCAAGGATAAAGCTAAATAACAGTGACAAAAGAATATCTGCAAATATGAATGAAGCTCGGAATAGGAATGAATGTGGAAGCCAGAATAAATGTCACAGTTCAAAGCCATACCACTAGGAAGATAACATCACAGGCCTAGTTTCTGCCTCTGAAAGATGAAATGTTTTGTTCCTTTCAGGATAAGCTGTGAAGGAGTTTGAAGGCTAGTCTAAATCTAGATTAACTGCTTAGCAGCAACTGCTTTTGTACTTATTTTCATTTATCTTTGGTTTTTGCTTGGATAATTTTCATTGCACTGGGAGATTTAAGAGTAAATAATCAAAGGACCTAGAACCACAGTGAGATATTTTAATTAAATATCTGTGTATATCCTCTCTGATCCAGCTAATGTGTCTGTTGTTGCTATTCTAGCTTTGCTTAACAATTGCTCACTCTGTTGTAATACAAAGCACAGCAGAGTATGAAATACTGGTTTTGTTCTCTCTGGGAAGACCTTGAAATTTGATAGCTTGAGGAAACTTCAGACCAGCAACCAAAAAACGGTCTGTAAAACTGGACAGGGATATAGGCAGGAAACACTTGGTGTTGTATTGCTCATCTTGATACTTCCACAATTATATTTTCTATGTCTGAAATGTAGAATAATCTAGCATTTATTTTCCCCATAGCAGGAATTTAGTACTTAGTACTTAATTAAATTGAGATAATGAAGGCTTGTAATACTTCTAGAGATATGAATAGCATAATAATATTCCCCAATATAAGGGATCTCCTTGAATTCAGAAAGTACTTTTTCAGAGCATATCTCAGAAAAAGAAATATGAAAAAAGGCTTTTCTTGAATAGTGGGGTTTCTTTCACTCATTCAAATGGCTGCACTCCTTCTGACAGTGTTCTCAAGCTTCTCATGCATCACACTGAAAAAATCAACTGATTAAGTAGGACATGCAGAATAAAAATGCTACTAGGAAATGCTGGACTTACTATTTCCAGGACATGCAGATGAAGAGCACATGGACTGCAAAAACATGTCAATGTCCATGCAAACAGTGGCTGGTTTAAATCAGTGTTTAGAAGATGTGAGTGGATGGTTGGATGTCCAAGGATACAAGGAATTCCTTGTATTTTGAAAAATATACCTGTGTGATAGGGGCAGTCATATCTAGAAGAAACCAGATAAACACCTGATAGCCCTACTCACTTACTTACTTCTCTCCACCTTTTCATAGCATCTGTGAAGGTCAACAAATCAAAGAGAAAGACTGCCTCACGCCAAGAACAAATACAAAACTAAAGCAGAAATGATGCTTTGAAGCAGAAAATTAACTAGATAAAAAAGCATTTCAAAGGTAAAGAATAATGTTCTTAAAATTGGAAGACTGCCATTTAATTAGAGTTTGCTTTCTATAATCAGTTAAGTGTGCCAATACTGAATAACTGCCATAGATGGCCATGAACTAAATTAGTTTTTGAGGAGGATATGATAATTTTCTTCAAGGTAAACATCAGAACAATCAGCAGAACCACTTTCAGTTTTAATCTGGGAAGTCACAGTGTTATTTTCTTTTTGGTAAATGTTGCTTTGTGTCATTACAATCAAATCACATTAAGACAAGGCCAACCACAGCTCAACATTTTTCTCAGCTGTGTTGTTCTGTGCAGTTATGTCTGATCATAGTATCAAGAAAGCACAAACTGTATCCTGTATAGGTGACGCACCAAATTAAATGTGATGTATGAAAAGACGCTCGTCAACATGCACAAGTCTTAGGCTTGTGTATCACAAGGCAGTACTGTGAAGTGAGGAGTGACCATCTCACTCTACTTTAGGAGTCCAAAAGACAACGATCTATAGTTATTTCTTCACTGGTGGAGTGTGATGGTATAGAATAGGATGGTACTATGGAGAAGTTGACTGGCTGTGCTTTGTGAGCTAGTATTCTCCGTTGCAGGAACATGCAAACCCCAATTATTGTTGACATATGCCCTTTAATAATAAAAATATGATAATAATCCCAGCCTAAAGTCTAAAAGAAGAGCTAACTCATATAACTTGTGTATACATCCTCCAAAAACTTTTTAGGTCATTTTAAGCAACCTTAAAATGAAATAGATTGGAATTTCAATTAAGTATACTAAATATATTCAAAAGTTATGTTTCAGGAACATAACTTTGATTTTTTTTCCCCTATTTCTCCTGTATCTCAATCATACCTACCCAACTAAAACCAGTTCTCTCTTCCTTTTTCAGATATGGTTTGGTTTATGCTGAGAAGCTTAAAATGTGACTTTTTCATATATAAACATGACTTTCTTGTTTAAATTAAATAATCATTTTTATATACTGAACACATTCAGTAGTCAATAGGGCAGAAATGAAAACCTAAAAAACCACAATTACCTCTTTAGGCCAAGTATTTCAAAGGATATTGTGTGTGTGCGCATGTGTGTGTGTGTGTGTTTCTTATGAGTAAAAAGAAAGGGTGTATGTTTAAAAAGCATCTTCTAGTTCATTTATTTTCTTGTCTTAGAATATTTTTATTAGCTGAGAAGCTTGTTTATGCAATGCAAGCCTTATTGCAACTTTCCTTTACTGCTTATATTGCTAACTGTAAATACCCCATGTTTTATTTAGAATAAAGTCCTTTGGGCCATCAGGGGTTTATTTGGTCTTATGCATTAATCTGATGTGAGAGGACATAAAAAGTACTTAGCAGAAAACATACAAGCTGAAATAATTCCTGTGGAGTTGGAATACCAGCACTATTTAGCATTTAGCCATTGGCAATCATTTATGATTTATTCCTTAAGTGATACTTTAATGCACAGATCATGAAACTTTGGAGAACTGGGCCCTAGCCTCTATCAAAATACCCTGTTCTGCTCCCTCTGGAGGCAACGTGTTTTGAAGACACTGAAGATTCAAGGAAGATAACCCTAGTTTCTCAAAATTGCCACTGTTGTGCCCATGACAGCATCTTGTGTTATGTCACAGTTGCATGGAAAGCACTGAAATGCTGTTCTAGAACCACTATATAGGAGATGACCTGGAGTGCTGTTCCTCACTAGATTTCAGATTCAAAGCTTCTGGTATTTGTTAGCTCTCTTTCAGTATGAAAGCTTTATCTTCTCAGAACTTCACAATGAGAGCAGTTCAGCCCTAGAGTAGTCCTGGGTCACGGTTGCTGCTGCTGCAGTGAATCTGAGCCTCAGGTGTAAGCCTCTCATACTCCAGGCAAATGTTCAAATCCCTCTGTCACTGAACTGATCTTCTGTAAGCTCATGATCTATCCTGTTTACTTAGCAGGAGTTGGAAAGGGTAAAGAGAAATGATGTCTTTGTGACACAGAGTAGAATAGGGAAGGTACAGCTCCTGGTCACCCAACAATGCATGTGTCTGCTGCCATGGTGCCAAAGTGGTGCGTGTTCTAGATGCTCCGATGCCAGCATCACTTAGGTAATACACCTAAAGGCACACCTAACGTTCTGCCAATAGTGCCCATAGTTAAGTCACACAATAAAGACACTCTCACACAATAACAAATGAAACAACCTAGAAGCATTATATGATCAGAAAAACACTGACTAATAAGTGAATGTGGAGGCATGCTTGTCAATGGTTATTTTCTCTTTTCCTACCAACTGATTTAAACTTGTGAATCTATCACTTCCAATTATGTTACAAAAATGAAATATTGGGTCATATGCAAGTTGATTAACAGCAACAAATTGATAGCATGACTTAACTCATTCCCAGTGGCATTACTATTCCCTTTCTTTCATTTCAAGCAACTCTGGCTTTCTTTTTCTGGAATGAAATCACAAATCATGTGATTCACCCTGGAATAATGCCATAAAAGTAATCAAAAAGGCACACAGAAAAAGAAAAGCACGAGAATGAGCAAGACAGAAAATAATCTTCCAGCTGACCAAAGGGAGAGGTTTAAAGTTCGCCATCCTAACAGGCTGCAAAATGTTGCATCAGAAATAAGAATAAAATCAATGACCAAAAATTGTGGTGTTGATGTTTGAGTGTAGACACATTACATGCAAACACTTTTGGGAAATCTCAATCACTTCCAAAATAAAAGGTCTGTCTAATATTTATTTAGAGCCAAGCTTTCTTTTAAAATTTTTTTTGATGTGTATATGTCAGAGTTTATATGGACAAAAAGTGTTTATGGAGTAGCTTTAAGCCTGACATCCAGATAAGTGTGACTTTGCTTCTGCTGTCTGAATAAACAGGGTAGGACCCACAGAGACTATGTGTCATTCTGTACAGAAGTGTTGCTGATCACCCAGGGAAAAATGCTGAAGCCTGTCCTTTCATTTGTGGTGTGTGGTCATTAATTTCATTTGGGATGATTAGCAAAGTACAGGAAAATGTATAGAGATGAAATATTGATCTGCTTTTGAGCACTAATTAGAACAGGTTGACAGTTCATCTCTAAAGCACTCTTCGTCTTGCATGCAAAAAAACCCCAACCAAATTTAATTTGTCCCCTGTTGTACTTGCGATTAATTGAAGGTATGAGAACAAATCAGTTTTATATTCATAGAATCCCAGACTGGTTTGGATTGGAAGGGACCTTAAAGCACACTCAGTTGCAACCCCCTGCCACAGGCAGGGACACCTTCCACTAGACCAGGTTGCTCCAAGCCCCGACCAACCTGGCCTTGAACACTGCCAGGGATGGGGCAGCCATAGCTTCTCTGGGCAACCTGTGCCAGCACCTCACCAACCTCACGGGGAAGAATCTTTTCCTTATGTCTAATATATCTTCCTAATATATTGCTAATAAGGCATCTGTGAATGAACATTTTTGGTTCACAGACACTGTTCTTATTCTGTATCTGTAGAAAGAACAGACACTGTCAGAAACAGCTTTGCCAGAAGGCAGGGCTTGGGGTAGATTTAGCTCCATGCTATATTTGATTTGCAGCAGATAAAATGCTTTACTAAGAAAATGTAGTAAAACTAATTTTTAAAAAGGCACTTTATAGTGTGTTTATGAGATCCCACACTGTACACTAAGTAATATTTCTCTTTGCTAGTGTTCCCAAGCTATCTGTGGAAAACAGCACAATCAAAATGCATGGCTTCACTAAGGGGAAATCCTGCCTGACCAATTTGGTGGCCTTCTATGTTGGGGCTACAGAACTGATGGACAGGGGTAGAGCAGTTGATGTTATCTACCTGGATTTATGTAACACGTTCGACACTGTCGCATATGGCATTCTTGTCTCTAAATTGGAGAGACATCAATTTGATGGATGGACCACTCAGTGGATAAAGAACTGGCTGGATGGCCCCACAACTCTTTAGTTGTGGTCAATGGCTCAATGTCCAGCTGGAGACCAGTAACGAGTGTTGTCCCTCAAGGATCAGTGCTGGGATCGGTCTTGTTTAACATCTTCATTGCTGACATGGACAGTGGGATTGAGTGCACCCTCAGCAAGTTTGCTGATGACACCAAGCTGTGCGGTTCGGTTGATAGGCTGGAGGGAAGGAATGCCATCCAGAGGGACCTTGACACACTTGTGAGGTGGGCTGATGCCAACCTCAGCAAGTTTAACCATGTCAAGTGCAAGGTCCTGCACCTGAATCAGAGCAGAGCAGCCCTGTGGAGAAGGACTTGGGGGTGTTGGTCAATGAGAAAATGAACATGAGCCTGATTCAGTGTGCGTTTGCAGCCCAGAAAGCCAACCGTATCCTGGGCTGCATCAAAAGGAGTGTGACCAGCAGGTTGAAGGAGCTGATCCTGCCCCTTTATTCTGCTCTCATGAGACCTCACTTGGAGTATTGTGTGCAGTTCTGGTGTCCTCAACATAAAAAGGACATGGAACTGTTGGAACAAGTCCAGAGGAGGGCCACGAGAATGATCAGGGGACTGGAGCATCTCCCGTGTGAAGATAGACTGAGAAAGTTGGGGCTGTTCAGCTTGGAGAAGAGAAGGCTGCGTGGAGACCTCATAGCAGCCTTCCAGTATCTAAAGGGGGGCTATAGGGATGCTGGGGATGGACTCTTCATTAGGGACTGTAGTGACAGGACAAGGGGTAATGGGTTAAAACTTAAACAGGGGAAGTTTAGATTGGATATAAGGAAGAAATTTGTTACTGTAAGGGTGGTGAGGTACTGGAATAGGTTGCCCAAGGAGGTTGTGAATGTTCCATCCCTGGCAGTGTTCAAGGCCAGGCTGGACGAGGTCTTGGGTGATATGATTTAGAACGAGGTGTCCCTGCCCATGGCAGGGGGGTTGAAACTTGATGATCTTAAGGTCCTTTCCAACCCTAACTATTCTATGATTCTATGATTCTATGAATATCTTTTGCAATGGAAAAGCTGATAACAGTTCACTGAAAAGTAAGATAATCTCACCCCTTCCATCATCTCAGCTGTGGAAAAACTGTCCCAGGATCTCAAACAATTGAGGGACAATCTATCTGATTTATCCAGTTCCTCACATGTACCAACACGTCTCAGCTATTAACAAAAGGCATCCTATTCTTCGAGAGAGAAGATATAGTAGGTATATGCCACGGACCTCCCTGTGGTCTTACCTGTGGAAGGATCATTCAAGGGGTTGTGTAGCTGCTGTACTTGGAGCTCAGGTAGCTGCACTGTATGTTGCAGTCGAAGTTTGAGTAGCTGCTGTACTTATTGCTGGGGTAGCTGCGCTATCCATTGCAGCCAAAGTTTGAGTACGACTGTACTTGTCGCTGGGGGTGGTATAGCTGCACTGTCTGTTGCTTTGCCCTCAGATCCAGGGACATTTTTTTTCCTTTTGAAGGTGCTGGATAGTGTTGAACAAGGCCCTGTACGCATAGGCCAAGCCACAGCACATTGCCATGATTTGTCCATCTCTGGTATGGCTAGAATGACCACGGACCTCATTTAAGTGTTTTACTAATTTTTCTGGAGTTTGCACTTGTTTGGTGGTGAAGTTCCAAAGCACTGGAGGGGCCCATTGGCCTAGATACTCGCCCATGCTATCCCACACACCCTGCCACTCATGACTGTCCAGCATCGGGGAAAATCTCTTGGTCCTCCTATATCGTCATTTAACCCCAAAAAAGACCCCAAAAAGACTCTGCTTAACTCTTGAAATTAGACGAAATGGTCATAGGCAAAACACACTCTGTATGCGTGCCAACATGGTGATCCCCATCACAATCTGCAAACAGGCCTCAACAGTATTAAAAACCCATTCAAAAACTTCAAAAATCTCAAACAATGCTGTAAACGGTTGGGGGGGGAAGGGGCTGGAAGGGTAAGAGAATGTCTCCTTCACAGGTTGACCACTCGAGAAGGAGAAAAAAGATGTGTAATTGCTAAGCACTTCTATTATATACCTCCCAAAGTATAAAGGTGGTGACCACACTGGGAACATAAGCCAGATCAGTTTCATGATCAATGAGTCTAATGTATTACAAGTCATTACCATAAAGTACAATGAGACAAGAACCTTAGCCCAAGGACCCAGCCGATAAACATTAACACAGCAAGTACTGGCTCGAAGTAAGGTACAACATGTTGAAACTGTGAAATCAAGAGGAACAACTTTGAGAGTCAAAAAATCAGCATTGTGACGAGTGACTATTAGTCCAAAACAATGAATGCTTATCACAAATACGATTAGACACACTCTGGTCAGACCTGTTGTTATCTCAACCCTTCATGCCCCACGTTGGGCACCAAAAAGAACTGTCGTGGTTTAAAGCCTGTTGACAAGTAGGCCACGCAGTTCACACTCCCTCCCCCCCCCCCCCCCCAGCTCCCAGAGGGATGGGAAGGAGAATCAAAAGAATGCAACTCCCACGGGTTGACATAAGAACAGTCGAGTAACTAAGGTACAACGCAAATAACTGCTGCTACCACCAATAATAATAATGATAACGGAAATAACAAGGGAGGAGAATACGATACCCGCCGAAACGAGCCCGACTGAGCAGAAAGTGCCCTTTTGGGTAACTCCCAGTTACCTCCCCAGCATGATGTGCTATGGTATGGAATACCCCTTTGGCTAGTTTGGGTCAGGTGTCCTGTCTCTGCTTCCTCTCAGTTCGCCTCCTCTCTGGTATAGCATGAGACTCACAAAGTCCTATGGCCAGTCTGAGCATCTGAGCAGCAACTAAAAACATCAGTGTTATCGGCTCTGTTCCCAGGCCGAGAGTCAAAAACACAGCACTGCACTAGCTACTAAGAAGGAGGAAAAATTACTGCTACTGCTAAACCCAGGACATAGTAAAATCATAATTTAGCATATGATTATAGACTAACACTGTCTTTCTCATTTTCCTTTCTTCTTCCTCACCTTTCTGAGCCTGGGATATGCCATTTGCTATCAGAGGGCAGCAGAGCTGAAGCTCCACTGAAGGCCTACTTTAACGTGGAGCTGTCAGTTGTGTGGGCAGCACTGCCACAGTCCTGTTCCTTTCTCCCCTCTGGCATCAGGAACAGATTCAGAGAAGAGGTTTGGCCACAGACAGTTTATAATAAGGAGCCTGACTGCCAATACAAATTTCCTGTCATTCTTTACTATGAGGATTTGATGTCAGGTTTTGAGTAACCTATAACGGTACCACACTTCCAGGAAAGCAAAATCAGACTTTACAGTGTGTCATCTTGCAGCAGGATCCTCTCTTACTGATTCATTTTTATATTGCTTTTAAAGGCAACATAGTTTAGATGGTCCTCCACTCTGATATGACATGAAAATATGACAGAAACTTTATGTGAAATAGTAGAATTTAAGATGTCCGCATGAATGAATTTCTACTTTATCTATCTTTGTTACTGATAAAACTTTCTTAGGGCTAATTAAATTCACATTATGGTTTTTGCATTTAACATTTGTTGTGGTTTAAGCCCAGCCGGCAACCCAGAACCACGCAGCCGCTCGCTCACTCCCCCTGTTCTTCCTCCTGCCACTTCCGGAGGGATGGAGAGGAGAATCATAGAATCATAGAATAATTAGGGTTGGAAAGGAACTTAAGATCATAGAATCATATAATAGTTAGGGTTGGAAAGGGCCTTAAGATCATCAAGTTCCAACCCCTCTGCCATGGGCAGGGACAGCTCGCTCTAAACCATATCACCCAAGGCCTCGTCCAACCTGGTCTTGAGCACTACCAGGGATGGAGCATTCACAACCTCCCTGGGCAACTCATTCCAGTGCCTCACTACCCTAAGAGGAAAGAATTTCCTCCTTATATCCAATCTAAACTTCCCCTGCTTCAGTTTTAACCTGTTATCCTTTGTCTTGTCACTATAGTCTCTAATGAAGAGTCCCTCCCCAGCATCCCTATAGGCCCCCTTCAGATACTGGAAGGCTGCTATGAGGTCTCCATGCAGCCTTCTCTTCTCCAGGCTGAACAGCCCCAACTTTCTCAGCCTATCTTCATATGAGAGGTGTTCCAGTCCCCTGATCATCCTCGTGGCCCTCCTCTGGACTTGTTCCAACAGTTCCATGTCCTTTTTATGTTGAGGACGCCAGAACTGCACACAATACTCCAGGTGAGGTCTCCCAAGAGCAGAGTAGAGGGGCAGGATAACCTCCTTGGAACTGCTGGTCACACTCCTTTTGATGCAGCCCAGGATACGGTTGGCTTTCTGGGCTGCAAGCGCACACTGAAGCCGGCTCATGTTCATTTTCTCATTGACCAATATCGACCCCAAGTCCTTCTCCGCAGGGCTGCTCTGAATCACTTCTCTGCCCAACCTGTAGCTGTGCCTGGGATTGCTCCGACCCAGGTGTAGGAGCTTGCACTTGGCATGGTGAAACTTGCTGAGGTTGGCATCAGCCCACCTCAGAAGTGTTTCGAGGTCCCTCTGGATGGCAGAAAGAAGGTAATTCCCATGGGTTGAGATAAGAACAGTCCAGTAACTAAGGTATAACACAAATCACTACTGCTGCCACCAATAATAATAATGATAAGGGAAATAACAAGGGAAGTGAATAGAGCCGCTCACCACCTACCGACCAATACCCACCATTTCCCAAGCAGCGATCTATCCCTTCCGGGTAACTGCCCCCAGTTTATATCCTGGGCATGACGTGCTGTGGTATGGAATACCTCTTTGGCTAGTTTGGGCCAGGTGTCCTGTCTCTGCTTCCTCCCAGCTTCCTCTCCTCCCTGGCAGAGCATGAGGCTCACAAAGTCCTTGGTCAGAGTAAATTTTACTGAGAAACAACTAAAAATGTCGGTGTTATCAGTGCTGTTTCCAGGCTGAAAGTCAAAAACACAGCACTGCACCAGCTACTAAGGAGAAAAATGACTGCTACTGCTGAACCCAGGACAACATTCACAATAGCCTCACTCCTTAGTGCTAGTATATTTATTATACCTTAAAAACAGAAAATCAGGAAATCGTATCACTTTTTCTCTGGAGACTTTAAAGCAGCTGAAGTCCACAGACTTCAGAATAAACCCTTCCTTCAATTCCTCCTGCATTCCTCCGTCTCCAGATGATGCTCAGGCATAAAACAGAATGTGTAACATGTACTCACAAGAAGTTCTGCGTGCTACACTGCATATACATATGGATATACATATATGTGTGCGTGCATAAAGATTAAAGATTGAAAAGACAAGTATTAGCAGTTAGGAGACATTAGAGTTAAAATTTGCATGTACAACCCTAATCATCTCCTTTGCCATGTACATTCTGAAGTAACACATGATGAACTGATGTGTTGAGACATGAGACCTCTCTGTCACTCAGTACACAAATTAATACCATCAGCTAATGAGAAGCTATTGAGTATTTTGTTTTCTCTGCCCTGTTCAATATTATTACCCTATTTAAATCCTGATTTGAAGACAGAATGATTAATTTCCTTGTCTACTCTTCAGTAACACTCATCACTACAGTGTCCTAGTGCTTCAGACATTTGCTCTGCACCTATGCAATATAAGAGGGTCTTTATTGTAGGCTCAGGTGGAGAACTAGATTAAAAAAAAGAAAATTATAATTGATTTATAGGGCACTAATTTGAGACGTTTTCATCCTGATTTTTTTAAATAATTAGTGATAACTATACCTACCTAAGTTTATAATAGAGCTTCCCCTACCAGCTGTAGTTACAAATGCTCTAATGCCATCAAATCAGATGCATCATCTGACCATGATCATATTGTATCATCTCACACTATCCTCCCAGAAATAAGAGAGTTATTTAATGTCTACAAATTTTGCTTGTTTTGTTTACTGAATTGTTTAATTTCAGTCTAGAACGCCTGGAGTAAGAAAAAAAAGGAAATCAGTTCATTGGGATGGCATTTGACAGTCTCAAATGCAACATCATCTCCTTTCGGTAGTAATTTGCTAGGCACCCTCTGCCTCAGCCACTAGTCCCAAACTATAATCCCAATTTCACTGGATTTCTTAGTCCAGAGGACTGTTTGGATTCACACAAAATCCTTGTACCTCATCTACCCTCATGCCATCCCTCTTATGAGGTTGACAAAAGCAGCCATCATGGTCTACATCTCCCATGGAATCTTCTTCACAGGGATTCTCCCTGAGCTTGAACTCAGTGCATGCAGATAAATATTTGAGCATTTGGGTAGAATGGAGTGGTGCATCTTTTGCTACATTCCAGTGGACAAATATAACAATCGTCCATGCTACTCTGAAACCCAAATATTTAAAAGCATTGTTTCAAAAATCTCAAAGTTTCAGGTTTTGCATAGTGATTTCATTGTCTAAGGAAGGAAATCTCAATTTCAGGGTAAGGTCTGCTTTTTGTTCTGTAAAAGACTGTTTTCATTTTGTTGTGTATATTGCAGAAATGGACAGAAGTGGATGGGATATGTTGATAGTAATGAAGCAACAGGGTTACAAAGAGACAGTCATTCCACTTTGGTAGAGTAGCTGTACTGTCTTCAGATGACTCAGGCCAGTTCAGTAAGATTAAGAGTGTCCCCCATATAGCTGCCATTTAAATTTTGGAAAACTTCATTTTGTGTATTTTTTATCAGTTAACACACAGTGAAAAAAAAAGTCAGGCAGAATTCCGAGAAAAAAATCAGACTGAAAATGGATATAATGAAAATGCTGAACTACTTTATAAAGGACTTCTGCCTTCAAATATCTGTGGTTATTTCACAGATATTTACTTAAGAATCAAAATGTGTATGTACATTAAAGCAAATGCAGGAAAAAAACCTTCAACAAACAGTGAATAATGTGCAGGAGTCTAGTCTAAAAAAGGCAACTCCACCAGGAGCCACTAGAGTATAAGAAATTTCACTTTTTTGCAAATTCACAATAAATATAGCTAGTCAAATCCAGAGCATGAATTATGAATGGTTCTGAGCAAAGGGGTGAAATCGTACATACTGTACAACTGACAAAGAACATTTTGGCATCCAAATGCTGTGAAAAATAACGAATATAGAATAAATAGCGACTGACAATATGAAAACATTTTCTATCTCAAAGCTGTCAACCTTTTTGTGAAGTATATAGTTTGAAGATGTCGTCCTTTAGTTAAAGAATGAAATGCTTGAGGCATGGACTATGCCATCTATCTGTCTCTGTTATTTCTGTGTTGCTTCCCACTTTTAGTTCCTAATATCTGTTTCTCTAAACAGCCTTTTTTCAAGAGAAAATGTTGCCATTAGCTACATATATTTTGAGTCTACAAAACCCAGCAGTGTGGCTACTATATTAGGTAACAGCAAAAAAAGAGCTGGTAACGTGATGTGCAGGAGGTCAAATGCTCAAAGTGAAGTGGCATACTTCTGGCTACTCCTGCTTCTGACATGTGTCTCATCCTTCATTTCTGATTCCTGGAAACTGCCACTCTACCCACTCTATGTCAAGTTGATTAGATACAGAATAACATACATTAAGGATGGGAGCTTGATATGACAGCTAATATGATTTTCCTTTCACCAAGCTGAATTCCTTTCAAGATTTTCAGATAGCCTATGCTGGTATGAAGACAAATAATACCCTGACCTAAACTTTTAAACACAACAAAATATCAAATATGGCCAATGTGTGGAGTTTCACTTGTATTCTCTCACAAGCACATGTTCCCCTTGTATCCTAAAAGCTTCTTAAACCAATTATTTCTTCCTTTTCTCCATTTCAAAACCTTACTGTCAGGACTCTGGCATAAAAATATCTTGCAAATCCATAGCAACCCAATTTTTTATCTGCACCACCAAAAATAAGAGTGGCTGCCTCCCCCCCCCCCCCCAGTCATCTGCTCCACTGACAAACCCAGCATTTGGAGGGGAAGGGATTAGTCACTGGAGCAGCAAGGGAGAACTAAGGATTCCTTACAAAAGAAGTGCCTGCTACTCATCATTCCCGTCACAAGAGAATTCAAAAATACTTGGCATAGTTTATGGTAAGTTGCCTTTTTAAAATACAGTGACAATAAAAGGACCCCTCTGACAGCTGCCCTGTGGTTTGGACTATGAATATGGGTCCCAGTGGAGGCAGAGTAGAGGCCAAAGTGCAGATAAAATGGGGAGAGGTGAAAGGTCATTCGTTTGTAGATCTTAAACTTCTACTTCAACTGCAGATCTTCACCATGCAGCAATACTGTCAGATTTACATCACTAGTTTAGTTATGGTTGAGTGCCTTTTAAAATAGAGTAGATATAAAAATATAGAATACAGAGTCACTATATACCTAAAACAGCATGTAGCAATCTTTAGAAAATATTATGAATCATAATCAAAAAGAAAACTTCATGATTATTATGTCTTAAAATTAGTCAAGGCATTCATTACAAGAAGAGGAAATCTTTAGACCAATTACTTTTCTTTCATTCATGAATTATTTTCGTATTTTCCACAAAATGTGTCCTGCTACCAAATCATCATTTTTCTGCTTTAATTTTTGATATTCAGGAGCAAAACCTGACAGCTACCAGTAATGATTAGCCAACTTATTTTACTATATGGACAGTCTAGGAATAGGTAGGCACTACCTCCCCAACAGCATCAGATATCGTCCAGAGAACCTGGGGAAACTGCTGGTAGCAGCTGCGGAGACTGGGAAATGAGAAATGCTATGAGAGCATCAAGAAGCATTTATCTTGTTCCATCATCTGATGTAGCCATGGGCAAAGCAGCTCATTTCTTACCTAGCCCAGCAGAACGCAGTTCCTTTATGAAGAAAAAGCAAGCTGAGCACCTCTTTATTCATGCTGAGCTCCTCTTAGGATAACAACAGAGAGTACATAGAACCGTAGAATCAACTAGGTTGGAAAAGACCTTTAAGATCATCAAGTTCCCCACCACTGCCAAGGCCACCACTAAACCATGGCACTGAGGACCTCGTCTCCACAGTTTGTGAACACTTCTAGGGACGCTGACTCCACCACTGCCCTGGGGAGCCTGTTCCAATGCCTCACATTTGGGGAAGAAATCGTTCCTAATATCCAGTCTACACGTCTCCTGGCACACCTTGAGGCCATTTCCTCTTGTCCTGTCACTTGTTCCTTGCTACTTGTTAGACGCTACCATAAAACTTTTAGTGGCAGCTCCATACAGTTTAAGGATTTACACACCATTGACGCTGTGCAATGAGAGGTCTGCTGAAACCTCACACAATATCATCTAGTTTTATTTTTTCATTTCAAAGATACCTGATACTGAGTAAATAGAATCATAGAATCATAGAACAGTTAGTGTCGGAAAGGACCTTAAGATCATCAAGTTCCAACCCCCCTGCCATGGGCAGGGACACCTTGCTCTAAACCATATCACCCAAGGCCTTGTCCACCCTGGCCTTGAACACTGCCAGGGATGGAGCATTCACAACCTCCTTGGGCAACCTATTCCAGTGCCTCACCACCCTAACAGGAAAGAATTTCCTCCTTATATCCAATCTAAACTTCCCCTCTTTAAGTTTTAACCCATTACCCCTTGTCCTATCACTACAGTCCCTAATGAAGAGTCCCTCCCCACCGTCCCTTTAGGCCCCCTTCAGATACTGGGCTGCTATGAGGTCTCCACGCAGCCTTCTCTTCTCCAGGCTGAACAGCCCCAACTTTCTCAGTCTATCTTCACACGGGAGATGCTCCAGTCCCCTGATCATTCTCGTGGCCCTCCTCTGGACTTGTTCCAACAGTTCCATGTCCTTTTTATGTTGAGGATGCCAGAACTGCACACAATACTCCAGGTGAGGTCTCCCAAGAGCAGAGCAGAGGGGCAGGATCAGCTCCTTCAACCTGCTGGTCACACTCCTTTTGATGCAGCCCAGGATACGGTTGGCTTTCTGGGCTGCAAGTGCACACTGAATCAGGCTCATGTTCATTTTCTCATCGGCCATCACCCCCAGGTCCTTCTCCATAGGGCTGCTCTGAATCTCTTCTCTGCCCAGCCTGTAGCTGTGCCTGGGATTGCTCCGACCCAGGTGCAGGACCTTGCACTTGTCATGGTTAAACTTCATAAGGTTGTTATCAGCCCACCTCACAAGCGTGTCAAGGTCCCTCTGGATGGCATTCCTTCCCTCCAGCGTATCAACCGAACCACACCGCTTGGTGTCATCTTCAAACTTGCTGAGGGCGCACTCAACCCCACTGTCCATGTCAGCAACGGAAGGTGTTAAACAAGGCCGGTCCCAACACTGATCTCTGAGGGACAACACTCGTTACTGGTCTCCAGCCGGACATTGAGCCATTGACCACAACAACTCTTTGTGTGGGGCCATCCAGCCAGTTCTTTATCCACTGAGTGGTCCATCCATCAAATTGATGTCTCGCCAATTTAGAGACAAGGATGTCGTGTGGGACAGTGTCGAACGCTTTACACAAATCCAGCTAGATGACATCAACTGCTCTACCCCTGTCCACCAGTTCTGTAGCCCCATCATAAAAGGTCACCAAACTGGTCAGGCAGGATTTCCCCTTAGTGAAGCCATGCTGGCTGTCACCAAGCACCTTGTTGTTTTTCATGTGCCTTAGCATGCCTTCCAGGAGAATCTGCTCCAAGATTTTGCCAGGCACAGAGGTGAGACTGACTGGTCTGTAATTCCCCGGGTCATCCATTTTCGCCTTCTTGAAAATGGGGGTTATATTTCCCTTTTTCCAGTCATTGGGAACTTCACCTGACTGCCATGATTTTTCAAATATGATGGACAGTGGCTTAGCAACTTCATTCGCCAGCTCCTTCAGGACTCGCGGATGGATTTCATCAGGACCCATGGACTTGTGCACGTTCAGATTTTTAAGATGGTCTTGAGCCAGTTCGTCTCCTACAGTGGGCCCAAGGTCTTCATTCTCACAGTCCCTGCGTCTGCCTTACAAGACTTGGGTGGTGCGGGCTTTGCTAGAGAAGACCAAGGCAAAGAAGTCATTCAGAACCTCAGCCTTCTCCAAATCCTGTGTAACTAGTTCACCCAAGAGCTTCCTGAGGGGGCCTACGTTCTCCCTAATCTGTTTTTTATTTGCTATGTACCTGTAGAATCCCTTCCTGTTATCCTTAACATCCCTAGCCAAGTTTAATTCTAACTGGGCCTTAGCTTTCCTCACCTGGTCTCTAGCTTCCCGGACAACATCCCTGTACTCTTCCCAGGCTGCCTGTCCTTGCTTCCACTTTCTATAAGCCTCTTTTTTCCTTTTAAGTTTCCTCAGCAGCTCCTTATCTATCCAAGGAGGTCTCCTGGCCCTCCTGCTGCACTTCCTTCTAGTTGGGATGCAACACTCCTGAGCTTGTAGCAGGTGATCCTTGAAGACCAACCAAGAGTCTTGAGCCCCCCTGCCCTCTAGGGCTATATCCCATGGAACCTTACTAAGCAGGTTCCTGAAGAGGCCAAAGTCTGCTCTTTTGATGTCTAGGGCAGTGAGCTTGCTGCACACTCTTCTCACTGTCCTAAGGATCTCAAATTCAACCATCTCGTGATCACTGCATCCAAGGCTGCCCTGCAGTGCCACACGCCCAACGAGCCCTTCCCTGCTGGTGAGCACAAGGTCAAGCATGGCACCTCTCCTTGTCGGCTCCTCTATTACTTGCAGAAGGAAGTTGTCTTCCACACAATCGAGGAACCTCCTGGATTGCTTGTGCCGGGCCGTACCGTCATTCCAACAGATGTCAGGGTGGTTGAAGTCACCCATGAGAACGAGGGCCTGTGAGCGTGAGGCTTTTCCTATCTGCCTATAGAGTGCTTCATCCGCAGATTCCTCTTGATCAGGTGGTCTATAACATATCCCGACAGTAATGTCTCCCATCGCTGTTTTCCCTTTAACCCTGACCCACAAGCTCTCTGTTATCTGCTCACCCGTCCCCAGACAGAGTTCCATACACTCCAGCCTATCCCTAACATAAAGGGCAACTCCCCCTCCGCGCCTGCCAGGCCTGTCTTTTCTAAAGAGTCTTTAACCTTCCATTCCAACACTCCAGTCATAGGAGCCATCCCACCATGTTTCTGTGATGCCTATAATGTCATACCCCTGTAGACGAGCACACATCTCTAATTCCTCTTGTTTGTTCCCCATGCTACGGACATTTGTATAGAGGCATCTGAGCCGAGCTCCAAATGAAGCTGGTTCATTGGCTGGAGCAGCCGGAATATCCCTGCATTGGTCCAAGCATTTATTATAGGTGCTGGCAACTGACTGGGAGTGTTGGGATGGAATGATGCCCCCCTCCCCCAACACATCTAGTTTAAAGCCTCCTTGACCAGTCTGGCAAGCCTCCTACCAAAACTGCTCTTCCCCTTCTTTATCGGACCATCTCCACCAGCCCCGCTAGACCTGGCCTACAAACTTGGGTCCCATGTTCAAGACACCCAAACCCCTGACTGTGACACTACCCTTTTAACCATTTATTAACCTGGCTAATCCTCCTAGCTTTTTTTAGGTCCTCCCCTGTATCCTGGAGAATAGACAAAAAGGCTATCTGAGCTCCAGAGCCCTTAGATACAAAAAAATAGATACAAAATTATTCTCAAAAGAGCATTCTAATTAAGCAGTTGACATGTAGGAAATGCATATGCTCTAGATGCTACATAAATTTCAATCTCTGGTCTTTCTGTGCATGTGCAATAACATTTTTCAAGGATCTGACACAATTTGTGCTCATTTTGCGCACACACAATGTACACAAGGACACTGCTAAGAGCTCAAAAGCTATCTTAAAGGTTGCTTTTTCAAACAGTTTAAGTCCTAACTTATTTGCTACTTGAATGGCATGCTTTTAATGCATTTTTGCATGAGTTTCCATGATATTTTCTACTGATATTCAGTAAAACCTTTTACATCCAGAGAAACAGTCTTTTATCTTCCTGAACATGCCAAGAGATCCCTTCAGCACACAGAGAATGATCGATACTGTCAAAAACATCAGACACATCCAATTTCCTTTTCTCCTTAAAGCAACAGCATGTAGCATATGCAACTTGATGTTCAAAAACGTGGCATAACATCACATCCCCCCACAATTCAGCGTCATATCTGGCAACTTTCAAAAGCTGTAGGAAATGCTACTTGAGGGGGAGAAGATTAATATTAACAGATTAATAGCAATATCTTTTTTTTCTAAACAAAATTCAGTGCAAGTTTAGATTAAGAAGTATATTTTGGTATTAGGTACACTTGAGTAGAGTCAGTTACTGTGTACAACATACACTGTCAATTTAACTCATTTAATCACTGGAACCAGCTCAAGAAAAAACTCAGTTAATTGTGGTCTTATATAAGGAGTGATGTCAGTCCATGTCTCAGTACAGGAAAATAATGCAGCCTTGTGGGGCTTTTAAATCTGTCAGGTGGCAGACTGAGGATGACAAGGAGAAAGACTAGAAGCAAGAACTATTTTATATTTAAAGCCTGAATGCTCTGTTCAAAGTCAGGAGAGATATGATATATATATATTTTTCCTTTTCTTTGCCCTCTGCCAGTTTGGAACTTACATGGAGGCGGTTGGTCCAGGTTGCAGTGTGGTAGCTCTGGAACAAAGATAATTTAAATTTTATTATTATAATTGTTTTAAAGTTGCAGATGTGAAATTGTGATAATCATAGAATCCCAGACTGGTTTGGGTTGAAAGGACCTTAAAGCTCATCTAGTTCCAGGCCCCTGCTACAGGCAGGGACACCTTCCACTAGACCAGGTTGCTCCAAGCCCCATCCAACCTGGCCTTGAACACTGCCAAGGATGGGGCAGCCACAGCTTCTCTGGGCAACCTGTGCCAGCACCTCACCACCCTCACAGGGAAGAACTTCTGCCTAATATAAAACACTAATACAAACACAAATCACTGTGAAGCAGCATTTATCACAATATTTTTCTTCAAAGGAATATTCAAGAAAAATATAAGTAGTCCTTATTTCTTTATACTGGTTTATGTACTGGGAGATCAGCAAAGGTCCTGGTCCCACAGACTCACTTCTGTGACCATGCAGAATTGGCGACTCGCTTGTCTGGGTCCATGATAGTGGGAAGAAGAGCAGATCTAATATTTTGTTTCATGAAAATGACAGCAAATCTACTGATTTTTTTGTATGTTACCAGAGTGATCTCAAAGAGATCTTCACAGACAAAAGGAAGTTGTATGCTCTCTTACATGTAGCAAAATCCAGGTACCACAAACTGAGAAGACCGGGACGCATTTACCCAGTAGGCTAGTGGTCAAGCTAGAAACCAAACCCAGTTTCCAGCTGTAATATACTATTGAACTATGCTACATTTTGGTGAAAAAAAAAAGTAGACACACACTTGAATTAATTGGATTGGACTTTGATTAACTTCAGCACAAATTAATTCTTGATTCCAGCAGAGCAGTGACTTATCAGAATCTGAAATTGTGGCAGAAGTGCTAGGAATGACATTTAACAATTCTTTACTCTCATTTCTGTAAAGGGGACTTCTGTAATATCAGGCTGTGGGCACAGACGTGTTTTCCACTTTAAAAAATTCCATTGTTTTCCTTTAAGCAGTGAATTGCAAGAAACCAAATTTTACTGGGCACTTCAATAAACCGTTTTGAGCTTCTGGGCTTTGCAGGCATACAATGAAAGAGTAACAAATGCTCCTGGAAGGATCAGAGCAATTGCCAGTAAATAACATTACATGCCATATCCACTCACACATAGTAACTCTAGAGGAAGATATTAGAACTATGTTATTAGGGGCATATGCATTTCTAAATACAACTATTATCTCCTCAAAGCCAACATCTGCATTTCAGGTTCTACACCTCTTAATGTAGCATTTGGAAGAAAATGCATGAGTAAGCACAGCAATCCTATGTGAGGAAATGCAATTTGACTGAATTTTCTGCAATCGTATTTCTGAGAAAGCTTTAAATGCTGCTTATAAATCTTCCTCAAGGAACAGCAGCCTGAATTTCTTTTTTTGAGAAATGTGTTCATTTCTGCACCAATGTAACAGAAGCATACAGAATGCCTAATAGTTTATCACTGAGATAAAGGAGTGAAAGGCTCTTTTCTTTCTAATTCTTAAGCGTAATCAAGTATATTTCTCTGTGCCATAAATCACAAATACACAAGAAGTCCAAGCAATTTTTCAATAAAATATGACTCCTTTGGATTTAATGGATAAAATATATGAATTCTACCCGAAGACAATGACAACGTTTTTATCACAGTGAGTGACTGAGTTAACACAAACCAAGGGCAGCTGTAACTTGTTGCCCCACCAACTTCTGCAGCTTTTCTTGCCTTCTCCTCTTGTTGTGCAGTAAAAAATACACACAGGTAGTTACCATGGTAATTCCTGCTTCACATGGTAGCCAGAAGCTGTTGCAGATATATAGAGCATCTTCTTAAAGAAGCATGCATAGATAACAGATAGCAAATGTAGATAATCTTCCTTGTTCAGTACATCTTAAATTAGATCAGGTGTAAAAACCTTAGCATGGAGAAGATCATGTCATGACTTTACAAGCCAGACAACTGTAACAGTAAAAACACATTTACTTGAAACTTGCTCAATGGGCACAAATGATCAATAAGATTTTAAAACCTTAGGGCAGAAGTTGCATTACTTTCTTGTACAGTACAAACAGTATTACATATACTTTGTACATAATCATAACAAAAATAAGGGATTCTTTGTTTTGTAATATAACCCTGAAAGCACTTGATAGATACGGTTCTAAATGCATTAAACTCATGTAGTCACACAGAAACAGCAAAATTAATCTGATTTTGAATTACTCTTTTGTATGCTGCTGGTGGGTTTTTTTCTTTTCAAATACGGAAGTAACAACTTCCTTAAGTTCATAGAAGCATAGAAGCCCAGACTGGTTTGGGTTGGAAGGGACCTTAAAGCTCACCACTTCCTACCCACTGCCACAGGCAGGGACACATTCCACTAGACCAGGTTGCTCCAAGCGCCATTCAACCTCGTGTGTTTTAGTCTTTGTTCACAACCTAAACACCAATTCCTAAAGGAAATATCCCAGTTGTTCAAACAGAAGAAAGAGTATGCCCTTGTCTCACTTTTTACACCTGAAAAAAGAGCTCTTGCTTTTGAAGCAACTTGTCTTTAACTGTGAAGCAATCTCTCTCTAGGCAGAGAACTCTCTTGTTCAAAGTTCTCATTGAATTTGGCCTAAAGCAATGCCTGGTGTGTGACTAGGGAAGGACATGAAAGGATGGACCAAATACAAAATGCTTCATTAAAAGATGCTTGCTTACATATGTGGGGGTAACAAGAAGAGGAGATGGAAGAAGTAGTTTATTTGTCTCATCACTTTTCCTGTTCTGGCAATGCAACTACTGACTGTTTGCATGGCAAACAGGGCTTCTTCTTTTTTTCTGTTTCACATCAATTACAACTGGTGGTGATTTTTCACAGAATCTCTCTGCACATTGGGCCAGATGTACAATAAAGAACAGAAAGATGAGCTTGGTGCAAAAGGCTGGCCTCTTTGCCAACCATACAGAAACAACACCAAAAAAGCTAACGTGATGTTACCACTACTGTCTACCATCAGGATTTATCACAAATTCAGAAGTACTGAAAATGGAAGTAATATGGTGGGCTTCTCCTGATGAGCCAGGAGTTGCTTCTGAATCCCAAAGATATTGGCTCCTCAGCCGAATTAAATTTACCTCACGCCTCTACAACTGATGTTTGAATCTATCTGGGAAATCATCGTAGACTTCTAAAGGTCTAGCAACATTTTTATAGCAATTTTGAATGTGTTTTATAATGGAAAATTATTAAAATTATATTTAAAGCTACTAAAATCTTACGATCACATTACTGCACACTGCATTTGTGCGTTCCACCTGAATCTTGCTTTTGGCAGTACTTACGCCCATTCGCTGGTTAAGAACAATTGTGGTGAGATCTCACCACCATAAAAGACTAAGAAAACTTGGAGTTTCTCTCTGAGTGGAACCAAAATTACATAAGTATTCTGCTAAACACCCTGCTTTTGACTCTTTAAGGCCACATAAGTAAAAGTTAGCATCTTGGTCTATTACGGTAGTAATAGGTTTTGTATGAGAGCACTGCTGAGTAACTTTTTTTTTTTTCATTTTTCCTCAATTTTTAGCTGATTTTAAGGAAAAAAAAAGACACGTACAAAACAGGTTCTAGATACAGCAGTGGGGTACGGCTGAGAGAGTGTGGGTCATTTTTAACTGATACTTTTTGACAAGTGAAGGTAAAAGAAAATAAACCAGCTCTAATTAGGGATAAAAGTTAATGACACTTGATTCTGTTTACAAGGAACTGTGCAAGGAATAGAGAACTTAAGCTTCTACCAGCATCTGAAGACAAAGAGGGAGATCATAAGCCCTCCACTAATGTTTTTTCCATATTTTGAAACATGGGGTTTTTTGCATATTTTCTTTGTCTACTTTCCATACCAGAGCATAGCCTATTTCTCTTGTTCATTGCTATAAGCTACTTATATAAGCTAACAAAACAGTCTCAGGCAAATGTCAAATATAATGAAAAAGAAACTGGAAAAGTTGTGAAAGAGAGAAAGTTGGCAACAAGTTCTCCTATGGGTCACATTATCACAGGTTTGGTAAGTTCTTCTGTTTCGTCCACTAAAAAACATGCTACCACCTCAGCTGCTTCTGCTGCTGCCATTGCTGCTCTGGTTTGTGTCACCAGGGTATTGTCTATAAAAAGAACACCTCCTAAAGCACTGCATAACATCAGTGCTTGTTGACAAGGTGGAAAAACAGGTTTACTCTTGAAAAACACCAAACATGAACCGCTGGGAGTTTCCCCCTTTTCTTTGTTTACTATGAATCGGACTGTGAAAGAAATGGAGTATAATGATGTTGATGAAGAAAGAACAAGCTGTTTATTATCATAATGTGATAGTCAAAGATAATTTTGAGAATATTAGAATACATGATGGATCCAAGCCCTGAGTAGAGTCTAGAAAAGGTTTTGACATCCTCTAATAAGAACTTCAACACTGAAAACTCTGGAGAAAGAGGAAATGCCACTGATTTGTCAGTCAGATGTAATCAGTACATTGGACTTTGTTCTAGCTCTTGGAAAGATAGAGAGACATGATTTACTAGAGTAAAAATTAGTTATTATGCAACCAGGAGCTAGCGGGCAAATAATAAAAAATAACAGAAGGTGTGCCAGAAAGTTTAAAATATTTCTTGTTAAATTGCCTGTTCATTCTGTATGTTGACAGCAATTGGTTTAAACCTTGAGCGAAGTGAACTCTTAACAGAAAGGAGAAAATCACCTATCAATCAGCCAGACTCCTACACAGATACATCTGAGTATCTGCACAGAGATTCCAAACATTTGGGGGATTATAACTCACACTGAGACTTTCAAATAAGCTACAGTCATCATTAAGGTACTAATGACCATGGGGAGAAAGTGGTGAAATAATTCTCTTAAAGATGATGGTAAATGGGACCCACACTCCATTACTCAGTCATGTTTACTATTGTATTCTATAGTTGTAGAAATTTACAAATCTGACTTATCTTGATATTCTTCAGTGACAACAGAAATCTGGGAGTGCCTGAAGCCTGTGACCATGTAAAACAGGGACTAAAGTACAAACTCATAATTTATAAAACTTAATATATTAATATATTAATTGATATTATATTAATTATAATTATATAATTGATATATAAATATAAATTGTCTAATCATCTGGCCAATGAAATCCTGGAATACCTTTCTGCATGGATGTTGAGAGAAGAAAACTTAGTACTTTTAGGATGAAGCTTTATCATTTTATTTAAGTGTGCATGCAATGTAGTCTAAATAGCAGCAGAGTACATGCACAAGATATCTCTAGTTCTTGCAAGATGTAAGATTATTTTTAAAGACCAAAAAATTCCCTATGGGAAATATTCATAATCTGGGCCTCTCAACATCACTTCACATCCACGACATGATGTTATAATTTTATTTTGAAGAAATGGCATTCTGTTATAGAGCAGTGCCCTGGGTTCAGCAGTAGCAGTCATTTTTCTCCTTCTTAGTAGCTGGTGCAGTGCTGTGATTTTGACTTTCAGCCTGGGAACAACGCTGATAACACTGATGTTTTTAGTTGTTGCTAAGTAATGTTTACTCTGACCAAGGACTTTGTGAGCCTCATGCTCTGCCAGGGAGAAGGGGAAGCCGGGAGGAAGCAGAGACAGGACACCTGACCCAAACTGACCAAAGAGGTATTCCATACCACAGCACATCATTCCCACTATATAAACTGGAGGCAGTTACCCGGAAGGGTGAGATCACTGTTCAGTCACGCTGGGTATCGGTCGGCGGGTGGTGAACGGTTGTATTCTCTTCCCTTGTTATTTCCTTTATCATTATTATTATTGGTGGCATCAATAGTGATTTGTGTTATACCTTAGTTACTGAACTGTTCTTATCTCAACCTGTGGGAGTTACATTCTTTCAATTCTCCTCCCCATCCCTCTGGGAGTGGCAGGAGGAAGAACACGGGGAGTGAGCAAACAGCTACGTAGTTCTGAGTTATCAGCTGGGCTTAAACCATGACAGGATATTAGTCTTTGGTTTTCTTTTACAGTGAATCATATCATATCAGTAATATCATATAATATATAGTATCATACCATACCATATCATATCATATCTAGAATGGTTTGGGTTGAAAGGGACGTTAAAGTTCATCTAGTTCCAGGCCCCTGCCACAGGCAGGGACACCTTCCACTACACCAGGTTGCTCCCAGCCCCATTCAACCTGGCCTTGAACACTGCCAAGGATGGGGCAGCCACAGCTTCTCTGGGCAACCTGTGCCAGCACCTCACCACCCTCACAGGCAAGAACTTCTTCCTAACATTTCATCTAAATCTCTCCTCTTTCACCTTAAAGCCAAATTCCTGAGATAGAATTGCTGATAATTAATCATTGAGCTGCATAAAGATTGCTCAAAATGTTACTGACTAAAAGATTATTACAATGTTTTTAACTGGGTCTGCTAGTGCTTTAAAGTTAACACATATGTCTCAATTTGGCTTTCAGGTCTAGACCAAGTATGGCAGCACCAGGCTTTTCCGTAACTGTTCTTTCAGACTGACAGGTACAACATTATCTGTTCTCTTATTACTCCATATGTCTTCTGGTTGTGAAGAAACATGTTTTTATTCTCTAAATAACCAAATGCATCTTCTAACTTTCAAGAACATCAGAAAGTCTGTGAGGATCAAGATGAATCATTTGACACACACATATTTCAATGAACATGTGGGTGGACACCAGAATGTTTTACCCTGACTGCTGTTGACTTTTAGACTACAGAATTATCGGATATCAAAATTACATCATTGATTCCACAGAATCTTCACTAGGAAAACCTGACAGCTGATGACTAAAGAATTATTCTGAGATTGCGAAGATTTAAATTGGTCCCCATGTTAGGATATAGGCTTCCTGCAGGATCTCATGCATGTTAGGAAAGTCATTCAAGTATGATTCAGAAAATCTATGCTTTCTCCACTGAGTAAAGGGGTTCGTTTCCAGTGGAAATTCCAGGGAATCAGGTTTGGGCACAATCTTTTAACTCATCTCACCTGCTGAAGCACTTCCACATGCAAGGAAGGATTACAGAACACAAGAATTGTCATACTTGCTCTGACCACAATTTACTGCTTTGACTCCACCAATATGCAGAAGTGGGCACCTATGGCAGGGTACAAACAAGGCAGGCATGTGCAGTATTTCCCCCTGTTAATACTTACTCTCCCACTCTCCAACAATTTCCAGCTTGCAAAATACCCCCAAAATACCAAAGCCTGCTGGTATCTGTCTATTAAGTAATGCTTGACGAATCTCTCTTCCAAATACTTATTAGTCCCCTCTTGACACAATATACTTTGTAATCCAAAATGTCCTAAAGCAAAGACCTTCACAGATCTAACAAATCTTCTCAGTTTGTTTGCTTTGGGGTTTCTTTTTTGTGTAGTTTTGCATACTTGTTTGTCTGTGAGTTGTTTGGTGGGGTTTTTTTACTGCCCTGAACTGATGGTCCTGCTTTCTTGTGCTGGAAAAGACAAAAATGACAGCATATCATACTACTCATGATTTTTAAGACTTCTGTCTTGACTAAGTTCCATGATGAAAATCACTAATCTGTGCTGTCATCTTCTGTGTGGAAGCCATTCGATTCTTTTGAATTCCTTCTCTCTGGAACATTGGTTGTAGTATATATTTTGGAGGTCAGAGGACCATACCTGTCAGTGATATTTCTGGTGTCAGCAAACTATTGATGGTTTTAGTGCTTTAATGCAGTTTCCTCTTCATTACCTTATCCTGTTCTAGTCATTCCTAATGATGGATTTTTTATTTTTTTTTTTTTAACTTTGGTGAGCACTGGGCATAACATGTGCCTCTATAATATGATTCCAATGCCTTGCTCCTAAATGGCAGTTGTCATCTCAGAGCCCATCATATTATAGATGAAGGTAGGACAATCTTCCCCATATGTAACACATTACAGATAAATAAACCCAAATTGTCTTATGTAATTTATATATAAATAATTTACTCCAGAAATGAGAACCAGAAATAGTAACACAACCAATGTCACATGGAAAAGAGAGATCAGATTCCTAATACCTACTCCACTAAATAATTAATTTTTTATTTTATTTATTGATAGGGAACAAGAAGCAAATCTCACCCTTCCTAACTTAGTGCTATCACTGTGCTGTAGACTCTCTCCCTTGTCTCAAACCTGCCTTCTTTCCCTTGCAGACCTCTATAAGTATTTCGTTATCGAAGGCAGTGTGGGACAGCTTCAGGCAGGAGGGACTGACGATGTATCATTTGGCAGTATTTTACTGGCTGATGGCTAAAACCAGAAGGAAGGGAGGGAGGGAGAGAAAAATGGAAGGGGGTGGGAGAGGAGAAGGGGAAGTGAGGGAAAAAGAGAGGGAAAAGAAAGGAAAAAAACATTTCCTAGAGGAAAGAGGGAATTGAATTCAAATCTGTAGCCCACATTAGTCCTTCTCCCACTGGGCTATTAGATTAATTTTCTAGCATCTTTTGAAAGAAGATTAGCCTTACCTCAGAAAAAAAAGCAGAAACGCTTGATTCCTAAGGAAAGTCAGGACTGAATTGAGGAAAGTAACTAATCCATATGCCTGACAGCCTTTTAATTCCTGGAAGGAGATGAGTTCAAGCTATGCCTGTCTCATCGTGATTTCCTCCTTCCATTCCACATTTCCTTGGCCAGTCCTCTAGCTGTTGCACAACATGTTATGACTAAACCTGACTTTTCTTGTGTTGTGACTTTGGCTGTGGTTTCCATGCAGTGGAGAGCAAACTAGTTAGGATATACCAGGTGTGGCTTTATGAGACCTAAGGTCCCCTAACCATCGTAGTCTCTCTGTCTAACTGAAAATCAAATGGGTTTAGGTTCAACAGGGTCTGAAGTCTGATGTTCAAAGTTATTAGACTCTTATTCAATAGAAATAAAAGGGCTAACTATTTTTTAAAGATTTCAGAGTAAATACTTGTTTAACATGACACTGAAATTCCCAAATGGATTAGACAGACACTGATATGCGGGATGGAGCCATAACAGGATATTCTTAATATGCAGCACTTCAAGAGCCCCCATACCAATTTCAATTTCCCATGCGTAAGGTTATATGGAAATGCTTCCATTCAGGCTTCATTTCCATGTGGATTTTATGGTTCGGGGGGGGCATGGATTATTTTCTCCTGTATGTACACTATCTAGTGCAGTGGGGTCTTAACCACAGTTAAGAGCTATAGTAACTTTGGCAACAGAGTAACCACTTGGTGCATTTATATAAGAGCCTTTTTAGTCACAACTATTTGCTTTTATGTCTTTCATGGAGAGAAAAACACTTTTAAAATCATGGTCACAGACAACCACTGCTGGCATACTCACTTAAAATTGCCTTCCCTAAATATGAAGAAGCAACCCGAATAACATCAGAAGTCCCTCAAGGTGCTTTGGAAAATCCAGGCCTATGGGATTAATGTGTTCATTTCCCATTGAAATAAAAAGGAAATAGTCCAATACCCTGTGCAATCTGAAAACCATCTCTTAAAATTTATGACAATGCTTAAAAAGCTAAAAAGGAAATTCTTTCCTCAGCAAGAATATATATTATTGATTTCTGTATTTAGCTGTATTCTTATTCCTCAGGAAAAAAAAAAAAATATATTGGTAAGCCTACTGATTTTGGGTTTTAGTGTTCCTGGCAAATATGGGATTGATTTCATTACAGGCCAAACTACTTTTGCTAGGCTCTGCACTGTGCATCCCATGCTAAGCTGTAATGCAGGCTAAAAACTTTTCTTGGGTATGAAAAATAACTTATTATTACTAACAGTTACACACAACCAGGTTTAGTTGAGGAAATATGGCTGGATTTAAAGGGCACAAACCCTCAAAAGACCTAAAAATAATAAATTCTTTCATTCTGGAGCTTTTGAGTATGTTTTCTCAGTACAGAAATCTGATGCAGATTATAAAAAGAAAACAGTGACCTCATAGCTTACAGTATTATTTTAAATCACAAAACTGTACAATTCAATGTGTGCACTCCATAAGACAAGGCCAGAATCTTCCCTTCTAGGTGTCCCCATTTAATTTTAATGTTATTTTAATTGTTCAAAACAGAAATAAAGCTATTGCAAAAAAATTTAAGCTGGAACACATTTAACTGTAATGACCTATATAGTATTAGTCTATACTGTGCAACACAACGGAGTTTTAATATGGACCATGTCAACCTCTGGCTCCAAAGGTGTAGAGACCTTCTCACAGTGAACCAGGGCAGCTCTACTAAATGATGGATTATTACACTGGAGCACCCCTGTTAAGTTAAGGATCACTATATTGTAGTGTAACTTTTGGGCACATAGAATCTGAGGACCCAGAATGCATTATCTTATCTTTACCATTCACAAAGCATTAGTCAGGCCTTAAAGCCAAACAGTTTAGGGGAAAAATCATAATTTTCATGTGTTAAAATTTTGTTTAATCATCTGTTTGCCTGGGTTGTTTTTTTTTCTCTTAGCTTCCTGGATCATAACAATACCATTGCATTAATAAGAAATTCTTCCCTGTGAGGGTGCTGAGGTGCTGGCACAGGTTGGCCAGAGAAGCTGTGGCTGCCCCATCCCTGGCAGTGTTTAAGGCCAGGTTGGACGGGGCTTGGAGCAACCTGGTCTAGTGGAAGGTATCCCTGCCCATGGCAGGGGATTGGAACTGGATGAGCTTCAAGGTCTCTTCCAACCCAAACCAATCTGTGATTCTATGATTATGCTGTCCAGCTTTCTTCCATAGGTACAAGGACTCAAAATTGTTTTTTCCTTTGCGATGAAAGTTTGTGTTTCCCACTGAACTCTCTCGATTAGGAAGCTAGTTCTTAGGCAAAACAGCTAAGCACGGATACACCTTTGCTAAAACAATGACAGTTCAATTAAAGATAGATTCCTCAATGGTGCCTTTTGCAGTTTCCCAAGGAGGATGTGCTCCGGCTCTATTGATTACATATATTAGGGTCTCACCTCCTCTCAGTTACCCTGAGAGCAGAACTGAACCCCATCCAGTTTAGTTGTTCACAGAGCTGAGTCTAAAGCCTGTAAAGATGTATTATCAAGTCTGCCGCAAGTGTGGATGTCTCATACACTGTGACCTGTAGGAATGCTAGGACTGGTAAAATATTTTTACAAAGGAAAATTCAGTTTGCAAAAAGTTATACACAGATGCTTCAGGACTACAGCACTGTGTATGCAGGGAAGAGGTAACAGTACAGAGAAATCAATCCACTGAAAAAGCCTTCCATAGAGCTTTTCTGTGGAGTCAGAGCCAAAGGCTTTTCAGTTTTCTGCTAATAGCAGAGTCCTGTCATTAATGAGAAGGGAAGTTTTGGCAAGGAGAACTAAACTAAATAAGAATAAACCTGCTGTTTAGAAAATATTTAATTGACATATTTTGCATAACAATGCATTTCACCACCAAAAGCTGAATACTGATTTAACTGAAATGTCAAGAATAAATCACCTTGGTTTGGCACTTCAGAACTGAAAGTCTGTAGTTTTTCTAACACAGAGAGTTGAAGAAAACAAACAGTTTCAAGACATTTCCAATTTTTTTCTAAAATTTTTATTTTAGAAATTCCCGTATTTAGGTATTTTTCCTCTATTGGAACTGGATGAGTTTTAAGGTCCCTTCCACCCCAAACCAGTTTGTGATTCTATAAAAAGAATAGGAATAATTATTGAAATCTTAATTTTTTTCACAGGCTGGATCTTCTCTGTACCATTCAAAGTGTTCCACCTTCTTAGAAAGAACAGCTGTCTTTGGTCTACATCCTCACTGAACTGGTGAGAAGAAATTAAAAAACTGCATTATTGAGCTGCAGTTTCCACTCCTGGAAGTGGAAGAACACTACAGTGCCATTTGAAGGCAGTACACATCCATGGTATGACTTTAAATACCACCAACAACCTTGATAATGCTTTAAAAAATGGTGCCACATAAGGTAGCCATAACATCTGCACTACATTATATTTGATGACTGTCTTGTTGTTCAGCAGTCCCAAGCTCAGAGAATAAAAACAAACCAACCAACCAACAAGGTCTTGAGCTGTATTAAAATAACAAGACAGACTCAGTAACCTGAAGAAAATAACTGTGTAGCCTCATAGTAGTTTACTAGTTAGTTCTTGTGTGTCTTCAGATTGCTCACATAATTTAGGGCAGGTAGCATAAGGTGATGAAAGAAAATATTTTGATTACATATAAATTTATTTAACCAGCTTGTTTGACCACACCTATGAGTTCATGTTATTTACTACCAATGTAACACATAGATAAGGAGAATAAAGATGTGTGGATGTGCACACACTGCATGGTCATGGCTTATCAAAAGAGAACATAATTGCCACATATCCTTAAAAATAAATGTAGATTATTCTACAAAGATATTCAACAAATTTTTAAATAACTGCAGGTCTCCCACACCTTATCACTTCCTAGGGAAGCTGTTTACTAACTGGAACAATGCTAGCATAAAAAGACAAATGAATATTAAACAACCTTTTTGGTTTTGTGGAAAATCAAAGAAGTTCTTTCCATTAGGCAGAGAGATTTTGGCAATATTTGCTTATCCTAAGTTTTCTGCTCTGAGGGACAGGGGAGGTACAATGCACTAGAGCCCTTAGAATTTATGCTCCTAAATAAATTTATAGATGCTGTCAAGCTTGGCTTATTTGCTCTGCTTGGTTTCACAGTAGCTGTGAAACCAGTCTCCAAAGCCTGTGTGCACCATTTATGCATATAAAGGGATGGCAGGAAGAGAAAGATTTCAAAGAGGCAGAGCTGGCTGTTCCCATCTGGAGCTCTAAATGTGGAACTTTATCCTCAGCCTGCCCCAGAGGGGACACGCACACCAGGGCAATAAGGTTTCTTATATATCTTGTTAAGCCAGCATTAGATTGAAAAATGCCGGTTTTCATCCGCACACCACCATCTCCTGAAACTCAAGCTTGTTCTCAGGTCTCACGAAATACTTGCTTCTGCATGCTTCCACCAGTATCCCCTACAGTTTACCAGGAATTTAATTGCCTGCCAATTTTTATGTCTGCTTAATCTACAAGACCTTTAAATAATTTATACCCTAATTACTGCTCATCATTTTTTAACGGTAAGGCTCAATTCCATTCACACAAAAGAAAATTCAGGGGATTTATTCTGAGGAAATACTTTCAAGGAACCATATAAAAATAGCAAGCATGATCATGCTTTTGAAAAATAAACTTAAATTTAATAAAATGCCATAAAAATATTAATCATTCCCTCCTGATACAGATCATAGTCATTTTAGCACAACTTCTATTAAATAAGTTCATAGTTCATGTGAAATGTAATACCTCAGATTTCTGGGAGAGTTTATTTATTGATCATCTCATTCAGGGTTACCATTTTGCTTGCAATTTATATTCTTATATTCCTCGAGCAGCAGGATTAAACCCACTGATGTTTCAATCAATCTCAACTAAGACAACCTCAGGCTATCAAACTCAGCTATGGTAATTTGGAGCAGAAGCCTGCAATGCGTCTGGGCCACAGTTCAGAATGAAACTTCTCTTTTTCAAAAGGGAGAGTGATTTTTTTCCCAGGACTACAGTATTTTCAGGTACAAACAAGTAATGCTTCAAGCTGCTCTATGATTTGCAGCAGGGCATCTCAGGGAGAGGGGAAATCATTCTAATGGAGTGCTATAGCTTTCTGGAGTTCAACAAGTTAATGGAAGACATATGTCTGGAATGATTTTGCTGTTAGCATTTTGTCTGAGAAATATACACAAAGGAAAAACAGAAGATGAAATTATAGGACAAGGGTAGACTAAGGGCTTTTGAAGTTTTACTGTCGCTACCAGGAATATCTGTAACTATTTTACAGGTTTATGGTATTTCTGTTAAGCATATCCTGGCCAATACTTGAAAAAGCTGATTGTGTAGCCATGCATGACTGCTTCTCTGCTTTTGCCCAACTGGGCCTATTTAAGAGAGCAGGGGCCCAGAATTCCAATTCTGCATCCAGAAGCTCCAATAAAGAATTCCTTGTGAATTTGAAATAGACATGATTATGTAGACAGAATTAGGAGTTACAGAAGACGTTGGTTATTAAAATGTTTACTTAAGGAAATAAATCTGTTAAGTATTGACCACTGTAGCAAAACCAAGAACAAAACTAATATGACTGATCAGACATGGTTTATGCACGACTCCACTTCAATAGTAAATTTGTCAATATGTGGATGCCTACCCTCTGAAAAGACTATCAGCATTGCCCTTTGCTCAAAAAGATTGGGTAGAACTGGCATAGTTGGGAAAAAAGACAAAATCCTCAGGTGAATCCACCCAGGTGTGATCGTAAGTTACATGGGAGATAAAAAGCTTTCCACCTAATTTTCTGTGCACTTTTTGGAGTAAAGGTGCTACTCAAAACAAAAACCCCAAAGCCCAGTACATATATCAATATTTTGTGTACAGAAGCAATTTCTCAGGTGCCCACATTTATCTTGTTTTAGTTGAACAGCTCATTGCATTTAAGCTTTGGCTAGCCTCGACTCAGGAATCACAGCTAAATTTTCCATCTAATACTGGAAAAGGTGGCAAAAACTTCTGAGCTGACTTTCTTCCCCAGCTTTCTCCAAAGGCCTAGCAGATATTTTGCCTTTTCCCTTCAGAGGGGCAATACATATGGAAATAATACAGGGTAGATCTTACTCCAATCCACCCTTATGTTCTCACAAACCTGATTGTTCAGGCAGTGAAAGTATTTCTTGACACAACTGCTCTCAGCCACTATGTTCTTGTTAAAGCAGTTAGCTGTTTTCAGGCTAGAGAGAATAAATATAGTGACCCACAGTCTGTGGCCTGACAGATCCATCTCTCCCTGTATCCCCAGTTGCGGCATACCACACTTCTGTTGGTGTCTGTCAAGAAACCAGCATTCAGTTGCTGACAGCAGCTTAATACAGTGCAAATTCTTGGCACTGAGTGATGCTGAAGTCTTTTAAAGATAGCTTAATGCTTTCCACTTGTTTGCAGAGAAATCTGTGTGTCGAAAGTACAATCAGAATCCCACTTTCACATCATCTGCCCACGCTTGGATGTATCACACCTGCAGAAGAATATATTGCATGATTTCAAAGACACAGTGGGGCACTCCTTCAAGCTGAATAAAGAGTTTCATACTTAGCTCAGGTACACTTTTCTGATCTTTTGTCATTACAATTAAAAGGAAAGATTTTTGTTGTCAAATTGCATCAAACAGAAACATTTTGTTCTCACCGTATCTCTGGTTCAAAATCAGATAGTTGTATTCATTACTGGAAATACTGATGGGAATTCATAAAGAGAAAGCAACTATAGGGGCTGACAAAGATGCTGGAGAGGAGCTCTCAATCAGGGATTGTAGTGATAGGACAAGGGGTAATGGGTTCAAACTTAAGACTGGGGAAATTCAGGTAGGATATAAGGAACAAGTTCTTTACTGTGACAGTGGTAAGGCACTGGAACAGGTTGCCCAAGGAAGTGGTGAATCACAGCAATGTTCCATTCCTGACAGTGTTCAAGACCAGGTTGGACAGCGCCTTTGGGTGACAAGGTCTGGTGTGAGGTGTCCCTGCCCATGGCAGAGGGGTTGGAACTAGATGATTTTAAAGTCCTTTCCAACCCTAACTATTCTATGATTCTATGTGCAACCTCCTTAACAATGCTGATATTGGTTTGCTAAATGTTTCATCCCAATAATTTTTGTATCAATAAGGGAAGTTCAGAGGATGTTGATGTAATAGAAGATTTTTCTTGAGAGGGATGGTGCTCTGATGGTGCCCCATGTGTTGCAATAGCCCTGGGCTGCAATAGTTTCATCATGTTGTGGTTTTCATCATGCTGTGGTTTCCTTCTTTGATTTATTGCTTAGTTAATGATCTTTAGAGAGGAGGCTTGCTAAACATTTTCATTCAGTCCACATCCAGTTCAACACAGATAGCATTATGTGCACCATCACGTTGTGAACTTCTAACAGCCCAAAAGACTGACCAAGCTGCAGGCCTCGTTCACAAGGAATTCATCAATATCTAAAGGTAAGGATCCTGTTCAGACAGAGGGATCCCCACCAGGATACATGCTTGTGTCTCTTAAGGAGACAGACCTCAAAAATCATTTAGTTTTGGTTTACAGTATATAAGATTACACACCATTCCTCACACAGAAACATCAACAAACATCTAGAGACCTTGTTAAGAAGAAGGAGCCTTCTGTTGATTATAACATTAAAAACAAGATGGAAAAAATCAGTTACTTACTTTATGGTGCCTACCAAATTTTTTCTTTTTCAACAAAATTTTTCATGGAATGTGAGCTGCAGAATCCTGATTTCTGTGAATAAAAAAACCAAACCAAAACAAAATAGATATGTACTAAATGTTTACATGAAAAATACTGTTTTGCCTCAAAAAAACTTTTGTTCATTTGTGCAACACATCTATGGAAGGGGGTTTTCATTTTCCTTAGGTGAATTGTCTTTAGTCGCTAACTAAAAAACACTAGGGATAACACTTTTTGGCTGCCTGAGCACAAGGTGACTCATGTTCAGCTCTGTCAATCAGCACCCCAAGTCCTTTTCCATGAGCAGCTTTCCAGCCACTCTTCACCAAGCCTGGAGCATTGCATGGGGTTGTTGTGGACCAAGTGCAGGGCCCAGCACTTTGCCTATTTGAACTTCACACCACTGGCCACAGTCCACTGATCCAGCCTGTCCAGATCCCTCTGCAGAGCCTTCCTATCCTTCAGCTGATCCACACTCCCAGTCAACTTGGTCTCACTGAACTATAGAATGGTTTGGGTGGGAAGGGACCTTAAGGCTCATCCAGTTCCAATGCCCTACCACAGGCAGACACCTTCTATTAGACCAGGTTGCTCCTTGTCACTAGACCATATTCTCTTCTTGTCCTCTTCACTTCTGTCATGCACGAAATACCCAAAAACGCTATGCATTGTATGAGGTTAATGGATAGAATATATCCTTGCCCCAAATACTCTCTGCCTATAATATAGAAGTATCCTAGGAGGTTTGTCATGCAAGATTGCACAAGTACACAAATGGAACTGGCAGCTATTTATGCCCATGAAGTTTCAAAAGTACAAGAGATCAGAATGGTACCAGCCCATAGCCAATAGCAGTAGAATTCAAGAGCTGGCCCACGATAAACCAAAGAACATTGAAACAGTCCTTACACATCTCATGAGCTCCTTAGGTAAATAGCAGTGTTCTATGTGTTGGAAACTTCTTGATAGATTTCCATTTTTGTCCTCAGAATTGCAAAGTTTTGGTAATTGCAAAGGTAATGAAAATCCCAAAATTATATATATATTTTCTTTTTTACTGAACTGTCCCAATTTTAAGAGAGAATATACTTTTGAAACCCTGTTAAAATTTCACAAGAGATGTCACAGGCATCCAGCTACCCCCTTAAAACTTCACCTACTTTAGCTGAATGCCAAAGGACAAGAACACATTTTCTTAGAGACTTTTCATGCTTCCATAAATGGATGCAGTTGGGGGTGCTGGTCAATGAGAAAATGAACATGAACCGGTTTCAGTGTGCATTTGCAGCCCAGAAATCCAACCGTATCCTGGGCTGCATCAAAAGGAGCGTGACCAGCAGGTCCAAGGAGGTGATCCTCCCCCTCTGCTCTGCTCTCATGAGACCTCACTTAGAGTACTGTGTGCAGTTCTGGTGTCCCCAGTATAAAAAGGACATGGATCTGTCAGAACAAGTCCAGAGGAGGGCCACAAGGATGGTCAGGGGACTGGAGCACCTCCCGTATGAAGACAGGCTGAGAAAGTTGGGGCTGTTCAGCCTGAAGAAGAGAAGGCTGTATGGGGACCTCATAGAAGCCTTCCAGTATCTGAAGGGGGCCTATAGGGATGCTGGGGAGGGACTCTTCATTAGGGACTGTAGTGACAGGACAAGGGGTAATGGGTTAAAACTTAAACAGGGGAAGTTTAGGTTGGATATAAGGAAGAAATTCTTAATTGTAAGGGTGGTGAGGCACTGGAATGGGTTGCCCAGGGAAGTTGTGAATGCTCCATCCCTGCCAGTGTTCAAGGTCAGGTTGGACAGAGCCTTGAGTTGTCCCTGCCCATGGCAGGGGTGTTGGAACTTGATGATCTTAAGGTCCTTTCCAACCCTAACTATTCTTTGATTCTATAAAAAGTAACAAAGTGTGAACAGCAAAATCCAGTTGTCTGTTGTGTACACAATAGCAACTCACTATCCTGAGTCCTAGTATGGCACAGATCCTAGTAGCTTCCTCTGGGTGTATGCTATTTTGTGCCCTGAATGCGAAAGAGTTTGTCAAACTTAGATTTGTGTTTTTATTTTTAAAACCAATCTTTCACTACTAGAGGGGGGAAATTGTCACAAGTGATCATGAATTCAGTGACACAACTGTTATGACTAAACACTAACAAATATGATGTTGCCATGTAGAAAGGAGGAAAATATATAGACTTGCAGTGATATAGATTTCAGTTTCAAGTTAACAAAAAGGTAATTTTGGTGATGTGCATGAATCTGTCTGCAAATAAGTAAAAAAATCCATTGCATTTAAAGGGCACCAAAACCCAGTAACTACTGATTAAAACAAATTCGGCTTCACTAAATACACTGGGTTATACTCTGAGTTTCACAAGGAAATCCTGCATTTTATCTAGCTACTCAGATTTTAAAGAAAATACTGAAACCCCTAAACCAAATACAGTGAGAGTCGGCAACAGCAGAAGCACAACCTGTAACACATTTGAAAACGCTTATATAAGTTGCTGTTATTAGAAACTGAGTGATGAAGATTTAAACATCTATTTTATCTACTATTTGTCTCCACTGAGGGAAAAGCAGCATCACACCATTAAGATGTTCTAATCTACTTTGCAGGATAAATCACACTGGAATTATATTTAGGTCGATGAGATAGACATCTTTATTCCCATTCATTTCAAGTAAAGGGTACAGAAGACTAAAGTGACTACTGGGAATTCTGAGCATGATCAAAATGATGTTAGTAGGGCACATTTCTTGTCATTCTAGGCACATAACTATTGCTGCATATGGCATACAAAAAAAAACCAAACCACTCTCTTGTACATTTTGTCTAAGAATGACAGGAAGAATGCTGAGAGAAAGACACAAGCTGTATACTTCCTGATTATAAAGAAAACACAACAGAATTAAAGAGCACATCTAAAAAATAAAAATTGGATACTGATCCTTTTGTGTTAGAAATCAGTTATATATCTTTTGGGTTTTTTTCCCCAAGAAAATCAGTGAGTGAAGAATTATTTAGCTTGCAGGTCTTGCTTTGCTATAAAAGTAGGTACATACCCAAATACTAACCACATATCCAAACTTCAAAATATCCATCTAGTAACAATTTCTGATTGTTTTTCCTTGTCACTCAAACCGACCTTGTGAATTTGCAACTTATTTTGCCCAGCGGTACAGAAAGAACATCTTCCCTCTACACAGATGAAATGAAGCAAAGGACAAAAAAGAGGAACATTTTATTACTCAAAAGTTTTTTCACAATTGTCTGAAGCATTCCAATTTAATCAAACCCACCTAATGTTATTGCTAACCTCATCCAGTGTTGTTTTAATCAAACTGATAAGGAGCAGTTGAAATCTGGGTCTGGTTTAAGTAGCTTCTTCAACTATAATTTATTTTCCTCAAAGCTGGACATATTAGTTTTCCAGACTTTGACACTTCTGGTAATGAAAACATCAATAGCTTGGTACAGTTGTAATGAACAAAAATGAATAAAAGCCACAAGATCAGCCTTTCCATCTATTACAGGTACTTGGGGAGACTGGGCCACTTCTGAGTGGGACACAGGAATCTGATGCCAATGCAAAGTTATACTGCTCAGATGGAATATCCCAAGGCAATCCACGTTGGCCTCTACTGGCTAGAAAGTACCTTTGCAAATTGAAAGATGGGGGTTCTGGTGGAAAAACATGATGTGAATTGGCCGTGTGTTCATTCAGCAAAACAGGCTAATGACACTGGGCTGTGTTAGCAAGAGTGGGGCCAGAAAGCTGAAGGAAGGGATTTCCCCACTCTATTCCCCACTTATGAGATGACATCTGGAATAGTGTCCGATTTTGGATTTCCCAGTATAAGAAAGACCTTGACATACTTGATCAAGCCTAGTGGAGAACCATTTGTATGGGCAGTGGACTGAAATATGTCGTGTACTAGAAAAAGTTGGATGTATTCAGAAAAATGGGTTCGGGAGAAGCCTAAAGGTGGATCTTGTTGCTCTCTTCAAGTGCTTATCAGGAGGCTAGAGTCAAAGTCTTAGGGGTGTACAATGGTGGGACTAGAGGCCACGGGAAGAGTTGTAAGAATGGAAATTGCCACCACACATTGAGACATTTTATTTCACCACAGAAATAGTTAATTACTGGGAGAGGTTGCTCAGAGAGACTGTGAAATCTCTGTCCTTGGGGATACTCATAGCTCGACTGGACAACCTTCTTCAGCAACCAGAGCCAGGTCTAAGCTGACCCTGTTCTGAGGGTTGTTCTCAGTAGTCTCCAAAACTCCCTTCCAGTTTTGGATTCTTCTGTTTCTATGATTGCAGTGGATTACATCCCTAGTTCAATGTTTGGTTCTACTGCAGATATATGATATGACCATTAGCTTTATTTCAATCATTGTTTTCACAGAAACCATAAAGAGCACTACTTTTTCTGTCAGTTTTGTCTCACACTGTGTGTTTGCTTGAAGTATGGATTTCTTAAATTTGGGGATTACCAACTAGAACAGTGTTGAAATAATTATTTAAGATTTTCTACACTTCACAAAATTTGATTTGGAGCAAGCAGAACTATCAAGATAAAAGAACAATAACAAATGACTGACTTCTTATCTGTTCCATTTGGCTAGGTGTCTATGACATATCTAACATATTTCCATTTTATAATAACCATGACCAATATGTTAGGAAAATCATGCATTTGAGGTGTTTTTTGTTTTTTTTTTTTTTTTTAATATATATAAAAGAGTCAATGAGGAAGGAGTAAGGTAAGACAGTAGCTAAAAGGAACAACTGATTGAGGAAAGTTCCGATAGAAAGATGCAATAGAAACAATGGCCAATTAACAATAATATCGACTAAGTCTAGCCTCTTCAGTTCATGGAACATTTTCAGGAAGATTTTGATATCCTAAAAATACTTTTTTTTTACCTGATCTAAAATTCACTGAAGTTAATAGAAAGATTTATATTAACAGGAACACCATGACTGTTTTGGGAGGTAGTTTTGGCTCTAGGAATTGGACTAAGATATCTGGAAGTAATGGAATTTATAAAAAAGGATGGAAGGTTTATCTTCTAAGGGTCATTTACTACTTTGTCCATGCATACCAAATCAAAACAAATACTACTAATTTCTACTAATATACACTGTCTTTTCTTGGAGGTAAGTGGTTTATGCCATATGTCATGCTGCATTCTATGCTTGTTATACTCTTTTGTTTTGTTTTGTTTTTTATTGTGGCACAAATGCTGCCTTGTAGAATTTTAAACTTTGGTTTCTACTAAATAAGATCAAGAGCCTGAAAGATCTTGCGCCAATAAAGCTCTGTTCTGTAAAGTTGCTCCAAAAGGAATATGAGCTTGGTTCAATGTATTCATTTAAAGACCAGAGAGGACATTTACATGAAGAGCTCTTACACTGTTATCATTCTACCCATTCTTATTTGGATTTCTATTACATATGATGAAAGAGTGCACAGTAAAACTGTAAGAATGTTAGCTACTTTTAGTAACATATGTTAATCTTGAGTGTTTCTTCAACCTGAAATACAACATTCAGAAAGATGCTTTGGGTGAGAGCACTCAGTAGTACCAGAAGTAAAAGTCATCTTCAGGAAATGTTGACAGGAAGGCAAATGTTATCTCTCTATTCTTCATGATGTGATGCACAGCATTGGACAGCGATAACTCATCAGGCAACCCAAGACAAGGCCACCTCTAAAGGGAGGAAAACAATCTAATGTTGTAGAGGTGAAGCCAGCTGTGCCAAATAAAGTGTCTTTGTCTCCTCCAAAGGAAGAGGGCTTCCTTTTTGATGAGCTCTCCAAAGGCAGTGTCTTTATTTTCCTGAGATCTCATCTGCTAAATAATACTTGTGATTTCAGTATAAATGAAAATAATAATCTTGTGTGCCTTTCTTAATCAACTAAAATGCTGCTTTTACAAGTGAGCTATCAGTGAGCACAGCTCTAAAATTTTCAAATGAAATATTCATCAGAATTCAACATTATAGTAAAATTGGAACAGTAATATTGACTAGCCACAACTGAACACTAATTGCATGTCACATTGTGATGGATGTTTTTCACTATATAAATTATTATATATATATAATATGATCTTGTACTGCTGTTCTGTAATGAATCTGCAGTGAAGAGTGATCTTCTGGTGTAATACATTTATAGCTTAACGATATGAAACTCCAATGTATTGATTATTTTAAAATTGCAGCAGAATTCTCCCCTGTGACTAATTGTGAATTCTGATGTTCTTTCAGACTCCCATCCCTCTGCAGAGCTCCCATGAATCTTTAATTCCCTTCTAGGTCAGTGATGCCAGAATCCCTTTTCATCATCAAACCCACTCAGCTGAATTCAATGATGTCCACAAAACAGTATCAAAATAGGTTTCTGACATTGATTGCTTCTCAAGTTAGGAGCTAAAATAAAAAGAACGTTCAGTTTCACTACCCCACACACCCTGTTTAGAGGGTTTTCAAACAATATTTCTGCTGATTATTTCACATGCTTGGGTTTATAGCAAGATGGGAAAATAAAGGCCCTTTCAACATCAAAACAGATTCTTTGGAAAAATCCTTTCTATGGAACTGATAATTTCCAATATGTTCTTTCACCTTAGAAGTATTTCACTAAAATTGTAAAAGGTTTCTATACATATTTCCCCCACCCCCACATTTGATCAGCTTTATCTTCTGCTGGTCATAACCCTTCATTTATTATTTAGTTCTGCAGCTTTTTCTCCCCTATTTTTGTGGCATTTGTAGCACTGTGCTACATTTCTATCTTACGTTAATGCATCATGTCTATACACTTAATTTCTGCTTTCTGATGAACTTCACTGTTGTTTTTCTCAGCCTGCATTGCATGTTGCTTCCTCATGTTGGAGAGAAGTGAAAGAGCGATGCAATTTTAGTTTCTACACGTTGCTATATCATTGAAGCCAATAACTTTCAAATTAAGTTTTTCATTTTTCTCATGCTATATTGGTTTATTAGGCATCTTCTATTTGAAATGAAAGTATTTAAGGTTTAAAAATCTAGAGGGTTTGCAATTATTTTAAATAATTCATAATGTATTATAATGTCTATATGTATTTCTACTACTGATGGAAAGCAAAGCATACCAAATTATGGAAAATAGATACTGTATATGTTGTGCATTTTATTTTATATAGAATCATAAAACCATAGAATCATAGAATAGTTAGGGTTGGAAAGGACCTTAAGATCATCTACTTCCAACCCCCTCCCATGGGCAGGGACACCTCACACTAAACCATCTCACCCAACGCTCTGTCCAATCTGGCCTTGAACACCACCAGGGAAGGAGCATTCCAAGGACAGGCTGAGAAACTTGGGGCTGCTCAGCCTGGAGAAGAGAAGGCTGCATGGAGACCTCGTAGCAGCCTTCCAGTATCTGAAGGGGGGCTATAGGGGTGCTGAGAATGGACTATTCATTAGGACTGTAGTGACAGGACAAGGGGTAATGGGTTAAAACTTAAATAGGGGAAGTTTAGATTGGATATAAGGAAGAAATTCTTTACTGTAAGGGTGGTGAGGCACTGGAATGGGCTGCCCAGGGAAGTTGTGAATGCTCCATCCCTGGAGGTATTCATCCCTGGTCCTTTCCAACCCTAACTATTCTATGATTTTATGATTCATAACTTTCTTGGGCAACCCATTCCAGGGCCTCACCACCCTTACACTAAAGAACTTCCACCTTATATCCAATATAAACATCCCTTGTTTAAGTTCTAACCCATTACGCCTTGTCCTATCACTACAGTCCCTAATGAAGAGTCCCTCCCCTATAAGCATCCTTATAGGTCCCCTTCAGACACTGGAAGGCTGCTATGACGTCTCCATGCAGCCTTCTTTTCTCCAGGCTGAACAGCCCCAACTTTCTCAGCCTGTCTTCATATGGGAGGTGCTCCAGTCCCCTGACCATCCTTGTGGCCCTCCTCTGGACTTGTTCCAACAGTTCCATGTCCTTTTTATGTTGAGGACGCCAGAACTGCACACAATACTCCAAGTGAGGTCTCACGAGAGCAGAGCAGAGGGGCAGGGTCACCTCCTTGGACCTGCTGGTCACGCCCCTTTTGATGCAGCCCAGGATCCGGTTGGCTTTCTGGGCTGCGAGTGCACACTGAAGCCAGCTCATGTTCACTTTCTCATTGACCAACACCCCAAAGTCCTTCTCTGCAGGGCTGCTTTGAGTCTCTTCTCTGCCCAACCTGGAGCTGTGTTTGGGATTCCTCCGACCCAGGTGTAGGACCTTGCACTTGGCATGGTTAAACTTCATGAGGTTGGCATCAGCCCACCTCACAAGCGTGTCAAGGTCCCTCTGGATGGCATTCCTTCCCTCCAGTGTATCAACCAAACCACACAGCTTGGTGTCATCATCAAACTTGCTGAGGGCGCACTCAACCCCACTGTCCATGTCAGTGACAAAGATGTTGAACCAGACCGGTCCCAGCACCGATCTCTGAGGGACACCACTCGTTACTGGTCTCCAGCTGGACACTGAGCCATTGACCACAACTCTTCGTGTGTGGCCATCTAGCCAGCTCTCTATCCATTGAGTGGTCCATCCATCAAATTGATGTCTCGCCAATTTAGAGACAAGGACGCCATGCAGGACAGTGTTGAATGCTTTACACAAGTCCAGGTAGATGACATCAACTGCTTTACCGCTGTCCATCAGTTCCGTAGCCCCATCATAGAAGGCCACCAAATTGGTCAGGCAGGATTTCCCCTTAGTGAAGCCATGCTGGCTGTCACCAAGCACCTTGCTGTTTTTCATGTGCCTTAGCATTCCTTCCAGGAGAATCTGCTCCAAGATTTTGCCAGGCACAGAGGTGAGACTGACTGGTCTGTAGTTGCCTGGGTCATCCATTTGCCCCTTCTTGAATATAGGGGTTATATTTCCCTTTTTCCAGTCATTGGGAACTTCACCTGACTGCTGTGATTTTTCAAATATGATGGACAGTGGCTTAGCAACTTCGTTCGCCAGCTCCTTCAGGACTCGCGAATGGATTTCATCAGGTCCATGGACTTGTGCACGTTCAAGTTCTTAAGATGTTCTCAAACCAGATCCTCTCCTACGGTGGACCTAAGGTCTTCATTCTCACAGTCCCTGCATCTGCCTTCCAAGGCTTGGGTGGTGTGGTCAGAGCATTTGCCAGTGAAGACAGAGGCAAAGAAGTCATTCAGAACCGCAGTCTTCTCCAAATCCAGAGTAGCCAGTTCTCATGATAGCTTCCGTAGAGGGCCCACATTGTCCCTAGTCTGTCTTTTACTCACAATGTACCTATAGAATCCTTTCCTGTTATCTTTCACTTCCCTAGCCAAGTTTAACTGGGCCTTAGCTTTCCTCACTTGGCCCCTAGCTTCCCGGACAACATCCCTGTATTCTTCCCAGGGCACCTGTCCTTGCTTCCACCTTTTATAAGCCTTGTTTTTCCTTTGAAGTTTCCTCAGCAGCTCCTTATCCATCCAAGGAGGTCTCCTGGCCCTCCTGCTGCACTTCCTTCTAGTTGGGATGCAACACTCCTGAGCTTGTAGCAGGTGATCCTTGAATATCAACCAACAGTCTTGGGCCCCCCTGCCCTCTAGGGCTATATCCCATGGAACCTTCCTAAGCAGGTTCCTGAAGAGGCCAAAATCTGCTCTCTTGAAGTCCAGGGCAGTGAGCTTGCTGCATGCTCTCCTCACTGTCCTGAGGATCTTGAATTCGACCATCTCGTGATCACTACAACCAAGGCTGCCCTGGAGCATCAAATTTCCAACCAGCCCCTCCCTGTTGGTGAGCACAAGGTCAAGAATATCTTAAAAATATATAGACATAACTAGCCTCAATGATTATTCTTTCCTCTTCGTGTTATGTCTACTTAAACCTCTGATTTACCACTTTGATTGCCACAAGATGACCACTGACTGTAAGGCAGTATGTGATAGTTACCCTCACAAGTTAAAATTTATTATCAGGTCTTAGTACTGTTTTTGGAAATGGTAAAGCTGAGAAAATGCAGCTTTGCTGAGTGATCTAATACAGTTGGTGGAACCCTTCTTCTGAGAGGCAGCAGGAAAAACAGAAGAATAATAAAGGAAAAACAAACCAGCAACTTCACTGTGAAGTGATAACTTGATTCCAGCAGTTCTGTAGGAGGTGAGGGACAGCACACAACCTCACTGAACCCGGGAGGAGTACTCCTGAGTTCATGATTCCCCTCTACCACCTGCCATCCATCTCCTAGTGGCAAGGCAAGCATTATATTCCACCCACATTGGCTCTCCACACTTGACCCGCATGGGATATGGGAGCAGTTGACCCCAGTTCCTCCTCTCTTGTGCTGCAAACTGGACCCTGTATACATCAGAACATGTACATCAATAAACAATAGAGATTAATTAACAGCATACTGAATGCCTCTATTGCAAGGTAGCCTACTGTCATAAATAGATGAAAATACTGTCTCCTATTTTCTTAATCCCCCTTCAGCTCATTTTTTCTTGGATATCTATAGAAATTACTGAAGATATTCTTTGTATCACACAAAAGTAACACTCTACTAAACTATGCCATACAAGAGATTAAAACCAGAAATAAATCCCAACATTACTTCAACATTTCCTGAGATATTTTTATTGGAGTTGCAGCTAATAAACAAATTTTTCAATATGGGGCAGTGGACCCTGAAAGCATGGCCTGACCAGATGGGTACAAGCATACAGACAAATAAATAATTCAAAATAAATGAGGCTTCACGGCCCCTGCAGGAAAGGAGTGACAGATCTCATGCTCGGAGCATTAACATGACATGAATTCAAAAGGCTTGAAATTTATGTGGACCATTAACATTGCACACATGTGCACAAACACATGCAATTTCTTAATCAGTCCTGGCTCTGTTTTCATGTACCAGCCCCAGGTCAGAAAGGGTGAATGCTTCCAATCAATATCCAGTTGTTAGAGTAACAGCCATGTCCGTTCTGGATGGCTGAGTGGGTGAAAACATGTTTGTTCTACTTAATGTGACACAGTCCTGTCAAATTAACAACTACGACAGCAGAAGCAGGCTTGCTTAATAGGCTGAAGCCAGTTCCACAGAGAATTTACTACCAACACTGAACCAATAGATCTGAAACCTCATTACTAAAGGTTTATTTGCAGATAATAACTAAAGGCACACTTTATGTACATAGGCATTGTCTGATTTTAAAGATAAAGCATGCTACACTACTTAGTAAACAGATTGTCTTTAAATTGACATAACCTCAAGGTAACACCTGTATGTTATGCTAGTGGTAGAGTTGTTTAATCAAGCCGTTTTTTGGCTTGTAGTACCTACAATAAGTACTAACACTGGAAATGCAAAGAATCTCTTTTTCCTGCTGTGTGTCACTGGTAACTGCACAGAAAAGCTGACCCCCAACATGTGAGCCCCAGGCAAGGTCTGAACCACAGATTTTGGCTTCCCTGTATGTTGCCACACTGAACCCACTGAGAGCTTCAGTCTGGACCAGCTCTTTGCCACAGACAGGCAGAACTCCTTGTCATACAGTGGTAAAAGTCTGATAATCACATTACTGGATTCACCTCCCTTTTCCAGTCCTGTGAGAATGATGTCTAGGGGTAATAGACAGCAGAGTCAATCACAGTCATTCACAAAACCTCCTGTTAACAAGAAATGGCTGGAATTTGCCTTACTCAAGAGTGCTTGATGCTCAGCTATGAGAGAATAAACTTGAGTTAGCTTCTCAGTTAATCTACTTATACAAAGGAAAGGATTTTTCTTTACCCGACTCAAATAGTGGATAGAAAATTTTGGATAGGAATTTCATACTTTGAATCACAGAATCATAGAATCAACCAGGTTGGAAAAGACCTTTAAGATCACCAAGTCCAAGCATTCCCCAGCACTGCCAAGGCCACCACTAAACCCTGGCACAGTTTGTGAACACTTCTAGGGACAGTGATTCCACCACTGCCCTGAGCAGCGTGTTCCAATGCCTGAATACCCTCTTGGGAAAGAAACTCTTCCTAATATCCAGTCTAAATATTCCCTAGTGCAGCTTGAGTTTGTTTCCTCTTGTCCTTTCACTTACTCAGTATTACAGAGTCTATATTATATGAGAAATATTTTTTGCCAAGTTGGAATTGGATTAATAGGTTTCTGTTTCCCAAAATCAGTATTCTTTCTCATCTGGAAAGCAGTGTGCTGTGGAAGCAGTGCTGGAGGGAGTGGAAGTGCTGCCAGGGTGGTAGGAGGACCTTACAGTGCTAAAAGAACCCATGCCCATGATCTCTGGGCAATCCCAGCACACGTTGTGTGGCATCAGCAGAGCTGAATTCTGCTGCTGTAAGAATGTGGGCAATGTAGCCCTGATATTTCCACTATGTAAAAGAGAGAGGAAGAAGAAAGAGATGCAGAGCTGGGTTTACTTTTCCTATGGAAATAGAAAGGTGAGGATGGCAACTGATATTTGAAGGGGAATCTTTTTCTTCCCAAAGGGGAGAAGCCTGGCTTTCCTCTGCTCTCAGCATTTTGCTCTCCTTAGCTATCTGCTACCACAGCCAAACCTTTACTTCATCTTCATGTAGAACTAACCCTGAGCATTCCCTTGTGCAAACGGCAATTTTACATAGTTCATAGCCTTGACCATTCCTGGCTGATTTCCACTGGGAAATCAAAATTCAGGAGATTGAAAGATTAATTCCCTGCCACATTTCAAAAACCCATACTGTTAGCAATAGAAAGGCTTAGAAATTCATATGGGAAATCTTACTAGAATTGTTCCTCCCTCTGACATTGTTCTCAATAGTTCTCATTTTCGCTTCTAAAAATTGTAGATTGAATTAGTAATTCAACACTAAAAAAACCAACCAAAATGAAAGTTTAATGGAATAACTAGTTTATGAGAAGATCTAATAAAGGAAAATTTTAGGACTACATATTAAATTCTCCTGTATGTAGGTTTGAAGGAAGTGTTTCATGCAAATTATCCAGTAGAAAACCATCCAAGTTGTTCCACAGTAGGTTTTATTTTCAATTATTTTTATTATTATTATTCTATCAAAAGGGTCAGCTTTCTACAGAGACCTCAGAATTTTAGCTGAAAGAAAAACCTCAGATGCTCAAAACCAGAAATATTTTGGCTGCAGCTGAACATTCTTTGATGCTGTCACCTAAGAATGAGGAGATTTGGAGTGCAGGTGGTTGTTTTATGTGGCAGTGAGAATGAGACAGAAAGAGAAGATAGTTACTTAGTGGTCTCTGTACTTAACTAGGAAAAGCACAGATGACCAAAGGGCCTGTAAGAAGTCTATGGTTATTCCAATTTCTTTATATATTGGAACAAAACTGCTAAAATATTGCAGTTCTGCAATGTGTGCTAAAGCAGGCATCATTTTGAAATCGCAAAAAATACGGTGTGGGAGGGTTTAACCCACGCGTCTCACCAGCATGATTTGTGTTTCCATCACATAATTTGTTTAAATTACAATTTTCTATAATAAAACAAATTAATCCTACTATCAGTCAGTCAAATTAATCAATCAGAGCTTTGGCAGCATCTTGAATTTACCCCTAAGAATAATGAAGAATAGCAAATTAAACTTTATTTAAGAAATAATAACATTTGGCAGAACTCTCTAAGGGTTTTTTTGCTTAAATTTTCCTGTTAAAGTTCTTAAATCTCCTAATCAAAATTTAATTATCTCTCTGCTTGCCAGACCTTGGAAGACATACTCAAGTCTGTTTTATTCAATTTATAGTTGCCTTTGAGTTTTTCAGCAACACTCCCCTGCAGTATGTGTCCACTGGGGAACTATCAATACTGCCCATTGAGTTCAAACAGAAGTTAGACAGGAAAAAAAAAAAGAAGAAGAAAGGAAAAAAAAACCCACCCTTAATCTCTCTGATTTAGGACTAACTGTGTGAACATACGGAGGTGGGCACAGTTCATGTCTGCATTTTACAGCTAGATTTCACCACTGAAAGGTAACCCACATCCAACAGTTTCTGTGTCTCATGCTAAACTTCCAGTTCACCAAAACCTCTCTTATATGTATTTAAGAAGGTGAACATGGAAAAACATAACCGACTTGGGGAAAAATCCTGTCCCATGAACTCAGATTCTGTTGACTTGGTGCAGAAACAGAATCTCATCCATTCTAGTTTGTCATTTTCTCTTACTATGGCCTCAGCTGCACCCCTTGTCAGGCATCACAGCAACAACTCCCTGCAATCAGAAACTGTTGAGTATAAGGGAGAGCTTCAGATAGTGTAGCCAACAGGATAAAAAAATAAAACCTTGGGATTTCATCACAAAAATGAATGATGAAGCACAAAGGACTATGAAATGGACCAGGAGGGTGTCTATTTTGGAGACAAGTGTGCAAAAAAGCTTGCTGTTCTGTGAAATCTGTCAGTCAAAAAGGAGGACTTTTTTAAAGGGGTGACAGATGCTTGGATAATGCTGCTTGGTAATAAAATCCCCTAAATCTATCAGCACTCACAGCTCAGCTGGAAACAAGTTAGAATCTTCTTTTGGAATCTAGCACCTTCTCCTTAAAAAGAAGGCATAGGGAAAAGCGTAAGAAAAGCATTTGTAGGGTAAGAGAATAAAAAGCATCAAATTAATGTGTTTGAATAGTTAGCAGTTTTGCATACTTTCCTTATATACTTAGTAAACTATTTTCTGATGAGATGTCTAAGCTGGTATTTCATTCTAAGATTGGTTGCATTATAAAGAGTGACGCCAGCAGGCCAAAGGAGGTGACTCTTCCCCTCTGCTCAGCACTGGTGAGACACAGCTTGAATGCTGGGTCCAAATCCAGGCTCCCCAATACAAGAGACATGGGCATAACTGGTGTGAATTCAGCGAAGGGACACAAACGTGACCGAGGGATTGAAGCGCCCTTCACATGAGGAAAGCTGAGATCTGGGGTTGAGACACAGAAACTCCTGCTGTGCAGAGGATGTTAAAGCAGCACAAAAGAAAGTTGGATGAAGTAAAATAGGCAGGGTTTATTTGCAGAGGGAAACCACTGACACATTTCTGACACCAAGTTAGAAGACCTAGGAAGCACATTCAACTAATATAATTTTAATGCAGAAAAGAACTGCCACTGATTCTGATTTACAGTGTATCAGGTTATAATCATTTAGTTATTTGTTCTTTTACATACCTTTCTAAAAGCTGGTTTCCTGTCTTGGCTGCTTCATATCAAAAGGTCATGAAAGCCTCAGCTGCTTCTGAGTGCACAGGGCACAGGTGTGTATCAGTTTCAGCAGTCACACAGCACAGTTTGCTGGCCCAGAATATGTGGATTTATTGTATGTCGGCAGGAGATTGAGAGGAGAAATGAAGGATGTACATATGTACAAGAGGGTACTTGGAAAAGACATCTGCCATCCTGATACAGATGAACAGCATCAGAGAAAAACAAGACAATGTGATGTATCTTCGGATGTTCGTGTTTAAAAGAAGGAGCTCTTAAGAACCCCATCTACAGTTCTGAATATAAATTGTTTTCTAGGAAAAAATAACCACTTTTTACCTTCCCTAACATCACAACTTATCCCTTGGAGAGGTGAAAAGCAAGGGCTGTAGCCAAGCAACAACAAGACTCCTTCTCTCTTCAAAGCAAAACAGCCTCAACCCGCACCACCCCATCCATTCTTCATCAGCATACAGCACAGCCTGCAGACAAGCAAGCCTTTGTGTTGCTTTGTTTCTCCAAAATAAGTAAACAAGATTTACAAACAGATTAAGCTCTTTTAATATATTTGGAAATCCTCTTTTCATCAGAATCTAGCAAGGCTGACAAGTGAACTGCTAAAAAACACAGTCTGCTCATGCTGAAAGCACTTCAGGCAAGCACAGACAAAACTCTGGTGCAGATTCACGTGCGACTCCCCTGTGCAGCAAAATTAGGCCTCTACAATTAATTGAGTTGCTGGTTTACTAAAAAATAACAAGTTTTAATAAAAAAAAAAAAAGATTAGATTCTCAGAAAGAAGTCCTCACAGAGTGAGGACTTGCTAGATTTCAAGTCAATTAACTAACTGAAACAACAAGACAAGATACTCAGTCTTTGCAAAAGTCAGATTCTTTCTCACCTTACCGTTTCTCTCCCTCTTTGGTTAAAAGAGCTAAACAAAACTACATGCAAAGACACCAAGCATTGACAAATGCCCACTTGTAATTAAAATATATTAAATTTGCTCTAGGGCAGTCGTACTCCTGCCTATCCATGCAGGAATGCTTTGCTTTTCTAGCAGGCTCTAGTGCTGGCACTGTTCTAAGAAAAAAGTCTCACAGAAATAAGTTTCAGGGAGATTATGGAGAATTACCAGTTACGTCTTGGCTTGCCCAACACACACACAAGATACTTCCTGTTCAACTGTGTGTCCTAAACCATTAGTGCTGTCAGCAAGACACGTTCTTTCCCCCTCTCGTTTCACTCCTTTCTGATTAGAGTGCCTTAATAACACAACTGGCATTAGCCCTTCAGAAAAAGATGGTCAGCAAGAAAATGTGGGTTTACCCAATGCTGCCACCTTGCAGCGGATGCTCAAGGACAGAAGGCATGCTTCCTTGGCACATGGAGGACAATAGAGATCTGAATTGGGAATGGAACTGAGAACTGTTGATGACAAAATTATATATATATATTTATATATATATGTATGTATGTATGTGTGTGAGTATAAAAAATTATATCATATCTTTAACAATACTGGTCAACAGACCAGATGAGAGTGGGCTTTACAGCTAAATGTCCAAGTCTTCCTGATGTACATGAAGAGGAGAATGCTGTGCACAGAGAAACTAGTACAGACACTTGTTGGCAGCAGTGTATTTTGCCATCAAGGCTCTATGTAGAAAAAGCTAAACCACTTAAATAGCATTTTTTTTTATTTTTCGCAGAAGCAAAAAGCTGGTATTTACCTTCCAAATCAGCTGTGCTTCAAGCAGAGGGAAGGTAGGAGGAAAAGAAGGGAGGAAAGATTCAATTAATAATAATCTACATAATAACTGCTTTGTTTATAACATGCTGACTGTCAGATGGGTGCACAATAGCAGCTGCTTCCAAAGAAGCACATTCCTACAACTGAATAAATTAATGCATCTAAAGAAAGAAAAAAGTGCACCCATTAGGTAGCTCACACACTAAAATCATTCTTTTTCCACTTCAGTTGCTGAAACACTTCAGCTGCTTGACTAGATTTTGACATTCCCTCCTATATAATAAAGTAAGGAAGGATGTAAATCTATTCATTGATGAGCAATACAGCCTGCATTATATTTATTCAACAGTTCGCTATAATAACTCTATCAATTACTGGAGTGGCATTTTCCTCCTCCTACAATTTACTTCTAAGTAACACTGTATGTCACAACATACTGAGCGAGCAATTATAATGGGAACATCAAAAAACACCTAAGATAAATGTGTTATTCTCAGAGTTTCAGTATACCAAAATAAATGCTGTTAGGAGAAATCTAACATGAAAGGCATTTTTTCTTACTTAAATTCTCTCCCAGAGGACTGACACAACTTTTCACTGGCAGTGAGTAGAGCTGATGTGATGAATGACAGGCCAACAACTTAATTTAACTGGAGACATAAATTTGTGATTGTCAGATATGCACCTTTACACAAGTCACTTCCAGCCTATACCTTATCTCAGTTAATCACTTGAAAGATGTCTCAGGTGAAATATCTCTTAACCTTCAGAGAGGAGAAAATTACAAATAACATATACTGAAGATTTTTGCAGTGGAGGTTCCACAGGATGTAACCTGCTTGCATTGTGTTTCAATCAATTGAAATTGATTTTATGAAAGCTGTGTGGCAAGCTGTTGGCATATGGCAATTCTCTTTGAGGAGATATATTCTAACCTGGTATAACCTCTTTGTCTTTTGCTGTTGCCTTTTTGTAACATTTTGCAATCAGGAAATAATTAATGGCAAATAATTTACTTGGCAGATCTAGGCAATACAGAACCCACACAAGGGCATAGAGTCTACCTTTCAGGAACAAACAGGAGATCTGGGGCAGAAATATGAACAGCAAATTTGTTCACAGACCTGTAAGTGTGCTTGTTATTTGAAAGTATAGACGGTTTGATGAATTTTCCTATGATCATCTTAAAGCACAACACTGAAAAAAAAAAGTACTTTCTAAGCCTGTTGAGGGTAATTATATCTATTCAAAAGAAATCATTCCTGTCCCTCAGGTAGATGGGTAGAACTTCAGTATCCAGTCAGGACTCTAAAAACCTGTGTAGCTTTACTTACATATATGTTGATGTCAAATGGGTGCTTAAGTATTTTGTAGGCAGACTCGTGCTAGGAGTGAACTAAACACCCATGGCAATGTGACTGAGGAAGTGTTGAATGCAAAACGCATTGCAGCTCTGCGTAGTACATGATTCACCCAAGTTTGGTTGTGTGTGTGATAGGGTCTTCTTACCGCAGCGTGCAATCCAGAACGTCTGAAATTGTCGCCCATTGTGTGAGCATGCTCTTAGAATTAATCCAAGGAACACAGCGGCTTCGTGAGAACAAAGAGGGTAAAGAACATGAGTAGATTTTCACAATCCCTAATGAGGGTTTTTTTCTGGATGGTAAAATACAACTCAAACTAGAAGAAGGCAATTTTCCGTGGTTGCTGTGGTTCCCCTGCCCACACTGCCTCAGGCGGTATCTGTGGGAGACGGCATTGACTCATTCCCTCAGTTGCAATGACAAGAGGGAGTTCTTTTACATGACTAATGTAGCAGAAATATAATAATTTGAAAACAGCATCATAGGAGATCTTTCACCCAAAATGTTATGTTTAGCTATGTATGTGCAGAAACTCCAAAATCACTATCTGGTGACTGCAACAGAAGCTTTTAAAGCCGATTTTAGATTCAGAAGGTGTTACCTGCTTGAACCTAAGCATCAGCGGATATGTGAGCTTCACACTTTAGCTCACCAGCCAAACCCCCGTTCACCTACATTATCTTTCCTATAAGCAAGAATGACATGCAGTGATTGCAGTCTAAATAAGCTTATAGGCTCTTTAAAAGTGGTATGATGTTACTGCTGTTCATTGATTAAGGGCATGTCAGTTTGAAAACCATTTATGCAGGTATTCATGCACTAGAAGATAAATGAGTATCCTAAAGACAAGAGAGAAGAAGCCACAGCACACTTTCCTAATTCTGGGTCCAAGACGGGGAGGAAAGGACCTGTGTAGAGGGGTTCATGGAGAGAGGACTGGAAGAGGGGATAAAATGGAATAAAACAGAAAAATAATCCTTACCTTGTTAATATTCTACACCATCTTTTTTGCTTTGCTTATGAAGTTCATTTTGTAGGTGTGAAGATGACTAATATGCATCCATTTAAGTGTAACAGATGGTACAGATTTTGCACAAGGTGTCTTAAAAAGATGATAGTGATACTGAAAATAAGATGACTAAATGCTTTGGGACTCAAATCACCAGACAATGTTCTCCACAGGAATCAAGATACATGAAAACTCAGAAGCAATACATGCATTTTGTCACCAGATACTTACTCTCATGGAAGATCTTATGCCTTTTTGAGGCACTGAAGATATGAAAAATAAGACAATTCTTCAGGTTATACTTGGTTCTAGTGAAGAAGCAGCTACCTGCAGAGAAATTGATCTTTTGAGGTCCCTTCCAATCTCTAGTATACCGTGATACTGTGATAAATGTGGTATACGAGGAGATGGCTGTCACTGGCTATACAGAGTATCTAGAGGGCATCAGAAGCTTCTTGCCTTCTAAGAAGGGCTTAGCCACTGCACCTGTCAGATGTTGCTCCTTCCTGGATTTCCCAGAACTTTCCAATATCACTAGAGAGAAGATCCACATGACTACACAATCATAAGTCACCAGGAAAAATAAGACCCCAGACTTAGGGCCAAAAAATACCTACAGATACTGAGAATGTACCTAAATGCTCTAACACCTCTGGAAGCAAAGCTACATAAGAAAAGCACCTAATTCTCTTTAATCCTCACAGCTCATTTCTGCTCCCCAAACCAAGACAGCTTCAGCAAGGATTTGCCAGACTGATTTCTGAACTAGATCAGTGATGTGATCCAGGTTTAAAGAAGGAAAAGAGTGGGAGAACATATAGAATAACATGATTTTGTGAATAGGACGCTGACTTAGGACTCAAATATCTATTTGGGGGGGGGCCTTGCAGTGGCCTGTCTTCTGAATTTTGGTAATTTGCTTTCTCATGGCCTCAATTTTCTGTCTGCACAATATTGAGAATTACTGTGGGGTGTTTGCTTTTTTTGTAAAATACTTCAAAATCTATGCATGAATGCTTTCTGAAATCTCAGATCTCATTTTCATGTATTTAAATTATACTTACTGTTTCTTCTAAACTATTTCAGAGGACATTTCAAAATGTGAATTAATGTCAATGTTTAATTATTTATTTTAGCTGATACAAGTTCTCAAATGATTTCTTTTTTCTTTCCATAGTAAAGAAGGGATTTCTTTTTTTCCTGCATATGTCAGGTACAGAAAAAAAGTTCTATTATTCCTGATTTTCAGGATAATGAAACCAGCCAACCAGTTGGTAATCGATAAACTTTTTGAGATCGAAACCCAGGTTTTTTCTGTATTGCAGCAAAATAAATAGAGCCATGATCTCAACTGGGAGCTTTGTCACTTTATTAAATAGTAATAAATTACACACATAATAGCTAATTTAATATTCTATTTGGCTACCAGGGAAAGAACATCTTATTTTTAATTAGCTTTTATTGTGATGTCTTAAGGTAGAAATGACTGTTCTTTTCTAAGAGATGTTAGCATAAATATAAAAATGTTGTGTTGGGAAGAAAATGTATTTTGAATCCCCTTGAATTAAAATTCAGTAATTCCTGACCAATATATCCCAGTGGGATAAAACAATACAGGGGGAAAAGAGCATGGAAAATGGGATATGAAACAGGGTAAGTCCTGAAACAAATTACAGTGTTTAAGCTAACTATAAACCTCACAAAGCAGAGTTATGAAAAAGTCCCTGTCTTGCAAAATCTTGTTTATGCATAAAACTTTGACTATATGAGTAGTTTTATTCCTCACTGAAATTAGACACCTTTAGGTGAAATCCACCCTACATGCTCTGCACATTGCCCTTCTGAAAACCAGAATTATTATTAGGCAATTCATGCAAAACTTGTGCTTTCATCTGTTGAGCATATCACAGACTGGCTTGGGTTAAAGCTCATCCAGTTACATCCCCACTGCCACGGGCAGGGGCACCTTCCACTACTCCAGTTGCTTATATCGTGGAAACTACAAAATCTTTAAGTTCCCAGTGGTTAGACAAGATAAGAGATACCTAACTCTAAATATAGCATGGAACTGTTTGCAGAATTTTTAAAGTAGATCTATTTTCACATCAAACAAGCAGAGATAGAAAAGGGAAACAATTCATGACAAAGCTACATGAAGTTTGACTTGTGGGAAATGCCTGCTCTGCTGCTCCAAAAAAATTGAACAAATGCTGCAAACCCAATGAAAACCTGATTTGGAACCCCCCATTCTGAATCTCATTTAGGACTTTCTTTTCTGGCTGATCCTAATTCCTTATTCATAATTGTTTGGAATGGATGGACTGGCTAATCAAAAGCCAGTTTAAGAAGCATGGAAAGGAAATGTATTTCAGTATTCTAATTTCCATTCACACAATCACTCAACAAAAAAGCAAATTAAAGAGAGATAGATCTCCATTATTTGTCATTGTCTTTTATTTTTCCATTTTTGAAGAAGACAGTCATTAGAGAGAAGAAAAAAAAGTCTTAAATTACCACTTCTATACCACTAATAACAGGTTGTCAAACAGCAAATTCTCACATGCTGTAAATCAGATTTATTCCTTGTATATTATAATGGTCAGGATGTGCTCAGTGAGAATAACTTACAAACAACATACTAAAAACATCTTGTACTTAGTATCTCTATCTGGTAACTACTAGCAGGTGAGAGTCCACTGAAGTTGAAATCAGTTCACAAAACCTATGATAAAAAACAAACAGGCAAAGACGACAGGAGGCATTATTCCAAATTAATCACTCAAACAGATGTACTTGAAACTAATATTCAGATCAAAAAAACATACCAAGTGCTGCACTGACTGTCTTAAATGTGCTAAGGGCAAAACCTGCTACCAGTGATGGTTGGTTGAATAAATTTAAGAAGCAATATAAGAATTACAGAGAGAAAATCCATTCAGGAACCTTCCAAGGAATACAGAGGGACACTGTGCAGAACTGCTGTGATGATATATTCTTATTTATAGAAGTGTAGGACCAAGTCCAGCCTGAAACAATTAGCTGTCAAAGGTGGAGAAATGCAACAGTTTTGCTGTTCATATTTCTCCCCAGATTGCATCATGTTTTCTCAATTTAAAAGCAAACAAGCAAAAGCAAACCTAAAACTGTTTCCCCTAAGTACTAGGACCTAATAAAGTTTTGAAAGATCTTGTGATGCTTTGAGGGAATGGAGAAAATAATTGTCTTCCATATTAAGCATACCTCAACAGATAAGTTGTTAACTTAAAATCACAGAATCACAGAACGGTTTGGGGTGGAAAGGAGCTTCGGATCATGCATTTCCAACCCCCTGCCACGAGAAGGGGCACTTCCCACTAGACCAGGTTGCTCCAAGCCCTGTCCAACCTGGCCTTGAACACTGCCAAGGATGGGACAGCCACAGCTTCACTGGGCAACCTGTGCCAGTGCCTCACCACCCTCATAGTAAAGAACTTCCTTATAAATAATCTGAACTTCCCCTGTTTGAGTTTAAACTCATTACTCCTTGGCCTATGATGAAAATGTCATGTCTACGGTGCTCTCAGGCCCTTTATGAACTTTAAAGCAAAGTGAGAGAACATAAACTCTGGTTCTTGCCATAAGCATGCATGCTATTGGACCAACAGGAGGTATCATGTTTGAATAAACAACTTTCTGCAGTCTGAGGATTTTGACAGTCAACACCATTGGCAACAGTTTCTAAGAACTCCCCTTTGATGCCCTGTAGAAGAGAACATGAGCAGAATAGCAACACAACGTCACATCTCAGAAAACACAAAGATTGAACAAAGGTGCACAGCCACTGCATGGAGCAACTGCACACGAAAGGAACAGATGCCATGTTGGGTGATGCATGGAGACAGAAACAGAGAGGGGAGCAGTGAGCCTCTGTGTTCACTGCATTCTGTGATTTGGAGTGTCTGCCAAGAGTATGAATAAACTTGAAGGCCAACACCATTAAACGATTTCTTGGAAAGCATTACTGCGGTTTGCTGTAGTAAGCCAAGTTTAGACTGTGCTGCATTTGTGAGCACACGTGTTGTAGTAATCTTTCAGAGTAATGCACTGGCAGCAGCAGGAGACATTTTATTTTTACAATTGCTGGTGCAGTAGAAGCACAGTCATCTGCACTTAAATACACTTTACGGTTATTCCCATTAGGGACAATTTTTCAAAGAAATGCTAAGGCTTTTGGCCAGGTATGCCACTGGTTTTATTGGGAACTACATGTATTAAACTGAGCAATGTGCTTTGAAAAACACACATACACTTTCTTCCTCTGAACATTCAGGAATGTCTGATTTTCTTCCCTAAATTATTAAGGCAGTTGGTATGACTGACAGTTTGAAACGTGCTGCAGAGCTTTGATTCTCTAGTATGGCTGAGAAGAGCTCTGTGTCACCTGAGGATCGTCCCTACCCTGGGCAATCCTCTTGTGGGGTGGTGCAAAGGTCACCTGGCATTGCTGAAGCAGTGTGAAAGCCACCCAAAGGGCCAAAGGGCCAGGTCAGAGATGTGTTGAAGATTAACATGGTATCCTTTCCCCTTCTGTTTCTCCAAGTATGATGTCTTCCCCCAAAATACTCATTATTTCAGAGCATTTTCTTTTCTAATTTGTATGCCTGAGAAGAATTCTAAGGCGATATTAAAATGTCCAAGCTGGATGGCCCATCACCAGAAAAAAAAAAAAAGAAAAAAAAAGAAAAAAAAAGAAGTATATATTTCATGCAGGGCCTTCAGTGCTCCTGTTGGCTTGGGTCCTGCAGAAACCTGTCAACTCCAATATCCTGTCAGTTCACAATGGCAGCGCTAGCCAGGGTAGCAGAAGGACTGGAGCAGGGATTGTGTCCTCTTGAACCACATATGGCAAAACAGCAGCCACCACACATTCAGAATCCTTATTTTGCTGCCCAGCACGCACAGATTACCCGGATTATGGGCATGTTTTGTGTCAAAGGAATATCAGATCTTGTGAATTCTCCTATAACACTGCTTAGAAAACGTTTTAATATATAACAATTAGAAGAGTGATAAAAGCATAATGGATGTTATTATTTCAGTTTATAATTCAATACACATTCTGCAATTTGGAATTCAAATTGGCCTCCTTAAGACATAAAAGTCTACTTAAGATATAAAAAGTCTTGGCCAGAAGATGTTTAAAATATATTTTTATACTTCTAGAAAGAATGTACTAATTTCTTGACATATTAAGACAACAGCTGTATTTGCAGAAAAAGGGAGGTAGTCACTATAAATTGCCCAAGGTGCTAACTCCATGTTTTAATTACTTTTTAATGTGGATACAGATGTTGCTCTAGGCAATTTTCATCCAGCATTTGGAGGAAAAGTTCAGTTTTAATTAGAATTAAATGAAGCATTATGTAAAACTGCTCTACAGCAACCATACGATTCACTCAGTACACATGCAGGTGCTGGTATTACAAACAGAATAGGACATGGGTAAGAATCTACTAAGCTTAGAAAATTACTTTTCTCACCAAAACCTAAAATGGCAGCAGATAGAGAATGGGCCCCAAAGAAGCAGCAAAGAAGTAATGCACTTTTTGTCAGCTTTGCCTTTTGATATCAATCAAGATTTTATCCACATAAGAATAGGGTGGAGCAAAGACCATTCTCTCAATAAGTGTTTCAGTTTTAATGGGAAGAAGGAAGAAATTAATTATCCTGTCACTGAGCTCAGAAAATATGACAACCTGAGGCGACTCTGAAAGCTCTCCAGGAGAGCAGAATAAATGGGGTTTTTTCTTCCTCAAAAAGAAAGATTAAAGTGAAAGCTACGGGGGCAGTCACCTGCAAAGGCCATTGGTTCAACACAGAAAGACAAAAGTAGCTGAACTTGCTGACCCATTTTTTTTCCTGTTAAGGTAGTGATTCCTGGTTTAAGTAGATACAACTTAGCTCAAAGCAGGGCACACAGACAGAAGAGGCCGTTGAAGATTTTTGAAGTCTGCATTTGTAACAGAATCACATGATGCTAACATTTTGGGTATTTTCAATCAGCTTGTAGAAACAGTGTCAATATAACTAAGACATATGATACAAAGTACCCATATGCGCTCATCTGAAGGATTCAGCAATTTGGTTTAATGCTCTTGGCATATTTTAAATTAGCACTTTACCATTAAGAACTAAAAATAAGGTCAGATGAGCTTTTCAACCTTATTGTGATGCTGAGACAGTGGATTTTGACAAACCTGCTGCTGTTAGCCAGTCAAGAGTCTCAAACAAAAGGTAGCAGTTTTCTATAGTGCGAGAACACAAATCCTATAATGTTGTAAAGCAGGTTTGCTGCTGGAAAGCCAGATGATAGTGCTGAAAACATCAATAGCCAGCAATCTCATACAGCTGGATTACTGAAAAAAAAAAAAGAACCTATCCTACTGCAAAAAGGCATTGCTGTAAAGAAATATCATGGATTTCAAAAGACCATACATCTGTATTCAGCTGAAAAAAGACACATTTGCCAAGCAGCAGCAGTCTGCTGGCGCTAGATGTGATCTAGGATCTAGTCGTGAGAAGGCAGCAGTGGTACAGAATAAGCTGCAATAATCTGAAAGAAAAGATTCTTGGCATATTTTAAATATCCTCTCCTGCCAGCATTTCTATCCTGTATTCTTAACAGCAGAAAACTGTCTGCTGTCGCAATCAGTACCTGGGCTTTATACACCTCCCTCCTTTCCTAATTATACAGTTCATTATCTAGAATAATAAAACTTGCACCATGCCATATATGTTTCTGAGCAACCTAAACCACCACCTTCTCACCAAACCTACTTCAGCAGGTTAAGTTCAATTAGGAACATCCTTTATGGTTCATTTAGGGTCTCTGGAGATAAAATTATGTGTTGTAAAATTGTTTTAGATGAAGCTTTGAAGAAGGCTGGAAAGGTGATCGGTAGATTTGAATGCCTTCAAGGAATTTTGAAAGGCTTAATCTGTTTAAAGCATTACATTATTCTGAGATCAATATCAGAATTTGCTAATATAAGGATTCACACACATGATCTTGGTGCTACTAGGCTTTATTTCTTTTGCAACTGAACTCTTCTTTTTAGATGTATTTTTGTATGCCCTTTGGTTTATCTTTTGGATTTAATTGGAGTGCTGTATTGAACATTTCTACACAGCATTGCGTGATTTGTTGATTCAAGGTCTGTTTCTGTGTTACTTTCTCTAGTTCTGAATTCCTTATTCATGTAGGCAGTGCTTTCTCTGAGCTGAGTGTCAGAACCCCATCACTTCCCTCTGACATCTGCTTCTGTTCCCCACCGATACTAGACCCAACAACAAAAGGTGGTGCCTATTGCTTCACCTTGCTTCCTGGTAGAGTACTGCAGTACTGGAGGGGCTCGAGCTCTGCCCTGTGCAGCAAAGAAACAAAGCATGTTTTCTTCCAGGAACAGACCAGTGTTGAGACGAAGAGGGAAAGATGTACCTGTACTTTGCATTTGTTGTGAAGGTAGTATTGCTTGCTTCAAAAACACAGAAGGGCTTTTGTGAGCAGCTCTGGTTACAGCCAGGATGTCTGCCAGGATAAGGAATACCAGAATTGGCTGAGTATGTGACTAACAGAAAAATATTTCCTTCTGGGGTTTTTTGTTTGTTTGGAGTTTTGGTTTGTTGGGGTTTTTTGTTTGTTTTGGGTTTTGTTGTTGTTGTTGTTTTCTTTTATTCTCTTTACTAAGGTAATGTGTTTTTTCAGATACCATTTCACAATAGCTAAAGCATTTTGATTTTGATTTAAACTGCCAGATACACTCTGCACCCAAGCAGTGATGCAAACAGCCTATAGTTACAACATACCTGCAATAATAAAGCAACTGGCTGTAAATAACATGAAGACTTTAAACACAGCTTCAGTTTGAATGCTCTTGTCATATTTCATCCCCTCATTTTAATTCAATAGTAAGCAAAGCATAGAAATGTTTACCTTTGTCTGATCTTTAATTCCCTAAATTTATGTGGAATCATGCACAGATGCTCTGGAAACCAGCCTGGAAAAGCCTGGCATTTTAATTGATCCCAGAGCCTCTTTCCTTACAGCCCCTGCTGCTCCCAAGCCTGCTCCTCGCTCCAGAGGGGCTATGCGGTTGCCTAGCCACGGCGGGCGGCCAGGGAGGGGGGCAAGCTAGGGGAGGAAGGAACCAATCCATTCCTGCATTTCCCTGTGGAAACAGCAGCAAACCAGGCTGGGTTCTGAAAGCTCATTAGTGGGAAGTGAGATGCATAGCGTGCATTTTAACATGTGTATTAACTGGATGCAGTGGCTTGTAGACAGAAATTATAAACCACTGGGTATGTTTCAAAAAGCTGATTTCAGAAGACAATCTGAATAAAAATAAAAATTTTCTTTTTACCATTACTATCTTATCATTACTATTATTCTTTTTATCATTATTATCTCTTAATTTTTAATGTTTTCTTATATTGTGAGAAATGTACTTTATATCAGAAAGGCTAAATATTGGCAGACCTAAGAGGGTGAAATGCAGGACGAAATCCTGACCTCAGGAAGATTTAACACAAAAGGAAGAATTATATTCTTGTCCTTAAAGATTTTCAATTAGGGTTAGCCTGGCACACAAGTAAAAATGACTGCAAATTTACCAGTGACTTATTTGCAAGTCAGTGAGTTTTGCACCTTCCTGCTTAGCAGGATGGTTTGGGATTGGGTTTTGGTGTGTAGTACCTGGGAGGCTTGTTCTTCTCCGTCATTACAGAGATTTTTCAAGGTATTCATGTCTCCTGCTGTACCACCCCACTAACTTACATGGAGAAAAGATCAACAGGTATTTGAAAACATGAAGTTGTTCCCTGTGAGGGTGGTGAGGCCCTGGCACAGGTTGTCCAGAGAAGCTGTGGCTGCCCATCCCTGGCAGTGTTCAAGGACAGGCTGGATGTGGCTTGGAACAGCCTGGTCTAGTGGAAGGTGTCCCTGCCCATGGCAGGGGGTTGGAAAAAAATGAGCTTTAAGGTACCTTCCAACCCAAACCATTTTATGAGTCTATGATTCTAGGATCTAATCCTTATACTGTCTAACTCCAAAGTTACTCAAAATGGAAACTAAACCATTCTGGCCACTTGTACACTCTGCCAGAGTGATGTAGAATGGTTGTCTTGGAACACTACTGCATTTCAAATTCTTATTATTCTTATTAAGAGTAGATAGAATATGCTCCATTACAAACTTCTGAATGCCCTTAGTTGCTTTTGTGAACTTCTTGATGAACTGTCTTCCTACAAACATCAGAAGCAAACTTTGTTTAAAGACTGGCAATAAGAAAAGATGACTGGAGAAAGGGCCAGAGCAAACTTTTCTGAAGCACTAAGAATACCATCCCCTATCCTTTCCCCCATTCAAGCTCACATATTTATTGTAGCTTCTCCAGTGATTCCACTTCACATTCCATCACAAACCTGACTACAGATATCTCCAGATGCAAAGAAAGCACATAAAGAAATGACTAGTGAGCCAGCAAGAATTCAAACAATTCCAGGACTCCAGCGCGAATGTGGAAGTTGAGACACAAAGCAAGTCAAGTGTTTCTGCATATCTGGAAGATCTGGTTTATTAATATCCAATGCTAGACAAAAACTTGAGGTCTCCAAGTGCTTCAGGAGTAGATGACTAAAATACAAACTAAAATAATTTCTAAAGATGCTACTCATAGGGTGTGTGTGAACTTGAACTGAAAAAATCTGTCTGAAAACTGACCTATTAAAAGCCCTAAGCTACTGTTGAGACATACAGGGATTTATACTCATGTAACTGAAAGTGAAACCTGGTGCAGAGTTAATAAAAAGTCTGAAAAGCCTGATTTAGAAGCTAAATTATTATTTTCAGAGGAAGAACACTGTCTATCCCAGACTGTGAATTTTCATTGAGTGCGATGATAAACCATATTAATCTGCACAGAGTTGTGCACACCTGGTTTTTAAATCAGACTAGTGACTGAAATAGCTGTCAGAAATCATGTGACCTTTGAAATTACCAGTATGTGCAATAAAAATGAGCGTTTGTATGCTCAAACTGGAAAAATTACAGCCACAGCCTTGGCAGGGTGAATACAGAAAAAGGCATTTTCCAAGAGCTACAGTTATCAGGTATCTGGTATACACATTCCAAATAATCCCACCTTTAAACTATTTAGTTCTGATGTAGGGTGGCTGTCTTTAGAAGAACAACCTACAGCTGCAAACTGCCATGCAACTACAGTATTTATTAAAAGAAAAAATTCTTGATTCCAACACAGTGAAATCAAACCCCAACAGACTGGAACTAGTCCTCGGCATTTATGGTCCTACATTCTATGTCCTGAAACCCTAAGACTTTTTAGAGGATTTAGGGATTGGGACTGAATTTACCTGCTCTTTTTAGATTTGAGGTTATCTAATGGCCAGCCCAATCCACCCCTGTTTTTCCAACACATGTGACACTGACAAAACTGAATTTGGTTCACTTCACTTACTGAGTAAAAGCCAGAGGAAAATTCTCAATGGATTATGGAGAACTTGTCCCTGCCCATGGCAGGGGGGTTGGAACTTGACAATCTTAAGGTCTTTTACAACCCTAACTATTCTATGATTCTAACTTGTTAGCCTTCATGTTGGCTCGTTGAAGCTGACTGGCAAATTCAGAACAACTTCCCAGATACTGAACAGGCCCATGTCGAACTGTACAGCAAAGAATTCCTTCTATGGGCATCTCCACACTGCTTTGCTATTGCCCTGTTTTGTCATGTAGGGAAGCTCACTCATGTTATTATGAGCTACTTACAAACTGTTTCAAAGACCCTGGACAAGACTTTGACATTTAGAGCCATATTTTGCATTGAAGGTAGTGGTCTGAGTGAGCTAAAATTACCATAACAATTTCATCAGTTCTTGATAATGAAATAGCTAGAGCCAAATAGCAAAAAGTGTATCATTTAGAGGCTGGCATTACATTTACTTCTATTTATTTTCATTGGAAAAAGTGAAGCACAGTCAAATAATAGTAGGTGAATAAAGGGGGCATAGGGTTGTTGGATGTTTGAAGAGTTGTTTTTTCTTTGGTTTTCTTCAGCAAAAATGTTTTTTGCTGTCTTAGGACTTTAGATAAAATGGATATTATTTGCATGTAATGTAAGATGAAATCAATGAACCTCAGTAAACTTCCCATGGAAGGAAAAAGAAACAAATTTTTGAAGTATCAGATACAATCAGCAAAATCCTTTTGTTTATATTATTAGACTTGATTCACACTTAAGGCATAACTTAAAACCATTACTTCCATAAACACAGACACTTTCACATCCTCATATCTCAGTCACTTCTTGGAGATTATAGCGGATGTATAGGTAATTACATGAAAAGGAAGCTTCATTCTCAGCATGTTATTGTGTCCTTGACTGATTTGTTGTAGCCTCCAGATTGCCAACAACGAGACAAAATGGTAATCATTTTCTCTCATAGATGAAAATCCAATAGGGGAAAATGGACTGACTTGTCTATTGTTTAGAAGACTCATGACTTCTTGATTCTTCAATCACTATCAATTTAAACTAACATTCAATGTGTAAGCCAGGTGAGAACAGTGTCACAAGGACACGGGAAAACTATTTTTAGTTTGTCAAGTAGATTTTCAGAACAATGGAAATATCTTTTAAAACTAAAATTGAAACTTTAGGTTGAAACTGATTTGAAATAGATGAAGTAGCCACACTAGCTCTCATTTTTTGCTGGAAAGTATTACTTTATACTGAATGAAAGAGGGGATAAAAATATCTTTCACTCAGAGATCATATGGATGTCACAGTTCAGGCATTTATTTTATCATCTTTTAAACAGCACAAAAACCTCTGATGTCTTTGACAGTTCTAAAACTTGCAGTCCAACAACTGGTAAGAATCTTAGACAATTCATTTCAAAAGATCGGGGGTTTGGCACATTCATATCATAAGGTCTGAAGCGTTATAATGAGGAGTAAAAACAAAACCAATTTTCTTAGGAATCAAAACTGCAGCAGTTGGAGTTCCTCTCTTTCTTATTACGAGACCAGCCATCAAATATTTCTTCTCTTCCACAACTCTTCACATCACTTGCCAAAATGGATTTTCCACTTCTTTATCTTTTTGTCCCTATTTAAAAGTTAATTTTCCTCCCATTTCATTGTGTGCAACCAGAGAGGTGAAATAATTGTGGATGTCCCCCTTTTTTCATTGTGGTAAATAGGAGAACTCTTTTCATGCTGACAACATACTCACAAAAAGCTGGACCTGACTTCTTTTAGCAGACATTTGTTTTTTAAAACTCTCAGAGGGACTGACCATATGTTCTGCTCACATTTATACAGCCTGCTTAATTTAACCCATTAGAGTCTCATAACTGGCTTGAGAAAGAGCATTTCATATGTATACCAGGCTTGTAATGTGGTTCTATAAAACACAAATACATTTTTAGTGTTAGGACAATCAATCTAGGTTTTGTCTGAAATACCTTTTATTTTATAGAAATGGTATAAAGTTTCAGGCCAGAAACAAAGAAGAAATCCACTTAAGCTATCTCAGAAACACTAGAGATCCTGTCCAGGCTTGACATGGTGATAGTGGAAAATAGATTTGCAAAGTATTTATATTGATCTTTTGCTAAATGTTGCTTTACTCATAATGAGTTATTTGATCAGGTTTTGCAGATGTTTGAAAAAGTGGCTTTTCTTGTGCCTTTACCATATCATTTCCATGGTCCAGGGCAGCTAGACTCTCCAGAGACAGCAAAGGAAGTGTTGATTCCTCCCCAGCACTGCTAAAAACATTTCTTCAGCGCAGAGGAAACAATGGTACTAAAGTTGTCTCTATTCTAGCAGTTTTGAGACAAAGTAAGAATGCTTCCAGAAAAGAATTCTAAAATATTTAGTGATTCCTGAACCTCCCTTTTCTATATGCAAAACCTTTTGGGCTCCACTTAATGAAGAGATGTAAGTACCTAGGCTAAGGAAGTAGAAAATAATGCAGAACATCTAAGTCAGCTCCAGCGCAGACTGAATTAAACATTACAAGTCCTTCCTTGTGCATGGCTGTCATCATCCCAAAAGCAGGATTCTCCACTCCTAAGCTTATGTTGAAGGAAACAGCCTACTATACTGGATCTGGTCTATCACAGTGAGGTTGAGATTTTCCAAAATGTGCAGTCCTGGCCTTTGCTTCTTTCCATATACTAAGTGGAAAGAGAAATCACTAACACCAAGTGATTTAACTCTCTGTTAATTTACTTATTCATGTAAGAATATGACTTTGTCAGGTAAAATTAAATATAACGATGACTTGTTACTAGTTTCAGTAACTCCTGCAAATACTGCAAGCTCTGTAAAATGGAGGGAAAGAACCATTCTTCCCTGGAAGGGTTACAGGACAGAGGGCAAGTAGATGGAGGAGAGGACAGAGCATCTCTGACAAGAAAGTGGATCAGGTATTAAGAGACTTAATCCCTGACAAAAAGCATACTGAAACAAGTTAAAATCTTGATTTTAGGATTAGGTTCATAATGAATAAATTATATAGAGATACAATGAAATGTACAGCCATTTATATATAGAAGATATATGTATGTGTAATTTAAAAAACCTTTAAAGTCTTGACTCTTTCATGGACACCCCCTTGTCATGGGGAAAGATCTTGAGTGCCCTTGTGAAATTGGAAGCTATGCTGGTGGTGGCTTATGCTTCCGGTAGGGTCTCCCATGCCAGACAAGTCTCAAATGAAGGGTCAGACAAAGTGTGTCCATGGGCAGGATGGGCTCACTAGCCTTTGGGCAACCATCCTAGCAGAAGGACAACTCTAACTTCAAACCTGGTCAGATGGAGCTCGTGTAGCCCTGTAAGGCCATCCATCTAAGAGAAGGATACTCTAATCAAACCTACGACCTGAGGACTTTACTGTCACCGTCCAAGCTCGCTCTGCCCTGGCAGATAAACCTCAGGTGTAAAGGGTGAGGCCAGTTCTGCGCACGCTGTGCCTCACATAAAATAAATCAACTGTGCAGGACTGAAGGGTTTACTCACACTTGCAAAGCCCTGTCGCGACAGGCGAGGAACAAAACGGCAGGTGATAAGGTGCACTGGAAGTCGCAGACCCAACCCTGCATGCAGGTGGTTCAGGACATTGGTTGCTCGAGACTGACCCAGGAGATGACAGTCTTGTTCGGCAGCATCCTGAATGACCAAGCAGCCTTTTTCAAGGACAGCACTGCTTGCTCCATATGGAGAGAGACCAAGAAAAGGTGGCCTAACCAAAGCTCATCTCCCCCTCCACTTGGTTGGCTAGCCGCGGCCAACAGGCATCTTCCATTGAGGTCAATTAAAGACAAAGAGACAAAGGCATACACCTGCTTCCAAAGGTGTGTCCAGATTGACACTCGCATGTTGGAACATCAGAACCATGCTTGATACAGGGAACAGTGGGCATCCTGAGTGCCGTTCTGTGCTAATTGCCCATGAATTGTCACAACATGTCAGAACATGGTGCTGGCTATACACTCTACTGGTCAGGCAAACCCAAAACTGAAAGTCATCTTTCTGGAGTTGGCTTCAGGATTAAAAACTCCATAGTCTCTAAACTTGAAAATTTGCCGATAGGTCATTCCGACCGTATTATCTCCTTACGTCTTCCACTACACAATAAGCAACACGTTGTTCTTTTCAGCATATATGCTCCAACTCCGCAAGCTGACCCTGCAGAAAAAGAAAAATTCTACTCTGACCTGCGCCACCTCACTCAAAAGGTTCCTATAGAAGATAAGACCATAACCCTTGGTGACTTCAATGCCTGAATAGGTAAGAACTTTGAAGCCTGGAAAGGAGTACTAGGCAAGCATGATGTTGGCAGCTGCAATGATAACGGTCACCTCTTACTAGAGTTCTGTGCAGAGCAACAGCTTACCATCACCAACACTATCTTCCAGCAGAAAGACAGCTGGAAGACAACCTGGATGCATCCACGATCTAAACATTGGCACCTTATTGATTATGTTTTAGTGCGCCAGAGAAATATTCGTGATGTCTGCCAGACCAGAGTGATGCCTAGTGCAGAATGCCAAACAGATCACTGTCTTGTGCATTACAAACTTAATTTCCACTTCAAGCCCAAACCTAAGAGGGGAGGCATTCCAAGGAGGAGGCTCAATGTTAATAATCTCCAAACAGCTGCAGTGAGTGACAGCTTTCAGGCTAACCTTCAAACTAGGCTTGAAGACCAACTTACAGATTCTTCTCCTGATGCGCTTTGGCAACATATTAAAAATAGCATCCTGCAGTCCTCCGTAGAATCCACTGGGTTCTCCTCAAAGAAAAACAAAGACTGGTTTGACGATAACAACCAGGAGGTCCAGGAATTACTGACAAAAAAGAGATCTGCTCATGAAGCACACCTTGCTCAGCCACTCTGCCATGCAAGAAAAGCAGCCTTTCGTCTTGCATGCAGCAAACTCCAACAGAAACTTAGAGACATCCAGAACAAGTGGTGGCTCAACCTAGCAGAAAAGACTCAACTATGTGCAGATTTGGGTGACCACAGAGGATTCTATGAGGCTCTGAAGGCAGTGTATGGACCCACATTTCAGGTTCAAAGCCCCTTACTTAGTGCAGATGGCCAAACGCTTCTTACAGATAAAATCTCCATCCTGAATCGTTGGTCTGAACATTTTCAAACCCTCTTTAGTGCTAATCGTGTAGTCCAAGGCGAAGGAATCCAGCACATTCTGCAACATCCAGTGAAAGATGAATTGGATTTAGCCCCTACCATGGGAGAGACTCTTAAGGCCATACAGCAGGTGAAAACTGGCAAGGCAGCTGGGGTTGACGGAGTCCCACCTGAAATATGGAAGCACGGAGGCCAAGCACTTCATGCTAAATTTCATGAGCTAGTTGTGTGCTGTTGGGAACAAGGCAAAATACCATCAGACTTTCGTGATGCAATCATCGTCACTCTGTATAAGAAAAAAGGTGTCAAGTCAGACTGCTCAAACTACCGTGGTATAACTCTGCTCTCCATTGCTGGTAAAATTCTTGCAAGAATACTATTGAACAGACTAGTACCTGCTATCGCAGAAGAACTTCTACCTGAAAGTCAGTGTGGTTTCAGGGCTAATAGAAGTACCACAGACATGGTATTTGTTCTCAGACAACTGCAAGAAAAGTGTAGAGAACAGAATAAGGGGTTATATGTAACTTTCGTTGACCTCACCAAAGCTTTTGACACTGTGAGCAGAAAAGGCCTGTGGCTGATCTTGGAACGATTAGGTTGTCCCCCCAAGTTCCTCAAAATGATTATTCTGTTACATGAGGATCAGCAAGGCCAAGTCAGGTATGGCGATGCACTCTCTGAGCCTTTCCCAATAACCAATGGTGTGAAACAAGGTTGCGTTCTCGCACCGACCTTATTCACAATCTTCTTCAGCATGATGCTCCAAAGGGCTACAGCAGACCTCAACGAACAAGACGGCATTTATATTCGATATCGTACCGATGGTAGCCTATTCAATCTAAGGCGACTGAAGGCCCACACTAAGACCCTAAACCATCTTGTCCGTGAACTGCTCTTTGCTGATGATGCCGCCCTTGTTGCCCACACAGAAGCAGCTCTGCAGCGTTTAACATCTTGCTTTGTGGAGGCGGCTGAGGTTTTTGGGCTGGAAGTCAGCTTGAAGAAGACAGTAGTCCTCTACCAACCTGCACCGCAAGAAGATTATCGCCATCCCCACATTACCATCGGTGAGTCAGAGCTTAAGTCAGTTCAGCAGTTCAGCTATCTGGGAAGCATCATTTCCTCGGATGCCATGATTGACAAAGAGATGGACAACAGAATAGCAAAGGCATATAGAGCCTTTGAAAAACTCCATAAAAGAGTCTGGTGCAATAAACACCTGAAGAAAAGTACAAAGATCAGTGTCTATAGAGCCATTGTATTGTCTACTCTTTTATATGGGTCTGAATCATGGGCCATCTACCATCATCACCTGCGACTCCTTGAACGGTTTCATCAGCGTTGCCTCCGTGCAATTCTAAACATCCATTGGACTGACTATGTGTCTAATGTCACTGTCCTCGAACAGGCAGGGGTCACCAGCATCGAGGCCACATTGCTGAAATTGCAGCTGTGCTGGGCAGGGCATGTCTCTAGGATGAAGGATCATTGCCTCCCCAAGATCGTATTTTATGGTGAACTTGCCACCAGTAGCCACAAGAGAGGTGCCCCAAAGAAGAGATATAAGGATTCCCTGAAACAATACCTTAGCCTTGGCCATATTGACTACCATCAGTGGCCCACCTTGGCCTCCAATCGGGAGACTTGGAGGCACACCATACATAATGCCATTGACTCCTTTGAGAGCTCACGAAGAACTAGTCTCAAGGAGAAAAGACAACGCAGAAAGAATCGTGCCCCACCTGTACCACCCAAGGAGACCTTCTGCTGTGCTTTTTGTAGCCAGATTTGCCTATCCCACATTGGCCTTCTTAGTCATCAGCGCGCTTGCAGTAAGCATGGGTAAAGCCCTTCCCAAATCTTTGTTTGCGAAGTCAAGCCATGATGATGAGAAGTCTTGAAAATCAGAAGACAGTTCCTATTACTTTCCTCAGGTGGAAGGGACAGTTAGCATATGCTGTGTTTTTACTGTGGCTTTGCAAGCTACTTTGTCATGTATTTCTTTTATAAACAAATGAGACAACAGTAACTAAAAATATTCTTAACCTTCTCAATGTCCCTCCTAAGTGAAAAGCAGGAAATGTAATCCACAGCAATTTTTTGCAGAACTTCAGCTGAAATACTCGTTTTCAGGGCTAACAATTCATTTTCTCAATCTGCTAGCAGTTAGGTAACAAACCTTAGGTCCACGTTCAGGTTACATTTCTCTTCTTCTTGCACATTCCTTATCCACTGACTTAATCCTCAAAGCAGTTCTGCAAGCAGGAAAATATATTCTATCTTTCCAACTTATTTTCTCAGTAACAGCAGAAATACATGACAAGGATCTGATCCTAGCCACTCAAAGTGAATTCCAAGTATTTTAATTACACTGTTTTTTTTTCTAGCTACAGGAGAAATGAGATGAGACATCATTTACATAGCATTCATACCACCTGATTTTGGAGAACTGACTCCCTCTACTCCTAAGTGTAAAGATACATACTTGTTCTGGAACTAATCAACTCAGTAGTTCTCGTTTCCTCACTGGTGATATAAAGGCTTATAGAAGACGCAGTTCCTAAGTGTGACAGCTGCATACAGCTTCTTGAAACTTGGTAGGAGGAGCATTACCCCCACCAGATTCTTCTCAGGGACAGGAGCTGCCTGGAATCCTTTGCTTCCAGCCACAGACATGAAGCACAGCACTCACAATGTGCAGCAGAAAGGCAGTGTGGGAAAACAAATGGGAACAAAATGATTCACCACTCAACATTTCCGTATGGATTTCTGCATATGTGAACATAATGGAATATAGACACTGTCTCTGATTTGGTCAAGGTAGCCATCAGGGACAAGGATGTTTTCAGAATTCTATGATTCTATGATTCCTTCAGAATCCAGGAGGAATTAAACTGTTTTAATTTTCATTTGGTGCAGCATATAGTTAGTTTTATATTTAAAACAAAAAACTCTTATCCTTGCTGGTCATTCTGTTCACTGTGATCACTCTTTAACCCCATAACAGAGAGAGAAGCACTATGTTGCACAAGAAGAGCTATGACTTACAAAGTCTGCTCCTTTGTCACTTGAGTGCAGTGGGCTATCTCCCCACTGAGTTAGGTACCATAGTATCCTACAGAACTTAAACCTATTACTTATGGCTTAAATGTAACACAAGTGATTCAACAGCCTGTTCTAAATCTGCCTTTCTAAATGCAGGTCACAGCTGAAATTCAATTCTACAAATACAACAATTGCATGCAAATCTTGACAGCTGCACTTTAAAGATTGCTTAGGAAAGTTAAAATTTAAACCCTAATTCTGTCATAACACCTCCCAGTGACTTCAGCAAAGCATGGTCAGCCCTTCAATACACACACAGAAATAAACAATAAAACTACAACTGATTTTCTGATTAGTAAGTCTCCATACAATATATACTGGCCTTTGTCACAGAAAGCTTTAATGGATTACATGCATGCAGCATTCTTATACTTATTACCTCTAATCTCTAATTTACCTTTTGTGGGTGTTTTCATCAAATTAGTTTTGCCAACCATGCCAGAGAATGCTTTCAGCATCAGCAGTCACTGTCATTCAAAAGTGAGAAGGTGACTCCCCTGCCTGAATCAAAACCCTGGGAAATGGCTTTGCTGATGAAACTTTTCCATGAAATTCAACTACAAATGATCATCAGTCTATAAATCTACAAAAGTGAAAAATAAGGCAAAACTAGCTAGGCAAAAGTCACTAATTTGGAAAACATTGAAAAATACAGGATAATGTCAGTACTAAAGCTTTGTACCCCTTTGAGATGAATTCTGCCCACTGATAAAAGAATGCATTTGGTACAAGTCATAGGATGCTATTTCTAGAGTCATTTGTTACGCTTTATTTGGAATAAAGTTTGGGCATTCTTTATTAATGGAGAAAAGCTTAGTTTGAGACAACTTTTTATTACTTTTGTAGTTTACCTGCTGAGTATTTTAAATCACTGATGAAGAAGCAGGTGCAGGCAGGAAGCAATTCCACAAAGCCATCAGTAAACTAAATGTTAAACAGAGAATCCTCAAAGCCAGATAGAACATACAAAGGCTATTCCAAATAAGCTCATAACCATCACACCAGCACCATTTCTAACTTTTCTAAAAAATAAAAGATCATCCATTCACTTATAATAACTTCCAACAAAGCACTATTTGAAGAATATGTATCCTTAAACCTTCTTTTTCCTTTTAGAAGCCTTCTAAGATACAGTAGTGACTAGTATTTGCAGCAGAGCTCACCTTAAGCTAATACTATTTTTTATCTAAGATTGATGAAGTAAAATGAGAATATGTGGACTCCAACATCACTTTTGTTGTTGGTAGTAGCATTGTTTGTTTATTTTTACAGTTTTTAAAGATGATTTTGCATGTGTTTGAAGTATTGAGTAAATTGGCAGTAGATCTCTACGAACACCTAAAACAAGCACCACTGTATCTCTACCACTAAGGGTGTTAAGACCAAGCACTGGAGTGGAATGGCTACAAAGGTGATGGAGGTCTCCCTACTTGGAGATACTCAAACACTGTCTGGACATAGTCCTGGGCAGTGGCTCTAGGTGACCCTGCTTGAGCAAGGCCCACGTGGCCTTCCCAACCTCAACCTTTCTGCAATTCTGCAATTCTGTGTTTCCAGTTAGCAGAACAGGAGCAAATCCTGGTAGGATGCCTCCTCACCATTGCTCATGTTAGGGTATCCTTGCAGCTGGGGTAGTGAGGAGAGTTACAGCACTATTGCCCCCAAGTGGGAATCCCATCATGAACAGATGTCATAAAAATGTGCTCCTTCCCAAGCGGCATCCATACTGCAGTGCTCAGAATAGAGCAGGTCTGGTCCCTCACTTGACAAAGGGATTCTACTTCTCCCTAAAGCTGAACTCCTTTCCAGCTCGTGGCAGGAGCTTGCTGGAAGCTCCTTGAATACTCAGCAGATTTTCTGCATTATTTATGAACTAAGCTTGCAAACCTAAATTGAGCATAAAACACATTAGCATTTTTTAAATTAAAATAAAAATTGAAATTCTGATACCAACATATGCTTTAGAGAATCAAGACCCAAGGTACAGGATTAGTGCATCTGTATATTAATTTGCTGCCTCTGCTTTGGCCCTTCTGTTAGTTAACAACGAGATTTTGCAATTCTTGCTGAAGGAAAATTCATTGGTTTAGATTAGTAAAAATTTCATCTGAAAGAGACGTCTAAGATAGGATGAAAATAGTCTCGGCATTACAATATAATAACGTTTAATAATCAGGGACACAGGTAGCGATTTCTATATTTGCCACTGCCTAGCAAAAATTTCAGATAATATTACAAGCAAAATTATATATAACAAAATGTTCCATGCTTCACAACTGCATCATCTTCCTCCAACATCTTCTGCAAGTGACTTAACATACACAGTTAAATTCTGATCCTAAGATCATGTTTTGGTTTTTTTATGCAAAAAGAAAACAGCAGCAAAAACTGCTAATGCAGACTGATTTTGGTGCACATAGTAATAAAGACTTTGGGATGGATACAAATTGTTGTCACAAAATGTACTCCTAAGACCAGTGTTCCTGCATGTTTGTGAGAATGTCAAACTATGGCATCATTAACATCGTGTAGTGTCCAATAATTCTGTTCTCCCCATGGACAAGAACTATGCAGAAATAATTACTAGGCCATCACATGCACTTCATCACTTCCAAATTAGATTGCAGTAATCCACCGCTTTATTTCCAGAGTAATCAAATTACTACAATGGAGTTTCCTTCACTTTATTTTTTTCTTTTCTTTCATTTCAAATTTATTGCCACAGATGCGAACTGTGAGTTAAGGGCAGTCAAGAGAAACACATTTGGGGAAAAACAGTTAGATAATGTGTTTTAAAACATAAATGGAAATGATCCTTTAAATCTTCTCTATTCCAATGTAAACATATTCTGTAAATCAGTGGTATTAAAATAAAAAAAAAAAAAAGAACTAAAAAGTACTCTGAAGTAATTGAGCTTTGGAGCAAACAACCTAAACTTACGATCACACAGGAATTCCTCTTTCACTTCAAACATTACTCCTACAATGGAATTCTATAAAAAATTTAATTTAACCACCCTGGAGAACTCTGGGTGTCCAGAAAAGTGCAACAGAGCTGAAGGGCCTGGAAAACAAGTCTGATGAGGAATGGCTAAGGGACCTGAGGAAGCTTAGTCTGGAGAGGGGAAGTCTCAGGGGGACCTTATCACTCTCTACAACTACCTGAAAGGAAGAAGGAGCCAGGAGGTGTGGGTTGGTCTCTTTTCCCAAGTAAAAAGAAATAGAATGAGTGGGAATGGCCTCGAGTTGCATCAATGGAGGTTTAGATTGGATATTAGGAAAAACTCCTTCACCTAAAGGGTTGTCAAACATTGGAACAGGCTGCCCAGGAAGTAGAGTCACCATCCCTGGAGGTATTTAAAAGATGTGTAGATGTGGCACATAGGGACATGGTTTAAAGGTGGGTCTGGAGCACTGCCAGGTTAAGGGTTGGACATCATGATCTTGAAGATCTTTTCCAACCTAAATGACTCTGATTCTGTGATTTTGCTGCTGCAGTATCATCAGAAAAAGATCAAACCCTTTTTTTTCTGCTAATAAATAATTGGCATGCAGGAATTTGATCTTTTTCTGGAGTCTGGATGACTCTAGAGCAAATGGCCCACTTTCATCAGGTCATGTCTATTCATCACAGTGTTTAATCAAGTGCTTAAATTTAAGCACACAAGTCTCCTGCTATTGAAGGAGACCAAAGGAGATGCTTACATAAAAAAAATTATATTTAATGGATTTGCTAAAGCAGATTTGAGTACATTTTACATGCTCAAGTGTTTTTATAATTTTTGTTCTTTATTTTCTGGACTGAGGAATTGCTGCCTAATCCAACCCATTGAAACCTATATCAAGTATTACAGATCCTCATGATCCACACAACCAGCTGATGATTATTTCTATATTTTTGGTTCCTCTTTCTATGGGTCCTAAGACATATTTTTATAGATATTGTTAATCTTTATTTTTTTCTAGCAAGGGCAGGAGATTTAAAATCCAACATGATCATCTATTGATTATTTGTTTTATTACCACTGATTATATCAGGCCTTCAGGCAATTAGGTACCTGGATTTCACTTAATTAAGATGTTACTAAATATCTAAATGATTAAATGTCACTAAATAAAAATGTTACAGGATTACTTAAATCCTGTAACACTAAAATAATAATTTGTAGCTCAGGACAAGTCTTTGAGGTCTGAAAAATAAAAAGCATTGTTATTCCTGATATATTTGCCATTAGAAGGCATTTCTAGAAGCAGAGTTCTCTGTTGCTTGCTGCTGTGATACTAATGCATTGAAACATTATTGCAACTTTACTCATGAATGTACAGATAGAAGTATCAAGGTCAAACGAAATTCCAGAAATCTGTATTTTTGACAGACTAATAGCCTGGGTCTTTATTTCTACAGCAATCAAATCCCAATGTTTAAAATTATAATTACAGGCTATTGGTATAGCAGAACACATAAGTCTCTCTTTCACCACTCTAAAAGTCAAGAATATTTCTTCAGGGAATCGGTATCCCTAAAGTTTCACAAGTCACGACTGGGCAAACAACCACATTTCACACTACTCTTCCCCAGTTTTACTGGATTTTCAGTCTACTGTCTTGCACACCCTCTGCCACACAAGGGCATTGTCTGGGATCCTTTGATTTAGGTTACTTACTAAAATAGGATTTTCAGGCACTCTTAGGGACACAGCTTTCTCTAGTTCTAGATACCCATGTGGTGGGGATCTGGAGAACCTTTCAGAATAGTAACAAAAAGATACGTCTCCTTTAAAGCATAAGCTCCCTCCCCACAGCATTACCTTTGTGTGAAAAATATTTCTTCTCCCTGACACGGAGGATAAAATCCTGGCTCCACTAAATCGGTGTAAGCTTTGCTGTTGCTCTAAGTGGGGATACAACTGCATTTTGTCATGTGTTCTCTTGTTTACAAGCATAACTAGGTCAGCACTTCCATTCAAACCTAGCAAAACAAAGCAGCAAGCAAGCAAAGGAGTCCCTACCTGAAATTTGCCCCAACCTTCATGTTTTATTAATGAGTGTTTCATTTTTTGGCAGGAATAATCATGAGCAGATTTTCATCTCCCTACTCGAACTCTGACACAATCACATTAATAGCAATTTTGAACTATGAAAACTGGAAGAATTGTGTCTCTAATCATACTTTGTGCTTTCCACTTGATCCTTGCTCAGCCAAACCCAGTGTTAAGAGACTGAAGAGCTCAAAATGTCTGTTGGCAGAATTAGCAAGTTCCTTTACTTTTTGTGGCAGAAACTGCAGAACTCATTTTTAACTATTGAAAGCCTAAACTTCAAGTTACACCTTCAGCAACCATATACTTAGAAACAGGTTTTTTCTCATTTATGTAGTAATTGGGTTAAAATCATGCAGACACTTTATTAGAGCATAAAATAACAGTATTTTAAGGCAAAGGAAGTTACTGCAATCAGTCCATTTCAACCAAACCTTCTGGTGCACTCTAGTGGCAGAACATCAAGATGTACAAGAGCTTTGCTATTCATTTGCTTTTTAAAACCCGGCAAAAGACAGATTTATTTACTTTTTTCATTTGGGATATACAGGTAAGTAAAGGTTCCTGTCCTGTATGTAACTAATATTCTCACATGACAGATATGTGAAGCATTCCTGAGTGCTAGTAAGAGACAGAGAATCCTTAGTAACTGATTTCCTGTAAAGCCAACAGGCTTCAGATTTAAGGCTTAATCCCAACCAAGCAAGGAACCACTTATATCCAAATCACACTGATTTGGACTTCAGATCTTTGTCCCCCGACTTGGAGCTTATGGCCTCTCACTTTCAGGGTTCTATGACTGATGACAGGTACTACATAGCTGATGTACCCTCATATACAGGCACACATGCACAGTTGTCCCTCAGAAGGAAAAATATACCAGCTGAAGGACTGTGACATGGGAAGGGAAAAGAAGCTGGGAATGCACTCTGCCCAACAATTACCCAAACATTTGAAATTAAACAAGACAAAAACTTGGGAAAGAAAAGGAGGAAGCCAAAAAAGGGGACTTAAGATACACTCATTTTACATCTGCTCAAAAAGCAACAAAACCAAATGCTAGTGTGATAATCTGAAACTTTAAAATCAAAAAAGCAGTGCCAAAAATACACTAATATACACTAATACATGCAGGACTGCCATTGTTAACAGAATTATTTTTACTAAAAAGGCACTTATATATCTTTAATGGCTAAATATGAAGTTATTAGGAAGAAATCTCAAATATCCTGGGGAGAGGGGGTATTCTACCCCACAAGGAAAACTAAATCCAATTTCTTAGCTCAAAGCACCTCACAGAGGTAGTCCTAGACCACTAGTTCACACACACAGCCACTGAGATGCACAAAGCTGAAGCGTCTTGCACACATTCATTTCACTGCCTCATGGAAAAGCTGAATTAGATCTCCAGTCTCTTAATCTCGTGTACTTATCCCATAAAGAATCCCCCTTACTGAAAGTGTATATCTTCTCTTAAAAACATAATGGAAAGGTGCTTGCTTTAGTGGAAACTACTGTTACTGGAATCATCCTAGTGCAGGTGACTTCTCTAAATGGTTCTGATATGAACTCTTGTTTTCAAACTGCTATACGGCACAAAATAGATGCTGGTGGTTAAGGATATTATATGTATATATGTTAACATATTTCCCCAAGAAAGTAGTTGCATTAGGACAAAATAACCTGTCACTCACCTTGAGTATTCGAGAATCATTACACAGCTTCTTTTTCTCTCAAATACATAGACCTGATGTTCTTTTCATTTCAATAGCCTCTGAACTTCTAGGCAGTTATTTATTTCAAAGAACACAGGTTTCTCCCTGAAGCTTGCTGAAAACTGTCCATGTGTATATAACTGGAGATTACAAATAAATAAGCCAGAACACAGGACAAGAACTAAACAAAGATTCTCCACCTGCAGGATCGCATAAAATTAATGACTTGCATACACAGAAAACATGCTAGGAATTCCAGGAGCAAACAGAAGCATTGCCACTTGTAGACCATTGCTTCTACAGATTATGTCTACTTTATAGTACAGAAACACAATCAGAACTTCTGTTGGTGTATGTAGACTAGCTTTAAACTAGTCAATTTGAACAGGTAAGAAGAAGAATGTCAGTTGTTCCTGCCTGGCACTCTATATTCTCTACTGAAAGCCCACACCACAGCTTCAGCAGTGCTTCCAGGAACCAGATTACCCTGTAAAAGTCTCTATAAGATGCAGTCAAATCTTGGGACTATAAAGTAGGTATCATCTTCACTCAGTTTCAGAACCTTCCAGATCTAAAGTAATAATTTGCATTTATCCAGAAGTAGTTAGTTTCTGGCACCCCAAACATCACAAATGCTATTCTGCACCACAAACAAATCTACTGAAATTGAAGTGATTCCTCAAGGTATAGGAAGGTATACCATGTTTAATTTTAGGCCAACTAAAGGAATTTCATGTCTTTGTGCTGATAAACTAAGACACAAGGTGAGTTTGTCGTCACTGTTTCTTCACAGCATCATCATCTAACACATCAAGATCCAAGTCTGAAAAAGGAAAAATCTTGTCAGTGAAGTTGCTTATCACTTGTGAGTCAGAAGGCTCAGACTTAGTCTTATTAAATTGCAGTTCTTACAAATTGCTTATCTGTCCCGGATTCTCAGAAGGTATGAAGAAATAGAGTGTCAAGACAGTTTGACTCTTGAGTATTTAAAAAAAATTACATAAAATCTGTAATCAGCAACTTCAAACCTTCGAAATATAAATTGCTGTTCATACAATTCCTGACCATGAAACCTATTGTGCTTTCTGCTGAGTAAAAAGAACAAAAAAACAGCTGTCTTAATTTCATACTCTCACTTTGTCTTACAGCAGTAACGTATTGTCCCTTGTCCCCCATCTTCCATACTTTGTCTTACAGCAGTAATGTATTGTCCCTTGTCCCCCATCTTCCATACAGTTTTAACTGCGGAGCAGAACAAGCTGTTTGTACAACTCGCCTCACATATCATTTCCAAACCAATACCTTGCTGCCATCTGGACATTGCCCACAGGTTGGTGGCTCTCCAGACTGATGGGAGGAAGTCAAGGGCTAGTGCTGTACTAGGGGTTGTATGAGACAAGCACTAAGTGCTTCATGCACAGAGAATGAACCATCTATTATGCCCCAAATCATTTGCTTTTAGGGAATGGGTTTCCCAAGCTGCACTGTAGGCTCTGAGAGCACTCATACACCAATCATCTCCCAGCCATAAGGGTACAGGATTATGTCCTGCTCATGAGGGACAAACATCTTCACCTTAAAGTACTAAAAAGCAATCAGCCCACAGAATGTACCAGGAAAGTTTGAAACAGAGAACGAAGAGGCTTTGCAGTTGTACCTGAGAAAATTAAGAATTTGCCTAGTCTTATTCAACAGAGTATTTGTGTTCATAGCTATAGCTGTTTCAAACTATATTTAAGCACATTTGACCCTGGTTTGAGATTAAGTAGAAGAAAGGAGTTAATAGTCAGCCCAAGCTCGGTTACCATAACTGGTTTTAACATAATTTCAGGCTGGGGAATGTCCACAGGATGTTAATCTGCAAGAGATGAAAGAGGGAACTAGCAATTCCGCTATGCAAGGGAAATCTGTCATTGCCTGACAATGGAACAGCACTGAAGAGGAATCGTAACCAGCACAGACAGGCTTTGGATGTGTGCCCTACTCAAAAACCTCAGCGATTGCCTTGAGTTTCTCCTGCATTGAAAATGTCTCACCCTCCAGTCAGGACAGTAGATGCAAGTAAAAACAAGAAAAAGTATTCTCTTTACTCAGCTCTTCTAAGGTTCTGAGGTTTGGGAGGGAAAGTCTGAAGACCACTGATACCAATTTTTACTCTCTGAAGTGATTTCAAAAAGGAAATAGATGCCAAAAGTCAGTATATTTACTACACTGATGAATAAACAAAGTCTTTTCCCCCCCTCCACTAAAGCACAGAAATTATTTCATTTAAATATACTGGGAGTATGAGGCTTGGGTCTTGGTGACAGATCCAGTGTTTCAGATATAATACATATTAAATCCACTACCACCTAATGTGAAAAAACAATTCAGGAAAAACAGAGATGCAAACTTTTAATGAGCAATCACATCCCTAAATAAAAGGTGCCAGATGGTTACACTTGTCTTGGAATACTGAAGCAGAATAAAAATAAAATAAAGTTTTTCTTTTTTTTTTTCTTTTTTTAATGAGAACCAAAATAAACTTTTAAAGATACCACCTCCACCCCCAACAAAATAATTCAGATAAACACATATGCTATGAACATTCATGATACTGCTTACAATTTTATCACGACTTGGAACATGCCTATTACATGGTGATGCTGGGGAATTTTTTTCTTCCCTTTTCAGACATGAATTCAGTGGAGGTGTGAACTCTGTTCAGCCAAGGTAATGCCACCTAGCACACCTGGGGGTTGTAACTAGATGATCTTAAGGTCCTCTCCAACCCAAACCATTCTAGGATTTGACGATGTCTGGTTCAATAACCATTGTTTCATTGCACTCCCAGAAAATTTTCAGGTTACATTATTTTTCACTTCATAACCTTGACCAACATGGTCTTGTGTGAGGCACCTCTGCCCACAGCAGGGTGTTGGAAGTAGGTGATCTTAAAGGTCCTTTCCAACCCTAACTATTCTATGTAAACAAACAAAAAAAAAAATATTACATGAAAAAAGAGTATATTTATGATGCAGTCCAATTCATTTAATTACAAAAGACTTTGGAATGCTTGTACCCACTTGCATCCTCTTACTAGAGTGATATGAGATGTAGTACCTAGAAACAGCCAGGCAGAAAGAGATAGTAAGAAGTACAAAATCTAAAAGGAATATTAAAGAGTAAAACAAAGCCCTCAGAAGTTTGGAGCTCAATGCCTATACAATTATTGCTTCTTTCTAATACTTCTTTCTTCTCTCACTCCACTAAGAATGAGCAGGATGTTGCTGGAATTTCTCAAAAAAAATCACTTTCAATCCCAAAATGCTTTGCTGTTGGGGTTTTAAGTCACAAATCTACTATCTGGCATAGTTGCTATTGCAGGTGCTTGTAATAGAAACCTACAGGCTCCATAGCGCCTAATTTAATTGTGCTGGACAGGTAACCCATGAGTGGCTGGAGCAGAGAGCGACCGCAGTCTGAGGAGCTGCAGGAGAAAGGAAGCCGACCTGTGGGGAAACCAGCGGGAGCCGCCAATCCCTGTTGGCAGCACCACGCAGGCCAAGGATCAAGTGAACTGAGCCTTTTTGAGGTTTCCTGCCTGTGCTTATCTTACCATCTTCCCAAAGAGAGGGGACAAAAAGTACCAAATACAGTATAGAATGATTTCTTGGCAATTCTGGATTAATTTTGACTGAGAACGAAGACCAGGCTGGACTTAGCCTTGGGTGACATGGTCTAGCATCAGGAGTTCCTGCCCATGGCAGGGGGATTGGAACTGGATTTTAAGGTCCTTTCCAACCCTAACTATTCTATGTAAACAAACAAAAAAAAATATTACATGAAAAAAGAGTATATTTATGATGCAGTCCAATTCATTTAATTACAAAAGACTTTGGAATGCTTGTACCCACTTGCATCCTCTTACTAGAGTGATATGAGATGTAGTACCTAGAAACAGCCAGGCAGAAAGAGATAGTAAGAAGTACAAAATCTAAAAGGAATATTAAAGAGTAAAACAAAGCCCTCAGAAGTTTGGAGCTCAATGCCTATACAATTATTGCTTCTTTCTAATACTTCTTTCTTCTCTCACTCCACTAAGAATGAGCAGGATGTTGCTGGAATTTCTCAAAAAAAATCACCCTGGGGAAGACACCCAGAAAGAACAGTTCAGATTTATAACAGCTCAAAACACTTCAGATTTATTTGTGTTTTTAATGGGAAGTGTAAGACAAGTGCAAGCTGCAAAGAGCAATACAGGGACCAATTATAAACTCGCATTCCCTGGATAAAAGAGTGCAATTATCACCTGACACAAAAAGCAGGGAACATTGTTCAGACTGGTACTGATCTGACAAAACATTCCAAATAATTTCAAAATAAGGGAGGACGGTCTGTGGCTAGAAAAGAATGCTGAAGGGCATAAACTCTGCCAAACAACACTGCTTGATCTAGATCAAGTATTCTGGATCATTTAATTGGATTATACACATTTCAGGTTTAAAAAGAAGCTATACCCAGGTCCAGACTTTGTGATTTGAGACATGTAATAATCTGCCAGTCCAGAACTTTGGATCCAGACAGTCTTATTTTACTAGGAAATACGGATTTAGATCTGGACTTGTACATTGGGAACCCTCTCAAGTTTATGAATGGCTTTGAGGACAACAGTGAAAAGTATTAAAAGTCCCATAAGGCCCTGGAAAATCTTCCCCATCACTGTGCTGGGTTTTCACATTTCCAGCTGGGGCAGCTGTGATAGCAAACTTAGATTTTGTTGCTTTCCTAGTTTAACTATAGATACTGGCACCTTCACCCATACGGGCTGGTGTTTTCCTCCTCTTTTGGCCTTAACACCTACAGCCCTGCTCAGCTTCAGCACATGGAGCCACAAGCAAGACCCCAATGGGTAAGCAGAGGGTAGCAATTCATGTAAACCTGGTCCCCTAAGCATAAAAACCCTTCACCAGAATATATTTTTCTGATGGATATCTAAGACTTGAAGCTGTAAAATTTGCAAAAGCTCTGAAGATGTTAATTTTCTCTGCCTTTTTGGTCTGCTCGTGCCCTCCATTCTTCTCCCCATCTCAATTTCCCAACTTCCATGCAAGTATTTTTACTTTTGCTTTCTCTGATATATAAATTCCATGAACTAATTTGTGGTGTACTTATCATTGGTATTTCATGGGATAGATATCATTTGTTTATTTCCATGTTCATAGTCTGTTGAACTTCTCTGCTTTGGATTCCCAGAGTCCTGTTTTTCAGATCTTTCTCTCCCTTTTGAATCCTGTTCAGCAATACAGTATGTCTACCATTTGCAGTCTTTGAAAATGTTTTCAGCTACTAAACTCAAAAGTTAGATCTTTTCACCAACTGAAGTAAAGCTTGTTTGCAACTTCTTTCTCTTTGTGAATTATTCAATTCTCTATTTTAAAAGATATGTCTTATGGGAAACTATTAGCTGAATCTTAACTTGTATTTTAGATAATCAATTCCTCATTAAGGATTCCTATTGAGACTTGTTTCATATATTCAACAAAAACCTACGTGCTGAAATCTAAGTCTGGTGATCATGGAAGTGACGTTTATTTTCAATGCCATGATGATGATGATGATGTTCCCAAAACTGAGTTCTCTGCAGTTTCATATTCAAATTTCAAATCCCACATCCTGCAATAGTCTCTTAAGGTTTCCTGTGTTAGTGAATAGTTATGTGATTAAATAGGGTTTCCACAACAGTTATGTTATTAAATAGGGTTCCCACAATAATGCCAGAAAATGGGAGCAGTAGGCAAGTCTAATAAGATGAGTTGATTTAGATAGCTGAAATAGTATAGTAATTGTTTCTGTCGTTTGCATGTGGCTGAGTAAAAGCATTTGTGCCCTAAGCTACAAATAATGCTAGTGTCCTTAAACTAGAAAACAAAGCAATGTGCATTAGAAATATGACCCAGTGGCTTACTTATATGTAACAACATGCAACTTTTTCAGAAACAGCAAAAAGTGAACAGAGTTGAAGATATCGCTAAAAGTTCTCTTTGACACCCACACAGAACTGTATCATTCTAAGCATTAACTATTGAAAAGCAAGGCTTTAATCTGAGGCTAAAATACAACTAATAAATAACTGTAAGAAAGGGAAGTCACAATAAAGTCTAAATGGTCTTCCAAATTCAAAATTTAATATATCTTAATCAAAGCCGTAGAGGATAAACCCATCTTGGTTTTGTGCTGTGTAGCTTCTTAAAAATTGCCAGAACTAAATGCAGACCATGTTTTCACATCATTCAAAATAGTTTTACAAGCAAATATTTGCAAACAGTGAAGATTATCCTCATGAGCAGCAATTATCCTTTTAAATTACACCATTATACCAACCAATTAGTACCCATACACTTGGTTATTGCAAACTGAACTGAAAACTAGTGCAACTGAAAGATTTGAAAGGTATAACTTACAAACTCTAAACTGAAAGAATTTCAAACAGTTCCTATTTTGCACCAAAGTGGTCTATTCATATTTTATCACAAATCATGAAGTGATTATCATTGCTATTACAGCATCAAGACAAAAATATATTCTGGAAGTAACATATAGACATGTGCTATAGCCAATTTTCAAACTGAAACATCAGAGCAGCTTCAAGGCTTTAAAGACCATCTTCTGAGAGGAGTGCTGCTTGCAAAAATCTAAGGTTTCTGTAAGAAGCAAGCAGATGTTGGCAAAAAAAATAGTCACACGGGGCTGTCTTTAAATTACCTTTCCACACTGCTCAGTAACTAGAACATAACTTAAGATATTAAAACCATTTGGGACTTGAACCTAATGCCTTCATGCTGAAAAGCTGACTAGTAAAGTTTTAAGCTCATACAATCTGAAGCAGCTGGGGTAAGATTCTCACAAAATCAGGTTTCGTAACGAGAGAAGCATCTCAGTCCTCATTATGAGCAGCATTTCTAAAGAAGCAATTGTTTTTCAAGGTGTCCATGATCTGACCACAGAAGTGACTTCCCTGAAAGTCCTACATAGTCTTTGAAAGACTTGAACTCATATGAAAATCCTGGCACAGGTTCTGGGCAACCTGATCTAGATGAAGATGTGCCTGCTCCTTGCAGGGGGTTGGACTGGATGCCTTTGAAGGTCATTTCCAACCCAAACTATGCTACGATTCTGCACACAGATACACACTCCAGCTCTGATGACACTAAATAAAAGCCCTTGCACAGTATCTTCAACCAAAATGCTGCTCCTCTCAGTCACATAGAATAGCCCCTTACTGCTTTCTAGTATCTCTTTTTGAAATCTCCTTAAATTCAGAGCTCTGCTACTGGATTAAGCTTGATGGTTGGGAAAAATAGCTTACCCCGCCCCCGACTCCTGCAGGACAACATTTGCTCTGTGTCTATATTGCAGCAGAAGGGTGTAATCCATTAAAGAAAGGCTTTCAGTAGTACTAAGTTATGCAGCACTTCCACTATACAGAATGATCAAGAAACCCTGATACTGTCAAGAACTCTGATGTCCCCAGTCCCAAGGACCTACTCTATGGTCGACAGGAGCTTGGAATGAGCCCAGGACAGCATTGAGCATGGAAGCTGCTTAGTGCCATGAAGAGACACTTCTTCCTCCTAGAAAGCGCTCATTGCAAAGTGGAACAAAGCCCCAGTGCACACTGATTCACATCCAAGAGATTTCTACCATGAAAAGCAACATTTGTATCAGTCAACAAGTCACAGAACTCATCAGAAAACAGAAGCAAGTGAGGTATATCTTCAAAATACACTGTATGAGTACAGACCATCATGGAGATGATCGTTATGCTAAGTGCATAATGATCCATGCCAAGTGCAAGGTCCTACATACGGGTTGGAGCAATCCCAGGCACAGCTACAGGTTGGGCAGACAAAAGATTCAGAGCAGCCCTCCAGAGAAGGACTTGGGGGTGTTGGTTGATGAGAAACTGAACACAAGCCAGCAGCATGCACTCACAGCCCAGAAAGCCGACCTAGGCTGCATCAAAAGGAGCGTGACCAGCAGGTCGAAGGAGGTGATCTTGCCCCTCTATTCTGCTCTTGTGAGACCTCACCTGGAGTATTCTGTGCAGTTCTGGTGTCCTCAACATAAAAAGGACATGGATCTGTTGGAACAACTCCAGAGGAGGGCCATGAGAATGATCAGGGGACTGGAGCACCTCCCATATGAAGATCATCTGAGAAAGTTGGGGCTGTTCAGCCTGAAGAAGAGAAGGCTGCGTGGAGACATCATAGCAGCCTTCCAGTATCTGAAGGGGGCCTATAGGGATGCTGGGGAGGGACTATTCATTAAGGACTGTAGTGACAGGACAAGGCGTAATGGGTTCAACCTTAAACAGGGGAAGTTTAGATTGGATATAAGGAGGAAATTCTTTCCTGTTAGGGTGTTGAGGCACTGGAATGGGTTGCCCAGGGAGGTTGTGAATGCTCCATCCCTGGCAGTGTTAAAGGCCAGGTTGGACAGAGCCTTGGGTGAGATGGTTTAGTGTGAGGTGTCCCATGGCAGGGGGGTTGGAACTAGATGATCTTAAGGTCCTTTCCAACCCTAACTATTCTATGATTCTCTGATTATTGTGGAGGACTCCTCTAGGCAGGCATTACACACAGGTCTGAGGAAGTCTCCTGTCACCAAAGTACACATGCCCTGACAGACTGCAATAGCACTTATGGCAGCTTCTGCACCAGTAACTACTATCATAGGGAGCCCACAACTATTCCCTTGTTTTTTGCTTCACCCTATACCTGTGTTTAAGAAAGCAGCAGTGCTGTGCTCAACAGTAGCAGTTCAACTTCCTACCTGCCACCAAACACCAAAACATCAGAGAATTTCAAAGGGAGAAAGACAGATGTGGTCCCACTATGATATGACTATATTGCGATAAATGAACAGGACAGCACAAATACAACTTTGCACCTTGAAAAATAATTGGAGAGGAGTTTTTTAACAAGAGCCTGCAGGGACTGGACAAGGAGGAATAGCTCTAACCTGACAAAGGGCAGATTTAGGTTAGATATACGAAATAAGTTCTTCCCTGTAAGGGTGCTGAGGCCCTGGCACAGGGTGTCCAGAGAAGCTGTGGCCACCCCATCCCTGGCAGTGTTCAAGACCAGGTTGGAAGGGGCTTGGGGCAACCTGGGCTAGTGGAAGGTGTCCCTGCCTGTGGCAGGAGGTTGGAACTGGATGAGCTTTAAGGTCGCTTTCAAAGCCAGTCTGTGATTCTATGATTACCCAGAGTTCCCAGAAGACATATAACTCCGATTTCAGATCCCCACCCCAAGGGATCATTGATATTTTAAAATCTCACCAAATCATAGTAGCAAAAGTGCAATTAGAAGAAGGCAAGTTTATTTCTTATAAACTAGTGAACTGGTTCAAGTCACAATACAGAATAATTAGTGAGCCTAAAACAGATGGTATCTCATTTTTAACTATAGGCAAAATGCCAAATGACATGACTAAATAGAAAAAAAATCCCTATAGTATTGCATTTTTGTGTGTATTGAGTATGGAGACTGAAAGGCAGGAACATTTTTAATAACCTTTCTTTGACAAGCCTAATGCCATTTAAAGCTGAAGCCTGTCCTCAACATAAAGCCAAGAGAATAGGACTCTAGAGAAAGCTCACTGCTGCACAGCTTCACCTCCGAACAAAACACATTATGCAGCAAAGCCACATAATACTTACTTTCCATTAAAAAAAAAAAAAAACAACAAAAAAAACAGGCTCTCACCGGTTATCACAGCAGTGACCTTTCAATCCAGGCTTCTATAGTATTTATTGGCTGAAAATTTGTTTCTATGAATAGCAATTGTGTGGTTTAGAACCGAAAATCTCTTGTCCGTTGCAGGGAACAGCATTTGTAAAGGCAATGGAGTCCAATGAAAAAGCAAAAGGTACCTAAAAGTAATCACAAGCCATGTACCAAGTGGCTCCTACAAACAACTACTCACACTGGTTTTGCAGCTACAGCAATTTTCATTGGAGGACCTTAAAGTAATTCCCAGTACCAAGGTCCTCCACATGAAACCATTCCATGAAGGCTTCACAACACATTTGACAAATACTCACATGACATATGGGTAAATTAATTAAATAGAAAATTAAATTTGGAATTATCAGCAATTCTGCCTCAGGAATTTGGCTTTAAAATGAAAGAGGGGAGATTGAGATGAGATCTTCGGCAGAAGTTCTTCCCTGTGAGGGTGCTGAGGCGCTGGCACAGGTTGCCCAGAGAACCTGTGGCTGCCCCATCCCTGGCAGTGTTCAAGGCCAGGCAGGTCGGGGCTTGGAGCAACCTGGTCTAGTGGAAGGGGTCCCTGCCCATGGCAGGGGGTTGGAACTGGATATGCTTTAAGGTCCCTTCCAACCCAAACCAGTCTGGGATTCTACAAAATAGCAGGCCAGACTCTGAACTTCATTCTAGCTCATTTGTGTCAGCTTTGACAGTCAGAAGAGGCCGAAAAGCAGCTCAATCTTTCCACCTAGGATTCACCTGGTACTTGGAAGTCCCCAGCTGGCCTAACTGCCACCTACTTAACTCTCACCTGGCACTGGTAATCAATAGGAAACCCAAATACCCATCCCTCTGCCCACCCCAAAGGAAAATCCTGCAGAAAAGTTACCAGTTTCTTTCACAGTGTTGTCTCAGCTGTACATAACAATAAAAGGCAACACATTTTACTTCTCAATGTGAAAGGGATTTAAAATATCATTATATACCAAGGTATTTTAAATCCCTTTCACAAAAGGGAAAAGTAAAAAGACAGCTGGAAGACAACCTGGATGCATCCTCGATCTAAACATTGGCACCTTATTGATTATGTTTTAGTACGCCAGAGAAATATTCGTGATGTCTGCCAGACCAGAGTGATGCCTAGTGCAGAATGCCAAACAGACCACCGCCTTGTGCGTTGCAAACTTAATTTCCACTTCAAGCCCAAACCTAAGAGGGGCGGCATTCCAAGGAAGAGGCTCAATGTTGATAATCTTCAAATAGCTGCAGTGAGGGACAGCTTTCAGGCTAACCTTCAAACTAGGCTTGAAGACCAACTTACAGATTCTTCTCCTGAAGCGCTTTGGCAACATATCAAAAACAGCATCCTTCAGTCCTCCGTAGAATCCATTGGGTTCTCCTCAAAGAAAAACAAAGACTGGTTTGACGATAGCAACCAGGAGGTCCAGGAATTGCTGACAAAAAAGAGATCTGCTCATCAAGCACACCTCGCTCAGCCACTCTGCCATGTAAGAAAAGCAGCCTTTCGTCTTGCATATAGCAAACTCCAACAGAAACTTAGAGACATCCAGAACAAGTGGTGGGTCAACCTAGCAGAAAAGACTCAACTATGTGCAGATTTGGGTGACCACAGAGGATTCTATGAGGCTCTGAAGGCAGTGTATGGACCCACATTCCAGGTTCAAAGCCCCTTACTTGGTGCAGATGGCCAAACGCTTCTTACAGATAAAATCTCCATCCTGAATCGTTGGTCTGAACATTTTCAAACCCTCTTTAGTGCTAATCGTGTAGTTCAAGGCGAAGGAATCCAGCACATTCTGCAACATCCGGTGAAAAAAGGTTTGGATTTAGCCCCTACCATGGGAGAGACTCTTAAGGCCATACAGCAGGTGAAAACTGGCAAGGCAGCTGGGGTTGACGGAGTCCCACCTGAAATATGGAAGCACGGAGGCCAAGCACTTCATGCTAAATTTCATGAGCTAGTTGTGTGCTGTTGGGAACAAGGCAAAATACCATCAGACTTTCGTGATGCAATCATCGTCACTCTGTATAAGAAAAAAGCTGTCAAGTCAGACTGCTCAAACTACCGTGGTATAACTCTGCTCTCCATTGCTGGTAAAATTCTTGCAAGAATACTATTGAACAGACTAGTACCTGCCATCGCAGAAGAACTTCTACCTGAAAGTCAGTGTGGTTTCAGGGCTAATAGAAGTACCACAGACATGGTATTTGTTCTCAGACAATTGCAAGAAAAGTGTAGAGAACAGAATAAGGGGTTATACGTAACTTTCGTTGACCTCACCAAAGCTTTTGACACTGTGAGCAGGAAAGGCTTGTGGCTGATCTTAGAACGATTAGGTTGTCCCCTCAAGTTCCTCAAAATGATTATTCTGTTACATGAGGATCAGCAAGGCCAAGTCAGGTATGGCGATGCACTCTCTGAGCCTTTCCCAATAACCAATGGTGTGAAACAAGGTTGCGTTCTCGCACCGACCTTATTCACAATCTTCTTCAGCATGATGCTCCAAAGGGCTACAGCAGACCTCGACGAACAAGACGGCATTTATATTCGATATCGTACCGATGGTAGCCTATTCAATCTAAGGCGACTGAAGGCCCACACTAAGACCCTAAATCATCTTGTCCGTGAACTGCTCTTTGCTGATGATGCCGCCCTTGTTGCCCACACAGAAGCAGCTCTGCAGCGTTTAACATCTTGCTTTGCGGAGGCGGCTGAGGTTTTGGGGCTGGAAGTCAGCTTGAAGAAGACAGTAGTCCTCTACCAACCTGCACCGCAAGAAGATTATCGCCATCCCCATATTACCATCGGCGAGTCAGAGCTTAAGACAGTTCAGCAGTTCAGCTATCTGGGAAGCATCATTTCCTCGGATGCCACGATCGACAGAGAGATAGACAACAGAATAGCAAAGGCATATAGTGCCTTTGGAAAACTCCATAAAAGAGTCTGGTGTAATAAACACCTGAAGAAAAGTACAAAGATCAGTGTCTACAGAGCCATTGTATTGTCTACTCTTTTATATGGGTCTGAATCATGGGTCATCTATCGTCATCACCTGCGACTCCTGGAACGCTTTCATCAGCGCTGCCTCCGTACAATTCTAAACATCCATTGGACTGACTATGTGTCTAATGTCACTGTCCTCGAACAGGCAGGGGTCACCAGCATCGAGGCCACATTGCTGAAACTGCAACTGCGCTGGGCAGGGCACGTCTCTAGGATGAAGGATCACCGCCTCCCCAAGATCGTGTTTTACGGTGAACTTGCCACCGGTAGCCGCAAGAGAGGTGCCCCAAAGAAGAGATACAAGGACTCCCTGAAACAATACCTTAGCCTTGGCCATATTGACTACCATCAGTGGTCCACCTTGGCCTCCAATCGGGAGACTTGGAGGCACACCATACGTAATGCCGCTGACTCCTTTGAGAGTTCACGAAGAACTAGTCTCGAGGAGAAAAGACAACGCAGGAAGAATCGTGTCCCACCTGTTCCACCCAAGGAGACCTTCTGCTGTGCTTTTTGTAGCCGGATTTGCCTATCCCACATTGGCCTTCTTAGTCATCAGCGCGCTTGTAGTAAGCGTGGGTAAATGCCCTTCCCAAATCTTCGTTCGCGAAGTCAAGCCATGAATGAATGAATATACCAAGGTAGCAGAGCTTCACATTAATGTTAGCATATATACAAAAAAATTTGTTGTAATCAAATTATTTTTCCACGTCAGCATATGTTATTGATCACTTTTCCCCCAGCCTGCTGTAGTGGAAACTGTAGAAAAATTTCTAATTCAAGTGACTATGCTTTCTTTTATTACTACTAATTTGCCTTTGATTCATTAAATTACATGTGCATACTGCATTGCACAGAGTCACTTTCAGAAGACCTCTTTAAAGATATTTAAATCATCTTCTGGCTTTGAAAGTATTTTTCAAAAAAATAATATATTATGACATGAACGTTTATGATGTACTTACATTTCTCAATATTATTCATGGTATAAATTAATATATTAATGGATACATTGTCTTGTGATTGAGAAACTGCTTTATCCTTATAGAACCACAGAATGATATGGGTTGGAAAGGACTTCTACACATTTAGTCCCAGCACCTTGCGATGGGCAGGAATAACTTTCACTAGGTCACATTGCTCAATAAACATAATACAACTGTAAATTAATGGCAAAATGTATCCTCTTTAACCTGATTTTGGGTAAGGTAAGCTTCATAAGGCACAGAATAAATAGTCTGACTCAAGCTGTGGAATATGAGGACAAGTTGTGGCAATACGTCCAAGTTCATTAGACAGTACTCTCATTGCCACTCATGGCATTCTGGCATGCACAAAACTGGCTGTCTCGCGTCAGACCTGTTATTACCTCTGCTCTGAAGAACATTCATTTTAACTTAGAATGCTGTTCCAGCAAGTTAGCTTCATGTAACCTTCTTTTTGGAGACAGCAGTTCCACTAGTTCATACTTAAATACAATGGGAGGCTTTATTACAGAGAAGTAGCATAATACCTGGTGTCCTGATGGGCACAGCAGCTCCCTTAAAAGACTTATTTTGTGAAGAGCCCTTCACAGGTAAGACTATTGGCCTTTCTACATCTTTATGGTTTTAGACCAAGTGCCAAGCGGTTCTGAAGGCCTGCTCTTCCATGTCTTTCCATTTTAAGCTTGCTTGCAACCTCTACCACCTTTAGAGCAGAGTAGTGAAACTCATCACCACCTCTAAACCCCTCTAAGATTTAACTGTAGGATATTCCCGATCATAGAAAATTTAAGAAAAATCATGCACCTGGAAGCCTTAAAAAAATAACCAAACAAAAATATGATGAGATGATGGTGGCATGGTTTAGTGTGAGGTGTCCCTGCCCATGGCAGGGGGGTTGGAACTAGATGATCTTAAGGTCCTTTCCAACCCAAACTATTCTATGATTATATGATTCTATAAAATCTTGTAGGCAGTAGACCTGGCAAGAACATGAAGGGGAACACAGCTCTTGCCAGCAATCTCATGAACAGTAGCTTCTAGAGAAAGAGCAAGAAGAATCAGGATGAAAGATGGGCCAGGCTTGCATCCACCCCAGAGGCTGATGAAATGACATGGCAAATAAGAGAAAGCATGACACAAGCTCTGCAAATACTTTAATGCTTGCATACAGGAACTGAAAGGAATAATTTTGGCTTGCAGGAACTTCCATTTCTACGTGACCCTTTCATCCATCCTTGAACAGGGGAAGAGGATAACAAGGACACAATTGTGCCTCTGATGCCATGAATATTAGAACAATAAAGAGATTAGCCCAGCATTTTATCTATTTTTCTACATCTTGAGTATTCAAAAGAAAAATTATCCTATGTTAAAGGTATTGCAATTATCTATTTTTTCTTGTGTAACATTCTAGATAATTTATTTTCCTGTTATTTAAATGTCTCCACTTGGCCAGACTGAACTTCTAAAGTTACAAATGAAGCTTTTTAAGTACATTTTTCCCCCCCTTTCTTCTCTAAAATGTAAAGGATCATCAAATTCTTTTACTCCTTTGGGGTAGTTTTGCTTTTCAGATACCAAAATCTGCTGGCTCTGTATTGCATGGCTAATGCAGTACAACAGTGGCAAAGGCTGGCAAACAGAGGTTTTTAAGAAGGTGCTTCACCTAACCTATGATTCTGGAGGCTCCAAAAATTCCCACTGGAGAACTGAACAATATCTAAGTGTTTTCTGGAACAGAAATTCAAGATAAATATCTTGATATTGCTGAATAATGATAAACCTTTTCTATCTCCTGGATTTCTGTATTATTTGTTTGCTTTCAAAAACAGAGTCAGCATAAGCTTACACTGTCTCAGATAATTCCTGGTGGGAAAGAGCTGCAGTGACATGAGTTCTACTCTCTACCTCCTGGAATATAAATCTGCATTAAACGTTCATCTAGCCTGTTCACTTAAAGTATAAGGTATATGACAAAGTACTCAGCAACCTATCTGGTAATTGTATTAGACAGCTGATATTCCCTCAGAATGGCTTATTTACCAATGTAGCTGGTAATCAATCTTTGAGTGATAAAACACAGAGCTAGATTCCAGCCAAGTCCGAACACCATATTTATTCATCATGTTTGATTATATATTGTACTAAAAAAGTTAAAAGGTTAAGAAGCTCAAACACAAATTTTAACTTCAGTCTTTCTTTGCTGAAAAAGTATGACTTAATTCAGATGTACACAGCCTTTTCCCACATTGAGCTTTCTTCCCTGAACTTCTGACCTACAGTTCCATTCTTTACATAAACTTGCTCTTCTTTTCCCTGAAAAAAATTTGAATTATTGCATTTTTAGTCATCTGTCCATTTTTTCTCTTGTGAAAGAATCAAATATGCCTTTAGTTTATCCAAGACACAATATAAATCAGATTAGGAATGTCTACATACACCTTTATTGGTCACCAAACACCTTTGCCACACTAAGTTGGTTTTTGCCATGAATTCTTACACAAAGAAGGTATGGAAGTTCAAGGTCTCACAACAAGAAAGAGCTGTGTGTATGAAAACTCTCTTACCAACCACAGGTAATAAATTGTTCCTAACCCACGAGGGCACAGCACAAACAGAAAATGTACAGGTGTGGAACAGATTCGAGCACAGAGGGAGAATCAAACAAGTGGTGAGTGGAATTTTCTCTGCATTTGGCAGAATGTTTATAGAGAAAACACCATGAAAAGTGAGAAAAATTCAGAATACTGAATGTATTTTCCAAGTACCTGTGCCAAGAGTAGTAAAAATTTTGATTATTTACTGCATAAATGCTTGTCATATGCATAAGACCTATTGCAGGTCTGGATTTTAAGGATTACTACGCTGCAAGAAGGACTCATTATTCTTTCCTGTTTACTTCAGTCTAATAAACGTTCATCTCAAATATAATAAATAGAAACAAACTTACTGATAAACCACTCAATGAAATTAATGAATACATCAATAAATTGCTACATTTACTTATAAATATATGGATATATACACAAAGCAACTCAAAACTATCTTTTTGAAAATAAACAAACAGCACTTTTTTAAACTGAAAACTAAAAAATTAAAGCTAACTGAACAACTTGTTAAATCTGTTTTTCCTTATGTTTCCAAAACGAAAAGCAAATGATGAGAACTGCCTGTTTGCATTGTCTGAAGTCAAAAGGTGCCCTGTGAATAAGAAGAGACATGCCTGGTGATGAAGCCAGAAGAATACAACAATTGCTTGCCAAAAGGCTGGGTTCTGTTAGTCACAAGTGGTGTTAGTCTACCCTTAGGCTTCCACAGGAAAATGAGAGCAATACACTACAAACTAAATCAACCTCTGCCTAAGTCAGAAGACTGACAGGCTGACACAAGATAGGGTTTTATATCTATATTGCCCACAATTCATTTCTGTAATTCTGTGGCTCAGCATATTATCGATAGCGAGAGTTATGAAGTGGTGCTAAACCCGGATATGAACATTATGCAAAAGAATGCCATTTGAGGGAGACAGGGAACCATAGTTTGCTTGCAGATATCTTGAGTCTCCCAGATGTCTGAGAAGAAAGAATACATCATCAGTCAAAACAAAAGCCGGTTCATGAACTGCTAAACCAGAAACTGACTGCTCTTGACTTCATGCCAGAGAGGATGCAGTTCATCACAGTTCCACATACTTAATCTCTATCATTGTGCTCAATACTATGAAACTTAAGAACAAGTCTTCTGCCCCAAGGAGTTGAACATTAAAATTAACAAAAAGCAAGTCATGTAGACAATGCAGTTCAAAACTAACACACCATATTTTACCATAAACATGCACTATAATTGTAATTTGATATTTGAACTAAGCACGAAATTATAAGGGACCCTGAATCTGCAAAAGATGAATATTCTTCGATGTAGAAACATGCCAGCAGGTGGCTCCAAGGAAGTGATAATATGTAATTGCTATTGATTTCACCTATACAATGATAACTCACAGCTACTTTCAAGGTATCTATCCTTAAGGTGGTTTTGCTTTTCCAAGTGTTTAAGCACTGTGCAAGAAGTCACGATCTTAATGTGCATAGACCCTCTAGAAACAGGGTTCTATACTCCCCAAGTAGGGTGTCACCGTTGTAAAGTTCACTAGAGCATCCAGGAATAATAGAAACATCATTTATTACAGCATCCTCCGTAACAGGCTACAGCTTGCATTTTCTAGTTCCTCCATCACCTCCTGCTATAAACAAGCAGAAAGTGTATGAAGTTTATGTGCTCACTCTGTACAAAGGAGAGCAGAGGATGATACAAGATAACTATCTTGATACACAGATCTCGCATCACCAGCTATAAAATGACAGGTATGTTAGCAATAGTGAAAACTAAATACATCTCCAAGCCCTAACATCTCCACTTCCCTAACATTGGATCACTTCAATAAAAAGTTCTGATGCTATTCACTTATTTTCCTTGGGTATAAATCATTTGTAACTGCGCATTCACCCAGCTGTGTGCCAGTGAGCTCATAATTTGTTTGTTCAAGCACAGTACAGCTGGGAATCTTAAAGTATTTATAAAGCAGCTGAGATGAGAAGTTTTGCAGTTATTTGTAAAGCTGCAGCCTACCCAGAAACATGCCAGACAAATATCCCTTGGTGGCTGTGCCCTTGCTTAGTGGCAAAGGAGCAAGCGCAATGCTGGATTTCTGGAATATGGAAGGGATTATTCAACTCTTTCCAAAGTATTCTAACTTGAACAATGCTGTGTGGTAATAGCTAAATATTACATACATTTAAGGCTATTTTGTTCTTTAAATCAATGTGTTTATTATTTCATTCAAATAGAAACTTCAACAAATAGGCTGAAGTTTTCCTTTTTCTATAATCTCAGAGACTCACATCAGGCCTGAATTTGGTCATCAAAACTCAGAGGATTACTAAAACTGACATGACATTAGTCTACACAACGGAATTAATGTGCACTGCCAGACTTGTTTATAATAGCATAGCTAGGAGTGAATTGTGAATGAGTCACATTTATACCAGATAGATACATACTGAACATCTGATACTTTCATAAACTATTTCATATCACAAGTTATTAAAAAGGGGCATTAAAAGCTGGATTACACTGACTACTGTCTTAATACACCTTAATGCTAATTTCTATCAGCCTACTTCTGTGGCCCAAAACCATAAGCTAGAAAGATATATAATGATTTCCTAGAAACAAAGAAATCCATGGCAGGTAAAAATGCAAGAGGAACGGGTCTGATAAGGACTGCATCACACTGCAACGTGCTCCGGTAACTCCCACACGGGGATTGAGCCCTTTCATTTTTCATTTCCACAGGCCAAACTACGACAGAGAAACTAATTCACAGCTTCTCAATATTGCAGTTGTGAAACAGGGAAAATTTACCATGAAGCATGGAGGGACCAGGCTTCAAAATAAAATCTCTGAGCACCCACTGCCGTAAAATCCCACTCACAGATTGCAGCTTACACCCCTTTCAAAACCTGAGGCACATCAGTTACTCTCAAAAGCTTTTCCAACAATGAATTGTAGTACCTACCATAATGTACTGATAGAATTCATAGGTTGCAGTAAAAAAATACACCTGTAGACAGTAACATAAGTGACAGTAACATGCCCCATCCCTGGCAGTGCTCAAGGCCAGGTTGGACAAGGCTTGAAGCAACCTGGTCTAGGGGAAGGTGTCCCTGCCTGTGGCATGGGGGTTGGAACTGGATAAGCTTTTAAGGTCCCTTCCAACCCAAAATTTGCCAGGGTTCTATGAACATATCCCAGTCCAAAAAGTGCATTTCGTGATATTGAAAAGTTTAGGATTGTGAGTTTATCTGCACAGCAGTACGTGAGTTTTTCAAGATAAGGAGACAAGGGTATAGGATTTTCTTTAAAAGTGCCCACAGTTACCAACCATCTATACATAATGACTTTACCAAAGAAGTCACAGTGTGTCTGACTGGCCTGAGAAATTGTCAGTTCTGAATGCAGCTTCTCTTTCTGCTGAAAACTCCAGCAGACTTTCTGTGAAGCAGAATCTTCGGTCTTGTAAGTACACAGAAGATCGTGTCCCATCTCTTTCCTCTTCATTCATGCTATTTTTTGTACAAGGTGGCTTGTCCATCATCACTCTTCTCAGAATATTTCAGGGTTATTCTATAATTTTTATTTTCAATAGGCATTGACCTTTCTTCCATTTATTAAATCACTCCTCACAGGACCAAAAGTTCTCCCTTTTCTGACATTCACTAAAAACCTCAATGCATGGCAGCTGTAAGATTCCCATGTTGGCTTATCCCACCTGATGAGTGGTTCTAGTACAGAGTCTCTCTCACTAAAAGGATGTTTTGGAAAGGGAGATAGGAGACAGACTTTGAAGCACTATCTAAACAACGTAAAACCCAATAGGCTGGGCTATATTTGAAAGTGTCCTATAAAGATGAGATGTATGTCAGACAACCAGCATTAAACAAAATATACCTCAGCAGCTTCCAAGACTAAAGGCACAACAATTGTCTTGCCTTGACATGTAAAAATGGTATTTCTTCACAGCCTATGTTATCTTTGCCAGGTTACCATAATACAATTTAAAAGCCTTATTAAAAGGCAGGTGAGCGTCACTGAACCACACTGTTTAGTTCAACGTGACAGGCTAAAACCCCACCAACCTTGTAAACATACATTTCAATCCTGTTAAATGTGATAAGAACAAAACAATTGAAAGAGAAATCACAAAATTCAGAAATAATTGGGGTGGGAAAGGACCTTAAGATCATCTAGTTCCAACCACCCTGCCATGGGCAGGGACACCCCTCACTAAACCACATCACCCAAGACTCCATCCAACCTGGCCCTGAATACTGCTAGGGATGGGGCACTGTGATGTATCTACCTGCTGATGTTTGAAAGTACAGTTACAACAGCTACGAAGCAACAGCCTTTCTGAAGACTATCTCTTCTCTGTCCTCAGGAGGAATGTTCATATTGTAATAAATACTGTAAAAAATAAAGGGTTCTTCCAGTCTGTCTCTCTGGTCTCAGATGAAGATCTTCGTGTAAATATATTTCATTATCATCTTTTACATAAAGAAAGATTTGTTATGACCAATGTTTAATAGCTTTTTTAATGATCTGGATGAGAGGATCTAGTGCACCCTCTGTAAGTTTGCAGATGACACCAAGCTGGGCAGGAGTGTTGACCTGCTGGAGGGTAGGAAGACTCTGCGGAGGGATCCGGACAGGCTGGATAGATGGGCTGTGGCCAATGGTATGAGGTTCAGCAAGGCTAAGTGCTGGGTCCTGCGCTTGGCCCACAACAACCCCATGCAGTGTTCCACGCTTGGAGAAGAGTGGCTGGAAAGCTGGTCAATGGAAAAGGACCTGGGGATCCTGATTGACAGAGCTGAACATGAGCAGCTTGTGCCCAGGCAGCCAAGAAGGCCAACAGCATCCTGGCTTGTATCAGCCATCATGCAGCCAGCAGGGGCAGGGCAGTTATCAACCCTCTGTACTGGGCACTGGTGAGGCTGTACCTCAAATCCTGTGTGCTGGAGTGCATCCAGAGAAGAACAGTGGAGCTGGTGAAGGGCCTGGAGCACAAGTGTGATGGGGAACGGCTGAGGGACCTGAGGGGGTTTAGCCTGGAGAAGGCTCAGGGGAGACCTTGTCGCTGTCTAGAACTACCTGAAAGGAGGATGGAGAGAGGAGGTGGCTGGTTTCTTTTCCAAGTAACAAGTGATAGGACAAGAGGAAATGGCCTCAAGTTGCACCAGAGGAGGTTTAGATTGGATATTAGGAAACATTTCTTCACAGAGCCAGTGATAAGGCATTGGAATAGGGCTCCCAGGGAAGTGGTGGAATCACTGTCCCTGCAAGTGTTCAAAAATTGTGCAGATGAGGCCCTTAGTGACACGGTTTAGTGGTGGACTTGGCAGTCTTGGGGTAATGGTTGGACTTGGTGATCTTAAAGGTCTTTTCCAACCTAGTTGATTCTATGATCCTATGTTATGTATGCAAACAAAAGGCATGTAAAAAGGCCCCATGATTTCTTTTGCACTGCAGCATCTGCCATGATGAAATGAACTTCAATATTCCTCAATTCAGCAAGTAGGCAATGTTACAGAATTAGTTCACAACTCACTAAAACCAATTCAAACAAAATTAAAAACATTTTTTTACCATTCAACAGAATAGATACCATCTCAGTCCTTCTCTGGGCCGGATGATTGTCTGATATAGCTCTAGCCAAGCAGTGTTTGTTGCAGCAAGGGTTTTTGTTCTACAGGTGAAGACCTCTTCCTATATGTGTAACATATGACTTGTCCCATAATGGTTTCCGGGGCAGACTTAAGCTACTGCTAAACTTAATTCATCTGCACTGAAGTAAGCTACATCTGTGCAGCACAGCTCCTTGTGGCAACGTGCATTCTATTATCAATATTGAAAGCATATAAAGTTCAATGCTCATTAGGTCTTTGTTTATAACATTATTATGGACACATCTCTACTCCATATTAGCCTGGAAGCTCTCCAGTCATCTCACACTGGTTTGTGTCCCAGCAGGACAAAACGCTTCTGAAGCTCTCCAAAATTCTGATCTCAATCCCATTTAAAACAACTGCTAACTGCCAGAGCCTTCTCATCAAGGCTGCCCATAAACTGAGCAGTGAAAACACTCCAGGAGTACCCAAAAGACTTATTACATTATGGTACCCAGATACAAAGGAGGTAATTTAGAAAGAAAAATAAAAATGCAAAGAAAAGAAAACACTTTTCAGCTTGCCAATATCAGGAGGAAGCTGAAAGATGTAATCAGAATTGAGGCTTTCTATACCTGATTTCTATTTTGTAGACTAGAAATAAATAACAGTAAATACTACCCACAAGTCCGAGTGGACATAATCCACAAGAACAGAATTCATAATGATCCTGCACTTAAACCTGTTAGGAATTAAAAAAGAAAACAAACAAAAAACAAACAACCAACCAACAAACAAAAAACCCCACACAGAAAAAACACCACCAACAAAAAAAACCCCCAAAAACAACAAACAAAAACAACCCCCCCAAAAAAAAAACAAAAAAAACAAAACAAACACCAAACCCAAAAAACACCAAAATGTGCGTTTAGAAGTCTGAGAATATGAAAAGCAAACACCAATGGTTAAAAAAAATGTAGAGGGATTCCTCTGGTCTGAGTAAGAGGAATTAGCCACTCCAAACTGGCTCTCATTTTGCTCAGGAACTGGCCCAAAGTACAACACCATCAAGTCATGGAAAAATGCAGAGGCCATTTGTGAAGATCACCAGGCATGCTGCTTTCCTCAACAGCACAGCAAAGCAGCTTCCCTGAGACAGCAGCCAGAGCATAGCACTGAGGCTGCTATATCTCTGCACAGCACAAAGCTGCTGCTGTCACCAAATTATATCGTTTGCTTTAGGTTGGAAGCATTCTTGAAGCTCATCTAGCTCCAACCCCCTGCCATGGACCGGGACACCCTCCACTAGACCAGGACACCTTCCTCCTTCCTCTCGCCAGCAAATCTCAGCCCCCTGCAATAATACCAGCCATCTTGGCAACCAATTCTCATAATCCAAACTAATCATAGAATCAGCTAGGTTGGAAAAGACTTTTAAGATCATTAAGTCCAACCAAGTGGTGTTCCAGCCCACAGGTTACCTGCAACAGGGCCCAGCAACTACAAAAGGCAGCATGAGTTTCAGCTTGCACATTGAGAAACTGTGTGCTCCTGATTTTTTGTCAACTTGATTTCAAACATAATGAGATGCCATTTTATTATATTTGTACTTCTAATGGTTAAATAACCTTCAGGTTTGGATTGAAAAATATTTTTTCGACTATTGAATGCTTAATAAAAAATTAATATAAAAATTATATATACTTCACTCTCTATGTAAATATGTGCAAAATATTCTCTGAAATGCGACAGAATTAATAAGGAAAATATTATGAGTTTAATAAAAAGTGCACTTAAAATTGCATAACTCTATCCCTGTAGGCAAGTAGGAATATGAGGCCCAGACTGCATGGTCCTTCCATTCTGCTCCAGGGATTCTCATGTTACACACAACATTCCAAAAGCCTCGGCCCCTCTGCCTCTTAACCACTGCTGAATACCTCTTTGTTTTCCAGAGCCAGGGGAGGGGGATTCTTTTTAAAGCAACTAAACTCTCCAAATTAGGGGATGCATCTTCATGAGCTCATAGAACCATAAGAATTTTTAAGAACAGTCCTCCCCACTGCTATTCCATCTCTTTTGCAGAGCACCCAGCTTTATCCTTCTTCATCTGTTACTCATGATGGCAAAGCTTGGAAACTATTTCTTTTCTTCCTCCCCCTCTTGTTACATTACAGAGAACAGCATTCCATTACAAAATATTTTTTTAATCCCTATCTTACAATTCAAGTAGTATGATACCGTAGACCTGGCCACTGAAATAATTTCAGAGAACATCCTCAGAAGAGCCATAACTTTGCAAAGCTGAACCATCAGTCTTCCAAACTCGGGCAAAAGGTAATCAACTGTGTGTCATTTTAAAATAAGCAGACAAGGAAATATTTTAATTCATCAACTTGAATGTTTGAATTCATTACTGGGCTTACAGAAAGCAAGGTAGGAAAAAAAGACAAATTACTGTTCCGAATAAAATCCCCAAGGAAATAACATTTAACAGAGCTCAATTTTCATTTGTCATGAAATAATGCATACTAAAATAATAATTAAATGCCCTAAAGATTTCTGTGGTAGCTGTTAATAACCATACCATGAACCACGTAGTAAATTTGTGCTTTAAGACTCCTTAGCTGTAGGTATGTTGGTTTGTTGGCCTGAAATAACCATGGTACAAACCCATAGTTATTCTCCTGCTTGTATATCCGCTGTATCTGGCTGCCTAGGGGCTGACTTGAGGATCTGCTGCAGCTCTGAAACTGCAGTACCCTCTGACGTTACCTTCAACTGCAGAGTTTTCCTCTACTGTGCAGGCCAAGCAACCCCCACAATCCCTGCAGCTAGCTTGGTGCCCAGACCAAGCTAGTAAGCCCTACCAACACCTCTGGCTACATATCAGCCTGTCCTAACACAAGCCTTCTTCCACACTTGGGAGCACACAAAGACCAAACTTGTAGAAGATCATGACCAACATTCATAGCTGTGTAAGTGCTCCAATACCAGGTGCGCCTTGTGTCTCCCCTGTTGTCTCTTGCTCCACATCACAACTGGGACTTTGAGGCTGGGTAAAAGCCAACAGCACTGTGGCAATACAAGTGACAGCAATGGAAAGCTTAAAATATTGAGGGAGAGAAAATGAAAATTTAAGCCAGCATTTTGCTGGCATCACCCTCCTGGCTTTATGGGAGTGACAAAAACTTTTCTTTAGGATAGTTACTGAGTTTCACCATCACTAATGATGATGCAGTTTTCTGCCATGGCATTTACCTTCAGTAAAATGACTGTCACTCATTATTTATGCTATGTTAACATTATGCTTTTAAAGGTTGGAATAGAAATACTCCTTACGTGTTCTCACCAGCATAACTCAATTTTATTTTAAAGTTGCCTTGCAATAACTTTTTTTATAAATTAGATTATGTTCAGCTTTCTTTTTTTCATCTGTAGCTGTGAAAAACTTATTGCTTAATCATAATGCACAGGTTTTGTATTTAATTAGGATGCTTTATTTAATACTATACTTTGTGCATATTAAGAATATTTGTATATATTCTCACCAAATACTGTGCCAATTACTGCTTCCTGCTTGAAGAGCAGAGCAAGAATAAATTGAAAGCATTTGAAGATGGGTTTATACGTTGATTTACTCTTTGTTTAAACAGACAAATTCACCTGGGAAGAAACAAAAAAGTAACAAAAGAAAAAGGATGGTATTGACTGTAGTAATTTAAGGAATGACGAAAAGTCAACATAATAAAACAAAAGAAACCTCAGCTACAATGTTATAGCAGGACAGATTCAAATATATGACATAACCAAAGTAATCCAAGAGTGGAATGCTAAGAACATACACAAAAAAGTCTGTCCTTTTAGACATTCTCAGAAGGCCAGTTCAACACTGAGCTGCCACATTAGAGCTTTTTTAAGTAAGAAAAAGGTGTGAATAGACCTTATGTTGCCTTTAGCACAAGATGAATTTCAGCCTTATAGCAAAATGTGGAGAGAAACTGGCATTCTTTAAAATGTCATCCTTCTCATCCTGCTAGAGCCAGCCACCACCTTCTGTTAGGGAAAAAAAAAAAAAAGCAGCCAAAAAAACCCCACCAAAACCTACATCCGATTTTTGCAGGTTTTTATTCACAGGAGGAAAGGGAAGTGTAAATCAGTAGAATAATTAAATGTGTTAGAAAGAAAGGTAGTATAATGTGAATGGCATTTATCCCAAGTAGATGCTAAATTGAGCTGTCTTGAAAATGCCTCTTTCGTCAGCCTGTGGTGTGGCAGGTCACCCACTCTCCCCTGGCTCAGCCTTTCATACCCCTGGGCTTCCCACTCCCTCAGCAGACTAAGTTCCCTTTGCTAACTTTCTGCCCAGGAGTGGGGTAAAAGCTGGACTGAGAAAGTAGACACTACTCTTCACACAGTTTCTTCCATGTACAAATAGCATCCATCTGAAATGCAATTAAGTAATTCTGATAAAACTATCTAAAACCAAGTGTTCTGAGCAACTCAGTTTACATAACATAACTGTAACTGATTACTTTCACTGGGGGACTGCAGAATTAGCAATCTCATTTTCTGGACCACACCCCCCCTTCCCCCCCCCCACCCCGGATTGTACCGAAACAAATACTTGCTTTACTCTCTCCTGGATTGCTTTTGCCCTTGCACCTCTGCACTCAGAGAACATTGCAAGGTCAGTCATGATATTTCAGGACAGAATTTGAAGCAGAAATGCATCTCGGCTCCAAATAATTTGATTTCACTGAGATAGTCTGACCTTTCTTATTTGATGTGGCAGAAAGAACATGGTAGTGTCCCAAAATACAGAGCCTGGATAAAACAAACTGCAAAGGAATTCACATTTAGATGACCACCTAGGCAGTCTTATTCACAAAGTAGCACTTTGTGAAGTCTGTACCTTCCACTGTCACAAGAACACAGATGAGGAAATTTTGACCCTAAGTCAATAAATGCATTGCTGTGACTCAACAGTGTTGGGATTTCACTTGTAATTTAGGTCTAGATGTAGTATTGTTTCCTGACACACAATAACAAAATACATGAATTCTAATGAAAGCAGTCACTTGCCATTATCAGGGTGGGGAGAAGACTTTGACCTATTAAGCCTTTTCCATACTGGTCTATACCAGTAACAGGAAAAGAAATGGAGTTCATGCTAAATATTTCTTTTCTTTGATGCAGCAGCTAGTCTACAAATGACACTTTTGGAATATGTACTATTACACATTACCTATAAAGAGCTACAACACATGAGAAAGTGATGACCCTATCTGCCGATTTCCAATGCCCTTGGGGTAGCACACACAGAGGCAGCATTCAGACACAATGAAAAACCTGAGGCACTTTCTATGAAGCAACACTCAAGAAATCAAGGCACAGAAATCAATGAGAAGACCCACCAAGTTCCCATGCTGATTTTCACACACATCAGTGAAATGGCATTAAATTCCTACAGCTTTATTCTCTTTACATCTCCTACCACCAAGAATTCTTTGTGTTAAGAAAACATGATAGGAAGGCAAAATGTGTCTGTACAGCCACAGACAATACTTGCAAAGTAATTTATGTATCCAGTCTATAAATTCATGTTCACATATTTCACGTAATCAGGTGGCATGACTTACACAAATCAACATTATCTTAACACAATTTAATATAATTAGAAAAATAATTAAACCTGCCTTTTACCCATTTTATTTTTGTGGAATTGATTTTCTTAGGTGTTTTTTTCAGAATGATAGTTATTGCAGAAAAATCTAAAACAAATATGCTGTTGCTGACAACAACCACCTACTTTTACAGCTTGGAAAAGTTTTAAAACACAGTTACTTCAGAACTCTGCATGTGGGTGTGTTTGTTTAGTTGTGAGAGCACGCTTGGTTCATCAGCTGCAAGTATATCAGCAAACACACCTGTTCCTATTAAATCCTGCTACACATTTCAAATTAGTAGTAAAGGCAGGAAGACTTCACATTCACCAGGCAACACCTATTTCAGTTATTGTAGCATGACAATGCTCAGAAATCAGGTTTTAAAATACTACTCTGAAACATAAGTTTTAGCAAGTGTCAATCCTGGAAGTCTTGAAGAAATCTCAGACCAATGCCTTATGTCCCAGGCAGTTCCATTGCTCAGGTGTGAAACAAAGGCAGACGTGGTCTCCTCTTTTCTTTATTAGATCTATATCTTTCCTCAGCAATCTCATACAGTAAGAATCGTTGCCTCTAAACAGAAAAGCAACTTGGCTTTCAAATTATGAAACTGAATTTTGAAAAAGGAAAAGGACTCAACACTATAAGCACAATCATGTACTTTTCAGAATAAACCTAAGCTGATTCAGCAAAACATAGTAAAGTTAGTTCAGATGTAGTCACATCTGAAATGACTCCATGAATAATTTAAGGCATCCCAGCACTTTTGCAATGGAGTAACATAAAAGAAAAAACTCCATTACTTTCTAATGCTTTTCACCTGATCAAAACATCTCCCATTTTCTAAACTGTTGGTTAGGAATAAAGAAAATACACACCAAAGGGCATACTCAAGGAAAGCATAACACGCTAATGTAAAAGAAAAAGCTGCTGCTCATATCCCCTACCCCAGCCATATGTTCTCACATATGTGAGAACCACCTTCACTCTAGCGCACACACACACACACACACTCAAGATGAGGTATGCTGTGCTTGCAAGGTTCCGGCTGTTCTGATTTGGTTAAACTACAGCCCTCGCCCACAAACAGCAGGACCACATAAGCGCTTGGCCTCCCCCCAAGAGCCAGCAGGCTGGGCAGACCACCTCCTTCAGCAACAGCAAAGGCTCACAGAGCTGCAGAACCAAGGCACTGCTGGGCTGGAAGTGGAGTAGATGGAAAGCACCATCCTCCTGGGCAGAAAGGGAGAGGGGAGCCGGGCTGCCCTACAAGAGCACAGCAGGCTGCAGAGAACAGATACCAAAGATGCCACTGGGATAGCGCAGATCAGCACCCAGTACCAATTCCCAGGTGGATGAGCAAACTGCGCATCACTATCTTCCTCAGTGTCCTGGCTCCAGCTCTCTAGGCCCAGAAGCAATTCTGGTAAGGTGGAAAGAGTCAATCTTCTTGGCCTTTCATAAACTCTTGGAAATATTTATTGGTCTTGATAAAATACTTCTAAGACCAATGCCAAAGAGGGACTCTTCATCAGGGACTTCAGCAATAGGACAAGGGATGATGTATTTAACTTAAAGAGGGGAAGTTCAGATTAGGTATAACAAGCTCGCTATTGTGAGGGTTGTGAGACGCTGGCCAAAGAAGGCTGCCCAAAGAAGTGGCAAATGGTCCCTTCCTGCAGAGTTCTAGGCCAGGCTGGACATGGTCTAGTGTGAGCTATCCTTGCCCATGGCAGGGAGGTTGGAACTGGATGATCTTAAGGTCCTTTCCAACCCTAAGCATTCTATGATTCTATGGTTTTGTACCGGCAGAATACTCTCAAAAAAGGAAGCAACTCCTCTCAAAACAAAGAAATAAAGCCCTAATGGAATGAAATAGGCCAGTAATTGGCTTGTAAGGAATTTGGAAAAATACAGGCTTGCCCATGAAGTAATAAAACCTGATGGAACAGTAAAACGCCATCTCGGAAAGTAAAGTTTTCATCTATATTCTCCTCTTTCAAAAAGCCTGATTCTCAGCAGGTTTAACTTGTCATAGCTCTGCAGCAATTATGTTAGCTGAAAATTCAGTCCTTGAATCCTAGAAATTCATGTCTGAGGAGACAGGAGAATGGAATTCCATATATGCCTGAGATCACCAGCATTTTACAGAGCTGGTTTGTAATGCTGCATTTCATTAGTAAAGCTAAGGGAAAAAAATAAAACCCAGTGACTGCCCCATGAAAAATTAGGAGAGAAGTATTTTATAAACCTTTGTTAGTTTAGCTGTTATGAGGCTATTGCATAAGTACCCCATACTAATTTTATTGGCTCATAGCATATATAATTTGAAAGTATTATGTTACCTGCATAAACCATACATATGGTTCAGAATGTCAGCATAATCTGTCTGTGGGAACGGTAATGTATGGTTCTGGAATAGAGATGGTGTACATAAATTATTCAAGGTATTTTCTAATCCCCACAATATTTCAAAGAATGGAACAGCCATTATGTAACAAGAAATGTCTCCTACACCTTTTTGACAGATGGGACACGAACATTATTACTTTCCCCTGTCCCTTCAGGGCAGGTCACTCTCTCAGTTCACTACAGTAGTGTGCCACTAGTTCTACAGGTTCCGATATTCATTCAGATTTCAGCATTTGTGGTGGAAAAGCTGCCATTCTCCATTTGCTTCATGGGAACTTAATTACTTTTTACCATACAAGTGGCAAAGGAACAAGAAAGTCACCTAGATGAAGCCTACAACAGCGCACATGATGAAAATTTTGTTGGTAATATCAAATGGCTACTTGCTTTGCCTGAAAAGTTGCATTCAAACTGCTGTGAAACATTCAAAACATTTTGGTCTCCTAATTAAGCAGGCACATTTGTGAGAAGACCCAGAAATACAAATAGCTGCATCAAGCAGTCAAATGCCACAAGCTCCCTCTATCACTGTGCACAAGTCATTTAATTTCTCTGTAACTCAAGTTCTCCCTTCACAGACCGACAAGGCCACTGTTTACTTTCTTTAGAACTTAATTCATTTGGAAGATATAACTTTTGGCTGATAACTTTCAAGTGAGTGTGCTTTACATTTAAATCCATTTCACCATCTGGCAACACAATTCTCAGTGAAAATGCTGTAACACTCTTCTTTTTCCTTTAACAATATTTGTATGTCCAGAAGTACAGGCAGGCTTATGGACTGAGATTTGGTATAAACAGATTTTAAAAGTATTGCAAACAGCATGGCAATAAGAATATGAAAATCCCATTTTTACCATTACACTTCAAGAAGCCTCTTCTTGAGACCAGTTGATTTAGCTGGACCAAACCATTTTAGTTATGCTGTATTATTGCGTAACTCAGGCTCAAAAGGGGACAGAAAAGAACCACCATTTCTAACCTTTGCAGTGACAATTCACACTACAAAATATGCAGAGAAATGAAAACCTAAGATCTGTTCTAAACTTGTTGGGAAAAAAGGTCCTTCCAGACCTTAGTAAGTAGCTAACTTTTTACCTCAAGTACACATCAGTGTTCACCAAACACTAAAATCATGATGTGCACCACAAAGAGGGAAATGCCACTGTGCGTGAAGCTTCTGTAGTGACAAGGATTCATCAGCATACAATCGTGTGTCACAGCTGCCAAGATTATGAAAAACCTTTGCATTTTAAGAGGCTCTGTATTTTAAGTTTATTTGGATATGCCTTCATAAAAGCTGAAGGAGGAAAAACTTAATCCAACATATGGGTTATTTTTCTGTGACTAGAAAACAGCAAAAATATTTTACATTTTATGGTTTTTATCAATTACTTTCAATTGCTGATGGAAGAAAATGAAAATATGAACGTCCCCACGAATACACACTAATTCTAATTAGCTTCTGAGAATCAGAACACGTTTAAAGCTGTCACTTTTGCTAACTATGACACTGTGTTAAAATAACAATTTCTGGTTCAGCTAACCCATTTCTTGGGAGAGCTATATGCAATAAAGTTTTTTCACCCCCACCTCAGGTATCTTCTAAAGGGTGATTTGTTGATTTGTGTTCATCATTCTCAAAGAGTGATAGAGAGATAACAATCATGCTACCATTTCTTCCAATTTATAATGCAGAAGTCAAATTATGCCTTATATCAATCAGGGCCTTGATTTGATGTTGTTTATCATTTGCTGAGTCTCCTCAGTCACCACAAATTAGCCATAATCTTAGTGATGCAGTTATGCCATGTATTTCTGGTATTATACTTCTGCAAAGCAAATGTAAAAAGAACTTAACAAATCTCATGCCAAAGGGCAACTGGATTCCACGAGCTCAACGAGTTTAAGAGATCATCACATCAGTTAAAGCGTGGTAGAACAAAACCACATGCAAGAGTTTAGAAGTTGTGCTTTAATACAAAGCACACATACACAGAAAAGAAGGCCAGTTCACTGAAGCATTACAAATAAAAATGCAATCACTTTCTTGTGTTTAAAAGTGCTCTATAATGAACGGAAAGGTTAATGAGCAAGGTGGTTTTAATTGCCTTTTTTTCTAAATACCTGGCCTATAAACTAAACACGATTGCCTTTAAAAGACCCGTATTCCAAAATTTCTACAGTAAATGTTCTTCTGTTGGAATTTTCTATTCGTGGAACTGGACTATAAATAGGGATATAATATCTTTAATAGGTTGCAGACACCATACTCTTTTCAAATATCCTGACTTTGCTACAGGCTATGACAGCAGCAAAATAGCTTAAATACCACTGGGAGCAATTTGTCAGTGCAGTGCACAGGGTCCAGGTTCTCCCGCTGTAATTAGTGGCTAGTGCATTCTCACAGTTACCTGAAGTTACTGCAATAATTCCAGATTCAACCAGATGTCCACAGACGAGTGGAGCATGCCCATGTCTATGGTTGGATAATGCACCTTCTGTAAATTGCTCCTGTTAGTCCTTTGCAATCTGTTTCATGTTTCCAACAACAGTCTTGAACTGGCAGTGTCAGCAACACATGGTTTTGACATTACTGAGAACACAGGCAAGGAATGATTTATGCCATTTTTCCTCTTCACAAAATGAACAGGTATAAAAGCTGTCATATGTAGAAACTTAGGGAGAGAGTTTTAGAAAACTGAACTAAGACAGAAGGTGTGAAGATAAGTTTTATGTTACCAGAGCTAATATCTCATGAATCATTCCTCAGTTACTTAAAAGAAACAACTATTTGTTCACAGTATAAATTCCTTACTTTGGAACCCCTGCCCTACATGTTTGTATGGTCTTTCAAACACAAGTGCAGCATTCCTTTCTGCTTTGCTGGCAACGTCTGTTACATTTCACATCAAAATTTATGCTTTATCTTGCTCAATCACAGTCAGCCACAGAAATCCAATGACATTCCAAAGGAAGCACTATTAAATCTGAGCTAGATAAAACTTCTCACTTTTACTGGAGGGACTCCAATAGTCCTAAAGAAATGATAGCTTCAAAACGTTACAACAAATTTCATCTTGAGGAGCCATGTGCTCTATGTTACACTCAGCACTTACAGAAGATCAGGGCCACGAGGTGCAACAAGCAGCAACTGCAGAATTTCAGGGCATGTGCTAGCACAGTACCCAACCACTTATTTGGGTGAGACGTCCTGGTGTGTAGATAAACCAGGGCTTTTTGTCAAATCAGAAAGACGACTGTGAAACAACAATGGGTGAAGGCAAGATGACAGCAGCTTGCACTCAATAGTACTTCCACAACTCTGTGAATTCAAAGCAAAAAAACTCACACATCACGCACTGTCCTACCACATGCTTCAACGTTTGTTTACTCTGAAACAAGAGCAGCACGTTGGCTCCAGGAACAGCAGCAGAACTCCTCTGGCAATGTAAATCATTTCTCCAGCTGTACCTATCTCCTTGGGCATTTAAGGTAAATAACATTTGCAAGACGAATGATGACGTGTCCTGTTTAGACCTGCCCTCTGTGCCACCTCTGGAGTTTGCACGCCTGCTGCTGCAAGCAGAGCCAGGCTCTTTGTCTCTCACAGCAAAAACTTACACTTAAAAACGCCAAACAAAAACCATCAAAACACTACAGGGTACTAACAGGAGGACCGTATTCCTGCTCATCTCAGCTCTGCACTGCATCACCGCCTCATCCAGCATCCTGGACATTTTAGGAACACATCAAATCCCTGCAAAAGACTGCAAGCAGTCAATGGGGGGGGGGGGGGGGAATAATAAAAAAAATAAAATCACAAAAAGTGTTCGTAAATAATTTCATTAAGTTGATAATACTAACATTACACAAAACTGAAGCTTTAACTGCTTCAAGATTTTTTCTTGCTGCTGGATCTCATCTCTGCTTGTGAGGTTAAATGATAGCTTGGAAGATTAATAGAAGTTGTGGGGTTTTTGACACCTTGTTGAATTTTGGCTCATGCAATAACTGGTTATAAAATTCTTTTTAAACTAAAGCAAAATATTTGACTATTGCAATAGCAGAAATTCTAGTTTCACATGGAAATTATTTTCTGCACTAGGGTCACGCTGTCATTCCTCTAAGGTATACTATCTTTCAACCCAAACAGATTGTTGTGCATGTTTATGAGGAAGAAAAGGAAAAATGCTTGTGCATTTGGGGGAAAGCAAACCTGTAAGCAAAAAGACAAAAAGACTTACACAAACTGGAAGTAAATTCAGTGCTCAGACTAACCTGAAGTAAATAAACAAATGATGGGTCAGATTATTTCATTGGTAGAAGCCAGCATAAAACATCATCTTACTCAAGAGTGAGTAAAAAATAGATCTAGACATTAATTAGATTTTTTATTGCTTATCATTAATTAGAAGATTTTTTATTGCTTATCACTTCCAATGCCTAAAGATCCCTGTGTAGCTTGTCAAGACCCTTAGTTTCAGATAAAAACCTTTCCTCCACCCCAACAGGAAACTCAACAGAATGCTAAGCATATCTTCATGAGCACCACCAACCCTGAGAAGTTATGAACACAACTGCTTGGGCAGAACACAAAACCTGGCCATGTTTCTCAAACATGTGGGCCAGCCCAATCAGCTGTCACACTTGACTGTTAAATTTAGCTTTCCTCACACATTAGATTTCTACTACATAAAATCAACTTTAGCTTGAAAAGAGATACCGTTTACAAGGCAAATTATAAAATACCTGAACTCAGCAACTTTCACCTCAGCATTAAGAATGATGAGGCTGCAAGAGGCAAAGGTACACAATTTCTTGTCAATAGCATAATGATTTAAAAGCCTTTTCCCCAGGGCATGGCATCTTTCCCTGGCTGAAAGGGCAAGGTTTGGGTATTGCAACATTAAGCAGCTGATGAATGACCTTGTTGTCATGCTTGTTTTAGGGATTGATCATGTCCAATTAATTCCCAGAAGAAATCAATTGTTCTTACCTAGCTCCTTCACATTAATAAGTAAATATTAATGACTTCACTGCCTGTAAGTATTGGAAACAGCAGCTGCATTTATATTTTACCCTGATGGTATTTCAAGAGGATTCATTATCTCCTCCTAGAGAGGAAAACAAATAAAACCACATAATTCTTCCCACTCATTCACCATTAAAATCAAGTACTTCTCTACACATTTAGTTGACAATTGGATCATATAACAGTAAGTCTTGTGTTGTAATTGAGGATGTAATTTTTCTCATACACAATAGACAGCATATAATCTTTTTCTTCTATTGCTACATTTATGCTGAGAAAGACTATGTACAGAAACTCAAGACTACAACTATGATTTCCTGCTCAGTCATAAAGCCTAACATGCCACAAGTGGAACACAGATACAAATGTACAGGTAAAAGCAGTTCATATCATTTCATTTCTGGAAATGATCCCTAGGAAAACATTCAAACTGAATCTTTGTGGTGGGATTTAAAACTCATGGTGACTGCCAAAAACTTAAATAACGCTTTATCAGATGCTGGGATTAGCCTCTGTGAGCTACATGCTATGAATAGCCTATGTCTGAGCATTCATCCTGGACTTTCTTCCCAGAGGGAGAAATATAATACGAAGGTGCATTTCAAGACGAAAATCAGAATTTGATTGCTATATTCTCTGCTTAGTGCACACTGCTATCATTTCTGGTAAAATGTCCTAGTTAGGGGTTACAGTAAATTGATCACATAATACTACAGGAATTTATCATGTAATAGAAAAGGAATTTAAGAGCTGAATATCTAATATTATTAATAAAACAGGTCTCTGGATAGAGACAGGAGGTACAGCTTATATTATTACCTGATCCTGCATTAAAGAGCTGGTAAAATCAGAATTGCAGGGACAAAATAGACTCTCAACAAGAGTTTTCAAAAAACTTCTGAGTGGGTAGCACAACAGTGGGTATTTACTCTCTGCATCTCTTCTGCCTCAAGAAAGAGCCCATGAGCTTGGATTCCCCCCAGGATCAGAAGTCCAGGGCCATCTGTGCAGAGAGACTCTGCTGCCACCCTCTGTGGTAGCAGAGACGATTCAAAACACTAAATAAAATGCCAAGCACTCTAATTGAAGCTCTAGGGACAAAGATCTCTACTTGTGAAAGAACTTACCCAATGAAAAGCTACTAGGATATAACTAAATAGGGAGGTAGTATCAGTGATTTCTAGGTACTGGCACACAAGGAATTAAAGTGATGTTGGTACATAAATGACTTGAGTGTTGAAGCAGTAGCTATGTTAACCAGCCTATTGTGGCTACTCTGAAAAGCTGTAAAAGAGAATGCACATTAACTATGTGTTTATCTCTGGTAATGAATGTAGTTCACTGCTACAGATACCTCTTTTTCTGAAATCTTTAAAGAAGTATATAGGTAAGGGAGAACAAAAGCATTTGCTGTGAGGTTGTCATCTTAATCTGAAATTCAGGACAGGCACATAACTGACTAATAGCTGCATTTGGTCAAAATTATGTTTCATCCCTCATGAGACAGATAAAATACTGAGAGCAAAAAGCTTCTGAAAGGGATTTCTATTAATTATTAACTGATTAAAAGCTACTTTTCCCGACCACACTAGTGATTCAAGTCTATTTGAGGGAAGATAGGATATTTGTTCTCGTGCTCTCATCTCTGTCAGAGCAGCCCCTATTTAAATAAGCACCATTTCCTACCCTGCACACACAATTACATTTCCCATTCACAACCCTAATATTCCTGCCTGTTAAACCATTGATCGCAGTGGTCATCAGGGAACACAGAGGCTGAGTGCTTTAGCAGAGGAGCCAACATCTAATCAAGTATCTTGGACAGGTTTTTTTTGGTTTTTGTTGTTTGTTTTTTTTTTTTTGTTTTGTTTTTTTTTTTTAATCACAACATGCACAAACTAAGTGCTGTCCCCAGCTGCAGCAAAGGCTCAGTTTTGGTGAATGGGAAATCTACCCTTTCTCCAGGGCCTCCACAAGGCAGCAGTTTTCTGCCTTTTCTCCTCACCATCTCCACTTCCATTTGATTTATTTTTCTCTAACTCCACCCATCAAACTACATAAGCTTCTCAAGCAAATGATTTTCATGCCATGTTCTATGCTGTATTCTGCATGGCAGTGGTGTGGAGGCCTTCACAGGTACTCTGTAACAGGTCATTCATCCAGACTGGTCACAAGAATTAGAATTTAGCTTTAAATATTCCATTTTTCAGAAACAGCAGAAAATAAACTAAAATCATAGAATCATAAAATGGTTTGCATTGGAAAGGACCTTAAGATCATCTGGTTTCCAATTCCCTGCCATGGGCAGGGACACCTTACACCAGACCATGTCACCCAAGGCTCTGTCCAACCTGCTCTTGAACACTGCCAGAAAGAGCATTTACCACTTCTTTGGGCAACCTGTTCCAGTGCCTCATCCAGAAGTAAAGAACTTCTTCCTTATATCTAATCTGAACTTCCTCCATTTAAGTTTTAACCCATCACCCCTTGTCCTATTGCTGCAGTTCCTGATGAAAAGTTCCTCTCCAGCATCCTTGTAGGCCAAACAATTTCAATTAGCTTTCTAGTTAAACAGCACCTGGAAATACTACTGCCATGTGATCAAAGTATTACTCTGTTTTTATCATCTAAAAAGAGTCACTCAAAAATAAAATAAATAAAAATCACTCGTTGTCACTGAAAACCAAGAACATTTGATCCTTATTCACTTAGCTAGCAGGTGAGGGAAAGAAACCTGGCATGCAAAACAAGAATTCATTTTAATACCTTAACAGACTTAACATTTTGGCTCGACATTCTGATTTTCACATGTGTCTTCAGTCACAATGGGGATCATATATTCATCTGAACAGTACCAATCTTCTTATTTTTCTAAATGATTAATTTTTTCTTCATCATTTATCCTTATTCAAGTATCTAGACACATACTGAAAATTAGTATTAGAACACACAATTAGTTTTCTTCTATATTTAGCTTAATAAGGTTATTACAAAGTAAGAGAACTTCACAGAAGAAATAGGAAAAAAGCACCTTAGTACCCTGACATCTCCTAGCATATCACTTGCAGAGAGTTATGGTACTGTTTGCAAAAAAGATAAAATCTTTTCCTTTATTACTAAAAAAAAAAAAAAAAAAGGGCAAAATATACCCATCTTAGCAAGTAAAATCCTCCTGATTCACTTCACAATCCTGACCAATCTTCTGAAACAGGGTTAAAACTGTTAATCATTATTTTAATAGAGCAAACAGAGATCTGCTTCTCTTTATTAGTACCAAGGGAAGAAGGTGATAGGTGAAGAGGCTGTAGTCCGTCATTTCTAACATCTTCCTTCAAATGACAGTTGAGATGGTATAAGTCAAGAGTTTTCAAATTTGGGCTGCAAACCTCAGCATGCAAATATGAGCTGAAGAGAAAGGAAGTTACAGACATCACACTTCTTCCTTTTCTGTTAACACTTCTATTAAAAATTGAGTTCCAAACAATTCTGGTTGTCATTTGCACAGCTACCTGGCAAACTCAACCAGCATGCTGAAATAACAGGCATGTGGACTGATGTAGTTATTTCAATAAATGCCATATGGATTTTGGAATTTGGTAATCGTGGATCTGGCACCTCTGGATAGATTGGAATGTTTTTATGAAATTCCTATAAGCAGGTGCTTCTGCCTCAGGGAGGCTAAACTACCTTTTACTCTTCAGTTTCCTGTAAGGGAGATAGAATTGGAAATAAAGCATGTTTGGTCTACGCTGGCCCACCTCTTGCCTGCCCCTCCCTGATTATTTCTTTAATTTCTTAATAAAGTCACACTGAAGAACCTATTACCTCCTAACTATTCCAGTAGAAGATTCTGTAGTTACATTAGCTAATAAAAGGTGTTTAATAATATTGGAAAGAAGACATCCGTGCTCATGAACTGAATTTGTAAAAGAAAGCTTAAGTTTATTAAAAGCAAGACGTGAAAGAGTGCCAGTGCAACCTCCCTGCAAGCATGAGATTTATCCCAGAAATAATTACAAGCTGCTAAGAGACTTAAATCACAGTCAACATGCTGAGTACATTAGGAAACATATCTAGCCTGACAAGCAAAACCAAGGTTTAGTTCTCATTGTAATTTGTCACAGACACTCAAGTACCTGGGAAAAGTAAGTTTTTACAGAGTTGTGATGAATTATCCCTTACTAGAAGGAACGCCAGCAGCTTCTACCCAGTTTTCCTCATTAGATCCCCACAAAGAAGAAGCGCTGATAAGGTTTGTTCTGTTACTGTAACATTTGTAATGTTACTGCAATATCTGAAATTCAATCTTAACACAGCCAGGGAGAAAGGAATGATTTTGACTAGTGCCTTTGGGTATATCATTCACCAGGAACCTCTGATAGCAAAAAGTATTCTGAGACAGAAAATGTTATGCCTGTTAAAAGCATTAAGAGCAAGCTCAAATGCAGAGTTTCCATACCAAATGCCAAAACTACATAACGCAGGGACCTGTGGCTAGACAACCCAAATTCAAATGTCATGCTTTATACTTCAGGGCAGTTTTCAACACCTATAGACAGCATTCATATTTCTTTTGATACCACAAAAATACTGACTCAATCCTGAAGTCTGCTGCCACGGTGCTGTTTTTTAAGGCTGACCACCACAAGCTGCAGAGGTGGGGGACAACCCTGTTCAAGAAAGAGCAAGACAACTGACACAGCTGTAGCTTTTAGAATGAGTTCATCTGCAGAGCTCTGTAACTTCATCACCTCACTGACATGATGTAGCAAGGAATCCAAAGCAAACAGCCGTATTTTTGATGGGAGATTAACAGCATGTTCTTCTATCTAAAGTGTTACCCTTGAGTATCTCTTTTGTTTTAGAAGAGGGGAAGGAATAAGAACTTATTTATGACTTTAATTATTTCCATACATGTTAGAATTGGCCTTTTCTTCTCCCAGATAAACAATGTTCATCCCCTTATACTAATTGTTTCCATTCGAAAAAAATCACAAAATCCTTCCCACTCTAGTTTTGCAGAAATACCTGCCATAGCTGTATATACTATTTTATGTTGCAATACAGACTATTATTCTAACGAGCTTCAATCCAGTTTATACTTTTCAATGTCATTTGCTTTTTTAAATTTCTAAGCAGAAGCAAAGCACCTTTTAACCCCTCTTAAAGGAACTTCAGGAACAGAAGATGTCTCAACTGATCTTGAAACTAAAGGAATATGGGCCACAGGAAATCTGATAGGTACTCCACACAAAAGATTAATTAAGACTTCTTTTTTCAATATTTACATACATTTTCCCCATCTTCATCAACTATTCTTTTATCACAGTGTTCAATTTTGTTCATACGGCGCTAAAGACACATGAAAACGTTACCTCTGCGTTACAATACTCCTTTCAAATTGATAACATAGAAACTACCCTGATCAAGCTCTGCTCACACTCAGTAAACATAAAATAATGGAGAAAACAATCTAATAAAGTTTGCTGTCCACTCACTTTTCTGTAACAAAAAAAAACCCAAAACGGAAGTACTGTAACAGGCTATGGAAAAGGGAAGAAAAACACACAGCACACCCTACATTTTACAGCAGCTTTCTTAGGAAATTACTTGCATATTATCATATAATACAGCAATGACTACAGCCTTCTAACTTTATAACTTTTCAATAAGCTTTCCAGTTGACTCCTCCTCACCTCCACTTATACCAAGGGGCTAAGTCAAATGCAAGAGCTGGCCACCACAGCAGACAGCCCAATGAAGGCAACCACAACTAAATTAACCTTTAATTAGGGGTTTTCACATTTCAAACTCCGCCTTCCCTTTGAGATTTTCGTCAGCCTCCATCAGCTAGGGACAACTACCATGACCATATCTCAACTATTTTCTAAACAGAAAACTCTTCAATATATGAAAACGAAAGCATTTTAATTTTATTAGGTGAGCAGCAAGTACTGAAAAGGAAGACATTTCCTGTGGTGACCAGAATTAACAGCAAAATTACAAGAAAGTACCAAGCTTCCCTGAGAGAGTTCACATGCAGTCAGGAACGCAAGATCAGCAGTCACAACAATGCTTGGCTTTCAACCCATAGAGAGGTACAGTTTTCTTGTTTTATATTAAACAGTTAAGCAGACTTCCTGTATCTTAGAAGTGTTCATATTGCTTTTGCATTCAGGCATAAGCATTCTGCATCTTTCCTCAGACATTCCTCTACTTCCATAAGTAAGTCGGTCCACACACTTAGGCCACGGACTTGAAAGTCCCCATCTTGTGCTTTCAGGAGTTTCACAGCAGCCTGTGTCTGTCCCTTGAGTACTGCAGATCCCTGACAAAGGCAGGTGAAGCGCTCCCTCAACTGTTCCCAGGACAAAGCAGCTTTGCTAGGACAATTAATAACCCACCGTCCTTGCAAGGGGTCATAGAGCAAATGGCTTGCGCAGCCGATTAAGAGGTCCAAATAAGGTCTGCTTAACTGGGAATAGTGACCAACTAGGGAAGCAAGAAGGGATCCTGGGAGGAAAAGGCAGAAGGCAGAGAACCTCTCCTGGTTCCCCAGCAGCCAGGAAAGCAGGGGTCCGACAACGCATTTGTCTCCTATGGCACTCGCCCAATTTCCTTCTAGGCTATTCCCAGCCAGATCCCCGTCTTCAGCCCGGTCAGCGCCGTTCCCCTGCCCCAGCAGCGCCGCCGCCACCACTTCAAAGGCCCGTGGCATGGGGAGCTGCTCCAGCACAGCCGACAGCCAGAGCGGCGGCCCCGCGGACTCCCCAGCAGGCTCGGACTCCTGCCCCTCCTCCCGCAGCCGGCCTAGCAGCAACTGCGCCTCTGCTTGCAGCTGCGGCTCCATATCCGCGGCGGGCCGCGGCGGACCGCTGAGCAGCGCCAGCAACCGGGAGGCGGCTTTCCGGCGGGCGAGGAGTGCCAGGCTGTGGGGTTCGGGGCCGGCCTCCCCACCAGGAAGCTGCAGCAAGCTATGGAGCAGGCAGCGACAGGCGGTGGGCGGCAGAGCGCGGTTCTCCAGCAGCGCCAGGCCCAGCAGCTGTGGGCAGCGGCCCAGGTGCGGGAAGCCAAGCGGAGGGCTCGGCTGAGCCCGCCGCAGCCGCCGCCCGAGGAGCTCCCGGAGCCGAGGCCTGGTGCCGAAGCGATCGTGGACATGCTGGAAATACCGGGCCCACTCTAGAGCTCGGGCCAGGGTCAGAGAGTCCCAGTCCCGCACCAGCGCGGAGCGGGAGCCGGCCAGGAGTGCGGGCAGCTGCTCCACCTGCTCCAATACGGCCTCCATGGCGAGCAAGCCGAACAGCCCTCGCGCCAACCGTTTGAGCAGAGGTCCTGCCTCCCCCCCGGAACTGGGGCCAATCCGAGCCGGGGAAGGAGGAGATTTGTAACTCTGTTGGCTCAGTCAGATGTCAATCTGTTGCGGTTTGAGTCTCGGTTAAAGGAGACCTGAACCTCTCTAAGCCCTCAGGGAAAACCGGGAAAGTTGAACCGAATTAAAGCGTTAAAAACGAGGTAGGACTAAGTTAAGGAAGTCAAACGAAACCGCTAAGAGCCTTAGAATAAACTTTAGAATGATATCTGTAAATGCCCTTTAAAAAGCCCACAGCTCTTCAGGAGCAAACATCCCCTACCCTACATTTTGGGGACATTTCCTGATTTCTGTGGTATGCCCCGTCCCTGGAAGGCAGCCATGACAGAGCATCTTGTGGCACTGAGTTGCCCCCAGTACTGCCCCCGGCTCAGCACCCTGCCATGGTACAATCCCGCTATGCCCACACAGCTGGGCTCACCCTCTTGATGTACCAACGAATGGCTTTGTAGTTCATTAACAGCTCCTCAGGGTACCTGACCTCCCCCCGCACCTGTTCTAGTCCTCTGGTTGATGTAGATATAATGGCTAACACTCACCAGGGCCTTCTGGGTGCTGACACATACAGGGTTTACCACACAGACATCATGGCAGACATGCACCATAACTATTCCTCTCTACAGCCAGGAAAGGTCACCCCTTCTCCCAGGCCAGTTTTACACTGTGAGCTATTGGTATTGTGTATAGCTCACAGGAGGTTGGCCTACCTGTTGGAGGGACCATTTCTGGCTGCTTCTCTCATGTCCATTAAGTCCAGGGCTTCTGCTTGGCTGGGAGACAGGTCCTTTGTGTCCTTCCTCATCCCCATGACAACCCTGCCTCACAGTAGGCAACAGGCAGCAGAGCTTCTAGAATCTTACACAGGTGCCCTCTGTGCTCCTGAGGGGATGAAGCAGCAGCAGGGGGGCAGCAGGGCCTCTGGGAGCTTCTGTCTGCCCCTCTGGGACTCCACAAGCCCCCCGGGTTATAAACGTGGACACTCCACACGTACGGAGGGAGCAGAGAGACCCAGTGAGCTCCTGGTTACTCCTGCAGCAGTGCCCAAGGGAGGAGGCAGTCACCTGAACTGGGCTGCACTGAACTAGGTGTGCAGTAGTGTTCTGTGCCCTTCTGGTCTATGGAGCTTGTAATAACCTCTCCATGGCTGCAAATTTATATTTCTAGGTATCATTCAAATAATGAAAGTGTTCCTCTTGAAAAAAATCTCTTTCAAGATTTCTATTAAATATTTCTGGAGTGATAAACTTGTAATAGGCTAGAAGTGGCTAGAAATTTATTGTATTGTTAACAAATTACCGATTACCTGCCTTGTCCCCATATATTCTAAAGCATATTATAAACTCATACATATTGAAGAGAAGATAGAATATGCAAACTTTTCAGTTACCTGCAGTTGCATGCAACACTTTGGGGCATGTTACTTACACACTTAAGTGACAGAAACATGAGGTGGTTGGAACACAGAATCACAGACTGGTTGGAGCTGGAAACTACTTTAAAGCTCATCGAGTTCCAACACCCTGCCATGGGTAGGGACACTTTCCACTAGACCAGGTTGCTCAAAGTGTGAGTACATATTACATACTTTGGCCTCTCAGTTATGTTTAATCCAGCATCTCTTGAGTTCAGTGGCATAAAGGAAAAAACCAGTTCTATTTTAGCGAGGAATATTTCTGGAGTATATGCTTCATGTCATAAAGAGGAGAAATTTCCCTGTTCACCAGAAAACTTCTCATAAGTCTTCCACGTTAGTGTTCTTTATTGGATAAAGTATATGGGTTTATGTCCTGTGAATGTCTCTGTATGTTTCACTTGAAATAAATGAAATAATCTCATTTGCAGCACCAGGAAACTCACAAAACCAAGTTGCAGAAATCTAACCAGACTAGAAGAAACACTGGGTAGTATGGTATATGGAATACTCTTGCATGTGAATACTCTTGCATGTGAAGGGAGATGGCTTGTGTGTTCTAATGGATCTCTGCAGACTTGCCTGAAAAATGGAATTTCTGTTCTATGAAAAACTGAACATTTCAGCATTCGGTTTTGTCTCAAATTAGGGCGAAAAGTCTAAATATCAGCACTTTTTCTCACAGAGTTTGATATCTCTGTAATAAAATGGTTCATGCAAATGTATTTCTAAATATTGAAGTTGCATTTGGAATCTTCAGTCGCGATGGAGAGACATAAAATGAAAATAGAGCCTAACCTGGAGGATCAGCAGAGTTCTGCACTAGAAGACAAATTTGCATTACAAGCATTAGAAGACAAATTCAAGGAACTAAAGTAATAAGGATAATACTGAGACAATTCTGTTTCATATAGTGAATTTTTACAAAACAGTAACACTTAAAAACAGTAATTTTTTTTTCATGCTCAACACTGAAGAAATTTCTTTTCCACACTGAGTTTTGTATTGTTAACTGGGAGCCTAGCCACTCTCAAAAGGCATTTCAGAACCTTCCACTGCAAGACTGAAATCTGTTTATCTGTTGACTGATCTGCTGAGAGTGGTGCCATGTAATATCAAATTAAATTGAAGAAATGTGTTTTGGTGGTGATTTTGTTTGTTTGTTTGGTTGGTTGGTTTGGTTTGGTTTTGTGGGGCTTTGTGTGTTTGTTTTGTTTTGTTTTGTTTTTGTTTTTTGTTTGGTTGTTTGGTTTGGTTTTGGTTGGCTTGGGCTTTTTTGTTTTTGTTTTCCCTCACAGGTGACTTATTTTCATTGAGCCTTTAGATACTAGTACTCTTTTTTGTGTGAGCAGTCTTAGTTTTAGTTAAGCAGTGGCTTGTGTAGCTGTATGTTTCTTGTTATGAACAGCGAGACTGCTAAGTATCAGAATTTGTATTTTGTAGTTACTATCTAAGTAAGTCTCTTGGTACCCAATAGTTATGCTGAGTTTTCTAGGCATTGTTTAAGTGTTTGTACAGAATTGGTTTTGTATCTGATGAACATCTATAGGATAGTGGGGAGATATTTAGGAGGTAAATACTGAGCAAGATTGAGGAGGTGAGGGAGAGAGTTAATGTTGGGAAAAGGGATGGGAAAGGTTGGGTTAGGCTCCAGGGAGACACAGTAACAGCATAGAGATGGTGGGGATAGAATGGTGAGTGGGTTTTCAGGTAGCTTTGTGTTTTCTACTTAAATTTACTGCTTTATAAGAAAAACCTTAAAAGTCCATTTCTACCTCTTGCTAGGGGTATATGAGGTATATGAGTTTGCTTCCCTTATTAGTGAGTCTTTTACTATTTCCCTGCTGTTCTAGGTGTTTGGATGTGTATTTCATTCCATGTAAACTATGTAGTTTCTTTATTATTTTTTTTTTCATAACAAGAAGTGGAACCTATGAAGATATCATAAAAGAAAGTTATATAGATTGTATGTATGAGTGCGTGAGACTTTACGCACTGGAGGATGGGGAAATATTTTAAAGTAGCATTTTTCAGGTATTTTGAAGACTGATTACTTGTCTGATTACACAGATTACACAGTCTGAAGAGTCATCTCTTTGTTTTGTCTAAATTAAAAGCAAAGAAGAAAGCAGAAGAGAAAATGGCATATTTTGTATGATAGGCTAGAGCATAGATTTATAATTGCAACTGTATTGTTTAAGCTCTGTTCTATGTGCTTCTTACAAGTAGCTCTGACAGTGTGAATGGGAGTACAGTGTTTTTTGTGTTGTGGGTTTTGGTTCTGTTTGCTTTGTTGCAGAGGGTGTTTATTCCCAATGAAGTCTAATTTTTATTTCAATCTGTAAAATAAGCCTTAAGGTAAGAAAAGAGAATGTGAGAGTATTCATCTGTTGTTGTGTTAAGCTGTAGTAAATGTTTCTTCATTTGAGCTTTCGACTGATAAGATACGTGGCAAAAAAAGTTGTTGAGCAAGTATGGAAAGTGTCTGTTAGACACGGTATCTGGGAAGTCATTTCCACAGCTCCCTGAAAACACTTACTTTTCAGTGAAGCACTGCAGAGCGGTTTCGCAAGCCCTGATTTAGTATGAATTACTGCACTGTTTTATCTAAGCTGAGAAGTCAAGTAAAAGATTCATATGAAGTTTTATGGAACCTAGTGAGTTTCTTCACTCTAGTTATGGAGCCAGTAAAATTCACCCTGGCAGGGAATATAAGTTCTGAAGCAAAACTGGTCAAAGTAGCCAAAAGTCTGGATTCCATTGTATTTTCCTTCCTCTCAGAAGCTGTATTGGCTGTAACATGGTTATACTATTTCGCCTTAATAGACATTTAGGATGTTTTCTACTCAGGACCTAGTACTACAGAACTCCAGAATGGTGCTTTCTTAGGTAGGAGGTGTTATTTCAAATTACAAAAATGAATGCATTGAAAGAGATGTTTGATCATCTGCTAGGTTTCTGGCACTAATGCTCACTTTCAACTGTAAGGAGGTTTTGTTTAGCTGCCTCAAATTGTATGCTAGGCATAAAGTTGCCACACTTACTGTACTGTATATTATGTATGTTGAAGACTCTGAACTTGTGGACCATTGTAGAATTTCTTCCTGCTTCTGTACCAGACTTTGTGGAAGATGGGTAATTAGTCAAGCCAGTACCTGTTGGGCTGTATTACCCCTTCCATAACTTACGGTGAGGCTCTTAAAACTTTTTGTCAATGTAATCTCTCATAGTTTAAAAACTAGCAAGGCTGTAGTGGGCTTTTGGAATGAGAACAGATCAAATTGCATAATAAAGGTATCGAACCTACCAGTTTGTACATCAGTGTGGGTCACAGACTGTACAAGAGGTGTATTTGTGGGAGGATTTAATAGAATCATAGAATAGTTAGGGTTGGAAAGGACCTTAAGATCATCTAGTTCCAACACCCCTGCCGTGGGCAGGGACACCTCACACTAAACCATATCACCCAAGCCTCTGTCCAACCTGGCCTTGAACACCACCAGGGATGGAGCATTCACAGCTTCTCTGAGCAACCCATTCCAGTGCCTCACCACCCTTAAAGAACTTCTTCCTTATATCCAATCTAAACTTCTCCTGTTTGTTTTAACCTGTTACCCCTTGTCCTATCACTACAGTCCCTAATGAAGAGTCCATTCCCAGCATCCTTATAGGCCCCCTTCAGAGACTGGAAGGCTGCTATGAGGTCTCCACGCAGCCTTCTCTTCTCCAGGCTGAACAGCCCCAGCTTTCTCAGCCTGTCTTCATACGAGAGGTGCTCCAGTCCCCTGATCATCCTCATGGCCCTCCTCTGGACTTGTTCCAACAGTTCCATGTCCTTTTTATGTTGAGGACACCAGAACTGCACACAATACTCCAAGTGAGGTCTCACGAGAGCAGAGGGGCAGGATCATCTCCTTTGACCTGGTGGTCACACTCCTTTTGGTGCAGCCTAGGATATGGTTGGCTTTCTGGGCTGTGAGCACACACTGCTGGCTCATGTTAAGTTTGTCATCGGCCAACACACCCAAGTCCTTCTCCACAGGGCGAATTTCCCCTGAATCCTCTGTGTGCTCCAGTTAGGATAGCACAGGAAGTTCTGCAAAGGCTGACTGTAGCCTATCACCATGTTAATAGCAATGCCCAGTTGTGATGAGGTAGACCTGTGATTTCAATAACCAATACAGTGACCAAGCAGCAGTTTTATAATGTGCTAGAGTGAAAATTGTTTGAAAATCAGTGTGTTGAAATGAGTCCTCTATGTGACTTAGGTCATTACTGAGAACCTAAGAAAACACTCCAGGAATTATGTCTAGCTATACCAAAATGGAATTTTTGGGAAATTGTTAGACAGACTTCGCTGCCTAACCGCATTTTTATTTTAACACTATGAGTCGGGACTACACTAACAAAGCTCCTAAGCTAGAGTATAGCTCTTGAATATTATAGATGTAAATAAAATCGAGTGGCAAATTGTGCCACCTACTTCTGTTAATAGTTGATTAGAAGTGGTAAAGTTAGTAGATATTTACACAGTTCCCTCTTGCCAGATAAGCCAAGTTAACTGCATCATGTGTGCACTCCAAAACCAGTTGCAGTTAAGTGTGTATGAGCTATAACCAGTTTTACCTTAAGGTTGCTTGAGCTATTGCATTTTAGGTTGTGTTTGCTGTGGGATAAGAGCATGCAGACAGTCAGTTAACCACTCAGGTGATGAATGGAAAGGTATTAAGCTGTGTGATTTGATCACTTGCTGTTGTTTGTGATACCTTCTAGAGAGGTTTCACTTGCCGTTTTGTCGTGGTGGGTTTGATAAATCACAGCATGTACTGGTAAGAGTATTTGTCTACATATCTTTTTCTGGGATTCTTTTCTTTAAGCCAATAAAACACTTAGTTACTCATGCAAAGTACTTTTATTATTCAAAGTGCACAAATTCAACCTTCTGTGGCAGTTTGAACCCACCCTCCCTTTTAGGGTACCTGTTAAGAAGTGTCTTAATGAGCTCTTTCAGATCCCACTTACCAGAATCCCTTAATAAATCCCTGGATAATGTCATGTTGATATGTAATGCTATGGTACTTGTAGGAAGTCAAGCATACTACTAGGACTAAACTTAGTCTATACCATGGGCTTAGTATTAAACAATTATGTGTCTTGAAAAGTATTGGGGGGGGGAGGGAATCTTTACATGCAAGGATAGCAACTAAAAATTCTTTCCTACTCCTAAATTCTGTGTATTTCCAATTGTTGTCATTCACAAGAGTACAGGGAGATCTTATAAACACACTTTCATGTCGGAATTGGTTCTATTTTTCACTTACATAAAAAATATATATAAAACTCAGCGCAAGACAACTATGTGTAGAGCTATTTATACGTATGTCTGGGTTCTTGTAAGTCACTTAGTCACTTGGATTATTTTACTTTCATTGCCCTAATGTCCTGAGAACATATTAAATTATCAGATACACTAATATCGCTCCTTCATAGCTCTGTACAGTGTCTTAAGAATAATAGCCATCCATGTATGTAAAGATAGCTATATTAAAGCACACACATGCGCATGCTGGATAGATATTTCTTTTTCTTGAGCAGTAAGGCTTTTAAGTATCTGTTGTTTCCATTTTCATGTCTCCAAAGCTTTTATGTGAATTCTTCCAGCACTTTTCTCATTATTCTCTCAACCCTTCCTCTGCTGAGTGGCTGGGGCTTCCAGACATATAACCTGAAATGTCCTGGGAGAATTTACATAAAAACAATAAAGCCAAGGAAATGGAAACGACAGAATATATACATACATTTTTTTCAGTCTTTGCTAAGAAGCTCATTGGTTAATATTTACAAAGAAATTGAATTTTCCATATTAACATCCCTTTCACTGTGAAGCAAATGTGGGATAGTGGAATGGTAAGAAGCATTACTTAAGTGAATGGGGGTTATATGTTAACCTCATTAATGATTAAAATATTTTTTCTCCATAAAGAAGAACATTCCATGCAGAAAAAAAAAAATCATATGAATGGCTGGATCCAGTAAATGTTAATGTAAGACTTAGAAGGGATATTTCTTCCTATTTAAGAAAAGATTAATGATTTGTTTGTTTAGCTAAACACATATTAAGGAATACTAGTTTCTATTATCTATGCTCATAATATCCTCTGAAAGCAAATCAGTAAAACTGATACTGCTGCTTACAGGATCAGTAGCAGAGTAAAACCGTTTCAGTTTTTATTGCTGGCCACTTGGTTGTGTGCCTGTCTCTGGGAAATGCCCCTGGAAGGTTTTGTCAGAGCCTTCCTGATGGTAAGCTCTTCATATCTCAGAAATTATTCCCTTGTTATATCATCCTAATATTGATGTATTCTGCAGAGCAGGCAGACTAAATAAACACAGGCTTAACTTTTTTCCTAGTTCCAGATTTTTTAACTTAATGGCGTTCTTTAATTTTTCCCACATTTTACTAAAAATACAGGCATTTAATTGGTAAAAGGAACCAGAAACTAAACCACTTTGATCTGGTGTTGCACATTTCCACAGCAGTTAGGATTTGGGTATTTCAGATTAATTCCATATTATTTTGGTTTTCTGACTTGGTTTGTGGTCCAGTGCTGAGCTGCACTGAAGCATTTGTGCAGTGGCAGAGGTTGGAGCCTTTGTGTAGATCCAAAAAGCATCGCCATACAGGTAATTACATGTGTTGGAACATTGTAGTTCATGCTTCATGTAGTTCCAGGCTGAGAAAGTTGGGGCTGTTCAGCCTGGAGAAGAGAAGGCTGCGTGGAGACCTCAGAGCAGCCTTCCAGTATCTGAAGGGGGCCTACAGGGATGCTGGGAATGGACTCTTCATTAGGAACTGTAGTGATAGGACAAGGCGTAATGGGTTAAAACTTAAACAGGGGAAGTTTAGATTGGATATAAGGAGGAAATTTTTTCCTGTTAGGGTGGTGACGCAGTGGAATGGGTTGCCCAAGGAGGTTGTGAATGCTCCATCCCTGGCAGTGTTCAAGGCCAGGTTGGACGAAGCCTTGCGTGGCATGCTTTAGTGTGAGGTGTCCCTGCCCATGGCGGGGGGGTTGCAACTGTATGATCTTGAGATCCTTTCTAACCCTAACTATTCTATGATCCTATGATTCTATAGCTGATCCAGGGACTTTGCCATTAGCTTTCTCGAAGAAAAGGAATTAGCAGTGCTAAATTAATGAATTGTATCTGCAGAAAAGAATGACTTATTTGTTTTTTTTTTTTAAGTGGCAGAAATTATAGCACAAAGGATATTTGCATAAACCAAAAAGCCAGCAGAAAAAAATTGCTGTGTAGTTCATAGCTGTGGATGTGATGAAGCTGACAGGTGAAGATGAATCACTAGAATTAAAGAATAAGCCTAAAAGAGAGGTCTTTATTAAAGATCCCTTTTTTATTAAGGAAACAGTATCAATCACCCAGTAGTAAACCTGGAAATAATCAAAATCTTATTAATTCAATTTGTTCTAAACAAAAACAGCAAAAACAACCATTCTTAGTTGAAACCACTGCTAGGAGTGTCCTCATATTTCTTGATATTACAATAGCTTCTCTTAGTTTGAGAGAATTACATTTTTAACTGCATCAAGAACTAATTACTTTGTAATGAATGAATTTTATGCTCTGCATGAAGAAAATAGCACTCATGAAACAATGAAATTTTTCTTGTGTCCGTTGTTCTTATGAAATGCTGATGCTGATCAACACCAGAAAGAGTGTGAAGTTCTGTTAACTGATAATTTAAGAGTCTTAAGGATTGGCTCCCTTGCTTTTTGTAGGAAGAGTTGGATCTAATAGTTCTTAGAAACTTTGTCTTCCAGACAAAGCTTGCCTATGATTGACTGTTCCAAACCACCTAAGGGAGTCAGGCACCTTGCCACAACAGCAAATCAATGGGAACCAGATGCTTGAGAGTCTTAAGAGCTCTTGAAAACTTGTGTATTACCGGAGATGCTTGTGTCCAAGTTAGGGCTCCTCATTCACCTAGAACAAGTGTTCTGTGCATCTGGCAGTATTCATGATTGAAGCTGACATGTTTAACAGTTTAGAACTGGGGTACAACTCACCTGAACACTGCAGACCTAGTGGACAGATGTTAAGAACTATAGTATAGAAATAACTGATCCAAGAGAATACTCCAGAGCATTTCCATAGGGGTAATCTGCGTCATTTTTTTAATTTCAAAATTAAATGGCTTCTATTTTCTTTCTCTTTGCTACCAAAGGTAGCAAACAGTGATTTCACTTAGAATGAGGAGCTGGAATTTTATACTGAATTAAGTTATCAAATGAAATGACTTGGGAAGAAATCAAAATGTTAGTTCAGGTAAAACCAGTATGTTTTGGTTAATTTTTTTGACTTAACCTTTAACTGAAAATTTTAAATTAAAATATTTTAAAAATTTAAAAAGTGAAACATTTGTTCAAAAGATCTTTCAAAAAGTATTTTAATTCTGTAATAATATTGAGGAAGGAGGGTTACTTCTACATCAACAAACCTTTAAGCAGAGAATTTGTTTGGGAGGTTTGACTTCAAGTAAGGCACTTTCCAGCTTTCCATGTAAATATTTGAAACCTTCTCTCATTAGTTTGAATAGATATGCACTGGTTTGAACTCTTCTTCCCTGACAATCTATTAAGACTTGGAAAAGAAGGCAGGGCCTTGTCAGTCCCTGTCCTCTTGACAAGATGGAGATACATGGCTTGGTTCAAAATCACCCTTTCTCTTGCTGGTTCGGGAAGAACTGCAGAAGACAACTGGAAATGCAGAGACTACGTGGTAGGATGCAGTGATTCCTCAGACAGTAGGCTGAGCATGGGTTGATAGCCAGATGGAAACTATTTGTTTCTCCTTTTGCTTACATTACATGTTTTGTTGTTTGCTTCTCTGGCTATATAACTCTTTCTAATAGCATTTTGTTCTTCCTGGTTTCCAAGTCCTTTTCTTTTACAGTTTTTGAAAAGTTTTCAGATGGGAATGATTTCAACATGTGTATTTAGGCTTAATACTAAACATGTAAGGTTTAAGTTACATGCAGCACATTTGGTCTAGGTAATTTGTCCTGCAAATAGATGCATTCTGCCTAGCTTGCTACTATGGCTAATGCATCACTATCTCAGGTAATTTTAATTAACTAGTTTGTTGGGAAGAACTGACAAAGATATTGGTCAAAAATAACAATATGGATGTTATTTCATTATTTCCTTACATGTTGTTTTACTTAGGAAATTACAAACAGTGACTTAAGTCCTGTTCCAAGTGTTCCTCTAGTTATAATATTAATGGACATAAACATGAAGTTGAATCCATCAGACCTGGTCATGGATTTCCCATTATATTTGTTCCCAGAGTGATTCAGTGGCCCAGTTTTTAACAGCTCTCTGAACATACCCAGTCAGTTGTAACTAGTCTGTATAGAAATTACTGCAATGTTCTGTGAAATCCATGGAATTGTTCCAAATCCCCGGGGATAGTTTTGTTGAACTCTGCAAAACTGTGAATCTTTGTTAGATTTTATTTTTCAGTGTCTTTTCAGGGAGAGATATTCCAGATTCTCCCCCTCATCACCCCCCCCACCCCGCCCCTCCCAATTTACACATTGTGGGCCTGACATTCTTTGTGTCTGCTCCACTTCCACAGTAGTGAAAATCTCCTGGCTTTATCAGCATTTCTCCCAATCTCTGCCTTTTATAGCATTCCATGAAGAAGCAGCCAGTGAACTCAGTTTGTCACTAAAAAATAGGATCATGTGTTCTACTTAGGCTACCATATTTATTATTAGGTTAATAATCTGGGGTTTAATATTAGAATAATGAAAATTAAAGTTACCCTTTTAAAGTCAGAATTTTTATCCAGTAAGCCTTAGTGAATGTTACAGTAGATGATGTGTATCACCAGTTATGTCTTGGGAGATCACTGTATATGTTTGTGTACATTTTTTTTTTCCTACAGATCAAAACATCACATGCGTAACTACTGAGATGGAAACTGAGAGATCCTTTGGATGGATTTAGACCCTAGAACTTGCATATACTAAGACTGAAGAGTTTCAAATTACTGTCTTTCCCATCTTGGTTTTTGTCAAATGAAGCCTGAGGGCCACAAATACACAGTACAGTATTTAGTAGTGAATTCCATCTGGAGTTACCAGCAACTGAGTATCTCCTGCTGTCATATCCTTGAGATAACTGATCTGTTTGGCCTACTTTGTTCTTTATTCTCATTTACCAGGACCATGATATTTTGCACAAGTGGGTTTTCTTTTTTCCACGTTTGTTGCATTATTTCTTTTTTTTTATTATTATTCTGTGGGATCTTCGGACTTGTGACGGTTGAAGAAAAAACAATGTATTAAGATCACACTAAATGATATTTAATACTGAAATTCTGACCCTGGACTTATTTGCAAGCATGGGTGTAATGTTCACAAGTTTAACCCCCTCTCCCCCCCAAAACAACCCCAAAACACAAACAAAAACCAACCAACCAACCAACCAAACCCCCAAAAAAACAACAGAAAAAAACAAGCTATCTCTAGGTTTCTCATTATTGGTTTTGGGGCATCTGGTTTAAAGGCTGGTCTGAAATTTGATCTTGCTCAAATTCTCTCAATGTGTTTCAGCAACATGTGTCATTAATGAAGAGAGCTGGTAACCGGTCTCCCTGTTGTTTGCAATTCAGCCTATGACAGGCAGCAGGAAAGCAGAACAGTTTCGGCCAGCCCCAGTTAGGAAAACATGCCCAAGGCATAGGCTGTAGCATAAACAGAGATATGTCAGGCTCCTCCCTAGAGGAAAACCGAAAGTGTACACTTGGCAATGATACTTTGCTTTTATTCTGAACAAGAAACCTGTTGAACAAAACCACCTCCTTATTTTGACATTGGTATGGTTAATGGCAAGGATAAATAATTATTCCCAGTGGAAAGAAAGATCAGCTAGGCAAGGATGATCTGTGCTTGCAGGTGCTGAAGTAATGTGTGCAAAATGGTAATGAAAAATGTACAGACTTAAGAAAGCATTTTTTGTCTGAAAGCAACATACTAAAAATATAAGCACTTGGTTTTGGTCAGTAATTAGAAATACCTCTATCACATTTGATATTGTAATGCTGTGAACTGGAGATTCTTCTGAAGGAAACTGCCATTCAACAACATGCCCTTACATGAAGAATAATGTCACAGTGATTACTGGAATTGAGCAACTTCTTAACAGCAAGATTGCTTGTGAAAGAGGTAATATATTAAAAAAGCAATGGTTACCATCTGTGTTGAACTCTCAGTCTGTGACATCAAAATGTTGAAAAGGTGTCCCCTGTCTTACAACCCTCATGGGATATGCTTAATAATCATCTTGTAGATTGTAAGTCTGATACATCCAGAAGATTAAGTAACTTTCCCAAGATCACACACACAACAGATTTGTTTGGTTATGACAGCAAGTTATAACTAGAGCCAAGATGATCCCCAAATCACTGTACTTCCCTTCTCTAATAACATGTTACTAGGTACGTGGTTTGTGAGATAAGGAAGAAGGAAAGAGAAGGGAAATGTGTGCAGGACTCTTCTACAAATTGAATTAATAAGTTGAGCCCATCTTTATACAGTTCTCACTGTTCATTAACATCAGACTACTTTACAAGAGGGTTTCAATGAATATGCCTACTTTACAGGTGGGAAACATGAAATAGTGATTTGATAAAACTCATACAACAGATGAATTTGCAGGGCTGGGAAAAAGAACTGAATCTCCCAACCCCCAAGAGACAGAAATAACTTACACTCATTAAATGAGCTGGCATTCACCTTGTTTCATTTGGCAATATAATACAGTGCAGAGGGAATGGTGTTCTTTCCATTAAGAATGTTTCAATGATGCCATTTTAATAGAAGAATGAAAAGGAATGTTGGACTGAAAGCATTCCCTAAGGTATAAGATTGACTGTTTGAACTGAGCGTTGCAGAAAAAAAAAAAACCTGGAAAAGAATAGCAATAGATGTAGTTATCTCAACAATAGCTTCTGAGGAAAAATAATTTGAAATGTTGATGCATAAAGTTGTACGGATGGGGAATAAATGCTGAAAAGCCATTTTGGAAACACAGGGACAAGGGCAAGGAGAACTATGTGAAGTTGGTATGGAAAGAACATCAAACTCGGAAACCTAGGTGAGCGCCTTCTTTCTGCTTATAAGGACCAGTGTGTATCTCTCCCTTTACAATATATTTGAAATAATGCACAATCACAAAACATGCAATTTTTGTTGTTACAGAGGCAAGTTTATTACAAATTGCATGTTTTGTGAATGTGGGTTACTTCAAATAGGTTAGAATTAATTATCTGCCTTTTTTATACTTCATGGAAAGAGCAAGGTGAGAAAAGTAGAGCTGAACTTAAGATGGCCAAAGACTGCTGCTTTATGGGATTTTCACATGGATACAGGATCCTAAATTGGACTGCAGAAGTTGTTCCAGTGTCTAAGCTCTATGGAATTGTATTTCACTAGATAGCCAGTAGGCAAGGAAGACATTTGACTCACATAGATCCCTCTGTACAGAAATACCTCTATATGCCACATATTTGCTGCTGGCTTAGCTTAGCATTTTCATTTAGATGTATATGATCACTAGCTAGCCTGTTGAAGTACTTGGGGGGGGGCCCCCCCCATTCAGTACAATATTATGATTATGTTGCTGAGAAGTATAGCTGGTGTGGGAAATTTTCAATGCAGATATGATGAAGTTATGAAGACTTTGAGATGAGTCCATAGGACTGTAAGAAGAGATTGGAAGCTGTATCTGTAGTTATATTTGGCACTCTCAGATTTGGAATAACTGATAATAATTTAGCTCTTATAAACCAGGTATAAAAAAGCCCTCATCTGATTTCATTACTGTTAAAGGAAGTTTCACTGTGGGTGACATCAGAGACAGAACTGGGCTAAATATAAAGAGAAACTCAACAAAATATTCTCGTACAAAGTCCAATAACAAAAGGGGTAATTTAATGGGAAGAGAAATTGAAGCAAAGACTATTAATACTAGTGTCATAGAATACAAGGTTGGAAGGGGCCTCAAGGATCATCTGATCTTACCTTTCTTGGTAAAATCATGGTCTTGAGAAGATGTCCCAGCATGATGTCCAGCTGAATTTTAAAAGGGTCCAGTGCTGGAGAATCCACTACTTCCCAAGAGTTATTTTTCCGTAGCTGATTGTTCTGATTGTGAAAAATTTTCCTCTTGTGTCCAATGGGAATCTTCTCAGGAGTAACTTGTGCCCATCACCCCTTGTTTGTTCCATGTCACTCCTTGTAAAAAGGGAGTCTCCATCTTCTCCGTAGCCACCATTTTAAAATGGTTACAAGGTCAACCATGAGCCTTCTTTGCTCTAGGCTGAACAAAAGCAGTTCTCTCAGCTTTTCCTCATGTGGCTTCCTAGTCCTTGGATCATCTTTGTGGCTCTTCTCTGGATCCTCCCCAGCCTGTCCATGTCTTTTTTGTTAAGCAGGGGACCAAAACTGAACACAGCATTCCAGGTGTGGGCTGACAAGCTTTCCACCAGTACATATGCAAATGCACATCCTTGATTTTTTTACATGATAGCTCAAAGAACCTCAGCTTAACTCCCTGTGTGGAATTGCTCCTAAAGCAGGGAACTTGTAACTTGAAGAGGACACATGACCTTTGAGAAGCTTTTAATGGAAATGTAATTGATGCTTAGGGGAATGTATTCTAACTTCTTTATAAAGGGGCAAGACTTTTAGGTCTAGGGGACACCGTAACAGAATTGGTCTTCTCATCTCAAGCTTCTCCTTACACTGAGGTGACACATTAACTGGATTTAAATTGCTGTTCATTATTAAAAAAAAAAAACAAAAACCCACCCACAACCATCTTTCTTAAGATCAGCTAAAACCTGTGTAAGATAATGAAGTGTATACAGGAATCTGCTCATCAGCTCAGCATCTGCTTCAACGCAGTGCATTTTTATGATATCTGAGGGCTTTTTTCTCCTTTTTGTTTTTTTCTTTTTTACTGTCCAAGTAATTGGATGAGCCAAAGAATACCATGCCCAGGGCATCTGAATTTTGCTAACAAGAACAAAACTAGGAGTTCATTTAATTCTGTGCTGTTAGTCACATAGTGCATGGTTAGAGCTCATCCTAGTTAAATACCTTGGCATGCTGATAAAGTGCTCTCATTGAAGTAGCACTCATCGCAGCAGTTAATAGTCCATCAGAACAGCATAATAAGAGTATGGAATACAATAAAGAAGGAAAGATGTGTGTATTCTGATTGGCTAGAAATGAACATCTGCTACTCAGAGAACAGGAATTTGCTTACAGTGCAATTATTGAGAAATAGCCCAGCATTAATTGTGCAAATCAAGTTTTCCCAGCAGATCAGAGTACAAAAGAAATGAATGTAAATAAAAAATAAGGGTCAGCTTGATGTGCTCTTCAGCAATCAGGTTAAAACAATTCTTTTAGTGTAATTACATATAATGTGCTTTGGCTAGAACAGCTTAATTAAGTGGATACAGTCTATGAAAGATAAAAAATCAGTGTGCTGTTTGACTGGAGCACTCTCCTGGAAAGTGCTAACATGATACCATTAGTAAACTCAACCAGACAATCTACATGCATGCATTAGGAGAAGCAGGAGTCTGAACATCTGTTTCCAGCTATTGAATTCATGAAAGGGGCTTCTCTGTGCAGGGAATAAGTGAATAAACAACAGTTGGAGAAGGTTATCTCTGGCATTTAACAAAATGTTGAGATGTCACAGAAAGGACATAAGGTGAGAATGAAATGGCAGAAAGAAAAGGGGTTGAAGAGTCAACTTGGTAAATGAAACAGAAATGTACAAGAAGGAGCAAACCCTCTACCCATCACCCTCCTGAAAAAGTAATATAGAATCATAGAATAATTAGGGTTGGAAAGGACCTGAAGATCATCAAGTTCCAACCCCCCTGCCATGGGCAGGGACACCTCACACTAAACCATATCACCCAAGGCCTCGTCCAACCTGGCCTTGAACACTGCCAGGGATGGAGCATTCACAACCTCCCTGGGCAACCTATTCCAGTGCCTCACCACCCTAACAGGAAAGAATCTCCTCCTTATATCCAATCTAAACTTCCCCTGTTTAAGTTTTAACCCATTACGCCTTGTCCTACCACTACAGTCCCTAATGAAGAGTCCATTCCCATCATCCCTATAGACCCCCTTCAGATACTGGAAGGCTGCTATGAGGTCTCCAAGCAGCCTTCTCTTCTCCAGGATGAACAGCCCCAACTTCCTCAGCCTATCTTCATATGGGTGGTGCTCCAGTCCCCTGATAAATTAAGAATGCTTAATTTCTGAGCAGCATACATTTTTAGGTCATAGAACAGGAAATATCATTGAAAGGACCTTAAAACTCATTCCGTTCCAGCCCCCTGCCACGGGGAGCAACAAATACCAGCAGGGATGCCTTCAGCTAGACCAGGTTGCTCCAAGCCCTGTCCAACCTGGCCTGGAACACTGCCAGGGATGGGGCAGCCACAGCTTCTCCCGGCAACCTGTGCCAGCGCCTCACCACCCTCACAGGGAAGAACTTCTCTACTTAAATACACTAAAAGGTGATACAAAATTGTTTTGGAGATAGGTGTGATAAAGCAGAGTTCCCAAAGCTGTTCTTTTAGCTGATGGGGGGGAGGGAGGGCAGCGTGACAAAGATGTGGTGTAAAGTGTTAAAAAAATTCCCAGACAACTCGTCAAAGAAAAAGAGGGTTTTCTCTTGGATGAGAATTTTTCCTTTCTCCTTTTATTTTTTTTTTCCTTATTCTACAATCAGGAGTCTTAGAAAGGGAATAACAATAATAACAACAGAGAAACGGACCCAAGCACCAACTTGCTGCCAAGGTCTGTAACACAATATCTCAGGATTTCAAGGATGAATCAGTGCAAACTGCCTCTGCCGCCCCTCTGAAAAGTGGGGGGGGGGGGGGGGGAAGAAGTAAGTATTGCACTTCCGTTCGGGCTCGGTGGCTGCTGAAATATGGGACAGCCGGGGGAAAAAAAAAAAAAAGGAAAAGGAAAAAAAAAAAACCCAACACAAAACAACCCAGGGTTTCCCCAGGCGAGACCCGCTCGGAGCGGACAGAAGCATGAGGAGCGGCAGCGTGGCTGCTGCCCGTCTGCTCCGCTCCGGGGGACCGCGGCGGCAGTGGGCTGGCGAGTGCGGCCCCGGGAGCAGGACCCGGGCAGAGCACTGCCCGCCCCGGCGGGGCTCGCAGCTCGGGCTCCTTTAAATTGAGGGAGTTCGGTAGGGTTAAAGAGAAAGGGGCCGGGGAGTGGAGCGGGAAGGTGAGTGCCTGGCGGTTCCGCGCTGGGGAGTCGGTACTTCTGTGTCTTTCCCCCACCCCTTTCACTTCCCCAGGGAGCGGCGGGCACAGCGTTGTGGGTATCTGGACGGCTTTCTGCGGGCTGCGGGGTTTCATGGTGGAGCCCTGCGACCGGTTGGCTCCCGGGGGCCATCCCGCGGCGTGTGGTGCTTGGTCCTGCCCCCGGAGGGGCAGATCTGGGAGCAGCGCCTGCAGCACTGATGGCAAAGCCATTACTAGTTTAGCCTTACAGCAGAGGGGCCCCGAGGCGGACGGACGCGTCCTGGCGCCGCGCAGAGCCGGGCTCCGCGGTGGGTGAGACAGGGGGCGGCTGCCGGACTTTCGGGGCGAGGGGTAGGGGTGGGGGGGGTCCTGCTGCAAGGCGGTGTGCGCGTTTCCAGCCCGGCTTTCGCGGGGGTTCCTACTTGCTCTGTGCATCCCTCTCAATCTCAGGCTTGCCCTGCGTACCCCTGTGTTGCTGGGTCCGAAGGGCCGGCGGGAGGAGACCCGCTCTCACACTGCAATCCGCCCTTTCAGGTCGTTGCTTTCTTCTTCAGGTTTTAGATTCAGATCTCAGGAGGGTAGTTTGACTCTAAGGACTCTTCTTACTCAGTAGTGCTTTACATGTAAGAAGTGAAGGTTGCTGCCTTGCTTATCTCTCTTCCTGCAATGGTGGGTGTCAGTGGAGTCCACTGGTTTTGTGAGCTTCTAGGGGAGAAGGTGCTTGGGGCACCAGGAAGGATGCACTGCAGGTTCCCCAGTGCAGTTCCAGCACGCTTCTGATGTTACTTGGAAATTAAAAATGGACAACAGAAAGTATTCTTTGGTTTCCATCTGTATTAAATTATGAATGGTTTCTTCACTGTGTAGTAGATTTGGTGCCAAGTGTCATGGCTTTCTGATGGTTTTGTGATGTGGATTGTGATTTAGTAGGAAATTAGCTGACGTTCCTCAGTTAACATCATATGTTACCGTAGGCCATCTGATCAGCATTATACCGTGGTGCCCTAGATGGAGGTGGTGAGGTGAGGAAGAGGCAGTACTACCCTCAACTTCTTGCACTTACTGACTTTAGGCTACTAACTTGGTCACTCTGTTTATTTTACCCACAGGCTTATTTAAATTGGCGCATTTGCTATCCAGATTACTTCTTCAGCTCCACTTTCACCTCTCAGTTAAGCTTCACACTAATTTCAGGACAAGATTTAGGAATAGAACTTCATGATTAAAAGCAAAGCTGATGATTTGGAGTCAGCTTGCACTACTGCCTGCATAATGTACTTGCAGCAAGAGACATGCTTGTGTTCCTTGTATGATGTGATATATCAGTTTAAATATATATTTCCTTTTCTAGCTGGTAGAAGTTGAAACTTCTTTTTGTACTCGTTTTTAATGGCTATTTTGCTTAGCCAAGCAGAAAAACACAGTAAAAGCCAGGCAAAGAAGTCAACTTGAAAGCTTTTGGGCTGTGTTAGGAGTTAGCTTCCAAGAGTTATAATTTTATGAGCAAATCAATATTGAACATTCTTAAAACTTTGTTTTGGTTTGAGTGAGAAGGACTTTTTGCTTTTATTTTTGTAGAGGAGACATTATCAAGGCAACGGGATTATTTCTTCTAGGCATAGTCCTGCAAATGTCTAGGCTTCCAATCATTAGCTCAGATTTTTAAGTGTGGTTAACTCCGTTTTGTTCTGGCCTCAGACCAAGGGCCTTGCAGGTCTAAAGTATCACTGAGCTCTTGTGCCAGGTTCTCCATCCTCCACTTGAAGTACTGCACACATTTGTAACACGTATATTCATAATGTAAAGGACAAAGGCTTCTTGTGATGAAAGTTTACTTTATCAGTGCAGATCGCATTTTGATGTAAGCCCTTAAAAATTCTAATTGATTAATGAGTTTCAGATGGTGGTTCCCTTCCAGTGCCCCTCCCCCTGCTCCCAGCATATACAGTGTGCTCCAAGTCAAGCTGGGAAAGATCCAGAAACCTTGGCCTAAATTGGTTGTGGTATAGTTTATAAGGATAATAAAATAACTAGAAAAATTGAATTTCCTTAGAAAAATATGTTTGGTGCATTTGTGAGCTGATGTTTTATCTGCTGCTTTATGACAGTGAGAAAACTAAGTTACGGATACCTGTATTTAGGGTGATGAAGGTAAGAAGACCTATAGAAGGGAAGGCTCTGTAATAGCTTTTTGAGGAGGAGCTATGCCATGTAGTAGCAGACTCACTTGAAAGTGTTTGTATTTACATATGTAAAAATGAAAACCAAGTGATTACTGTTCTGTAGTAAACTGGAAATGGAAGGTGGTAATTGAATAGCATCTACCAGTGAATGACTGGTCTCTGATTTTTTTTTCTTTTTTTCTTTTTTTTTGTTTGTTTATGTTGGCTTCTTCCCCCCCTCCCCCCCCTTTAGTCTATTTTAAGGATTTCAAAGAGGGGAGCTTTCGTGGTTTCACCTGGGGAAATGATTTCACTGTCTAGAAGATCTCGCCATAGGGAACAGTTTCCTGATGTTAAAAATACCAATTGCAGAAGTTGTTACTTACCCCTGTGGCTCTCAGAGGAAGCTGTTCATCTATTTAATTTTTTTTTCCTCTCCTTTCTTCATATATATTTGTGTATGCATATGTATATGGGTGAGGGGTAGAAAAACAAGAGCAACCTCTAGTCTGTGGACTAATGATATACTCTCCAAATCTGAAAAAAATGCTGATACTGATACAGGAAAACTCAAATCAGTTTTTGACACAGCTACGTGTGTCAAACCAGCACTTGATGATGTGAAAGTGGTGATTGCAAGTATGGTCCCAGACTGTGCTCAGCCTCAGTTTCACTTGCACAAATGTGTATTTTGTTGCTGCAATTTAATGTGTTCATGAATGTTGGGTCTTTTATTTAAGCCTCTTTTGCACCCAACTTGCAGTTCCTGTGAATGAATGCTTCACACAGTCCACTTAAACTCCAGTGAAATTTCAAAAGTTCTGTTCTTTTCCATCTGCTTGAGGTGATTAGAACTAGCAGGGAGATCCAGCAGAGACCCTTGCCAGATACTCGTGAGCTCTGTTCTGGCTTTTGATCCTTTCTCTCCTCTCTTTCCAGGATGGCTTCTTTCCAATAGCATTACCTTCTCTCTAAGACAGCAGGAGATTGTCTGCAGTTATAGCTGATACCCCTCTGTCAAAGCCAATGTACGGTCTAGAGCTCAAGTTCCAGTTCCTTCAGAGAAAAGCTCTTGCTGCTCTTGCCTAAGTTGCTGGCTGCTCTCTCTACCACTGACAGTAAACTGTGTTACACGTACACAGTTGTGTACATGATGTTTTGTTTCTTCTGCAACCGATACCTGATGCACTACCTCAGTGGTATCACAAAGGACCTCATTTCAGAAGCTTAGAGCCATCGTCTTCTATGAGGTTTTTATGAAATAGTCTTTGAACTTGGTGTCCAAGACAGAGTTATGCCATCTTCTTGCCAGTTGTTCCAGCTTTGTGGAGCAAGTAGGCCGCTGAACTGGCACACATGCGAATCTTCAGTCCTGGAGAACTCTGTTTTGGCTGCCAGGTGGACAGAGTCAGTGGATTAGCTTGCCTGGTAGGAGGCAGTACCTAGGTGGGTCAGAACAAGTGTCTGTCACACAGTTTCACAGTCAAGCTGGTATATGGTGCAAAGAGTATGTTGTGTAGGAGTCTCTATACAGAGTTCTGCATGTGCTTTATGATTTATTTATTTCCCTTCTATAGGTACTTTTAACATTGTTTTAATCTTTTCTAACTAAATACAAATACGAAGAAAAACACTTGTTGGACTAAATACTTAATTTCTATGCTAATTCTTAAACCAAGTCATCAAGAATAAGTGACTGAGCAAGACTTCTTCATCCCTGAGCTGGAAGGATTATATCTAGTAGCAAGTTAAAAGGAGCTCTCAAGCTTCCTTTTGGTTGGGAAATAACACTCATGTTGTAATTCGGAACCAGGCTGCAGCGACAAATGAAACTTGTGTAATGCAGAGAGCGCTGCAGGGCCAGCAGCTACTCAGTGAAAACCACCATGCCCATATCCTGGAACTGAATGGGTAATTTGGAGTAAAAACTCAGTGTTTCGTATGATTAACTAAAAGGGTGGAACGTGCGTTTTCTGTGTATGTGTATCCATGCATACATGCACACTTTTCTGCATATGTTTTTATTCCTCCTGATCATACTTGGTAAGAAAGGTGGTTGGAATAGGAAATGGGATTGAATCCATGGATCTGCAATTGTGAGTGTCTAACTGTACAACCAGTTTTGCTTTCTGGGTCAGTCCTTGCCTCCTGTGTGTTTTGAGTACAGAGTGTATCATTCTTTAATCCTTTTGTTCTACCAGCTAGCCCCAACAAAAGGCAGTAGCATTACAGAAGATTACTTGTTTGATGCTCATTGCTTTCCCTTGATGATCACTGACAACAATCAGCAGGTAGTGTAAGTTACACTGCTGGTAAAATAGGAGCGGGGAGCTACAATACACAGAAAACTAAATGTATTACTGTAAAGCAAAATAAAAACTTCAGTGTTTGGTAGGAGCAAGCAGAAGCAAATACAGCCTTTTAGTGTGTCGAGTCTGTTACATGTCACTAGGTGTACTGTAAACTATCCCACACTGAATTCTTCAGTTAGACAAGAAGTCTAAGAATTTGAGATGTCATCCTCTTACTTAGAGAGGTGGAAAAAAAAAAAAAGGCTGTACTGTATAAATGTGACCCGTGACAAAACAATGAAAAGTAGTTGAAGACCTTTCCTTGTCTACATTCAGAATAGTGGGGGGAAGAAGTTGCTTTTTCAGGAGCAACGCATTGAGAGGTAAGTTTTGAAAATGCTTCTGCAGGTCATGTCAGCCTGAACAGTTTATAGAGGAGTGTAACATTCTGTGAAATATTTGATGTGTTTGTGTTGGCTAGTTTCAAAGAGCCGTATATATGATGATTTGATGTTGCTGTTAGAAAGTACTGAGATTAGGAAAACCAGTATTTTTTGGCTACTTAATTCATTCTTTATTCCTGCCGAAAGGAAAGGATGAAATAGTTGGAGCTGGAGGTTTGCCTCAGCTGTGGTAATGTGTCCTTGAACACTGTCTACCTCTGTGGCAAGTTAAAAGTACGACCAAATTACTCACTGATAAATTGTTAAACTTTTCTATCAGCTCACCAGAAAATAAGTATGTTGTGACATTTTAAGGAAGTGAAGTTGATGGTATTTGAGCAAAGAATCCAAGAGCCTGGCATTGACTTGAGGTTGAATCTTCAAAGAGGTCTTGAAGGAGCTCAGGACCCAACTTCTGTCACCTTCACCTAAGCCAGTTCAGCTTCTTCACAGGTCCTGGCTAGTAGCTGATGAAAGTTTCAATAGTTAATGTATGGCTATTACAGTTGATGAAGGAGCTGAATGTTTTTACTGAAGCTTAGGTATTTCAGCCCTGAGGCCTCTTGGACCTAGTCCTGGTATAGAGATGCTGGAATAATATTTCAGCTTCTAGAGATTTTTGTCACCTGTTTGCCTTTCCTTATCTTTCCGAGTTTCCTGTTCTGAGAACTTGTGTTCTAGTAAAGCTATGTTAGAATACCCTTCTTGTCTCTCTATCTTCTCTCTTCCTACTGCCGCAGTTACTCTGAAACTAAAGCACCCATCCATCCACTGAAATCCAGGCTCTTTGCTCTCCCACTTTTCTTCCTTTCATTAGTCTCAGAAGTTCTTTGAGACTTTCACACAGGCTTGTTGCTGAGTTTTACGAAACAAGAGGTAGGCCAGTATGAAATATGTTTCAAGACAGCTTGTGTTTTAGAGACAAGCTGAAATAACATCTCAGATCCCTGAATCCTCTCTTCTGTGTCACTGCGGAGATCAGCCTGAAGCATAAACAGACTGCAGTGCTTGTTTCACAGCCTGATGGGGAAACCCAAACTGCCTCCATGTAGCTGTTCCAGCAGCCTTCCCTGTCTTTGCTCTGGTCTTACAGAAATGCAACTTTCAGACCTTCAAGTTACTTCAGCCCCATCAGTAGCAGCATCCTGTATCAAATCTGGCTGGCTGTCAGGCATTTTATAATGTTGCTGGTTATTAATTAGCTCTGTATTTGAAGTGCCCTATGGAACTTGTAGTCTTGTAGTGATAAGGTAGGTGGGCCTTTCTTGAGGTGGAAGAAAAAGATGTAATCTCCATAGTTTTCCTCTTAACACAACCTAGCTCAGTGTATGTGCCATGTATGGTATTCTTAGCAGGGCAGACTCTGCATAGGGTCTCATGGTGGATATTCCTGTGTGCATCTGTGAAATAGAGAATTAGAGACTAACTTAGGTGGGAAGGGACCTCCAGGGTAATGTAATCTAACACACACCCCACCCCCCACACCTCCCCAAAGCATGTATGAACTGTGAAATTATTTCCAGTAAAGTGGTGCAGTGTCTAACTGGTCCCTTTAGTACAATGGTGCTGCTTTTTGTTTTTTCTCAGGTATATTTTTGCAATTTGTATGTCAAAAGAAATAAATGGCAAGATTTTGTTTCCTAAATATTTAGATACATAGGTATTAATAAACTGAAAAATGGATGCCCAAAAAGGATGTGTTTTTACCTTTTGTCTTGTGCATGAAGTGAGCATTCAGGAGTAAGTAATTTTTTTATTGCCTTTTCATATTGTCAGTATCATTTCAGAGATATTCAGAGATTCAAGAGAATAAACTAGTTTCAGTTTTGGCTCTCATCATATCAACAGAGTTGCTAGAATCCAGAAATCGGACAGAAAAATAGTAGCTGTGGGGTTGTTTTTTCATTTGTTTGTTTGTTTTCTTGTTTTTGGGGCGGGGGGGTGGTCCTGGAAAGAAATTATATGACAGAGATGCTTGTTTTTTTCCCATGTAACCTTTGGAGACAAGGTGATGCCAATTATCCATATTGCCTCTGTTTCTATCCAAAATGAAGCAGTGCTTTGAAACACTAAGGTACATGGTTCCGAGTGACTTACAGCAACCTTAGACATACTGGCATTGTAGTCCCTTAGCTGTTAGTATCATCTAGTCGGAAGGTCTGTAGCTCGAGAATGATGTTCCAGATAGGCTGTTAGCTCTGCACAAATGAAACCCTTCTCTTCCCACTCCCTTCCCCTCCCCCTGCCACCCCCTGCAAATAAACAGGTATGATTGTATGATTTGGATTTATTAACCATGAAATCATAAATCGAAGTTGACATTTTTACAAAGTCAGTTTTCAGAATAAGGTTCTGCTTAAATTACATTCTTTAGACTGCCTTAAACTCCTTTGCTTTTGAAGGATCTTTGATGCACAAAATTATTTTTCTTAGTATAACATATACTGATAATTAATAAATCTGTGTTTATACAAGGGAATAAAATATTTTTCATCTGTTTTCCCCATCCATAGCTGAAAAATTGTCCAATTTCAGTAAGAAGTGTGGTAGCAGTAAAAGCTGTGTATATTTCAAGAGCAAGCCGAACTTCAGATTTTGGGGTGAGGTACTCTCAACAAGAGCTTAGGCAGAGGAGTTTGACAACGAGGAGTTTTGTTACCCAGGGTATGGTTTAAAAACTTCTAGAGTCTCTTAATTTAAACATTAAAATATCCCAAATAGACTTTCATATGTTTGGAAATGTTGGTTACAGCACAGTTTTATGGAAAAGCAGTTGCTTTTTACATTCAGTAAACATTTTCCTCTTTCTTTGGTAAGGGGATTGTTTTCAGTATTCTTGTTCTTTCAGGTCACAAGGGAATAGTGTAACAAATTGCTTGATTTTTGTTGTTTTTCAAGTCACAAATGCCTCTTACCTGACTTGGAAGATAGCAAAGGACAGATGGAAGCAATGTTTGCAGAATATCATAAGCTGAAGCCAGCCGATGTATGTAACTACAGCTGGTGTGGATCAGTTAGTTCAGAATAGGCAAAGAACTGTTGCTTATGGGCCTCCCATAAAGTCTGTCCCAGTTCATGTCTGTCTAGTGCCACCTATCTAAGACCTTGGGAGTGCTGGTTAGTGAGATGGATTTCAGCAGGCTACAGCCAGCCAGACAAGAAAGTATGTAGTCTCATTGCTACAAGCATCAGGGTCCAGGTCTGAGGTTTTTTTTTCAGGGAGAGAAATAACCTTCTTTACTTAACATGCTTCTGCCACAGATGGAGGAATTAATCCTTCAGGAGCAAAGATATAGGTCCAGTGGGCTTAAGGTCTCTCGGTGCTGCAAGACTCACAACACTTAACTAATGTTTAACACATGACATATTGTTTTACTGAAACTTGAGCTGCAGGTAAGTCCTGGCTGAAGCAGAGGAGTATTTGTGTTAAAGGTGGAAGTAGAAAGCATGGGTGACAAGTGCTACCTGTTGTGCTGTTTTCTGAGGAAGTAATGCTATTCAGTAAATATATTTGCTGTGGGTTTTGTCTTACATTATTCTGAAGTTGTAGAATAAACTGATTCCATTTCGTAATGGCATTTGTTAATTGCTACTAAGTTTGCTGTAGTAGTGTAACTCAGTTATTCCTGTATTTTTCTTGGGCCTGAACCAAAAAATCTCTGAAGCTTTCCGTTTATTTTTAGTGGGTATTGGATTAGGCACTGCAGTGAGTTGTTAGCTTTGTATAAAAATGTTTATTTTTATTTGATTTTAATCATGCCTTGCAGAATATGTGGTTATGTGTTGGCAATGTGTGGCTTGGCAAGTACAGTTGAAGTTGTCAGTTATCTGTACGATTTAATCATCTGCAGCGTGATCCATAACAAAGCAAAACTTCAGTCATCCTTGATGTATGCCTGTGTTAGATCCACATCTGTCTGTCTGACGTCTGATTTCTTGGACTCATAGTTACTGTTGTTATCTTCTACAATTCTTAAAACAGAACCCATGAAACTTTGGTTGGTATAATGGCATGTTTTGTTCTTTTTCTCTTTTTACTGCATAACAAAACAGGTACAGCAAGTGGATAAGCGATGTGCACTGCTCTGAGCCCCAAGGCACGTGGGCCTGGCCTCTCTGATATGCATCAGTACAGTCAGTGGCTTGCAAGTAGACATGAGGCCAACTTGTTGCCGATGAAAGAGGATTTGGCCCTGTGGCTCACAAACCTACTGGGTAAGATACAATTGGATGGAATGCAGATACTGGCAGTAAGAAAACTCTATACACTGCTAGCTGCGAATTCAGTCTTTAAGGCTTCTTGGTGTTTCAGAAATAAAGGTTATGATTAGTTAGCTACCTCTGCATAGTGTGACTGTTAGCAAGGGCAGAAAATCCATTAAGTAGTTTGACTCTACAGTGCTTCCATGAGTAGCATAATTGACCTTTATTGTTCATTTATTTTTCCTCAAGTTTCCCTTTAAATGTTCTTTTGCATGTCTTTTCTGCATTAGCACTGAGTGGTGCTAATTATTGCCATCCACCTACATCTTCCGTTTTGTGGGCCAATTGGTAAGCACCCTAAAAAGTACGGGTGAAATGACTGTGATAACAGAAGGAGCCATTCAGTCCTTTGTCAACCGACCAGTCTTAGTGACTGATAATTGCTGCCCAAGGCAATGCATGCGTGTGTAAGCTTGTGTGTAGAGAGGGGTCTGACCCAGTGGCTGCAGGTAAGACCTGGGGATTTCCTGGTTGCAGCTGTGTGTGAAGCCAGGACATGTTGTTGATGAAGGAGGATGCAAACCAAAAGCCAAGAAAAAATATCAGGTACACATGAAGTGGAGCAAATGAGAGTATGTTGTTGCTGGCAGGAAGGAGGCAGATGTTTCTTTGGGATATACGACTCCTTCAAGAAGGTGGAATTTAGGAACTATGAGCCAGGAAATAGTATGTTGTTTTTCGAGAATATTGAGGGGGAAATGGCTTTTGTGTGATCTCTGGAATTGCAAAGGATTCTACCAAAGGAATGCATGAATTGCACAACACCTTAAGGGAAACACAGCAGCATATCAGCACTTCCTCTAATTAAACAAAGAGGAGAAAACATTTCAGAGGTGATGTTTACATGAAGCTGTTGCAGATGCTATTTTGAAGGAAGTCTGGGATGCACATTTTTAAATTTGGTGTATGAGGTTTTGTGGTGGTTTTTTTGGTTGTTGTTTGGTTTTTGTTTGAATTTTTTTTTTTTTTTTTCTGGAAGTCTGAGTGAGACACAGGCAGTGTGTTGTCTTGGCAAATATTGTAGCTGAGCCATCTCAGTGATGTCATACAGTAATACAGCGTACCTAGTGCCTTTCATCTGCATGTTCCTTTTTTAGGAGGAAAGGATGTATCCCTATGTTTGGAGAGGTATAGTCAGTGACTACAGTTTTCAGTGGAACGCAAGGTCACAGTGTTTTGTGGGTAGGCGATACCCATTTAGGAGCTGGAATAGTTATGAATCCACAACTGCAAAAGTGGGACTTGTTATGTCTTTGTGTGATACTTCCATTTAAATTAATGAGTTTTGAATGTAAAATTGTCTTAAGCAATGCCAGAACAAAATCCAGAAATCTTGACTTTTCTAATTACCACAAGACAGCAATCCAAAAGACTGTTTTTTGAATCAGAAACACATTACATTAAGGATTGAATATATCATTTAAATGCTTTAAACAGCAAATTTTTAGTGAGCCATTTTCCAACAAATAGAAGCTTGTTTGCAGTTCATAACAGTGACAAGTTCAGGAATGAGGTCACTTTTTTTAGCAAGAAAGTAGCAATAAGCAGGAGGTTCTGAAATGCCAACTATAATTAAAGATCTGATTTTTCATATGGCCACTAAATTCTACACTGCAGAACTAAATGGGCACAACTTTCTTTTAATTAAGCAACATACACAGTTCATTTGCTTAATGCATCCCCCACACACGTTCTCATACCAGGCTGCTCTGTTCTCAGAGATTGTCTTGAAGAGCTGAAATTACAGTGATTTGTTAAACTGATTTGAATTCCTATGTAGACATTGTTGTTCAAATTAATAACTCCATTAGGTCAAAACTCACATTCAAAATAAATGTAGCTGAATTTAAACAATTAATATTCATATAAATGTATTAACTCAGAATTCAAGCTTGGCCTGATTATAGTTTAGATTAACTTTAATGAGAGGAGGGATATGTAAGAATGCTGATGTAAGAAGAAGTAGGCATGAATGCTGCTACCTTGTAAAAACCTGTTTGTGCTTTCTCATTTTTCAGCATCCAAAAGAACAAAATGATAGGCAGGAGTCCTTCGTTTGTTGTGTAGAGGGTTTTCTGCCTTCATGGGAGAATTAATGTACTTTGCATTAATGGTTGGTGGATCATCCTGTGCATGAATGCACAGATAACTCACAGCAGATAATATTCTGCGTATCCACACCCTAGTTTGCTCTCTGCTGTAACTTGTGTGGCCTTATTCTGTCTTTATGCCAGTTTTAGTGCAATAGAATTTCTCAGTTTACCAAAAAAAAAAGTATTTCAATAATCTTCATCTTCTTGGTTTACATTTTGTTTCATCTGTGTTTTCTTCCTTCTTTTGTACTATGAGTCAACAAGGGCATATAATATTTTCAATAAATGTAGATTTTTTTTTTATTTATTTTTAATAATAGTAGTTTAGGCAAGAATAGGGCTGAACCTCTCTGAGGTACTTAGATCAACTGAGCGTGGGTTTGGACATATTTGTGGGGAGGCAAAGATGCCCAACAGTATTGCTGAAAGTTAAAAGGGTGACGGTTTTGCAGCAGCATAGCCTGGTTCGATGTTCCAATCTGGAAAAAATTTGAGGGATATTGCACTTTATAATATGAATGAGGGGCTTTGATATCAGATGGAAGTTAGGCACAGCCAGGAGTTGACCTTACATGAGTGATAGATAAGAAGGCTGAGATACATGGTGCAGATGGAAAATAATCCTGTAAGAATTTTTAACCCCAGGGCTGGAGCACCTCCCATATAAAGACAGGCTGCGAAAGTTGGGGCTGCTTAGACTGGAGAAGAGAAGGCTGCGTGGAGACCTCATAGCAGCCTTCCAGTATCTGAAGGGGGCCTACAACGATGCTGGAGAGAGACTCTTCATTAGGGACTGTAGTGATAGGACAAAGGGTAATGGGTTCAAACTTAAACAGGGGAAGTTCACGTTACATATAAGGAAGCAGTTCTTTGCTGTGAGGGTGATGAGGCCCTGGAATGGGTTGCCCAAGGAAGTTGTGAATGCTTCATCCCTGGCAGTGTTCAAGGCCAGGCTGGACGAAGCCTTGGGTGACATGGTCTAGTGTGAGGTGTCCCTGCCCATGGCAGGGGGTTGGAACTTGATGATCTTAAGGTCTTTTCCAACCCAAACCTTTATATGACTTCAGGCGTTTCATTCTAATTTAGCATGAATGTTGTTGTGGGCTTTTTGAGGATTCACAAGTACTTTGTATGCATTTTGCTAATTATTTTTGGAACCACATCAGAGAAGTCAAGAGTTTGAGAGGTCAGTTTGTCATTTCAGCTCCATTGCTAAATAGATTTCAGCTGCCTGTATTATGGGGGCTGGAAAAAGGACATGGCAGATGAGATCGATGTGTCAGATGGATTAACTCACAATATTGTGCATGATGGCATTCTCAAAATGGGACACATCCGTATTGCAGGGGTTAGGGTTTGCATGCATGAGAGGAAGATTGTAGCTATGGATATTGCATCTCTTAGTCTCGCTTCTCTCTGTAGAGCTCTGGTGGCTCAGTTGAGAGATCTTTGCACTGACAAAATTAAGGAGATTTTTTGACTCAACTGTCTTGCAAATTACGGTCATCTTTTAGCCTTGTATTTATTATGCATAGGGCCTCATCACCAGTCTCTAGTTTAGGACAGGTACAAAGGGATGTTTTCTGTTTTCCCTTTGGCTGTTGTGTAGAGCTCTGGTATTTTTCCTGTTCCCAGAGCGCAGTTACTAGCTGCAGGGGATTATACTGTTGCTGATTCCATCCAGCTTCATTTAGCACCATGGAACAGTCCTGCGAGATGTGCATTTGGCACATGTCTGGGCTTCAAGTTTTCAGTGTTGAGGCCCCTTCCCCAGAGGTTTCTGGCCTTCAGAAGAAGTTCATGGATAAGGAGCTGGACAATGCAGGATACTAAGGAATTGGACATGTAGGAGGCATTTAAAAGTTTCTTGGGTGCAAAAGTTAAGCAGGCTAAGAGAAAAGGAACAGGGAGGTGAGGAGGTTAGAAGAGGTATTGAGCCAAAGACCAGACTTGGAATTCAGAGGTGTGTGGAAGGAGATGTCAATTTTGGGGGATGAACATTGGGAGGTCTTCTGTGAGAAAACTGTATTTGGTTCTGAATTAAACAAAAAACTGCTTTGCCTTGATGTTCTTGTGCATCTTGCTCTCGGAGAGGATACTATAGCAGTACCTTTATTTTCAACATCAGCATGTTCAGCTCAAGCCAGTAGGAAATGCAGGTTTTAAATGTTTGAATATAAAGTAATTTATGATGCTGATACTTCTAGTGATTCTGCTGGTACTGATGCAGTTCCTTTAGTTGAGTGGCTTTACAATTTTCTTTGGTAACATGTCTGTGTGGATTGTTTATATGTCCCATTTCAAAACAGTGATAATGTCTCAATGCTACCAAAACTGTTGCTGTCAGCTGTTGTAGGAAACAGTAGCCTTGTCAGAAAAGAACCAGTTTTGCATGTGCATAAACTCTTTGGGCCTTTGTTTTATTTACTTTTATGGTATTTTGTTATTTTGGGTTTAGATGTCACACAGTTTAAGAGGGTCACGAAGAGTTGTTCCAATGGTTCGTCAGTATTGCAGAAGCTTATCCTTTTACTGATACGTTTCAGAGATGCACCCAGATGAAATGTTTCTGTTTGGAAACTAGTAGTTTTGTGTAACCACTGGAGTGTGCAATAAAAATAATAGTAAATAGTTATTAAACTAAGTATGGAAAAGCTCAGTGCAGTAACAGAGGAACCAGCTAGATTTTGGTACTTGTAGTTTTTAATTTCCTCCACCTTCTCCTGAAGGCTCTTGTCTGAGGTAACCCATAGGGTATGCTTCGTCTTCAGCCTCTTGGGCACCCGCCCTGGGCATGGGCTCTTTTTGATTAATCTTTCATAGCCTCCCAGTGTGGTTACATTAGGACCCCCAGGGCTGGGTGCCCTTACAGATAGCTGCCCACAGTTTCCAAGTGGTAGGTGCTCAGGTGTAAGAGTTGGTCTTTTTAAGGGGCATCTGGTGATTGCAATCAAAGAGAAGGTGAGCAATGCTTGTAAGGTTTGGAAAAGCTTTCATATTCCTGTTTGTTTTGCATACTTGCAGTGTTGGGGTTTTTTATTATCCTTAATGTTATTACCATTCTATAAAAATATTGTGAGGGCTTTCTTGTAATTATAGTGGGAGTTATACATTTTTAATGGAGCTTAATGTTTTTTCCATACAAATATACAGAGCCATTTTTTTCCTCAGGCTATGAACATTACTCTCATTTGAATCAATACATTTCAACTGCTAAATATGTCAGAGTGTCTGTTCTAGCAAAGAAATGCCACCTTTTGGAGCCATAAAATACAGTGAATTGAAAGCTGACACCTAATATATTTTTCATTGAATACAGATGTTCAGTGCAAAACTCATTCTTTCAGCTTTCATAAATGAGAACAGAACTAAAATACTCCAGCTTAGTGCACAATATGCAGTGACCAAATTGCTAATGCTGTTTAGCATTTAAAAGAATATAAATGTGTTGTTAAATAGCAGAATGAGATAGAAGAATTTTCCCATGTCTGTGAAAGGAGAAAATAGCTCAAAATATGTTTTAGGCTTTTTAATGTTTGACTAGTGAAATAATAAATCTGCAAATCATGGGACAGAATAGATATGTAAAGCTTATTATTTTAGTTTATGAATACTGAATATGAAAAAATATGAAATGAAAAAATATGAAAACTTTTTATTTTAGTTTGGAAAGTATAATCTTGAGTAGGTTAAAAATACTTAAATTATTTTTTTTAGAAAAAGAGTTTATTCCAAAATGCAATACTCTAAAGCAGTTCCTATAACTGTAATCATTCAAATTGAGCTTTCTAATGGCTTTATACCCCTTGCCAAAAAATGCTGATGGGTAAATAGGAAAATATGTAGGCTATAAAGGCTGTTGAGGTGCTGGGATCGTCAGGGTTTTCATCTGTGGGCTACTATAGTTTCAAGTTCTGGCTTCAGCTGAGCAGGAGGCACTACTGAAATATTGGCAGTTATGCACAAGCTGCCACTGAATGTTTGCAGTGCTGCTACTGCTCTTATGCCTGGAGAAGTCATTTAGGGATCCAGGAGCTATAAAGTGGGCTATATGGAAGAGAGAATTAAGGAAGAATAAAAAAATAAGAAAAAAAAAAAGGGAGGGGAGGAGAAAAAAGTTCGCATTAAAGATATTTCTGAAATGGAAATGTGTTAGGGGAAAAAAAAAAAAGACGCTTCAATTCAACTGAAAATGGAAGTCTGCTGTTGTATCTGAAGATGATCTGCTGCAAAGATCTTTATTTCAGTTTCTTTATTTTAACTGACCGCACTGAAAACCTAACATTTTTTTGTCCAAAGGATGCTGAAGTCTCTAACAGCTTTCAGGCAAGGCCGTTGAGAAATGATAGGATGGGTTAGAGTTGGAAGGGGCCTTGGAGTTCAGGTAGTTCCAGCTCCCCTCAACTGTCCTTTAGCATTTTTCTAAAAATACTGCTTTGTAATACTGTGATCTTCAGTGTTGTGCCACTCGCTGTCAGATCACAGTGTACCAGCAGTATATTGCAGAAGTAGAATAATAACTTTTGATTATCTGCTTAATATCTGTTACTTTTGAATGTTAATTTTCACCTCTCTTCTGAGTGAAGAGCTATGGAAAAGGTTTACTTCCCTCCTCCCCCCCCCATATACTTTCCTTAGATTTTTTTTTTTTTTTTTTTACAAAAAGATTTTGTGAACCTCTTCTAAACAGAATCATGCTCCAAGTTTCCAGGCATCTCATGGAAAACAAATTTCCCCAAACAAACCATTTTGCTGGTTTAGTCAGGCAGCTGCTTGGTGGTTAAAAAACTGTGGCAGAAGCACCTGACCAGCTGTGGACAGACTTTGGCCTGTTGTCCTGTTCGGAAACAAGTCAGTTTGGAGCAGCAGGAGTGGATCTGGGTGGGATCAGGAACTACAGTCATAGAATGGTTTGGGTTGGAAGAGGCCATAAAGATCATCTAGGTCACTCAGTTTTTCAAACTTTTAATTTTTTTCTTTTTTTTTTTTTTTCCTTTTTTTTTTTTTTGGCAAGGTAGATAGAGTTACTAATGGTTGCTGTGTAACAGCCTATGAAAAATCATAGCATCAACTAGGTGGATAAAAACTTTAAGATCATCAAGTCCAAGCATTACACCAGTACTGCCAAGTCCACCTCTAAACCATGTCGCTAAGAGGCTCAGTGAGTTGATAGTGTTACTCCTGTCCCTGAATGATGTATGTAAATATCACCAAAAATAAAGCTGTGCTCATAGGAAGGTCAAGAATTAGTCCTTGATGCTCTCTTGAAATTAGTAGAAGAGGCAGAAAAAATACAGCTAGTAGTCTAAAAAGTGTCCAAAGAGAAGGCAAATTTTCCAGTAGAAATGTGAAAATGGAAAACCTTCAATAAGAGAAAGGAATATTTTTACATGGAAATGCTGTTAAGGTCCTAGAAGTTTAGTCTAGGGTGGTGAATGATTCCCGTTTCCTCTGGATTGTCCAGCCTGCTCAGAATACACATCACGTCATGGGACTCCTGTGACCACCTCTACAGGAGGAGGTAATTACATGTAATGGAAGATCATCTGGTCTGCTATAGCCAGGGAAGACCATCTGTGGCAGCTGAAGTACAGTGTCATCTAGCATGATGATAATTGAGATATGTTGAAATCCAACTATTTTGTCTTTGCTGTCTGGGTGAAAAATCTTAATTTGAGTGGTAAGTAGATCTAGTTGAAAGTGTCCCTCCCCATGGCAGGGGGTTGGAACTAGATGATCTTTATGGTCCCTTCCAACACATTCTGGAGTTCTATACTTTCACAAAATAAGCTATTGCATGTTAGCAACTCTTCCACTGTAGCTATCCATGCACACTGGTGTGAACTATACTCCCTCATCTAAAGCAGTATGTTAAAAGCACTGGAATTTAATAAGTAAAATGAGATCTATGGAGTCTGATGTGCTAGAATTACTTTTCAGGTAGCATGTGCGTTCCCAAAGAAGGCATGTCATTTCTGAGAAATTTGCTGTATGTCTACTGGTAAAATAGGAGTGAGGTTATTCACTATTCAGAGTAATGCAAGTTTTTCGGTTCAAGCATATTTCAAATTGCTGCCAAGAATTCCACTGGTTTCTTGTTTTACACAGATGCAGATATACTTTTGCACACTTTCTGCCATCCTAACTTTCTCTTTGCTGTTCAGGTAGAGAAATAACAGCAGAAACCTTTCTGGAGAAATTGGATAATGGTGCCTTGCTTTGTCGGTTAGCTGAGACCCTGCAGGAGAAATTTAAAGAAAACAGCTTTGATGCAAACAAGCCTGGCAAAGTAAGTGTTGGTAAATGTTCTAGCATGTGTTATCAGTATCTGAGCTGTCTGTTTGGTACTGAAATTTCTTGTGCAGTTGAGAGATTTCATTTGTGAAAGCTCTGCAAATGAGCAGGGAGGCAATTGCTCTGTGTAGAAAAACTATAATATCAAATTAGGGGAATTAATATTTCCTGGGTATTTATTAAAGTAACTATAAGAGACAAGTACTCCAAAAATTACTTATGTGAAGACACAGAATGAAGTTTAGCAGTATGATGCGGTAGCTAATCGAGAAAATGTGATGCTTGTATATATTTGCAAGGGGAATATTAAGTAGGTGTGGGAGGTCCCTCTTCCTCCATAAACGGCTCAAAGGAGGCCAATAATAAAATCCTGTAGTTGGTTCTGGTGGCTGGAGTTTACAGTTCATGTTGGTGTACTGGAAGGTGTTCAGTCAAGAGCTGCAGGGATGATGTGGAAAGTGTGACCCTTCAGAAGATACCCAGGATCTTTGCAAAAATCAGGTTAAGATCTTGCTTGACCACAATCACCCTTTCACTTCAATAATTTTCATAGGACAGTGTTACTGGGAGAAATTCAAGAGTGCAACAGGTTTCTTCCTGGGAGAATGTAAGTGATTGACATGTTAATGCATGTACTGTGAAACTGTTTTTATTTTACTTGTTCAATCAGATACATCTTCCTTGAAAGGTGAAGCAGGCAAACAGACAGCTAGAAAAAAGCCCAAGAGCAGAAATCACATATTGCATCTTCTGTTCTTGGTGTTTTCAAAACTACTCTGCAGCAGAAATTGGGGCACAGCATAAATTTTATCAGCAGTTCTGGGAACCCACAGCCTTGCGTCAGCTGCAGCTGTTTAAGTTGTTTTTATTGGTTCCAAGCTAGTAATTGTTGTCTGCACTAAGATAGGCTTTAATCATTGTTAACTTTCTGTGGATTGGAGAGTGTTGGGGTGTGTGTTTTGCTTGCTTGGGTTTTCTGTTTATCTGAAGAAAAAGGAAGTGATAGCAGGGAAGAAAGATAAGAACTAAAGTAGAGAAGGAAGGAAGCCTTTCTCCACGAAGGAGGAAAAGACAGCTGGGACTCATATTTCATATTTCAAATTATAATCAGGGTTTGGTTAGTAGAATTATTGGATGACTTGAGTTCCCCTTTGTAATATGGTCCAGCCTGTCCTCACCTAAGGGGTGGCCTGTTAGCATCATGGTAGTTCCCAAGCTGAGAAAGCACTTATGGCAGTCTTCAATCAAGTCTAGGAACTAGCTAGGCAGAAAGAAATGTTATTTCTTGGTTTGGGTTTTTTCCCTTCAGCAAGCAAACAAACAAACAGAAGGTGCCAATTATTGACAGAAATGACTAAAAGCTGACCTCTGTCATTCAACCTCTATCAAAATAGATAAAGTGCTTTTCCACCCATATATAACTTTGAATTTTGTTAGATAGAAGCAGATAGATAGCGAGTGGCTGCCAGAAGGATCAGCTTGCAGGTAGCACAAGGTTGCAGCTGAGTGAGCGAGACAGGATAAGGCTATATAGATAATGAGGGAGCTGTAATCCTATGGAGTCCCTCTGCAAGCTTGAAGATTTGGTCTGTTTTTCTAAGTGAAGTTTTTTCTTGTAAGTGATCTACTTCATAGATGGCAAAGCTCCATAAAATCTTATGAGTTTAGTTTTGTCTTACTGGAAGATGATATATTCTGTTCTGCTTGATATGTGCTACTGATCATGAATTTACTCGTGAGCTCTTCTGGGCTATCTGGCCAGTTTAGCAGTTCTAGCAACACATGCAAGAAAACATTAAAAACTAATATTGCATACACTGACTCATCAGTTGTTTGCATAATTCCTTAAGTTCATATTGCAATACTCTACAGAATGGCAGAGATTAAATCCTGTTGCTTCTGGGTTAACTGTTTGTGCAATGTGTTTTGAGTCACTGCAGGGTTTGCAGTTTGTTTCTGAACAGGACTTAATCATTCCTTTTCTTCTTAGGAAGGACTTAACTTTCTTCAGTTTTCAGGGACCTCTTAGGTCAGCATAACCCTTTTTTGAGTGTGAAATAAATCAGGAAAGCATCAACCAAAGAAGTTGTGCCTCCCAAAATACTGTGTTTTCCAAATCTTGAAAGAAGATGGTGGTATTGACATAAAGACTCCCTCTTTGTGTCATTTGGAGACGCCTGTGGATGCTGGGGACATTTTCAGAAGAGTTAGGAAACTACTGGTAATGCCTTGGGAATACAGCTTGAAGAAACAGAAAAGGAATTAAAAGGTGTGTGATGCAAAAGCAAAGTCTTCTTTCCTTAGAAGAAGGCAATGAAAGAGTAACTTTCTGGGGGCCTATAGGGAGGGACTCTTTATTAGGGACTGTAGTGATAGGACAGGGGGTAACGGGTTAAAACTTGAACAGGGGAAGTTTAGATTGGATATAAGGAGGAAATTCTTTCCTGTTAGGGTGGTGAGGCACTGGAATAGGTTGCCCAGGGAGGTTGTGAATGCTGCATCCCTGGCAGTGTTCAAGGCCAGGTTGGACGAGGCCTTGGGTGATATGGTTTAGAGTGAGGTGTCCCTGCCCATGGCAGGGAGTTGGAACTTGATGATCTTCAGGTCCTTTCTAACCCTAACTATTCTATGATTCTATGAAATGAAGGAAATGAGGTAGCTTTTTATGAGTGACTGAGTTCAGTTAGGATTCTTCAGTGTGGAAGGAGATGACACGGGGGCATATGGTGGAACCTGCAGTATCGGAGATGGCATGGTAGATGTTCAATCTTATCTGTACAGAACACATGGGACATTGAATGAAGCCGGTAAGAAACCAAGCTGATTTACGAAGTGGTTGGAAATATCTTTCCAATGAGTGTTAAAATATACCTGGGTTCAAGAACACAGTGAGTAAGGTAGTGCAAAAGAGACCTCTTGAAAGGCTGAATAAACAGGAACCGCATCTAGGTGAGGAGGTCTCTAGCTTAAAATAGTTAGAGATTGAGAAAGTACTGAAAGGTGTAACATGTTTTCTATGGTCTTAAGTTCTTAACTAGATACTTAGGGCCAGCCTGCAGCTGGGTTAGGTGAACCTTTAGTTGGCCTCATATGGTTGCTCTTATGTTCTGTGCATTATTGCTTCTTGAGAATAAATCTCTTTCTGGTTGTGCAGGTAGATAGTGGCAAATCTATCCTTTCACAAGGGTCAAATTTCAAAGAAGTTATTTTAAATTAAGTATGTACTTTCTGTCTAAAGATGCCTCTTTAGGATGTTAGCAGCAATCCCTGCGGTTAAAATTAGCACCTTACTCGCATTGGGCTTTGGAATCTGTTATCCAGAGGGAGTAATGTGTGATTGAGAGCAGTGGGGTTTGGCAGCCTCTGGCGCTATTTGCATCATTTCTCCTCATTGGCATTGTAAGCTTAATGCCATAATGGGCACTTTTGGGTATTATCATAGAAGGCCTGAATATGTCCGTCACCAATCTGCCTCCCTAATCTTGTGGTCTTTGATTTGTTAATCATTCAGTAAGAAGTTATTAAAAGCATCTCAGTTTATAAATATGAAGCATTTAATAGCTGTTCATTTCAAAGGATCTTATGCAGTATGTTCTTCTGCAGATCCAAGGTGACTATAATCTTCATTGTTAAATCAGCAAAACCATATGATTGGAAAAAGGTTGTATCTGATCCATTGCTTCAGGCAGACAAAGCTTTGAGTTTGAAATGGAAATTTTTAGACAGGGAGGACAATATTAGACTGGTGTGACTCTATATATAAAATATTTGTAAAGAAGTTATTTTTTCCTCTTTCTGGAGATTTTATGGTCATAAATAGATAATAGTCATGTACATTTATAAAATGACAAGGGGATGACAGATATCAGTCTTAATAAATGCTCAAGATTTGTGTGATACTAAGTTGTTAGAACTACCTGTGCTGCTGCTGCTAATGGTCTACTATCTAGAAACTACGGACTTATTATCGTAGCAGGAGTTATTCCATAAAAGTGATTCATGTCACAGGATGGTATTTTGTAATTTTCTCCCATTGGCTTGGATTTCATCTCTGTGCTTTTCAGGCAGTATTTTAATTTTCCTGACAGATGGTTAATTTGAGAATTTCACAGCTGTACAAACAACTTCAGTGCATCAAGGCATATGCACTATGTGGTCAGAGCCCACAGTTGCTTGGGCTTAGCTTAGTAAACCCATTAATGAAGATTTTTAAAATAAACATAAGTAATTTTTGTTAATAGTTATCACCATTTTAATAGATAGGGCATATTAGTATGCCCACCATCCTTGAAGCTGCAGATACTTTTATGAACATTACACTTTTCAGTGTTTTCATGGCAAATGAATGCAACCTGGCAAACAGGTTGAAGATGAATCATTTTCTTTCTCTGCATTCTGGGAGGTTAATCAGCTAAATCTCAACTCAAATGTCTTTTAGAAATACTTTGGAATAATGAATTAGAATCTCAAATTCAATCTCATCTTCAGGAAGCTGGGATCTAGGTTAGATTTGACCTATAAAAAAAAAAAGTACAAAAGAAATCTAGATGCAATTATTTGGTAAGTCCTAGGATGTTTCATTCAAATATGCATTTAATTTTATTATTCCAGTGGGATCTGGTTTAATAAGGTTAAATTGAATGTGCAGTGAAGCAAAGCTGTTGTGTGGAAAGCAGAGAGCGAATTTTGTTCTTGGATGTGCACATGCACTTCCACTGAGAGTAACTGTGAAACATCCATTTCTACGTACAACATTCAGGTATTTCCTAACCTTAAGAGGTTCTGCCCACACCTTACCCCTAGTCCTAGTATCTGAAGTGTATTTTACAGTTATTCCATATCCAAAGCTTTCACTTGCTTCTGGGAACTGTACTGGTACTCGGTTGGTGTAGATCACTGTCACAGAGTTGGCTTTTCAGAGTCATGCAGCTTTGCCTAAGGTGAAATTTTTTGGCCTTGTGAGTGAACTTTTAAAGTCATGTAATGCATGCTGAGAGTTAGAATTAAGAGTTCTTAACTGTTGTTTGTGATGGAAGTTTTTTTTGCCCTTAAATAAGTTTAATATTGAACCTGTACCTCAGGGCTGAAACAATTCAGCAGTTTCACAACTGAAAGCTCACGGTTTGTTTTAAATTTCAAGATATTTATGCTTCTAAGGACAGTTATATCTATCCATGGAGGCAGACTGAAGGACTTGTGTCTTGACTTGTGAATTCTGTTAATTACTTTGAGCACTTTAACTGCACTACTGCTGTCCCGTTTGATGAGCTGTGATTTGTATCAGGTAGTTCCTATTTAGAAAACAAATTGATATTTGACTCCACTTCTTTACAAGAAACATGAACACTCATGGTTCTCTAAATGCAAGTAAGAGACAAATCTTAGTGACTCCACTGCTTCAATGAGCATTGTGTCACCCCTGCTATGGGGCCATAAGCAAATGTAGGGAAGCTGGTCTTCCTAAAGAAGAGAATCTGGACCAATGGTTTAAGATGTGAGTCATCACCAAACCAGTGAGAGTCAGGATGGAATAACAGCTCTGGGATTGCTCTAACAATTTATAAGAACAAAAGGTATATTTATGCTTGTTCTATCTTTTCCATCAATGATGTGAATGGAGAAGTTAGCAGAATCCCAGAGATTCACAAGGAGTAACAAGTGCCTCTGAGTCTCCAAGACATGCATCATCAAAGCAAGCTGAGTGTCTGATAGCACTTAGAGACGAGACAGTTTTGTTTTAGAAAATCTCGTGAATCTTCATTATGATACATTATCACATAGGTAAAGTGACAAATGAGCATGATACTGTAACCCTCATTTGTAAGTAATCCAGTAGGATCCATTCAGATCTTGGACAAGGTGAACCACTTGTACAGATACTGTAATGTTAAATTGCTATTTTGGTTTGCAGAAGGCAATACACATAAATGATAGAAGGTATAATATATATAACATGATGTTAGTGTACTTTAGTAGACTCATAGAATTTCTCCTAAACTGATTAATATAAAACCAGGAAGAGAACTAGGGAAATATTTAATACTTTCCCAAGGCAGCTAGCTTGGCTGGTGGGCAGCAGGCAGGCTGTGCTTGACACAATTCAGGAGCTGGGGTAAGATCTAAGTAAACCTGAATAAGGTAGTAAAGACCACAGTATTTTTGAGCTCTTAAAAACGAGGAGGCTAATAAGAAGCTGTTGGGGCTAAATATTACAGTTAACAAAATCAACACTGAAGCTCTTTGAGCTTCACTTAATGGAGTTGTCAGAGAGTGGGTGTACATTGATATTATTCAGGATAGTAAAATGCAAAAAAATAGGCCAAACCACAGAACTTTTTTTCTTCAAGTAGAAAAGGTCCTGCCTTAAGGAAGTCTTCCTCTTGACAAATGATTGAGGTGCTGTGCAACGAAAATTAGGAAGTTTATAATTTCCTTTTACTTGGTCTTTCTGAAATATAGTAATACTTTTTGATTACTTACTGCATCGAAGTATTCTCAATTAAGAAAATGATTAACATTCCTAAACAGAATCAGATATGTGTGATAACTATTAGACCATCGATAGGTACAATAGAGAGAATTACTTAAATGTTTTTTAAATTTGAAAAAGGTAGGAATTTTCATGCCTGGAGGTGTAACTCAAGTTCAGATGGAAAGGGCGAAGAATAAATTTTCTCTTTGGACAGTCTCTTCTATATTTTGTCTGCTTTGAAGTATTTGCCTTTGAGATATGTGGATCTTGCTCTTCTTTGACCATGGATGGCCAAGCTGAAAGTCTAATCTAATCAACATGATGGGTTTATTTTTACTGTAGATTTCAGTTTCTCAAGGTTACCTGTGTCGTGTAGGTGGGATGGATTCCCAGCAAATACAATATTCTGTAAGCTTGGCACCTTGAGCCTCTCTGTCCAAGGTAAAGAATCCTCAGCTATAGCAGAGCCCTGTGCAGGTGCTCTCTGTAAGTTATAAATCTGAGTTTCCAGCTGAGGATTGCATGAATGTGGTTAGGCTATGAACAGATTCTTTGTGGTCTGGGGCAGCAATTTGCTTGTCTGCAGACTTGTCCTTTCTGGAGACTTTTGTTTTGCAGGAAAGGCCAATGGAGCCAATTTCTAATCATATACAATATAGATATGGCCCTCAGTTCCTTGGGAGGGGAAAAAAATAAAAGTACAGCATTGTCTCTTGGTGCATTAATCTTTATAGTGGCTGACTGATGTGGATATGAAAGGAAAAGAATCATCTTGCAAAATGACTCTCAAGTGCTAATCCATCTGGAAGAAATCATTTCCACAAGACTAAAGCTGTTTGTTAGAGAATTCCTTGTACCTTTCTCAGACATGTCGATAGCTTGCTGAGCTCATGTTCAACTGGATTGCTACCAGGTTTCTTGCAGATATTGTAAGATTTGCCTGCAACAGGTCATGTGGACAAACCTGGAATGCCTCAGCAAATAATTCTTGCAGCTAAAGCTTTTCTGCTTGCAGGAGGATTGCATGGTAGGATGGAGTTTTGTGCCCCCGCAGTGAATAAAATGACGTTTCTGAACAAATTGAAACTATTATGTAGTGGTCTGCTTGGCACCTGCCAGGTGAATACATTGAAGAAATTCTTAGAGGCTTTTAGGTACATTTTAAGCCTTTTACTGTGCTGGGGGAAAAGCTACATAGTCCTGCAAGGAGCACTGAGACATCATGTCTCTCCATATTGTTCTTCCTGCTGATACTCCTTGTCCTATGGGAAGCGTGGGTTGTTCCCTTGTTTGGATGGAGCACAGTTAATCTGTGTCAACTGGCCTTGCTCTCATCAGTGAATCTGAGGCAGGGATTCTCTTGCATACCCTCCCTCCGTTCCTACTTGACATAGCAGAAATAATCAGAATTTGCATCTCAAGGTAATTGTTATGGAAAAAGCAACACTATTGAAGCAGTTAATTCTTGTTAGCTTCTGCTTTGGAAAATATCGTAATGACGCAGACCGAAGGTCAGGTTAGGAGAGAACCAAACTTTGATTTCTAATAATATCATTTTAACTAGAAGACATCTCCAGTTTCCATCAGAGATTTAGTTAACATTGGTTTTGTATGGAATACTAATACTTGGACACTTAATAAAATTTGTATTAAATCTGCAAGTTTTCATGACAATTTTTACATTACTTCAGTCTGGGTATTGCAAATAGGGATACCATATTTTCTGAGAGAAATACATAAACAGCCATTTTGAGATTTGCTGGATTTTCTCTTACGTGAAATGCATTATAACATTCCTATTATTTATTTTGTTAAATCTTTAAAGCAAACTAAAAATGCTCAGTTTAGATCATATAATCACAGGTTGGTTTGGGTTGGAAGGGACCTTAGAGCTCATCCAGTTGTAACCCCCTGCCACAGGCAGGGACACCTTCCACTAGACCAGGTTGCTCCAAGCCCCATCCAACCTGCCCTTGAAAACTGCCAGGGATGGGGCAGCCACAGCTTCTCCGGGCAACTTGTGCCAGTGCCTTACCATCCTGAGGTCCCATCTCAATCTTCCCTCTGTCAGCTTAAAGCCATTCCCCTTGGCCTGTCCCTACAGGCCCTTGTCTAAAACCCCTCTCCAGGTTTCTTGTAGCCCCTTTAGACACTGGAAGCTGCTCTAAGGTCTCCCTGGAGCCTTCTCCAGGCTGAACAAGTCCAGCTCTCTCAGCCTGTCTCCAGAGCAGAGCTGCTCCAGCCTTCACAGCATCTTCATGGCCTCCTCTGGACTTGCTCCAAAAGCTCCATGTGCCTCTTGTGTTACCCCCAGAGCTGGACACAGGACTGTGCTTATGGCATGGTGGGGAATGGTGGGAGGGGGAGCTTTCTATGGGGCTTTTTTATTTTGACTATTAGGAGTAGTCTGGAACAGAAAGGTAACAAAAGAAACAGAAAGGTTGAATGGAAATAAGCATATATTTTTAAAAACTTGAGAAAATACAGTTTAGACCAACTATCTTCAGCTTAATTGTGGAGTTCTTAGGTCAAACTTAGTTTTAGTAGTTCTTAGGGAATAATGAATAAACAAGAACGACAGAATTTAGTCCATTTACCAACAATGAGTCTTGAATTTAAGTTAATGAGCCAAATATTCTGAAACAATGGGAATAGTGAATATACAGCCATAAGCAGCGACTGCAATGCAGCTGGAGAAAACAGAAGTCACTTGGAGGCATAGACACAAATTTATAGCTATCATAATTATGTCTAATCTGTTTATTTAAATAAGCATGTATTCCCATTTGGGCTTGTATATGTAAATTGGCCCCAAATGCTTCAAGTATACAGTAAAGCTTTGTTCACAAGTTTAGAGGCTGATTTAAAGCTGGTTTGGAAATTTGGCTGTATAGATTAACATTCCAACATGTTTTTCCAATCACAGACGATTTAAAACTCTACGCCAGTTTAGAATTCTCAGGGTTTTAGCAGTTTCCTTGTGGTTTCTAATTGGCAAACTCACAGAAAATTAGATTCTTTATCATAAAGGAAAAGTTCTTAAAAAAGAACATACATGGCTTTGTAGAATCAGACTTACCTGCAGTGAGCTACACGTTAATGTTTTCTGCTGAATGTTTTCAGCATCTGCATGAAGATCACATTTTGTTAAACATCTGCAAATCCAAAAAAGCAAATAGTTAAAGCATCTGAAGAAATCTGACTTGCTTTAGACTGTATGAATCTTTATCACAGTTTTGCTTGGCAGTTGACCTGGTGTAAAGCAGAGTTTGGAACTTACATTGCAGGAAGGTCCGAGAGCCTTGAACTTCAGAAGGTCACAAAGTGTGAGGTTGATCACTGGGAGAAGAACAGGAGGAAAAGAGGCATGACTGTAATACAGCAGTGTACCCAGCATGTAGAATTATGATATCGAGGAATGTGGATGGCTTCTTACATTTGTTAGTCAGGCCACCAGGGGAAGCTTATCCACTTTAATGCCATAGCTGAAAGAAATAAGTTGGTTATTTGAACTTTATTACACTTCACTGTAAGTGAAAGTACAGAAACATCTTTCAATATGAAATTTTAGAACCTGTAATGTATTTTGATGGACTTCAGCTATTCAGACATAAGTGTTGTCCTTAGCCTGCATTCTGGAATGATTAAGGGGAAGAAGTGATTTTGAAGTTTGAGACTAAAATGAGTTGGTTTTGACAATGTTTAGTATTTTTCATATTTGTTTTGAGAGAATCATATCCCCTTCAAGAATGTGATGTTTGGTAAGATGATTGTTGGTTAAAAAGATGCTTTTTGAAATGTGTCCTATGAAGCTCCACTCAGATTTGAATAGTTTATTTCTAATGGAAAAAATGCTACTTAATTCATGTAGTTGCCATGTTCATTCACAGGTCATACTGTGTGACAGTGAGATAGCCACAAACAACTTGGTGAAAGGCAGTCCTCCTGGTTTTCTCATTAAATTACAATATAAATGAGGGAGATTCAGAAACGAGGCTTCTTCAACTTCTTCAGCTAACCCTACATTGATTCAGCTCTGGCTTCTGTGATTGTGGGAGGGAAAAGCTCACAATCACGTATCAAAAAATAAGGTGTGATAGTCCTCTGAAAGAGCAACTGTGAGAATTGCTCCATTGTGTTCTCATGGAATTTACCTAAGAACCTGTATGAAATGCGAATTTTATCAATCCTCATCATAACATAAACTCTGAAAACTAGAGGTCCAAGGACATAGCATTTATTGCATGGGAATGAGCTACTGAATCCCAGGCTCTGCCTATTGGATTTGTTTTCAGGAGCCCAGCCAGGAGGTCTTTGCCATGACTTAGTAGGCATAGCTATGTTAGAGAGTTAGATGTCTTGAAGTTTTGAATGTTAATTTAAGACCTTCCCAAGATTTTGGACTACAGTGACTTAATTCCATCCTCAATTACACAAATGGAGTGGGCAGGAACAGTCGGACACTTTAAATGGGCTCTTGGTTGTCAACTTCTCTTACAATCAGCTGTTGCAATAATCTCCCCAGGCAAGTGATGGACTCCCTGATACTGGATACTTGTTAGATTTGGCTAGACAGGCTGCTAGGACATCTAGTCTAGGTCATGTTTTGGAAAGAAAGGTTGGACCAAATCATCACTGAGGTCCCTTCCAACCTGATATTCTATGATTAATTGTGCCTCACTTGCTTTCCAATGGAAGATTCCTGGCTGTTGGTCTCTGTGTTATCCAGCTGCCCAACAGCCAGCCTCTCATCAGTGTCCACCTGATTCTGGCAGACTTTGTGATTTCTGTCTCCATATGTTGAAAGGGACATGTCCCTTGAGTGCATTTAAATTAATTATTAGTCAAATAATCAAATATGCTGGTGAATTAAGCTTCTGCCTTGCCAAGTTTTGACATGATTTACTTCTGGATCTCCCAGTTGTCTGGTGCACTATATGTGAATTGAGTCATCTCTTCCATTCCTTGGTTTTCTAACACTACTAGAAGCAGGAGTTGTAGTGTTTCAGTTACATTAATTTTTCATAACTGTTTATTAACCCCATCTTTTTCAGGATGATAACCAGTGTGTTCATTATTCTGTGTGACCAGTAGAGCACTTAGAACAAAGCCATGAATCAAATCTTGACTTTAAAAACTATATTGTTGTTAAAATAATCTTATTCTCTATCTATAATTACTTTTAGGAATATAAAACTAATTCTGTGTGGAAGAAGTGGGAGATGCATTCTACTTTGACACTAATTGCATGGTTAAACCATTAACTTGGTTCTGCAGTTATTTTAACATTGTAGTTTATAGGTTGATATAAAGCCTTGATGATATTAATTATTTTTATTTGCGTATCATAAATCTGTTAGGTATTCCAAAGAGATCACAAATGCTTTCTTAGAACCTAGGAAATTGGTAGAGTGACTCTGGCTTTTGATGATCTCTGTGATGGTTATATAGGGTAAAAATCTAACCAACAGGTGATTTTTAAACTTGAAATCCAACCTGCTATTCCATTTAATGGTTTCTCTCTACAGTACTTAATATGACAGCACAAAGACTGTATTTCAATGAAGGAAAATATTTTGCCAGTTGTTAAATGGATTGCCTAGGGATGCTTTATTTGTTGCAAGTGCCATGTCATTTTTCACTCATCTGGAAGCTGTGCCTGGTTCTGGTGTCTGTTGAAAAGCTTGGCAATTTTGATTGATGTCTCCTAAGCCTTCAAAACTTCCATGTTGAGTTTTTGTTTTGAAAATTTTCCTGGATTTTAACTTTTATTGAAGCTTTTGGGTGGGGGGGGGCACAGTATATTTTTTTTTCTTCGGGTTTTTTTTTTTTTCAGTGGGAAACAGTTAATTGCAAATTCTGTGCATGTGTTTCCATATGCAGAGTTCCTTCTAGCCGTTTTGGATATTCATTTAGCAGATTCTTTTGATTGCTTCTCCAGTTTTTATATTTGGAAAGCATTGTCTCCTATAGTAAATGGGGTAGGGAGAGAACAAAACTGGGCCCACCTTGCCTAGGAGTAGTTATTTTACCTTGTGGGTATTACAGTTTCATTTATTTAATGTCTGATGCATACTTGTGTATACTTTACTTCTATTGACTAATCCTGAGTTTTGGCACTGCAGAGCAGGCTAAGGTGAGCCTAATTTTCCTTTGCTGGAATGAGTGCCTGGGCCACTACTTTCATGTTTTATAAATAGCATCTGATACTTTTTAGGTTTGAGTTTCTGAAGAATTAGAAATGGCAACTAAGTTGACTGTCCTGTAACTTTGTGATGAGGTGAATTGCCGCAGCTCAGTAAGAGTACCTTCTGGTAGCAATGAGCTTCAGCTCTCTTAGGTTTAATAAATTAATAAAAGACAGGGAGAAAAAAAATCATTTGTAGAGAAGATTGTGGCAGAACATCATTGGTATTCCCTATCCTAATGAGCTAATTTTATGAGGAGGAAGAGGGCTTTTCTAAAAATATCTGAGGAAAACAAGGGAAGAATTGAGGAAGAAAAAGAATAGCTCTGAGGTCAGTAGCAAGAGGCAAGTAGTAAAGGCAAAACTGTAAAAAGTTCTGAACCAGATACATGGTTTTCTAGGCGATATACTCACATTTCAGTATGAATTTGTGCTCACATGGCACTAAATAGCCACATGAGAGACACCACTGCAGTCAGGTGCTGCAGCCTCCACAGAGTAGTTTCTCCCCCCATTTTGGTCAATGTAGGACATCAGGTGATTAAAGAAAACTTTTCCTATCAGAGAATCAAATAGGCTGGAAAAGATCTTTAAGATCATCAAGTCCAACTGTTACCTAGGACTGCCAAGCCCACCACTAAACCATGTCAAACATATATGAGTACCTACCTAACTGTAACCCTCTTATATGACAAGCAACATTGTCAGTCTTTTTCCTTTAATTCAAGTGGAAGTGACTATTCAAAAATTTGCGAAGTCATAGAATCCCGGACTGGTTTGGGTTGGAAGGGAGCTTAAAGCTCATCCAGTTCCAACCCCCTGCCATGGGCAGGGACAGCTTCCACTAGACCAGGTTGCTCCAAGCCCCATCCCACTGGCCCTTGAACACTGCCAGGGATGGGGCAGCCACAGCTTCTCTGGGCAACCTGTGCCAGCGCCTCAGCACCCTCACAGGGAAGAGCTGTTTCCTAATAGTATCTACTCAAAGAAGGAAGTATGATTAGTAATCTTCAAAATGTGGCTCAAGTCTGCTGTAAAAAATGGGGGCTTTAATGTGTTTGTTGTCCCTCATTTTGGAAAAATGGCACAAATTTACGTTATTCCATGTGATTTCAGAGCATGGGTGTAAGAGACTACCTTTTGGGTTTTAATGTGAACCTGGCAGCATTTTTCCAGGATACCATCATATGTTTCACTCACACTTTCACATCCTGCATGTGAAACTACATGCACACACATCAAGAAGACAAGATTGTAAAAGGAGCGTGACTGGGGAATTGTTTTCATGCTATTTGATAGGAGTAATTGCGGACACTGCTGTTTCAAAGCAACTGCAGTTATATTATACTATGTCAACAAAAGTCACTTTTGCCATATGGAAACCTAATTACTTCAGAATGATCTGTTAGAAAGTACTTGTGAGATAGTCAGGCCATTTATACAAATCAGTAAAAAATATTTGCCTGTGACGCCTTTAAGCTTTCATGCGTTATAGATTGAACGTTACCCTGACAGTTTTGGAAATATTAAAAAAGTAGACTTCTATTTAAAAGGTGGGAGGGAAATTTATTAGGTGATCAGAAAATACGAGTGTTTCTGTATGATTTTTGTGATCAACCTGATTGTGCTGTTGTTGAATAGAGAAGAGGGTGTTTCTGTTGCGGTTCTCTTCAGCAAGACCCTAATATTGTGGGAAATGCAATGAAATATAGTTTCCTATGTTTTAGTGACATCGTGTGAGGCCAGGAATATTTATCTGTGTAGTATTTGTTTCCTAAAATGACTTAGAGCTTGTATTTTTTCTTTTCCTTAAATAATGTAAGCTTTTTCCGTCTGTAGTCCAGGACAAGCCTCATTTTTAATATTGCGAGTTTCTCTTCTGAGTTGTTTAGGGCACCCATTAATCAGACAGTTTTTCAGTTGTCTGAGCTTCATGGTGAAGCTAAGTTGCCTGATGTGTTTAAAGGTCTATCGTAGTTGTCAAGCTGTAGAAGTGTAATTTGTGGATAGTTAGCAGTGGTTTATTTGCTGACTCTAACTGCACAGATATCATATGATTTGTATTGAAATGTGATATATAAAGACTTCTATATAACCTACATAGATTTCATCTGTATTTTCATATGTAGATGACATCAATACAGATTTCATGTATACACATAAGCCCTCTGTTTTGAGTTGCTTTTTTTGAAAGCATTTCTATAGTCAGTCAGTATGATCTGCCTAAATCAGAAAACATAAAATATTTAGAACCAGATTTATTCATGTGTTAATACAGGAGAGCCTCAGTGACCCAGCAGAAAACTAGTTTTCTGCGTTCCTGCCAGGCATTGCAAAGCCTTCCCAACAGCCCCTTAAAAGAAAAGCAGAGCAGTTTCTCCCTGATATCTCCTTGCTTCTAGCTGCTTTCGTAGTGCTGAGGGCATCTCTGCCAAGGAGCAACTCCTGGTTTCCAGGACTAGTCTGACAATGTATTACTTCAAATACTCAAGTAGTAATGGGAAAAGAATTTCATTATGTTTAATTTTAATGGTATTAAACTAGTTTATAGCTGCTGGTAGTTTGCTTCTGTGAGAATATGAAGCAGCGTGTTGTATCTACAGTGGATGTTCTATGTATTTAAGGTACAGTACTATGAAATGGCACCTCTTTGAATTTATTGACAAGACAGTCAATTATAAACTAGCTAAGTATTTCTGAATGGATTGAGTCCAATGAAACACTGCAAAACACAGAATACTTGCTGTTAGGACCTGAGGGGACCCTAACGGTGTTGACCAGCCTCACTTGGTATCTCAGCCTGCCCTCTATGCCTGTGGCCCAGGAGCTACCTTTGTCCTTACCCCCACTTTTGCCTAAGCTAAGCTGTGGACAGACCATCTCCATCTGTTCTCTTAGCTGGCTGGGCTTTGTGACTGAAGCATCAGCTTCTGCTGTAGCCTTGCCCCTGGGCTTATGTTCTGCTTATCAGTCAAACATCCCTGGCAGTGTTCAAGACGAGGTTGGATGGGGAGCAACCTGGTCTAGTGGAAGGTGTCCCTGCCCATGGCAGGGAGTTGCAACTCAGATGGGTTGGAACCCAGACCATTCTGTGATTCTGTAACACTAGAACCTGACTTGTCACCTTATTTTGTCACAAGGCAGCTGGCTAAAGCTGTTATGCCACCAGCAGTGCCCAACTTGGGTGCTGTGGGACTGCTCCATTGCCAGTGAGGGCTGCCACCACCTGTGCTGGGGTTACACTTAGCTCCTGCCTCATCTTCCTTCACAGAGCAGCAGAACTCTTCCTGCTCCTGGTCTGTTTCCCATCTTGCTCTCTGCTGCTGTTTCTTAGCCAGTTAAACATCCCTGCCCACACTGCTTGTTCCTCTCCTGTGCTGGAGGAAGTAAGGTCAGGTTAGACCTTTGCTAAGGAAATTATTTTCAGGAAGGAACTTTATTTTTTTTTTCCATGTTTTTTGTAAGGTTTTAGTAGAAAATCATGGAACAAAGGGCTTGTTTTGACAGCTTTTCTCTGAATGCAGACAGGACTAGTTGACCTTCCTCCCACACTCTGCCAGAGAATTTTGTCTGACTCCTTTCAACAGAAGTGGGTTCTCTTTTAAGGTTATTAGACTTGTCCAATTAAAGTCTCCTGAGGAAGGATGTAGGTGGGACAGAGGTGGACAAATTACTTCTTCATAAAGGCTGTTAAATCGCAGTTCAACATGTGAAGCAGTCTGTGGAGTATAATGTGAATTTACATCGGGGTGCAGATACTCAGTTTCTTTGAAGACATTAGCATGATGTGAAAAGGGTGCTAGGCTAGAAATATGTCTAGTGCTACCAGCTTTGGGTTTTATTCCTCTCTTACGAAAAGAAAAGAAAAAGAAACCAAAGCCCTGGTCTGTGAGGAACTGAGCACCCCCACTCCCAGAAGAACAGAAAGGGATTTAAAATACTGGCTCAAAAGTTGCTTGTGTTTTGATGTGTAAGGTTGTTCCGTATCCAGAGCCCCTTGGAAGAATTGAGGTTTCATTGGGCTTTATGTATTCTGGATTTAGTGAATAGCTGTCTTCATTTCCCTACTTCCTCCTTCCTTTTTCTCCCTTATTCTGAATAGTCCAGGAGGTGATGTGATGTCTGTGACACAAGGTTTACTTGTATTTTTCTATAAAATATGATGTAAAATGGTCAGTGTTTTCTGCTAATACAATACAGAAAAGTATTACTATCTCCTCATGTTTGCAATCTGGTTTATCAGGTATATAGAGGTGAGTAGAATCATAGAATCATAGAATAGTTAGGGTTAGAAAGGACCTGAAGATCATCAAGTTCCAACCCCCCTGCCATGGGCAGGGACACCTCACACTAAACCATGTCACCCAAGGCCTTGTCCAACCTGGTCTTGAGCACCGCCAGCAACGGAGCATTCACAACCTCCCTGGGCAACCTATTCCAGTGCCTCACCACCCTAACAGGAAAGAATTTCCTCCTTATATCCAATCTAAACTTCCTCTATTTAAGTTTGAACCCGTTACCCCTTGTCCTATCACTACAGTCCCTAATAAAGAGTCCCTCCCCAGCATCCCTATGCATCTAGGGTACTCTATGCAATTACATTGCTTCTATCATGTGTCTAATACAAAATCCTACAGAAACTGACAACATTAGTGTGCTACCAGCAGCTGTTGTAAGGGCAAGCTTACTCCAGTGTCTTTTTCCCTGGCTGCATTTCCAAGAATTATTTTGGACTGTTAAAACCAGATTTTTGGACATAGACCTAGGAACTAATAGAGACCCTATTTTCAGTTTTCTGTCTCTTAACTCACTTGCCATCAAGTAACTACTGACTCCAGAAGGAAATAGTTCATAAAGCAGCACATTCAAATGGACTTGGCCTCTGAATTCCTCCATGGTTTAGATGTTCCTAATGTTGGGTAGTAACAATGCTTCATTTTTTAATTCTTTCTTCATTTTGCCCTGGATGATGACTACTTTTCATTTTAAGGAAAAGAAACCTTGAATGAGAACTAAATGCTGAAGTATTCTTTTTACATGTCTCAGTAAATGTACCAATGCAAGCAAAATGCTTGGTGTCATTACTGTTTGCTTCAGATACTGATAGCGTCTCCTCCAATACCAAATCATATAAATTAACTATTCTGGAACAAGCTGAGCATGTCTCCATATTAGAGCTTAATCTCTTTGCTATTAGATTGCATTTTTTATTGTGAATAGGGGGCATCTACGTGTTGTTAAATGAGAGACTGTGATGTTTCTGAAGTGCTTATGGCCTCAAGACCTATTGCTTTAGACCATGCTTTTCTCCTAATATACACCTGAAACTAATTAACCCTTGATTTTGGGAAAGTTCAGTTCCAGGTTTAAAGTCTGTATTTATAAAGTTGGGTGGGTTTTTTGTTTGTTTTGTTTGTTTATTCAGTGAACTGGACCAAACAGGAATTCCCAAATTTGTAGTTGCTAATATTCTGAAGAAGTTGTTAATATTTATTCAGCCTATCATGTTGCTTTTGAAAAGACTGTGGTTAACAACTTCATCACTTCTCATTCTTCCTTGCTTGCAGTTTTTTAATGGACAAGGAAATACGTTGGTGGCAGTCACGCATCTATACAAGATCTGCATATTGATTTCATAACACTTAAGTATTGCCTGGTCTAGTGGAAGGTGTCCCTGCCTGTGACAGGAGAGTTGAACTGGATGACCTCTAAGATTGCATGAACCCAAACCATCCTAGAGTTCTATGATTATGTTAACATGTATCATTTATCTAAATAGAGAACTTCTGTTTTTCAGACCTTACCAGTGAGAAAGATTCCATGCAAAGCCAATGCTCCTTCAGGGTCTTTTTTTGCACGGGACAACACAGCAAATTTCTTATCCTGGTGCAGAGATGTGGGGGTGGATGATACCTGCTTGTTTGAATCCGAAGGTTTGGGTATGTATTTGTTTATATAGTAGTTGGTAATTGTAAATAACTTTTGTATTTGCCTTTGAAGACAGAATGGCTCTCTTACTAGAGCCTGACTCCAAATCTGACCTGTGCCCAACTATGTTAATTCTGTCCCTTATCTGAAGCTTGAACAAATAAAATACATATCCTCTGAAATTCATAAGTACATGAGGCAAAAATATCTTGCTGTGATTTCTTGCACACAGATGATTTTTGATCCTGCACCCACTTTTTTGACCATGGAATGCAGTTCCTTAGTTAGCTGTATAGGGTGGTGTATTTCTGTTTCAGGAGAGTGGATTGTCAGTGCAGGCTCTATTTTGGCTGGAGACATTTAGCTATTCATGGAGCTTCAGTGGGTTGTGCAGAAGGCAAGAAAACAGGAAATTTTTTCTGTTGCCTGTACTGACCTTTTTTCCACCAGATTCTCTTGTTCAGCTCTGGATAAAAATTATCCAACAGTAGTGCTTCAGAGCGTTCCAACAAAAGAATTGGACTGCTTTAGGAAATCACTGTTCTTCGTGTCTTCATGAAGAACAACTACAGTTCTTCATTATTTTAACTTTTCTGTCTTCAAAGGAAATCTTACAGCAAGAGTTTTTTAGCCAAATACCATGAAATGAAGAGAATCAAATGTTTGTTTGTTAGCTGAACTCAGATGAAAGTGCAGAGAAGTTGTGATGATAGACAGCTCTGTTTCTATGGAAGATAAATGAACATACTGTGATGAATCAAGAGGCTTCTTTGTTCTGTTGGTTAAAAAGTCTTTGCCTTTTAAAGTTCTTATCTGTGTGATCTGTTTCCCTTCTTTTACAGTCTTACTCTTCTAGCACAACTATTTCTGAAGCAATTTTTTTTCTTCTCCATTTTTCTATTTTTCTTCATTTTTCTATTATTGCATTCTGTGAGGGTTTTAAATTATTTTGTATGTCCAGGAGAAAATGCTTGGCAGAAGAGAAATTGGTATCAATCAAAAATAGGAGGATATATGTATTGTCTCTGTTTTGTTAATTAAATCCTCAAGTTGAATTTCTTATTGGATGTGGTAAATCACGCAGAAGATGAACAGCAACTGTGTTTCCAAAGACTTGAAATAATGGAGTAATTGGGCACTACCTAGGACAAAGAAACTTGCAAACACAAGTATGAAGGAGCCCCAAACCTCCAATGTCTGAGATAAGCAGAAGAACTCGTGGTTAATAAAGCACTTGAATTAATTTATACTTTGTACTACTATGGTAAACCCAGGAGTTTACCATTGTTCCAGTAATAGATTAACTGCAAAATTGAGAGCATTTTGTATAAGGAATTTGCTTGCACATCATTATGAAACAAGTTCTTGTTTAGATATGGAATTGGCATAGCTGAAATACCAACATTCTCTGGATAAGTTAATTTTTACACTTACACAGTGCTTTGACTGCTGCAGTAGAACACGGAGTGCAAATGCACCTGGCAAGTTGATATTCAAGATGAACATCTTCGTCTCTCAGAAGAGTGAAATGAAATTGCAGAATTACATGTTGTGCTCTGTTAGATTTGTTCGATTAGTAACTTTCTTGTCCGATTGAAACTAGGTTCTGTTGTCTTCCTTCTCCAAGTGCTCCTGTTTATGTACTCGTTGAAAAGACTTGCGGTGCTGGAAATAGGATTAGGACTCAGTAATATTTTGACTCATTTTTCTAGAGTTGGGAAGGGGGTAGTAGCCATGCCACTTCTAAAAATGTTAAAAACAGATGCTCCTCCCTCAGTTTGTGCTAGAACTCATAGAAGTGTTGATTTCACTTGAGGATTTTTTACAGCATTAGAAAGAATGATGAATCATAGCAGTTGCCAATCTAAAGCTTTTGTGTTCCTCTCTCTCCCACAAATCACTTCTCCACTGCATAGGGAATAAAATTTCAGCAAAGGTAAGTAATATATCAAGTGGTGAGAAACGTGTGTGAATGACATCTAAGTGTTGGCACTGCCTCATGGAATTTTGATGTGTTTTTTTTTCTTTATAATAAATGTGGTGAAATTATGGTTACAGAGGTAACTGGGTTTTGTGTTTCCTTGTGATTTTTCTCCATAGCTCGCAAACTGTATTGATATGTAAATTGCTAGTGATAAAGCAGCAGCTTCTGTCTAGATTGAGGAACCCCACTGTGTTCATGTTCTTAATTGACTTGACTTTTACCTTTCTTTTATATTCTGTTCCTGCCGTATGTATCCAAATACTGTATTATTTAATTAGATGCAAATAGTGTTGTTTTGTTCATACCACTGTATCTCATAAGGCATTCCTGAGGCCTTTTTCTGTCAAATTTGTTTACTGCCATTATAAGAGCAGTTTTGACGTGTCTGTTCAGAGGTCAGCAAAACTAGATAGGTGCTAACCAAGAAATTAACTGCTATTATTTCTCATTATTTAAAAATATATTCTCATCGTGATGAGTTCTGAAGCCTTGGAAATCATGTAAGCATAACTGCACACAAATGCTTCCAACACTCCCACGTTTTTAGCATTCAGACTAATCATGGGTTCAAATGTTCTGTTGCATTTGGGCTGTTCAGCTGAGCTAAACAAGGAAATGGGATCAAAGACTTTGTTCAGAATAAGTAGAAGGGGAAAAAATACAAGTGATATTTGCTGGGCTGGTAGATAAAATTATGTCCTCTGATCAGTAGAGTTACTTTAAGGGTCCTTGAAAGAGATCAGTAAAGAGCTCAGAAGTTTAAAAACAATGCAGTTAAGACATAATTAACTATAAATTAGTAGCGCAGTAGGATGTATTTTGTCTTGCTGAATGTTACGATGCGTTAACATAGCTTAAAATAAAAATAAATTAGAAATACAGTTTTCTGTAAAGACTGAACAAGACAGCCAGGGTTGACTGATAGCAATCTATGTGTCTTGCCCTTAGCTTATTGCAGAGACCTGGCAGGAATGTGTCAAGAGTTATGCCCTTGCAAAGAAAAGATGGATGGTGTACCTGTTTTATCAGTTGCCAAAAGATAATGGTAACAAATATAGCACCACAGTATGTAGGTAACATCTGGAATGCTGCAAAAATAAAGTGAGACCCTGATTGCTCCCTGCACGCATTGACCAATTCAGTGTGCTTTTCATAAGTATTTGTTTTAGTTGGTGTACTTAAAGAAGACCAATAAGCTTTGATACCAAAAACTAGGATCCAGAGTCCAAATTTATATCATCTGGGAAAATCTGGAGATGCCTGTCTTTGGGGTTCTCTGGATGTTTCAGCAGCCTGAATTTGTGCCATATCTAGGACTTGGGACATGATGCATTATCTCTTTGCAGTCTTAAGGAAAGTAATACTAACTGTAACACCTCTGTTTGCATGCTGTATATATTTTTTTAAGTTCCTTTTTGTAGGTTTTAGAGCAGCAGATCCAGACAGCTATGGTAGTAACATTTCTGGAAGCATTATAGATGGATATATTTGTAGTTATGGTGCTCAAGCCTGAAGAGTGTAATACTCAAAGAAAGCTCTTCTTGGCCAAGTAAAGAATGGTAAGAATTTCTGTTACTGCTTTATTTAAAGTGAACTTAAAGCATTCAGTTATGAACTCTTTGTTGGTAACGGTGTTGTTGGATGATTAAAGGATTTGGAAGCAGTGAATACTCTGCATCTCTTCTATGACAGAGTCCACCCATCAAGACAAGGGTTTGCCAAATGTGCCAGCATGTTAATGTGCATCATTTGCTTTGGAAGTCATTGGATGATAGTGCTGTATTAAGGTTTTGTGCTTGTGTATTCTGTAACTTTGTGTGTACACACAATATGTGATACAGTGTGTGACATGGACTTCTTTTGGTGCAACTTTGATTCAAGTTTAATGACAGGTTCCCTAAACAAAAACATCTAGTGCCTTGATGGAAATAATTGACTTAATCACTGATGTTTCTGGTACCTATTCTGATGTGATCTTTTTTTTTTTTTTAAAAAAAGAGGCTTTTTTTTTTACATACATTATTCTTGTTTATCTATTTTCATAAATTGAAGTATTTTGACCATTCTTTCACAGTGACACATTTACAGCTTGTAACAGCGTATTGAATTTTACACGTAGTTGCAATCAGAATAAGCCCTTGTCCTGCCTTTCACAACATTTTACTAAACTTATAATACAGTCTAATATGCCTTGTTTTGAGGATTCTAGAAGCATCCTGGACACTGTTATTACCATTAGATTAGCACCTTAAGTTAATGTATTTCCATAAATTATTAATATCTGTGATTTCTAAATTCATTCTAGAATAATTCATTATTATCGGTAGATTTACTGTGTTTGAAACCTTAATTCTTTTGAGATTCACACAAGTGATAGTGCTGAAACAGGGGATGGAGACAACTCCTTGATTTAAGTATATCATAGTCTAACTCCTGGATGCAGAAGTGAGGATATGTCTGGGATATGTTGAACAGAGTATGTTTTGTCAAACACTGTTTAAAAATAGGAAAAAAAAAAAAAGGAGAAAGACAACATGAAGAAGGATCATGGGATCAACCTTTCGAAAATCTTCCCTGAATGTGTTGAATTCTGATGGCAATTGGAAGACAATAAGTATTAAGCTCCTTTGGAAAATCTCTTTGCTTTCAGTGAGGTAAAAATGCTTCAGAAATATGAACAGCAGATAGGAAAGAAATTAGATACAAGGGAGGAGAACAAGAGGTGATTGATCAGGAGAAAAGGACCTGTAAAATAAAGAAGGGGCAGCAACAAGATGGAAACATTATGGAGAAATAAGTTATAGCCGGAGAGGAACAGGGATAAAAGCTTGCTAGGAGCTGAAAAGGAACTATGGTTAAAAAAAAAGAGCCCCTGGAAGTAGTTTGAAAAGATGCAGGCAATGAGGACAGCAGGTGAGAAGTAACTGAAATGAATGAAACGTAAAGCAAAATGGTCTGTAACTGTCAGGACACCTAAAATAAGCTGGACTTGTATGCATGATTTCTAAATCTTCACATGGCTTTCTTGTCAGGCAAATGCTGTCAGTGAGAGTCTCTGGCAAGGTGGGTATTTCCATTCATTTTATGCAGTAGATCTGTGTAGTGTACGTCTCCTACATTTAGAATTTGCTACATGCCTGTGGTTACTTAGTTGGTTCATTCCTCTTGCTAATGTCAGATGGGGAGGTCTGGCCAAGGGTTCTCCAGGAATATTGTTTTATTCCCCCTGTGGAAGCTTGAAAACGTATATGAAATTGGATACAAAAAAATACATTAATGATGCAAAGTGAAATACTTGGCCTGTAATTAAGGCTGGCTGTACTGCATTAGTTAAACTGTAACTGTCTGATGTGGTCATGGGTTATTTTTCCCCTACAATAGCTGTGTTCTCTTTAGGGTAGATCTTGGTTTAGTATAGTTCATGAACTGAAATAAACTCATAACTGGTATGTTGTTCTCTCCTGACGTGCTTCATTGTTGTAAAAACCTGAAGGTGTTTGGAGAATGGTGCAAGATGCAGAAGGATAGTATTTTGTTGGTGCTACTGAATGACATCAGCAGAAGTGACTGTGGCTCCGTCACGTAGCTCCCACATGCAGCCAGAGCAGCCATATCAGACTTTGTAGTGGGATCACTGGTTGTGTTGGCTTTGAATTCATGCAAAATACAGGATTAGGAAACTCAGCAGTACCCTAGAGACCAGGCAGTAAGTATTTTAGAATAGTAGCTATATAAATGTGCTTTTTTATATTTAATACTTATACTTTAATTGCATGTGTAGAAAAATCTTAATTTTTATTTTTTATTTTTCTTTGAATTCTTTACAGCACAGATTAGTACTGTTGTGGAAATGAATTGTTGACTGTCAATTTTAAAGGCTGTGCAGTGAATTGTGTATGTGGCCATAGATGGAATGAAGTTGGTTTCTAAAAATCCTTGTTCAGCTGCCAGTATTTACTGTGTCTAGCTGCATATAAATTGCTGCAATTACAGCAAATGTGTTGCTTAGCAAATGTCTGTCTGCCATGTGAGGTACCTGGGATTAACTAAAAAAGTTGAGGTGGTGCCTATTACTGAAGTGCCACTATTAACATAGATGATAGTAAGTAATTCAGAAAGCGGTAGCTGTAGATCCCCAGGTATAATAGAATGCCATGGGTACAGGTGTTACATTTCAGTCTGAGCTTCAGAATGAATTGTGTGTAGTCATCAAATTATATTAGTTATTAAAATACACACATATGTACAATTAGATATTTTTAAGCCTGAATGTAGTGTGGTTAGCCATGAACTCCAGTATAGTCAGAATACAGATGTGAATTAAATCAGAGCACATCAAGAATTAAAATATTAATGCATTTTCTTTAGTGGCATACTTATTTTAAATAATAAGAGATTTTGACACTGCGTAGTGCTTCTGAAATAGTTTTTGCATCTCTAAGATATCTTGAAGTGCTTTGAAAACATAAATTAGCTCAACCTCTGTAAGTAAAACTGGGGAAGGAAGTGTAAGAAACGTTGCTCTTTCTGTCTTCTAGATGGAAAAGTGTAAAGGTAGCTTTTTTCCCCAGAAGTTTAAAAGGCAGCCTTTTGAAAGTGACTGTAAATATTGAGTTGTTTCTGGCATTGCTGAATGGCACCAAGCAAAAAGTATGTCAAGATCAATACTCAGAAATCAAGGCACTCAAAAGTGCTGCTTGTTCAAAAAGGCTATGATCTGATTTGCTTGCTCAAGGTTATCCTGAACTTTTGGGATGAAGAGAATGGTCCAAGAAATGCAGTCTGGAATCTCTCTGACTTTAGCTTTAACTCCTGAGCAGTTTCTTGTGAGGTTGTAGCCCATTAAAAAGACAGTCTTTGGGGGGGGAAAAAAATGCAAATTTTTGTTGGAGAATCCAAATTATTTCCAGTGGGTATTTCAGTACACAAAATGACATTTGTTTGTCTCTGAAATTCCAGAATACATAAACTGGTATAGTCCTCAGGAATGCTAATGTTTTTTTGTTGGAAGTGCTGTGTCATCATCTTCTCATTGGATGACCAGATGTTTGTTGTGGTTCATTGTTGCCTCCACAGCTCTTCATCCTCTCATGACTTTACGATGTCACGTTGTGCTATGTGAAATGCATGAAATGTGTCTCAATTATGTCAAGTCAGATTTGCTAAAAGACTTGGAATTTTCTTTGGGTAGAAGAGCTTTAAGTATTGAAAGAAAACCACTTTACCTTTCTTAATCAAATCTTCCAGTTCTATTTGTGGATTTTTTTCCCATAAGGTATTACTTGAGCCTCTTTTTCTCCTCAGATGTGCATATGTGTGAAATGTAATTCATAAATATTGGACTCCTCTTGGCTATTCCAAAACTAGTTTATTCTATTTATATTTGGGGGGGATGCCTTATTTCTTAAGGTTTATTTAGGGGCAGTCCCAACTGGTTTCAAACTAAAGCAGAGGGATACATTTCTAGGGTCATGAATGTATGTGATACTTGAAAATGCTCATTAATAGTAAAGGTAAATATTTCATAAAATTATTGATATGGCAAGGAAGAATATTGAGCATAGTTGAATGTCTAAGTCTGCATCTTTTATATTTGTAATAACAGGTACTTGAAGGGTAAAAGTATTTTCCTAGTGCAGTGCCATTTTAGTTTTCATGCTCTGCAGTTTCACTTCTGGAAATACAGTTGGATGAGATGAGAGAGGAAAAATGCACACATCTCTAGTAAAAGGTAGTGGGATGAGCATTCAACTAACAACTTTCTATGCATTTATTCAAGTCAATTAAGCGTGAAGTTGAAGTTGCAGAAGCTGAAGATCTGCCTCAGGGCATTAGTTATTTAGAGATGTGTAAGTCTGGATTCATATTCTAGATCATGCACACATCATAGGGTGAAGTAATGACTTTGAGAGCTTTAACTAGACATTGCAATGTCTTTTTCAGGTATGGGATTTTTTTTCCTTTATGCATTTGATTTAGATGAGCCTTTAGATAATCAGAATATTTATACAGCAAATGTCTTAACTCATTAAAGGCAAATCATAGAATCATAGAATAGTTAGGGTTGGAAAGGACCTTAAGATCATCAAGTTCCAACCCCCCTGCCATGGGCAGGGACACCTTGCTCTAAACCATATTACCCAAGGCCTTGTCCAACCTAGCCCTGAACACTGCCAGGGATGAAGCATTCACAACCTCCTTGGGCAACCTATTCCAGTGCCTCACTGCCCTAACAGGAAAGAATTTCCTCCTTATATCCAATCTAAACTTCCCCTGTTTAAGTTTTAACCCACTTCCCCTGTTTAAGTTTTAACCCGTTGCCCCTTGTCCTACCACTACAGTCCCTAATGAAGAGTTCATCCCAGCATCCCTATAGGCCCCCTTCAGATACTGGAAGGCTGCTATGAGGTCTCCACGCAGCCTTCTCTTCTTCAGGCTGAACAGCCCCAACTTTCTCAGATGATCTTCATATGGGAGGTGCTCCAGTCCCCTGATCATTCTCATGGCCCTCCTCTGGAGTTGTTCCAACAGATCCATGTCCTTTTTATGTTGAGGACACCAGAACTTCACACAATACTCCAGGTGAGGTCTCACAAGAGCAGTGTAGAGGGGCAGGATCACCTCCTTCGACCTGCTGGTCACACTCCTTTTGATGCAGCCCAGGATACGGTTGGCTTTCTGGGCTGCAAGCGCACACTGAAGCCGGCTCATGTTCATTTTCTCATCGACCAGCACCCCCAAGTCCTTCTCTGGAGGGCTGCTCTGAATCTCTTCTCTGCCCAGCCTGTAGCTGTGCCTGGGATTACTCCGACCCAGGTGTAGGACCTTGCACTTGGCATGGTTAAACTTCATGAGGTTGGCATCAGCCCACCTCACAAGCATGTCAAGGTCCCTCTGGATGGCATTCCTTCCCTCCAGTGTATCAACCGAACCGCACAGCTTGGTGTCATCAGCAAACTTGCTGAGGGTGCACTCAATCCCACTATCCATGTCAGTGACAAAGATGTCGAACAAGACTGGTCCCAACACTGATTCCTGAGGGACACCACTCGTTACTGGTCTCCAGGCAGACATTGAGCCATTGACCACAACTCTTTGTGTGCGGCCCTCCAGCCAGTTCTTTATCCACCGAGTGGTCCACCCATCATATTGATGTCTCTTCAATTTTGTTGCTGTTTCTTTTATGTTATACAAATATTCATACAATTTTTTTTTGTGTCAGTTCAATCTAAAGTATGATTTGATGATTGTGGAAATTTATAAAACCTGAATTTTATCCACAACATGAGGTATTTGCTGTAGTAAGTATTTCTGGAGAGAAGATCACAATGACTCTTTCCTTTTTTCTTTTCCTTTCTTCTTTTGGGGAGTTGATTATGCAGCCAGCCATAGACTTTTCCTCATTTCTTGATTTTTGGATTTTGCTTATGTGTTTTGCTGTACTTCTCTACAGAACATTATCAGAATTGTGGGAGAAAACAAGAATAATAATTATAGAAAAAGAATTATTAGGGTGTTACTTCTTAGTGAGAAGTTCATGTTGTGCTACAGCTGCTTCTGAAACCAAAAAACTCCAGGCATGAAAACTTGCATATATAGGTATATATGCATATACAGAGGAAAAGATTTTTGTTTGGTTGGGTTCTTGTCTATGATGAGCTGAATTCATGAAGTATTCTAGTTTCATGTTTACTTTAAGAGTGAATGCATAACCAGTTCAAGACCAAATTGAGGGGGACGTATCTTTGCTATTGCAATTTTGTTATTTTGGTGATTTAAATAGGCTAAGGAAAATATTTATCTAAAGGATAGCAATTACCTTATCTTATAGAAAGAGCAGTATCACTTTAGTGTTACTAATTAATTTTGGCATTCTCTTAATTTTATTGTTCTGCCAGAGCTCCTGATTATTTTTAAATGGTTATGAACTTCTTGCAGGTTACCAAATAGCCCAAATAATTACTCATGGTTTAGATTTAGAATGTTATTTTCAAAGTAACTAAAGGATAACTAAATAGGAACTCACTAAATCATCTGCACTTGAAGGACCACTCTGCAATCCCATCCTTTTTAATTCCAGTAAAACTCCACTGCAAGCCTAGGAAACCCAAGTTTTATCTGAGTCAAGAGTTACAGATGTTGATGTTCAGATCACAAAGATCTTTAAAATAGCTTTTATTTCAGTGTTTTCCATCTTCACTTTACTTTTCCAGTTCTCCACAAGCAGCCAAGAGAAGTGTGCCTTTGTTTGCTGGAACTTGGAAGGATTGCAGCAAGGTAGGTGAAATTATTTACAGAATGAAGAGAGATTTACATTTTTGACAGCAGCGGCTATTGAGAGATTTAACAAATCAGCACATCTTGAGCTTTGATGCTCATCAGGTTCAAGGTGAACGCTTGTCTTGGTGTCACACAAAAATATCTTGGGTGTAGCTGTTAACAAATATGAAATCTCGTATTCGTTGGTTATCCTTATATTGAGAGGGAAAAGAGAGTTATTTTTTCTAAATAATTCTTGGAGCAATGTTTCCTTCTAAGAGTCAGATCTCTCCAAAAACAATTGAGCTTTCATTAGCATTACTGATATTAAATTGATACTTATGCAGCCTAAATCTGACCTCAACAACACTGACTTTTACTGATTTACTGAAATAAACTTAGCTCTGCTTTCACCCACAGAAGCAATACGAGAATTGAATTAATAATCTGTGCTCTCTGTCAGATGATTCTACTCAGGCTGGACATTCAGTGCACTGTAGCATCTTTGATGTCAAGACAATCAAAATGCCAGGAATTAGAATGTGATTTCCCCCTTCTTGCAGATGAAGATTTAACCAGAGAATGCATAAGATTTGCTGCAAAATATGTAAACAGCAGTGCTGCTGCCCAGTCTTGTGTATAAATTGCTGGTGCATTCACCCATGTGTTATCAAGTGAGGGTGCCTTGCTATTCAGATAGTTCCATTAATTTATGAATTCCTTGTGGTTGCAATCAATGCAAAAGAGGCCCTTGCTTATCGCTAGCATAAGAACTTGTATTGTCGTGTTACAATTGCATTATGAGTCTTCATAGTTTTGCTTGGAAAGCTGCTCAGCTAGAAATTTGCCTCTTGGTCAAGTTTGAGAAAAACCCTCGCTGTCAATGGAAGCTTGCAAAGGAATAGCACTGGCCAGAAAAGGGTTGATTTACAGGTAGCAGGAATTTTTTTATCTCTAAAACTTGGATTCAGTACAACATGGCTGAAAAAAAAAAATCAATTTAACTTCCCATGAATAATAAAGAATTCTGATCTGCAGGTGCTTGGTGAAATTGGTTTTCATGATTTTTAATATAGCTAAGCAAACAAACTGCTTTCAAGATCCCCAGCTTGGAGATAGATCTCCCAGCATCCAAAGACGCTGTGCTCTGGTCATATCTGTCAGGAATGTCTGCTCTGCCCTAGGCTGATAACTTGGTAACATCCAGCTTCCTTGGTTAGGTGGGATTGGATTCTGCTGAAGTTGGTTGAGTTAGATTAGTCTCACTTTGTACTGAAATCTGATTTCTCAACAGATCTGCAAGGGAATTAAAGTAGTATTTTACCCTTCCTAGTTGTCTTTTTCTCTTAAGCTTCCATATCTTGGATGTTCTCTGCTCCTGGCATGAAACTGAAAAGTGAACCAATGAATTAAAAATGTTTTCATTATTATTAATTTGCCTTTAAAATATTTTTATTTTGCTGTTTATTTATAATCCATATATATTACCATATGTCATTATTGTATTTTATCTATTTATGTTACAGTATTTTGTTTATAACTTGGGGGTCAAATGACAAATGTCTGTCTACTTATGCGTGGTCTAATATCTCTGAAAACAAACCAACCCCTATTTATAATATTGTAGGTTTCTAAGGTGCACAGAAACTGTTGAAGTGGAACATCAAGTTAAAATAACTGAAAATTTAATATGGGATGCCAGTTTTGCCTGAGGTGTGATAAACAGGAGCTATATGGAAACGAATAGGTAGTTGTCTCCACTAAGCATAGGAAAGAGGATGTTGGGCTGAATTGTTGTGCTGCTTTAAAAAGAAGAGAGGTCAGATGTACACTTGTTTTGTAAAGCAAACTGGGTCTCTTGACAGTTTTAGGGGTCTGCTTTCCAGAACAGGAGCTGCAGACATCCCTGAAAAGGTGCCTCAGTATGTTTTTTAAGAATGAAAAGAGTACAAGATGCTGAATAAGTTCATACTTTTCTCTTCTTTGAACATACTGCTCTGCTTGTAAAACAAAGTAGCTTCTCACATGGAGCCAGGTCATAGCACGCTTTGCCCAGCTAGATTACTCTTGAGAGCCTATATCTCACATAAATCAGCCTAGGCCTTCTTAATGAATGTAATGGGATTGAGGCACAAGTGAGCAGGAGTGGGGATTGCTTGAGGAGGGGAGAGAACTGAGCTCTGTTCTGCGAAACTTGAACCCAGTCGACAGATACTCTGGATTAGGAGAAACAGCTAATAATTCAGCTAGGTTGCAGCAATGCTTTTAGCATATTCTCTCATAGTGTCCTTGTAGCCAAATTAGAGGGAGAGAGTCTGCATGAATGGACAGTGAGGGGAAAACTGATGTGACCACTTGACTCAAATGTGGGAGTTCCAGGTGCAGGTCCCAATAAAAATAGAATCACCTGATAAACTATGCTTAATTTCAGTTGTTTCTGAAAACAAAATGCTGAGGTTATCCGTGAAATCTCAATAGCTAAAACGAGCCATTGTGTGCACCAGCAGTTATCATGTGGGTAGAGTGAGAGCATTTATACAAGGGGGAAGCATCCTGTAAGATGAAACTGAACAGTGACAATACTTGGGGCTATTGCAGTGGGCTGCACAGGTCCAACGTTCTCCCAAAGTATTTTGAAATTGTACAATGGAAAAGAGCTTAATTATCTTTTTTGCAGAGAGAATTATATTATTGGACAAATACTAAACTCTGGCAGGGGGGAGGAGGGGTTAAACAACTCCCACAGGTCTTTTGAAATTACTGTTGAGCACTTTTGCGATCTTTCTGCTATTGTATTCACTTTTTCCTTGTTAAAAATGGGAAGTGGTGCTCTGAGAAGTCTGTTGGAGATCATGTTACAGTCCAGTGCTGCTTCATTTGTAGTTATGAGAAGGCAAGCTAGAAAAGAGCAGGAAGGGAAATTCTCAGCATACATTCCAGAACAGAATTTTCACATTTATGTCTTCCAGAAAAAGATGTGTTTTTTACCATTTCAGCTTTCCAGCAACTTTGCTTCAGGTTGATAGACGCTTTTTTTTTTCCACATATTTTATGTTTGTTTGTTCATTGGTTTTATTTTTCAACTCATCACTGGAGGAATTCATAATGCTGGAAGTAAAAGGAACTTGAAAAGCCTGTCACAATGACAAAAGCTGGAGATTATGAAAAGCAACAGCATTGCTTACAGTGGAGGAATTTTATTTGATGAGTAAGGCTGCATGCAGGTGTAGGATCTGAGCCCAGTGGGAATTTAATGATTTACAGCCTGTCGGCATCTGCAGACAGACAGGAAGTAAATGGATTGTGTGTAAGTGTTTGCTTCAGTGTTGGCTGACTTTTCATTAGGCAGACTGCACCAGTTAGAGGCCAATACTAGCACAGATTTGGTTCTTGGGTTTCTTTATTTACTAGGCAGTAGTGTGAGTAAATGAAAAGTTGCCAGAAAAACACAAAAGGTAGTATATGTGCTTATGCCCTTTCTCTGTACATTTTAAATGTTTTTATGTATTTAGCTTAGATTTTCATAATATGTTTGTTACTGCTCAGTATTTTAGTGTCCACAACTTTACCTAGGTAAGGCAGCATTTTTCTGCTATGGGTTTTTCTACTACAAAAGAAAATACGGTTTAATTTTTGAAAGTAGCTTGCTATTAGAAGCCTACCTGGCATGATAACTTTTCCAAGCTGAAGTCCTTTTCTGGGATTTGTTCAGTGCTGGCAGATTAAAAAAACAACAGAGGAGAATTATCAGCGATTAGGAAAATGGGATGGCCTTTTAGATTCCTGACATCTGGCAGCTCTGCTCCTTGCTGTGAGATACAGACAATCACTTGCCATACAGCTTTCAAAAGCAGGCATTGTTTTCAAGAGTTTTGCTCTCAAAGTGCTGTGCTTGAGAGTCCCCATGCCAAAGTTGCATGTGTTTTTGTTTTGCTTGGAGTTACAAGTGTTTTGCCACTGTCAGCAGAGAGCTGAAGACTGGCTGTCAGAGGGGTTAGAAAAAGTATTAGCCCCTTCTGAAAAATATTTGACATGACTCATTTATCTGTGCATTCAGTGCAAGAGCTGAGGCCAGGGTAACCTTTAATTCCTTTACATCTGGATTTCTTGGAGAAATACTAACACAAAATAGAAGTTGTCAAGTAACTTGAAAGGATGTTGGTTGTCAAGGAGGGGAAAAAAATAGGCAACTGTAATGAATTTATTGAATTCCAATGTCCTACATGGGATAGCAGTTTTTGAGGCCTGATATTGCTCATTCACCAACATATGTGTTGCCAGACAGAGAAGTTGTAAAAACCCTGTATTTCCTGTATATTTGATCAACTGAGAGCTTCCATCTAAATTTAGTTTTTGTATACATTTGGACTGATTGCATTAATGTTTGATATATTTAATACATGTTTAGTAATAGACATAAGATTTTATCACTGCACAGTAGTGCAATGCAGAAGGTATAAATTCTTTCCACCGTTGTTTTAAAACATGTAATACTTCCTAAGGACTACTAATATGTTTTCATGTTTCCAAAAGGTTTGGGGTGGAGCCTCCTGGGTTAATAAAGCTGGAAAAAGAGATTGAACAAGAGGAAACACTTTCAGCCCCGCTTCCATCTCCTTCACCGTCACCAACAAAGTCTCCAGGGAAAAAGAGCACAGGGAAACTGTTGGATGATGCTGTAAGTTGTGGAAGTTTACTCCTCTCTGACCCATTCTGGTATGCACTTATGAAGTACACAGCAGCTCAAATTCAGCCTTGCTTTGTGCTGAAGGTCAAGCTCCCTTCTTATTATCTATTTTCTTTTTCTGTTCACTTCTTATTCAACTCCCACTTGGTGTTTTGTCTGAGGAAGGACTGAATCAGGACTAGATTTGGCCTACACTGACTTGCACAGAATGTTAACCAACAGTTCTAAGTTATCTCAGCCTAATGTTGATGCTGCTGTCCTGTATGTTCCTCAGGTGGCAAAACAAGAAGCACTTTTTTTTTCCCCCTCATTGTTAGAAAGAAACTACCTTACTTGGAATTTCATTAAACTCTTTGCACTATGCAGTTTTCATTTCTCTGTTGCAAACCCTAGAGGAGTTCCTTTGAAACAGCTGGATCAGATGAAAAGGACACACTTTTAGACCAGGAAGAGGTTAAACTTGAAAAGTACAAATATATTCTGTAGAAAGGAGCAGTTACTATAGTAACCACTATATTACAAGGTGGATATGCCGCCTGGGAGTTACAAAGCATTTCTTGAAAAATCCATGTGCCACTTTGTTGTTACAAAAAGCAGATGGAATATCATGTTGGTTCATTTTATTGAAATACTTTATTTGATGCAAATAAGTATTATTTTCACATTTTTATATTTTGTATTCCTTAACTTTGGAGAAGAACTCATGTTTCAGCAGAATTGAGAAAGAGCAGCTATGTGTAGATACAGTTACCACGCTCCTTGTAGGAACAGAACAGAGAATATGAAGGTTGTCTCCAACCACCTCATTTAATTTAGAAAGCAGTAGGGATAGAAACAGAATGGAATTCATCCAGCTAGATTCCCGACCTGCACTGCCCCAGACATTCACACCATAAAATAGCAGCAGTGCTCATGTAGTGCAGACACAAAATAAAATAGGATATGGTTCTGCCCTCTGCTTCCTTATTTGATTTCTAAATTCCACTCTAAATTCTGTGTTCTTTGAGATAGTAGGGTATTGGAAGCCTCAATAGCAGAATCAGCAGTAAAGGTCTCATTATGCTCTGTTTTACACCAGTATAAATCTGTTTGCTTTTATTCTTCACAGGCCCAAGATGGCTCTATTTTGCTTATGCAGTTCAAAACAACCTGGAACCTCTTAGATCTGGTTGCTCTGGGGTTTTGCTTGCTTAGATGACCCCTGGTCAACCCAGCTATCAAGGCATAGTTCACACTATCCGTTTTCAGCTTCAAATTTTAAGTGTTACCAGAGGTGATAAACATTGTAAAATATGTTGTAAGGAATGGGGATGCTACAGCTTCTCTGGAGATCCTGTGCCAGGTCAGCATTCATCCAAGAGAACTGCAGTATATGAAAATGCTGCACTTGTTATTACTGTTTCTATGCAGTTCTGCAATTAAATGTTAAATTAGATTTTCTCAGCCAGATCTGTTCTTTTGGCATTCATGCCTCTGCTACTTTCAGGATCACTGAAGAGTACAAAATACGCTTTCACTAAACATCAGTGCCTTTGGTTAAGCTGAAAAAGCAGCCCATGTTGTTGGGGCTACGTACGTATGCTGGCAATGATGGAGTAGAGTAGTCTTGAGGCGCCTTTAAATTACCCTTTGTAGCACTAATGTCCTAAGGTGGAGGTCATCAAAGAGTAGTTAGGAGTGCTGGGGAGCATTTTGGTGTGGATTTGTGGTTGTCATTGTTTTCTCCATATATGTTTGTTTTTAAGGTGTTAATGCACTATTTGAAACTGCCAAGTGGATGTATCTGGCAGGACCTTTTGTTGATAAGCCATATGCTTCTGTATTTATTTACAAGGGGAAACATATCGTTAATAACATTCTAATTTTGCTGGTCAGCTGTATTGGCACTTACAGCCGAGCCACTTGACTATTAAATAACGAGGACTAATCTACAAAACCTTGATGCTGAACTCAAATTAGCAAACTTGACTTAATTGTGCAAATTTTATGTTGAACTATATAACAGTTGTCTCTGTTTCACCTCGTCACAGCTGGAAAAACATTATTGATACTGGAAGAACCATAGTCTGGGATTACAGAAATATTAGGAAAAACTAAGAAAATATTAATGCAGACATAGCGATGCCATGTTATGGCAAATGTCATGTTGAATGTTTTGCTACACGTGCTACTTTAAATAGTTTCTATTAGTAACGTCTGTGTGTTTTAGGTTAAACACATTTCTGAAGATCCACCTTGTAAATGTCCTACAAAGTTCTGTGTGGAGCGTCTTTCACAAGGAAGATACAGAGTTGGAGAGAAGATCCTCTTTATTAGGGTAAAGGTCTTTTTGATTGGTTGGTTGGTTTTGGGTTTTTTTTGTTTGGTTGGTTGGGGTTTTTTTTGTAGTGAATTGCTAGTATCTGCTACCTTCCATTTGGCAAATGATGGCATTGATCAACAGGAGAAAATATTTTCATATTAACAAAGACTGACTCATTTTTATGATGGTGTCATGGATTAAATACACTACAGTGGGTTAACTGCTCCAAGGAATTACTAGCATGTAATAGATCCTTCTAACTTTAGGTCTTTGAATTTGCTCTGTCTTTGATCAATGGCAGCCAAAAGTCTTCACAAATGGAGATGATGACTTCCTCTCAGTTTGCCTTGAAAGAACATCCACTTCCTTAAAGCAGCCTTTCTCCCACTTGGTGAGACCTCATCTGGAATATTGTGTCCAGTTCTGGGCCCCTCAGTTTAAGAAGGACAGGGACCTGCTGGAGAGAGTCCAGCGCAGGGCAACTAAGATGATTAAGGGAGTGGAGCATCTCCCTTATGAGGAAAGACTGAGGGAGCTGGGTCTCTATAGTTTGGAGGAGACTGAGGGGTGACCTTATTAGTGTATATAAATATATAAAGGGGGAGTGTCACGAGGATGGAGCCAGGCTCTTCTCAGTGGCAAACAATGATAGGACAAGGGGCAATGGGTACAAACTGGAACACAAGAGGTTCCACTTAAACTTGAGAAGAAACTTCTTCTCAGTGAGGGTGACGGAACACTGGAACAGGCTGCCCAGGGAGGTTGTGGAATCTCCTTCTTTGGAGACATTCAAAACCCGCCTGGACACGTTCCTGTGTAACCTTATCTAGGTGTTCCTGGACTAGATGATCTTTTGAGGTCCCTTCCAATCTCTAACATACTGTGATACTGTGACTAATACTATTTGACAGGTCAGGAAACAGATCAAAGACTTCATGATCATCGACATATTGCTAAAGTAGGGTGAGAAAACATTAGTATCTGTAGTACTTCATTTGATTAACAGGCATCTCCAAACCCAGGGTTGTATTTCAGGTTTCAGATATAGTATATAAACTCCCATAGAACAGAGTTAATGGTTAATATAAATATTTGCTAGCATTAGTATCTGGCTGAATTTAGCACAAATATATTATCCAAACAACTTCAAACCTCTTTATTTTCTCTAGATATGCTTATGGTAATAATAATGAAAATATGCTAATCATATTATTCCTGTAATAGTAGGTTAAGACCCTGGTTCATGCTATGCTTCTTTCCAATTTCTTCTCCACATGTACTATCCTTGAGTAATGACTTGAAAAAACAATAGCACTTGCTTTCAAAGAACTGTTGCCCCTATTTTGCTAAAGGCACACAATTGTGACCTGATAAAACTGAGGATTTAGCACTTGTGAGAACGAAAGAAGTCAGAGGGAATATTTTCCATTGATAGAAATCAAATTTCTAGTTCAGCAAAACACCAGAGTGCTGCTTCTGTAATAAACTTACGCTTAACTTACAATGAAGTCAAATTTAGATAAGGATTTAGGTATCCTTATCATGTGTATCAAGTTGACAAGGTGTTTAATTATTATGCTGAATGGGGATCGAGAATTATCAGTTAATTTGGTAATAGCTCAGACAGAAGAAATACAGGATTTGTTACAGAGAGTTTGTGATTTACCATGCTAGTATGAAGGGTAAATAGCTTTTCACTTTTCATAGCAGTGAGACTTTTTTTTTTAAGTTCTGCAATATTTTTAGGTACAAGCTTCAAATGACTTTGAAGAAGGTAATGATCGTGAACCTAAGAACCTGATAATCTGGCATAGTTCAAGACTTACATTTTCTTCAATTTGATTGTAATTTTAAATAACAATATGAAAGTACTTTTAATATTCTAGTTTTAAGAAACTTAAGGTTTTTTTTCTGCCAGAATGGTGAGTGTCAGATTCCCTTTTTCTGGCTTCTTTATTGTGCAGTGTAGTCCAAGTCAGATTTCATTCCAAGTTTGCAAACATAACACCCTTTTCATATCACACTACTGCATTCCAAGTTGAATTGTGCCAAAAAATACTAATAATATAGATTAGACATTAAACTGCAGTATTAGAGATCATTCCTAATAAATTGATATCAGTGGGAACTTAACATGAATTTTAGTGGGAGCAAGTCAATATTCCTAGTTTTTAAAAGTCAGTTGTTCTTTTGCTTTTGCTTGGTTTCATCCTCAGTCTGGAGCTCTTCACTGGATCACAGTAAGTTTTTACTCTTCATTCTACGTGGTTTTTCTGTGTACATAAGTAGATTTATTAGCCTTTCTTTGGAATCCCTTGGACACTTGTAAGAAAATACATTTGAGGTGTGTAGCTGGCTTTTGGTCTTGTTGACATTTGGCACCTCAGTTGATGCCACCGAGTTAGTTCCTCCTACATTGTATGTTGTTTAAACAGTGTGAAACAACCAGAAATAATAGAATCCCAGACTGGTTTGTGTTGGAAGGGACCTTAAAGCTCACGCAGTTCCAACTCCCTGCCATGGGCAGGGACACCTTCCACTAGACCAGGTTGCTCCAGGCCCCGTCCAACCTGGATTTGAAATATACCATTTTTAATAAGCCAACATGCCCCAGTTGAATTGGAATCAAGAGTTTTATTAAATTGGCTTAGTATACCCATTACTATCACTATGAGCTTGCTTCAGTAACCTATATCAGAGTGAAAATCTGTTAGTTTCATTGATGCTACAAGTAGACCGTATGATGAAGCATTCCAAGACCTAAGTTTAAAGTGGAGTTAACACCTATTAATTGCTGGTTATGATTTTTTTCAGAAATAATAGCCATAACAAATTTATTTATTAAGAATACCCATTAAAAAGAAAGTGTCAGAGTCCCTCCTTTTGTTAATTTATATCTGTATATGGAACAATTTGTATATGAAACATATATCAGTGTATGAAACATATATATATATATATGGAACAGCAAAAAAAACAACCTGTCAGACCATAACTTCATGCAAAAAAAAAAAAAAAACCCAAAAAAAAAAAAAAACCAAAAAAACCAACACCACACACACAGAAATTTACATGTGTCAATGTAAAGTAATTTCAAGGAAAAAAAAGTTTGGACTATGTAGCGAAATACGGGGGGGACAGTCCTTCAAAATTTCTTTTGTAGCGACTACTTAAAGGTAATGGTTCCATTAAAATTACTTGCATAAAGAGTTATGTTTTCTAAAGAACATAAAAATGGAAAAGGTTTACATTTGAGATGAAAATAAACCATGGCAATCCATAAAGTAATGGAAATAATGAAGAGACATGAAAACACTAAGAAAATGATGTCTGCTGATAAAAATGTGTGTCACAAAAGTAGGTTTTTTACACAGGAAGTAGTTCCGTAATACCTAAACTGAACATGCTTCCTCCCATAGTGTTGTGGTGGCTTAGATGCTGAAATTTTGTTTTCAATAAAAATTTATCTGCTTGTGAATACTTCTTCTTTCCTGAGAGACAGTAATGGGAGAGTCTAAATTCTGCTTACACAAAAATTGTTGAAGATGTGTTCTACAATGATGGATTATGTTAATAACTTGAAGTAAATGAAATGACTGGCTTATTTAAATTGAAGCCTTGGGTTAGAATAAGTCAATTATTTGCCTGTTCCCTCTTAGATCATGCCGTTATGCCATGAAGTGATTTAGGGAACATAAGCCTCAATCTTTCAAAGTAGAACTGAATTAATAAACCTATTTTAATGAATAAAGAATAACAAGTCATGGAAACTTACACGGCACAAATGCATGTTTTATAATGTGGGAAAAAAAGAGTCCCAGAGTTTCAAGTGCTTTCTTGCAGAAGGCTATAAAGGAATTGTTTAGATTAATAGAGATTTTCATAGTAAGAGATGTCAGTCAGGCATTAAAGAAAGGTAATTTTTTTAATAATTTAAGTGAAATATACTTACCAAGCTATCCTGTCTTTATTACATTGTAAATATAAAGAAGATGTACACTTCCCACAAGCTAGCAAGTTTCTCTCAGAAAGATCTGTTCTATTGGTCCAAACCCATAATAACTTTGAAATCATTGGGTTCTGCACAATGGAAAAATAATTTGTTGTGCAAGTAGATTCAGATTAGATAATATAATGGGTCTTGGCTTTAAAGCCTGTCATTTTTCCTATCACTTGTAGGTATTCTATGCCTTGCAGACCAGATGGCAAGCATGTGTTTGTTGCTATACGTTTTGACTTTGTACTTTTAATCATTAGTGTCACTTAGCATTAGTTTGCTGCAGTAATAATAAAATGGTTTTTTTTTAATACTGGCATTCTTTAAATCCCAGGAAATGAAAGGCATTATTTGCTTCCTACACCACCTATGTAGAACCTTTATTTTGGGATTTGCGATCAAAATGTGTGTGTAATCCATATGTGTACTTATATAAAATCATTCTGCAGACAGGCTGATGCATGTTATTGCCTCTTCCTGCTGCAAAAAATGTGCTTGTGTATAAATATGGAAGCACATTTTATTCCAAAACATCCAGGTAGGGATGATATACCATCTATGAACTGGAAATAAGGGAAAATGCAAAGCAGATAAATTCTACAATTTTCAGGATTCAGATATCGCATGGCTTTTGCTTGGTGTGCTTCTGCCTTTTGATTTTGCTTCAGCATCATTTACCTGGTTTTTATCATCTTCCCTATTCCAAGGATTTTAACAGTCATTCTGCTTTTCCCATGCCCCTTCACATCTAGTCTATAAAAGTTTACCCTTTTAGCACAGAAATTCCTTCCCTAGAGGTTTACCCATGTCAGGTAACTTTCAGGGATGTTTAAAATACCAAAACCATAAGGAGTTTTAATTGTATTAACTCCAAAGGAGATGTAGCAGGATTTCTGGGAATCATCTTGTAAATGAATTCTGAAAATACACCTTGGGCCTTAGGACAGGGACAGTCATTGGCCTCTTCTTTGGGCTTCTAATCTGTGTCCTCATGCTTTTTAGACAAACATGCTAATTCTTAAATGTAGACTGCAAAAGACCCAGGGAAAGGCACGTCTAAAGTCCAGCCCTAATTTATCTCCCAGATGTAAGGTGTGTTTGGAGACCTTCTAGCAGTGGGTGGCTGGACACATTTTTGCTACGTGCCAGTTCCTCTCCAGCCGCTTTGTGCTTACAGAGTAGTTGGCACATTTCAGTCTGTCTTGTGCTAGTGAAGGTGGGATTCTTCTCAACATTCTCGGGTTTTAGTTTTTGTTTAAAAAAAACTCAAATGTCCTTAAAGGGCCAGTAAAACTCAGTCCCTAAGAAAAGCTCATGGCCAAACAGTGATACTGAGCATGTCAGTGGTGTGACTGGAGCAGTCTTGCCTATAGTACTTGTCTTCTTGACTGTGCCATTGATCTGTTGAGCAGCATTGGGCAAACCCCTGCCCTCCCCAGATGAAGTTACAGCTCATTGGTCCTTCTAGTTACCATGTCTCTCCTGCTTCCCCTTTATTAGTTTTACTTGTTTTTATTTATTTTTTCCTTTTTTTTTTTCCTTTATTTTTCCCCCCTTCCTGCCTTGAGCTTTTCTTATCCAGGCAGGTAAGCCTGTGGACGTCTTTCTGTTTACTTTGTTGTTGATGGTGCTGTGTTTGCACTGGGCACAAGAGCAGCTACAGTTGCACTACCTGGTTCCATGAGAACTTGACATTAGTTAAGCGGTTGACAGACCTTCACTGAGGGTTAGCCAGTCCCCTAAAGTACATGAAATTCATTATATTTTTTCCCCTTTTGATACAATTTCCTATGTTGCTTCCTTGACATGCTTTTGTGTGGCCCTTCATGTTAATTTAGTGTCTGATGTGTTTGGAAGTTTGGAAGCCAATTGTGAGCAAAAATGCTTTGAAAGGATTCATTATAAAGTTATTGACAAACCAGCTGTGTGTCATCAAATTCTTGGCTGCTAATTTAATGGAAAAGTGTGGGAGTTACTCCTTTTTACTTTCATCCAAATGGTGTTCCTGTTAGTCTTGGTTCAAAATGTTTTGACAGAACATATTTCCAATGCAACACTGATTCAGTGGAACTGACAGGCTGTGCATTAGATAAGCAGTTCTTCCTCACTAGCTTAAACCTGTTCACCTTAGCAACCTCATTCTGTGGACAATTAAATGTGGGGTCTTTAATTCTCAGTCTCTGCCTTTATGCAATATTGCACATTGAGAAATCCTCTTGGATGTTTGAAAAATCTTTAGCAGATTGCATTGTGGTTTTCTAAGATGCAATGCATCTTCAAGGAGCGTCATGTTTTAGTTCTTGAAATGACTAATACATCTGCAGTAATTTCCTGCCAAGGTATTTATAATTTAGACTCATAAAGTTATAACAACTGTATTTAATGGAAAAAGAAATCTCCCTTAGGAGGTGGCTCAGAGCAGGAGGTCAGGGTAAGGTATTCTGAAACTGTGCAATATCTTTAAAAACACCACCTCAAAATTCAGTTGAGTTCCTTAGCAATGCACTTCAGGGGTAATAAGCCTTTGGTGTGCTCTTAATTCAGCCAGTATCTGCAAGAGCTGAAGGTGGCAAAGTGAGACCTCCCTGGGTACCAGCATTTCCTCTCTGGCAGTAATGTGCCATCATGTAAAATCACCTTGCATGCTAGTATCAAGTTTCCTGTGTATTAACTCAATATGCAAAACATTTCTCAATCCTTCAGAGGTAAATAAAGATGAGAAACAAAGCTAGATAAATAGGTTATGTATTACAGATCTCATTATTTCAGCCTTTTTTTTCCGCAACCTCTCCTCCCCATCTTCCCCCCTCTTTTTTCCTGCTCCACTGACTAGTTTTATATGAAAGGTACTCTATCAGTACCTGCTTATCTAAGAGCACAGAGAGACTGCTAATCCCCTCCATCATTAGTCTACAGATAAGATTTGGCAAATAAAATAGCTTTTATAGTTTATTGTCAAGAACCACAGATTGGGTCCCCTTACTGAAAACAGTAATAGGGGAAAGTCCTTTTTGTTTGGTTATTTTTGGTATTGTGGTTCTGTTTAATAGATTAATAATTTTGTAAAAATCCATAGAACACTTCCTAGACATTAGAATGTTTTACTGTAACAATGAGACAAAAGCTCGTGTTTGCAGTTAGGAGCTAGTAAACCTGATGCATTAGAACTGGAGATGCAGCTATTTGTGGTGTTGCTCTTGAAAAAGGATAGCACTGAGCTTTACACTTCCTTGTTTAAACTTCTTCCTTGCTGAAGTAAAAACTTCTTGTATGACCACGATGTGAATAATATTTAATGCAGTCAAGATAAGAACATGTGTCTTTAATAGGATAATGTTGTGTATTTTACAGGGTGAATTAGTTATTCTTTACTGTAGCTTTAGATAAATAGTATACAATGCTATTTAAAGAAAACCCTGGTTCTTTGTTGTGATACACTTCTTGCACAGTATACTTTTACACTGTAAATATAACTTATGCTACCTTCTAGAGAAATGACAATAAATGAGGCTTATGTGGTGGCATCAGTAAACCAAAGGTTTTGCAGTGTTCGTCAGAGGTGCTCACTGAATGTTTAGGATTCAGCCAGAAATGTACATTGATGATATTTTGCATGGTCCTTTAGTTTTAGGGTAATACTCTTAACGAACTTGCAGCTTACATGGGAATTTCCAACTGGGCTTTATAAATTGACTCAGGAATGACGGTTCTACATAGAACTGATCTGGCTGTGATGTAACAAAAATGGTATGTAGGCCTTTTAAATATTTAATACAGTGTGGTTTGGCTTTTTCATTCCTGAAATAACAAGAAAATGTGAAGGTGCATTTTAAAAGTGTTTTATTTCTTGTCATTCTCTTATCAATGTGAAATAATGGGTTTTCCTCCTGTTACATCAAGTTATGCTTTGTTTGCATTCGTGTTGTTCGCTAAAAACTATATATCTGCTGTATTTTATTCTGAAGCTCAATCACACCTCTGTGGCAACATGCAAGATGCCTGTAAAGTACTTTTTATCGTAAGTAAAGGCAGCAGGATTTACTCATGTTTATTGATGAGTTTGTCCTTTGTGTTGCCTTCTAATTCTAACCAGTAGAAGAGTAGTAAATACTCCATTTCCAAATCTTCTTTCTCATGTTGAAATACAGGATATTTTATTTTTGAGTATTCATGATTTGCATTCCAATGAATTTATCAACCAGTCTGCTCCATTAGGATGTTTTTCCCAAGCAGAAGTTGAGATGCCCACTCTTACTAAAGAGTCAAGGGGAGTTAAGCTTTTATTTTGGTGGGTTTTTTTGTTCTCTTTATGAATATTGTTATATAGAATCTGAAGTCTGCATTCATCTTGGCTAGGACTGATGCGTACAAGGTTGTATTAGTATACAGGAACAAGCAATTACTCTCTATTTCTATTATGTTAAATGGGTTGTTAACCAATTTACAGAATTACAAGGCATTTTAGATTATTTATCTCTTGGATCAAAAATACGAAAAATAAACTGTCAGTTTGAGATATTCTTTGTTCTGAATTATGGGAGGGGATTACATTTATTTCTTAAGGTTCTAGCTTGAGATACTCTGTTCCAGCTTGAAAAGAAAATTCACATGTATCTGTGTAAGTCAACAGGAATTTATTTCTCTTTCAAAAACCAGAAGAGTATTTATCAAGAATGAATTCTTATGGGAGAGAATGAATAAAACAATGAGACATTTATCCATAGCAGTTGAATTACTGATTTATCTTTCTAGGAGCCAAAGATTAAGTCATGATATGTTCAGTGTATTTATCTTATATACGCAATAGCATAGAAATAATATTTTTAGGATATTAAGCAGTGCTTTTTAAGTGCAGATTTTTAAATCTAAGAATCTAAATTTTTAGCTGCAGTGAACGGCTGTGTGGTTCTGAATTACTGGCTGGGCTTACACCATGACATATAACTACCATGTAATGAAATTTTCCTTTTAAGTGTAATTTGCTGTTAATAATTTAGCACAGTATTAATAGTTATTTTTACTTTATATTTTAAATTTAATTTGCTAGCTTTACCATTCCATTTGGTTGGTAAATGTTCTTGTGTACAGTAAGAGGAAATTGAGGAAAGAGAGAAAGAAGTTTTAAGGTTATGTGCACTCAATTTTGATTGCATATAGTTCTCATATAGTGGCAGCTTGCCTGTTCAAGTGGTTTGTGCCAAACATGTACGAAACTTAGTTTATGATTAAAATATATGAGCAGGCTAAAATACAGGTTTTACTAATTCTTCACTAGTCAAACCCTAGACTAGAGTGTGTCAGTTACTGTCTCTGCTATGTGTGAGCCCTTATGTCACAAATGGAAATAGCTGCAGCAAATTACTCCCTCTCTTCCCCTGGGACCAAAATCTACTTTTGTGGTTCATCCAGCAACAGAAAGTTGTCGGTGTTCAACCAAGGTCAACATGTGAGCTTGATTTTTTTTTTTTTCTGTGGTTTTATTTAATTTCTTAGCACTAGAAGTAGCACTTTTTGAGGCCAAGTCTGCTTATATGCTTTGTGCATCAAATAATGAATTTTCATGGATGTTTTCTATGTAGTTTTACTCCTTTAGCAATGGAACATTAGAAAGGTTATAACTACCACCTTTTTGCCTTGATAAGAAAGATAAAAACCGTAGCATTCATCATATGAATGCTATAGAGTAAGTGCCAGCTTAGAGACAGATGTAAGTTGGTAGAAAAATACTGAAGTCTGTGTTAGTCCACAAAAGCCAAGGGATAAAACTTCTAGCTTCTCCAAATGTGAAATTTAGAGATAAAACTGGATATGACATTCTCTTAAAATATATGCCCAATGCCATTTTATTTTTTTTTGTATAATCACAGAAAGGTTTGGGTTGGAAGGGACCTTAAAGCTCACCCAGTTCCAACCCCCTGCCATGGGCAGGGACAGCTTCCACTAGACCAGGTTGCTCCAAGCTCCGTCCAACCTGGCCTTGAACACTGCCAGGGATGGGGCAGCCACAGCTTCTCTGGGCAACCTGTGCCAGCGCCTCACCACCCTCAGAGGGAAGGCTTGCTTCCTGAGATCCCTCCTCAATCTCCCCTGTCAGGTTAAAGCCATTCCCCCTTGTCCTGTCCCTATAGGCCCTTCTCCAAAGCCCCTCTCCAGGTTTGTTGGAGCCCCTTCAGGCACTGGAAGCTGCTTGAAGGTGTCCCTGGAGCCTTCTCTTCCCCAGGCTGAACCAGCCCAGCTCTCTCAGCCTGGTTCCAGAGCAGAGCTGCTGCAGCTCTCGCAGCATCTTCATGGCCTCCTCTGGAGTCACTCGAGCAGTTTCACATCCTTCTTACTCTAAAAGCAACATTGTTTTCTTTGTATAAGTCTTGAAGTGATTTTTTTGTGGTTGTCTCGTGGTAATGAACCATTTCCTGAGGGAAAGCTGTATACAAAACCAAATTCCCCCATTTATGTTGATTTTAAAAATGGTGAATGAACAAATTTATAAAGCTCTTTTAAGACTTTTCTTTTTTTAACCTCTGTTTGTTATGCAGATCTCATAGAGACCTAATACATGTAAAACTGATTTAACTTTTAAAATAATGTGCATGTGTTAATGGAAGTTTAGGAGCATCTCTTCGGTCTTTTTTTTTTTTTGCCGTTATTTTTTTGAAACTTGGATCTAAACAAGAAGAATCTGCTGCTGTACAGAAGTATTAAATACAGCAAATACTTTCTTTGGCAAAGATGAGTAAATTCTAGTGATCCCAGACTTAACGAGTTATGTGAAGGGTATTTTCCAAAAAATAATGACTATTAAACTGAACACCAACATGGATTGTTCTGCAAGTCATTAATCAGCATCAGCTCATTCAGGCTTCTTGGCTTCTTAGTGGTATGCTATTATGCTTTATCTTCAACTCGCCAGAAATGGATTCAACTTAAGGTTTAAAAAGAAACTCGGGAAAAAATAATAATCCCCAAACCCACCGTACCAGATGATAAAAATTGTGTTGTTTTATCAAGTCAGTATTTCAGTCATGTCCCCAGATGCCAAAATGCTGTAGTTGTTATAAACACTCTGTTTACATGCTGAGATTGGGCCCGATTAGATAATTTTAGGTTTTGCACTCAACAATACGCCTTTTGCCTACCCAACTAGATACCACCATGACTACATTTTTAAAAGATCAAAAGAGTGCCAGAAGCATTGCCCTAAACATGCCGTTAACTGTTAATTATTAGGTCGTGATTGTTTCTTATAAATAATGCTGAGATAACATCAAGTAATTTGTTTGCATCAAGATCTTTCAAACTCTTACAATACAGCCTAGGGAAAAGGAACAGCTTGATTTACTAAGGCCCTTAACAGTCTGGCTTTTCTCATATCATCTTAAACATGTGACCGTCTTAACTTCACATGAACATTATTGTATTCAAGAGTAATTATTTATTCATAAGGAGACATAGTTTATTCAGGAACTACGTAGCCATAATAAATTCCTGTCTCACTTTTAAAAGGAAGATTTAGAAATCTGAAAGACTTTATAAATGTAAAGGAAGAAGTTTTGTTCTCCAGACCTCAGAGTTATACGCGTTAGACTGCCTATGCTTCATGTGAAGGAACTGGTTTCTACTTCATCTTTGTTCTGCCCCAGCAGCCCCCAGTCTGAAAACTTTCCTTTTCCTGAATTTTTAATGTTTCTTTTGAATGACATAGAGGTATAATACTAGATCTGATTTTCAGCCTTCCATTAGAGCAACATGGTTTAAATAACCCTGCACTTACTGTTTTGGTGCGGCAGGGATGTAGCTAGCGGCTTTTGGCTTAGCATCTGACGGAGTTCCTGGTCCCCTTCTACTAGCGTTATTTTAAATGGACAATATTGACAAATCACTAAAGATGAACCAGCTAACTCACAAAAATGAGAGCGTCTTATTTATTTCTCTTGTTTTTAAAACTGACACAGGTATTTTTTAACTCTTTGATACCATTTTGTTCTGACACATTGCTTTCCGTGAAGACATTTGAGCTCAACTGATTTGGTTCAAGTTTATCGCTTCAGGTTCCGAAGCATCTCCTTGTTTATTCAAGAAAACACATTCCCAAAAGAAGTTTAGTATGTAGTAGTTACTCTTTTTACAGCTCAGGTTTCTCCTTCAGTATTGGACCTGGGAAACATTTTGTCACTAGCTAGCCTATGCAGCCAGTTAAACCAGTATAACTCAGTTTCAAACACTGTAGTTAACCATAATATTTGAATATTGTTTTGAAAAGTGAACTCAATTCTTTTAACTTTTAACTATATGATAGGATTTTAAAATTTCTGACATAAGTTGTTTCCTAAGTTTATCTAACATAATTTCCTAAGTTTATCTTGCTGCTGCTTTTTATTTTTATTACCTGATCATCCGAACAATGATCTGTGTTATTTTATTTCTTTTACTGCCTTTGATGTATTGGGCAAGACTATTTTATTGCTTTTAAACAATAAAGAAAAGCAGTCAGTATTTCTGTGGAACTTCACTGACATGCTCAGAATCGAATTCATAATGCTTCCAACTGTATTACCCTTTTAAACCATCTCCCAGAATTACTGAATGTTTGATACTCTCTTTCTGGGCTTTGGTTTGGGTCCTGTTCTCCATGCATTTCCATCATAGAATCACAGACTGGTTTGGGCTGGAAGAGACCCTAAAGCTCATCCAGTTCCAACCCCCTGCCATGGGCAGGGACACCTTCTACTACACCAGGTTGCTCAGAGCCCCATTCAGCCTGTCCTTGGGCCGCTCTTCTTTTAAATCATAGGAAGGAGGGAAACAGTCATGAAGAGTAGCACTTGGATGAAGCTGACCCTTTGTATGGTTTCACAAGCAACTGAAAGGAATCACTTTGTTCCCTGAATACTCAAAAGTCAGGTGAAGTATAAGCTGGCCAGAGTCCATAACAGTCTGTTGCAATTTCCTTGTTATTCAGGTTAGTGTGCACTTTCCAACACATTAAGGTGGATGTTGCTGAGATCCCAAAGTGTTGTTATGTAAGGACCAGTAGGCACGTAAACTGAAATGAGAAGAAAGGAATAACATACTTAAGTTTTACAACTTCAACATAGATCAGTAAAACTTAGTATCGAAAGCATGGAAAAAGTGAGCGTACAGAAAATTCTTACATGGGGGAAAAATTAAAATCCAGCATAAATCCATCAGGATTATCACTATTCCTGGTCCCGTACTCTGCTAGCTGCCTGAGATTTATCAAGGAAGTAAGGAAGGTAACATGCATTGGGAATGTTTTGGTTAGGCAAAGGTAATGATAAAGTGAACAAAAGCAACTCTCTTTTCCCCTTTTTGTTAGTGTAACATTTTCAAACTCTTTTGTTTAGCTCCTTTACGTGGGTTTGTTTTTTTTTCTGCTCTGAGAAAAAAATGTCACTGTGGAAGCCAAAACCAGATATACTTCTATTGCCAAACTCATGTCTGTGGATTTTTCTAACCAAGCACTGATCAGACTGTCTTTAATTGCTTAATCTGATTTTGCTTTACAGGGAAAAGCATAGCAAAAATTCAAAAGTGCAACACACTGACTTTGGGCTGCCTAAATGTTGCTGGCTGGTAGAGCAGCCTATTAAATGCCAACGGGTTATAATTTCCACTTGTAAATAAGTTCAGCTTCCCTCCTTTGGCATGATTGGAGCTGAGTCCCATTTTTGATGTTTCACCCAATATATTTCCAGCCTGTTTCCTGTTCAATGGCACAAAAAGATGTAGTGAAACCCAATGGGATCTGTGAGTCGGAGGTAAAATTAGCACCTAAAAGTAAACTCCAAGCCAGTTTACAGCCTAAGTTAAAAAACCCCACAAACTCCCACACCTGTTGATGTCAGGGCATAGTTACTACTATGACTTCTTCTCTGTATGCATGTAAAACACAGGCATCTGTGAGGGCCTAGAGCACCTCCCATATGAAGACAGGCTGAGAAAGTTGGGGCTGTTCAGCCTGGAGAAGAGAAGGCTGCGTGGAGACCTCATAGCAGCCTTCCAGTATCTGAAGGGGGCCTATAGGAATGCTGGAGAGGGACTCTTCATCAGGGACTATAGTGATAGGACAAGAGGTAATGGGTTAAAACTTAAACAGAGGAAGTTCAGGTTAGTTATAAGGAAGAAGTTCTTTACTGTGAGAGTGGTGAGGCACTGGCACAGGTTGCCCAGAGAAGTGGTAAATGCTCCACCTCTGACCGTGTTCAAGGCCAGGTTGGACAGAGCCTTGGGTGACATGGTAAACCAAAACCATGGTAAAGTGTGAGGTGTCCCTGCCCATTGCAGCGGGGTTGGAACTAGATGATTTTAAGGTCCTTTCCACTCCAAACCATTCTATCGTTCTATCTATTACAAAGAACATAAGGATAATTCTGGCTGGTCAAAAAAACTTTCTTTACAAAAAGCATGTATTTTAAATAGCAATACTCTGTTGTGTCTAAGGTGTAGAACCGCAGTGGCATTCGGAGTTCTGTGTTAAAGCTTCTAATCAGAATCGCATAAATCAGGGAGAATGACAGGTTGGCGGTTTAGTTAAACCAGTTTTTCAGAAATGACTCTGCAGCTTGTGCTCATTTTGTGGTTCATGTTACTGAGCCACTTCCCAGTGATTTACGGAGAGGCAGGAGGGAGAAGGAGTCATGTGGTGTTTCATAAGGGTACAAAGAACCCTGTTTCTGTTTTCTTACCTTTTCCCCTTCCCAGTCTCTTAAAGTATATATGTTACCAAGCCAAAGAATGATATCATGGCACTTTCCTGCTGAAAGCGTACATTGTTCTCAAGTCTCCCTCCTTCTTTTTAGTCTGCTTTGGTAGAATGGTAGTATTTTTTTGATTTAAATTAAATACGGTGTTTGCAAAAGATGCCATAGAAAGTCCTGCGTAAGACAATTCAGAGCATAAGCCCTAATTTTGAAGGAGTCGATGGAGGCCTGGTCTGTATTTCATTATCTTACAGATTCAGGTGTAATGTAGCTAATTTGCTTAGGGTTACTGTTTTACTGGTCTAATTTTCCAGCTAAGGACAAGTAATAAACTGTGTGTATGGGGTAATGTGTCTGTTTTGATTTTTTTTAAATCAGATATTATACCTTTAACTGTTTAGTCTTGACCTAGCCCTGCTTCCCTTGCAAGAAATGCAAAAAAGCCCCCAAAATCCCCATGGAGTTAAAGTTGATTCTTGGTGCTTCAGCAAATCCTAGCAGTACAAAAAAAGCTAGTAAGGATAAAGTAAGTTTCCCGTAGGTCAGGGGTACCTGAGTATGTTTAGAAAAATAGGGGAAAGACCTTTTCTCAAATGCGCCTAAGCATCCAGATCCCTTCTTTCAGCTAGTGAAGAGCATTGCAAAATGTCCTTACCATAATGACTAAGCTTGTGACACTGCTTTTTGAACTCTCCTGTCTTTACTGTGGCTTCAGTTTTGTCCCGCAAGCTGGCCTGAGGGTTAAGCCAGATGAGATGCCTTCAAGCTCAAAGGTTGATACTGTGTAATATGGTGTCTGTGGTATGAAAGCTTTGTTGTAGGAAACTTGGAGATCAAGTGTTTGATCCTGGTCTGGCAATCTATCTATTTCTGTGTAAAAAGTTGGTTCTGTGGAGCCAAGAGTATTTGTAGAGTCCCATTCAAAAATAAGACACTAGTATTGATGAAAAATCATGTTGATGTGAAAACAGGAATAATGACATTTTTACACTGTCATCTTCACAAGAGGAATTCTTTCATGTTTCTTAGCTATTAAAAATTTGTCATACCTGCTTAGGAGAGATTGTGAGCAGAAAGAAAAAAAAAAGAATTTCTCAGAGCTGGTGCTTAGCATTAGTAGTACTAGTCTAAGGGGAAGATCTCTGTAGCTTTCTGTCTAGAGCTACTGCTTTGGGGTTATTCCTGACCAGGTAAGAAGTCAAACCTAAGTCTTATCCTAACAATTACTTTCCACTTTCAATATTAACATAATAACAAAAACTGGTTTAAACATAAAGTCTTTTTAGAATGAAAGCTAAAACTAGCTGAATAGCTTCTCCTGTCTGAAGAAGCTTGCTTTTACAACACATGATTCTTTGGCTTTAGTCATTATGCAGAACTGAAAAAAAAGTTACGAAAATATTTTGTGAACCAGTTGACCTACCAACTAAATACATACATTTGCATTTAGGAACTCTTTGTCTGCTTTATTCATGGTGTTCCCTGGCCACAGCAGGTTTGATGTGTATCAGGGAGTGTTACACACCTACAGATAGGTGTGTGAAAACATACATGTGCCACACTTTGACCAGTGAAACTATAGTCTTCTGAAATTTATAGGATGTCCACTCAAAATCCATCAGAGTGGAGGTGATAGCTTGATTTGCTCAACAGTGACTGCAGTTCAGATCAAAGGACAAAGCAGATGCTGATCTGGAATTGCATATCAGACTACAGCTTTGCTTACCACGGGCACACTTCTGTGTACTCCCAGGTATAATACCCGTTAGCTGGGTGGTTCTGTTGCCATTCTGTGCTGTACTTTGGTGGAAGCAAGGTCTGTAGGGCCAGTTGTGAACTTTGTACAATTCAGAATAAGAAAATAAGTCAGTTCAAATCAAGAAATACTCTCTAGCTTAACATTCACCACTCCTCCACCAGTGTTTATCACTGACTTGTAGTTATTCCCTCAACCTCTCAAGGTTAGGTATTTTCCTTCTGAGAAATAGCTCTTAATCTATCCTAAGTGCAGGCTTTGTGACCTAACTGCTCCACAGAATACCTGTGGCTTCAAGCAAGTTCAGGCTAGCTGGCCTTCTGCTTCTACTCATAAGCTGGTTGCTTGAATGCATGGACTGATCTGAGTGTAGCTCCTGCTCTTGCTGTTGTCTGACCTTGCCATATCCCCACCTTGCAGAGCAATCTATGCAGTGGCAGTTTGTTTTTTAGTGCTTTCTCTCTTTCATTTCAATATGCCTTTTAAAATATTTTACATTATTCAAGGGCAGTGACATTCAATCTGCCTTTCTTGCAGTTTTGGGATATGTATTATCTGGGTGGGTAAATTAAAAGGGAGAACTGTGCTCTTTAAATACTGCAAGTCTGAAGGCATGCTGATTATATCTTCTTTGTTTTGGCCCTGAATTGGAAATATGTTTGTCTATATGCTACTTTCTGATCTAGTCAGACTGTTTTGCAGAACGTGTACACTATAGTGAAAGGAATCGATTAAAACAGCATGTGGTGAGAGATGCTATAAAGACAAAGATCAGTGCACAGGGGTTCAGTAGGAATTAATTTCTCCAATGGCACCTGGGGAAGCTGATTTGTCAAACAGTACCCTGGAGTGAGACCTGATTTTTGTTCATAAGGTACAAGCCATCATGATCTGCTTTCAAGGAGATATGGCTTAGTAACTTGTCATGCAATGGATTTCTTTTCAGGACTCTGAGCATGAAGACTTTGAAAGATGCACTCATACATTTTCACTGTTTAATAAGTTACATTCATACAATTTCAATATGCAGTTTCAAGAACTGTCATGCTTTGTGTTTAGCTTATATTTAATAATAACTTGTTTCACTGCAGGTGGACTAAGGGATCATAATAAGGCTTTAGGGATTTAACAGACCTGTAGATTCAAGTAAGATTTTTTGGAACTGCAGCAGCAGTTCCTTCTAGTCAGTTCTGACTATGTTTAGATAATGAAGTAGATGTAATTTTGGACTTATGGGGTTTCTTGAATGTCCGGTTGAGTACGCAGCTAGAGCTGTTGTGTCTCATCTTCTGTGGAAACCTGAAACAGGAGACATAAGATTGAAAAAAGAGTCTTACTTTCTCATGGATTAAGATGTGAACAGGGTGCACCATACATATGTAGAACATTGTGTGTTCTATCCTACAGTTGAGGTGTGACAGCAATGAGTGAGACAGAATACTTGAAAAGGAGTTTTAGCCAGGAATTTTGAGCCAAGAATGCTTCCATAGCATTCCAAAGCTTTTTCAGGCTTTACTGGAACGTTACCTGATTGCCTTAATAAACGACAACTCATCTTGTAAACGTCATTAAATTCTTAATTGGAGCATTATCAAAGGAAAATCAGGAAAATCTATTATGCTGATAGTAAGCAAAAAGCATTTCTCTGAAGGAAGTGAGATCTAAGGATGAAATACTGAAGTATAAAACCATCCTTGCATGCTTGATCTTTCCATATTTGATTTGTTAAAAAGTAGTTCTTCCTTTTGTTAGACTTCTTTTTAAAGGAGTTTTCCATTGTTCCTGCTATTGAAATCACAGTTAAAAACATACAAGCAGTAGCAGTACTGTTTCTGTCCCTGTCTACCTCCTGCAATGTAGGACTACGTGGTATAAAATTTATTTGTGTTTCCAAGTAAGTGAAACTTGCTTTGCGTACTTTCAGGCAACAGAGTCACATAAAGTCTTGCTGCACATGAACTAGCACTGAGAAAACACCTTTGCCAGGAGAGCTGGTTCTAAATCAGAAACAAGTTTACATATTAAAAGGAAAGGATAGAAACTCCAGGCTGCTCTGTTACAGTAATCAGTGCCTTTTTGGCAACTAGCACATTTTCCCATTCCAAGATCTTTGCCAGAACCTAAAAAGATCTTTCTTTTGGTATTTATGGAAAGATATAAAACTGATGAGTGCAAAGAGATCCAACATACTAGAATATATACAACAGGGGATTTCCATGTGACTAAATCTAAGTGCCGTCAGGTTACAGCTGGCAGCTATCAAAACTAAACTAAATTGCTAACACTAACTTTAAATAATTCATTCCTGTGTCAGGAGACTTATCAGAGTCCTAAAATTATTAAATATACCAAAGAAAAACAGCACATGAGAAATGTGTGCACTGTTGAATTCTGACTGCTTCCCTCCTTGACTAAATCGGTTTTTCAACTTCACTTCAACACCAAGGAAGTGGTTTTTGTTGGTAGCACTCACAGCTCTTAAATGGATTTCAGGACTTGGCAACTGGTCAGCCAGTCACAAGTGTCATAAAAGTACAGTACAGTAAACTGTCCTGGAACACATTCCAAAGATAAACTTGGAATTCTGCAGAACAAAAGTGATAGTATTACCAGGACTTTTCCTGGATCTATCCCATGGAAAAGTGAGGATTAAGCACAAAGTTAATATAAGATGTGCTATCAAAGTGTAGAGCTGGGGGGAGCAAAAGCATCAGTTTTTTCTCTTTTATTGCCCAGATTTACCAAACTGGTAAATCTTGGCAGTTTCATGTCCATGTAAAATGCATTGTCCTGCGTCAACAGTTAAAAAATCAATATCATTTCATGTAACACATGAAATTAGTTGAAACTGATTTCAGCTGCATTTCACTTTGGACTAGACCATTTTAAAAGAAAACAAAAATCCAAACTCAGGTGATTCATCTGTGTACAGGTTAGAATATTAGAAAGATTTCTTAATTTTCCTGAGAACTGAAATCACTGTAACTTGTATGTCCAGTTATGGTCAGTATAAGACTATATGGGGTGCTGGTAAGAAAGTCCAAAAAATAGGTGAAAATACGGTGACAAAGGAGTTATGTGTGAAATGGTCAACTTCAGCATGCAAAATTCATGCATTTTGTAAGCTGAAAGGCAGATTCTTCGTTTCCTTACGGCAGTAATTTCAGAGTGAACCCATTTTAGGTTCAGATACATTGAAAATTCGATTTAAGATGATAAGTCTGTGTTAATGTGATCCCCAAAAGAAAGGAAAAAGGTGGAGCAAGAGAAGCTGGAAATAGTGAAGTACTGTGCAGGCATGTCATCATATGTTAATCGTGCTCATGCTACCCTCATCAGTGCAATTAAATCACTTGATAATCATTTGGATGCCTGTTTTTTAGAAGCTGGGAGGGTGACTACATGTGGACCTTCTGCTTTCACATTGTATCAGGAATAAATTTTGTCCACTTAACCTGCTAGTTAAATTTCTTCAACTATTTGTGTTCATCTCCATTTATACTTGGTATGTAATTTCCAATATTATTTATACTCTGACCAAATTTGTCTCAAAGACTCCCATGCATGCTGCAGTCACTTGAACTATGGCAGATTTGAATTTAGGTAATATGCTACAGATTGTACTTGACTAGATTGGGCTCTACAGCCAAATATGTGTATGGATCTATAGTTAAAAGACTGATGATTGCAGTCTCAGATAAATAATTTCTGAAGTATCTTAATCTTATGCAAAGTTATTGATTTCATTCAGGTCATTTTCACAGTTTAACACATTAGTATAACTTTGGTTCGTTACTTACAATGTTGCTTTCATACATTTGCAGTGACATAATTTCATTCCAACGTTGTAACATCATACCCCATAGACTCACACTGACATCATTTTAAAAACTGAGAGAAGATGCTTTGTCCTATTTGAAGGGAATTAAGCCCAAGTATAAATATTAGTGAAATCATGCTACCCTCAGTCTCCCCTCATTACACCAGTGTAAATTAGAAGACATTTTAATGAAACCCATAGAATTAAAGTTTATTTCAGGCCTGTTCATTTAAAAGAATAATCTCTAGTCTTAATTCAAGCAAGATCTGATAAAATAATCTGTCTCTACATACTTTCAAAATGTAATTTTCTTGGTTATGCATGTAGCTCTGCTGATTTAAAAACCAGGGAATGGAGGTAGGATGCAGTTTCCAAATCTCTGCCTCTTTCTCTGGGACATCTGTGACTGTTTTCATAATTCTGGTGTTACCCTCAAATGCTCATATGTAAGACTGTGGAAAACAGATCTTGAGGCCTTTGTGTTCTTTGTCTATTAGATCTTATCTAAAAGCATATGGACTAAGGCTTCCAGCAAAACTAAGTATTACAAAACAGAAGGAATATGAAGTACTTAAGAGGAAGCCAACCAGTATCATGGGCTTTATGTGCTTTGCACAAGCATCTTAGAGAATTTGGAACAATTTTTGTGAATAAAATCAGTCTGTGATGGTTGCAGGAATGTTTTATCTGAATTTTGCCAGCTCACTGGTATTTTTATTATAAGCCTTTTATCTCTGTTATAAAATAACCAAAAGATAATTTTCCCATAAAAGCTATAGCTGTGGCACTTGCAGTCATAGGTCAAGGTAAGCAGTTATACTGCAGGTTAGATTTGGCATTGTGTATCCTTCTTGGGGCCTTAAGTTTCTTGGGACCTTAGGTTTTGCAGATAATGTTTCTTCCCTTCTTGTGTTACTTAATTCCAGTTTACATCAAACTTAAAAACTATTTCTATTTAGACAGTACCACATATGTAAAGACAGATTGAGCTGGAATTTGTCAGTGAGAACACAGTGCTGCTAAAAGAGATAGGGATTAGGTTTTTTTTTGTGAATTGACATTGCAGTGAGGTCATAGGACAATTACAGGGGAGAGACTTGCTGGCATTCAGGACTAAGATGGAAAGATAGTGTGAAAGAGAGTGTAATAAAATATACAAAGGATGCATTTTCCAAAGACAACTGCTGTACCAGTAAAAAAGCCCAGATAAAGCTGGAATTAATCAAATATGTATGATTGTATAATATACTCATGTTCAGTATAATTAAATATTATTAAATATCATTTGTTAACTATTGTTTAGATGACAGAATAAATGGAGGAGATACAGGCATATGCATATCATGACCTTTCATCTTAAATGTTGGTGAGCTCATGTTTTTTAGCTTACCATGCTCTGCCTACAAGGTTTATGAATGTAGGAGGGCATTTTTTTAAAGAGGAAAAGGATACCTGCTTGAATGGAGCTGTAGAGGTGGAACTGTATAAATATGAAAAAGGAAGAAAAGTATTTTTCTCAACTGTTCTGCCCATTATTTGTCCTTCTGTCTACATACCTATCTCTGTATACATGACCTACTCCAGATGAGGCAGGAGCAGCATTGGACCTACCCCAGATGAGGCAAGAGCAGCATGGGTCTGGAGCCATAAGTAGTGAGGGTGTAAGGTGCTTAATGCAATGTGGTGCTCCCCTGCAACTCGCCAAGGGAAGGAGCCTGGAGTAGTGGAAGCATTCCTACTGGAGAGATCATGAGTGGGAGGAGATAGGATTACAGGTCCTGCTGCACTACACCACGGCGGGGAGCAATTGGAGGCCAAGCCTTCACTCCGTGGTCCAGAACTTTTTGGAAGAGGGTCAGACTAGAAGATCTCTTTCAGTATATTGGGAATTAATTTACATCTCTATGGAGTTAGATGATGCTACTTACATTTTTGGGCAAATTAACCAAGTTACTTCTAGGATGTGAGTTAGCAGCATGCCTATTACTACACAATATGTGCAGTCTTTCACTTTAAGGTAGATGTTAAGCAATAGTCCCTACTGGACTGGTACTAAAATTATATTGTACCTATTTAAGGAATATTCTGGCCTCAGAATACCTGTAAGGTAGGAGACTGAGGTGAGGACAGTTTTCTGTTTTCTCCTCCTTGTGTTTTGAAGTACTGCACTGGCATGATGCACTTGCAAAGAGAAGGGTTTCACTCTTCTCTGTTCATGCACTGTTTCTTTGTGCTTCCATTCTTTGTGAGGTTTTAATTTTCTGTTGCCTATAATGCAGAGAACAAATTTCCCTAAAGCTTGCAAGCTGTGGAAAGTGCAGAAAAAAACCCTCAAATGCAAACCATCCTGTAAAGGAAAGATGGAGGAAAAATAGATGGATTAAATTATTTAAATGTAATGCATCCTTAAACCCGATAAATGTACCTTAGTAGTGTTTATTAATTCCTGTTGCTATTAGAAGAGCTCTCGTAAGCAGTATCTTCAATGTAACCACATTTTAATGAGTCTTTTTCATAAAGGGTAGTATAAAGGAATAGTTTCCTTGTAACAGGCCGTACTGTAACATATATTTGATGATAAGACTAAACAATAGCATGTAATCTTTTGAATTAGTCAGAGTAAAGGCCCAATGAATTTCTTTACATCTCTATTCTAGGATCACTAAGCAACCAAGGACAAATAGCTTTCTGTCTGTCTGGTATATTGTATCGCTTGTAAAAGCTTTTTAAAAGAACATTAGTTCTTTGGCATAGGAATAAATGGATTGTAAGCATATTACAGCTGCTCTTGAACAGTTTCTGGGGTTTGGCACGTGATCTCCCTGGGCTTCCCCAGTTTTAAATACCTCACTTGAATTATGCTTTGTCGCTATCATCATTGTGGTGCATTGTGTTGGTGGTGTTCTTTTGTGTCTTATCTGTAGATTTTTTTAATTTAGTATTTTTAATAAGCTGCAGTTGCAGTGAGATGGGGCTTAGTGAATGTGGGAATAGCGTGCTATAGTTGCTGCATCTTCAGGTACATGTAGGCGATTTGATAATTAAGAGCACAGACCAATTTCATCTGCAAGTGTTCAGTGAGGAGTTGTGATGATGCGTGTGTTAGTCTTCTGCTTTTAATTTCAACCAGAGGTGAGGTTGGTGGTTTATCCACATATATTTAAAGACCCTATCTTCGAATACCCAGCAAGCCTGTACACAGAAGAAATGGAAGAAGTAAGTGTTGTGACGCCCAGCCTAGAGAATTGAAGTACAGAATTACAGTATATTTACTTACTGAAGATCATGTGAAAAGTATGTCTTGGAGCTTATAATTAAACCTACATTTCTTGTAAATTTGAGGAAGTTAAAAGGTATTATAGTCACTGCATATTATTTACTCCTATGGGTTGGATCAAACACCCCAGCACTCTGCCAGTCCTGAAAGTAATACAAATAGGTAAAAAGTCTGAGCAATAAAGTTATTATGAAACTTTTAATTAAAAAAGTAAATAATAAAATTAGCCAACTGCTGCATCTGAAAGTGTGAAGATTATTCTGAGAATGTCCAGAAAATACAAATCTGACCAGCCTTCTTCTGATGGGGCCTTCACAAAAGAGTGCTTTGTAGGGTTTATGTTCTAGTCTTAGTGTTGCTTTCATGAAAAAAGATGTAAAACTTCTATGTAGATTCCAAAGGCCATGTCATCTCAATATAGCATGGATTGAAAGTGATAGAGCAACAAGCTTTTCATGGTGGATATCTAAGCCCAGACATGCAGCAGGAGGGGTTGCCATCAGCTTCAAGTTCAGTATAACAGTTCTTCTGTGATTGCTGCTTGTGACATGATTCAGCTTTTGGAAATCAAGTATGTGGATACACGAAGAGAGAAATAATATTTTTTTTTCTTAAATCTCTTCTCACTGAAGGTAAGCCTGAATGGAAATTAAAAACAGGGAAATACCTACCCTTTCAGGTGTCTGTGCTTGAAGTTATGGGTATGTGCTCTGGCTTCAATCCAGGTTACAAGATTTTCCTCTTTCCAGGGATCCATCAGAAATTATATTTTGAGCATACAGCCTTTGTGGTCTCTATCTCACAGTTAGGATAGACGGCATGCTGCTGTAGTGTAGGCCTCTTTTCCCCAGTCTGACAAGCTCCTCAGACTTTAATTTACTTGCTGGTGTCAAACCGAATGAGGCAGGTACTAGTGCTGGTTATTGTGATCATTGCAGAAGACCTCTAGAGTGTCAAGTATTTTTTTGTTCTTCACAAAGATAAATCTGCAAATATGAAATATGTCGCATTCAGTTCCTTGTAATCTGCTCGATATTTTTAGTTTTAATTAGTTTTCATTACACAAGCAAGCAAAATAGTTCTAACCATCCTTTGAGAGATCTTCACTGGCCCTGAACATCCTTTCTTGTTCCTTTTCCTCACGCGTTTAAGTGATTGTGGTGTTTGTCTGCCTCCTTGTGATTTTCTTTATAATTGCAATCCCGATGGGTTTGGTGTGTATGGTTTTGAGCTGGGAGGGGTTTTTTTTAAATAGGTCATGCTAAGCAATTGTGATGACTCTAGGCAGGCCTTTTCTTTATTTATTTCTCAGAAACAAGTGATGCCCTTGAGAGATTTATTAATGAACAGCATGATCCCATGCTTGGTCATCATTTTTCCTTCACATAAATGATAGCTGGTGCTGTCATACCTTCCTGTTGCTGACTAGGTTTTTAATTTTGTGACTCAGTAAGCCTTTATACTATCCTAGAAGTTACTTCATTTTGTGCCTAGTTTTTTGCTACTCTAGGCAATAACATTTTTTAGTGTTAATTTGTAGCATAGGATGCATACCTATGAAAAGCAGCTGTTTCACAAAAAAAGGGTTGAAAATAAAATGGCTACAACCAGATCCAACCACAAAAAATCCTGAAATTTGGAATTTCTGAATAAATTATTCTATTAGATATCTGTTTGTTTAAAAGTTAGGATAGTGATGATGTTTTTACAAATCTGACTTGCACTATAAGAAAATGGGGTAGTTCTATTTTATGACTTTATTAACATTAGGTGTTCTATTCTGCAGTGAAGTCTGGAGGACCTAACTAAGATCAGGTCTCTTATGATAGATGTTGTAAAAACTCATACTAAAACTGATCTGTGTTTGGTTTTCAGATGATCACATTAGACAAAATAAGTGGAAGGGTAGTGTTAGAAAAATGAGTAGATCCATGGAATTAATATCTCAGGATCATAGAAAGCTCAGTCATGCAAACTGGAGTAAGTGACAACCACACATCCAGTTCTTGATCCACACTGTCCCACTGACCTGCTGGAGCCTGAGGTCTGTAGTCAACTGGGAAAAATGTTTAGAAGCACCTATCAGGGTTATGCTTTAATTTTGGGGTTTGTAGTTTGGGTTTTTTTCCTCCACAGTGTAATGACTTTGGACTTAACACATTAAACTGAAATACTAACAGCCAACTCAAGGACATCGCCATTTCTGCCTCAACTGAAATGAATTTTGGATGTTGGGTACATTAAAAATATCTTAAATACACAATTTAAAAAGTTATGGGTCACATTTTTTACCAGTAAAGGACCTGGCAGCATCTTTATTTTAATAGGAGGCAAAAAAAAAGGGGGCCTACAGTCACTTTTGAGGCAAATCTTACAAAGATCACAACTGCAGGGAAGTTCTTGCTGGGTCTGCTGTACTGGTATCCCTGAGGATAGAGATGCACAATGAAGGAAGCACATTAAGTATTTTAAATCCAACTTCTGTATTAATCTTGCATGCACTGGGAAGTAGCTGTTTGAAGCAGTTTGGAACATTAAAAAGAATCCAGGCAGAATTAGGGAAACAGACATTGCTGCAGTTGGGTGCATGTGACATTAAGTCAAGCGGGGCCAGACATACATGTCTGTGTCACACATGCACATCACTTCCATTGGCAGGCAGTGAGAAGCGTTCTGTAGATAAAGGTGGGTTGTTGTTTTTTTAATCTAGTTGCAGACAATAGTTTCTTTTGACTGGTTAGAGGCTGTTATTCAGGGAACTAGGAGAGACAGAATGAGCCTTGAGAAAAGAGCTGGAAAACAGATGGCACTTTAGGGTTCAAAAGAACATTTTCATGTACTTCGGCAATGCTCTAACACAAGCGTGTTCTCAGGCAGCCCACACACATTTGCATGGTGAAACCCAAGATTAGCTGAATTCAGTGGCAAAATTTAAACGGATGATCACTCTGTGCATTAATGCACTCTGTAAATGACTTAAAGGAATGTAAATTAGGAGAATCTTAAAAGTCCAGGTAAAATTAATTCCTTTTGTACTTAGGGTCCTGTTTGAAATTTGTGTATTTTCTATAAGGAAAACTTTTTTTGTTCTAAATTTCTCATTAGATTTTGTCTCTCTAACTCACTGTTAGTATCTCACTGCTCCAGGTTTTTTAGAGTTTTTAGGTTTTTAAGAGACACTTTCCAAGGCTCCAGATACTAATAGAAATATTGATTATCTACAATTAAGAAAATCCATTTATTTTTTTCTAATTTGAAGGTAAGAGTAAAGTCTTCTTCTTCCTTTTAAGCAATCAGTCATAGATTTATTTTGGCAGCCTCATGCTTACATTTTTGAAATGTTTCTTTTTCTGAAGGACAGTCTTCCTGTCCCCCCATTATTTGGTGTTAGTACATGTGTTTTTTTATGTCTTCATTGCCAGTTTGTGCTTTCACTTCACACTCATAAATTCTGGTATCTTTTTCTATATTTAATGTTTGCCGTATCACCTCTCCTGCTGGGTGTTGCATAAAATATTTCTTCTGAGTCAGTGCTATAACTAGAAGCAACTCGATTTCTTTTTAAGATCCCACACTTAAGCTGATAGAGAATAGGTGGTCTTTGTGGCTGGCCCATGCAGACATGGCTGGAGGGGAAGTAACAAGTAAGCGTCACCCTTACTGCTCTCAAAACTAATCCAGCAGAGAATCACATCCAGAGTGCTTGGAAATGCGTTGTCCCTTTACCTACAAGTGCAGTTCTGAACAGGACTCCCACATCAAATTGATTTTCCTTGACGCTGTTTCTCCTTGTCCAAGAAATAAAAGCCTCCGCTTCTCAGGAATTCACTTGTCCCTTATTGAATCAACAAGCGTGTTTACTTCTGCCTGCATCTGAGTCATTTCTCACACTGTGCTCGCCTACACAGGATGCTTTTTTCAGACAGCAACCAAGGTCTAGTGTTAATTAGACACCAAATGTGTACTGTGCCCAAATTCTATCAAATTGTGTCAGACAGAAACTAAAAGTAAGATTTGAGGGAAAGTTTAACCAAGGGTGAGAATCCCAAATATTCAAACTGTCATGTTATTTCTATCAGGACACATACAAAGATGCATCTTGATTTCAATTAGTTAGGCAGGGACGTTTTGAATAATTATTTTAATGTCTGCTATGTTCTGAAAGTAGAAATGAAGACTTCAGTTTCATTAACTGCAACATTTGTGATATGGACAATTCTTTAATTTGACCTTCTCCAGTGCTTTCCCTCTGTAAAAATGTTTGGGTTTTTTGCAACTTTGCCTTTTCCTAACCTCCAGAGGTCAATAGGCTGTTCACTATAAGGTGTCTGTGCCATGCCAGATTTACATGGCTGTGGTTTCACCCTCTAAGCCAATTCTGGATTTCTTGAGGTATATGAAAAGTGACTAAACTCCCAGGCATTAGTGTTTCATGCCATTTTAACAAGCATATTCACGATTCATATTTCTTGCCAAGAAGAAGTAGAGGGAGGAGGTTGCATTTTTGCAATATGAAAGGAAAAATTGTCAGCTTTCTCACTTGATTATTTCTTTTGCAGAAGATGTTATTTCATGGGTTCTGAGTATCTTTCATGGTAGAATGACTGAGGAAATGCTAGTTCTCAAGCTGGGACCTCAGCACGGATCTACTAGCTGTTCCTCAATGCCTCATGAGATCTTTCATTCACTTAACTGTTATAGTAGGCCTTTCTTCTTTTCCTAACCCATTCCTGCAGAATACTCAGTTCCCCTGACACCACCTTCTGTACGTATCTTTGTATGTATCCCAGGTGCTCATGTCCAGTATCATGTACAGTTCTCTTGATCATTGCTCATTGTGTACCATCTCTTCAGATGAGTGGGTGTCAGCTAAAAATCATCTCTATGCTAGATCACATAATTTACTGGGGCAGTGTTGTCAGCCACTCTTCAGTTTGTCCTTTCAATAGTTTCACTAATTACTGTTGGTTGCCCTGAGATCTCCTTCTCCATCCTTCAATATTTCATGTCTCACATCAGTTCAGGGTTTCATTGTGCTGCTTGATTCTCGCTTACTGTGATGCCTGCTGAAAAGAAACTTACTTTGCCCTGGCTTTTAAGAAATGCTTTCTCTGACATTTCAGTGGGTGTCTCTGGGTCACCCATTTGTTATCATCTTACTTATTCCCACATCCTGAGACACCTAGTTTCCTACTCTTCCATTCTGTTACCACTCTGTTACCGTATTTCTGGTAAATCCACGATTGATGATCTTCGTTATTACCATGTATGCTGTTGGATTAGATATGCAAGAGCACTGTTTTCAGCAGTTGCTGTTGCTCTTTTTGGGAGGCTGTGTACTCTTCTAGTATGATCTTCTGCTGAAATACCATGTGGGAAAATTCTGGCACATAATGCTGGTACCAATGTAAACATGCCCTTTGCCTGTTCTCTGACTGCTTTCACCAGAGGTCATGATCCTAGCTATTCTCTTGTTATTTCCTTCAGATTGTATGAGGCTTTAGTCATCTAGCATTCTACTCATGTTTTCTTAGACACTCTGTGTCTTCATGCTTAAATATACATTTCCTGGCTTCTTTCAGACCTTTCCAAACTTTCAGAAGCTGTTTGTTGTACACCAGGATGTAACAAGAAGCCATCTCAGCTTTTCCATGTATGTACCTCCACTAGGGAGAAGCTCTAGGAACAATTTATAAACTTCTTCGCCATGGTATTGGGTTTCTAACATGATTACTTGTTAGTTTGCTGAGCTGTGGCTAGATCTAAATGAATGTTTGTTTTCATTCCATATTGCTGTGATGCTTGGTGAAAAGGATTTGCCTTCTGTATAAACAGTAACAAAACAGCAGGATTTAGCTCTGTGTAAAGGTGAAAGGCAGAGACTTGAGATACTTGTCCCTGGATTTTTAAAGGATTTTACTAGTTCTGCTTGGCTTCCTGCTAGGGAGAATTTACAGTCATGAATGAATGGTATGTCACTTAAGCAGTGTTAGAGCATTTTAATTTGCTAAAGCAGGTGACGAGGTAATACAGGTCATACCAACAAGGTATGTTAATACCTTCATTTTTTCATGGAAAGGAGTGTTTGTGCAAGTGGAAGCAGTTGCCAAATGAACAGTTGATGAAGGGACAGTAGTATCAGTCTAGAAAAAGGAGAAATCGGCATGCAGTCAAAATGGCTAACTGATCAATTAAAGATGAGTTGGTTGAAAGCAGTTCGCTTCCTATTCTAAATAGAGTTCTCCACAGCGAGATTTAGTGACATAAAAAAGTTGATGTTCTTATGTATCTTTTCATAGAAAGATCTGTGAGATGAAAAGGAGAATGAGAGAGAAAGCAGCTTTGTAAGGAGCGGATTTTATTAACAAAGGATGTGGTGGATATGGTTTTAAAGCCCTTATTCATGAGGCTTTTTAAGGAAAAAGTAAAAAAAAAAACATTACTTATTTATCGAGTTCAGATTTCATAAAAACAGGACCCAAAACACATTTTGAAGACCTGAATAAAGTCCTATTGACTTCAGTAGGAACTGGATTCAGTCACTTGCCGAAAATGTGTAACTGAGCTCATTCAGTTTTATTACATTTCATTATGTTTCCTCTTGGACCTTTTGTTGCATATGTCAGTTAATCTGCTAAAAGACCAGAAGTTAGCTTGCATCCCTCACATGGATCATTTTAATAGCAGTTTAAGTATTCTGAAGCTTACAAACATTACGCTGTAAGTATTGTTAATGAGCCGCCTTCTTTGGTGGCAGAGTAATAATGCTTGATTATGTTTCAAACAAACACGTCACCCTTCACCACTAAAAGATTGCTGTTTTCATGCTGATGCAAAACAACCCTAAGAAGTCAACTTCTGTTATCACGGAAGGCCCTGTGAGCAAGGGAGGATACGTAAATAGACATGAAGTCTGCTTGCTCTTCTGAACTCAAACAAACTGAAAAAATGACTCCATGAATTATAGGAGGCTTCTGATTGATATTTAGCATAAGGCCTGATCTGTATATGCTTTGAAGGCTCTACTGGTGTGTATGCCTGGGTGGCTGCCCCACCTAGAAGATCTGTGAGGCTTCAGTGTATCAACTTTTTTTGTATCACCTATTTAAGTCAAAACTTCTTTCAGTTCTCCGCAGCCTGTATGTCAGTCAATAGGTATGGAGAATGTAGGTGTGGTGGTGTTGCTGAAGACATTGGGAACTTTATTAGCTTCTGCATGAAAATTGAGCTCCTTTTTCAGTGAGAAATACCACTTGACACATAGCTTTAAATGTTATTCTGCCCCAAAATGGAGATTTAGGGAGTCTGACAGGTGCTTCCATTCAGGTTTATTTCCCACCATTGATGTTTACTATCAAATAGGAATGTTTGCATTGGATTTGTTTTGGGAATATATTCTTGAACAAATGAAGCTTATAAATAATTTGCAAAGTATCATTCCATCCCATTCTTTGTTATACAACATAGTGTAAGAGATTAGTGTGGTAAAATCAGTAGATACCTGTTAATATATTTGATACAGCCTAAGATACAATGTTAAAATAAATTTCTTTAACATTCAGAATGCCTGTTAATTATGAAGCCCAGCTTTAGCACTAGAAATATTGTGACAAGCAGTTAGGGTACACTCTTGACATCTGTTCTTTGAGCTGAGCTTTTTTACAATGCTTTTTCCAGCTAAGTGAGATTCATTTAGTGTGATTTACTACATACAAATCTCTGAAAACAAGAGGGAGATGTTAATCCAGCAGGCTGTCTATTTTCCATGTCATTATCATGGTGTATGCAGAGAGGGGAAGTGCAGGCTCCTTTACTGGGGTTTCGGAACAACAACAGAGAAACTCGGAGGAGGTCCCAAAACAAGTCCATATGTAAGGACGGGAGTTATACAAGTTGCATCATTTGGAACTTTTAAAACTAGTAGATGTAATTCAAAACAGTTTAGTATAATCGTGTATCAAGAGGGGAGCTAGGCAAAATGTGATTTAATGTGGGATGACAGGGAAAAATGAGGAGTGCGTTTTTCCTGGTTTTCAGGTGGGGAAAGATTTTTTTCTTAATACAGTTGGATCGTAGGATAATTGAGGTTGGAAGGGCCTATATATTGTTGCCTGCCAAAATACACATTAGTATACTTTAAGTGGATTACTTCAGTGTGGATGAATAATTAATAATTGGAATTGGCTGCATAATTTGTGCTCTTTCTGATTTGCAGAGTTAAGATTTGAGTTCCTTAGATGTGCACTTAGGCACATAAGTGAGTTCTTGAAAGTCTAAAATAAGCTTTATGTTGTATTAGACTCAAACTTTAAGAAGATAACTTACACAAATTCAACGGCAAAATGAGAACAAAAGCCAAGAAAAATAAAAGTTGGAGGGAAGCTTTCTAGCTTTCCAGCTGGAAGCTGCTTTTCTTCCATATCCTCTTGGGAATTGCTTCCATGATCCCTTGTGTCCATAACAGTATGTAGCAGTAGTAATGCCTTTTATAATAGGTACCATACAGTGGCTGTAAACTTTTTAAAGTAGGGATGTATGTGAATCTAAGCTGACTGGTGTTCAGATCTGATGGTGCTGCAGGATTTTTCTATAGATTTTGCAATGAACTTTAGGGATGAAATTGCATGATCTCTGCTAATGAAGTATTTTTACATATCTAATTGTGGCTTGCAGCAATTGATCAGGGGACTATGACACATTCTTGATGGTATTTCAGGTCACTGAATTCTCAGGTAAGTAGAAAAACTCCTTTGGCAATAGTTACCTACAAGTTTCTGAAAATACTCTTCCCTATTTGATGGTATTTAGAAGGCTTGCTGTAAATACCTACTACCACCTGCTACTGCCTTTCCTGCATGGGCATTTACCGTAAATTAGTAAAGTGTCAATATGATAATAGTAATGATTATGGAAACACGATGTTGCTAATCATCACTATTCAGTCATGCTAATCCACGCTCCCAAGGGCAGCCCTGTGGCTCTTCTTTTGTCCAAGGCCCTTGCACTTGCTTATGCCAGGTCTCCTTAAAACCTCCATGGACTACATAGGAATCCCAGCTCCAGCCTGCTGCTGGCTATGCCCTGTGGAATAATTTTTCATTCCTTGGCAATACCACAATCTAGGTACAGGCCCAGAGGCTCACCGGGGAAGGCTGACTGCCCAGATCCAGGTCTTGTTCCTGATCTGAGCTTTGTACCTCACTATCACCTTGTTTTTTTTCTAAGAATGGTTAGTGAAGATTCCTAAATAGCATCATCCTGGGTTGCAGTAAGATTGTAGAGAAGCCATGTCTGAGTGTATTCTGTGTGTGTCTGTATTCACTTCAGGGCTTGAAAAGCATGCAGTGATGGTGGCGAGGCCTTCCAACTTGCTATGGGTAGTGGTCTGGCACAGTGATGTGCTAAGTCTTAACAACATTGGAATTTCCTTAGTGTTGGCCTGAAATATCTCAGGTCAGGATGACAATATATTGATCTAGAAGCCTGCTTCATAATATAGTTCTGAACACCTCCCAGAGAAGGCCCCCTAAATGCTAAGATATGAGAAACAAGGGTTATATCTGCTGCTGCTGCTGAGTCTAAGTGGTTCATGTTCAGCAAAAGTTAATTGAAGAGATTCAGTTCTTCTCTTTCCCAGTCTCATTAATGTTACACTTTGGGAGTGCAACATTTTCTTTGCACAGCCACTCGTGTGATGCACTGTGTTAGTTGGCCAAACACTTTTGGATTTTATACTCAATATTCTCTCAGTATGTAGCCTACATTGTTTCTGAAATTGGCTTAAAATCACACTAACTAGCTTCAGGCTGTGATTCGCTTTAGGTTGCTGCATTTGGCTTCCAGACCCCAGGCCAAGTTCCTTTCGAGTTAGTAGGATTCTTTCCGTTGACTTTTGCAGTACTTGGATCAGATCCACAGTGTGTAATCCCTCCTCTTGCTTCCCCTTCCCTCCCTGAAATGCTCTTGAAGAAAATTAGAATATAATCTGAAGAATAACAATATTGGGACAGATTTTCAGTTCCTATAAGACAGATTTTTTTTTTCAGGTCAGTAAAACTCTGCTCATTTACATGAGCTTAATATCTTCCCAATACAGCCTAATATCACACACAGTATCACACACACAGTATGTTAGAGATTGGAAGGGACCTCAAAAGATCATCTAGTCCAATCCCCCTGCCGGAGCAGGAACACCTAGATAAGGTTACACAGGAACGTGTCCAGGCGGGTTTTGAATGTCTCCAAAGAAGGAGATTCCACAACCTCCCTGGGCAGCCTGTTCCAGTGTTCCGTCACCCTCACTGAGAAGAAGTTTCTTCTCAGGTTTAAGTGGAACCTCTTGTGCTCCAATTTGCACCCATTACCCCTTGTCCTTTCATTGTTTGTCACTGAGAAGAGCCTGGCTCCATCCTCGTGACACTCCCCCTTTATATATTTATATACACTAATAAGGTCACCCCTCAATCTCCTCTTCTCCAAACTATAGAGACCCAGCTCCCTCAGTCTTTCCTCATAAGGGAGATGCTCCACTCCCTTAATCATCTTAGTTGCCCTGCGCTGGACTCTCTCCAGCAGGTCCCTGTCCTTCTTAAACTGAGGGGCCCAGAACTGGACACAATATTCCAGATGAGGTCTCACCAGGGCAGAGTAGAGGGGAAGGAGGACCTCTCTCGACCTACTAACCACCCCCCTTCTAATACACCCCAGGATGCCACTGGCCTTCTTGGCCACAAGGGCACAGTGTCGGCTCATGGTCACCCTGTCGTCCACCAGGACCCCCAGGTCCCTCTCCCCTACACTGCTCTCTAACAGGTCGTTCCCCAGCCTATACTGGAACCTGGGGTTGTTCCTGCCCAGATGCAGGACTCTACACTTTCCCTTGTTATATTTCATCAAGTTATTCCCCGCCCAGCTCTCCAGCCTGTCCAGATCCCTCTGGATGGCAGCACAGCCTTCTGGCGTGTCGGCCACCCCTCCCAGCTTAGTGTCATCAGCAAACTTGCTGATAGTACACTCAATTCCCTCATCTAAATCGTTGATGAATATATTAAATAATACTGGTCCCAGTACCAACCCTTGAGGCACTCCACTAGATACAGGCCTCCAACTAGACTCCGCCCCATAGACTACAACTCTCTGGCTTCTCTCCTTCAGCCAGTTCACAGTCCACCTCACTACCCGATCATCCAGACTACACTTCCTCAATTTAGCCGCAAGGATGCTGTGGGAAGACCGTGTCAAACGCTTTGCTGAAGTCGAGGTAGACCACATCCACCGCTCTACCATCATCCATCCACCGTGTTATTTCCTCATAAAAGGCTACGAGATTGGTCAAGCACGACTTCCCCTTGGTGAAGCCATGTTGACTGCCCCTCATAACCCTCTTATCCTTGATATGCCTTAAGATGGCACCAAGGATAAGGTGTTCCATCACTTTCCCAGGAATGGAGGTGAGGCTAACCGGTCTATAGTTACCCGGGCCATAAAGTTCTCAAAACTTATGTGAAAACCAGAACTGTTCAGACTATATTTCACATTGATGCCAAAGTGCTGTGCAGTGACAGCTTAGTTCACCTAACTTCTATTGTCTATTTTTGTGTTATTTCTTGATACAGCCTTAATGCGAACCCAAACAATCTAGAATTTCTCCCTCTGCAGTTCTGTTGTCTGATCATCTGGTTTCTCTATGTTTGCTTCACCATGGGTTCAACACAAACACAGATTGTAGAGAGAACAGCTTTAGGGACAGCCCTGCTTCAGACACAACTAAAAGTATTGTGAGGGTGCTGAGGCACTGGCACAGGCTGCCCAGAGAAGCTGTGGCTGCCCCATCCCTGGCAGTGTTCAAGGCCAGGTTGGATGGGGCTGGGAGCAACCTGGTCTAGTGGGAGGTGTCCCTGCCTGTGGTAGGGGTTGGAACTGGATGAGCTTTAAGGCCCCTTCCAACACAAACCAGTCTGGGAGTCTGTGATTTACAGCAAGCCTAAACATATGTTGGATTTTATTTCACAGAAAGGGTTTTCTCAATTTCAGTTGGCTGGATAGCAGTGTGAAAGTACACACGTGGCATGAATTATTTACATTGATAACTGGATAATTACATTGTTATTGTAGAATCCAACTTATTTCTCAGAGATCTCATGCAATGGAAAAACTGAATTGGGTAGATCATAAAATCTCAAAAGTTTCATCTTCTGCTGAAGTGTGGTTGGGGAAGAAAGTGCTTTTTCAGTTAGAAAGTAGAGAAAGTTATTTTCTTTTTTTATTTTACCCTTGGTGAGAAATCCTTTGTACGTCTGTGAACCTGGAGCTATTCTGAAGCTAGCAGAATTACTCTGGATTTGTGCTGGTGTCACTAAGGTCAAATTATGGCCATGGGAGTAAAATGGTACTTTTGTGGCACAGCACAGCATGAACAACAACTATATTTAGGATGCAGAAAGCCCCAATCTCTATAGACAATGAGCATTCAATTGATTTTATAATAGTATAATAATACAAAGAGAAAGAGAAAAAAAAAAAAAAAAAGGAAAGACAGAAGATGTACATTAAGCCTGAGCATCAGGAAATAACATACCAGTGGTAGATTTTATTTGTCTGCACAGTAGCCCTAAGGGAAATGGAACTAAATATGCTTTCTGCTAACTTTCCATTCCCAACTCTTAATCAAAAGTACAGATCCTAACTGCTCTTGGAACGTGAACCCCCCGTGACAATATGTGGAAGCTGAAATTCAGCAACAGTTAACTCCTTCCTGCAGCAGCCTCACTTGTAGTAGAACCGATGGGCTTAAAGTGTTTTAACATAAGTTTTTGGGGCGTTTCTCAAATGCTTTTCTAGGCATTCAGAGAGGAGAAAGTTGCTAAATAAAATTCTGTAGACTGTTGTCTAGGCTGAGGTACTGTTTGAACTGCAGTTTTCAAACTTGATGTAAAAAACATTTGCTTCTTTCATGATACGTTGTCCAGACTAAAGACATGAGTCAGTTCTCATTTTGCTAAAAGCTGATCATACCAATGTCATTTCAAAGTGAAGTCTTGGAACTAAAATACAAAATTTGAGATGAAAATGTGTGGTTTGTGAAGATGTGAGGCTTATTCTGCTCTCATACCCATATAAACCCAGAGGAAAACCTCATGTGTGTATAGCTATTGCATAAGTTAATGCTCCTTCAATTGAGAGCAACAGCACAGTCTTAGTAGCTAACAGATGTTAATTAAACTAAGAGTACTTGAGTGTGTTCTCACAGGGATAGATCAGAAGTAACTATTTTTCAGTATCTCTAAGGCTGAATTGACTTCCCACTGTGCTTCGCACAAAAGACAAAATGCAGAAACAGGTATTTCCTTGCACTCGCATGTTTCAAATGAGATCTGTCAAACCAGATTACACCTGCTGCTGCTTATTTGAATAAAGAGTTTGATTCCTTATAAACTTACCCTGGTCTAGTAGCTTTGACCAACCTGGTCTAGTGGAAGGTGTCCCTGCCCATGGCATGGGGTTGGAACTCAGTGAGCTTTAAGGTCACTTCAAACCATTCTCTGATTTTCAAACTTCAGAAAGTTGTACAGCTTTCCATGCTTTCTTCATTCCAGATGAATCTGTCTCCTCAGGTAACAGAAGTTGAACAATGCAATTTTAGGCTGAGGTGGGGTGTTTGTTGGTTGGGTTGGCTTTTTTAAAGAGTTCGTTTTTGCCTTTTATTATCTGTGATTTTGTTGGTTGGGAATTGATCTTGTTTTGTTCTCTATGCTATGTGTTCTAATCTGAAATACGTTGTGTTGCAAAAGGCTTATGTGCCACATAAGTCTCAATTACAAAAACTGTCAGCCCACAAGGGAGGTTTGAATGTGTAGAAGATACACAGCACAGCCATAAATCCAAATGTCATTACCCAGGCTTCATTAAACATCTTACAGCCTGCCTTTTACAGGGCCAATTCTTAATTTCAGGCACTACAGCTAAATTATGTTGAGCACTTCATGGGATGTACTAATGAAAGCATTTTTGAAAGCGTGATTTAGGATGTGGCTTCTATAGAATATGCTGCTTTATGATACTGCACTGGTATTTATTTGATTGTTCTGCATGGAGAACCGGAGGAGATAAATTAATGGATTTGCCAGCTGAAGTCTCAGCTGCTGCTGACATGGGAGAAGATACATTTGTACTTAGTGAAAAGAGTTATTTAGGTTTGGGCAGAAAATGAGTGTGGATCTGCAGGATATACACTATAGATAGGTGCCTAATTTGGCAGTCAGATCCCCCTCTCTACCTGAAATTCCTTTGTAGGTCAAGCCCCAGGGTTTCTGGTATAAAGTCAGTGAACGTAAGCAGCCCTGAGCTGTCCCACTAATAAAAGGCCTGGGGACTTCTCTTGTATTTTCTTTCACAACTCAGCATAAATTCAGGTATCTGCAAACAGTTCCAGATGTCTTCTTTCTAATGTCCCTCATTAGACTGATTTAATTACAACATCAGACTATTATAGGTAGAATTTATGTCAATTGTTGAACTAAATGGTACTTCATTCTCTTCAATAACTTTTTTGGTATTTTAGGAGATTGTTTTAGTGGTTTGCCCTTCACTACTCCTTTTATATAGCTCTCTAGCCTAGAAAGAAAGCCAGTTTTTCAAGACATATAAAATGGTGTCTTTATGAACATATTTTCCAAAAATTAATCTGAAAACTGTTCATATTCCCTAACATGCTTATCCTAACAACATGAAGAACAGGATCACTGGGTGCTGCAGGACTAGGAAAACATGTAGCGTTGCTTCCATACAATATGAGAATCTTTAAATACTACCTCATTTTCTTTTTTCTTAATTGACTTATTAAATTCAGATAAAAACTATTCTACTGTTTCTTTTCCTTCTGTTATAAAGCAGACTTTAGGTATGGCTTTCTATGGCTTCTAATTGAAGCAAACACAGCTTTTACAGTAAAAAAAAAGTGATTTCCCAGTGAGTGAATCTCTCTAAAGACTTTGTGTTTGGTTTTCTTTTCCCCTGTATATGCAATTTCAGATGCTGCACAACAAACATGTGATGGTTCGTGTTGGAGGAGGATGGGAGACTTTTGCAGGTTACTTACTGAAACACGACCCATGCCGAATGCTGCAGATCTCCCGAGTGGATGGGAAAACTTCTCCAATCCAGAGCAAGTCTCCAACCCTCAGGGACACGAATCCAGACAATTACTTGGTGGTTTCTGCCCATTACAAAACCAAGAAGGAGATTAAGTGAAATAAGCTTCTCATGTGATTGGGACTCTATGTACGTAGGTCCAAATTATTTTCTCAAGTGTAGTAAATTTAGTTTATGCTTTAAAAGGACTTCAGAAAATTTAAGGCAGACTGGAAATGGCAACACATTTTTGAAGATCTTTGAACTGTAGAACTATTTATTTCTAGTACTGTATCTTTTATACCCTTGATAGGCTAATTACTACAGTCAGATAAGAAATAGACATATATTTTTAGCCAAATTATTACTCTTTTAATATGTGAATGTATTCTTAGAGTTACATAAAGGAGCGGATCCTGTTAATGGAAGAAAATACACAATACAATATATTTGTATGAAAATCATATTACATTGAATCCTTGATTGTTAGATTAGTTGAAAAATAGATACGCCTCTTGAAATGAAAGAAAAATCAGCTATTTTTATGGTTTGCAGGATTTTCTTAACCAGTAGAATACGAAGATTTATTGCATGCCAAACGACTTCCCAAAGTGATTACTTTAAAAATGAAAGCTCAAAAAAACCCCAACCCCAACCCCAACAACCCCACACCTGTACTCTTTAAAGCTAAAGACAATGCTGAATGTTAGATCTGTGTGTATATCCTTCCTGTTCCTTCCAGCATTGCCTGATATAGAAGCATGGGGAAGCTGAGAGATTGCCTCTTCCTCTGGCAGACAATAGAGGCATTAGTCGTGCTCACAGGGTGATGTTCTGCAGCCCCTCAAGGGAAGCAGTGCTGCAGGGAAGAGCTGCAGAAGATGCTGGCCCCTCTGGAGTCCCAGATTTGAGCTTTCCCCTATCTTTTAATGTTGTTGGTCTTGCCAAATGTGAAATCCTCATTGCCCTGTCAGTGGAGTGATTCACGTTCTTGTAAATCATTTGCACACCTCAAAAATAGCTAAAGGCATACAGGGGCTTAGTTCATTATTTTGGCTACTTTTCTGTGTTTATATTCGGTAATTTATGTGCCTTGCAACATCCTAGAAAAATAATTTTATAAGATTATTTCACTGACTGTATAAATTTTAGCAGAACTCAGTTGTTTCATTACAAATGAAATAAATTTTTTTAAATACTCCTACATTTGGAAGCCTCATTTGTCATTTGTAATCTCTGTTCCTGTGCTTTGCTGCTGCTGCCTGAATGCCTATGGTACACAGCACTGCCCACTAACCAAATAATGAGCCATCCAGTGGACAAGGCAAGCATTCATTTACTACAGATAGTACAGAAATACTGGATGTTGTTGAAATTTAATTTTCGTTTGCAGGGAAAGAAAAAAATCAATGGCATTCTTCAGATAATTTTATCGGTGCCAACTGTTTTTCCGTATGTTTTGATGTTCAAAACAGCCTCATGCTCTGCTCTCATGGTCTGCAAAATTAACAGCAAAATATCTGCTGGCTAGACATGATCAAGACCACCTTTTTTCATGTTCCACAACTTGTATCCTGTATCTCACTTGTGGAACCGCTATACCTAAAAGTGTCTGCTCGATACCAGCAGTTCACAATGGTTTGGTGCACCCTACTAAGCAACAATACATCATTTGACCTGTGCTTTTAGCAGGAAAAATTGCAGCCTTTTTATTCTTAATTTTGAGATGTCTTATAGGAAGATCAAACATCTACTCAAGCAGTAAATCCTTTGAAAAGCCACAAGAAGACCCAGTTCTGATGGAACCAATGGATATATCCATTAGGGGAGTAGAGAAGAGACCATAAGCAACATGTAAAAAATCCAACACAGCTGAAAAAAATCCTCATGATGTGAAATCTGTGCGCTGAGATCTGTTTCCAAATGGAGAAGGAAAAAATACCACTTCCAAAAGGATCAGGTGTTTATTTGAAATAAGTTACTTTTTCAAACAGAAATAGTTGCATTTCCATTATTCAACATGAAGTTGGCATTGATGTCATTTTTTTTCTGTAAAATATTTGACGGTTTTTACTTGTTAATAAATCAAGAGCAGGTCATTATTTAAAAAAGTCTTCTTAGGCTTGCTTTAATATTACACTTCAACAAATAATCCTGGTAAATCCAAATGAAGATTTTAAGTTAATCATGAACTGCTTTATGTGCTTGCACTGGAGCTATCCAAATAATCTTTTTCGACTCAGTGTGTTCAAGCATCGTAAAAAGAAAAATCATATTAGAACACTTCCTGACTTAAAACTTCAACTTAGGTCCAGATGGGAGACTTATAAAGGACTTTTTAAAGTGCTGCCACTGCCCTTTATCTGGGTAAAACTTCCAGGTGCAACTTGTAACTGCATTTGGTGCAGCTGGTGTGAGTGGGGGGAGCAGAGGAGGAAATTAAAGAAGAAGCATCAAGAAAGGAAACAGGCAATTAAATGTGTCAGGCTAAGTACCTCTGGAGAAATGGATTGGAAGCATGCTATTCAGATGGTTAAGTGTTATTAGCACGCTACATAGTATTTTCTTAATGTAATGGATTCTGTGGCAATGTAGGAGTTGGGATGTTTCTTAGTAGCCTAAGCCTCAATTTACAAAGCTGAAGATTTTGTTAAGTCTGTCGAGGGTTTTTCTTACAAAGGCATATAGTGACAGGACAAGGAGAAATGTCTTTTAACTGACAGAGGGGTGATTTAGATGAGACATGAGGAAGAAGTTCTTCCCTGTGAGGGTGCTGAGGCGCTGGCAGAGGTTGCCCAGAGAAGCTGTGGCTGCCCCATCCCTGGCAGTGTTCAAAGCCAGGCTGGATGGGGCTGGAAGCAACCTGGTCTAGTGGAAGGTGACCCTGCCTGGGGCAGGGGTTCGAAACTGGATGAGCTTTAAGGTCACTTGCAACCCAAACTATTCTATGATTCTGTGTGCACCACAATCTTGCTCAGAGAGATGGCCCTTGTTGCAGTGCTGGGGCAGAACAGCCCTCGTGTAGGAAGTATTTAGGCAGGAAAAAAACCCTACTGTTTGACCAGCTAGCTAAAATGGGTGTTACTTGAACTTTCTGTGCTATAGTCTGTGCTAGTAAGGTGTCTGCATAGATTTCTAGAAGGCTGAACTGAATTTCAGAGTATCCACAAGGATGGCCTGTAGCTCTTGTCCCCCTGAGGGAGGGTCTGCTGGGGCTGTGGAACAGTTTCTTGATAAAAGAGCAGGAGGTGAGATACTGAAATGTTGAACTAGGCATGGAAGATTGTAGAGAGGAGTGCTCTGTAGTGGTTTTAGCTCACTGTTGCAGTGTAACTTGACTGGATTTGAGTTTTGAGGAGGCTGAAAGTCATCAAAAGTTGAGCTGTTATGAGCTGCTGCAGCAAATACTCTTAAAGCCCTCATTGGGTCATACAACCAAGCGATACACACATACATCGGGTCATACACCACTAACCCTGTGAGTAACTGTGCTGAAGCTCCACATGGTTGGGCTCTGTAAGATCACTTATTCTTGTAGAATGTCAAAAAAGTATCACCATGCTGGAAGCAATTCAGAATTAGGTTGGAAATGTAACACTGGTCATTAAAGGAGGTACTTTCTGTCACCTTGCTGTTCATGGATTACCTGGGGTTTTTCTTCCAAGCAGGATTATTTATGTAACTGATTAACGATAGGTTTTTTATATTTCTGATAGTGGTAATTGTGCCTTCCTTTGTGTTAACTGCCCTTTTTCCAACAGCTAGAGATGCTACCAGTAATCAATGGAAGCTGTTCAGGGCTGCTGGTGGGGAGGAGTGAAGTAAGGAGGTGTCAATAAGTGGGTGCAAGAAGGTATAGCCACACACATACATAGCTCTATATTGTCTATATATATATAAGACTATATAATATAGTGTCTTATAACTTTGAATTCATTACATGCATTTTAGACCAGGGAGATGAGCTGTTTGCAGAAGCAGCTGCTGGAGATACTGGCTTTTGTCAGGCTTGTGTTCCGTGTTGCCTCACTGGCTACTGCTGCATGGTACCTGACAGAGGAGGAGGCAGAGCACTTATTTGCTCTGTGTTTCTCTTCCTTTCTTGGCCTGTGCTATGTTTAGAATCCAAAGTCAGGTGAATGAGACACATGGGATGAAGTGAATGTTCATGGGGCTGGAGAAGGCTACTGCCCCTGTGGAGATGCAGCTCCTGGGTCCTCCCAAACCTCAGGAAGTCGTGCCCCAAACACTCTTCCTGGCATTATTTGTGTGTTTTTAACAACAGGCTGTAGCAGAGGGCTTCATTTTCTGTTACTGCAACAAAGATGCTACTACCGCAGTCGCCGAGTCAGCCCTTTCATTTTGGCTTGCAAGCACTGGCCTCTGCCTGCCAGGAGTTGTTCAAGTGAGCTGCAAGACAGTGCTTTCAGAAGGCAGAGAGTAAAAGGTACAGTTGTACTGCCGTAAAGCAAACAAAATGCCAACTGCCTTGATAATCTGTGTGACTGGATGTTTTGACAGCCTTAAAGGTGAAGTAAACCTCTTTGATTGGGGGAAATAAGGACAAAATTCTTACTGTGTTTCATAATAACTTAGTGCGGTGCTAACGGTAAGAAAGACAGGGGAGGCATCTGTTCCTACAAGGACAAAGCAGCTCATCTACACAGCTGTCTGCTTTACCATTCAGTGGGCTTTACCATTCAATGGTACACTTCAGGTACCCATTAGGTGTATTTAACTGAACTGCAGTGTTTTCTGCTTTAGTTCTCAACTGAAAATATTAGAAAACCCAAACCCTTAAACCATCAAGAGGTGTTTTTATTTACCCCAACATTTTCCCAGATTCAGTTCAGACCAGTCATGTGAGCAGTGAGATGGGTATGGCATAGAAACATCTTCACAAACAGCTTTATCACGCAGAGGTTTGTAATGTACAGCTACATGCCCCAAAATCCTCTGACCTTCTAGCTGTAGGAATACATTTGACATTGAGAGCAAGGACTCTTAAGAAGCACAGACTTATCTGGCTTTTACTTAAAAGGATGGAAAGATAAGAGCTGGTTTTTTTCTTCTACGGTAATTCTGCGTTGCACAAATCACCTCTTAGGTCCGTCTGAGGGGTTCAGACCTTCCCCAACCCTTGCAGAGCAGCTGGCACAGGCCCACTCAAGCCACTGTATCTGCAAATGGGTACTGAGCAGTGTGTGTGTTCAGACAGGGCAGCAATCCTTTACTCGACCATAAAGCACCTCCACCAGTGACAGAACCCAACAGGGTTGCCTTAGGCTGATAAGCAAGGATGTACAACAGCTTCTCATTGTGAACTCCTCCAGTTCTGACAGCATCAAAACACCAATGGGTGATGTTTTTAAGAATATATTTTATTATAATTCAATGCATGTTTTGTTAAGACTTAAAAACCCCAACTTTCTATGGCCAGTTAATTGCCAGCAACCAAAAGGAAATCAGAGACATTGATCTGCCAAGGACACAGCTTCTTAGCCCAAACACCACTGTTAATACTGAAAAGTCTCTTTTCTCAATTCTGAAGGCTAAGCCAGGAAACTCATCGTCTCAGGACTGTGCTCCTAAGACAGCATGAAACACTACTGAGGGAGATAAAAGAAGAAATATTTAGTTCACGGGGGGGGGAGGGGGGGGGGAAGCCTCTATAACCTAAACTAGGCCAGAAATGAGGCCAGTAAGATACTGAGGCCAAGCATCATGCTCTCGGGGGAAAATGAGAGCTAGATTCAAGTGTCAAACATGCTGCAACAAACTTCGCTCTATCAAAGCAGTGGCTTGAAGCTATTAGTTTGAAAGTCTGGTTTTTAACACCAGGGTTTAGGGAGCAATAAATAATAAAAGGCAGCTTCATGTTTGGGAAAGGGACCACAGACATTGCTGAAAACAGGGAAAAAGTCACAGAGTTTTGGACACTTGGCAGATGTTACTGCACCATAACAAACCCACCTAGACAGGACAGAACACAAACCTGAGAAAATGAACCATCCAAGACGTGATGAAGTCCTTTGCCATGTTTTTCAAACTCCTGTGAGGCGCAGCATTGCCCTCTTGTGGTAATAAAACAGAAAGACTAACAATACTATTAACGTAATGTTTAACTTCCAGCATTCACTATAAATATTTACAGTCTCAAAGGAAATGCACATCCAAAAACGAGAAGAACAACTATTAGGCTCATAATAAAACAGCTTTCTTCATGTAAGTGCACAAGGTTTATACAGGTTTCTACTTTTTAACTAGTGTCACAAAACACTTCTATTGGCAAGGGCCCACTGTGAATCTTTCTGTTTTGAACAAGGCACTAAATCCCTAAGCAGTTCAAAAGTCATTAAGAAACTGAAGAGAAATGTCATTACCCACATATTCAAATACATATTTTTATGGCAGCTTTCTACATGAGGACTTAGAAAATAGTTTGATGGGAGAGTTTGAAATAAGGGTCAAAACCACCACATGGACACCTGAGCTGTGCCTAAGCCAGTCACAGACAGACACCCACTTGACCAGACAGCATCCATGTACTGACTCACTACAGGTACATGAAGGCCACTTCCATGTGAACCCACCTCAGTCGTGTGACAGGGAAGCAATAAAACATGCACACAAAATAAACAAAAATTGGCCAAAACTTAGTGCTCAAAGTTAGTTTTTAAATTTCTTAATGTGTTTCCACCCCTGCTCTCCCACAACGGCGAAGTACTGCTGAGTCTTCATATGCAAACAGCAAAAGCCGCATGATGAGTAAGTGCCACTCAGCTACAGGAACTGGCAAGTTATTGGCAGTAAACGGCAATCTTCTTCTCTTTGCAAGTCATGCCTTTTTATCCAACCTGCCACTAAAGACAAAAACAACATAACACACCACAAGTTTGCATGAAGATAGGGGAAAGCAAGAAAAAAACCCAACCCAAACTAACAAACCTACCCAAAAAACCCAACCCAAACACAAAGTTGTCTAAATACAGTGAATTCCCATTCCAACACCTTTTATACCCTGGAAGTGAGGATGTGCAACCCACCAGCACCAGGTTGTCTAAAATGCCCGCTGAGCCACATACAGCAGTGACAGTAAGAGGTGAAGGCTTATGAAACCTGTGTTTTGATAACCAGGTGTATCTACTGCTTTGGACACATTCTAAAAGAATCTCTTTTCATAAAGACAGGCTGAAGATAGCTAGGCTTGTTCAGCCTGGGGTAGAGAAGGCTCTGGGGAGACCTTTTAAGTCTTCCAATACCTAAAAAGGGCCTACAGGCAACCTGGAAAGGGACTTTTTACAGGGGCAGGTAGTGACAGGACAAGGGGGAATGGCTTTAAACTGACAGAGGGAAGATTTAGGTTAGATAAACAAAGAAGTTCTTCCCTGCGAGGGTGGTGAGGTGCTGGCACAGGCTGTCCAGAGAAGCTGTTGCTGCTCCATCCCTGCCAGTGTTCAAGGTCAAGCTGGACAGGGCTTGGAACAACCTGTTCTAGCGGAAGGTATCCCTGCCCATAGCAGGGGGTTGGAACTGGATGACCTTTAAGGTCCCTTCCAACCCAAACTGGCCTGGGATTCTATTTCTATATTAAATCCCTGCCTGGTCTGACAAAGTTTACATTAGAAAACTAGTAGTAACAGCAGTAAAGTTGATCAGTATCTATGCCAACACCGTATGCAGAGACAGACACAGGAAACCCAAAGACATTACCCTACTTGGTTCAAACATTTTCTGTAAACTCTGAGAGAAGTGAGACAATCACAGCTGGTACTGAAAAGAGACACTGAGTACAGGGCAAATCTATGAGAAGGTCCCCAGTGCTGAAAGTACAATGGAGAAACTGAGGAGGAAGAGATGGGGAGCTCTCTGCCATCCTTGCTGTCTTTGTGTCCCAGAAATGTAGCCTCACTGAGAACACTGTGTGAAAATGACCCATCCTTTCATTTCTCTTCCTCTTAGCTTTTCCTCAAGTTATTCAATCTTATGGACAGCAACAAAGCAGGACTTTCTCAGTGAAAATACAGACAGTTGCATCATGTTGTTTCTTTAAACTTACTCTCAGTCCTCCTCCTCCTCCTCCAGAACCTGAAGCTGTCATTCTTTTTTCCATTTCTTCCTGTTTCTTTTTCTTTTGCTCTACAGAGTAAACGTTCTTAATACCTCGAGAGGAAGCCTGGAAGAGAACACATTTGGGTAAGACCAGTCAGCTATTTTTCTGGATAGAAACCAAACTGCAAGTCTTGGCAATAACTTTTTGTGAATTCTGGTTTGTGTGAAAAGACCGAAACATTAAGTAATGCTACTATTACCTAAATATAGACCTTTTGGGATGCTTCTTCACACTGTGAGCTCTTGGTCCTCCAGGTATCTGTGAGGGGTTTGTTTCATATTGTTATTACATCCAAGTGAACATATTTAATGCAGTTACATGTACCTGCTTTGCATACTAAGAAGCAGAACCAGAACCTCCCTTTCCAACAGTCCAATAAATCTTTAGTCTGTGGTTTTGACAGTGTCAGGGCCTATTCTTGCCCTCAGAAACAGAACTAACTGGGAAGAGATGATGCAGGCAGACAGAACTTCCAATGACTTTAGCTGTTTCATCATGTGGTCACTTATTCCATCTCTTTTTATCAAAAGGCTACCTACAGATAGCATACAGATGATGGAAATCATGACAATATTCTAACAATAAGCAGAGGAAGTAACAAGCTCTGTACAGCTACTACCGAAAATTATGAGAACTTTACATGCAGGGGAGGAACAAAAAGCTTGTGTTGGTAGTGGCCAGGCTGTGAGAACTTCTAAACTGTGATTTGAGAAATAACCTGTGTGCCAGTCTACCCTTCAAACTTCACAGGATGTATGGACAGCAGTAATACCTAGATGAGAAACCTGCTGCCAGCTGCCTACTTCACATCCCCCTGGTGATGGTCTGATGAGGACCTTGAGTATATGGCAGGAATATCAGAACTATAAACACTTAACACTGTAAACACATAAAAAAAAAAAAGATGTTCTAAAACCTGATTCCTAGCTATGTTTCAGGTTATGACACTGTAGCTACACAAAAGAGGAAAGTAGCAACGCTCTCGCCTGAAATTCAAGGCCCTGATGAGAAGCACAACTCTAAACAAGCTACTGAGGCAAGTCACTGAGCACCCTGGTCTGGTGGAAGGTGTCCCTGCCCATGGCACAGAGTTGGAATGAAATGAGATTTATGGCCCCTTCTAACCTAAACTATTCTGTGATTCTATGTAGTCTGACACACAATCAAGGAGTTTTAAAGGACTCTGAAGCATCAATCAACTGTGGCTTGAATTATTGACCAAACTCCCTTAAAACAGGTCAACATGGTCCTCGTCAATAATGGATGATGTTTAATTCAATATGTAACGTCATTAACACTCATACAACATGTTCCTTTCTCTTGCTAGTTCAGCTGTGGTCTCAAACATACACTTTTTACTTACAGTAGCTTTTGTGTGGTGTATGTTATAACCTTTTTGAGGGGTATGGAAAGGTAGAAACAGGCTAGCTGATTTTACATTCTGTTAGTATGTTTGCATCCTACCTCTTCTAGCTTGCAAGGATATTGAAGTATTTAAAGCTTAACAACCTTAAAAGATAGAAGAATAAGTTCATACTTGTTCTCTTCTGGAATTATGAGCCCAACTGTTGCCAGACTGATAAACTGAACTTGAAAGTGCCCATAACCTGCATTTGTAAGTGAAGTACAAGTGCAGTAACACTTGAAATTGCCAGCACAACAATTGTTTGATGATTCTGGTTTGAAGTATTTCTCAATTTCTTGTTATCAAGTCATGGTGGGGGAAAAATGTTCAACTTGCTTTTCCAATTTTCAGGTTGTTTTCTTAACTACTGCAGAACTTCTCCCATCCAAACAAGCTCAGTTATCTTGCAGTGGTCTTACAGCACGTACCTAGCTGTGAAACACTACTATAAAGATATATATAAAATGGTATAAGGTAAAAAAATAATGCTATGAAAATATTTAAAGGCAATTCCCACAATCCAGGCACAATATCCAGCGCTTCCAGAGAGTCCTGGCTATTTTCCCTATAATTCTGTTACCTTAAATATATTTTGAATAAATGTCACTTTATCAGACCTTACCTCCATCTGCCTCTTTTCAGCAGCTTCTGCTAGCTGTCTTCTTTTTATTTCCTAAATAAAAAGTGAAAGACAGTGAAATTCTCTTCCAACACAGTCTGTACATTCTTTTGAAAGTCTCAAGTTTTTTTAGAGAATGACTCAACTCCGCAATGCAAGCTGCCACAAAATGCCAACCTTAAGCCAATTAGCATCATCTTTCCCTGCACTGCCAGTCTGCAAGAACAAAGTGTTTCTAGTGACTCAGATGCTACAGGAGCAGCTGCTGACACAGCCACAGCAAACCCCCACCAAAAATCTGTATTCAGCTGTCAGTTTTACGCCTTCACGCTGAAAAATTCCAACTGAAAGGCACGCAGGGTGTGAAATGGCCTTCTGGAGTTTGAGCAGAGGAAAGCTCACTCCTCCAGCCTGAGTGGGCTCTTTTCCTTCTCCCCCGACAAAACCTTCAGATAAAGGGGTACAGAAGCATGGGGATGGGTTCCCACTTGCCAGAAGAAACGTCACCCTACAAACCACAGAATCAAACGGGTTGGAAAAGACCTTTAAGATTATCAAGCCAAATCGTTCCCCAGCACTGCCAAGGCCACCACTAAACCATGCCACTGAAGGCCTCATTTACACAGTTAACACTTCCAGAGACGGTGACTCCACCACTGCACTGGGCAGTGTGTTCCAATGCCTTAACACCCTTTGGGGAAGATTTTTCCTAATATCCAGTGTAGACCCCCCTGGCACAGCTTGAAGCCATTTCCTCGTGTCCTACCGCTTGTTACCTGGGCGCAGTGACCGATCCCACCTCTATATAACCTCCTCTCAGGTAGTCGCAGAGAAGGTTAGTTAGAACCGAGCATCACTGTGCGCCAGATTTCACTGTTTCTAGAGAGTCACCGTGGCCCCAGCTGTGGCTCGGACCCCCTCGACATGAAATCGCTGTCTCCAAACGACGGCTCACGGGTGAGGCCGGCCCCGTCCCAGGCAGCTCCCCCGTTACCGAGGCCCAGCGGCCCGATCTCCCCGACACCCCGGCAGCCTTTTCGCTGCTTTGAAGCTTTCCAGCAAGCGCTACCGGCGCAGCCAGGCCCCTCCCTGCGGCCTGGCCGCCATGTTAGCTAGGGCGGCTCAGGTTCCCCACCCCGCCCCAGCGGGGAGGGCCACAGCTCCCCGGGCTCGTCCCCACACCCAACACCCAGGCGGAGCGGAGGAACCTGGCCACGCACTCACCGGATCGGGCGTCTCCACCACGTCCTTCACAGCGCCCCCCATGCAGGGCAGGCACAGCCCCATAGCGGGCCACACCGCCCGCACGGCCCGCAACCGCTGCAGAGCCGGCGACCAGCGGAGAGGCGGTGGCGGGCCCGGCCCCGCCCGGCGCCGCTCTCCGGCAGGGCCCGCCCCGTCGTGGGGCCGGCGGCCGAGGGCGGTTTGGTTGGGCCCGGCCGGTAGGCCCGCCGGGGAGTTAAGTGGGGGAGGGGCAAAGAAACAGCTGTAGACCAGCACTAGTTGTCCTTCCCGCGGGCATTAAACTAAATTAGATTCATCCTATTTTAGGGCTAAAGGTCGATAGTCTCGTTAACGTCCAGCTCACTCCGGGAAATGGGCTACAGAGCTCCATCCAGCGGCGACCAGTTCTCCCGTTCCCCAAGCCGGTGCTGCCACCGAGCGTCCAACCCGGCGGGTGGGAGCGGGGCTGCGAAGATCGGCGCTGCGGGGAGCCATGGGATGGTGTCGGTTGGAAGGGACCTTAAAGCTCATCCCAGCTCCAACCCAGGTTACTCCGGCCTGGCCTTGAACTGTTCCGGGAATGGGGCAGCAACAGTTTGTCTAGGCAACCTGTGTCAGTGCCTCAGCACCCTCGCAGGGAAGAACTTGCCAAGATCTCAATCTCCTGTCAGTTTAAAGCCCTTTGTCCTGTCACTACATTCTTTTGTAAAAACACACAGATAATTTCATAGAACTACTAGAGTAGTTTGAGTTGGAAGGCACCTTAAAGCTCATCTAATTGCAGCCCCCTGCCACAGGCCTGGCACACCTTCCACTCTCCCTGTCCGAAGCCCTGACATGGGTCCATTGGTGATGGAGCTACAGAGGTTCTTTTGCTGATTTGCCTGTAGCCAGACAAGCCCATGGGTGCTCTGGCACAGCCTAAGCTCGCAGCCCTCTGATTAGGAAGTGCTGGAAGCTCCTGCGTGCATCTGGAGGAACAGCACACTCACACGTAGGAGAACATGAGGTCTGGCTGAGCGAGGACCTGTGTAGCCCATGCCTTGCACTTCTCATCCAGCAACTTTCACCTTTTTTGACTTGCACGGTTTGACTTTGGACTGCTTTGCTATAGCTTACTCTCAGGAGCTGCTGTGCAACAACTGCTTCCCTTCCTGGCTTTCACTGGAAAACTCAGTAAATAGAGGAAAGCAAAAGTCTTTCCCTCTTTTCTGTCTCTTTCACTATTTCTCTTCCTTAGAATTTTGCCACCTTCTAGTTATTTATGCTAAACTCCAGCCTTACCCTATTCCATATATCCTGAATTTGCATGTTGGTGTATACACCCATCCCCAAGGATTATGTAGGAAAGGTGTAACTGTATTCCTCATAAGCAGTGAACATCTTACCCAACTTACTTTCTACCTCTGTGATTCATTAGGGACTGTAGTGATAGGACAAGGGGTGACAGGTTCAAACTTAAACAGGGGAAGCTTAGATTGGATATAAGGAAGAAGTTCTGTACTGTGAGGGTAGTGAGACACTGGGACAGGTTGCCCAAGGAAGCTGTGAATGCTCCATCCCTGGCAGTGTTAAAGGCCGGGTTGGACATGGTTTGTCCAATAGCCTTGGGTGACATGGTTTAGTGTGAGGTGTGCCTGCCCATGGCAGGGGGGTTGAGAACTTGATGATCTTAAGGTGCTTTCCAACCCTAACTATTCTATGATTCAATGATATCTTTTTGCACCACTGTTCCACCTGTGTATGCCATGGGCGTGTGATGTCAAACGCTATTGTAAAGTGTTAATTTCAGTTCTTGTATTAGTTCCCAGCCATCAGGTAAGGTTCTTGCGTTGCTGAACTAAATATTTCATGCATCACAGCTGGGGTTTCTGAACTGAACATCAAAAGTCTCCCTGTTCTGGTGGAAAACTGATGAGGCTGGTGAGAAGGGGAGCTGGAGGAGGCTCACCTGCTGCCTGTCCCTTGCTAGTGAGGCTGAGATTACCTGCAGGAGTGCGCAAATGCTCTTGCAGAGTAGTTTGGTTGGGTTGTCTTACCTTGTCCTAGGAGCTGCAGTAACTTTTCTGCTGCATGGTCTAGTGTGTTATGGTTTCACTTTCTGCTTTATAATAAAAGCATTTATTATTGTTTATTTTAAAGTATGGAGGTGCTATTTGTTGATGGTTATGTGGATTAAGTGCTTCATGTGTGTCAAGCTTCAGGTTACACCTGAGGAGTTCTTGGTTGGTTGCAGTCTCCTGCTTGACCCACAGATGATAACTCCTGAGTGCAGCTGAAATACACTTTTCTGCATCTAAAAGGTTTAAAGAAAGATTCAAGTACCCTTGGACAGAACTCTGCACAGGGAAGGAGAGCACAGCTTTTGTTAAAGATGCATAACTGAAAACGTGAATGATTCAAGCACAGCTTCAGTTCTTTCCAGGAGCCTGCCTGAAAGTTATTTGTTGAGAAACAGCAGGAAATATGGTAATAACTTCTAGCAAAAAGGGCTTACAAGCTATCACTGAGGGCTTTCAAGGCTGATGTTTTTACTGCTGAAGTTTTATCAGTGTCACTTCGATTGAGGTCTTCTAACTGTTTCCATTTGAGACTTCTTGGAAGCAGCTTAAAGAAATTCTGGAGATGTATGATTTGAAGTGATCAAGAGGATCTTTGTGTGTTTAGATGCACTGATAATCAATGATAGCTTGAAAACTAGATACAAATTCAGATTTGGAGGTAATTGGAGTCAGTATGAGAGAGGAGTTAGTCTTGCTGTGTTTGGGGAACGAGGTGACGGTTTGTAGAAAGCTGTTACACTCATAGCACTGGGCAGCTTATTCCCTGGGGCAGTTGTGTGGTGTATGGTAGCACTGGTAAAACATAGACCTACCCTGTAGGTTTTGGGTAAATTCACCTTCATTGCTTTGGGAAGCACATCCAAAAACATGCTATAGGAATTGCCTGACTTTCTTCTCTTGAGAGAGAGTCTTCTAATCCTTACTACTCATATTTCTGCTTTTCTTTCTGCTGGAAACTTACTTCCTGTGTTGGGTGTGGACAGTGCAGAGCGTCCCTCTGTGTTTTGTGGTGAATTAACTTTATAAAGTTCGCAGTGATCACTTGACATGGCAAAGTGTGTTCTTCTCCATTATGTGTTGCAGTGCTCTTTGTTTCATGGCATGCTGAGTATTTCTTGATACTATGAGATCAGAAATAGTAACACCTCATATCAGTAGTAAAGGATGATAGGTTGTCTGTTTTGTTGTTGGTTTTTTTTTTTTTTTTGTATGTTTTAGTGCTTTTGGGGGCATTTTTGTCCAGTTTCCCCACCCTGCCAAATAATACCCTAGTGGAAAAGCACATTGGTTTTTCAGTCAAAAAAAAAAAAAAAAAAAAAGAAAGAAACCATACTCAACACTGACATTAGTAGTAGCACATTGCTTTTATTGAGGTTGCAGTGAGGTTTGAATATCAGATTTAACAAGAAACATTGAAAACGCCTCTGAACTTTCTGTGGGATGTTGGCAGCTCATTAGAAGATCTGGCATTTTGTTATCCACTCATTTGTAATGGTTTAGTTATGGTGGGTGGCATTTGTACAAGAGCAATATTGAATTGCATCTGCATCTGACTTATGTCAATGCTGATTAGTCTCCAACACTCTTTGTAGTCTCAAAATCCAGCAGGTGGTACTATTGACACAAAAATATCCTGTATTTACCAAAGCCATTACCACACTTTGGATTTATTGTTTTGTTTTGATGTTGCAAGCAGTGTGGCTTTGAATAGGAATGAAGATGCTACCATATGGTAGATTTCTGGAAGGGTCAGAAAGCTTTTCAGCACAACTGGCAAGGACTTTGGGGGTGGAAATGACAGTTATTTACTCTGCAGTACTATGTGTTCAGGATAATGCAGGCAAGAGGGAAATCACTTTAAGAACCCTGGTAAGTGACTCACAGGTCGATGACCTTAACTTCCAGGGTGAAAATTAGTGCTTATATGTACTTGGTCTGCCCCATGAATGTTTCTTTCAATACCTGTCTTTTGAGACATTTCATACACCCCTTCAAATGAGAATCAAATGAGAAGTATAAAGTCTAAAGGGGCACAGCAATTGTAGCATTAACCTTTTAACTGGGGGACTTAGTGATAATGGAGGATTCATATTACTGCTATTGCACAAAAACCTAGAGAAAGAATCCATTTCTGGTAGACTAGAAAGTTGTCATGCTCTATAATTATTTAAAAAAGGAAAGTAAAACTCAGTAGTGATTAAATTATAGTTGGTATTTAACTTGGATGTGTTCAGTTACTTATCATACTTTCCTTCCAGCTAATGAAAGTATTCATTTGAATTCTTAACTTCTGTCTTTTCTTGAAGATAGATTCATAATGTCTGTAAGAATGACTGTAAAACAATCATAACTGTGGTTTGGGAACCAGCAGTACTTGCTTTTGTCATAGGCAGCTTTTCATAGAATCATAATCATTCATAACTGTGGTTTGGGAACCAGCAGTACTTGCTTTTGTCATAGGCAGCTTTTCATAGAATCATAATCATAGAATTACAGAATGGTTTGGGTTGGAAGAGACCTTAAAGCTCATCCAGTTCCAACCCCCTGCCATGGGCAGGGACACCTTCCACTAGACCAGGTTGCTCCAAGCCCCATCCAACCTGGCCTTGAACACTGGCAGGGGTGGGGCAGCCACAGCTTCTCTGGGCAACCTGTGCCAGCGCTGCACCACCCTCACAGGGAAGAACTTCTGCCTAATGTCTCACCTACTTCTCCCCTCTGTCAAGTTAAAGCCATTCCCCCTCGTCCTGGCACCATATGCCCTTGTAAAAGCTCTCCAGCTTTCCTGTAAGCCCCTGTAGGTACTGGGAGGCTGCTATAGGATTTCAAGTAACAAACGCATGGAGCACTTTTGAGGAAAGTCGGGGAACAGCTTAGTGCCAGGCTGTGTACTAAAAGAACTGAGTGCAGCGTCTGTGGGCATTGTCTTTGTGGCCGTGCTGTGTTACTCTGTAGCTCTGTTCAAAGACATCAGTTTAAATATAGCAAGGGACTGAAGCTAATCAATGCCTACACTGTCACTGATTTCCATGGGAGCAGGTGTAGTCCTGCAGCAGTGATGGGCAGCGGGTGTCTGTCAGGTTTGGTTACTGAGCCTCCAGGTCTAGCACTCTCCACAGCAGTTAGTACGTCAGTCCCACTTAGGCTGTTTCTCCTCTGACTGTATTGTTGCATGGCACCATCCTCTCAGAGCAGTGGATTAAAGGGGAAAATCAATTTGTGGTTGTGGAAGAGTTCTTGTCTCTGTAAATGCCACCTGCAATGCAGAGGAAAGTGCTTCTGGAGTCTTGTCACTTACGGAACAGCAGGTCGGGCTGGAAGGGAGTGTTTTCACCTTTGTCCTGTCCTCTCCAGGGCTATTCAAGTGCTATGTTTAATCCAGCAATACCTGGTTAACGGCAAGAAACAGGCAGGCTCTGCTGTGCTTCAGGTACATGGATAGTGCTGAAGTTGGCAGTAGTGCTGGTTTTAGATCCTCAGCTGCTTCGTTGTGGCTCCTTGGTTTGGGGGGGGGGGGGTGTGGGGGGTGGGTGTTCATGAATAGGTGCATGTGTAAAGCCTTCCACGCAAAGCACAGTTACTGACACAGGCATTGAGTACTGGTGTGAAGAATTAGCAAACAATGTGACTCTGGGTTTTATTAATAATGTTGTATTGATTTATAGGGAGACTGATTCCCACTGCAGATATCATGCACTATTAAGATATAAGTTCCTTGTCACCCTAACTTTAGACAAAAGATATTTTGTATGTGTGCATAGTAGAATATTAGCAGTGAAATAATAATTAACTTTAATTTCCCTCTACTTAGATGTATATGATTCTGTCCAAAATGGCAGGGCAGGAGATGACTGAACTTTCAGAGATCATAGAGAGCTTGAATGTCGTATAAGGAACAGTTAGATGAAAACACGCAGTTATTACAAAATACTGTGGTATATTTAAAGTACTAATTCGCAACATCATTGCAAGTTTGAGCATTTGTTTCTAAAGAACGTAGCAAGGCTGGGGTTTAAAATTTATTTTTCTAACTCATTCTAACCTGTGGTGAGTGAGTATGGTGAAGTGCTTAATTATAGGTTACAGAGATGGATATTCAGTGTCTGATTCATGAGTTTCATCAATTTTCTTTTTGTATTTCAGTTTAGGGATTACTGTGTCAAACTGCAACCCAAGCTGTGTATAATCCTTGAGGATTCAGCTTTTGTCGAGGTCCATGAATGCTGAGCTTTTTTTAACCGCTGGTTTAACGTACTTCATAAGCTTTCAGTTAATCTTGGCAGTTTCCCTTCATTAGCATTGAGGCCTTTCCATCATTTTCACACCTTTCCCCTTGGATTGTCACGGTCTCCTCTGCAGAAGCAAGAAGCTTTTTGGGCTTAAGGATGTTGCTAGTTAGTGACTAAAAACTTGCTTACTGCATGCAAGCCTTCTGTCTATACATTTTCCTTCTGTGCTATAAAACCATACAGATAAAGCACTAAAATTTGCAGAAAACTGACTGTACAACTTGGTTAAGGATAAGTTTGCATCATGAAATAGCTTGTGCTAGAGTGCAAGGGCAGTTAAAACTGAGAAGGCAGATTTCACTGCTTTTTAAGGTCAGTTTGCACTCTGCCTTGGTACCGGTACACAATTTGAAAAAATCACTGTGCAATAGACTCCTTCACAAGACACACAGCAGTGCGTATGCTTTCTCCCTCTAGCATGTTAACAGAGATAGACAGGAGTTCCTGGGCATAAAATAACTTCAAAAACGGGTATCATGCAGACCATTTTTGCACAATTGGGTAAGGATGGGAGCAGATGATTCTTGGCCTTTGTATGTTCTGCTTGGTTTCTTGATTCTTATATGCACTTGATGGTCACCAGCCCTGCCTGGGGCACCAGTTTCATATCTTGGGTGCAGAATGGAAGTAAGCCCTCACACATCTAGCTTCTGTGTGTTGAATAACCCTCACCAGTTTAACAGAGGGGTTCACAATCTGTTCCTGGGCAGGAACAGTGTCTGTCTTCCCAGAGATTGATATGACTTTAACATACCTTATTAAAAGATAATTTCAGAAGTATATGTTGTGTTGCACAGAACTGGCTTGATAGAGGTTCTGTAGCACTTCCCTGTTTGAATCTTTTACCTGGTTGACCACTCACTAATGAGGATCATAATGCAAAATTGCCTCTTCAGACTTGAGGAATGCTTAGGCCCTGGCAAAGAGTGTGGTGTGTGAAGAGTAGGCCTGTGAGAGCAGGGACATACCACAGTCTCCTACAAGGCTGTGGTGTTGCATACATAAATGCAGTTGCACTATGTGTGTGTCTGTTGTTTTGATTGTTCGGGTTTTTTAAACATTTTGCATCTCCTAAGAGGGGAGCACTTAGATCACTTGGAAAGTGCCTTCTTACAAGAGTGTGTAGTGACAGGCTAAGGGGGAATGGCTTTAACTTGACAGAGGGGAGATGTAGATGAGACTTAGGAAGTTCTTCCCTGTGAGTGTGCTGAGGTGCTGGCACAGGTTTCCCAGAGAAGCTGTGGCTGCCCCATCCCTGGCAGTGTTCAAGGCCAGGTTGGATGGGGCTTGGAGCAACCTGGTCTAGTGGAAGGTGTCCCGGCCCATGGCAGGGGCTGGAAATGGATGAGCTTTAAGGTCTCTTCCAACCCAAACCAGTCTGTGATTGATTCTATGACTAATGTTTTAAATTGGAGTTAGGGGACAACGATGATGACGCAGAAGATGAATGACACAGACACACATTTCTTTTTTCTCGTCCTGGAAATGTGAGTTAAAAATTAAGCCTTTACCTTAAGAAAAAAGTAATGTGTGCTTCCTGTACTAAACCAAAGCATTAAAAATTGATGTTTGCAGGTGGCAGATTCTGGCATGTTTGACAGCGTCCTTAGCTGAAATCTGCCTTTTTCCTCATTCTCTTTTTGTGTAGAGAATCAGAATAGATCTTAAGGATAAAACTTTTAGTGATATGTAAATTATTCTATCAACAACCAATACCCATGGGTGCATGTTCTGGCATGTATTTGCAGTTATGATGTTTCATGGTCTTTTCAGTCGTATGGCAACCCATCTGTGTGATTTCATGAATGTAGTAATATTGCTTTTCCTTAATCATCTCCTTGAAACAAGAGAAGAACGAAGCTAAATTTCACCTAGACACATGGGCTATGTCTAGGCATAAATTCAGGAGTAATTTTAGGACTTCATTTATCGTGTTAACATCACATCAAAGTCCAATAAATAGGAACTGGAAAACTGAAGATAAAAATCAATTCTATAACATTATAATGGAATTCAAGGAAGTTCTAGTAATTACCCTTGTCAGAGCTATATGGAGAAACAAGAACATCTGCCAGGCCATTAGAGTAAATATATATCATTCTAATATGTCGCATAACAATAAATTAGCTATGTAATTTCTTCATTATTCCCTTTGAAATAGTGTGTTTTATAGGAAATAATATATATAAACCTCATCATCTGTGTTCCTGTGTGACTGACTATATTTAACAAAGGCTTTAGGAATAATAATTGAACAGGAATCACTGTGCAGGCCACAGAGGTTGCATCCTGATAACCATAGTGAATTCAGGAAATAGTGAAGATGTGCCAAGCTCCCAGAATTTTGACTCTATTGTGTTGCCAGCAAACCTTGTTGCAGTAAGTCGCCTTTATTCACTGGTGTTTCCAGAATTGGTTGCCGTAGTTTTCAGGACACATCAGCCTCTGAGACTCTTAATGTTTTAATCCCATACTAGAAGTGAATGGCAATGGGAGGAAGATTTCATGTTCCTGGCCCTTTACTGACCTCTGCTACATGTTCATGGTAAATCAGGTGTTGTTACTGGTTACCAGCTGAAAAGCAAACAAGCAAGCCACAAGCCTTTCTGGAGAAACACTTTCAACTATAGCAGGAGCCCATAGAATCATAGAATGATTAGGATTGGAAAGGACCTTAAGACCATCCAGCTCCCATCCCCTCCCATGGGCAGAGATACCTTCCATTAGACCAGGTTGTTCCAAGCCCCATCCAGCCTGGCCTTGAACACTGCTAGGGATGGAGCATTCAAAACTGCCTTGGGCAGCCTGTTCCAGGGCCTAACCACTCACAGTGAAGAATTTCTTTGTTATATCTAACCTAAATCTCCCCTGTTTAAATTTGAACCCATTGCCACTTGTCCTATCACTACAGTCCCTAGTTGCATATTTATAAATGCACATAAATGCTTAGTGGGCACAAAGTGAAAAGCTTGCTTGAAAGATAACGAAGAAATTTTTCATTACTGTAGAAACACTAAGAATGTGCTTTCTCTCCTAGGTAAAAATTTTGCTGGCTCAAAACAGGCTGGTTGAAGCACTGTTACTTGGCTTTGGAAAGGACACCTGAACTGAAACAAGCAGTCCCCTGCTTTAGAGTGCTGACCACAGGAGAGGCATGGGTACCCCTTAGCAGAAGAAGCTAATGCAGTAGTTTTCCACCTGTGACATTTAAACATTTAGACTTTTGTGTCTCACCAGCATTTCAACTTACACGTTATTTTCTCTCAGCTGCTTCTTAAAATTTCACAACTACTTTTGTCATGGATAGTCTTGTAAAACCCTCTGTCCATACACTGACCCTGCAGAAGGGTACTGTCTCAATTCTGCATTTCTACATGTGTCTGTTAAGACACGATTTGGGTTTCAACTTTTTCTTGTGCTGCCAGACTTGAGTTGCTTGGACTGAAAATCTTCACATGGGTGTTTGCCTCAGGCTGCCTTACTTTGAGGAGCTTCAGCAAAGTTGACCTACTACATGTAGAATTTGGGCAATACCAACTCAGATGCTTAATGCAAACTTCCCTGAGATTCTTGTGTGCCAAAGCTCTTTAGCAAAGGCATTACCCTGGTTTCAGAGGTGTGGCTGGTGCAGGGATAAGATGCCAGCCCTTGCCAACTCTTGATATTAGTCAATATTGGGAACACGTGGGAGTTTTGGTGACTGGTTGTGGAGAAAAAGCTGTGTAGGTGGAAGAAGTGGAAGAGCGAGTGGGAAACAACTGCTTCATGCTGGCCCTTGCTTAAGTATTCCTGACTGTATCTGCAGCAGCAGTGCTCACTGGCTGCAGCAATTAAAAAGTCATGCTTGTCTCTTCTATGAACTTGGATCAGGTCTGAATCTCATTAGTATAATGTTTCCATGACATCATTTTGCCTGTTTATTCTGTAGAGTTGAATGCAGACTTGGGATTCAGACAAGCTTTACGTTCCATGCAAGAAACAACTTATCGTTTTAAAAACTGAGCTAAAACAGTTATGCAGAGCTTCTGCAGATGGATATGTACTTCTTAGTGGAATGTGAGTCTTAGCACTGAATGTGAGTCACTCTCAATTGCTAGTTGACTATAAATAAGTGGGAATTACATATTTCTCTTTCAGCTTGCCCAGTTACAGTCAGATTTTCATGATGAGCAATTCATCAATCTACGAAAAAGAGGTTTTGCTGAGCACTGCAGATGAGACAAACTCTGCTACAAGTCATGGTTATAGCATCTGTAGACCAGCATGCCTTGTGGAAGTAGCATTCTTCTCCATATCCTTATGGACTCAAGGAATCTGAGTAAAATCCAGGCTGCAAATTAATCATGAATATACCTTTAACATGGTGGCAAGTTTGACTTTTAGCAATATATTTCAAACCACATACAAATTGAGTTGCATGAAGTGTGAATCTGAGTTGCCACTGAAATAGTAGGCTTAATTATCAGAATCTCATCTCTTAACTACAGGAGCCACTGAACTGCAGCAGTATTGGGTAGAGATGAGCATTACCAGAACAATCAAGCACTAATATGGCCCTGTGAAAGTTAAATCTACAGGTTTGTCTGTTACTGCACCAACATACTTAAAACAAATTTATGAAGAAAGGACAATAATAAGCACATCATGGTAGATGAATTCCATGAATTGGCCATTGCAGATCATTCGTACTACTGTCTTCCTGAGTTCCATTTTCAATATTGCTTTTATGCTTCCTATTTATCTCTGGTTTTGGTTACTAACTTATCAACGACTAATTTCAGCTGATATTTTATATATTGCTAATATTACAGGTGTAACTTCTAACTGTGCTTAAAGTATTTATGAAACCAGAGACTGATCTCCCAGGTATGAACTGTACTCACAAGGTGGAAGTTATGCATCCCATTAATGAGAAGTATGCCGCTGTGTCTTCCAAGGCAATGATATTGATATCCAATATACTTTGAAAAAGATCTTCCACAACATTTTCTGCCTACTGCCTTTTAAAATAGTGTTCTTAATTGGGTTTTAAATGGAAATGTACAAATATTGTAAGTAATCTATGAATCCTACCATCTCTTTCTTTCTCTCTGTGTGTATACATAGACACACATGCCCACATGCAGACACAATGCAATTGTCAAGTGTGATGTTATGACAAGTGCTATCATAGCAACACATCTTCTTTTGGATGCCGGTAAGAGCACACTTAAAGGAAACCAAGATGGATGCACTCTCCAGAAAGCCAAGACGTGACTTGGAAAAATACTAGCGGAAATTATATTTCAACCATAAAAATATAAACTGGTATGTGAGGAACAGGAGAGGAACAAAATGGTACCATGAGACCTCTGGTTGTCTGCAACAAGATCTAATGGCAAGCAAATGATAAGTGTATCATTTGAACACAGATGTTTTGAGTGTCTCAGGAACTACATCTAGACTAGATACTTGAAGAATGGTTTGTATTTCTATTCTTAACATGTAATTCTAAAAGCCAGCAGCTGGTTGCTTGTGGAAAAGATTTTTGTAATGAACAATATCCAAGAATTTTACTTGTTTTTCCACAAAATAAGCTGTCCTGGGGACTTTGATATGTAAGACCTATTATCAAGCATGAACAGCAGCACAGTCCACATATCATTAAAGTAACCATTAATGTATTTCCTTATTGATAATCTCTACCTGGTGGCTTCTTTTTCCTCTCAAGGTTGTTGTTGTCTGTTTACACACTACGATTGCCAGAAACATAATTGAAACCTGAAGGTTGTACTTTTCTGTCTTAAAATTGAGCAGATTAAAAAGCATGATGCCTTTTGATGGGAAGGATCTTGTCATGTAGCCTGAGTGATTTGACATGAAATGAGACAATTCATGGAGCCCCAGTGAACTTTGGTGACTGTCACATTCAGTATTTGATGGGGTGGGGAAAAGACTTTGCAATAGCCTCTATATTTAAGTTGCTTATGAGTTACAGAGTTCTTCCAGTTATGTCATTTGCTCTTTAATGGTATCATTAAATTTAGGTGCTTTTGGTGAAGAAATTGTATTTAATCGTGGTTTTACTGTGTTCACCAGACTCCCTAGTTCCACCACAGCTTTCTTTTCTAGTGAAAGAAAAATGAGTCACAAGCTAAAGAAACTTTGTCTGCTGTTGTCCTAGTGAAATACTGCAGTATATGCTGTTGAGCATGATCTTTTTATCTTAAGTCCTGTAAGTAGAAATGTCTCTTAACTAGTTTATGTAGCAAGATTTAAAAGCCCAAATCTGCTGGATAAATTGTGTTTACTTCTGTCAGCCACTTAAAGTCATCAAATACAAAGGTGCAAGCTTTTTAGAGGCATTAATTCAGCAGTATTGAAGAATAATTCTGGTTGATAATAAATGAGTTTTACAATGTTGGAGCCTCCAAGGTCAGCGCTTTGCTTTATGCTGTTCAGAATGTTTCACTATATATAGATGCACATTCACAGGGTGGAAGTTGCTGATAAATTACTCTGAAAGTTAGTATTTGCAGAATTTCATCTTCTTTGGTTGCTTGCTGCTTAGTGTCAAGTAGTTTGTGATTAGACATCTTGAAATTACAGGATTTTTAATTTCTGTACTGTAGAAAATTACATGTTTCTAGAGAGCTTGGATGCTCAATGAGAGTAATATGTTCTTATTCTCCAAGTCTGCACTTTCATGAGCTCTCTTTTTATCTCCCCATTAAACACAGGGGCATTTAAGCCACGAGACTGGCCTTAGTCATCTGAAATAGATTGAGATTCTGTTATACAATGTCATTTCTGTTGTTACTGAGAGAATATCACACCATCAAGGTTGAGAACAAGGTCACGGAAGCATGCATAGAGCTTTATGGATGGAGAAATCAAGGCACTATGTATTTTCCTAGACTAGGCAGAAGGTTTTTTTGTGGTTTATGTATATGTATATCATACTTATTAATGGCTTGCAGATGACAGGGTTTGAAAAAGGCTCATTATGTATACACATATATGTTTATGTGCATTTATAATGTATTTGCATATGTATGTAAATATGAATAATATATTTTTAAGATAATTAAGAAATTGGAAATTTTAACTGAAATAGAAACAGGTGATATTGTTCTCTACCACTTCTTTGGACAATCTCTTCCAGAGCTTCACCACCCTCACAGTAAAGAATTTCTTCCTTGTATCCAGCCTGAACTTCCCCTGCTTAAGTTTGAACCCATCACCCCTTGTCCTAGCGCTATTGTCCCTGGTGAAGAGTCCCTCTTTGGCATCCTTATAGGCCCCCTTCAGATACTGGAAGGCTGCTGTGAGGTCTCTGTGCCTCTTCTCCAGGCTGAACAGCTCCAGCTTTCTCAGCCTTTCATACAGGAGGTGCTCCAGCCTCTGGTCATCCTCATGGCCCTCCTCTGGACTTGTTCCAACAGTTCCATGTCCTTTTTATGTTGAGGACACCAGAACTGCACACAATACTCCAAGTGGGATCTCACAAGAGCAGAGTAGAGGGGCAGGATCACCTTTTTTGACCTGCTGGTCTCGCTTCTTTTGCTGCAGCCCAGGATATGGTTGGCTTGCGCCATCCCTGGCAGTGTTCAAGGTCAGGTTGGACAGAGCCTCAGGTGACATAGTCTAGGGTGATGTGTCCCTGGCCATGGCAGGGGTTTGGAAGTAGATGATCATAAGGTTGTTTCTAACCCAAACCATTCTACGATTCTAGAAATATATTGTCTTGATTTTTCCAGTGTGTGTCACTGCTTTAATATGGCTGTCATCCTACAGTTTTACATGATAAACCATCTAAGATATTTGGAACTTTACTTTTTTTTTCTAGAGCTCCTGTTATTTTTCCGCTCAAGATGTAAATGTGAGGCAAACCTCATTTATCGAATCTGTTAATCTCTGGATTAAGAGGAGTTTAACTGATTTGCAAAGCTTGTTTTGAGAGCTGTTAAGTTTCACTTCTTTCCCCATACTTGAATGAATAGTGATTGTTTATGGTTTTTTTTTTAGAAATATTGCATAAATTTTTCTTCAAGGTAGAAACCATTTTCTGTTGTAAATAGAAGCAGTGCTGTGTTTCTATATCCTTGTAAATATGCAGAGTTTATGGAATAACTTTATATCCACTATTCCAGAAGAAATTGAACTTAGAGGTGTTTCAGCATGTTGGAAACTCCTGGTGGAACAAGTCCAGAGGAGGGCCACGAGGATGATCAGGGGACCGGAGCACCTTCCGTATGAAGACAGGCTGAGAAAGTTGGGGCTGTTCAGCCTGGAGAAGAGAAGGCTGCGTGGAGACCTCATAGCAGCCTTCCAGTATCTGAAGGGGACCTATAGGGATGCCGGGGAGGGACTCTTCATTAGGGACTGTAGTGATAGGACAAGGGGTAACGGGTTAAAACTTAAACCAGGGGAAGTTTAGATTGGATATAAGATGGAAGTTCATTATTGTAAGGGTGGTGAGGCACTGGAATGTGTTGCCCAGGGAGGTTGTGAATGCTCCATCCCTGGCAGTGTTCAAGGCCAGGTTGGACAGAAGCTTGGGTGATATGGTTTAGTATGAGGTGTCCCTGCCCATGGCAGGGGGGTTGGAATTTGGTGATCTTAAGGTCCTTTCCAACCCTAACTATTCTATGATTCTATGATTCTATATGGGTCTGAGTTGATATTCATGTCTAATGTTGTAGGTCTAATTAAACTAGCCATATAATTTTATAAATGAGTGAAAAAAACTCTCAGAAGACTTGTGTTTTCATTTTAGGCGAGCCACATTCTGTCTAATGTAGGTCAGGAAATAATTTTATTAATTTATGTAGTTAATAAATTTAAATGGTATTTTTCCTTCTGAAATTAATTCCATTTTGGAGAGTCCTATTGGCATTTTACAGGAATGAAACCAATCAGGTTTTCTACATAAATTACATTAGAAATATGCATATTTTAAAGAAATTGTTTGCCTTTATTTAGAGGGCTTCTCCAGAATTGTGTTGCAGGGAGAGAATTCTTTCTTCTGTGCCAGGAGGTACTTTAGAATGACTGTTCCTCTTGCAATATTTGAATAAAACCTTCCATAAGGGTTTCCATTATCAGATGTTCTGCTATAATGCAATTTGTGACAATTTCATTCAGGTGAGTCAGACTTTCTGCAGATTTGAATTTAAACATGAAGTGGAAAAGGTTTGTTTTATTTTAGTTGAATCACAGCAGGGCAGAGAAGGAATGACTTTTACCTTTTAGATGTTTAAGATGTGCATGAGTCATATCTTTGCTGGCCATGACCTGCTTTGAACCACACTGGGCTATGTGGAAAGTTACTGGCTGCAGGCATGGTCCTTCAGGCACTTAAACACAATAAGAGTGAAAGGTAGCTTAGCACCCTGTCTCTCACTAATAGGCATCCAAACACGTATCAAAAATGTCTTTTGGAGTTTCTGTTAGATTACAGGAGATGCATGCATATATTAAAATAAAAATATATTAATATTTTTATAAGAGAGGAGCTATTATTCTTTTCCTGTTCATGGCTATATGTCACTTTACCACGTCAACTTGTGAAAACAACTGTACTGTCTTCCTGTTGGTATCACAGCTGTTGTGGTTTGGCTGAGACAACAGCCTTAAAATGGTTTCGGTCAATGCATACGTTCTTAAAGTTTTAAGGTTAGCTAACAGGTTGGACTATTCAGGAGAAAAGAGCATAAGGTAAAGTTGGAACCCCCATGACTAACTGAGCTACTCACACCCTCTGCTTGGGTCTGTGAGGATGTAATTTCTGGGGATTAGAAAAAATGCGATGCCTGGTGCGTGTAGCAGCAAAGAAGGGAAGAGCTTTGATTCTGCTTTTACAGTAGAGTTCTGCTTTTACAGTAGAATTCTGCTGGTTTCTGTCTACTGAGATAATTCAGCTGAGTTGTGGACAGAAGTTAACTATTTTGTATGACGGCTCTGGGTCACAGCAGAAGCACTCTTTCTGAGAGCAGATCCTGAATATCAGTGCTTCCTCTCATATGCACCCTTCAGAGACCTGGTGGAAGAAAATAATCCTGGGAGGTTGGAAATAGTGTTCTAAATCATAGGAAGAAGAAACTGAATCATGCCTGAGTCCTGGTCCATGCTTAGTGAAAGGGTACATGGTGCTTGCTGTTTAAAAATCCATCCTGGTTGTGCCCTTTTCTTCCTTGCTCTCTTGAGGAAAAAAAATAGCAAAAAAACCCAAACAAATAAAAAACACCATAATTCAAAACCTTTAGGGAAGAGTTCCAGATCTTTTGTCCATGAAAAACTGAGAATATGCTGAAACTCCAGAGAGCAGAAATCAACATGTGCTTAATCCTTATTTTGCTAATTAAGTCTCTTGCCAGCTAAGTGACTGGCATCCTCTTTGCCGAAGTCTCACTATCCCTCTACTTAGTAGAAGACTTAACACCCTGGTTCCAAGGTGGCTAATTTTATGAATGGTACTGCACTGCCATTTCTGATGTCAAAATCATAGCTGTAGTCCTTATACTATATAAAGACTGATTGCTGTTTAATACAGTATTCACAGATGACATTATGAGTCTATAATGACTTCAACAGCTTGCACCTATGGGCCTTCATCAAATGATTTTTTTTTATTCTAGTGAGTCTTCTCTAAACAACTTCTTCCTAGTTCTTTCTGGTCACCAAGTTTGGGATGATAAACTGGAGATAATGATTTTGTGAAACTTGTCTATTATTAAAAAGCCAGCATCAAGGTTTGAATATTCTGCTTGTATGGAATTGCAGTTTCTGCAACACAGTTGTGTGAGAGCAGCACGGTGTGAACAGCTTCCCTGGGTGCTGCCATGCTACTCTTCCCTTGTTAGAGAGCCAAGATGCAAAAGATAAGAATAATGCCTGAGCGATAGCTCTATTAAACATCTCTGGAAAGGTTCCAGGGTAAACGAAATAGTGAGCTTTGAGCCCTGCCAAGTGACAGCTTTGGAATGAGGAAGGAAAGTTTTGTGGCCATCAGGCTGTCACTGGTCAGAATGTAAAAGAGCAAAGCTCAAGCTGGGGCTTGTGCCAGGCACTGATCAATTCCCAGAGTGCTGGATCAATATCTGATGTTACTCCCTGTTGTTCATTGCATAATAAAGCTACAGGACTTGAGCAGTATGCTAATCTGTATTAAGAAGCTGAAGTTCATATTCATGAAGATGGGAAGACTGGGAGCCAAATTGAGCACTTCGTATTAAGGTGGATTTTGATTATCTGTTTACTGCTGGGTTTTTTTGTCTGTTGAAAGAGGGATGTTCTTATAAGTACCTTACTGGAATTCAGCCTACAGACCCAAGCAGTCAGTACTGTTACAGAGTAGTTCATTACAGAGTAGGCCTGTGTCTAGGATAGTGGGGAAAACACCGCTGTATCACAACCAGACCAACTTGTGATTTGTTGTGTGGTGTGATGTGTGGTGCTAGAAGAAGAGGGCTGACTTGATTTTTATTGTGGGCTTGCATGCCTATAAACCTGGGCAAGGCACTGCTCCAGGTTTCCATGTGCCCCTGCCAACATCCTGCTGCAGGATCCTACTGCCTTCTGCATAGACTGAGTCACTACCCATCTTCACCACTGTTCTTTCAGTACGGAGGCACCTGGAGAAGTTTTACATATTAAACACTTGTAATGATTCATAAATACAACATTCTCTAGTTGCATTGACACCACTGGGAATCAGCTTTTTGCTCCTCATGCAAAGCTCATTCAATTTGTGACACTGTTGTTTTCTGGCTGGATTTCTTCCTGTGTTAGGTTGTTTATAAGTATCTTTTGTACCTGAGGTGCCCTGACTTAGCACACAAAATGCTGAGTAAATGTTTTGAAAGATCGAGGTACAAAAAAATGTGCATCCTGTTTTCCTTAAATATTGGAATATTCCTTGCCAGGAATGCTGAGAAGTGTTCAGTGTGCTATTTAGTTTTGACTGGTAATTAGAGGAGACATAGCAATCCCATGAAAAGATTACAATTAAAACCCCAAAACCAGTTAGGAATTTTCAGATTAGCTTCACTACTAATTTTTTATCAGCCTAATTTCTGTTGGATGTTTTGGGTATTCCTAATGCAAAATATTTTGTCTATACCCATGTGTGAACAATCTCTTTGCAGTTCATTGGTCAAAGCAGGTATATATTAGCCTTTATCAAAGCCGAAGGTTTCATTTTTAGTTTTGAACAATGTGCCCCTAATATGGAATCCTGACCTTGTACACTTCTGTATCCTGTTCTGTGGGGCTGGTTTTGGTGTGGTTGTTTTATGTCCTTCACAGACTTGCACAAACCTTGCAGCTAATCTCATATTGATTTCTTTCCCAGAGGTTTATTGTTTGCAGCTGGAAGTAGTTTTCTGATTGGATGCTATACTAATTTTTCACTGCAAAGGACTCACAGTGTGTGGGTTGCTAGCTGAGATGATGAGAACAAAAGATCCACAAGTGCCCCAGGCCTAAGGTCTGCATCTCGGATGTGAGCATTCCTGAAGTACAGCATCCTCTCAGCCACACTTCTTAAGGCTCTAAAACATGAAAGTAATTGGAAGATCAACATATTGCATCAATCATCAGTCAACATCAGCATACTTATTGCAGCAGGGCAAATCCTGAGTTCTGTTATGCTTTTAGCATGAAAAGTGAGTTGTCTTTTGCCTGGGAAAGCCTTAGGGGCTTGGTGGCAAGCTAGAGGCCAGAAAAAGCAATATGCAATCTTTCCATCTGTAACAGAGCTTGCTTTTCAGTCGTAGTACTTCTTGAGTATATAATGTAGCCTTTCTGGATGAGAACTAGGTATTTTATTTCCCATTTCAATTACTCCTTAGAATGCATCATCCATCATGGTGTTTTAGCATGTGAATAGCCCCAGTGATTGCAGGTTGAATCAGATCAGGGTTTACAATAAGACATCTCTGTCTGAAAAATACACTTTCTGACAATGTAAATGTTGTATTCAGATACAAATCTGAATCCTCTTGAAATTACGCATGGATTTAGAACAAATAAAATTATATTTATCTCTTTTCTCTCTCTTGGCACTGTATCCTACGATGTAGGAGCGTGTACTACCTCCATTATGTTGCTGCTGTATGTAGCGCCTGCATCCTTTCAAACACCTGGGGTGCAGTCAGAAAAACTGTGGTTTCCTGTTCCTGGATTGCCCATAACTCCTTTGTCTGTAATTATTTTGGTAATTCTACTACTGTGAGGAAGGGAGGACTTAGTCCTTTGTGCAAGTCCCCAGTGTTTTGAAAGAAGACTTAAAAGCTGTATGCTAAATGTTGCAACCGTAATACAGGGGGAGCATACCTACAAAAATGTAAGTAAGCTGGCCAGTAGTTTGAATAACGTAAAGTACTCCGAGCTTCCTTGAGCAAAGGATTCATCCTCCCCAGAGTATCTAGCGTTCCGTGCCCAAACATCTGTGGAGGCAGTCAACCAACTAGGCTACCCTGCTTCACAACAGAATTACTCTTTGTTTTAATGAAAATATCTGTGGCTACAGGAGATTAGCTGCCTAACATCTAGCATTTCAAATAGGGTGTTGTTGCTTTCCACTGTGTTCCTTTTTTTTCACTCCCCCAGTAGAAGGCAGGAATAGACACAAGGACTCCTTTTTCCTGGAGGTGAGTGGAAATTCACTGAGTGGTGCATGTCATCCTTCTCATGCAGTGCTGTGTCATTGCATTAGGTGTGTAGGCATGCAAGTGGTATTCCACTGAAGCTGTTTCTGCTGCTATTAAACCCTCCACCATTATAACCTTTATTTTTATGTGAAAGAGAAAAAAAAAGAAGTTCCTTTCCCTGTCTCCAGCAGAAACACTTGGAGGGGTCTCTTTCCTATGATATCCTGTGCCTGGCAACTACTTGGCTCCTACCCTTCTGGGCTGGTGAATAGATAGCCAATTTGAAAGGCTGGTGCTGATACGGTTTTATTAGAGCAGAGGAGCTGTGAGATAGCATATGGGTTTTGAAAGGCTGTGACTATTCCTTTCAGCAGCTCATTTATTGGTTATCTTTGTGGATGATTGTGTTTTCCTATTTCAGGAACATCCCCCACAGGCCAATTCCGTGACAAGAAAGGTGACCCTTAGGATGAATGTGGAGACTTGCTTTTCAAAATGTTGCTCTGAAACACCTGCTGAAATTATTTTTCTACACTTTCATGTGGGTCCTTCTCTCACCCTTTTCTGTGAAATGTAATGTTTCAGTTGGTTCTGTCAAAAAACTGGAACAGCTATGTCAGGTTTCTGCCTTGTGTTGATAAAACTCCAGCTTGACAAAGTTACAGGTAACAGAAATAGGTTTTACAGTCAAAAGCCAGAGAAGGCATATCCATGGTTACCTGAATGTGGTTTTATATGCATGAAAAATTAAATTAAAAGAGAAAAACAACAAATGCTCCCCTCCAGAAGAAAACCTGCCACAGCAGAACTGGTCCCTGCTTAGGCTTTTCTGTTTAGACAAGCATAAGCTGTGCTCACAACCACTTCAGCTTGTGGAGAAAAGGCTCTTTCAAGCATGAATCCCTTTCCGGAACCCCTCTGTACCCTGAAAGACAAGGATTAAAGATGCCAAATCTCAGTTAAAAGGTTTTGGAGAGTATCAGTGCACTTTATGATGCATGTTCACACTTGTTCTGTTAAATTCAAGGCTTGGAAGGACTTCCTGTGGGTTGAAGTTCCTTGTAGAGTCAAGGGAGATAGCATCATGCTGGAGCAGGGAAGTCTCTAGAAATCTGGGGAGCAAAATAAGGATTCATTTGACCATTTATTGGAAAGCAATAACTGTTCTTCATCTACTGCATTTTCTTTATGGCTGTTCCATATAAATTTATATACATAATCTGTCATTAAAAAATCAAATAAGTTTGCCATCATAACAATTGCTTTTTGTCAAGCTATTTGCTAAGCTCTACAGTGTGTTGCAGCGTTGCAAGTTGTTAGGTTTTTAATTATGCTGCTGTTGTGTTAAACACCATGAGCTTGGAGTGATTGCTGGCTTGTGTAGCAGTTGTGTTCCTGTAGAGCTGTTTTGCAGGGATTGAAATGGTTTGTGTGCATTTTGTGCTCATGCACGTTGTCAGTCTTTTACTGGTTTTAGGCAAGTAAAGCTTATAAAATAGTCTTACATTTAAATGTAAAGGCAAAATCCTAGAATTGTTTTACACCTAAAGTCAGTAAAGCAAGACCTGTAGCCCTTATTCAGTGAAAGGTTTGTTAATTTGAGGCTGAATCCAGCCCTGCATTAGTTATTTTCATTCGGTGGATGTACATCCCCCTCCTTTCTTTCTCCCAAAGGAAATCTGGCAGCTTGTCTGTTCCAGAGGCTGTGAAATATTGGCACGTTTCAAAACTAAATGTGTCAGGGACTCTGACAGTCAGTCAATCAAAGGGCAGATGCATTCCTATCACTTTCTCTGAAATCAGCCAGCTCCATTCTGAAGAGAAACTGGCTTTGTGAAATAAGAGTTGCAACAAGACATTTCCCAAAGCACAGCCTGTGAATGTGCATTCATGTTGGAGACTGCTCAGGCTGCACCTCAAGCATAGTCTGCTGCTTCCAGGAAAGGAGGAAAAGGATTAGACCTGTGAAGCTGCAAGTCTTTATGGTAAAGAACTCCGTGCTGCTTGTCATACAACTGGCTCTGGAATCAAACAAGGAACTGTGGTGGGAAGGCCCGTGATGTAGCTCCCTTTGTCTTGGTTCTGGAGAACCAGACTGGTCCAGTTTTAAGTTTTTGAGTTTGCCAGTGTTTTAATGGAGGATTTAGAATTTGAGATAAAAAAAAAGGAGTTTTCAGAGAAAAAAATTAAGTGTGGTCTTTACGTGCCTTAAGTCATGCATATACACCCATATCTAACGCAATCATAGAATGGTTTGGGTTGGAAGGGACCTTTAAAGATGGTCCCCTGTCAGGGGACACCTTCCACTAGACCTGGTTGCTCAATGATGATGTTGGTTGGGTGTAAACTGTCAGTCACATGTGTTCGCAAGTGTGTGACATAAAAATGGTCCTTGGGGTTTCAGTCCAGGGCTACAGTGATGTGAAGAGAACACAACAGAACATTCAACTAGTGCTTCTTGGCTTTTGCTGTGGGACCTGGACTGCCCAGACATTTAGGATTGAGATCAAATCAATTGCAAATGACAATCTTTTAAGCCTTAGCTTTGGCCAGCTGCTGGTACTTCACCAATAAATTACTTGTTTGAAGTTACAGGTGTTTTCTTTTCAGTTCTCACTAGTAGACCATATGCCCAGGGGTTTCTAGTGATATACTAGTAATAATTCTGGCATGACATCATTTAATCATGCAGCCCCTGACTTAGCTGTTGCATTTTCAAAGGTATGAAAAGATCATTTCTTTGGAAATTCCCTACCTCAGCAGTGATGTTACTTAGTTCATTTGCCCTGTCCTTGATACCTTTAAGACAAGTTCCAGTGTTTCCATTAGGTGGGGGATTTCTGCCAGAAATTATTTTAACTTTCCTGTGGAATGAACAGTTCATTAAACTGGGAAATGATTTTTAAGTGTTCAGGAGCCTGAGGCTGTTGTAACAATCAAGGTTGAAAATGGTCCCCAGCTCTAATGCATATTTCTTATTATTTAGAAGGGTTAGGGAATTTAGTACTCCTTTGCAGCTTTACAAACTCAGTGTTTGACCTTTGAAGTCATCCTTCAGTGGTTCTTTCGTTAAACAAACTAGTAGGTTTATTCAACCAGACTTTTTGAGGATGCAAAGAACCTATGTCCTTTTCTAAACCAGTTGTAGCATGCCTTGCTATATTAATGTACTTTCATGCAGCAGAGAAAAAAGTACTAAAATACCGGTAAGCAGATTGTGTGTATTACTGGTCTGCTTGCAAGCAGGAAGGGGAAATGTTTCAGCAGATTGTTCTTGTGAGACTGATAGCCAAATGCTACAGATTTTCGGAGCTCTGCTTTAAATAACAAGTGCTCTAATTGAGGGCATGTTCTTTTTAGTGTGGGTTTTTTTTCAAGACAGAAGTTGATTTTTAGACTTCCATCTGTAAGCATTTGGATTCATCACTATTTGAGTTGTGAAGGGTACATGTAGCACTTTGGGAACGGGTAGTATGTAGAAATAGACGATAAGGGATATAAGGGGCTGGGGCCTGGAGGTGATTCAGCTGAGTTATTGTGCTACAACCCTGAAGTAATGCGCTCAAGTTGGGAGGAAATGCAGTAAGTCATGTACATCTGTGGCTAGACTGATGCTGTGTGTCATGCTGTGTCATAGTATGTTGCTGCTCTTTGAACATAGAAAGGGAACTTTGAATATATTTAACGAATCCTGATAAATATCTGGCTAATATAAATGTGCCTTAAGCATGAAACAAGATAGAGAAGGGCAGCAGGGATGTCATGAACAAGTCTTTCCAATGTTAACTACAATGATTGCAAGGTATCAAGACTGATTTTTAGAGAGTTCTGTTACTGTCATCATTTAAGCCCACACAGCAACTAAGTACCACATAGCTGCTCACTCACACACCCACATCCCACACTGGGATGGGGAGGAGAAATGGAAAAAGGTAAAACTCATGGGTTAAGATAAGAATGGTTTAATAATAGGAACAAAGTAAAATACAACAATAATGATGATAATAACAAAGCTAACAACAATAGTAATTGTAATGGAAAGGAGAGAGAAGGAATGAAACCCCAAGAAAGACAAATGATATCAATATAAATGCTCACCTCCCACTGACCAGTACCCAGCACCCAGCACCCAAGCAGTGATTGGTCCCTTCCAGGTGACTCCCCCAGTTTCTATACTGGGCATGACGTGCTGTGCTATGGAATACCCCTTTGGTCACTTTGGGTCAGGTGTCCTATCTCTGCTTCTTCCTGGCTTCCTGTGCCCCTCCTCACTAGCAGAGCATGAGACTCAGAAAGTCCTTGATCAGGGGAAGTGCTACTCAGCAGTGACTAAAAACATAATTGCCTTATCATCACTGGTTTCAGACTAAAGCCAAACCACAGCACTGTGAGATTAGGAAGAAAATTGACTAAATCCCAGAAGAAATCAGGACAATTATATACGAGATGTTTAACAAGATTTACAGAGAATTGTATTTTTCACTAAAGAGAAAAGTAAGTGGTACACATTTTAATAGGCAAGAGGGAGATTTTGGCAAGGAGATTGTTCTCTCCCTGTTAACACCAGAAAAAAAAATAATTATTTCAGGAGAGCGTGAGCTTGGATTAAAGTTCACGATCCAATTTTCAGGCTGTTTGAACCTCACTGGTGAATAGGAATGTGTTACCTCTTTCACCTTTCAGCTCAAGAAAAACATGCCAAGGTTTTATTCATTGAGACAAGAATCACCATAGGTTTGTATTCAGTGGGTGGTGAAAGGGTGCTTGTTTCTCCCATTATTCAAACTGATGCAGAAGAGTAGCTTTGCTGTTAAAGAAGTAACTTTTTTTTCTTGAATACTCTGTATCTACATATCAAGTTATTTAAATCCCAGGGAACAGTTTGTGTACATTGGAAAGCTAGAAGACTTCTTAATTTTTAGTACTTTCATTAACCCACAGTTTTACTGCAGTTTTGATAACTTGTTTGTTTGAGTTTATGACTGAAACAAAATTGTTGGGTTTATCTTCACATGTGTCAAGATAACCAGTTTTTCCAGTGACTGTGCAGAAGCTTTTGATCATACTGCCATTTTGCTTTTCTTTCTTGCAGTGAGAAAAATATTCACACCTTGGAAGTCATGATTATTTTATTTGTTTTCTGTTTATAAATGATCACCGTCCATATTTTCTGTTTCTATATGCTTTTTATTTTAATATGCTCTTACTGCATTTGTAAGCCCTGGCTATCTGCAAGGGTGCAGGGTAGATGATGTATTATTGCAGTGATACAGTGCATACAGCTGGCCCAGAGAAACAGAGGGTTTTTAATGGCAGGGCTCTGTCTCAAAGGCTTTGACTAGATCTGCTACTTGCACTAAGAGCACAGTACGAATGAGCAAAGCCAGTTCAGCAGACTTGTTCAAATACAGTGTAGGTCCTTATTCTTGCACAAAATCTCTGATAAGCAGAGGCGATGGTATATTGATGTAGTATTTACTGTAGCCCAGTGCAAATCTAAGGTGTCTATGTGACTATGAATTGTGAACTGAAATAGATTTATTGTGAAGCAATGCTCTTAGTCTCTATCAAAGTGACATGGCAAATATAAATCATAGAAACTATCTGCTGGCTTCTTGTTTATTTGCTTCAGGGGAAACTTTCTTGCTGATCGTTATCCTATATTTATCATGTTTTTCTGATACTTTGTGGGCTCCTAGCTCCAATCTGTGGTCATTATGATGACAGTATTTCAAAGTCCTGCTGAACGTAATGCCAGTGCGGAGTAGTTGAACAAGTACAAACATGTGAAGGTCTAAAAAGTTACTTTTGTCTCTTCCCCTAAGAAATGTGAGTGTAACTATTTTGATTGAAGTAAATGCCATTTTAGCAAAAGTTGAACAAGTAAAATAAAGTTTGAAAAAAACAAACTTTTCCCTTGCTAGCCAGCTTTTCAATAAACATTTCAATAGCAATAAATAAGCTGATGGTTCATGAAAGGTCATCGTAAGGCCTTTCAGGGAAAATAATTGTTTAAAATATGATTCAAAGCCACACTAAAGTCCCAATAAAGATAAACAGTATTTGGAAATAACCTGTATAAGTTATCTTGGGTGGCAGAAATTGCTTGCAATGGCCATTGCATCTTTAAAATGGAGCTATCTTCAATGATGCTACCTCTGCTCCCAGTCCCAAAATGTTAGTAATTGTAAAGAGCTTTAAGGAGTTGGAGAACAATCCTCTGTAAGCAGGTTTCATGAAATCAAACTGCTGTTTTGATAGAGTGATAGATAAACCTACTATTTCGTGACAGCCCAAGGGAAATTTTGTATTCATTGTCATACAGAGTAATGAAGTGTCTTTTCATGCTGGATTTCTTAGACTAGGAGACATTTTGTTTGCAGTAATAGCATGGGAAAGGAAGCAAGTCCCAAGTGGAGGCCCAGGGCTCTGTGCAGAGGCAGGCTGAATCTGCTTGGGAACATGTTTCAAATTATTAGAAATTGTTTAGAAGTTCCACAATCACACCCCACACCCCCCCCCCCAACTATTGTAAAGACCAGTTCAAGATTACTGGGGTATTAAGGCACTGCATTATTTCCTTTGTTCTTCTATAGGCAACTCTTTCATCAAGCAAAATAGATTAAGTCAATTCAAATAAAATATACTCTGCGCAGATGACTTCCTACACAATTCAGTTTCCTTAAACACTTGATTAACAAGCATTAATATTATCTCTTGTCACTTCAAAAAGCTTAAATCCTTTATTGCTTTCTTTGTTTCAAACTGACTTCAAGTAGGAAAGGCAGGAATAGTGTGTAAGTGTCAAGGGCTGAGCTAAGCTTTTGTTTGCAGTTCTGCCCGTGGATTTGCTGGATGAGATACATTTGCTAAGCTTCTCCTTTTCCCAACTGCTGAAGAGAGAGAATCATCTGCATTGTCTTCTTTGAGACTTGGTTTGCTTCTGTCACTCAACACTGTGGTAGCCTTGAGTAGGCAGCTCTGTGGCAGTGCCAATGAACCCATAAGATGTTGCAGTGATAATTATAAATGGCTTTGACAAAGCATTGCGTAGGGCAGGTCAGAGATGGATAGCTATAAAACTTGATCATCAGTGCTGGATTGGCACCAGTTCTTGTCAGAATTAGACTGCTACTGGCCCAAATACAGCAGTCAGAGGCTGGTAGGGAGGTGGCCATCTGTCGGACAGTGTGTGATGGGAGCCCTTATCCTGACTCTCTTTGGCTATCTCCCATGCTCAGCAGGCCAGATGATGAATTTCTCTTCAGTGAGAAAGTCACTCCTCTCTGTTTGTCATTAAGGGAATTACTGAGATGCTGCTCCTAGCTAATGTCTTTAGGATGTGGCATGTTGTTCCTGACACTGTCCCAGGGCAGTGCTTGGCTCCCCTGGGGGTTACTGTATTTCATGTCCTCTACTTACTGGGTCTGTAACGTCAATCATTCCCACAAGGTAGACTGGGGACTAGCATAAGAATGATCTTCCTCACTTTCCCCTTTACCCGTTTCATGGCTTCCTTTTGTGACAAAGCAAGTCCATCCAGCTTGAAATCTGCAGTTGTTTGAAGGAAGTTAACTCAAATGCTTCTTGTTATTAACTGTGTAAGACTAGTGTCAGTTGGGGTCTGGATAGGCCCTTTGCCAATGCTGAAATGTGTTTTTAGCAGCCTAACATCTCATGGTTCATTATTCTGTTCCTCATCCATGTACCTCTATTGACTGCACAGTAGGGAGTTCCCTTGCCCTTTATTTACAGCAAAAATCAGGTACTTCCTTACTTGAGAAAGTTGGATTTCTGCTTCCTCCCTCCTCCCAAACTTCCATGCAAGTAATTTTATGTGCATGCCAGAATGGCCATTCTTTTTCAAAAGTGCTATAAGCTCCTGGTCTGATGGATGTTAACAGTCCCCAGGAATCCAGGATAGATTATATGGAACCATCCTATTAAGTTTACCACAGCTCAGCTATACAGTTTTTGCAACAGTAACTATAAAATCAATATGGAGAAGACGTTCAGATAAATCAATGGTTGAAAGAATGATAAATAGAGGTTCATTGAAACAGAAATAAGCTTTAAATGACCAATGTAAAGTCATCCTTATAGAAACAAGGAGTGTGAGCTTACTTCAAATGAGAAATTATCCTGGAAGGCAGCAACTATAAAAGTACCTAGGGGTAAGAGTGTGTGAGCAATGGAACATATGCTCTCTGTGTGATGCTGGAATCAAACAAGGTGAGAAGCTCTGCAGGGGGATGAATTAGGGAGTAGTAAATAGGAGTGAGCAAGGAAGAGATTTGTCTGTTTGCAGCACTAATGAGAACAGTGATACTGGTATATGGCACCAAGTTTTCAGTAGGTTTTTTAATGTTGTGACATGCAGTTAATGATCTAAAAGGAAAAAAGGTCCAACATTTCTGAAGGCAGATGAAAATTCATTGTAGTAAGAGAAGAATCAGACTAACACTTTAAAATGCAAGGAAAAAGGAAAGAGGAAGTGAGAAGTGACACAATATTTATAAATCTGAAAGGAGCAAAACCAGTAAAAACCCCAATCACAGATCACCAAACCACTTCAGTCTGGTGGTGCCCAGCTGCTGGAAGCTGCTGACAATCACTGACAATTTTGTCTTGCAGTCTTTTTCTTATGCTGTGTTGTTTTGTTTTTTTTTTTTTTTGTTTTTTTTTTTGGTTTTTTTTTTTTTTTTTAACTCTCCATTCCAATGTGGTAATCAGCCACTAGAGCTACTTACCAGGGAAGCTGAAATTCTTTCTGTAATGTCACTTGTTTTAAATCAGGACTGATGGCATCCAGGGAAGATGGGGTTTACCAAATGCACATTTCTAGATTCAGTGCAGGACAACTCTGTGAAAGACTAAAGCCTTTGGCCTTGCAGGTTAATGAACTTCTCAAATTTTCTGTGCATTCAGGGCCTGCATGACCTTTTCTGTCCCATTCAGCTTTGTGACCTGCCCCTCGCTGCTCATAGTTCAGGTGTTTTGTAGAGTATCAGCTGATTACAGGAATCTATCAACTATCTAAATGTTGGAGTTTTGTGCTACCTTTCTGCTTGTGGCAACTGTCTAGAATGATAAAATTAACTATATATATCTTTCCCTATTTAGCTGAGTGGACAATAGATGTTCTTATGACTACTTGCTCGCAGTAGTGCAGAATAACTTCACATGCCGGATGACAGGGTGATTGTATCTAGATGATCTTAAGATCCTTTCCAACCCTAACTATTCTATGATTCTGTGCTGCTTGAATGTACATAGACACACGTGTATGCATCTTAAAAACAGAGATGTGAAAACTTAGGAAGAGGTTTTTAAAAACAAACAAAATATATCGGTAGACTGTAGGGGTAAGGGCAATTATTAAACCACCTACCTCACTTTTAACCTGACTACAAAGTTCAGTTCTAGCTTATATTACCTAATGCTTTTTACACATCTAAAGCATTGCTATGGGTACCACTTCTCTGAGTGATGCAGTTCCTGAATTCCTATTCTTCTGTACTCTGCTTTTGGAGGCCTTAGAGTCCTCTGAACACCAGATATTGTCCGTATCACTCACTAAAAAACCAGGCTTTGAGTGAGGCACAAAAATCAGGCTTGTCATAAAAATCACTGTTTCAGTCTTCATTTCAGTTGATTTTATGCACCAGTGATCCCTGTCACTGTTGTCCTTCCGATTTGGGGTTTATATATTAATCTCAAAGCAAAATTCCTGTTAAACTGACAAGTTTCAAGGACAGCGTGAATTTTTTACTGGGCAATGCTTTATGAGGCTGCTCAAAGCTTTGTGAACTGTTTGGTGGCCATGAGCCAGGCACTGTAGATGAGATCCTTGGCTGGTGTAAATTACTTTCACACTTACTGCATCACTGATATGAATGGAACTCCGATGCTTTGTAATAGCTGAGGATCCAAGCTCTCTCTGTAAATCACAGAGCCTGAGAAATGTTAAAGTTATTGGTCTGAAAAAAGACTGAATTGTATCAACCTGCTTACTGTAGCTCTTTTGAGTGCTGCCATGAACTAATTACCAAATACCATACGCTTAAAGTGTGTGGCCCCATAATTTGATTGATCATTGAATTTTTTCTTTAATATGTATGAGAGGAGGAGTCCTTTGTGTCCCTCCAAATTGCCTTCCTCACTGAGCTATGCATTGCAATCTGTGCCACACAACAGCAGAGACAAAAACAACTCTTAATGGGTTTGAGTCCATAGTCACCATGGATGAATTTCTGGTTCTCTGGAGATGCTTTGTAAGGAAAACAGAGGCACATAATTTCTAGTTTATTAGTTCTGTTTCACTGATACAATATTGCCTGTTTCGCAGAACCACAGAATGGCTTGTGTTGAAAGGGACCTTAAAGCTCATCCAGTTCCAACCCCCCTGCCACAGGCAGAGACACCTTCCACTAGACCAGGTCGCTCCAATCCCCAACTTAGTTTGCTTATGCATGCAAAAAAGAGGCGTGAAAATGACATTTATTGGAAATGCGTTGACTGACTTGATAAAATTTGAATTCCAGCACACTGGAGCATTTTCTGGTCTGTGCACAAAGCTGATAGTTTGGCACAGGTTCAGACACTTTCCACTCAAAAACCCTTTTCTGCTGCTTCTGCTTCCTATAAAAAAAATGCTATTTCTAGAGGATATGGTTACTATAAATTTGGATAGCAAGCTATTATGGTTTTGGGTTTTTTTTTTCAGTAAACATGAAGTGAATATTAATGGAAAAGCTCTCATTGAGCTAGCTACTTGTGAACAGCTTGCAAATACAGATAATGGGAACTAATGCAGCTCCATCTCTTTATTCAGCAATCTGGCCAGTGGCAAAACTTATTTTGTTGTAGAACTTCATTTTCATTGTATGCATCACTAAAAATCATCCCCAAATTGCTGTTTTCTGAGCAAGTCCTTAGGGATCAAATCTACCGAATTCCACCACCAAACCAGAAATCCATTCGACCATCTGACAAAGCCAGTGTACATTCATTATAGCAGATCTTTTTTGCATTCAGCTGGGAAAATAATTACAGTGGCTTCAGGTTATAGCATAAACAAAGACTTTTCTCTTTTTCTCCTCATTAGTCTAGTGAGGGAATTTAAATGTGACTATTCCTGCTGTGACTGTATGGTTAGTGGTTCATTGGTGAAAGAGGGTTTTCTAACAGATCACTTGTATGTTTATTGCAGCTAACTTGAAATTTATAGGGACTATTTTTTGAGATTTGTAGGATACTGTTATTTCTATAGACTGCTTCACAGAAAATTGTGTCAGAGTCTGTGTCATCCACTGCTTATATTATACTGTGGTAACAACCAGTCACTTGCCAGAGTTGCAGATAACACTGTTTCTTAATTTGGGGTAATAAAAAACCCTAGACACTTCTCTACTAACTTGCACTGTAACAAGATATGCTCACTTTTCTTGAGCAAGCCCATTCAGTTTTTCTGGGGGTGTTTCTGTTGCTTGGTCTTGTTTTTGAAATGTTAGGCTTTGCTGGATAAAAGGGATATTATACTCTGCGGCATTGAAAAACCTTCATAGATAGAAGGAGCTTCTATCTCCTTAACTTGATTCACTTTGTGCAGAAGGGTTAAATATTTGTTGGTGTAGCAAATAGGGAGCCAGCATGACTCTCTAAGCCTGGATATCTGGTTCTGATAGCCTGAGGCTCTGGTGGTTAGCTGTGAGATAAGGAAACATCCATCCCCGTGTCTGTGCTTTTCAACACTTTCTTTAACATTAAGCATTCAGTGGAGCAGCACAGAAAGCTGTGTTTCCCTGGAGAATAATCAGATACCCAAACCAGTGGTCTGTGAATCCTTTTTCTTCTTTTCTTGGCTCAATGCATACTTAATTCATCCCTGTGAAGCAGTTTAACCTCAGTAGAAAGGATTGATACCATTGCCTTTCTTACCTCAGGCTGTCCTGTACCTGGAGGTTGAAACATTTCATGTGGCAGCTTAAACAAGACAAAGGATGGAACTGAGGTAGTCTGCCGTATCTTCTGTCACTGGTTTGATGCTGGCAGTAAGAGGGATGAGAAAACAAGAAAGCAGCACCTCTGGCACATTGTCCACCTGATAACACTTGCAGGTCAGCTGCCAAATGGGGTCCTGCTAAGGCAGTGCATGCCGGAGAGCCCAGTTCAGCCAAAGCTGGCTTTAAAAACCCAGGCCCTAGTTTATGGGCACTGTCAAGACTTGTGTAGATCCCAGAAATGCTTAAGGCAAGGTTTTATGTGTGTGAAGAGTCTTAATATGAAAAATTAATATGGCAAGGTGGGGAGAAAACTATGCATGGATTCACTTTGTAGTGTCTGAACCTTGTTTCTCTCAAACTTAACCAGGGATATTTAAGTTAGATAAAAGGAAGAATTTCTTTTCCGTGAGGGTGCTGAGGTGCTGGCACAGGGTGCCCAGAGAAGCTGTGGCTGCCCCATCCCTGGCAGTGTTCAAGGCCAGGTTGGATGGGACTTGGAGCAACCTGGTCTAGTGGAGGTTTGGAACTGTGTGATGTTAGGGTCCCTTCCAACCCAAACCAGTCTGAGATTCTATGATTCCATGCCAAGGGAACTCCTGTCTCTGTGTGCTTTAGGGAGAAGCGGAAAATAAGATAGCAATGTTGAGACTGTCTTTGGTTCTGTAGTGCACAACAAACTGGGCTCCAATTTGGGCTGGATTTAGTGTACTCTAAATTAAGTATGTGATACTTGAATAACTATAGTAAAATGTGTTGTAAAACCACTTGCAAATTGCATTGCTTTTTCTTAGCTGTGGGAGGATTGTTTTGAAATCTGAGACTTGGAATAGAACTTCTTAGCATAAACTCAGTTGTTAAATGACCGGGGAAGGATGTCACAAGTTTGTCTAGGCTGGAGTCACTTTGGAGGAGTGACTGAAAGCAGATGCTGTGTATGGACAATGAGGACCTCAGAAGGGCTGTTTGATTACAGCACAGAGGTGAGTCCAGAGTACACAAACAGTGAAAAAATGTTCTTGTTTCTCCTGTGTAGTTCAAGAACAAAACCTTTGCTGAGTCAGAGGTACAGGTTCCAAGAGGAGGATCCAGAAAGGACAAACTGGAGCTTTGCTGACCAGGAATTCACCTTAGATTTCATGTAATCTGTGTTATCTTGTGAAAACCACTAATCTCAGGGGGGATGGTGTTCAGTATACTCTCATTCAGTACTTGTTTTGTAGCTTTACCAGTGTTGCTGTCAAAGCTGAGAAGTAATACAGATTTTAGTTTTCCCAAATGAGGGAAGGATTGTTATTCAGATTCTGTTTGTGTAGCTGTAGAGTTACAGGACGTAACACCTCTACTTGTACTCATTTGGGATATTAAACAGAGGAAAGCCATTGGAAAATTCTCATACTAAACATCGATCATGCTACGATTATTTCATGGAATGCTTGTATGCCTTTCCCTTTAGGATAGGAGTGCTGTGCTTTAATATCCATCATACGGTGGAAGCTTTTAAGCAGATAGGCAGATGCTCTTTGTGTATGTAAGAAAAGGCTTTGAAATATTCCAAAAATTAAGTGGAATTCCTTCCATGAAACTTTTTTGTATTTCCGGTTAGGGTTAGTACCAGCTGGCTGGGACATGGTGAGGTATTTTTATGTTATGAAAAATCAATTTGGATGACTTCATTATGTGTGGTACACATGAGCTGTAGAGAAAAGAAAGAAAACCCCACTCTCTAGTAGAGTGCTGTGTGGGAATCTGGAGTGCCAGGCATCTAAATTCTTCTCTGCCTAATCCCATGGCAGTCCATGTTTGCAAGCTTCCATACGGTAAATAATATCACTTGCACCTCATTCTCCCTCCTCCCAAAAGCCACTGTAGGACAACAGCAGCAGAGTGGGGAGGTGTTCAGCAGTGTTACCCTCCCTGTTACCTAAACAAGAAGTCACATACATGTAATCCTAGCCATTTCTCTTTTCTGATATTCTTCTGCCTAACACTTAAATAGCTGGTTTAAGTGTTTTTTTCTGGGTCAGTGTGGACTTTCATGTTATTTAACAGTGCAAGTGAACTATGTAGACAGTAGATAACATGCAGTATAAAAACTTGGATTCTGGAAAATAAAGTACAGGCCTTATTCCTAAATATTGACATAACCAGTTTATATAGCTCAGGTTCCCATATATTTGTGTGTGAGAGCCTTTAAAAAAAAAATGGCAGCTTGTATCTCCCAGTGCACGTTACTAGTTAAACACACTTCTTCAGGCTGCTTTGCAGACAGCTTTGATTCAGCAGTGTATCAAACCAGACAGAAACATGCATTCCGAGTGCTTGTGGTGCTCTGATTTCTCTACTCAAGGCAAGAAAATAAATGACATCAGAGTCCTGGAGCTTAGCTGTGAGACTTTAGAAATATCTCCCTGGAAGGTCTTTTAAACCTGTCCTGTCCTTACCCCCTCTATGCTGACTTCCGTTACCAGCTCATTGGGCTCTCTTGCTTGTTTCTGCGGTGGGGTTTCACATGTGGTATTATATAAAGCAATGCTTTAAAAGCCTGGGGTGTAATATTTTTGTAATAAACACTTATATGTATGCTTCTATAAAAGCATGTTATATAAATATTAAGATATTCAAGTGAAGTAGAGTTGATGTGCTCCCCATGGCCTTTCCTGCACTGCTTCTCGGGTCATGTGCATTTACCTGAACAGGACACCTTTGCGAGCTTTCTCTGGAAAATGTTTCAGGTGGGTTTTGAAAAGTATTAGAAGTTTGCATGTTATCACCTGCAGAAGATTTCTATTAAGCACGCATTGCTCTCTGCTTGGAAGCAATCAGGGATTTTTAATTACTTTTCAGAGTAGGAAGAAAAGATCAGTATTTTCTTGAAATGTACTTGAAATGAAAAAAATCCATTGTGTGAGGCTTAAAAAAAAAAAAAAAAAAAAAAAAGGAAAAGAAACAGGTACTGAGGCCTGCTTAGTCATCCAAATTCATGCAAAGGCACTTTCTTGGGAGTAGGGAGGTTTTGAAAGTGAATAATAGCATACAGTAGGTTCCACTGGCAAAACATTACAGTCATTCACTCCTCTGTTTTCTGCCAGATCCCCAGTCTTTGTTATATTTTATTTGCTTGTTTCTTGCAGACTACAGAATCCTTTCCTTTGCCTCCATGTTTTTCACAAGCATCTTTCTGACCACCTGAAGTTTGCAGATGATTTCTGCCTGTAAATGAAATGGTAGTCTTCAAACTGTTTATTACCTAACAAATGAGAAATACAGTTACGCCTAATAGTGAGTGAAGTCACACTCAGTGTTTATAGCTTCCCTTTGTGTGTTTCTTGTAAAAAAAAAAAAAAAAACAAAAAAGAAAGAAAAAGAGTGTATATTCCAGCAGAGGATGCTTCAAGGATGCTTTAGAATTGTTTTGCCCTTTTGGGGTTCTTTAGTTCTGGGTTTTTCATTTGTGTAATGGCTCACCCCTCTGGTTTTCAGTGAACTTGGAAAAAATGTCATCCCATTTTGCCTTGTTCACCAATTTGATACATTACTGTATTACAGCCACAAAGAGGTACTGTTCTGTCAAAATCTGCTGCGCTCTACAAAAATAGACTCTGACCCAGAGGTATCCCAGTCATAAAAAAGTTTTTGAAGCAAGCTGCAACATATTTATCTCTATGGCTTGCCTCAGAAAGGACACACAATTTTCTGCATCTTCTCCTTCATTTTTATATGGACCAGGTCTGAAAGATGCCTGACCAAATCTAGCCTACGGGTATGTGGCACTATGCCTGTTGTATTTGGATTAGTTTACACTGATTGACTGGGAATTTTTGTGCATTCAGTTACAATGACAGTTTATTTTCTAAATGACAAGAATAGAAGACAACTGACAGGATGTTGTGGGAAAACACACTGCACAGAGAAATAATGTCTGTTAACTAAGTTCTCATCTGGTTTCTCATCATTTTTTATCAAATAAAAATATTAAAATGCATGCTAAGATATAGGCTTTGTGTTGTTTGTGGACTCGCAAATTTACTGATCCTTGTACTAACCCCACAACTAATTTCCATCTTGAAAGATCTAAGGACATGTTGATGGACTTAATGTAAACAATGGCTCATATTGAGACTGTTAGAATCACAAGCTCTCCAATCCTCTTAAATTTTAAGTCAGGATTTAAGGCACTTAATGACATGCTTCAATTCAGTTAGGAATTATGGCAAACTGCAAAAAATAGTGGGTGAAGTTCTAGAATTCATGTGTTCTGGCTGGACTCAGAATATCTAATACCCCTTACTTCTTGATATAGCCTAAGCTTGAAAGGTGTAAATTAAGAAAACTGTTTGAAGGCCTGTTAAGAAAATAGTTATTTCTGGGAAGGAGCCTGTCTGCATGAAGTGCACTGTAGCTGGACTTGGGTGGGCTAAATATTAATGGTCCTGTGGGTATGCCTAAAAACTGTAGCAAATGAAGTTGATGCAGTTGCAATTGCACAGTTGCAGTTCTGTAAATAATATCTCAGATTTCTTGATATTGCAGCTATTGCTTGCTCTGTCGATTACTATGTTGTTTGTGCACATATGAAAGATGCAGAAAATTTTTCCTATCAAGAAAACTTCCTTTAAATATGGCCTTGCCAGGCATTTATCAGCACAGGGTACAGGAAAAATAAATGACCAATATTAGAATCGTGTGTCTTGCCTATCTCCTTGAAACAGCATAGCACTGCAGGAGGTGGTAAAGCTAAGCTGCCTGCCTTTTCTCAAATATTATTCTATGTGTGGTACATAGGCTTTTTTGGTTGCAATGCAAATCTGTTTTCTGATAAATACGTATAACTGGAAAAAAATTAGAGTGCTTTTGCTTCTTTTCAGACATGACTCAGCAGTGTATCTAGCGTGTAAACCACTCTGCAGTAGTACTAGGAACTACTCTGAGAGGTCTGCAGTGATGTTCAGAAACCTTATGTGTAAGTGAAAGCATCTTCCTCCTGTTCTTGCTACATGTGATTAGTGCAGTTAATGTAATGAGCCAGTATAATGACTGTTACCTAACATTCTAGCTAAACTGGTCCAAGTCTGAGTGTGAGCTGAGTATTTTCAGATCTTGTTTTAGGAAAAACCCTGAAATACATGTAATGATGGTTCCTAGGAGGAAAGGTCAAGTTCAGGATAAGTCAGAGTGATGTTACACAGTATCACAGTATCACAGTATGTTAGAGATTGGAAGGGACCTCAAAAGATCATCTAGTCCAATCCCCCTGCCGGAGCAGGAACACCTAGATAAGGTTACACAGGAACGTGTCCAGGCGGGTTTTGAATGTCTCCAGAGAAGGAGATTCCACAACCTCCCTGGGCAGCCTGTTCCAGTGTTCCGTCACCCTCACTGAGAAGAAGTTTCTTCTCAGGTTTAAGTGGAACCTCTTGTGCTCCAATTTGCACCCATTACCCCTTGTCCTTTCATTGTTTGCCACTGAGAAGAGCCTGGCTCCATCCTCGTGACACTCCCCCTTTATATATTTATATACACTAATAAGGTCACCCTTCAATCTCCTCTTCTCCAAACTATAGAGACCCAGCTCCCTCAGTCTTTCCTCATAAGGGAGATGTTCCACTCCCTTAATCATCTTAGTTGCCCTGCGCTGGACTCTCTCCAGCAGGTCCCTGTCCTTCTTAAACTGAGGGGCCCAGAACTGGACACAATATTCCAGATGAGGTCTCACCAGGGCAGAGTAGAGGGGAAGGAGGACCTCTCTCGACCTACTAACCACCCCCCTTCTAATACACCCCAGGATGTCATTGGCCTTCTTGGCCACAAGGGCAGTGTCGGCTCATGGTCACCCCGTCGTCCACTAGGACCCCCAGGTCCCTCTCCCCTACACTGCTCTCTAACAGGTCGTTCCCCAGCCTATACTGGAACCTGGGGTTGTTCCTGCCCAGATGCAGGACTCTACACTTTCCCTTGTTATATTTCATCAAGTTATTCCCCGCCCAACTCTCCAGCCTGTCCAGGTCTCTCTGGATGGCAGCACAGCCTTCTGCCATGTCAGCCACTCCTCCCAGCTTAGTGTCATCAGCAAACTTGCTGATAGTACACTCAATTCCCTCATCTAAATCATTGATGAATATATTAAATAATACTGGTCCCAGAACCGACCCTTGAGGCACTCCACTAGATACAGGCCTCCAACTAGACTCCGCCCCATAGACTACAACTCTCTGGCTTCTCTCCTTCAGCCAGTTCACAGTCCACCTCACTACCCGATCATCCAGACCACACTTCCACAATTTAGCCGCAAGGATGCTGTGGGAGACCGTGTCAAACGCTTTGCTGAAGTCAAGGTAGACCACATCCACCGCTCTGCCATCATCCATCCACCGTGTTATTTCCTCATAAAAGGCTACGAGATTGGTCAAGCATGACTTCCCCTTGGTGAAGCCATGTTGACTGCCCCTCATAACCCTCTTATCCTTGATATGCGTTAAGATGGCACCAAGGATAAGGTGTTCCATCACTTTCCCAGGAATGGAGGTGAGGCTAACCGGTCTATAGTTACCCGGGTCCTCCTTCTTGCCCTTTTTGAAGACAGGAGTGACATTTGCTTTCCTCCAGTCCTCGGGCACCTCTCCCGTTTCCCAAGACTTGGTAAAGATGATGGAGAGCGGTCTAGCAATGACCTCCGCCAGTTTCCTCAGCACCCGCGGGTGCATCCCATCTGGACCCATGGATTTATGGATGTCCAGATTGCTCAACTGGTCTTTAACCCATTCCTCATCGACTAAGGCAGACCGCTCCGTTGACCTATCTTCATCTGAGGTCTCAGCGGTACAGGGCTCTTCAGGACTGCCTCCGGCAGAGTAGACAGAGACAAAGAAGGCATTCAGTAACTCTGCCATCTCTGTATCTTCTGTCACCAGGGCACCCGTCCCGTTCATCAGCGGGCCTACATTGCCTCTGGTGTTAGTTTTACCTGCCATGTATTTGAAAAAGCTCTTTCTGCTGTCCTTGACCCCTCTCGCTAGCTTTAATTCCAAGGAGGCCTTAGTCATCCTAGCAGCTTTCCTACATCCTCTAGCAGCAGCCTTATATTCTTCCCAAGTGGCCAGCCCTTCCTTCCATGACCTGTAAACTCTCCTCTTCCACTTGAGCATACCGAGCAATTCCCTATTTAGCCACGCAGGTCTCCTGACCCTCTTCCTTGACTTCCTATGTGTCGGGATGCTCCGATCTTGAGCTCGGAAAAAGCAGTCCTTGAACGTCAACCAACTATCTTGGGCCCCTTTACCTTCAAGCAGCCTAGCCCACGGGATTTCCCCTAGCAATTGCTTGAAGAGGCCAAAGTTTGCCCTGCTAAAGTCCAGGGTTGCGATTCTACTTGCTATTCTACTGACCCTACCACACAAGATCCTGAATTCTACCATCTCGTGGTCGCTGCAACCAAGGCAGCCCTCAACCTTCAGTCCTTCAACCAGACCCTCCTTGTTAGTGAGGATGAGATCCAGCAGCGCACCTCTCCTGGTTGGCTCATCCACCATTTGCATGAGGAAGTTATCGTCTGTACACTGGAGGAACCTCCTGGACTGCGGCTGGGTTGCCGAGTAGTCCTTCCAGCAAACATCAGGGAAGTTAAAATCCCCCACGACGACCACGGCCTGTGACTGTGAGGCCGCTCTCAGCTGCCTGTAGAAGGCCTCATCAGCTTCCTCACCCTGATCCGGTGGCCTGTAACAGACCCCCACAACAGTATCGCCCCTGCCAGCCTGCCCCTTAATTCTCACCCACAGACTCTCAACTCGCTCATCATCTGTCCCCGGACAGAACTCAACGCATTGTAGCTGCTCTCGCACATAAAGAGCAACCCCACCACCCCGCCTGGCTGGCCTGTCTTTCCTGAAAAGGACATAGCCCTCCATGACTATATTCCAGTCATGTGAGCTGTCCCACCACGTCTCTGTAATTACCACTAGGTCATAATCTCCTGACTTAACACAGGTTTCCAGCTCCTCCTGCTTATTTCCCATGCTGCGCGCATTGGCGTACAGACATTTCAGGGAGCGAGCCGAGCACACCGATTTCACCCTAGGATTACAGGAGACCTCCCAGTCATCATCAATTCCGGAGCGCTGTCCCACTGAGGCAAGCCCAGCTACAACCCCATCCCCTTTCGAATCTAGTTTAAAGCTCTCCAAATGAGCCCTGCTAATTCGTGCCCCAGCATCCTTTTGCCTCTGTGCGATAAACCTTTCCCACATGCCATTGTCCAGACCGGTGCCCTATAAAACCAGCCGTTATCAAAGAATCCAAAGCCCCGCCTGCAGCACCAGCCTCGAAGCCAATCGTTTATGGACTGAATTTTCCCATTCAGTCCCACATCATCAACAGAAGATGGAAGGAGCGAAGAGAAGATCACCTGAGCCCCAGAGTCTTTCACCATCCGCCCCAAGGCCCTGTAGTCTTTCTTCATCTCCCTCAGACTGCGGGAAGCAACTTCCCCCTCACCCGTCTGGAAGACCAGCAGCGGGTAGTAGTCTGTCGGGCGCACCAGGTTGGGGAGCGCCCTGGTGATATCCCTGATCCGGGCTCCAGGCAGACTACACACTTCCCTATGATGAGGGTCAACTCTGCATATCGGGCCCTCTGTTCCTTTCAGAATGGAATCACCTACTACAATGACCCTTCTTTCTTTCTTACCAGAGGCAGTCTTGAAGTGCGAAGTCGACCGCTTTTTCCTATGTGGCCTTGTAGGCGGGCCTTGCACCACATCCTCACCTACCTCTCCTTCCAGATCCAGAGCCTCAAACCTATTACAGAGGGACACCTGGGGAAGCGGGGCAGGAAGGGAGGAGGGCTGCCCACGACGCCAAACCAGAACTCGCTTCCAACCCTCCTCATCTTTTTGGTCCCCTACCTCCGGGCGACAGCTGCATGACAGGGGCTGTCTCAGGCCATCCCCCTTTGTCTGAGAGGGCAGGGGGTCCATCCTCTTTTGGGGGGTATCTCCCTGGAGCCGTTCCAGCCGGTCAGCCAGGGAGTTACTCCAGCAGTCGATCTCGCTTTCACACTCCCTGATGCTCCTCAGTGTCTCAACCTCCTCCTTAAGTTCAGCCACCAAGCTAAGCAGATCTTCCACCTGCTCACACCTCACACAGGTGGAATGCTGTCCTCCTCCCCCGGCAGCAGCAGGCTCTGGCACTCCCTGCATCCAGAGACCTGAACAGCCACGGTTAGGGCCGGGGTCTCTCTCTGAGTTGCTACAGCCCTCTTACTGCTAGCTCTCTTTCTGGAGGCGACCATACTGGTCAGCACAAAGACCTACCTGTTCTTCCCTGCACCTGGTGGGCAGCGACGTGTCGCTGCCCTCTCAAAGGCTCTTTCAAGTCAAGGGGCAGGGGAGTGGTCGCCGTTCGCCGTGGGAACGCCCCCCGCCACGTCAGCCGCTCTTTCGCAAGGGCTGCTGGAACTTTGGGAATCCGGAAGTGTTGGGAAATGTCGGGAAGCGCGATGGCTCCACTCTATCCCCTCTGTTTTTCCTGATCTTGGTAGAAGCTCGCGGTCGCTGTAGCGTGTCGGCTGCGGCTCTAGCAAGGCTAGCTCCAATCAGCTGACTAAGTTGTACAGATACATGTTTCTGTGAGTAGATGAGAGTTTAATATATGTAGGTCTTGTCTGAAAAACAGAGGGGAGTATGTTCCCAGCCACAGTGGTTTTCCTGTGGATCACCAGATATGTATCATTAATTTTTGCTTGAATTTGCTAAACAGTGCTATCTTGTTTAACACAATGACTTCTTTCTTGTGCCCTTCCCCACCCCACCTCGTTTTCCTGAAGTAGCACAAGATTTCTCAAGGGCCTGCATTGGAATAGTAACATTAGTAGCGATCTTGAATTCGGTTATTTGTGAAAAGAAAGGATTTGATTTGTATGCTGTGACGAATACCCTGGGAACTATAGTATCAATTGTCTAAATCAGTGAATACACACTTATTTTGTTACTAAAATTGTTAGAGTAGAAAACCAAGTGAAGAAAGCTGGCTTTCAGACAAGGATATAAAAAACCTGGGTGCAAAAGCATATTTGGGGAGGTTATAAAACTGCCAGAACCCTGAGACAAACATTCTGCATTCTAAGCTGAGGTTGAACTGATTTTTCCGTTGTGCTCCTGCAGTTCTCATGCTTTGCCCAAGCTGTGTACTATACCAGTACTGTTATCCTTTGACAGATAATATGTATGAATGAGGCAAGATCTGTCAGAGAACTAATATCAGGGCTGGTTGGAAAAAAAACAGTTTTGTTTGTATGAGGTTGAATTTAAGAAACTGAGCTGGTAAAAAGCATTTTATCTGCCTATCAGCATAAAAAAATACTACAAACCACTCTATTCAATCAAGTATTTGTGTCAAAGGATTTTTAAGAAAATCTGTAGATAATCTGTGGTAAATATGTAGATAACAGCCTAAGATATCACAATTTTGATCTCAGGGGGTCTTAATGCTTTTGACAGCTGGCTTCAAATTACGATGCAGATGCAGGTGTACTACTGACTCTATGTACCTTCCTTAAATGAAAGGAGAAAAGTAACTCTGCACATCCCAGTTTCAAGAGAAGGGTACTTGTGGCACATTTTCTGCATTACTGTTGTTTTGCTGGTATAGCATAATGGCTTTGAGGGGCTGGGGTGTAAAATTAACTTTGCCCTCAGAACTTTTGTTTTGAGGTGTCGTGCATGCAATATCTGAACAATGTACTTAGCCCTGGCTCTCTTTCATGGACACCCCTTTGTTGTGGGGAAAGAGCTTGAGTGCCCTTGTGAGTTTGGGAGCTATGTTGGTGGTGGCTTATGCCCCTGGTAGGGTCTCCCATGCCAGACAGGTCTCAGCTGAAGGACCAAAGTGTGTCCATGGGCAGCATGGGCTCACTAGCCTTTGGGCAACCATCCTAGGAGAAGGATAACTCTAACTTCAAACCCGGGCAGATGGAGCTCGTATAGCCCTGTAAGGCCATCCATCTAAGAGAAGGATACTCTAATCAAACCTACGACTGGAGGACTTTGCTGTCACCGTCCAAGCTCGCTCTGCACTGGCAGATGAACCTCAGGTGTAAAGGGTGAGGCCAGTTCTGCGCACGCTGTGTCTCACATAAAATAAATCCACTGCGCAGGCCCGAAGGGTTTACCCACACTTGCAAAGCCCTGCAGCGACAGGCGAGGGACAAAACGACGGGTGATAAGGTGCACTGGAAGTCGCAGACTCAACCCTGCATGCAAGTGGTTCAGGACATTGGTCGGTTGAGACTGACCCAGGAGATGACAGTCTTGTTGGCAACATCCTGAATGACCAAGCAGCTTTTTTTCAAGAAGAGAGGCCTAGAAAAGGTGGCCTAACTAAAGCTCATCTCCCCCTCCACCTGGTTGGATAGCAGCAGCCAACGGGCATCTTCTGTTGCGGTCGATTAAAGACAAAGAGACAAAGGCATACACCTGCCTCCAAAGGTGTGTCCAGATTGACACTCGTTGGAACATCGGAATCATGCTTGATACAGGGAACAGTGGGCGTCCTGAGCGCTCTTCTGTGCTAATTGTCCACGAACTGTCATGACTTAACATTGATATTGCTGCTCTCAGTGAAGTTTGCCTTCATGAGAAAGATAGCCTTAAAGAACATGGTGCTGGCTATACACTCTCCTGGTCAGGCACATCCAAAATTGAAAGTCATCTTTCTGGAGTCGGTTTCATGATTAAAAACTCCATCATCTCTAAGCTTGAAAATTTGCCGATAGGTCATTCCGACCGTATTATCTCCTTACGTCTTCCACTATACAATAAGCAACATGTTCTTTTCAGCATATATGCTCCAACTCTGCAAGCTGACCCTGCAGAAAAAGACAAATTTTACTCTGACCTGCATCACCTCACTCAAAAGGTTCCTATAGAAGATAAGATCATAATCCTTGGTGACTTCAACGCCCGAGTAGGTGAGAACTTTGAAGCCTGGAAAGGAGTACTAGGTAAGCACGGTGTTGGTAGCTGCAGTGATAACGGTCGCCTCTTGCTAAGTTTTTGTGCAGAGCAGCAGCTTACCATCACCAACAATATTTTCCAGCAGAAAGACAGCCAGAAGACAACCTGGATGCATCTTCGATCTAAACATTGGCACCTTATTGATTATGTCTTAGTGTGCCAGAGAAATATTCGTGATGTCTGCCAGACCAGAGTGATGCCTAGTGCAGAATGTCAGACAGACCACCACCTTGTGCGTTGCAAACTTAGCTTCCACTTCAAGCCCAAACCTAAGAGGGACGGCATTCCGAGGAGGAGGCTCAATGTTAATAATCTCCAAACAGCTGCAGTGAGTGACAGCTTTCAGGCTAACCTTCAAACTAGGCTTGAAGACCAACTTATAGATTCTTCTCCTGAAGCGTTTTGGCAACATATTAAAAATAGCATCCTGCAGTCCTCCATAGAATCCACTGGGTTCTCCTTAAAGAAAAACAAAGACTGGTTTGATGATAACAACCAGGAGGTCCAGGAACTGCTGACAAAAAAGAGATCTGCTCATCAAGCACACCTCGCTCAGCCACTCTGCCATGTAAGAAAAGCAGCCTTTCGTCTTTCATATAGTAAACTCCAACAGAAACTTTGAGACATCCAGAACAAGGGGTGGCTCAACCTAGCAGAAAAGACTCAATTAATGTGGACTGACTATGTGTCAAATGTTACTGTCCTTGAACAGGCGGGGGTCACCAGCATCAAGGCCATATTGCTGAAATTGCAGCTGCGCTGGGCAGGGCACGTCTCTAGGATGAAGGATCATTGCCTCCCCAAGATCGTGTTTTATGGTGAACTTGCCACTGGTTGCTGCAAGAGAAGTGCCCCAAAGAAGAGCTATAAGGACTCCCTGAAACAATACCTTAGCCTTGGCCATACTGACTACCATCAGTGGTCCACCTTGGCCTCCAATTGGGAGACTTGGAGACACATAATGCATAATGCCACTGTCTCCTTTGAGAACTCACACAGAACTAGTCTCGAGGAGAAAGGACAACCTAGAAAGAATTGCGCCCCACCTGTACCACCCAAGGAGACCTTCTGCTGTGTGTTTGCAACCGGATTTGCCTATCCCACATTGGCCTTTTTAGTCATCAGGGTGCTTGTAGTAAGCGTGGGTAAAGCCCTTCCTCCTAAATCTGCATTCGTGAAGTCAAGCCATGATGATGATGATGATGATGACTTAGCCCTGCTGGTGTACAAGGCCAGGTTGGGTAAGGCTTGGAGCAACCTGATCTAGTGGAAGGTGTCCCTGACCATGGCCAGGGGTTGGAACTGGATGATCTTAATGTCCCTTCCATCCCAAACCAATCTATAAGTGCTCTGTCGGCTATTAGTGCTTGTAGTAGGAAGTCTGTCTTCTGGTTATAACTTAGTTTTCATAGAAAAGGGAGAAAATGTGTGAGAGTCCCTGTGAATAAGGAGTGAGCCAAGTCTAACAAATGCCCAGGAATGCATACAAGCAGCATGTACCAGCTTACTGTTATGACTCAGCTCACTGCAATAATGATTGTGGGAAGAGCCTGAGTTTAGCTAACGTGTCTGTTCCTTTGTAACACAATTTTAGCCCAGGGCAACAAAAAGGAGAGTAAAATGAGAATAAAATTGTCTCTAATCAGTCCCATGCTGTTTTCCTATCTGCAAATGTTGGTGAAAATATCTATGTCTGACAGTGCCTGCCTTCCTCATTATTCCCCTCCTTTTTCCTTTAAGGGTTTAAATTAACTTAGGGCAAGAGAAGAAAAGGCTTGAGACAAGAATCAATGCTAACAAAAAATAATCCCTTATTAAGTCCTCTGATTTAAGAAAGTCCCAAGAAGAGTAGAGGAGGTGACCACTTTTCTCTTCTGCTGCACCTACACAAATTTTCCCATGGTAGGTCAGTATGAGGAGAAGAAAGAATTTTTGTTGTTGTTTATAACTACCTGCTGGCTGTCACAGCTATTCAATATGAATAGCCCCTAATTAATCTAGCCACAAATACAGTGGGAGAACTCAGTTTTCAGTCTTTTCAAGAAATTGAAAACAGGCAAAGCAATTGGATTCTATGGTGGTAGGGGATTGAATTTCTTACCAGGATCAGAATGATGTAGTGTCCTACATAGTGTCCTACTTCTGTGTCCTGTTTTATACATTATGATTATTTTAAGAGCTTATGCATTCTTCTTCTCTGCTTATTTCTAGATGTTCTGTGAAAATGGAAGGATTATGGAGCTTTGTTTAGAGTTCCCCATATGAGCAACTTCCTGGAACTGCTGTTAATTTCTTGTGTGAAGGGCTTTTTGCTTATTAGTAAGTGAAGAATAAACAAAATAGTTATGTTAAAACCTTACTGCAAAATTAGGTGTAATTCCACAAAGCACTCTCTTAAAGAAGGAGTCAGGACAAAGGAGGAGTTTGCTTTGGTAGATGAGGATTGGGTTAGGGATCAGTTACACAGTCTGGACATCTATAAATCGATGAGTCCGGATGGAATACACCTGCAGGTGCTGAGGGAGCTGGCGGTGGTCATAGTTCGGCCACTCTCCTTTATCTTTGGTAAGTCGTGGGAAATGGGAGAGGTGCCTGAGGATTGGAGGATGGCAAGTGTCACGCCAGTCTATAAGAAGGGCAAGGAGGACCCGGGTAATTATAGACCGGTCAGCCTTACCTCCATCCCTGGAAAGGTAATGGAACAACTTATTCTTGACAACATCTCTAGACATATCAAGGATGAGGGGGTCATTAAGAGCAGCCAACATGATTTTACCACGGGGAAGTCATGTTTGCCCAACCTTACAGCCTTCTATGAGGAAGTAACTAGGTGGATGGATGATGGCAGAGCGGTAGATGTGGTTTTTCTTGATTTCAGTAAGGCATTTGATACTGTCTCCCACAGCATCCTCATAGATAAGCTAAGGAATTGTGGGCTTGATGATCAGGTAGTGAGGTGGATCAAGAGCTGATTGAAAGGAAGAAGACAGAGAGTTGTGGTCAGTGGGGCAGAATCTAGCTGGAGGTCTGTAACTAGTGGAGAACCCCAGGGGTCGGTGCTGGGACCAGTGCTGTTTAATATTTTCATCAACGACCTGGATGAGGGAACTGAGTGTATCCTCAGCAAGTTCACTGATGACACTAAACTGGGAGGAGTGGCTGACACACCAGAAGGCTGTGCTGCCATTCAGCGAGACCTGGACAGGCTGGAGAGTTGGGCGGGGAAAAATTTGATGAAATTCAACAAGGGCAAGTGTAGAGTCTTGCATCTGGGGAGGAACAACCCCATGTATCAGTAGAGGTTGGGGGTTGACCTGCTGGACAGTAGTGAAGGGGAAAGGGACCTGGGGGTCCTGGTGGACAGGAGGATGACCATGATCCAGCAATGTGCCTTTGTGGCCAAGAAGGCCAATGGCATCCTAGGGTGTATTAGAAAGGGGGTAGTTAGTAGGTCAAGAGAGGTTCTCCTCCCCCCTCTATTCTGCCTTGGTGAGGCCGTATCTGGAATATTGTGTCCAGTTCTGGGCCCCGCAGTTCAAGAGGGACAGGGACCTGCTGGAGAGAGTCCAGCGCAGGGCCACAAAGGTGATTAAGGGAGTGGAACATCTGCCTTATGAGGAGAGGCTGAGGGAGCTGGGTCTCTTTAGCTTGGAGGAGACTGAGGGGTGACCTCATCAATGTCTACAAATATGTAAAGGGTGAGTGTCAGGATGATGGAGCTAGGTTTTTTTCAGTGATGTCCAGTGATAGGACAAGGGGCAATGGGTGTAAACTGGAGCATAGGAGGTTCCATGTGAACATCAGGAAGAACTTCTTTACTGTGAGAGTGACAGAGCACTGGAACAGGTTGCCCAGGGGGGTTGTGGAGTCTCCCACATTGGAGATATTCAAGGCCCGCCTGGACAAGTTCCTGTGTGATGTACTCTAGGTTACCCTGCTCTTGCAGGGGGTTGGACCAGATGATCTTCTGAGGTCCCTTCCAACCCTTGGGATTCTGTGATTCTGTGAAAGAAGACTGAAGTACATTCAGGTCATTTAGAGGTTACTGCGTTCTTGTTCCTGTAGTTATTTGGCCTGAATACCTGGACCTCAGGTTTTCTTTTAAGATTGCAAAGAAAGGTAAAATTCTCCATTAAAAAAAATAAAATCAATCTGTTGGGTATGGATATCTGAATGTTTAATTCCTGTGTCTTTTCAGCCATATAGCTCCTGCATTATTTTTGTATCAGCTGTCTCTCTTGGATTTAGATGAGCATACAAAGTAAATGCAGCAAGAAAAGCAGTATTCTGTGGAGACAGAGCTCTTGAGTCCAATATCAGAACTTTTAAACTCTTTTTCTCTTTGAATTGGAAACCAATGAAACTCTCACTGGTTGTACAAAGGCAAATTTGTTTCTTTTTTTGTGTCTTAAATTTATCATCTTAAGGCCACTTTTTTTTTCCCTACTGTATTCTTCATCTCTTTGTGTTTGTGGCTTCTAAGCTCCTGGCCTCTGCTGGCCTTTCCAATCCTCCTTTCATTTGAAAACAGCAGCACCTTCCAATGAAATTATACTGAGAAAAAAATCAGCTCCTGTGACCTCTTGAATAGATAAAGGTTCGTCAATTGACAGGGCATGTTAATTTGTAGTTCAAGGGTGAATGAATGTACTATAAGTACATTTGAACTTCAGTATTTTTCCAAGAACGGTGGTGGTAAGAAATGTGCTATAACCCAGACTTAAGCCAAAAACATCAAGTGCCTGGAGGAAATACTTGTAAATATCCTTCATTTCCAGTCAGCTTTAAAATCAAGCCATTCCATAGGCCTGGAGCTATCAATAATCTTCTAGCCTTTGTCTCCAAAGGACTTGAACTCTCGTAGTCTGATTTCCCTTAAACTAGAGCTCTTAATGCTCCTCTACATTGTATGTAGTACATCTTCCTTATCTGCTTGAGATGCTGTCTAGGTGCTACTTGGTGCTTCAACTGGTCTGTGTAGTGTGGATTTTTTTTCCCCTGCCATCTCTACCCTTAAAAAGATCAAATGCTTCTGTAATTATTCTTTTAAGTTATCCAGTCTTTTAAATTATTAATGTAAAGATGCAGTGTCTCTGCATCTGCCTTCTACATGTGTGCATATATGTATGTATATTTTTTTTTAAAGGGAAATGAAGTGTACCGGTGTCGTGGTTTAACCCCATCCAGACAGCTTGTTCACCCACTCCCCCCCCTCTTCTTGCCCTCCCCCTACTCCTGGAGGGACGGAGAGGAGAATCAAAAAGAAATGCAACTCCCACGGGTTGAGATAAGAACAGTTTAGTAACTAAGGTATAGCACAAATCACTACTGCTACTACCAATAATAGTAACGATAAAGGAAATAACAAGGGGAAGAGAATACAACACCTCAGCACCAGCCGACCGATAACTCGCCCCCCCAGCCCGACCAAGCACCGACCCATACCTCCTCCAACCCTGCAATCCCCCTAGCCCTTCCATGTAACTCTCCGTTACCTCCTGGGCATGATGTGCTGTGGTATGGAATACCTCTTTGGTCAGTTTGGGTCAGGTGTCCTGTCTCTACTTCCTCCCGGCTTCCCCTCCTCCCTGGCAGAGCATGAGGCTCACAAAGTCCTTGGCCAAACCAAAACATCAGTGTTATCAGCACTGCTCCCAGTCTGAAAGTCAAAACACAGCACTGCACCAGCTACCAAGAAAGAGAAAAATGACTGCTACTGCTAAACCCAGGACAACCAGCAAAGGCATATATACAAGGAAAGTAAGTCAAGCAGCTTGACTGTTTTCTCTCCCATCTCTCCCCTTATGTCCCCTTTTTTTTGTATATCCAACAAAATAATTTCTGGGGACCCGTATCATAAATAATTATCATGGGGCTTCAACCATGAAGCTCACTTGACATAGTGAAGCCCCTAACCTGTGGTCCCTAATAAACCTAGTGAACTGAAATTCTTAGAGATATCAAAGTGTTACATGGGCTGCGGAGAAAAATTACTGAGAAAGGCTGAGCAGAGGAATTCATGAGATCTAACTTTGCTGTGCTGTGAGGCATGTAATTTTATTTGATTTAACAAATTCACTTTAAAAATGAACCATATCTTGCCATATCTGTTGAGCACTAAAAATATATTCCCAAATTTCTTTATATTGACCTATGTTTAGAAATCGAGACACCATTATTAGAATATATTAGGAGAGAATTATTAGGAATGTCTAGTGATGATATGTCATGTCAATAACAGGTTTTTGTTTGGTGGTGGTATTCTGCTGGAAACTATTTGAAGGATTGCAATTGTCCTCGTATCTTATTATTATCTATTCTTTTGGCTTTGAATTCTTAACCTTACTTGTGATGTACATTCTTGGTTCCTTATGCCAATTTACATGGAACTGTATTTCTCATTATTTTATTTTTTTCTTACCAAAGCTGAACATAGTGTGCAATATGAGGTTTCTTGTGAAATGACTGTCTCCTTACTTCTGCATCATTGAAATTAAGGCTGAATGGGTATTCTTTAGTGATTAAAACAAGTTATGGAAGCTATGTAATTTCCTTGAAAGCTTATTTTTTCCAGCATAAGCACAGTGAAATTTTCACTGACTGGAGTTAAAAGTAAATTAGAATGCCCTCTTCTGAATTAACTTCTTTTGGAATAAAACCTCATTTATAGCTTTAATTCTAATAAAATTAATTAGTTGAAATAATATTCTCTAAAATACTCTCCCACTTAGGTTACTAACTCAGCAAAATAATTTAATTAACCAAACTTATTTTAGAGGAAAATAAAACCAGCTTTGTTTGACAAAACCTGTTTGTCCTAATTTCAATCAACTCACTTAAGTGGTTCGTTTTTTGAAATCTGATCATATACCTAGGTCCTTGTAAATAAATTAGAAGGTTGAAGATAAACAATGAAATACTGATTAAAACTGGCCCTCTATTTGACTTTTTGATTTTTTCCTCAGCTCCAGGTGATTTTTTTCCCCTGTTTAATGACAGAGGATTATAGCTGAATAAAAACAACAACAAACAAACAAACAAAAATGAAAAAAAAAAACAACACCAAAACCCAAAACATATCGGCAAATTGATCTAGTGCCTTTCTTCCGACATAGCTGGCTAAACTAGGGGAAGCTCTGATGAAAATTCATCTTACAAAAACCAGATCCACTACTGTATTTTGTATATATTATGGAGTATACTCTCTTTCTCTCTTCTTTTTTCTAGGTGGAAGAGCCTGCTGCTAAGGGCCTTGTTAAATCAAAAGAAGGCAGGATTGAGATATAACTGTTTAGAGCTGTTGGATTGCTCTGGCAGGAGAAATTTTGGGGCTCCACTTTGCATGTGCTCTGTGAAGCCTAAGAAGTTGGTTCAGGGTATCAATGGGTGATCAACTGTGTTATATATTAGTCATAATATAACTGAAAAGTTAGATTTTCTTTAAAAATAGGTGAGATGGTGATTGACCTGTCTTACTATATAGGCTTCAATATGCCTTGTATTTCTATTGAAGAGTGTGACATTTTGATATAGGATCATTGCAAAACAAGTAATACTTTTTGCTCAAGAAAATAGAATGTCTGTCCTACATAGCAGATTTTTAATTTTTTTTTTAATTATTAAAAAAAGCTTTTATGGATTTGTCATAGTTCTTTTTTCACTATGCACTATTTGAGATAGGTTACTGGGCCACTCATGCTAAGAAAGTAAAATGACCCTTCCACCTACTTAATTCATTATGATATCTGTACTGTCATTAAATTGTAGTAAAATACAGGTACGCTTGTAATCATATTTCAAGCTAAAAACTCTTAATAAAGTTACTTTGGGAATATAAATTACATAAAAACATTAACATGCTTCATAAATTTGAAAAAGATCTGAAATGGCAAATAGGTAAATATGTAATTTTGAAGGAGTTTCAGTAAATGGATTTAACTATTAAAATAACCTAGTTTATGATAAATTTGCATTAGTGTTATGTTCACTTAAAATGTAACGTAGGAGTAGCTGATGGAGAAATCCTTATAGTCTTAGTAGTCTTTATTAATTTCTTTCTTGAAACGAACTGTACTGAGCTTTATCTGCTTTCAAATTATTGAAATTCAATTAAACAAGCTGTTAGAAGAACAAGATGTGCTTTCCTTTTTCTGGAATCCTATCCCGTTTCTAAGAAAGAACATAGTTTATAACAGAAATAACTGAGTTAAGTATTATTGTCTCTTTTTAATTCAAGTTCTTTATACGATGATTCAAGAGGTTTATCTTCTGGCACTTGGACAAGAAAAAGTGGGACCACAGCCAATGAAGGTAGACTAGTCCCCTTATATAGGAGAGCCGTCTTGGCTAATACCCTGTTTTTTATTCCACTTATTTCTTTCTGCTGTTATTGAGAGAAAAAACAGTTGTGAACAAACCAAAGCAGTTCAACAGAGAAGGTGTCTTGGCAGCAAAGCCCCTACAAAAGATATAGTTCAGAGCAGGTTCATTATTTGTTCTGCCTCAAAGAATATTTTAGGAATCAAAGAGATGCTTTCCTGTGTGAAATTGACAGCACCTGAGCATTTCTAAGAACCAAATGGATCATTTCAACATTAGAGACGAGATTTCTGTCTCAGTACTATGTAAATGAAGTAATATTATTTTAATTTTGGTGACATTATAAAGATCAATTAGAATCATAGAATCATAGAATAGTTAGGGTTGGAAAGGACCTTAACATCATCTGGTTCCACCCCCCGTACCATGGGGAGGGACACCTCCCACTAAACGATGTCACTCAAGGCTCTGTCCAACCTGGCCTTGAACACAGCCAGGGATGGAGCATTCACGACTTCCTTGGGCAACCCATTCCAGTGCCTCACCACACTCACAGTAAAGAACTTCCTCATACCTAATCTAAACTTCTTCTGTTTAAGTTTTAACCAGTTACCCGTCACAATTAGGCACACATTGTTCTGTTTAAACATTCTTGGAAGACTAAGTTACAGAAACTTCAAACTTTTTATTTACTGGGGCACACTGATAAATAGAAAGTCAAGGTCAACACTGTTTCTGGCAAAATACTGCAGAAGTATTTCTGAATATTCTGGAATCACATAATAACTTTAATAATGCTGGTGACTTTCCTCTGTAAATCATGTTAAAGCAAATTATCCAATCATCATCATGGCTTGACTTCGCAAACGAAGATTTGGGAAGGGCTTTACCCACGCTTACTACAAGCACGCTGATGACTAAGAAGGCCAATGTGGGATAGGCAAATCCGGCTACAAAAAGCACAGCAGAAGGTCTCCTTGGGTGGTACAGGTGGGGCGCGATTCTTTCTGCGTTGTCCTTTCTCCTCGAGACTAGTTCTGCGTGAGCTCTCAAAGGAGTCAATGGCATTATGTATGGTGTGCCTCCAAGTCTCCCAATTGGAGGCCAAGGTGGGCCACTGATGGTAGTCAATATGGCCAAGGCTAAGGTATTGTTTCAGGGAGTCCTTATATCTCTTCTTTGGGGAACTCCTTTTGCGGCAACCGGTGGCAAGTTCACTGTAAAACACGATCTTGGGGAGGCGGTGATCCTTCATTCTAGAGACGTGCCCTGCCCAGCGCAGCTGCAATTTCAGCAATATGGCCTCGATGCTGGTGACCCCTGCCTGTTGAAGGACAGTGACATTAGACACATAGTCAGTCCAATGGATGTTTAGAATTGCACGGAGGCAGCGCTGATGAAAGCGTTCGAGGAGTCACTGGTGATGACGGTAGATGACCCATGATTCAGACCCATATAAAAGAGTAGACAATACAATGGCTCTATCGACACTGATCTTTGTACTTTTCTTCAGATGTTTATTACACCAGACTCTTTTATGGAGTTTTCCAAAGTCTCTATATGCCTTTGCTATTCTGTTGTCTCTCTCTTTGTCGATTGTGGCATCCGAGGAAATGATGCTTCCCAGATAGCTGAACTGCTGAACTGACTTAAGCTCTGACTCACCAATGGTAATGTGGGGATGGCGATAATCTTCTTGCGGTGCAGGTTGGTAGAGGACTACTGTCTTCTTCAAGCTGACTTCCAGCCCCAAAACCTCAGCCGCCTCCGCAAAGCAAGATGTTAAATGCTGCAGAGCTGCTTCTGTGTGAGCAACAAGGGCGGCATCATCAGCAAAAAGCAGTTTATGGACAAGATGGTTTAGGGTCTTAGTGTGGGCCTTCAGTTGCCTTAGATTGAATAGGCTACCATCGGTACGATATCGAATATAAATGCCATTTTGTTTGTCAAGGTCTGCCATAGCCCTTTGGAGCATCATGCTGAAGAAGATTGTGAATAAGGTCGGTGTGAGAACGCAACCTTGTTTCACACCGCTGGTTATTGGGAAAGGCTGAGAGAGTGCATCACCATACCTGACTTGGCCTTGCTGATCCTCATGTAACAGAATAATCATTTTGAGGAACTTGGAGGGACAACCTAATCGTTCCAAGATCAGCCACAGGCCTTTTCTGCTCACAGTGTCAAAAGCTTTGGTGAGGTCAACGAAAGTTACGTATAACCCCTTATTCTGTTCTCGACACTTTTCTTGCAGTTCTCTGAGAACAAATACCATGTCTGTGGTACTTCTATTAGCTCTGAAACCACACTGACTTTCAGGTAGCAGTTCTTCTGCGATAGCAGGTACTAGTCTGTTCAATAGTATTCTTGCAAGCATTTTACCAGCAATGGAGAGCAGAGTTATACCACGGTAGCTTGAGCAGTCTGACTTGACACCTTTTTTCTTATACAGAGTGATGATGATTGCATCATGAATGTCTGATGGTATTTTGCCTTGTTCCCAACAGCACACAACTAGCTCATGAAATTTAGCATGAAGTGCTTGTCCACCATGCTTCCATATTTCAGGTGGGACTCCGTCAACCCCAGCTGCCTTGCCAGTTTTCACCTGCTGTATGGCCTTAAGAGTCTCTCCCATGGTAGGGTCTAAATCCAATTCATTTTTCACCGGATGTTGCAGAATCTGCTGGATTCCTTCACCTTGGACTACACGATTAGCACTAAAGAGGGTTTGAAAATGTTCAGACCAACGATTCAGGATGGAGATTTTATCTGTAAGAAGTGTTTGGCCATCTGCACAAAGTAAGGGGCTTTGAACCTGAAATGTGGGTCCATACACTGCCTTCAGAGCCTCATGGAATCCTCTGTGGTCACCCAAATCACCACAGAAATTATCCAATAGAAGGTCTGATATTTACACATACAGCTGTCTAATACATTTACTTCAGATCCCAACTGGAGCTACGGATATTTAGGACACTAGGAGAGAAGAGAAAGTTCTGACCTTGGGAAAATTGGTAACCATTTTGATAACATTAAGCCTTACTTGGACTATACCTATTTTTTTATTTTATTTTATATAATTTTCTGAACAAATATCAGAAAACTGGTATTGGAAAAATCTGTAGAAATGGCTACCAAACACTGCAGTGATTCAGATCTAATTTGATACCCATATTCCATCTCCAATGTTCTTCTATTTCATCATTCAGTGTTCTTATATTAAGTGTAACTTATGCTGATGAAGTAAAAATAGTTACAAAGAAAGGTGCTAGAGTTGTTAATACTGAAAAGGTACAAGCTCATGCAGAAAGCATCCTTGTGTATTTCCAACTAAGACCTTCCCTGAAATGTAATAACTTTGAAATTATCCTACAGTAAAGAATACCATCTAGATTACCAAGCATAAGGAAAATTATTCAGTCTGATATCTGGTTTTAGGAAAAAAAGCTGGAAGTAGCTGTCCTGGGTTTAGCAGCAGCAGTCATTTTTTCTCCTTCTTGGTAGCTGGTGCAGTGCTGTGTTTTGACTTTCGGGCTGGGAACAAAGCTGATAAAAATGATGTTTTGGTTTCGCCAAGGACTTTGTGAGTCTCATGCTCTGCCAGGGAGGAGGGGAAGCTGGGAGGAAGCAGAGACAGGACACCTGACCCAAACTGACCAAAGAGGTATTCCATACCACATCACGTCATGCCCAGGGGGGAACTGGGAGGTACCCGGAAGGACAGGGGGTCAGCCGGGTCGGACTGGTGGTTTGGCGCGTGGTATTGTACTCCTTTCCTTTGCTATTTTCTCTTATCATTGTTGTCGTTGGTGGTAGCGGTGGTGATTCGTATTGTACATTAGTTGCTAGACTGTTCTTATCTCAGCCCGTGGGAGTTGCATTCCTTCGATTCTCCTCCCCACCCCTCTGGGAATGGGGAAAGGGGGCGGCAGCCCCTGGGGAAGGGGGGGACGGACTGATGTGGACCTCGATTGCTTCCAGCCTGGCACCACTCAGTGGGAGTAAGTGCACAAGCTGTCTTGGTTGGGGTTAAACCACGACAGTTCTTTTTGGTGCCCAACGTGGGGCCCGAAGGGGTTGAGATAACAACAGATCTGACTGGATTAATAGTCACTCGTCACAATGCTGATTTATTGGCTCTCAAAGTTGTTCCTCTTGATCTCACAGCTTCAGAATGTTGTAACTTACTTAGATCTGGTATTTGCTGTATTAGTGTTTTTCAAGTGTGGGGCTTGGGCTAAAGTTCTTGTCTCAGTGTACTTTATGATGATGACTTGTAACACAATAGAATTATTGATCATGAAACTTATCTGGCTTATGTTCCCAGTATGGTCACCACCTTTATACTTTGGGAGGTATATAATAGAAGTGCTTAGCAATTACACATATTCTTTCTCCTTCTCGGGTGGTCAACCTGTGAAGGAGGCATTCTTTTACCCTCCCAGTCCTCCCCCCAGAGCATTTACAGCATCATTTGAGAGTTTTGAATGGCCTTTTAATGCTATTGAGACTTGTTTGCTGATTGTGATGGGAATCACCATGTTGGCACGTATACAGAGTGTATTTTGGCCACAACTATTTCATCTGTTTTCAAAAGTTAAGCAGAGTCAGGTTTGGGTCTTGTCTGGGGTTAAACGGCAGAGATTTTCTCTGAGGCTGGACAGCCATGAGTGGCAGGGTGTGTGGGACAGTATGGGCAAGTATCTAGGTCAGTGGGCCCCTCCAGTACTTTGGAATTTCACCACCGAACAACTGCAAAGTCCAGAAGAATTAGTAAAACACTTAAACGAGGTGTGTGGTCAGTCTGGCCATACCAGAGACGGACAAATCATGGCAACGTGCTGGGGCTTGGCCTATGCTTACAGGGCCATGTTCAATGCTTTCCAGCACCTTCAAAAGGAAAAAAATGTCACTGGATCTGAGGGCAAAGCAACAGCCAGTACAGTTACTCCAGCTCCAAGTACAGCAGCTACACCACCCCCAGCAACAAGTACAGCAGCTACTCAAACTTCGACTGCAACAGACAGCGCAGCTATCCCAGCTCCAAGTGCAGCAGCCACATCACCCCCAGCAACAAGTACAGTCGCTACTCAAACCACAGTGATAACCACTGCAACTAAACCAGAGGACCAATTCATACCAATATCGGTTGCCTCTGTACGCAAGAGAAAAAGCAAAAAGGAGGCAGGAAGGTTAAAGCAAGATGAAGAAACAATGTGTTCACTACTCGATCCAGAACATGATCAGGAGTCATCATCACATGATGAAGAAGAAGAAGGAGAGGTGACTTCTCGACTTCGGACCTCAACCGAGCTACGGAGTATGCGAAAAGATTTTACCCGTCAACCAGGGGAGCACATCATCACCTGGTTGCTCTGATGCTGCGACAATGGGGCCGATGGTCACGAACTAGAAGGTACAGAAGCCAAGCAGTTGGGATCACTTGCTAGAGAAGGGGGAATTGACAAAGCAATTGCAAGAGAGAAAAAGTCCCTCAGTCTTTGGAGGCGGCTCTTGGCAGCTGTCAAAGAAAGGTTTCCATACAAGGACGATGTTATGAGTCGTTCGGCCAAGTGGACTACTATAGACAAAGGCATCCAGTCTCTGAGAGAATCAGCCATCATAGAGATGATCTATCACATCAAGCCAAATAACGGGAATATACCCATAGATCCAGATGAAGTCGAATGTACACGACCCATGTGGCGAAAACTTACACGGAATGCACCATCATCATATGCCCATTCATTGGCAACAGTAACCTGGAATGACATAGTACCACTAACAGTGGATGAAATGGTTCATAAACTCCGCGAGTTCGAAGACAATCTCACCCCTTCCATCATCTCAGCTGTGGAAAAACTGTCCCAGGATCTCAGACAACTGAGGGACGATATATCTGACTTATCCAACTCCTCGCGTGTACCAACACACATTTCAGCTATTAACAAAAGGCGTCCCACTGTTTGAGAAAGGAGATACAAGAGGTATATGCCACGGTCTACCCTATGGTTTTACCTGCGGGATCACGGAGAAGACATGACAAAGTGGGATGGAAAACCTACTTCAGTTTTGGAGGAACGGGTGAGTGAATTGAAAAGAGGAGCAAAGGCCAAGACTGATCGTCCCATGAGAGCTATGGCTTCAGTCTCTGGTGAGCAGTTTCCCAGGTGGAGTGGAAGAGCTGATCTTACTCCAGCTCCTGTGATAAAGAAGAATAATCCCTTTCAACATGACTTAAGCGTCCAATCCTGTGATGACTATTAGAGGGGCCCTGCCTCCAGCCAGGTGGAGGTAGGGGACAATCGGATTTACTGGACTGTGTGGATCAGATGGCCTGGCACATCAGTCCCGCAAAAGTATAAGGCTCTAGTAGATACCGGTGCACAGTGTACCCTGATGCCATCGAGCTGTCAAGGGGTGGAACCCATCTATATTTCTGGAGTGACAGCAGGATCCCAAGAGTTGGCTGTACTGGAGGCTGAAATCAGCCTGACTGGGAGAGAATGGCAAAAGCACCCTATTGTGACTGGCCCAGAGGCTCCATGCATCCTTGGCATAGACTACCTCAAGAGAGGGTACTTCAAAGACCCAAAAGGGTACCGATGGGCTTTTGGTATTGCTGCTTTGGAGACTGAAGAAATTGAGCAGCTGTCCACCTTGCCTGGTCTCTCAGAGGATCCTTCTGTTGTGGGGCTGCTGAAAGTCGAAGAACAATAAGTGCCAATTGCGACCACAACAGCGCACCGGCGGCAATATCGCACCAACCGAGACTCCCTGATTCCTATCCATCAGCTGATCCGTAGACTGGAGAGTCAGGGAGTGATCATCAGGACTCGCTCGCCCTTTAATAGCCCCATATTGCCAATGCGTTTTTCTCAATTCCTTTGGCAACAGAGTGCAGGCCACAGTTTGCTTTTACTTGGAGGGGTGTCCAGTTCCCTTGGAACCGACTGCCCCAGGGCTGGAAACATAGCCCTACCATTTGCCATGGACTGATTCAGACTGCACTGGAACAGGGGCAAGCGCCAGAACACCTGCAATACATTGATGACATTATAGTCTGGGGCGATACAGCAGCAGAAGTCTTCGAGAAAGGGAGGAAAATAATCCAAATCCTGCTGAAAGCTGGTTTTGCCATAAAACGAAGTAAGGTCAAGGGACCTGCACAGGAGATTCAATTTCTGGGAATAAAATGGCAAGATGGACGTAGACAGATCCCCACAGATGTAATCAACAAGATAACAGCAATGTCTCCACCAACTAATAAGAAAGAAACACAAGCTTTCTTGGGTGCAGTGGGGTTCTGGAGACTGCACATCCCAAATTACAGTTTGATTGTAAGCCCTCTCTATTACGTGACCCGTAAGAAGAATGATTTTAAATGGGGACCTGAGCAACAACAAGCCTTTGAGCAAATTAAACGCGAGATAGTTCATGCAGTGGCCCTTGGACCAGTTCGGACTGGGCCAGATGTAAAAAATGTATTGTACACCGCAGCTGGGGAGAATGGCCCTACCTGGAGCCTCTGGCAGAAAGCTCCAGGAGAGACTCGAGGTCGACCCCTTGGTTTTTGGAGTCGGGGATACAAAGGATCTGAGGCTAGCTATACCCCAAGTGAGAAAGAGATACTGGCAGCCTATGAAGGGGTTCGAGCTGCTTCGGAAGTGATTGGCACCGAAGCACAGCTCCTCCTGGCACCCCGGTTGCCCGTGCTAGGCTGGATGTTCAAAGGCAGGGTCTCCTCTGCGAATCGTGCAACTGATGCTACGTGGAGTAAATGGGCTGCACTAATTACACAACGAGCTCGAATAGGAAATCCCAGTCGTCCAGGCATTCTAGAAGTCATCATGGACTGGCCAGAGGGCAAAGATTTTGGAATGTCACCAGAGGAGGAGGTGATGCATGCTGAAGAGGCCCCACCATATAGTCAGCTGTCAGAAAGTGAAAAGCAGTATGCCTTGTTTACTAATGGGTCCTGCCGTATTGTGGGAAAACATCGGAGATGGAAGGCAGCTGTATGGAATCCTCGACGACAAGTTGCAGAAACTGCTGAAGGAGAGGGTGAATCAAGTCAGTTTGCCGAGGTGAAAGCCATCCAGCTGGCCCTGGACATTGCTGAACAAGAAAAGTGGCCAGTACTTTATCTCTATACTGACTCATGGATGGTGGCAAATGCCCTGTGGGGGTGGTTGCAGCAATGGAAGCAGAGCAACTGGCAACGTAGAGGTAAACCTATCTGGGCTGCTGCACTGTGGAAAGGTATTGCTGCCCGGGTGCAGAACCTGGTGGTGAAGGTACGTCATGTAGATGCCCATGTACCCAAGAGTTGGGCCACTGAGGAACACCAGAACAACCAACAAGTGGATAAAGCTGCTAAGATTGAAGTGGCTCAGATGGACTTAGATTGGCAACATAAAAGTGAATTAATTTTGGCCCGGTGGGCCCATGACACTTCAGGCCATCAGGGCAGAGATGCAAAATATAGATGGGCCCGTGATCGAGGGGTGGACTTAACAATGGACACTATTGCCCAGGTTATTCATGAGTGTGAAACATGTGCTGCCATTAAACAAGCCAAACAGTTAAAACCTCTTTGGTATGGAGGACGATGGCTGAAGTATAAACATGGGGAGGCCTGGCAGATTGACTATATCACACTGCCACCAACCCGCCAAGGTAAGCGCCATGTGCTTACCATGGTGGAAGCAACCACCGGATGGCTGGAAACGTACGCTGTGCCCCACGCCACCGCCCGGAACACTATCCTGGGCCTTGAGAAACACATTTTGTGGTGACACGGCACCCCAGAGAGAATTGAGTCAGACAACGGGACTCATTTCCGGAATAACCTTATAGACACTTGGGCCAAAGAGCATGGCATTGAGTGGGTACATCACATCCCCTACCATGCACCAGCCTCTGGGAAAATCGAAAGGTACAATGGGCTGTTAAAAACTACACTGAGAGCAATGGGTGGGGGAACTTTCAAGCATTGGGATACACACTTACCAAAGGCCACCTGGTTGGTCAACACCAGAGGATATGCCAACAGAGCTGGCCCAGCCCAATCGGAACTTTTACATATTGTAGAGGGGGACAAAGTTCCTGTGGTGCATATGAAGAATTTGCTGGGGAAGACAGTCTGGGTTATTCCTGCTTCAAGTAAAGGCAAACCCACTCGTGGGATTGCTTTTGCTCAGGGACCTGGATACACTTGGTGGGTAATGTGGGATAATGGGGAAGTCCGATGTGTACCTCAAGGGGATTTAATTTTAGGGGAAAACAGCCAATGAACTTAATTGTATGTTGTTGCCTGCTGTGTAATACTTTAATAGCCCATCAACCAGATGTCTTCAGGCCACCAGCGACTAGCCCTGACTTCCCTTCAACCATCATCCCAACAGAGAGCGAACTTTGACAGAACCAGACCAGTTCTACAGTAAGGGAATGATCAGCATCAGCAGGCAACGACCCAGTACTGCACGCGGCCTCTCCTGTTCTGAAAGACTGTTACAAGAGATGGAGCCTGACATCATGGACCAGATGGACTCAGCAGCTTTATAGGGACTAGTCTTTGCACTAAGATAGAAGTGCACTGAGATCGGAGTGATGGTATATTGAAAATGTAGGATCTGAGCATGATGTGAATGGTATGGAATAAGGGGTGGATAATGTCCTGGGTTTAGCAGCAGCAGTCATTTTTTCTCCTTCTTGGTAGCTGTTGCAGTGCTGTGTTTTGACTTTCAGGCTGGGAACAAAGCTGATAAAAATGATGTTTTGGTTTCGCCAAGGACTTTGTGAGTCTCATGCTCTGCCAGGGAAGAGGGGAAGCCGGGAGGAAGCAGAGACAGGACACCTGACCCAAACTGACCAAAGAGGTATTCCATACCACAGCACGTCATGCCCAGGGGGGAACTGGGAGGTACCCGGAAGGACAGGGGGTCGGCCGGGTCGGACTGGTGGTTCGGCGCGTGGTATTGTACTCCTTTCCTTTGCTATTTTCTCTTATCATTGTTGTCGTTGGTGGTAGCGGTGGTGATTCGTATTGTACATTAGTTGCTAGACTGTTCTTATCTCAGCCCGTGGGAGTTGCATTCCTTCGATTCTCCTCCCCACCCCTCTGGGAGCAGGGAAAGGGGGCGGCAGCCCCTGGGGAAGGGGGGGGCGGACTAACGTGGGCCTTGATTGCTTCCAGCCTGGCACCACTCACTGGGAGTAAGTGCACAAGCTGTTTTGGTTGAGGTTAAACCACGACAGTAGCAACGGATGTGTAGTAGCAGTGTCCTTCTTGTGTGCATAAAGAAAAGCACAAACATTACTACCTAGAGCAAGGCAGCTATCCCAAACTGCCATATGATGTCCAGTGCAGTTTTCGAGACAAAACACCAGCTTAAAATGGACAATTTTTTATAACACAGATGAAGTATGCAAAATATGCAGTGATCAGAGTTCTTTACTACTCTGGTGACTAGAGGAAAAGGAGGTATTTCTTCATATGCTTTGAAAAGCCAAAATAGGAAACAAGCCATGAGAACTCTGGAAAAAATACAAGCAGAAGAAACATTGGCTTGAAAGAAGACACTTTGGCTTGAAAAAGTTTTCTTCCTCTGACAAGCAGGCAGACAAGAAAGGGAGCAGCAGCTGTGATGGCCTAATAGAAACTGAAATGCAGCTACATTTACAGTACACTGGGAACTGCTGAGAAACTAATGCAGTGACCGTACAGAGCATTGCTGAAAATACGCCTGGGACCTGCAGTTAGCTCCTCAACACTGACTTCTCTGTAGAAGGAAGGCCAAAGGGTTATGCATTTGAAACCACTAATGTTTTTGTCAGTGCTTTGTGTAAAAGCTGAGAGGCAAGAAGAATCTGACGGATTTGGGATTGCTGCCTTGCTTTCTCCACCACAGCAGGAAGAAGTGCAGAATCTGAAAGAGAAAGGGATGCATTCGTGTTGCACCATACCAGTCCTAGACTGAAGTCCACAAAGCCCAAGACCAAGCTTTTCCAACTACTGCAATGAGGCCTGTGCTAGTGCTGGTAGAATTAAATATCTGAGTACTTGGAGCAAATAGGAAATTACACAAACCAGACAGCTAACATTTCAAACTTGAATAAATCTTGCATGCTTCACAGAGAATGATTCAGCTATGCAGGTTTTGAAGTGAAAGTGTTAGATAAATTGTAGATAATGGGACAGGAGAGATGTTTCAGAATACCTGTAACAGCTTTCTTCAAATTTGCCTTTAGTGCCTTGATAACAAGCATTTGGGAGCTACTGTTTATAAATAACCAGGAGCTGAAAACTGTGTCTAAATGGCTTGGCATCTTCAGAAAAACATTTGTACTTCTGTAATCAGTCTCAGACATGTAAGATGTGAACTCATCATTTTCTTTGTATTTCTTATAATCATCCATCAGAAGAAATGAACCTTCCCACCCGCCTCCCATGTCTGCTCTGAAATGTAAAAGGCTCATTTATGCACCATAGATGTGTACTTACTTGTGCTTCTCTGACAATTTGGCACACAGCTCATATTCCCTGGATCACTCCCAAGGGAGCCGGAGGGTGATCCAGTGGGAAGAGCAAGGCTGAGGCAGGTGAAGCATCCCACATGGTGTGGCATGGGAGATGAAATGTTCAGCAGAAGTGGGGATAAAACATAGCTGCCTTCACTCATGGATCTCTGTATCATTTGCAACATCAGCACACACATGGGAGTGTTCCAGACTAATGTGACTAGCAGTTAAAATAATCCAGTGATTTGCAGGCAGGCATTCAAGTAATGCATCGGTCTGATGGGTCTGAAATTTAACACATTTAAGAGGTTTTTTTCTTGTATTCCCCTACTCCCCCCTGCCCACCCCAAGGCTTCCAGACTCAGTCTTCTATTTCTAATTTACTACTTCCAACATCTATTGAAAGCAGCTTAGATGTTTATTATGAATGAACAGTTCTGGGGACTGGGAACAGCCTTTGAAATGTTTCCTCTTGTATTAATTTAATGGACAATATTTCTGGCTGTGCTGGCTGAAAAAGGACATTGTGTGTTTGATTAAATTTTATGAGGTAAAAGCAAAGTATTTTCCATCATATATTCCTTCCAAAAAAACCCCAGCAAATTGGAGTGAAGTGGACTGAGTTGGATAAATTCTTGGATCTGCCTGAAATGGGTTGGAAAAACAGAATTCAGGGATGAATAAAGGACCTTCCATATGAGTGCTAGTCCTTGGCCTGTTTGCTGTAGAGAAGATGAGAGCAGTTTCTGGGTTAAGGTCCTTTTGTTTCTCACTGCTCAGGTTTTGGGATCCCTGAAGCACCCTCCAGCCTATCCAGAGCAGGATCTATGCACAGCTGGATGGTTAAATGGGCTTTTCATTCAGTTTGCTTGTTGAACATCCAACGAGCCATCGTAGGGTGAGTAGCTGGCCCGTTAATTCATCACATCTTTACTGGAGTGTGCACCTTATGGTTTTAGAGACATATTAATGATCTGCCGTTTTTCATTATGATAAATGAAAACCCTCTGCATGTAGAGCTTGTCTGAAGGGTGAGTCTCTAAGGGAAAGCATCGCTTCTGTGTTTCAGATTTATTCTCCCTCACTGACTCTCAGATAAAAATCTGTTGAATCACACTACCAAAAAAAAATAAAAAATAAAAGACATTTTGTTTTAACTGTGACCTTCACCTGAATTTAAGAATCAATCACCACATTTTTGGCATTGCAGAGAAATGATAACAATAAAGACTGTGGAAGAAGTATTGTTAATTCCAGTAATCACATTAGAAAAGAATGAGACCAGCTTGTTATTCTTCAGCAAGTGTGGCTCTGCAAAGCACACAGCAGGAAGAGTTCATTTGCTGTTTTCTATAAATAAAGACATTACAGAAGGATTAGAGTGATAACTTGTAGTGAATAATAGATCCAAGTGCACATATATAGTCTTTCTATTCAGAAATTATTTGCAGTTCATATTTGTGGGGTTTTGCTTATTTGGTTTTGTTATGGTTTTGGTTTTGTTTCTGGATTACTTGCAAAATAATTGACCAATTCTTGGTTTGCTGACATGACTTTAGAATAAGGCTTAAATGCGGAGATAATGACTCTGCACCTAGTTGTCATTTTTGCAAGCATATGCATAACAATTTGATATAAAATGCTCCAAAGGAGTAGCTGAGATGGTCCTGGGCCAGATAAGGAGAGAAGCATGTGCCTGATCTCCTGCTGGTAGTCATAATATTGATTTGTCTTGAAGCCGAAATGAATTATTTTGTTAAGCAAAATTCTGTATGTTTGATAATACTATTGCAGCTGCAGGAATGTGATCACATTGTATGGAAAATAGATATGTGTGTATCTGACAGGTTGGAATCCAGTCAGTGCTGTTTAATGTACTGGGTAATACTTTGCAGTTATTTTTCAACAGATGACCACACCTTGCTACACTTCTGAAGCATTAACTTTTTTCAAAAAGCAGTAATGCAAATGACAAACCTGTATGACTGTTAAAAATACTGGACTGTGACTCAGGAGAAGTGAATGCTTTTCAGAGTGATACTGTCCTGGAAACTAAAATCATTCTCCATTGTGAACCATTTAGCCACCTATTGATGCAAAGTGATTTTTAAGGGCTCACGATTAAGGCTGCTAGAAAACTATGCAGAATTTACAGTTTCTTAAGACAAATACAGTGCATGTTCATAAGATCCATTCCCCAAAGTTTTGGAGTTAGTAAAATCTGTGATATTCACAGGCATCACAAACTGGTGGAAATGGGTTTATAGAGGTGTTTGATTACAAGGTAAACTTGCATTAATTTGTGTTAGCCAAGTAGTTTGATTGTAAAAATCCTCAAATTATGCTGACTATGCAGCACAGCCTCATTTTAATGGGCTGCTTCAAGGACTTGAGTAAATTGCCCTCTTGTACTTCATTGTGATGGTGTGCCCTTTATTAGCTTTGTCACTTCACCTTGATTTGTGTCTGAGTTTCTGTCTGCAGATAAAATCAATAGACTTTTATTTTCTCCTGAGCTTTCAAAATGTCACAGGTAAAATTCATTTCTTAAAATAGATGCCCTGTGTTTTCTGAAATAACAGCATGGGTGGAAAAACCCTGGAATGCTAGTAGCAGTCATATTTTGAATTTTAAATATCCATGCTTGATCTTCTTTTCTCTCATTTAATGCTTCTTTATAAAACTTTGTCTTACAGCCTAAGCACTTCATTTTGGTGAGGTTTTCTGGTTGTGTTTCTTCTTCTCTCTGGGTTCATCATATTGTTTGTCCAGCCATGGTTTCAATATTTTGCCTTCATCACACCTTGCTTACAGTATAGAGGTACAGTCTGCAGTTGTAATAAGAATAAAACTGTTCCACTTGTCTGTAGCAGGTACTTCTGCAACAGCTAGCCGAGTGTTTTTATCTCCAAGCTGTTAATAAACTGATATGCCAAAGATAACATGTCAATTTATTGGCAGAATTGAGAAAAAATGAAAGGAAAAGGGAAAAGGGAAAGAACAAGCTTTCTTGTTTTAACCTGTAGTCCAGGATGTCATCCAGAATGGAGCTGGGTTTCTTGCACACTGGTGGTGTATAGTCACTTTACTACTCTGATATTAGAAATCCTTGGACAGCTGTTAGATTTCATTGAGAATGTCCATCTTGTAGATGGAAAAAAGATCTTTGGGCATTAATTTCATGCAAGATAAAAGCAAATCGAAGGGCCTTATGGAGTTGGGTGGTTTGAATAGCATGACGTGAATCACACTTCACATTTAGAAGAAGCTAAGAAAGCTTAAAATCTGCTTTTAATCAGAAATGCATTGTATGACCTCTCTGTATGACCAGCCTCTAGAATATGCTTATTCTTGTTCACAGGAAGTGCAATTCACTGTCAATAAGAAATGTGTTATTGTAGCCCTATGGTATATATCTACTTGCAGTAATGCAATGTTTTGGTTTTGATATAACTTTGGGAAATTTTAAATAGGATTGAAACTTTAATGACTGCTTTTAAAAAAATCAAACATGAGTTAAAACCAGCTTGTTTATTCTTTTATGCTATTTTTCCATTCTCTTTTCTGATGCAGTCATATACATAAATAAAGAAAATAAAAGTTTGTTTCCCCTTCCAGAATGTATAGTCCTTTTCAGGTGTCTAGATAGCTGTAAGAAATAACTAAATTTGTCTGGTTTATGTATTAAGAAAGCAAGAAAATGTAGAGCAATAGTAGTTCTGAAAAGCATATAACAGACTTTTGTCCTTAATCAGAAACTTATCTGGAATAAAAGACAGTGTCAGTATAATAGTTGTGCTGGAAGGATCCTGTGGCTGTACGCTAGTATAATTCAGTTGGTTTATTGGAATCATTGGAGGATGTTTAAGCGAATCCAGGGGAAAACTCTAAAGTGTGGTTTAGGTTGGACCAGGGACATGCTTTTGAAATGAATATCCCAGTTTGTCCCTATCACTGTGCTATGGTCTGTAGCCATAGTCTGTTGAGGGTACCAGGCTGGAGTTCTATTGTGTTAACTCCTTGAAATGAAAATATTGTGGTTGTCAGGTCCTCCACATCAGCTTCAGCATGTGCTGTTTGCTAATATAGCTAAAGAAAGACAGAAAAATAATGGCCTAAAACAAAACAGGATGTTTCTGCTTGTTTGAAGAAATGGAACACAAATCTAAACATATTACACTAGCTGAAACGCAAAATAAAATCTCTTTAAAAGCAAAATTTTCTGGAGCTAATGTTCTTGCTTAAAACATTTAGAATTGCATATAAAAAAAGTAAACATCAGAAAATACCAAAGCAACAACTCACCAAAAACCACAAACCAAAAGAAAAAGAAGCCTCTAACCAAGCAAAACCAAACCCAAACCAGTAAGAATTTACTACACCAGGAACACTTTGATTTATGGCTTGTTTTTTTTGTGGTTGTTTTTGTTGTCTGGTTTAATTTGCTTTTAATGACTGTGTAGGACAAAACTGTGGTTCTGTGCTTAATACCACAAAAAGAAAAAGTAATTTAACAATACATAGGAGAAGTTTCATTTACTGATGTTCTTGAGAACACAAACGACCAATCTGACAACTTTATTTGCTCTAAGTGAAAATAAGGAGTAGATAAATTCTTAAAAATAAGAAATGAAACCATTTACTTGTTTTAATTAGATAGTTAAAGATGTGTAAAATCATCTTCTCTGAGGAGGTCTGCATCTATTTGACTTCAGAAAATCCTTCTTAAGTAAACTGAGCCCTTAATCAGCAATGCTAGGAGGCTAAATTAATCATCAGGCAACTACTTTAGGCTTTAAATCCCTACCTGACGATGCTTTAAGCCACAGTAAATGTTTAAATAAATGTCAATGTACAGACTTATTGTCCATTCCTGAGAGAAAAAAAATGAAGTAGCTCAATGTATGCTAGCAAAGCTGAGATACAGTGGGGTTGCCTGTAACCTCTAAACATCCCCAAGAAGAAATCAACTTAAGGACTTGAGAAATTTCATCAAATACTTATCTATCATGTCTAAAAAGGGAGATTATTTACCACAATGCCATGTGCATTTCTTTGACAGAGTCAAGGTATTAGTCCATGTCCCTGCTATTCTGTAAGGGTGTGCTCTAGCCACTCCTGAGCTTTGCTACATTAACAAAGATGATCTGTGAAACAATTAAAAGGAATCCCATAGAATATACTTACCACAATTAGAGGAATTGGTGTGCCCAGTGCCCAGAGCTCCCAGATGGACTTAATGATGCTGCCTTGCCACATCCTCATATTTTCTTTCTTAAACTGACAGATGGCAGCAGGCAGCCTAGGAACACTTTGATTTCTTCTATTTCAAGCACAAAAGCAATGAAATCGGGAAAAAGGATTTCACCTTTGCAGTGCAGAAGGCATTGTGAAATAGGGTGGATATTGATAACCTCCTCTTATCTGGCCAAGCAGGTTTATTTACAGGTCTTGCATTTCCAGGCTATTAGCAAAGGTCTAACTTGCTGCTGTGGATATTTTGCAATTCCTATCACAGCTCACACTCTCCTGACAAGTCCAGGCCTCCTGTGTTTTGTGTCCAAACAACACTCAGCTTCACAGTGAAGGAGTTAACGATTACAGAAGCTTTTACAGTAGCCCACACTGCATCTCATTCAGAAGAAGCATCTGGGTAAGAAGCTCATTATTTTGTTGTTGAAGATCACAGGGTATAGCAACTTTGAAAATATCTCTCCAGCTGAATTAAAGTTCAGTGCCGAGTGGAAACACACACGTTAGGAAGCCATGACGTATCTCAGCAGAGGGCTTTTGTTATGCCTGTACAAACGCTTCTTAGAGAAGGTGCAACGTGACTTTGCTGTGAGGAGCTAACCAGATGGGATTCAAGCAGTGAAGAAAATCAGATTAGTTTATATAAGAAACTATGGGACACTTGAGACCAGAAATGATGCTGTCCTGCTTAGCAGCTCTCACAGTTAATAACCTTTTTATTTAAGTAACTAACTTTGGATTATTTTCCTCAGTTCTGGGTAGCATGTCTTAAACTTTTTCCTGTCATGACTAACTAATGTAAGCTGTTTTTCCCTTCATGCCACTACTTCTGGAATTGTGCTTTTAAAATACTTTTTTTTTTTTTTTCAAAATGGTGGTAACAGCTAGGGGTCAGAGGGGGGCTGGGGCATCAAGGCAAAACCGCTTTTTAAAATTATAAGAGTTAAAAATTTATCAATCACTTAGCAAAAGAGAAATGGGGGGGAAGAAGCTTGAGTCTAAATGTGCAGCACAAAACTAGTGATGTTTGCATAGAAAAAAAAGCAGACATTATTAATTTCATATGGATCAAGAAAACAGCGAGACTTCCACACATATAATACCTAAAGAAAGCTGTAAAGGGACTTTTTACCAGGGCCTGTAGTGACAAGACAAGAGGGGATGGCTTTAAGCTGAAAGAGGGTAGATTTAGATTAGATGTGAGGAAGAAATTCTTCATTATGAGGGTGGTGAGGCACTGGCACAGGTTGCCCAGAGAAGCTGTGTCTGCCCCATCCCTGACAGCGTTCAAGGCCAGGTTGGATGTGGCTTGCAGCAACCTGGTGTAGTGGAAGGTGTCCCTACCTGTGACAGGGAGTTGAAAATAGATTAGCTTTAAGGTCTCTTCCAACCCAAAACAGTCTGTGATTCTATGTTCTGTGAAAGATTTACATGATAAATTGAACACTGTACTTCTGCACAGGACTTTCTGCTTTGCCTGATAGGAAATTGATTCTTGTTTATTAAAACTCCTTTGCATTTCAGATCCCACCCATTCCCCAGGAGGACCTGAAGGACCTCAGTGACCTCAGTGGCAGGACAGCACTTTGGGAGGCTGTGATGTTGCCACTCCCCATGGGAAGCACACAGTGGCCCAGAGCTGTCTTAGGTGCTTCGATCCAGGCAGAAACGTCTTCTGCCTTCCCCTGTGGGCTGTCTGCTGGTGATTACCTCATAGCAAGGCTGGGCTACCTTTCTGGAGTGGTTGTCTCACTGCATTTCTTCTTGCCCTTCCCCTGTAACACATTAGTGGCTTTCTCGAAATGTTTTTGTTGTTGTTGTTTTTCAGTTTACAACCTGGAAATATCTGTGTATAGGTCTCGTGTGATGACCGAGGGTCAGTGTTTAGAAATTACATGTCTAGTTAGGGTACCATGGCATTCCCTGCCTTACGAGGACTTAGGACTGCATCCTCGGGTTCCCCAAGGGTGGTACAAATCCCCTTGCATGGTGGCACTGCCTCAGTGCTCAAAGTAGGCAGGCTCCTGCAATAAGTAGTAGGGATGTTTTTGAATAGGAGAGCATAAGCATTCCTTTGCGTGTTGTTTGAGGGGAATGGCATATATGCCTTGAATCAATATATGACTGCAAGCTGCATTAGTGTCAGCTGTATTGCAAATGTCATGACATTATTAACCAAGGGTTTTTCCCAGCATAGGAGCCTGTACTCATACATTTATGATGCTTTAGACTAGAAAGTCCTGGAGTTCTTTTGCAGGATGTATCCTCTTGGTGCAGCAGACTAGCACAGGCAAACTTCGGCTCTGTAACCTTCCAAAAAGAGAGAAATAATGAAGTACCCAAAGGGCAACACTTCTAGACTGCTTTGAATTAGGGAAAAAGAAAAGGAGCAAGGTGGTGCAGGGAGGGTAGAATAGAGAAATAAACCAAAATCAGCTCAAGTCAAAAGCTTGATGTAGTCAAAGATGACCACATCAAAGATGGCGATGTGGTCTTTAACCACATTGGAAGAGTAGTAAAAGTGGAAAAGTGAGCAGAAGTTTAACCTGCTTTGATTGGTAATAATCCTCTTGTTGGTGGGTTGGGATGCATTTAGAGTAAGAAGAAAATATCATACTACGCACTGAAAAGTGTTAAAAGATCACGTAATATACTGCATCATGTAATGCCAGGGCAGAAAAGAAAACTAACATGATATTTTAGTTATTTACCATTATTCCACTTGAATATATTGCACAGATTACATGTGTGTGTATAGATATGCATATTCATGCGTACATATATACAAGTTTTTCTAACTCAGGCACTAGAAAATTACTGTTTATTTTCCAGGTAAATTGTAAGGAAATGCACTAGATATTAATATTTATGTTTGCTGACTAAGCTTGGATCTGCAGGCACAAAACCTTCTAATCAGTAAAGCAGTTATATTCCAACCAAGTGTCAAGAACCATGTAGGAAAAATTTAAGCCTTTTATTGAAGAGGATGCAAATAGTAGTAGTGGTGTTTCATTTAGCATCAAGTAATAGAGAAGGAATGTTCTATGTAGTTGAAGATTATGTTTGAAGAAAGTGTTTGAAAAAACAAACGAGCATAAAAATCTCTAAACCAGGCCTCTGGAAACTGGTATCTGTTTCTGCATAGATATAAGCATGCGCATAATTTCATGAGTAAGAGTACTTAGCTCCAATTGGATTGAAATAATACCACATTCACCCTAGTACAGGTCCAGAACCTTTGGATCATACTTCTAACTTTTGGATCATGTGTATAATAGGGTAATGTTTCATTTATGTGAAAAGATTTATTTTAAATTTGTTTCAAGCACTTTTGTGTGCGGCAAGCAGCCATGTGGGAAGAGGGAAGCTTCACCTGAAATCTGAGAGTCTAAATGCTGGCAAAGGTTTGGGATTTAGTTTCTGTTTTTCAATTTAATAGCCTTCTCCAATACTGTTTGCCATGTAGTTCATTTCAATCAGGGATCAGTAATAATGTCCCAGAAGTTTACTGCTTTATTCATTTCAGTCGAAGTTGATTGCTTCAAGTGTGTTCTGGGCTCTGTAGCTGGAAGACTGCTCAGCAACTGTGAGACGCAGACAATAAAATTACATGGACTTGGGCATTAACGATCTTGAGGGATTAATTTCTTAAATCACAGGGACCCTGATCCCAATCCCACTGAGAACTATCCCAGTCTTTCCACTCACATCAACCTTAGCTTGCACCATACTTTCAGGTCAAGGCTCATATTCTAAGCTTTAAGTATTTGAATATTTGAGAGCTTTATTTTTATTATCTTCAGATACATTGCCCCAGCAATGTAATGAATAATGCCTTGATTGGCATTATTGTCTGATCTTCTTGCAAAGCACAAGCCTAGGCATAATTTGATACAGATTTAATTCTATGGAAGAAAGAACTTAGAATGTAACTTAGAAGTTGCGGCTAAATGTCTATAAGGAAGTCTGTAATGTGCATATCAAGTTTTTAGCCAGTGAGTAGAGAGAACACAACAAGAATACGTGAAACAAAATTAGAGCTTTTCAGATGTTAGGCTTGTCCTTTATGAACACATGAGTGATGTATTGAAGAGTCCTTCAATCTTCATATGCCTATTACTTGTTAAGGAGGAAAAAAGACAAAACCACCTTGCTTATAATGGTCAGTCTTTTAATTAGAGCTTCACCATGTATCAGCAGAAACTCACATGGTGTACTTGACATAATTAAATTCCATGTTAAGTGCATTTTTCATTATTTTTAAGGAAAAAAAAACCTTGGTTCCCTTATAAAAATCTAATGTGTGCCTAAGAGTTCAATTTACTTTCTATCAGATGGACTAAAGGTAGAGACACTCTGACAGCCTTACAGAAGAGGTGAGGAATTTTCTATACTAATACCATGAAGTGGAAATTCTCAGAGACCTGCCAGAGCTCACCACCTCTCCTACCTGCACCCAGCAAGGCATTTTCAAGTTAGGTTTGAATGTACATTGTTCTTCAGTGCTCATTTTTTCCATGTTCTTGATATTTTAAAGCTTTGTGGAACTGGGGTGCTTGGAAAACTACCTTGAGGTAGAGAGAGTTGGGATAATTAGGCTCTGGCTTTTATCTAGGAAGGCAAGGGCTCTGTGCTGCTGAACTGCACTGGGCAGTAGCTTTTGGCTGAAACATTTTTCCTTAAGTTGCAACTTGCTGAAAAGGAACATCTCATTAGGGAAGAGCTGCTTTTACTGATTGCCTTTTAATTCTTATTTAAAAATAACAATTTAAGATATATTTAATACTTTTATCATTTATTCTGTAAGTAAAACTGCTATTTGGTTTTTTTTTTTTTTCATGTGGAATAAAGATATATAAGAGATGCAAATAAAACCAGACCTAAAGCTAAAAGCCTATTTAAAGGGATTATTCTGATTGACGTGTATTTAAAATGTATCTATATTTGGCACTATGTTTCACTTTGCGATTTAGAAGAATTTTTAAATATACACATTATCTTTATGACAGGGAAAACTCAAGAAATCTTCCTCAATTTCAGACTTTAAGTAATGCTTTCAATGATATTACTGCGTAACGTGGTTGAGATGAAGAGAAAATGAGTGGTTTTAGAATTCTGTAACTAAATGTTTTCCCTATGGAAACTTTCTGTTTGGAAACTCTGGGTTGAAAGTTGAAATTGCACTATATATATTTATTTGTTCAGTTTCCTGGTTTTATTACATAGGAAGGTTTTGAATTTAATTTTAATGTTATGAAACCTTTTAGTGCCCAAGGCTCTAGAAAAGGATCACTCTTAGGCCACTTCCATGTGAGTGTTTGGAGGCTTCTCCATGTACCTATAGGTCTGGATGCAGAAATTCTTCCTATTAAAAGAGCAGACTGAAGCGATGAGAAATGAACAGTGTGCCTGAGTTTCCCAAGGACTGAGGAACTCTGGTGTCATCTGCCCTGGTGGTATCTGCAAGAATAGGTTGATGCAGAAAAAAAGGAACCATCGCAACCTCTGTGGGCTCCTGTGTGTGAAGTCCATGCATGGTGTGAATAGCTAGTATCTGCCAGTAACAAAACCAGCTTGTGTCTGTTGATGCTAACACCATAGTGAATTCAGGGTGGTCTAGTAGCAACTGGTTGTAATCTGGGTCTCCCGCAGTTCAGTACCCAAGCAGGTAAAAGGGGTTTAAAATAATATTCAAGGAATTCCTGACAGAAGCAATTTTTCAGCAAAGACCAAGAGTTAGCTGCTCTGGTCCCTGTGTTCTCAGCTAAGGTCTCTGATAGCAGGTGACTATATTGATATATAGTCAACTATGAAAACTATTATTAACCTCATACATTAAGTGCAATATGTCTTTACATGAACTCAGCTAAATGTCTAAACATAGAATCCCAGACTGTTTTGGGTTGGAAGGGACCAACCCCCTGCCATGGACAGGGACACCTTCCACTACACCAGGTTGCTCCAAGCCCCATCCAGCCTGGCCTTGAACACTGCCATGGATGTGATTCACTGATGTACAAATGCACTGATGGAGCATTTACCACACAAAGGTAAATCTTGAAGTGGAAGGTACATTTCATGACACCTAAATCCAACCTTGTTAAAGATGCTCAGAGGCCAGTCAGTCCAGCCAGTCTTGTTGCCTTTCATTCACAGCATCTGTGTCAGTATAGAAGGTAAGGAGGAAATACAAGAGAATAATCAGAACATAAAGGCAATATGGAACCATTAATATTTTGGTCAATTCCATGTACTTCATGATAGTCTCTTACAAGAGTGCTTTTTAGACTTTTTATTGGTATTGTAAACATATTAGAAAGTAACATTTTGTGCAAGGATTAACTAATTTTCCAGATTTGCTAGATAAGAAATACTGACTGGGATGAGTTAAATTTTAATTTTGTAGAATTTCAAGATTTCCTGATACATGCAAACTTGATTCTGAAATTGATATTCTGAATTTAGATTTGACCTGGCAAGTTTATAATTACACATGCCTATAGCTTAATGAAGATAGATTAAATTTTTTGGCAGATTTACAAAATGTAATAGCCTGTGGAAATGTGTGTCATCTGCAAAATGGATTATTTTTGCTTTTCTTCATTTTGTTGGGTTAAGCAAGTTTTTAAGAGTATTGTCCCAGGAATGTGTCTTTTAACAAACATATGGTATGAGATCATTGGACATTTCTCTTGCTTTTTAATCTTTTAGAAGAAAGTCCCTCCTGAAATGATTTTTTAAAATTATTCTGGCAGGTATCATTTTTTTTTTAATTCTCTGTCATAATGAAGGCAATAGAGACTTGAATGAAATGATGGCATATCCACAAGTGATACCCCATCTGCTATTCATGTAGAATATTATTCCTCAAAGCTGAACTTCCAAGATAAAACAACCTGGTAATGTAAAGGAAACTCGTCGGTATTTTTCCTTAGATTTTTTGGTGGTAGCAGGGAAAACTGAAGTTAATTTACTGATTTTTGAAGACTCAGAGGGAGATATGGATGAATATTTACTTAGCCGCTTAGTGTTTCTGTGCAGTAAGCGTGCTGCTATTTCAACAGGATCTTGTTGATGTTGAAACTAAAGATTGTTTTATTTATTTTATTTATCTATTTTCACTTAGAAACATGCTCAAACAACCTTGTGTAGCAGGTACAGCTAGCTGGGCTCTGCCACCACATCAGAACTTAAGGTCCTTTTTCATTGTTCCACTTAGTGACTAGCTGTGAACTAATTCTCTTTCCTAATGAGCACCATTGTCTAGGGAAGAAGTCTACAAAGCTTATATGCATATTGCAGTTGTCCAAAAAAAATCATGTTTCAATTAGGAGTGTAAGAATTATTTTATTCTTGGTTTCAAGAAAAAAAAAGAAAGAAAAAAAGAAAGAACTTATTACAACCATTCTGAGAATGATTTTTCATTGATTTTTTCAGGGAAAAAAAATGCTACTAGTTTTTTAATCTTTTTTGGATATTTCAAACAAATTGTTTTTTTCTGAAGTTAAATGATTAACCGAATATTCATCATGAAAATGCTGAAGTGCTGAAAGTTCTGTGTCTTGGAGTATAGTTTGTCCTTCATATTCAGTCAATTGAGTTAAATCCCACACAAATTCAAAAGTGCTGCAGACCTGAATCTGAATACTTCAGTGAAAAGCTGCATTCAGCTTTAGTTTGCAGCAAGTGTAGCAGTGAGTGACATTACCATATACTGTTATGTATAAATTCCTAGTTTAAAGTAGTGTCCTGAATGAGATTTAAATTCTAATGAGAGACTGGGGGAAGACAAAGAAGAGATAAATACAAGACAGGTTTCTCCTCCTGTGAATATATTTGCAAAATTAGGTACATTAGAGCTATACTGCATAAATTTCAACCCCACTTTCTAGGTGATTCCTGCAATCGTAAGAACTGTAACTTTGTAATCTGTTTAGTTTCATATAAAAGGAATTTTCACACTTTCCAGCTCAGTTATGCATCACTAGATGTGTAGATCTGTGCATCAGTCGCTGAAATGAGCGGCTTGATTTCAGAAGTGTCCAAAATCTTCTGCACAGGTACTAAGACCTTTATAATTATTTTATCATCTATTGACAATGTACTAGGAAAAACTGTTATTCATGAAGAAAGGTACAAGATTTCAGTCTTCCTATGTCATTAATAATAAACAGCATGTTTCCTTTTTAAACTCACACATTTTTTTAAAGTTTTCATGCAAAATGTTTTTGGCAGGTTAGAAAATGATGTATGAAAAGTTAACATTCAGTTTAGGTAAAAAAAAACCACACCCAGTGATGTGATATCCAAAAATACACATACACTAATGTGTGTGGAGCTCCTTGACAATGTCTTTGAGATGCTATACTTCTAAAGGACATTTTGAAGGCTCAGTGGTTGTGGAGACACCAGTTACACTATGACGGATCAGAAGGTCTCCGTTGATTAGGTAAATACAAATGCCTTTTAGGCAGTATTTTTTTTAAATAGAGTGGTTTAGTTCTATTAGGAGTCAGGTGTTGATGCATCAGGTGCTGTAAAATAAAGATGTTAGATTCCCTGGTGTATATATATCTGTCTACACATGTAAGCACTAACTAGCATTAGGGAAAACACCGTGGCTTTTTCCCTTTTTTCAATTTGCATGGTTATGTTATGCCACTCTGGATTGTACAAATCTACTCACACATTATTAGAATTATGCTTAGCCCATTTTCCCATTTAGAGAGATTTTTTTCCCAAGAATTATGCCTTTATGAAAAGGAACAAAGACAAATTACAGTGTGATTTCAAGATATACTAACAGCCTTCAGTGGTGCTAAATCAGTTTCCTGGAATCCAGGCAGAAGGTTTTGATTGGAGGCAAATACTTGTGGTTTCATAACTGCATTACCTTTTCTGTACACCTACATGAGTCCACATGCGGTCTAATTGCTTTTCTTGGGCTGATTTAGTAACTGATTGCAGATGGCTGTAAGACAGCAGGAAAGAGAAAAAAACTTTCTCTTTTATGTAGAATTGTGTTGAAACTTTCAAGGTGCAAATACATTTGTTTAACAGATGAACACCCTGAAAGGCTTTCTTGCATTAAAAGTGCACAGTTCTGATTGAATATATTATTTTCTTGTACTCATTCTATATCTGTTTATATTTGCTTACTATCTATTGTCTGGTTTTAGGTTTTTTTTATTTTTATTTTATTTTAAAAACCTTGGAAACAGAATTTCTATTTTTACTCTGGGGTCACAGTGTCACACTTACTGCTCCTAAACATTAACACAAAACACAGTAATAGCAGCTGAATTTTACAAATTGATATTTCTTACTGCTGCATATAAGTTCTTTTAAGACAGGCTCCGTGGAATGTTGAAATGCACATAGTCTTACCTGTGTTTCTTCTCCCATGGGCTGCAACATTGCTTGGATTAAGATTTGTAGGGTCTTATTTATGTAAAACTTGCATTTATTAGTTTTGCTTATGGACTGGAAGTGTAAAAGGGAAAAAACCTCCAAGATATTACTTCCCTTATCAGGGAACAAAGGGGATGGTAGGACATGATGGTAACTGACTCAGTGTGCTGGTGTGAGTACTGGTGGCCATTCCAAGGCTTCACTTGACTCTGTGTGAAACCTTTGCAGTTGTTAATGCCATGATATAAACAGCCCTGAAAGTGGCAGGATACAACTGAAAAGTTGTTCTTCATATGAACACGTGAAAGTGTGTCAGGTCTTGTGAAATTTGGCGACTATGCCAAGTACATCCCTTCATGAAAGAGGAGACCTTCCAAAACAGAGTGTTTTTTTTTTTTTTAAGGGACAAATAGGCCGTGACGACCAAGATGCACAAAATAGATTTCACAGAAAAAAATCAGCTTTTCTCTAGAACTGCCACAACGTGATATAGCAAAGATGTTAAAGTATTTTCCATATACTTAGCAGAAATAATAACATATCTGACAATATGAGGAAGCAAGATTTTTCTAATAGTGGTCTTTATTCACAAGTAAGAAAGATTAGAATTGTTTGACAGAGTTTATATGATGAGGTTGGAGATTTCTGTAGAGGCAATTGATCTTGGGATGCTCAGACAGCCTTTGCAATCTTCTGGTTAGATAGGTGAAATGTGAAGCATAGGACCTGAGAAGAAAGAAATAAAACTAACTTCCTATACTTAATTTCCCTAGGCTATCTAGAAGCTTTCCAGCTGCTGGCACAAATCTGAACAGCATAAAACCTCTTCCAAGTTGTCTCCTAAGGAAGGGCATGCAGCAGCCTCTTCCTTGGGTTAGAGCTTGCAAGAGTGCAAGGGTGTTGTGTTATTATGCTTATTGTTTCCGACAAGTCCCCTGCAGAGACTGATTCCAAAGAAACACAGAGCTGGATTTCTCTGTGTCCCTGGTGAAACAGCTTTGGGGCTGATGAACAATGTACAGCGAGACGAGTGCAGCTGAAACCTTGTGCCTACTTTTTTTTTTAATGGCCTCACGGTAACTCAAACTGCATTACAGTTTTTACTGCTTGAGGTGAGGAATCAAACTGTTGTTCCTTCTCACTTAGGTTAACGAAACACTCCTCTCCATGGGAATAGACAAAGGAAAGAGACCTAAAAGCAAAATATAAGACGGTAAAACAGATAGTTCACAGATAGTCTTCCAAGAGCTGCAGGGGCAGTATAAAAGACTTCTGAGGGCTCATCAGTGTTGTGAAAGCACTACTGACTTTATCTTCTCATATCTTTTGTCTTTTTTGGTCTCCTCCCCACCCCATGCTCCTCCTTAAAACTATGTCATTGAAGTCCCACAGCACAAAATTGAGAACGCAGAGGAACTTTTCACTTAGTGCCAGCACGAACAGAAGAGCAGAGTGAGTAGACAAGTAAGTCTCCAGCTTTATTGCAATTTTGATGCAGCAATCCTGTTGCTGTATAAATCCAGCTGCTGCAAAAGAATAAAACATTGTCATCTTGTCCTTGAAAATGCTGACTGAAACAAAATATCTTCCCCCTGAGTCTAAATTTATTACCCTTTTTGCCTTGATTATATTCTTCATTTTTTTTTTGCAAATGGAGGACTGAAAAAACAGTATGCTCCACGTGTTATTTTTTTCCCCTCCTTAAAAGAGGAACATAAAATGCCATTGCCATTTCCTCAGAGAAATGCATTTTCCTCAGCTACAAAGCATTTACATAAAGCTGTTGTGCTTTCTGCAGTTACATGTTTTTCCAGTTATTTAGTCTATGCTACAAGAAAATACATCAGCTCAAATTTCCCAAGGATCAAAACCCAGGTTTAAAATCAAAATTCGAAAGAGTCATGCTCTTTCTCAGTTTGTACATGTGTTTTTATTCCATGAGTGTCTTGCTTTGATTGTGCTTTATGTGAATCTTAAGATATATGAATCTTTAGGACCTTAAGATGCTGAAGGATTTTCCCTCTGACCCTCGAAAAAGCTTTTAAATGAAACTGAAGATATTTTGTAGGTCATTGTGACCTTTATATTTTTCATTATGCAGCCTATTAAGTGTGGGAATGGAAGCTGCAGTTCACAAATATGTTTATAACTGTACAACTGAGGCTGTGCATTAAACTGCAAGGCTTGGAAAGCAGGAATAATGAACATTATTTATACCTGGGAAAAGCAAAAAAAAGCATAACTAAGCATAACTGTAGGTAACTGTCATAATGAGAGCAATGTTTATGCAGTCAGAAGTATCAACTAGCATTTAAACAGTTTCGCTAAAGGGAAGAGTAAGGAACTAACGGGTGCCAGAACATGCCTTGAAAACAATTTAACTTCAAGGTTAAAGACTTTAATGTTCTCCTTGATGAATTAAGAAAATATAGCAATTGTAACAATTGATAGTTTTAATGAGGACTTGGAAATTTTCATTGTTACCTATGTTATCACAAAGCTTCTTTTTGTTTGGAAAAGCTAAATTTTGAAAACTGTTTCCATGTGAGGTTCTTAATGCTGTCCAAAGTATAATTTGGTGGAGTACTCCTTAATGCTTTTGCATTCTGGGTATTGGTCAGACTGCAAATCATTCACATAAGAATAAAGAATGTAAGACAGAAAAAGTCTCAGGCACTGGGAGCAAGTCTTGGTGATAATATAGGAAGGTAAATCTTTGGGGCATAACTCAGCATTTTGCATATTTTGAGTGGGGTAGAAAGTTTCCTCAATTTTCTGCTTGAAGAAGTGAAATTACAGTCCCAGGTTTTTGTGTCAATGCCTCCAGGTAAAAGTACTGGAAATTGACAAGTGCAGAATTCTTCCAGGAATGGGAAGCCCAATGAGATGGTTGAATTTGCCCTCTTTAGGTGTGTATAAAAATTTAATCATTTTCAGCTTCTTGTTTTGAAAGGAAACAGGAAACCTGGAAGATGAAGATGCGCGTTTGGAAACGCGTGTGTAAACTTGTGTTTTCTATGAATAAATTAGATGGCTTTCCAAAAAAATTTCTCTGGACAGCTTTGATTCCAGCTGCAAACTCTGGAAAACTTAATTTTATATATTTTTTTTTTTTTTTTGGAGGACTCCCTGGAATTCTAAAAGCCCAAAGGACAGCACTGAGGAAAAAAAAACATTTATTAACTTATATGCCTTGTCAGTATTTTACTGTTGAAAGTGAAGGGGGTTGCATTCTGTGGGAAGTGAGACTGGACTATCTCTGCAGCTACTTCTGCCCTTAAAATCCATAAAAAGATAAAAATGGATTTGTGAATCATGATAAGTGAGGATTCAAATGCTGGCTCCAAAATGTCATTCTGCAGTGTGCCTGGGCATAGGAATTTTTTTTTCATTGTGTGATACTTGCATTTTTATTTAAGAATTTCCCTAGGTTTGTCAGCACATTGATTTTCATGGCGACTTATACAAAATCAGACACATTAACAGCATTTGTAGTTATTTCACACTATACTCATATTTCTGGATGCTGACAGATAGTGGTCATGACTGTTGATGTTTTAGTGGTATAAGAATATCACATCCTTAATAAAGCAAAAGACTGGTTTATGTAATTTGGATTCTCAGAGTTCTCCTGCTGTTTCCTGATGAACTAACTTTTATAGGGTGAAATATGATACTCATTTTGGTTTTATGCTAAGCTATGCCTGAAAGCCAGAGAAAATTCAGTGGTCTTGGGATGAAAATTATTCCCAGAAGACAATGGAGGAAAAAGTTCTGGAGAAAAACAGTAATCCCACAGTCAGAAAGAGTGGTTACTCACTCTTTATAATGTTCATATTATCCAATGAACACTATAAGGAGTTGTATTTAAAAAATAAACTCTCTGGTGATAAGTAAATACAGCTTAAACTCCTACAAACCTTGATCAAAATCCATCTCTAAGATCAAACTTCCATTACTCAAGATGACTTGTTGCTGATGCTAGAGATAAACAATTGCTTATGAGCAAGCGGTACCACACTAAGTGCCAACTGGAAAGCCACCTCTTAAATTGGTCAAACTCCTTCCATTTTCAAGCTGGTTTATGCAGTGCATTGTAGGCAAAGTGGCTGGCTTCAGTACTGTGCTGTGTCCTCTGAAGCTGCAAAAGAGTTCATCTCATCTGGAGTTATTGTTGCCTGACCAAGGGTTTGGTGATGTGGATGTATACAACACACCTATCTGAATGATACCCGTTTAAAAGCAAAGCTCTGTGTTCAAATTAACTGAGATTCTGAGATAAAAGCACCTGCTATGTTTGCTAGCAGCTGAATTCTGAAAAATGCCATGTCTGAGGGTGTATTTTTTGTTATCGTTTCTCTCACCTTGTTATTGAGAGGGCAACAAGTGTGGGTGATCACAGCATGGGAAGAGGAATCTGCTGCAGAAATCTCTTCAGCAGGTACCACAGGTGCAAATGCTAATTAGGCCACAGAAGAATAAGACTTTTTTTTTTTTTTTGTGCTAGCCCCTCCACTTGCATCCACATTGACATTCCCAATAGCTTGCTGCAGTTCATCACAGTGGCTCTGGATGAGGCCACGTTTGGAAGAGATTTATTCAGGGAAGTCCTGAGGTTCTCTGGCAGAGCCTTGGCGGGCTTGGGAACCCACAGGGTGTTTGCCAGCCCTTCCCTCTCCCCAGCATATTAATTCCTGGCTGTGTTTTCACGGGAAGGTTGAAATTTATGGGTCTATTAGTCTCTAGGGTGCTGCCTTTCTATGTGAGAAATTGCTCAAATTACTCATCCATACATAGTGTCTCTCCTGGGGCGGGGGGGGGGGGGGTGGGGTGGTGTGTTTGTGCAGGGGAGGGTGGGGATGTGGGGCAGTGGAAACTGAAAGAGAACAGAAGTTGAGTAAGACAAGGGAAAATAATTCCCTAAAGCTCTTCATAGTCTGTTCCTTCCACAGCCTGGCTTGACATGATAAGGTATACATTAAAACTAGACCAGTGCATCCCAGGTAACTTCAAAAAGCGTTGCCTTCAGAGCCAAATATTTCTGCATTCACAGTAGGTTTTACTCCTTTCTATATTTCTCTTTCTTCACTCTTCTTTAAGGAATATTGCAAGTTAAGGTCTGATACCTGCTCTTTCTCACCTTGAAACTGTAATCCCATACTTGCCAACATCATTTTGATGGCAGCGTAAGAATGCTGACTACCAGTTGTCAGAGTGCTGCTTTGAGAGCTATATTTACAAAGGCTATAAGGACCATTTGCATACGTAGTATTTTAAGAAGTGCTGTTTGACTAATAAACTAATGCTGATAGGTTCTGAGAAGGCAAGATACAAATTATAGTAACTCATGGGAAGGTTAGATTAGATATAAGGAAGAAGTTCTTTACTGTGAGGGTGGTGAGGCACTGGAATGCCTTCTATGTAAAATGAAGATAAAGTGATTTTACAAAATGATATGGCTAGGAATGAATGGATCCTCACAATGATTTTCATAGAACATCTAGTAAAAGTAATGGCAACACAAAGGTTTGCTGTAAATTTAATCAGAGCTAGAAATCAGCACGTTGCTTGCCAAATTGAACGGCAATTTGAAAGAAAAGCATATATATTTGAATAGATCTCACTCTGCATCAAGTCAGTTAGAAAGGCATTTGGTCACTAATGCTAAAGTTGTAGGAGCTTACTAACATACTGTGATTTGGAATTTTTTTTTTTTTTTAAATACTCATTTACCCCAGAGATTTCCCAGGAATTAGTTTACCACAAATTTGAGTGGAAAGAAGAGTAAAAGATACAGAAAATATAGATTTCTTTTTTTTTGCATGGGTATATAGCAAGAAAGGGGAGAAATGAAGGTGATACATTGTTAAGTGTAAACCAGAGGCTTGGTAAAGAGAGAAATAAGGAAGACATACTTTGACCACTGTGGAATTAGAGCTTTTAGTGGATGTGAGTTATGTCACCTGAGACTGGTAAAAAATATTAGTAAATACTGGTAGGGAAAGGGGTAATAAAACTGAGAAGCAGACAACAGGATTCTGTTTTTCTTTACTATGGAAGAGCAATTAATAACTAGGGTATGAATTTACCAGACACATAGCATGGGTCATATAGCAAACTGAAAGCTCAACTTGTGGGTTTATCTTTATTTTCTAACGCTGCTGTTATTATTTCTGAAATTTCTAGCAGATAGCAGATAGTGTACTGAGAAAAAAAATAAATTACTTAATTCTCAACTGCAGATTAGCTTCAGGAATGGCTGAAATCAGGATTATAACTTATGAGTTAATGTTTGAGTTATTCTCGCAAACAGGAAGATTTTTCACGGATGGACTTAGAGGTGGGGTGTGCATGGAAACTAGCGAGCCTGAATGTATTGAGAAAGTTAAATATCATCCTTTTCCTTCAGAACAAATACTACTGTTTCTTAAACAGCAGTGCATAGTGCCTGCAGAAAATAAAAGTTAAAAACTGAGTGTTTGTCCTGGGTTCAGCAGTAGCAGTCATTTTTTCTCCCTAGTAGCTGATGCAGCGCTGTGGTTTTGACTTTCAGTCTGGGAACAGCACTGATAACACCGATGTTTTTAGTTGTTGCTCAGTAATGTTTACTCTGACCAAGGACTTTCTGAGCCTTATGCTCTGCCAGGGAGGAGAGAAAGCTGGGAGGAAGCAGGGACAGTATACCTGACCCAAACTATCCAAAGAGGTATTCCATACCACAGCACGTCATGTCCAGGATGTAGAACTGAGGGCAGTTACCTGGAAGGGTGAGTTCACTGCTGGGGGCTGGCTATTATCACTCAGCAGGTGATGAAGTGTTGTATTCTCTTCCCTTTTTATTTCCTTTATCATTATTATTATTGGTGGTAGCAGTAATGATTTGTGTTATCCCTTAGTTATTGGGCTGTTCTTATTTCAATCTGTGGGAGTTACTTTCTTCTGATTCTCCTCCCCATCCCTCTGGGAGTGGGGGGAGAGGAAGGGGAGGAGTGAGTGAATGAGCTGCATGGCTGGGTTTAAACCACAACAGTGTTTCATTTAGTACATTAGATAAAATGCACCTGTACATAGTAGCACATGACTTGTTTTAGCAAACAATCTTTTTTTCTCTTCAGGAAACAAGTCAACTTCTCCTGACCATGGAAAAATAAACAAATTTGAACCAGTGAATAATTTAAATTAATCCTGAGAATAGAGTGGAGATGGAAAGGGTGAAAACTGATGTACTATGTTAAGCAGGTTGGTTTTCTATGGAACAAGACTATGGAGTATTTGCCACAATTTGGGTTTGGCTGTGATGTAAGGCAAGAGAGAGGTTCAGGGTGCCTCAAGTGGCACTTTAAAAGCTGTATAGTCAGCTGAAATACTGAGTCAGAGAAGAATAAAATATCTGTGATGTGAAATAGCAAGGAAAACACAAAGTTTAAATCGCAAGTTGTACGTTTAATATATTAAAGGTAATCTGGGTTAGTGGGGATTCTCGACTGCTCAATATCAGTTTTAGGGCATCTATCCCATGAATGTAACCTGATGACTCTATATATCGTAGATGATAGTTCATATCTGGTTTTATTAAAAGATATTCATACTCATGAGATTTCCTAGGAAAAATTGCCCAGAGCTGCATGTGTTCTGTAAACAGTTTCTAATAGGTTTTCAAGCCTTCTTAATATTCATACAAGAAATCTCCTATAAAGTGATGGTCTAATTAAAGATCTACTTTTATCAACTGTGGTTTAAATCCTCTTGAGTTTCCAGAGTTTCAATAAACTATTTGAATTTTAAAACTCATGGCTTATCGTTTTGAGCACCAGGGATCCAAGCAGTAAAACCATCATTAAATCTCATGGTATCTGATTGTCTGTCATATTGTCAATAAGCAGTATTTTAGGCCATCATTTAAATTAACATTTCTTCTAAACCAGAGATTATTCCTCCTGTGGTTTCTTCTAAGGGGCTGGGCTTCAAGGAGAATATGTTTAAAACACCTCATTTTGCAAGTGGTCGTTAGCAGTAACCATTGTAAGATTATTGATTTCCTTGCAGTCTGGAAATGTATGGAGTGCTGTATAATTACAAGCAGCTTTAAACAGTGGGATGTGTATAATTTGATGGTTTAGACTGTTTAGCTGCATTTATAATAGGGTTGTTAGGCAGTTTATGCATGGTTCTGTGTGGAAGACTGAGAGGATAGGGCTGAGTTGAACCTGACACCTGTTTATAAGACAAACAGTGCTCACTCCTACCATGGTAAGAGGCTGGGGACTCTCAAGCAAGCAGACAGAAGGGGAAGCAATCTTCCAGCAACCAACCAGTATCAGCTCTAGGAGCCTGTTTGTTCATACGTGGTTTCTGATGTGTTTAGTGACTGTTGAACGGACATCTATGCCATTATAGCCCCCATTGGGAAGAGGTTTCACAGGTCTCCCACCTCGCCTTTGAAGAACAAGTTTCTCCGGTTTGATTTGAATACGTTACCATTTTTTCATGCTAGCTCCCCCTAGATTTTTGCTGGAGAAGATGGTGGAAAGCCTCCCTGTACATGTCACTCATGATTTGTAGACCACTACTGGGGTAGCTCTATCTCTCTTTACTAACCGTTCTCCGCCACGTTTCCACTTCCTCTCCAGAAAAGCATCATTGCCTGTTAAAGGCACTTAATGGAACTGTTTGCTGAGACCAGGAATTACAACTGAACACAAGTGGTACTTTTTAGGAAAGGATTTAATTAGTTCAGACCTGGGTACTCTGGCAGCTGCTACTGAGAGGTCTCATTGTCCCCAAAGGTTCATTTACTGCTTCAAATTCAAATTAATCATAACCAAACACAAAAATGAGTAACTCTCAGATGGGAAGGCAGTAAGGGGAAATCAAGTTCAATGGAAAGATGAAAGTGAAGTGTATTATTTCAGAAAATAAGCACACTGAGCTATTCCATCAAGTACAGATGAACTTGAAGCTATTCTATAACTTTAAGACATCTGTTAAGCTAAGCTGTGAGGTTACAATATTACTTCTGTTGCTAAAGCTATTACAGTCTTAATATACAAATCTAGCCAAGTCCATCTGAGTATTTCAAAATTGAGTCTCTGTGCAAAGGTGCTCTGCCTAAATTAGGCTCTTTGCACATATAATACAACAGAACTAGAAAGTCCTGTTTTAAATTTCACTTTCCATGATGTTATGGAAATCAGGCATTGCTTGATACTTGACTTATGTGACTTCCAGTTCTATTTAAAGTTCCCAGAGCATGCTTTTACATCATTAAATCATAATTTTTAATAGAAAACTGTTCTGGTGAATAGGGTAACTGAACTTCAGCTCCTTACCAGTGTTTCTGGAGAGGCAGTGTTTGGAAAGTGCTTTGATGCCCTCACAAAGATACTGTGTATTGCAAAATATGACAGTTGAAATACTTTTCTAAACAAAACTCATTGTCCATATGCATTGAATTTGGTAGCTAATTTGTAAATATTTATCTCCTGCCTCAATTTATTAGCTTTTCCCCTAGCAAAAATTACATATGACTCTAAATTTCAGTTTCTTTGACTGTACTTACTGCCTTTTTCTTTTGGAATGGATAAGTAAGGTAGAAGCTGTTAATTCTGTTTATCAGGCATTCTGCCCTTGTCAGGAATTTATCACCTTGATGTAAAGAGTTTATATGAATACTTTCTGCAACAATGACTGTACTTGAGTGTAGTGTTTAAAGAATTTTCAGCATCTGTAACCCAAAGCCTAGATATCTTTGTTGGATCAGAAGTATTTGATAAAATGGCTAAAACTGCATGACATAACAGGAACAACAACAACAAAAAAGTAAATAAAATGTGAATTGTTGCTTTAGACAGAAAATCAATCCTTTTTGCAGGGAAAAACTTCCAAATGTTGCACTGGTGGCCTGATTTAGGCCATTGCCTCAGGGAAGTCAGTTGATCAAATTTAGCTACTCATTTCACTGATGTGCCTGAACTTAGTGGAAGAAAGCTACTACTTTCTATTATGAAACAAGAAAGAGTGGTTTTGGGGAAGAGTTTTGGCCATTTAAGCTGTGAGAAGGTGCTTAGACTCTTGGCATTTAAGCAAATAAAGCATTCTGTAGGGTGGCCGAAAGGAAGGTAATTCAAATGCTTCTAACTCGCAGGAGATGCTAGCAAAATCTGCACAGCTGGAGACTGTTACAGGTGGGAACTTGGCCTATATCTTGAAGCCAGATATAGCTGGGAAGTCATAATGAAAAGAAATAATTTAATGTTTTGCTCTATGCTCTAGCTTTTGTATTCCTCTCAGTAATTATCAGTAAGTACTAGCATAAAGTTAAATGCTGTTTAGAGGAGTATTTGCAGAGAGTAAATTTGTAGAGAAGAAGGTATCAGTAAGTTTCAATTAGTAATCACACTCAGTATTTTCTTAGTATATGAAAGAGATAATACTGGACTCTTGCTTGAATGGAAAGGGAAATAAAGCTGCAATTGTAAAAAGAATGGAAGAATTAACATCTGTAGGGTGGACTCAATCTCTAGTTGTACAGTTATAAATAAAACTGTCCAACATTTGCACTCATAAGGTAAGAAACACCCTTGCTTAAAACTTTTAAAGAAGCTTTGAATCTTATACATTTTTTTACCAAAAGATCAAGTTGTTTTGTCACCTTGGAATTTATCGACACACAAGCAATTGTTTTATTATTCTATTATTAAATAACCATTTTATTAATTTTCTTATTAAACTGTAATCTGTTGAATCAGAAGAAATACACAATGTGATCAATACATAACTAGCAGGGAGTAACCAATGTTTATTCCACAAATCAGTAAAATGATAGTTAATTTGCAAGTACCTTATTTTTGCTTTGGTTATTCTTCTGATGGAACACGATCTCTGTGACCTGCTCCAAGTTGTAATGTGTACAACACCCTTAGCCCTACTGTGGGGCTGGTTAGTAGAAGACAATTATTGCACTTCTTGCTATATGCAAATTGCCTATAAGGGTGGTTAGCATGGGAAAAAGCTTGTGCACTGCTGCTTAAGGCACCTGTGGCAGGCTGAGCTGAGCAGGGGGCCAAAGGGGTGTCCTCTCTTCACCCCTTCCCAAATGTCCAGAGCTGCCACTATCTCTCTTGGTGCAGGGCCACAGCACAGAAATACGCACAGCAATGTCCATGCAGGATGAGCAATTCCTTGACTGGCTTTTTTCAAATCCTGCTCCACAATGTCTTTATGCCGTAAGAGGTAAAAAAAGAGATTCATCAGTTATCTACTTCCAGTTCATAAGAAAGATATATTATGTACTCACTGACCACTGGTTTACCCACATTTTATATGTGCTTTATAAGCACAGATACCCTAAGTACACACATTGTTATCAGGAATGTAAATATTGAATTTTCACAGAAACTTTGGCCTGATTAATGATGGAAATTTGAAATGAAAGGCTCTGATGTGTTCTTACAGCAGCATGTTAATCTGTCCAAAGTAATGATGAAATGTTTAAACTAGTGTGCTGCAATTACAGCAGTAAGTAATTAGTGCATTTAAAAGGTAGAAACAGTGCTGTGCCTGAATTCAGTGGAAGGTAGCCAGGCAACAATATAGAGTGGCATTTAGTGAGGCAAATGCGAAGAAATATTCCTTGTCCTTAAATGTAATTAGCTTTAGATGGCTTAAACTTTCCAGGTACTTTTATTAAGAGCGTTCTGGGATCTCAGAAGCTGAAGATGTGTGAATCAGACATATATGCAGCATACATCATTGTGTGACATGAGTATCATTCCCTGTAAAAGGCTTCCAAGTTTCCTACGCAATTGCAAAGGTGAAGCCAAAGTGGCTGGGCAGCTTCTCAAATCAGGGAATGGAAGAAGAGTAAACAGAAAGTGAAATTACTAATGAAGTTTTCAGTGACCTTTGCCTTTCTTGGTACAAGAAAGAAATGTGAAAGAAATAAAAATCTGTTGCTCTCTCTTAGCATTTTTCCTAGACGAGTTTGAAGATGTTTATATTAAATAAGTTAGGTGTCAGGATCGCTGCCCTTTTAAAAAGTATAATGTCACCTCCTGCTCAGACAGCAAGACAGGCCATATGATTCCACTTTACAAAGCTGTATACCAACAACGAGCTGCTCATGTCCAGTGCAAACTATGGGTAATAAGACAACTGACAATAGGCATGAACTTGCCCATCAACCTACCACTAACAAAATTACCGATACAAAAAGGCTGATACTGCCTTGGCTTCAGGTTTACTGCTCCAGATAAAAAGCTACAGTTACTTAGATCACATAGAATAGGTCTGACTTGCACTGCTACAGCTATAATGCAAAGAAGGACTCTAAGATGGATATACACTAGTCCTTGCTATAAAAATAGGCAAAATCCTTCTGGATTAAGGTGAGAATATGGAAGCTATTTGGTTATTAATTTAATTTACATAGAAGGGGTAGATCTGATTTATCAGCAGAGTTTTGTTTTAGAAACCTTTTTAATTCCTCAGTTGTACCTGTGGCATATAGTGTATCTTTGGGTTCACAATTCCAATCTTCTACTTGCTGAAAAATAAAATACCTAAAATAATATACATAAGCATATGGTGAAGAAGAACACTGGAAAAAAAGTTTGTAATTTCTTTTAAATTTATTTAACCAGGTGGCTAATTTTCAGAAGAGAATGTTAGGAGGTTTTCTGTTACTCTCTTCAAAAAGTTTCTGTCTTAAATATATATATGCACACACACAAGCTCTCACACTTTGTTTCTTGTAAAAGTGTTTCACTTTTAATCACTACATGAGTTTGCCACTCTTATTTCAGAAAGATTTCATTTTGAAGGATATGATTTTATTTCAGATGTGTTTGTTTTCATCATGCAAACATGATGTAAGGAGACTGTACATTGAAAAGCAACTAAAATATATTAATTTTGAGAACTTAAGCTAATTACGGATTACTTTCATTATTATATCAGACAATAAAAATTGACTTTTATCAGTTGTTAAGAAATGAAATGTGAAATACCACTTCTGTTGTTATTTGCATGGAAGTTACTTTTGGAAAAGAATAAATTGAAGAGCAAAAACCACAGCAAAGGGAATAAACAGATATTTGCTTCCATGTGAGCTGCTGAGGTGAGCTGCAGAGCTGAGCTGCCATGCTGATGTAAGCATATTTATCATGTCCATGTAGCTATTACTGCTGAGAATTGGATGAAATTTCCTGTGAACACTGTATAAAGATTGGAGTCAAAGTCTAATGCTTGGTTACTCAAAAGGGGAACTTCAGGAAGGAAACCTGGCAGAGTCACCTCTGGGAACACAGGGGTAAGCAGAAGGAAAGTATAAAGCATAGAATAGTTTGGAAGATTAATGGAGACCATTGCTGTGTTTCATTTTCATGATATTGCCTCTTCATTCAAAGAGTATAAAGCTGCTGCCATCGTTTTTTAGTCTATTTGAAATTTTAAGATCACAAAGGAAAGCCAAATCCATATTTTCACTCACAAACTTATTATACCTAAAAGGCTCAAGGTGATGGGGATGGGAGAGAGCATTAGTCTGCTTTTTGACCACTCATCTTAAGCATTGCAAATGTGACTATGCTTACTTAAGGATTTTTTCATATGATGCTTGAAACAGAGAAGATAAGAACAGTAGTTTGAATTCAAGATACTGCCTTGTAAGTGTATATTGTATATATGTATCGTAGGCACAGGCATTTTCAATTTATTTTTTTAAAGGGTCCAACAAAATAAAGATCTAAGAATGTTTCCTAGACTGTTTCTAAGTATTGTTGTAACAAAATACATGGCATTTTCTTGAGCCGTATTGTAAAACTTTGTTTCCATTGCACAGGAGCTGTAGATGTGCCAACTTCCTAGCTTTTCTTTTCAGGTTTAATTTGTACTCAGGAATTAGCAGTTCCTTTCAAACCTGAAAATTTTCAGTACTTTTAGGAACTCATCATGCACATCTGTAGAATACAAATAATACAAATTGAATTCAGCCCCAACTCACAGCAAGTTGTATTCTATAACGTGTTTTTAAAGATAAGAGTTAATTAAAAAGTATGTTGGCCAAATCATTTATCTGAACATTTCTCTGTGTGTATCACAAAGAGCAGCCAGCTTTTGGGTTATGAACAGGTTATGGCGTGTTTCAAAGCTGTGGAAGGATGGGAAGACTTAAAACACCACTAGAGATCATTCTCAATTGAGAAAACTATCTTGTTCTCAGTTTCCTAACTGTTTCTTAACAAATTATTTTACCTATTTTCCTTTTTAAGCCAAAGTTGCTTAAATATCTTCTGAGCTTATAATAGGAGACATGTGGGAGTCACTTGGAAATGTGAATGTATTTGTACCAACTGGATCTGCACGTGTGAAAAATTTGTGACTCCTTACAAAAGCATCAGGTTTCTGAAGCTTGACTTTTTGTACAAGGCTGGTGACATTTATCAAAGAGCCTCAATTCACCATGCACATTCAAGAGTAAAAAGGTGTCAAAGAGAACCAATAAAGTAAATCAGTATCACTTAGTTGTGTTAGCAAGGTGATCTGATTTATCTTATAATCAGATGAACATGGAATATCATGCTGGTGATGACCTTTCCTTTGAGCAGCAGCAAGCTGGTGCTTTGGTCAGGATATGAAACCACATGTGCTTCAACCTCAGCAGATGGACATGGTGGCTGGACCTAGCAGGTAAGGCTTAGCAGGTTGAGAAGGGGCTGTCTGTTTCTAGAGCAGATCAACTCTTTTTGATAGGTCAAGAAGACTAAGGTGCAACAAGTCCCATGTTATGTAGCTCTCTGCATTAGAATTTTTCCCTTTGAGCACGCTGACACCTCGACAAAGGGTCGGTAGCTTTTTCTTTGAGTTGCTAACCATTTTGGCTTTGCTGCTGAGCAGCAGGATGCCAGTATCACCAAGCTAGTGAGGTATATGGATGCTGCCTGGGAGCATTCAGGATCTGTTCTCTAGGACCCATGCCAGATAACCACTGGATGGACCAGCGTGCTGCCACTTGCCCATCTCACCATGCCCGTTTCATAGAAAGGGAGCAAGGTGCTTGATTTTCTTTTATTTTTCCAAAATAAAGACCAATGTTTTAGCATGTAAATGAGTAATAGAAGTACTCTCAAAATTATACCATTTTCTAGCCATGGAAATACAAGAGTGAAGGGGTTTTGCATGCCTATTCAGGGAAATTACTTAGTTGGAGAAGCATATTGTGGCTCAAGCGTACAATGTTTTGTGTGCACAGGTTCTTGGAGAAGTGAGGTCCCAGGTGTACTCCTCTCAGGCAGCTTTCCTTAACACTGGCAGAAGTGAGAACGAGAGCTCTGAATTCACAGGTCCTTTTAACCGAGGCAGAGGCATTGTGTTGTGCTACTATAAGACAACATGATTTAAAGATTTTTTTTTCAGTATCAGTCCCTGCAAGAAAAGCATAATGGACTTTGGAGGTGTATCCCAGACTCCATTGAACTCCTCCAAAAGATCCAGTTATTTAAGGCTACTTAAAGCTTCTAATTGATTGTTCAAAGCAAAAAGTATTTGAGTTCTAAAGCATTAAACAAAAAAGACATTCTGTTGTTTTTAAAATGACTCATAATTGTGTGACTGCAGTAATCCACAGTGTAAGTTCTGTCACTCATTAAAATACATAGGAATAAAGAGAGAGGTCACCTTTGCTTCCTCAAATGTCCTACTGAATTCAGAACAACAAATTAAAATGTAAATTAAAGTCACTTTTTTCCTTTTTTCTTTTTAATTTTTGCACGTGCAGATAAACTTCAAAGGTTCTAATGACTGCCTCGTTTTCTCCTAAGGAACTTATGAACTCCATTTTAACATGTGAGTTTAAGATAAGAAGTATTCACTGGCTTCCCTATGCTATTTTGCTTCAATTTCTGCTTAATATCAAACACCTTGGTTTACTAAACTTAGAGAACTTGCATGTCTTCCAACTGCTTTAGTGTTCAAAGTGTACGTTGGGGATGTTTAGTAGATGGAGCCAAATTATTTTTACTAGTAAATTAACTAATTGAAATCTAAGAGAACTCCATTACTTTGTTTTTGTTTTTGCTTTATTTTTACAAAGAAATAGAAAATACATTTGTAGTTGCCTCTATTTTAATACAGCAAAAATCCTTTCATATGAATCCAGCTAGCAGCGATTATCCATGAATCAGAATTCCCTTGTGCAATTGGTAATGTGTGGTCTGTAAGCTGTATTCAAACATGCTGGAGGGAAGTTAAATAAAAATATATCCACAGCAGCAATCTTCTTTCTTTCTAGTTCTCTATTTAGAGATGTATTTTGACTGATACACCAGAGAAGCTGCACTTTCAGGCTCTTATATCAATGTTTTGTTTTCCACATTAAAGAAGACTGCAACTTCATTGCTTTCAACAGAGAAAACACAGGGATAATTTCCAGGTTTGCAAAAATTTACACTGCGCAAGTCACTGGATAGCTATTTAAATTGTTGATTTTGGTTTTATTCTCAGCATGTGGAGTGAACTTAAGCTTCTTACAAATGAAGTTGGCTCTTCGTCTCATGACATAGTGAGGGAAGAGATGGCTTTTTCCTGACATTCACCTACTTTGACTTGTTAGATTTACTGGAGTCACACCATAAATATTTTTCTCTTGACTGGATGCCTCTGTCATCTGGATAATATTATATGCTGCTACCTTTTCTTCCCTAGGCAGTTGTAGCACTGGGATGTAAGATTTGTCCCTGTTCAAATCCTGTCCCAGGTTGTACTTTCCTTCCATTTTACTTGAGTCTTTTGCACTGGTGGCACGAGGGTGTCTACATTTTGTCTCATCTCTCAATATCTGGCTTACTGGCTTTTTTCTTGTATTCTGTTCATGCTGATGAGAAGTCTTTTTCTCCATGGTTCTGCTTGTATTGTGGGATCCTGTGTGTTACAGATGGTCCCTCCCCTACCAGGAGCATCTCTAGTTCTCCAGGACTACACCCTGATGTGAGATACCTCATACCTGTGACACTGCAGTGATAGCAGTTATTTCTTTTCCAGTTCTTCTATTTTAGGTAATGTCCCCCACTCTATACCATGGATGTTTAAAATGGTGTCTGCAGACATCTTTGTTTGATTTTTGCTATTGGTTTGGCAACAAGAGGGAGTGTCTGTAGCATACAGTGCAGCATAGCACAGATTATGACATTGTTTCTGTTAGTAACACTAATTAAATCACTGTACAAATGATCTTAATTTAATCCTCATTCAAACTAACTGCTTATGCTAAGTATTAAGAGTTGCTATTCTTTGGTCAAAATTGACAGTACCCTCACTATACTTTCTTATGGCTGCATAGAATGATCTATAGAATGTTATTCATATATGTTTTCATATTCATTATATATTGTTCATAGAATGTTATGTTCTTCCTGCTGCCAGAAGCCAATTTTGTACAATTGTACAGTTATGTACGATCGTGACTACAGGACTGAGACACCTGACATGTGGAGTTTACAGTCATTTTTGTGAAAAGGGATTAAATTCCTCTCATGGACTAATATTTCATGGTATATAAGCAGACTGTATAAGAATTTTCACTTAAAATGAAAAACCATTACAACATCTGAACTAAATAACACTGCTGAGGATGCGCCAAGCGTCAAATTTTCTTCTATTAAAGCTGAATTACAACTTTCATATTTTAGAGAGAGTTCATTAAAACTTATCTAGTCAGCTAAAGGGAGGTGTCCTATTTGGAGACAGACAAATACCTTAATATTTTACTGAGGAATGTAATATTTTTATCTTTAGAAGACTAATTGCTGCAGTTAGTTACGACTTTGTTCAAAATCTGTACTTACTAAGAGTACAGATTTGACAGATGCAGAAAACATGAGTGACTACAACAGCATTCTGATACTCAGATGAAAAAAGGTAATTAAATGTTAATAAAGTATTTTTCTAATAAGAGGAAAATATTCATTTAGCAAATGAATATAACTGACACAAATGAATTTAGCATTGATGTCTTTCATGGGATTGTAGTGCTTTGTTAATCTATCATATCACAGAAAGATTCAAAGTAAAAGCTATTTATGTCATAGTAAACTGTAGCAACGTGTAACAACAGGGCAGATTTGTTCCTGCCTACACAATTAAGCAATGCATTGACTTACTACAGTTCATGCACATACATAATAAAAGGGAGTTTATTATAATATGCATGCAGCTGTATTTAATACATTGATTAGCAACATAATACAGTCAAACATGATCGTATATATTTGTATTTTGTTGAGTCCAAATTAATTCAAGGTATTGCAATGTTTTGTATTAGCTGTGTTAAGCAGCCAAGCTCTACCGAGTTGAAAGAACTAACTGCTGTTTATTTCAGTAAATCTTTTCTTAGGCTAACAAGTAAATGTTCAGCGGACTACAGTTCTCCTTGAATAGCAAAGCACATACCGGAACAGAAGCAGCGTATTAATGCATTATATTAACAGTTTATAAAATCATCTGCAAGGTGCAAGTAACAGCTGGGTCTCTAGTGGGAAGCCATGCGTGCTCCAAGGACATGGAGACTTACAAATGACTGGGACACACTGATTATCAGGGCTTTCTCACACAGTATTTAACTTTGGTGTATTAAGACTTCTCGCCCCCATTTTACTAGGCAGTGAAAGACTGGCCCGAGTCAGAGAATTGCTACAGAGAGGAGATCCCTGGCTCCTGGGAGTTGTATGTCCCTATGGATGGCTTGCTTTATTCTGATTCAGGGAGTTTATAACCTTATCTCATTGGTTTTGACTGGAGTAGTAGTACTTGAGTACTACTACTATGTCAAGTGGTACTACTACTTGACAAAGACGGTAACACAATTGAGAAATATAACAAGACTCAGCAGACAGGTTCCTTGCCAGTTGTATTACCCTCTGAAAGATCTCCTTTATGTGTCATTTACGTGAGAAGAGCTGATACAGGATTTCTCATCCTTGCTGGATCTGCCAGTGGGTAATGAATAGCTTCACTAGGTCATGAAAACTGTGTGGCTGAGGGCTCTTCTTGATAGTCTTAAATGTACTTCACTCTCTTAATTTCTTGAAATAAAATAAACAAAGAAAAAAAAAAAAACCACAAAAAAGAACTAAAACCCCAAAGAACAAAACCCCTAATCCATCCTCCCAAAATAAAACAAAGTCCAAAACCAGAAAAACCCAACAAGCCCTAAATTACAGATACAAATAGTGGGGCTGTAGGAAGGCTGTAGGAAGAGTTATTTGGAAGGTGTTTCCAAGCAATTTGGAATTTGCCACTAATTGGCCGGGAGAAACTGAACTGTCAGTGTAAGTCCCTCCATCATAGCTTGACTATTAAATTCAGTTTACTATGACGGTCTTCTGTGTCTAGTATAATGTTTATCAAACACGTTAAGACATCTAGTAGTGTATAGTTTTTCATTACATGCCAGATTTGTGTTTGCTATCACAGACAAGTTGTTAACATATCAATTTAGATAACAGTTCAGTATGAATGGCCATTGCTGTATGGTGCTATGTTTTTGAATTTTTACCAAAAATGCTGATACAACAACATGGCTTAGTTACGGCTGAGCAGTGCTTGAACATCACCAACAGCTTTTCTATTTCTCTTGCTGCTCCACCAGCAAGCAGGCTGGGAGTGCGCAAGTAGCTGGGAAGGGACAGTTGACCCCAACTAACCCAAGGGATGTCCCAGACCATATTGTGTTATGCTCAGCATGTATAGGGGGGTGGGGGGGAAGGAGGAAGAAGAGAGAAACATTCAGAGTTATGGAGTATGTCTTCCCAAGTGAATGTTATGGGAGACGAAGCTCTGGTCTCCTGGAACGGGCAAAGCACATGTGTGTAGATATGAGTTAAAGAAGAGGGATAGACATGTTATAAAGCCCTTTTAATGAAAATTTCCAGTGGTAGAAAATACATGACTACACTTTCTTTTGCAATGAAATTCAAACATTATGCATACTTGAACATCACCTATTAATTAAAAGGCAATTTGAGAGAAGTAACATCATCCTTGGTGTCAAGAGAGCCAAGTTTCACAGTCATAACTGACGGGCTTCGCTGACTGAAGCTTCGGAGCTAGGCATTGCAGTGACGCATAATTTACAAGGTACAGCCATGTTATATGAATTGTGTAAATGACTGAATTATTGCTCTGCCATCAATAATTCAGAATTTTAGGAACTCCTAATTTACCCAGTAGAAGAAGGTTTTATGTGGCGTATGGAAATGAACGATCACAGATGTTTCCCTTGTGATAAGCCTGTAACAGTCACATGTCACAAAGGAATTCTTACTAAATAGTGAAGTATCTGCATTTGGTATTAAAAATAAGGTAGTCCCACTTGAGAAAAAAGGGGACAACCATTCTGGTTTGTTGCTAGCTGTCTTGTTTTGAGTCTTCCCTAAAAGTAATCCAATTCTGTCAACATAGGCAGTATATTAATTTTATGTGTAGAAGTCACATTTAAATCATTCAAATGCTATATTTTCTTTCTTTTAAAAAGAAATGTTAAAATATGAGGGCTAGATCTTTCAGGTAAAAAATTTCAGTCAAAATCTGTTGACTCCAGTTATGATCAATCAGCTCTATAACAACTGAGGACCTGATTTTTGGCATAAATGCAAACTAAAGGTTTACAAAATACTTTACACTTCTAATGAAAAAATAAATTAGAATGGTATTGAGTGGCATTCCTTAAAAATATTTGAAATTGGCTGTCCTTAAAAATCACTGAGTATTCTTGAACACAACCATGGATCCAAAAATATGCTAAGCCTCAAGGAAAAAATTATATTAAAAACTTGTGTGTTTTTTTAGTTAGTAGGAAATGGGTTTCTTCTTATTTAAAAAATAAATGATTATAGTGTCAGAGAATGATTTGGTTTGGAAGGGACCTTAAAGATCATACAGTTCCAACACCTGAATAAAGGAATAAAGTTAATTCATGGGAAAAAAACAAAACAAAACCATGTTTAATTTAGTAAGAGTTAACTCAGAGTATACTTGAGTTTCTTGTGAAATTATCTGCAGTTTGGATTCAGGGAAATAAGGTCACAATTCTTTTTATTATAGACAAGTTATAAGGTAACTCATAATTTATTGCTGAAAGAAAAGCTACAAAACCAGTCTTTAATAACTTTTGAATATTGCTAGTTCTTTATGGCAGAACTCAGGAAAGCTGAAGAAGTGAAAAATAATAAAGGGAAGTAAGGATGAAAATATTTAAAAGGAAATCCTAGATCATGTTAGTTAACCACTTAAAATATTTCAAGTGGGTGAGCTTGAACCAATGTTTTGTGTGTGGGGTTCATTATTATTGTTTTTATTGAATTTATTTATTCTATTGTCAAATGTACTGTTGATTTAATACATTTATTCTTAAATTTGGATAAAAAATTATGGTAGGTCATGCTGTAATCTGTATGCTTAAGGGCCTGACGTCAGTGCCACAGTTTATTCCTAGCTGCTGTTCTACAGCAGCTCCAGGGCAGTGTTTGGTGGCTCTTTTCCAACTGTGTAGTAACATAAGCTATTAGAGCATCTACCAATAGATAATGTCATAAAAATACAGACACATTAGTGACTCTGTCTCCTGCAAAATTCTATTCAATAAAAGCAATCTAGTTGTTTATTCAATAAGCAAATATCAAATGCAGCTGATGGAAGGGGACACTAACAGTAACCACATTTAACTTGGAATGGCAGCATAAAAGGACATTTTCTGATTTGTTTCTTTTTTTTTTCTGAAATAATCACATAAAATAATTTCATATTATTTTGCTATAATACCAATTTTGAGGAACACAGCATTGTTAGAAAAACATTAAAATGTTACATACTAAAACTGTTCTAGCCAACTTTAATATATGCTTGAGGTAATAATAATGATAATTTTCTCTATAAAGTTATGTAGCAGTACAATTCGATACTTCACGCCTTCAACAAAATATACAGCTTGAAAGTAAGAATCCTCTTTCCCTCCTACAGTTTTCCGGCTAGTGTCTAGGACATAAACTTCAGCTTATGGATTTGACCTGGTTTTGGTTCTGAGTCTCTAGCAGTCCTGGAAGTAGCCTTTTACAAAGTCTATTAGTTCAATACTAAATAGCATGATTACTGCATCCTGCTGGTGTGACATCCAGGGTAAAACCACTTCAAAACAGGCTTGGTAGCATCATGAGTTTTGGTTTTGTGGGAGAAGTCAGTTTGGGAATGCTTAGTTTATTGCCTTGCTGGTGAGTACCTCATTTGGTGCTGATCATGACTTTCCTCACCCTTAATTACAGCTCTGTTTCTCTATTGACACTTTATGTAGCAAGCTCTAGATATTCCTGTACTAATGAATTTGATTAGACTACATAAGATAATGGTTCAAAATAACACAATATAAACTCTTCTATGAAAGAATATAAATGCCTTTTATGTTCTGTAAGGCTGCTCCTTTCTTCTTGACATTGTATTTATTCTATCTTGATTTCTAGCTCTGAACATGATTGATTACTTCAAAGCTTAATGTACAGAAAAATGCTGTATTTAGGACTCTAACCATTTTTTTCTCCTTATTTTGACTGATGAAAATGGAGCAGTATGATCTATGTAAATGTGTAATATTTTTCTCACTTGATAGGCTTCAAATACTGCCTTGGTGAATTTGAAATGGCATGATTACAACCCAATTGCAAACTGCCAAGATAAAAATTATTTTTCTAAGAACATAGGGAAGTAAAGTTATCAAGATTTTCAAATAAGCTATGGTTTGTTTGAACCAGCAAAAACAGCCACAAAAATAATTATCAGCTTTTTTTTTTCCAGCACTACATGCAGTTTAACATTCTCACTTTCCTATTAACTTTCCAGTTTGCTTCTGAAAATGGTATTATGAATGGTCTAGTAAAAATAAGCTTGACTTTTCCAGGAAGACTTTAGAGAAAAATTGGTGGTCAGGTGTCAGCTAGTGTTTTGAACATTTATATCAGTATTTTTATTTAGGGAGTAAGGGAAATTGAATCCAGAAATGTTACAGCTTTAGACCCTGGAAACTGAACTCGGTAGCCTCAACCCGTTCAGGTAAACTGTATTAACCTTACTAAAATAAGAAATAAAATACTTTTCTAAAGAAAATAAAACTATTAAGCTTACATACTAATATGCAAGCTATGTTGTTTAAAAATAATCTTTCCAACAACCAGCTTCAGTTTTATGGTTAAACTAATACAATTTTCCTCCTTTTTAATGGGATCAGTGCAATTATAGACATATTCAATAGCAACAAAATGCCCAGGGACAGAATAGCAATACAGACAATTAAAAAAATATTTGTAAACTTACCTATTTATTCATGCAGCAGAATACCCCACTGCACAAGGAGCCCAGCTGACATCAACAGCAAGCTGCTACTTGACACAGACCAAGATGGTGGTCTCTGACACCAGTATCAATAACAAAGGTACTGCTGAAGGTGCGACAGCCAGGTTGGTTTCTAGAACCCCTTTCAGAAAAAAAAAAAAGCAGATTTAAGTTTTCACAGTAATTCATTATTCTGTTTAATGCTTTCTGAAATTAAAACCCTCTGAGGAGAATCACTTGGACAAACTGAGGCTGAGTACTTCATTTTGTAAGTAAAAGCTTTCAGTGCCTGAAATACTCCAGATATGAGAAGATGCAGATTGGCTTGCTGGTTTTGTGACCTCTTATGGAGGTAAACATAACAGGTTTCAATAGTTCAGGGGTACAGATGTGGAAAAGAAGGTATGGTGGAGTCACAACATGATAGTGCTGTCTCTGGTGGTAACCACGTTGGCTAACTGGAGCCCATCAGAATGAAGTATATTTTTCATCAGCTGCTGAGTATTTGAAAATTTGGACAGAAATGGGTGGTCAAAATAACCTGTTGTGTCTCCTCAGGGAAAGAACAATATGTAGATCTTTTTTCCACTAAATACTCAAACCTTTGGTAAAACAAATAGCAGTAGGATTGGGAACAGATCCTAAAACAAACATGGCAGAGATGGGGCATACAGTAAATAAATAATCCCTTAGTTCTTGTTGAAGGGCCATAGTGTCAAGGTACAGGAACCTAGTGTCAAGGTGCAGGAACATTCAAGTTAACTAATGATATTCCTCCATTAACAAGAAATAGGTAAGGAAAGAGCAGCTTTAGATCCAGTTTATAAGATGCCTCAAGAGATCATGACTTTTTCTCTCCCCAGAAGTTAGGATGGTAAAGTTAAAGCTGAAGAAGGATCATACTTTAAATATTTCTTCATATATGGGGCAATAATTTAAGGTTAAAATGTTCTCAGTTCTATCAATAATGAGGAAAGAGAATAACAAAACCTGATCTCTCTCCTAATAACACAAATAAAGCATCCCTGGAGGATCTGCAGCAACTGTTTCCATGAAGTTAATAAGATCCATAACTTTAATCAGCTTCCATGTGACAAATGCTTTTGTCCTTTTTTTCAGCACTAACCGTATCATTTACATTTTCACTAAGGTGGTGTGTTTTTTTTCCAAGCCAGTGCTACATTGTCTCTCTTTTTTCATTCTTTAATTTCCTTTACCTGTTCATTGTTCTTCCAGCTCTCAAGATCATTATTCCCTGACACCCTGTACTTATCCTCTATTCTTTCTACATATGTTAGCTTTTTTTATGTTAGTTCATCCTTACAGCAGAATACTCTCTGATCCTTGAATCACTGGTCTCACCGATAGCACCTAGAAACAGGCAAATACAATAGGAATTGGATGACTTTCATGTTCTGTCATAGTGGAAAGATGGAAGAAAAGGGAAACAGAAAAAGAAAGCTGTTTTTAATGATGTCACTTTATCACAGTATCACAGTATGTTAGAGATTGGAAGGGACCTCAAAAGATCATCTAGTCCAATCCCCCTGCCGGAGCAGGAACACCTAAATAAGGTTACACAGGAACATGCCCAGGCGAGTTTTGAATGTCTCCAGAGAAGGAGACTCCACAACCTCCCTGGGCAGCCTGTTCCAGTGTTCTGTCACCCTCACTGAGAAGAAGTTTCTTCTCAAGTTTAAGTGGAACCTCTTGTGTTCCAGTTTGTACCCATTGCCCCTTGTCCTATCATTGTTTGCCACTGAGAAGAGCCTGGCTCCATTCTTTATGATTTAACAAAGTCTGTATTTTCAATGCTATGTATATTGAAAAATCTTTCTGATTAGGTTTAAACATTGTAAGTTCTATTGAAACTGAAGTGTACTAAAGCTCTCTTGCTTTGCTTTCAGAATCCAAATTCTTATTCTAAGAAAACTAACTAATTTAGTCTGTAGATTAAAAAAACCCCAATGACTACTACTCTTTCTGTTATTCAAGAAGTTTGGTACAGATTCTTGTGATACTAAAGGAGAAACATCAACTGTAATTGGATCCTTGTCCTTAAGGTTTATATAACCTTAACTCTGCGGTTGACTGTAACAGGTGCAGGACATTACAGAATACAGATTCTGAGTGCAGGTATTCAGAATGTCTATCTTGTACCTTTAATGAAGTGAAAAAAACCCACCAGTTACTGCTATAGCCTACTATATCACTTAAAAAAAAAACAGTATTTGTTCTTAGCTAACTTTGGGTAGTAATAATTGAATATCCCGCATATTCACATTGATATAAATGCACATATACCTGGTCCAGCAGCCTTTGCAGGAAATCTGCAATGTCTAATTGCTCAGACTTGCACTTGCTTTTCTGGTATTAATTAATGAAGAATCTGCTTGTGGTTGAGAGGGGTAAAAAGAAAGCTAGTTAGGAAATCGACTATACCTCCAAATACAAACATGCAGAAGCAAATGTGCTGTTGTTCTTTATATTTCTCAGTCTACTTTTTCTTGAGTTCAGGTTAGTAAGATGTTATTTATGCTCCCTGCATGCTGGGGTATTTTGCATTATCATCAATATACTGCTGCATAACTAACTTGCTAGCCTGCAGAAGCATTAATATAGTATTAAATACTTATATATATGAACCAAAAAATATGTATTAGATATCCATTGTGTTTTGAAAATCATCATTACAGGTACTTGTGTAAAAGAAGGATTTTGCAATATTTAAATAATTTTGCTCACAGTGTAAATAGTAAGGCTTAAGAAGGAAATATTTTATTTAGTAAGAGTACAGGGTGTGTTCCTTTCAAAGATGGTTTTGTCATTGGAACTTCCCTTAGGCATGAAAATATTGTGGTTGTGATGAGCATTGTAACTTGCAGAGCCACCTAAGCAAAGATGATATAAGCAATATTAGCTGTGCTGAAGTAGCCTACACTGGTTAATCTAGGATTCTTCTGCAGGCAACTGAGGAGAATTCTCCAGAGGGAAATTCATATCACCCACCTCAGATATTTAAAGACTGCATGGGATTGCTCATGTTCTGGAGATGTTTGTCTCCCCTCATCATAGAAGTAGCATACATGAATACAGCAGAGGCTGCAACTCCTTACTTAGGGCTTTGTGACAGGAAAGCATGCCTCAGAAAGCGTTGGTGTAAGAGATATCTGGGACATTTGTAACTGAATAGCATAAATATTTTACCATGACTGTTCTTATTGCAATACTGTAGGTTTTCCTCACCACATAATTTCACTGTTAGTTTGATGAACACTAGGAGATTGCTGCCTCATAGCTGACAAAGAAACTCAAATACAGACACAGTTTTTCCTAAGGTAGGTTCTTTTTTTTTCTTTTTTTTTTTTTTTTTGATTTATTTAAATCTCTTGACTTGTCAGAGAAAAGGATTTTAATTTAGTAAGACTATAAACCCTCTAGTTTATTGTGAATTTTTCTTTGTGGGGTTTTTCTGCTTAGGCTAAAAGCTGCCATTCTGTGTTAACTGCGAACTCATTTTGCTCGTTTGACTTCATGATGTGCATACTTGAAGAACATCTTCAAACTTGCGGCTTGTCTCTGCTTCTGATTGGGTTTGCTGCATGTTTATTTATGCTTTACTCCTCTGTGTGACAACCTGTCTATTACAGTCATCAGCACATTTCCTAACAGGCAGTTTTGACAAGGCTCTTTGCATACACAGAAATAAACTTTTGCTCTTTTCTGTTGAAAGTGACCAAATAGATCTGCTCCCTGGCGGCATAACTTCTCCCTTTTTGCTTCCTTGGATGGCTATAGGGCAGTGTGTTTTGAAGGTATGTGCTGCTATGAAATTCCTCAAAGAGGAACTGATATTACCTCTGTGTGAAATGTAGTGCTGTGCAGATGATAGGAAAAATCATGCTCCAAATGAATCAAGGGGAAGGAATTATGGGAGGGGACATTTGTTAGCCTATAAATTCCTTATCTCTTTTAAAAAACAGAGCACTCTAATCATCTCTGTGGGAGAAACCATTTCTATGATGAAAACTTATGCAAACCTAAACCTATTTTCTGCCCTATTTTAGCAAATGAGGCTGACCACTACAGTATCATTGTATCATCTGGGGGCTTGGAACTAGATGAGCTTTAAGGTCCCTTCTAACCCAAGCCATTCTATGATTCATAGGTATGACTAGTTTAACTCTACAAATTTACAGAAAATAATAATCAATAAAACATTTTGTTCTGAAACAACTGAGCAATACTTGCATCCTTTAAAAATAACAGCAAAGAATATGTCTCAAGTTAGGGTTGTCTTCCAACATTTCCTGCCCAAAACACTGACATACCTGAGCCCCATCACTGGCTGAGTTTTCCAAAATACAGTAAGGAGTTCTGCTGGTGCTATGGGAAAGCCAGACCATGCCCCCCACTCCCAGCTGGTCACTACAACTGGAATGAATCTGTCTTGTCTCATTTACTGATAACCCACAAAAAGTAATCATATTGCAGGGGAAAACACATCATTAAATATTAATTTTTAGATGCTACAGAATAAGGACAAATCTGCAACTGGGTGATGTGGAAGATAGATACAATTAACTGGCTTCATTTTAACCCAGTTGCTATCTAGATTAACTCAGTCATGTCCTTCAAAAACACAGATTATAATCTTCCTTCCCTGTGTTTGCCCACATGTATTGATTAGATGGACTGATTTTAGATGGGGTATCTAGATGTCCATAAAACCAGAATGTACATTGTTGCCTCCTTCAAGCTAATCATAAAAATTACATCCAGTCTTACTTAGGAAATGATATCACAAATTCTGGTTAATCACTATGTATTTAGGAAATTGTTGAAATCTATTTGGTTTTCCCATTATGACAGAGAGTTCACATCTCAAAACTGTCAGAGAGGGAACCTGACAAGAGCAACTGTGGTTAATGCAGAGGTGAATTCAATGTGTCAAGAGCTACGGAGACTGGAAAAGCTCCAAGGAGATTCCTGTGCTGCTAACACTTCTAGACTGAGAACAATTAACCTTAATAACTTCATTTCCGTGCCTTTAATGCGAGAGATAATTTTGCACACAAATGGAGCACAAAGACAGTGCTCAAAGAAGAGGTTGCTAGTAGTGATCACATGCTCACTAGAATGAGTCAACTGTTTTTTCTTTATGTGATTTGATTAATCACAAGAGCAAGAGCTGTAAGTATGTGCTGGGATGAATCTGCAGTTTGTTGGTGTTGAAATGAGAGCTGTGGCATTTGTTTGGTTGGCTTCAGAATATGCTCATAGCTTGGTATGTAAGATAATTGGCTGAGTTGCCATCAGCTGGTTTAGCTATGATACCAAGAGTGGATGGTGGTAAAATATTGTGAAGCAGGACTCAGCTATTACAGGTCATACCAAATTAAGGTAGCTTGTCATTCACAGCTGTATCAAGTTCTTAAGTACTTACTTGAGATGTTTTTTTAGTACAGTAGGAGGTTAAAATGCCTGTGCAACATGTTCCTTAGGTAAAACAAATAATGTACATATCTTTTATGGATTTCTAAGCTGAATTCCCTAGCTGTTTCCATAGATGAAGTGCAGTGATTTAAGGATACAATTCAGCTCTGTGTTTCTCTGTTACTCTATTTTAATGGAGTTCGTGAACTTTTTGGAAGGCTTTCTACATATATTACATATAATGCTTGTAGTGTGAGATATTCTCTTTTCCATGAAAAACCTGAGTAAGGGAAATTGAGTTAACTATATTCCTTTTCATACAGGGATAATGTTGCAAAGAAGTGATGGTGAAAAGCACACAAAAACATGTCCCAGAATTCACATGGTTTTAAGAAACTGGAACAGATGAGAATATGGAAAAATGTTTCCATTTAATTTTTGAGTATCTATAGAGTATCACATTATTTTGAGTGTTTCAGTTAAATTAATAGCTTGGGTGTTTCTGTAGCACAGAAGAAACAGGGGAGTGAAGGAAGCACAATTCTTTCTCTGGTTTGTTTTCTGTGGTTATCAACTCATCAGCATGCTGCTTTGAAACAGTAAGTCCCTCTGAGTATAATGAACAAGTAAATTCTGTGAATCGCCTAGGTATTTCTAAAGAGCACTTCTATTTACCTTTGGTAAATGCTCCATTTCAACAAATACTGACATTCTCAAATGATTTCCCTAGTGGTGTAATGCTGAAGCTTCTCTACTGTAGTGTTATTCTCCATTGGCCAATTCCTCAACTTTTTAATTCATTCAGTTCCAACAAGTCACCCAGATTGTTTGCACCTGCCAAACAAAGGATGGTAAGGGGTTTTTCACTTCCTTAGGCCACCTTTTAATTCCAGAAAAGTGTCATCCCATGGTATTTAACTGATATGTAGTAGGTTTAGATAGCTTATTTTCCCATCTTATTTCATGCCTTCATAATTATTTTGTTGCCTATTCCTTTACCACTGTGGTGCCACTTACTGTGAGCTGAAAGAACAGGCTGTGGTCCTAACCATCGCTTTTTGATTTGGAGTCCTTCAGAGCTTTCTGTAATTAGGTACTATAAGCACACAGTCCCTAGTTCCTTCTCTGTCAGCTGAATTTCCATAGTAGACAATAGAATCCCCTGAGAATGATGCTGGATGGTGCATTAAAATGTCCAGTTATTATCCAGTTTATTTAGTATTCCTGGGATAGGATAGCTGAACTCAACCTATTGTGTTCCTAAGCTTTGTTTTTCTTGTTTTGACTATATCTTTTTTTCTGATCAGTTGATCTGCTGTTAATTTATGTATGTGTTGCTTATGTGCACTGAAATTACTGTAACAAGCCCTCTACAAACCACAGGAGGGATACATCATCACTAATGTAGGTACTACATACTTCAGAATCTCTGAGTCCAGTGCCATTAAACCAGCTCCTGTACTCAGACTAAAAAAAAAAAAAAAAAAAAAATTAAAAATATCCATCATTAACTTGGAATGGTTATTTTCTACGTTATTTGTAATTAACTGATAGAAGTCTTAGGGCATATATTAGCAGTAAGTACTATTTTATGATGTTTATTTGTGCTTTAGCTTTTTCTCAATTAAAGAAAGTGTTCTCTAAGATGATTAAATCTGGTGGAGACCGAGAGAGAAATTTGAAAAAAATAACTTAAAGGTGAATGGAGAACAAGTCATCACTGAGATTAACCAGAAAGGAGAAAAGTGGTGTATGACTGACTACTGGGGAGACAGCTGTTGAACCTTCAAAGGCAGAGACGTTCAGAGAAGGCATCTGAAATATTAATAATCATACATGAATGGACATGGTTTTACTCCAAGAAAGTGCAAGAGTCAATTGTTCTGCCTCTTACCTGGGCTAAAGCCAACTTCCACTCCAGCAAATGGCAGACTGAAATCTATTGTTTATTTATGGTTGGGTTTGTGATACAGTATTTTACAGGACCTAGGACAATGAATCTCCAGTGCCAGCTTCAGCCTTAGGGTGTTATCACTGCATAAATATTAACTGCTAGTTAGAGCCAATAACCTGTTTTCTGAACCCTTTGTGCAGTTCAACTCATGTCAGCTCTTAGTTTTTTATTGTACTGTGCTTATTTCTCATGTCCTTTTAAACTGGGTCAAGGAGTCAAATCACTTAGCTCCACTAGATATAGATATCACAAGAAAGGATGCAAGCAGAAATTGAGAGGACAGAACTTTTTAAAATGAATTTTGCTGGAACATGTTAGAAAATATTCTGATGAGCACAGTCTAGATGGTACCACCATGAATGAAGCTCATAGTTAATTTGCACTGAAATAGATATGGTTCTTCCTTAAATTCTGAACAATTAATAGCATTTCTTGCCAGCTGAGTTAGGGTTTTATGACTGTTTGGAAATCAGATTGAAAATTATTACACTATCATTTAGCACATTGGGGGTATTTTTTGGTTGGATTTAGAGGTAATTGTACTTAATGCTGTGATTATTTCCATTATCATGTGTACACAGTTGGTGCTTTATTTTATATGTGCTTAGCATGGTTTATAATCTGAGAACTGATGTTTTAACTGTTACAATCTTAACTGCATTCCAGCTTTTTATTAATGCATCAGTGTGCAATGAATTTAATGCTGGGTGTCCTTCCAAAATTAACTCTTAAGGTTCTTGACTGTTGCCCCGTGCTTAAACCACAACTTTCATTCCTATATTTTAAAGCAAATACAGATTTTTATTTAATTTTTCAGGAAAGCAGTTCTACCATGCTGCTCAACATTTCCCTGAGTTTGAATTTCTGGTTTCCTTTCCAACCCTAACTATCCTATGATTCTATGGTACGTGACTGCCTTACTAAGTCCTCAGTACAAGTGAGGATTTTTATTTCTTTTCTGTCTTCCCTCTTGCAGTAGTTCCATAGTCACTTGTATTTAATCATAGAGTCATAGAATAGTTAGGGTTGGAAAGGACCTTAAGATCATCTAGTTCCAATCCCCCTGCCATGGGCAGGGACACCTCACACTAAACCATATCACCCAAGGCCTCGTCCAGCCTGGCCTTAAACACTGCCAGGGATGAAGCATTCACAACCTCCCTGGGCAACAGATTCCAGTGCCTCACTACCCTAACAGGAGAGAATTTCCTCCTCATATCCAATCTAAACTTCCCCTGTTTAAGTTTGAACCCATTACCCCTTGTCCTATCACTACAGTCCCTAATGAAGAGTCCCTCCCCAGCATCCCTATAGGCCCCCTTCAGATACTGGACGGCTGCTATGAGGTCTCCACGCAGCCTTCTCTTCTCCAAGCTGAACAGCCCCAAATTTCTCAGTCTGACTTCATATGGGAGGTGCTCCAGTCCCCTGATCATCCTCGTGGCCCTCCTCTGCACTTGTTCCAACAGTTCCATGTCTTTTTTATGCTGGGGACACCAGAACTGCACACAATACTCCAGGTGAGGTCTCACAAGTGCAGAGTAGAGGGGCAGGATCGCCTCCTTCGACCTGCTGGTCACACTCCTTTTGATGCAGCCCAGGATATAGTTGTCTTTCTGGGCTGCAAGCGCACACTGATGCTGGCTCATGTTCATTTTCTCATTGACCAGCACCCCCAAGTCCTTCTCCACAGGGCTGCTCTGAATCTCTTCTCTGCCCAGCCTGTATCTGTGCCTGGGATTGCTCCAACTCAGGTGTAGGACCTTGCACTTGGCATGGTTAAACTTCATGAGGTTGGCATCAGCCCACCTCACAAGCATGTCAAGGTCCCTCTGGATGGCATTCCTTCCCTCCAGTGTATCAACCGAACCGCACAGCTTGGTGTCATCAGCAAACTTGCTGAGGGTGCACTCAATCCCACTATCCATGTCAGTGACAAAGATGTCGAACAAGACTGGTCCCAACACTGATTCCTGAGGGACACCACTCGTTACTGGTCTCCAGGCAGACATTGAGCCATTGACCACAACTCTTTGTGTGCGGCCCTCCAGCCAGTTCTTTATCCACCGAGTGGTCCACCCATCATATTGATGTCTCTCCAATTTAGAGACAAGGATGTTATTTATGAACAATTATTTTCAATTAAAAATTTTAAAGTGAAGACAGCAAATAATGAGAAACAAAAAAAAAAAGATAAAAGAGCATTTTGAGGAGCTTTTCATAGATTTGCTAGTACAATAATTGTTTCACAAAAAGCATCTAAACTGATTGAGAGAAAAATCTCTAAAAGTCTTTTTACAAAACACATCTATTTTTAAATATTGTTTTTTGCAGAAATGTTTTGTTTACCTTCCTGTATGTTTCTAGGAGGAATTCTTAATCTGGTCCTTTCTCCTGCCTTGATATCACCTAAGTACTGTTATCTCTTTTACAGGAAGAATATTTGTTTGGGTTTTCTTTGTTACACCAACTAGGAATAGAAAAAGTTTTCTAAGGAAGTAATAAATTTTAAATTAGATAATCAGAAGATTTAACTAGGACTTAATTTACTGCACCCCCCTTTCATGAACCTTCATTTCCTCAGTACAAGATGCATTTGGGTCTTTTTTTTACTTTAGATGCCCAAAGCTTTCCATCTCACCTAGACAGTTTTTAGCTGTTCTAAGAGTGAAAGATATATCTCACGATCCATAACGTATTCCACTTTTATTGTCTGAGAGGATCTATTAATTCCAATTACATCCAGTTCTGCCGAAAATGGAATGTGGCTTCTTTGCTAGTTGTACTATATTAGCAGTTGCTATTTTTATTTTCTTAGTCTGTGTCTCTCTCTCCCTTCCCACCCCAGTAACCTAATAGTTTGCACAGCAAAACCATAGCCTCTTTGATTCAGAAAATTTGGATTCTAGCTCAATTAGATAGGATTCTAGCATTACTTTCAGTTTATGAACTTGCTTAGCAAGAGGTGGAATATGGGGTCATGATTCAGTCAAGGTTTTATTAATACAGAGCAAACCCAGCCAAGATGTGTTTACAAATAAGCTGAAATTAGCAAGTTCATGTACAGTCAAGAAGAGGTACATCCTCTTCCTTCTTTCTCTGCAAAGTGTTTCTGAGGTTCCAATTTTGGTACCTAGCCTTATTTTGAAGTAACATCAAATCCAGGCACAAAAGTAGCAGTGTAATAATGACAATGATTTTATTTTTAAAGAACAGCCATCCTGTCCATCTTGCTTCCCAGACAGTGTGGCTTTGTTTTTTTTTGTATTCTTGGGTTTTTTTTCTGTTGATCAGAAATGGTTGTTGGTTTAGTTCCTGAATTGCTGGCAGGTCTACAGTTGCTTTGTAAAAGATCTGCTGAAAAGAGCAGATGTAGCACTAAAATATAAGTAGCTTGGGGAAATGGAACATTGGCAGCAGTTCAAGTAAGAAGAATAAACCATGTGCTATTATTACTTCCGGAATCCTGTCTTTGGGTTGATAAATTTTTTCATTGCAAAAGAACCCTGTTTCTCCATGTAAAATTAATTAATACACACATTTCCACTCTCTGTATTTTGAATAGAAGTAGGCATATTCCTAATTCTCTAGGATTTTAAAATAATTCTGTGAACAACAGGAGGCAATTCTGGAGGCTTTTCCCATTTAAATTCGTGATGGTATGTACTTGTGTCTATATTTCATCTTAGATAATGCTAGCTTCTGAGGTGCAAAAGCCAGTCTTTTGATTTAAAAAGTACATGAGAGAGGTATTTTGGCTAGGAAATCATAGGTCTGTTGCTATGATCAGTATAAGAAGAGATATTCATAGATTAAATATTAAATATTTTTCAGATATTGAACAGATATTACCAGGGAATGAGAAATAGCATTTTCCAAAGACATACCAATATCACATCACAAATTGTTTCCCTTTCTTCAGGAAAATGTTTGATGACCTGGCCTGAAAAAGGCAGGTTCTAGGATGTTTGAAAAGCTATCTCATGTTGTGCCGTCACATTCTTGCCAGACCCTACGCAGTCATCATCACTAAGGATAAAATGGAAAAGGGAAAAGAAAAACTCGTTTTCAGGAACACTGCAAAGAGCCACAGTAGATAATGATGACTGATACAGAGCAGCAGTAGCACAAGGTCATAGGAAGGAAAAAAGGAAAAGCAGAACTATAACAGCTGTGCATTCAAGAAGATACTGACTTCTTTTAGAAAAACAAGTGCTCCTTTTTATCAGTTACCACTGTTAATGAATTGAAGGTGAATGGGAGGCAAGGCATTTTGTAATATGAGAGCTCCCTGAAGCTTTTTATTTAGTGTCCCGCTTCACTTAGTGAGTAATGTGAGGTAAGAAGGTAACCTTCTTCTACTAAACCAAACTGTTACCTGAGGCAGTGTTTTTCCTGCTCCAGGCATTTCTGGGGAGGAGAGGAACTGAGAAACAAGGCAGGACACATTGAAACAAAATGCTAGAAAAGGGCATTGTACTTATCCCATTGCAGATGTTCCCAGATACCAGTTCGGCTAGTGGGCAGTGAAAGAAAATACAGGTGTTTACTGAGCTATTGGTGTCCTTCTATTAATTTATCAGAGGCAGAATTAGTGTAGGATCAATCAGGACTTAAACCAGAGACAAAACACAAAACAAAAATACTCATGTTGTCCTGTGCAAAATGAATAAATTAACTGACAATCTCTCTGAAAGGCTGAAATAATGCAGCAAGAAATTAGTGTTCAGGAGAAATTGCTGTGCACCCAAACGTTATGTATGAGTAACATGGAGGGGTGAAATAAGTAGCACTTCAGAGACAGGAAAGGAAGTTGGATACAGCAGTGCAAGAAGCAATCAAAATTAAGAGAAAATTTATATCACTGTTGCAGAAGTATGAGAAAGTTTGCAGTGTGAAAGTGTTTGGGAAATATTTCCATGAAATTGAAAGGAAATTAGAAGTTGCATGGAAGCATTGGCAATTAAGGCAGCATTCTGAAGTGTGTATATGTTTTTATGTACATGTTTATATACATGCATAAATATGGGCAGTCAGGCTTCTGAATGATAGTGAGAATAATCTAGTTATGGTGAAGACAAACACTGCCCGGCACTGTAAACTGATTTTGTATTTTAGTGCTTTCCAGAGGGTTGCTATCAGAAGGTCAGTGAAAGAAATATTGCTAAATTCAAAAGTACACCAGTCATATTTAATCAGATGCTGAGTGCATTTTGAAAAGTATTAAATGTGCTGAGGTTTTATTTCAGACTCTTGAAGCTGAGTGCTTAATACTTAATTTATTCTTAGAAAGTAAAACAAAACATTTCAGAAAACCTGTAACTTTTTGTTAAAGTCTGGGTGTGTTGTCCTTTGGGGAGAACAGAGGAAAAGGAATGGGTCAACTTTCATAGTCTCCAAGTGGTTGCATGTTTGGATGTCTAATTCAGAAAAGATCACCGGGGCATACAATTTCAAGTCAAGAGTGATGTAGGAGAAAGAGTTGCTATTTTGTATTGCTTTAAACTCCTTTGGTGCTACAGAAACTGACCTTCAGCTGGCTCACAGAACAGATCCTGATGGTCTTCATCCTCACCATGACCTTCAGTGGGAATACCTTTGGTCTAAGGAACAGCTCAGTGTGAGCAAGAAAATAAGCTTTACAATAGATAGAAAACCTCCAGCAAATCAAATGGTAATTCTTTCATCTTGGGGTATAATTATTTTAACCACTGAAAAATCCCTTATGTCGACACATGCAATTTGAAGTGGAAGTCAGAATATGAACAGAGATAAATAGTGCTGAGTGAGTCTCTAAAGGATGTCTTAATGCTAGAAATTCTCTTGCAACTTTTTGTGAAGTATTACTTTATAATCTGTCAACTGTTTAGCCATAATTGCAACTTCTCTATTTTGCCCCTACATGGAAATTTGTTTCTTTCATAGTTTTTAATTTCCCAGGAGTTCTCATTAACGGTTGAAACCATTTGCTTGATTTTCCTTTATTTAATGTACTGAAAAGTCAGCTGTCTTGGGAATAAAATGCAACTTCATAATTAGGAATACGTGCTTATTCGTTGTGCTGTGTTTCTGCTTTATTCTTAGTTCAGTGTCTTCTGTGAAAATAAACATTTAAGATGGATAAGTAAAGCTGGAAGACACAAACTTCAGTCTAGATTTTTCTCCCAATTGTTTTATTCTTCATTGAGGCATGTATTTTATCTCTAATTATTTATAAAATTAGTGAAGTAATGAAATACCAATTTGGAGTAAGTGAAAAATTCTAGTCATGTAGTGAGGGGTCTCTATGATGGCACCTATTATTCATATTCTTGTGTCATCCCAAAATCCCAGCACAGCCTGTCTGTCCCGCTATGCTAATGCTCTGTGTAGATGGTCATCAACATGTGGGAATCAGTACTGAGAATTAGAGTCACTTGCCCAGGGTCATAAATGAAGAACAAAAATTAGTTTTGCTTAATTACAGATTTATTAAGCAATCTATTACAGTCCTGCCTCCATTGCTAAACATGTTGCTCTTATTCTGAAGTCTTCTTTTTCTCCCTAATAAAACCATTGCCTTTAGACCCAAACTTGAAGTTTTACAGTGTTTGCTATCATCAAATTTTTGCTTATTCTAATGATCTTTATATCCTACACCCCTTCCCCAATTACTGATCTATGACTATGATTATGCAGATCTGTGTCACCTCAGCTCTTAAATATGTCTACTTATTTATTCATTCATTGATTCTGTAATATAGTGAGGGATTTAAACTTATGTATGTAATGTAAAGAATAGTGAGAAAAGAGGAGACAAGCTGTCTTTAAGATTATTTGTTTTCTTTGCCTTTATTTTTAGACTTTTGCCCTGAGAATTCTTGGACAGTCAGGAATAAAAAGGGAGTAGAATAGCTGAAAAGAGAAAAATATCAAGTGTGTTATCACGGAGGCTAATATTTATTTTTCTTTATAGCAACCCATAGCAGGTCTGTATGTGAGACCTACATTCAGTAATCTCCTCTCCTTGGTGACATATCCAGCACAAGTTTCTACATGAAAGACTTCCTTGTGTTTAAAGTGCCTTATCGTTTGATCCAGGAAAAGCCAGTACATTCAAAGAAGCATTTCAGCTGCCATAAACTCCCCAGGGAGAAAACATGGTGTGGGGGATGTGCCATATCACTTTCTACACTGTTATATATCTATGTGGAAACTGTTGATTTCCTAGCAGTGGGAGCCTGAAGAAAAGGCTTGGTCCTTCAGGAGCACTTTCATTGTGTTGCTCCATCAGGAACATGGAATTAATTTTCTGTTTCTCCATAGAGTTTCCCATCTGGTGTGTAGTTGTAAATAACAGTGATAGAAGAGCCAGGGAAATGCTTTGCTAGCCAGCTGAGGGGGAAAACTTTGGAGTTCGGATTAGTAAGAGAAAGGTTGTGCAGCCAGAGCACTTTCTTCTGTCTCTGCCTTGAGCTTAGACAGCTGGAGCAGGGAGTTCTGATGGCTCTATGGGAGGCAGTTTTAAGATGCTCTTGAGGATTAATTACTCTTCCTTTGGTTTCCCTCACATCAGTCTGGCAGCATCGAGTTTTTGGTTGTGACGTGTGGATAGGCTGTGAAGAAATGATTTGTCAGTAGAAAGGATTGCTGACATTTCTACACAGTCAGTGGAGATTTGCTCACCTACCCCATTACATCATGAGAAGACTTTCTAAATACGTGCACAAAGAGCAATTCTAGTTAAGATGCTTTATCCTTTCCTTTAACATTCTTCCTATCCACGTGATACTCTGCTTCTGAGATTTAGTGCAGCTTGCTTTTGCTGAAGCTGTTTGAGTCCTGGGTATGAATGTTTTTCTCTTACGTGAAACTATTCCCTAGGGGTGTTCAGAGTACTCTGCAAACAATTACATTTAGGTTTAGGTTGGGTAGATACTTAAGTAAAGGTCAGGAAAGACTATAAATGATTCAGACTAGTTGGGAAGGGATCAAAAGCTATTGTCAATCAAACATAGGTAAGCTTTATCTGCTGCGGTGCCTTCATTTCACTTACTTTGTTAGGGTAGACTCTAGAGCTCTAACTGAGGTGACCAAGTCCCTTTGTAGAACAAAAATAAAGGGGGAAAAACTAAAAACAATTTAAACAATGGTGTTTGGAGATTCCTTCTAAAGAGCTTACCATCCTCTCCTCCCACCTCCTCCAAGGACTTACAGCGGAAGATGGGGCTTTCCAGTGTTAGTCACTCAGTGGCTCTAACCCTTAGGTGCTACTGCTCGGATGTTTCTTTTCATCAGCACCCTTCAATTCCAGGTAAACTTATGCAAAATCAACATTCTGGGTGGCTAGATGTGCTGAATTCATTATTTCAAAAAACCCAGCTATATTCCTGCCATGAATGTCTATTTACTATCCTAAGGGGACAACGAAATGATAATAAAGCGTATCATATGCTCAGAATAGTAGGAAAGAAACTAGTGTAATGACAATCATTAACTTTCCTTTATTGCAAATGAAAAATGGCAAAAGTGATGAAAAGGATTTAAGAGATTTGGGGGTTTATATGGCTGTGGATCTGGAAATTGAATTGTGAAATGCAAGAGTAGACCCACCAGAATCAGTCCGGAGATCATCAAAACCACAAAGAACTCAAAGATTGTATTCATTCTGAATAATCTTTGTGAAGCTATATTATAGTAGTATTTCTCCAGGTGTAGTTACCAACAGCTTCCCATTCCTATATTAATGAGGTGAGTATAATTGCCTTTCTAAATTACGTATTAAGGGATGTATTTGTTATCAGTTTTCTGCCACATTTTGCCAAATAATATGGTGGTTGCTGGTTTGAGTTGGAAAAGGAAAGCTGACCTGCCCAGGCTCCACAAGCTTGGACCTAATTTCTATATGTGTCTCGGACAAAGTGGGTTCACAAACCTGTAAGGTCCTGCTCTCACACTCAGTCTATGTTTTGTAAGTTAAAGTTCAAATGAAGACACTGATGAGTCTGAGAGAAGAACCTGTTTGAACCTTGTTCTGATAAGGACTCCCACCAATGCCCTGCATGATGGAACTGCATTAAAATAGTACATAAACTAGGAAAACTTTAAGAAGTTTCCAGTTTTGTATCACTTGTAACAGGATATCCAAAGTAGTTTATTTGTGGTGGGCCATGCTGAATAATTGTATTGGAGACAACATGAAAATCTCTGGTACCCTCTTGTTAGTGTAATCATGTTGTGATGCTTTGTAGCTATATGTTTAATCCTTGCCCTTTAAATATTAATGTCTGTGTCTATTCTTGTGAGGTATATGGTAAAAGGGAGCACCTTAAAAAATACATAAAAATAGAAAATTATCAATAGCAACTTCTATAACAATTGTCAGGAAGCATGTTAAAAAGAACAGATATTTATAAACGCTGTCTGAATTGGAAGGAAATGGTGCATATGGTCCTGAATATACAAAAAATTAAGGCATTAGATACTGCTTTAATGCTGGAGTAAAGCTCAGACATCTGATAAGTGCAAAACCTTTTACTGCTAGACATATTCCAGTGCAATGAACATTACTCTTGAAAAGATAACACAAGAGAATGAGCTATAACATAATGTAGAAAAACATTGTACTGCTTTTTTCTTCCCATGACGGTAAGCAAATGCTATATTTCTATTTTCTTAGGTGAACCAATGACTTAATTCAGGGGCATAAAAAAAGATGAATTATGTTGTGTCTCCATCCTCTTTGCACAAAATCATCCAGCAACTGAATCTATTTAGACAAGCTACAGTCTCCAGCTCAGTATAAAGACCTATGGAAGGGAAATACCAGGAAATCTAAATCCAGATACATTAGCACCCTTTGGGTCTGCTTAGATAATTTCCATCACCTCATACTTAAAATAAGAAAGGTATTCTGAGAGGAGAGATTTAATGGACATGACAGTGCTGGTGCTTGAGGTAAAGGCAGCATTTGAGCAAAGAGGCATTTTCATAGAATCATAGAATGGTTACAGATCTATAACGATTGACAGTCACCCCATTCCCAGGACACTCACAGGTCCACCTAAAGCAATGCGGAAGTGTTCTCATGGCTGACTTCCAGCAATAACTAACTTTGGGTTCTTCAGTTAAATATTAATACCACTTCTTGGAATAGTTCATACAGTTTCTTCTGCTCATGGTAGTGTTACGTGCTTCATTCTCTCAGAGAAATAAAATGCTAAGTGTTGAGTTACTGTTACATTTTTGTTATTGGGAGTTTGTATAGATTTTCTTCCTTAGATATACCCTTAGTACTTGTTTTAAGTACTCTTAGTCTGGCATTTATTGAACAATAGCAATAGGAAGAAATTCGAGAAATAAGCAGGCAGCATCAATTTATTTCCAGAAATAAACAAACAACATCTCTTTATTACAGCAGTGTTTTAGTACTGCATCAGTGTATCTCAGTGTAAAGGGTTTGAATAAGTTCATGATTCCAGAGCACGGCATCTGTCTCAGTTCAGATGCAGGATCTCCAAAATGGTCTTTTGCAATTTCGTATTGCTCATCTTGACTTTATATGGAATTCTTATCATATAGGATGAGAGGTGTATGCAAAGATGTTACAGTAATTTTCATTAGACTTTTGCTTTAGTCTCTGTACATTACTGTTGCATTTTGACTCATTTTGGATGTAAGCAAGATAAAAACTGTATAAAGACATCACAGTGATTGCTGAAGCAAGTTTCATGCTGTGGATTACTCTCATTATTCATAATTATCTCTTTTTGGTTAGGCACCTGAACTACAGGTATGTTGGGTTTTCTTCTCCACTTCAGATAATTAGAACTGTAGAAAATATGAAGTGGCAAGTATTAAACGGTGGAATTTGATTCTCCCAAAGAAAAGAAAATAAAGTTGTGGGAGTGGAATCCATATAACCCAGCAAGGCTTAGGGACTATGCATTACTATTTTTCTTGTTGACTAGAGCTTCATGCAAAAAAAAAAAAAAAAAAGAAAAAAGAAAAGAATTACTGCTTGAAGAAATAGAGGGGGGTAATTAGAATTCAAACTTAATTTTCTGTATGAACAAAACATAAATTATCCAAGCACTAATGTAAAGCAAATGGAGGGAAAGGACATAATAATGTGATAAATCTGGTTTTCTAATTAATCTAAATGTTGAATAATATATTTCTGCACTGTAGACCTGACTTCTATAAATAGCACAGAATAATGATGGTTCAGTCACTGAAGAATCATTTTCTCTTACTTAAAACGCAGCAGGTCTTAAAATCAAAGAAATTAAACAGAAGGAAATTTGGGGAAACTAGGAAAGAAAAGTTCTGATATAACCTTTTTAATCACAGAACCGTTTTCTATTTAGGAGTTCTTTCACATACCTCCTACTGCTTCCTCACACCCCATCCTTTGCCTATTTCTATTTCCGTGGCTGTGAATAAATAAACCTGGGAGCAAAAGTATGAATGTAGAATTAGCAGAAGCTCTAATAGCAGCTATTAATTTTGGTGTTATATCTAATATTTGGGGGCATTTGATTTAACTCAAATGTTCTAACCTTCATTTACATGCCAGTAATTGCTGTTGGACCGAGTATGCTGTCATAGAATTGTAGACATGAACTTAAAACTTGTAAATAGTTGTAGCAGGTTCAGCTTTCAGGACATGGGAAGCATGAGGCATCAGTTATTTGGCCAGTTTCATAAGACTTTTAAAATTAACCACTGTGTATGCAGATACAGAGACAATTATAGTGAAACAGCAAGTTGACTGAAAGCTAAGAAGCACTTACAGAAGCTGTTGATCATCTGAACAGCATCAGTCAGTAGCTTTGCCTCTTCCAGTTTGCCTCTTAGAGCCATTAGAGACTTGTCATTATGCAATGTAAAACTCTCCCTCATATAGCTTTGCCTTCATGGTTTCAGCAGCATTTCTGAATGCATAGGGTGATGCTGTTGTGTTATATCTGTTCATAGCAGTCTTCATTTTTGGGCTATTTGCTTAGTCTTTGTCTTTACTCTTTGCCTTCACAATGAATACTGTCCAACGTAATTGCCTTTGTCAGATCACAGTGGCTGTTGCCTCTTTCTAATTTGAATTTTGGACAGTGAAAGAAAATGGATATTATGTCTACAAAAAGAAAAAAAATGGATTTTGGTCGGGACAAGATATTTTGGTGAAACCATAATACAAGAAAGAGATGAGGGAGAATGGAAAACCCAGTGAAAAAAACAAAATACAGCCACAAAACCAACATGATGGGAATATGTAATGGCAGTTACACACTGTGTTCAGTGTGCTCTGTAAAAATGAGCAAATAATATTTGCAATGAATAATTTAGTTTACTAATTTGGCTGTTTATCGCTTTGTGGAGTATTTGCAAGCAGGCTGCAGTGTCCTCAAATCTTAACTGCAGGGGAGTAAGTTTGCCCAGGGGAAAAAAATAAATTATCAAGTGAAGCATTCATTAAGCAGACCATGCAAAGTATGTTTCTGTGGGCTCCTTCAGTGAGGGCAACACATACTGTTATTGACCTTGTTTGAATTTATCCTTCAGTAAAGAGAGGTTGAAGTAAATATGGGAAAAGAATGTCTGAAATCAGAATCTTTATTAAAAAGAAAACAAGCTCAAAAATGTTGTGAATTTCCAGGTTCTAGAGTTTTAGCTTTGTATGCTGCAAAAAAAAAAAAAAAAAAGGGAGAGCAGGAATGTACTGTGGGAGCTGGAACAAAGAACTCTGCTAATTAGCAGCAGGAAAAACAACTGTGCCTTTCTCTCAAAAGTAATTGTATGCAAAACCATTTTTTGCATGCAAAGGAATAATTAATATAGAAGAGGCATAATTACTTTATGTACAGAAGAATAATTAAATCTGGCATCTTAAATGCCTTCTGGGCAACTTCTACAAGAAATGACTACATTTTTGGTGCCAGTAGAAACAGTAAGTTTTATTGTGCATCTATTGAGGACATTTGCAATTGTTACTTTACCTCTTTAAAACAATAAATAAAAACAATTGAAGAAGAAAATTTCCTGTAGGAAAGGAATGACGCACGTTAGCAAAGGTACATAAGATGAAGAGGAGTGGCACTGCCTGCACCTTGGTCTTTACTTACTTTTAGTAGTAAAGTCATGTTAAAATGAAATACCAGTGTCTACAGAGCCTACCATGAGCTGTTCCACTTGACAGGCGTTACAAATCATGCCACTGTGAAAACTCCTTTGTGAAACTGGAGGCATGTCTTGGCCACAGTCTGGCAGGTCCTGGGGAAAAGGGAGCCTGCCCCCTGCACAGGGCTCTGTCCTGCCCATCCTGTGACCAAGTGGCAGGAAAATCTACCAAGGGCTCAGATCTGCATAGCCTTCAGGACTTCAGCAAGCAACCCTAGGTCTGGGTTTAAAAATATGCAGAACTTTGTGCCTGTTGTTGTGGACTAGAGTCTGGATGGTCAGCATTTTGCATAATGGAGCCCTGCAGGAAAGCCTTTCAGCTGATTTGTTGCAATGAAGTTGAACAATCTCAGTCAATTCCTTATGAACCGTTTCTGTACACTGGGTTCCACTCAGTTGAAGCAAGCAGCTCTGCAGTGTACGTTACAATGTGCTTTTTGAATCACAGAATGGTCCAGGTCAGAAAGGACCTTCAAAGGTCATCTAGTGCAGTGCCCCTCTAATAAGCAGGGACATCTTCAACTTGATCAGGTTGCCCAGAACCACGTCCACCCTGGCCTTGGATGTTTCCAGGGATGGGGTATCCACCATCTCTCTGAGCAACCTGTGCCAGTGTTTCACTACTCTCATTTTAAAGAATGTTTTCCTCACATCCAGCTTGAATCTCCTTTCTTTTAATTTAAGACCATCACTCCTTTTCCTGTCACTATAGGCCCTACAAAAAAATCTCTCCCTGTCAGGCCCCTTTTAAAAACTAAAAGGCTGCAAGAAGGTCTCCCTGGAGGCTTTCCTTCTCCAGGTTGAGCAACTCCTGCTGTCCCTCAAAGGAGAGATGTTCCAGCCCTCTGACAATTTTTGTGTCCTTTCTCTGGACCTTGTGCAATGGCATCATTTGCTGATTATAATGGGCAAAGAGAGCTTAGCCCTTTCATGAGTGATAGAGTATGACTGTGGTACAAAACCAAAACACTTCCCTCATAAACATTTTAAACATTCAAGTAAACCAGTTTGGGATAATATTGACAAATATTAAAAATACCAAGAGGTCGGAATGTCAAAAGACTAAAAATCAGTGGGACTACACATAAAATAGATGCTAGAGTAAGGCTTTACTTAGATAACTGAGCTTAGATCTGTGAGATATTTAGGTATCAAATTTCAGTTGGATCAACAAGAATTAGAAGCATGAAATTGACTTGATCTTACAGTACTGAGGTGTTCGTGAACTTTTGATTTAGTAGTCTTTGGATATCCCTGTTTAGTTCAATAGATTTTCTTTTTTTTGCCTGAATATCTTTGAGTTCCATAAACACTATTCTGTCTTGAAATCATTCTTCACCTAAGCCTGTGATAGAAAAATAAATGAAATTGTTCCTCCTCATTCCTTTTTAATTCGTTACTATAAGAATGAATTATTGCACAATTTAAAAGTCTAGCTTATTGTGTAAGTTATGGAGCTGAACGCTATGTATTTGTAAACTGCTCATTGCTTGGTAAACAAACCATTGGAAAGTAATGGGTAAGTTGCAGGAAAGTATTAGTTCAAGCTAAGAGACAAACAGATCACAAGAAAATGCCTCAGATTGGTTGTGTGATCATATAGGATTACAACAATTTTTAGAAAAGAGATTGTAGATAAATAGACCACATATTAATTGGAGCTGTAGGTTAAGTACAGTTTCTCCTCTTACTAATAATGATCATGTATGCTTCTTATGAGACACAGGTCATCTAAAGCAGAAGAATCACTATTCAAGCTTTCCTTATGGTTCAAGCTGACACACAAATAGTGGTTCCTCTCTCATTTCTGTAACTTGGTCATCATAACCTCTTCATGTGCCCTAATTCAAGATAAACCAATGATATGCACCTTCTACTTGTTCACGTTCTATCCACAATAAGTGTACTACATTGGACTGGGACCCGAAACGGGAATAACACCAGAACTGAGAATTATATTTAACTGCTACACAGCTAGGTTGTGATGCTTTTACTGTTCATAGTTCCTACTGTTATCAATGTTGCTGGATCCAGCTGCACGTCTATATAGGATAAAAAGAAAACAAAACACTTCCATATTATCTCTCAGTGCTTTTGTAGGAGGTGAAATATTTATAAAATTTTTATTTTTAACTAGCTAATGCTTCACACTTCAGTTTGCAATTCCATAGAAGTAAAGATGGCACAGTATTGCTGCTGCTCAAGCAAGATCCTAACCCAAATGTAAGTACCCCTCAGATTACAGCTAAAACCCAGAAATCTTTAGAAGTCTTTGGTTGTAACAACATGGCTCTTATAAACCAGTGATGATTCCTACAAACACCTAATTTGGATGCAGTGTTTGTGCCAAAAGATTTAGTGGAAAGTCAACTTAATTTCATGAGTTGCTAGCCATAACCTTAAAGTTTGCTCTCCAGATCCATATAGCATCTGTATCATTTTAATAGATTCAGCTTCTACATTAAAGACAAAATGTGTTTGGGAGACTGACAAACAGAAGTAAAGAAATGTGATAAAACTTTTTCCTGGGGACAGAAGAAGTGGTGAATTTGTTCTTTATTAAAAACAAAGTGGAAATACCAGCAACTGAGACAGCTGGGAGGGATCTCTTTATTTTAATGTACATCAGGACACTAAAACAAATCTGGACAGTCTATGAATTTCAGTGACAGCTTGTTCTTTGCACAACTTTGTTTTTCCAAGGAAGCCACTGTGATTCCTGGCCTCATTTTCTTGATCTGGCCTTGGAATAGAGATTTGACTTTGTCACAATGTGCCAAAATACAGAATTCTATGTTGGTGTGACTGAACTTGGAATGGGCTAAAAGTTTAATGTATAGAGCTTCGTTTTAATTTCTGGCATGAACTTTAATAATGTTTTGGCCTAGAAGATCCATCACAAAACTGAATTAACAAAAAAACCCACTTTAGCACAGTGACAAACTGAATGCAACTAGAAAATAACTGTCAGCTGCAACTAAGAAACAGCTAAATTCAGCCCAACACTGTTTACTTCTGTATTGCTCTATTTGATAAGTGGGATGGGAACCTTAGCAGAAGTCCTAAGATTTTACTACTAGAAGAACTTCTGCTGAGAACAGAACCATTCTAGGGGTCCAAGTACCAAGTTTATTTACATATTTCTCGAACACTTTAGGTGCAAATTTGGTTTATAAATATCACTTCAGTGAAGGATGAAGTATGTATAAGTTTGAGCACTGCTGGAGTCCTAGTAACTTGCTCAGAACTGTTGCGCGTATTAATTTGCATAAATAATAAATTCATGATTTTTAAATTAATCTACACATTACTCATTTACCACTGAGACATGGTGAAATCAAAGCTTTAGTTACTCTTAATCTGAACTAAAACACTGCTCTTGATGCTGCAGGATGACCTGGTACCCTGCCATACCAACAGCATGTTGAACAGATTGGTTTTGGTTTTGTCTTAAATGTTGCATGCTCCGAGATGGGTTGTGAAAATGCATGATTAGTATATTCCTTCTACTGCCTTTTTCTCATTATTTTCTTATTTTCAATGATTTCTATCAGTTTCAGGTTATCATCCCAAAACTCTCCTTTATTTTTCTTAGTTCAGGATCATGTGAAGTCATGTAGTTTCCCTTGAATCCTTGTATTCTCTCACATTACTTTAATGAGGTTATGCCAAAGCCCTTAAATTTAGAAAACCTAATTTCCTTCAGCACATTTTGTGTGAAGTTTGGATTATACTTCTTGCTTCTTCCATAAAAGTGGGTACTACAGTTTCTTGATTATAGGATGCCTGCATTGCTTCTGCCCCCCTCCTCATAAGCAGTGCATATGATACTTGAATGCTAAGACATGTCAGGAGTCCAACTTGGTGCCTAGCCAGAAACAGTCACATCATAAACTTTTGTTCTTGAAACATGAAATTATTTCCCTTAAGCCATTATTTTGCTCTGTAATTTGTAAAACCAGCTGATAGAGAGCAGGTTTTGGCCTCTTCAGGAACCTGCTTAGTGAGTTTCCATGGAATATAGCCCTAGAGGGAAGGGGGGCCCAAGACTGTTGGTTGATATTCAAGGATCACCTGCTACAAGCTCAAGAGACAATGTGGGTCCTCTCTGGAAGCTATCAGGAAAACTGGCTACACAGGATTTGGAGAAGGCTGAGGTTTTTAATGACTTCTTTGCCTCTGCCTTCACTGGCAAAGGCTCTGACCACACCACCCAAGCCTTGGAAGGCAGATGCAGGGACTGTGAGAATGAAGACCTTGGGCCCACTGTAGGAAAGGATCTGGTCTGAGACCATCTTAAGAACCTGAACGTGCAGAAGTCCATGAGACCTGATGAAATCCATCTGCGGGTCCTGAAGGAGCTGGCGAATAAAGTTGCTAAGCCACTGTCCATCACATTTGAAAAATCATGGCAGTCAGGTGAAGTTCCCAACAACTGGAAAAAGGGAAATATAACCCCCATTTTCAAGAAGGGGAAAATGGATGACCCGGGGAATTACAGACGAGTCAGTCTCACCTCTGCACCTGGCAAAATCTTGGAGCAGATTCTCCTGGAAAGCATGCTAAGGCGCATGAAAAACAACAAGGTGCTTGGTGACAGCCAGCATGGCTTTTCACTAAGGGAAAATCCTGCTTGACCAATTTGGTGGCCTTCTATGATGGGGCTACGGACCTGATGGACAAGGGTAGAGCAGTTGATGTCATCTACCTAGACTTGTTTAAAGCGTTCGACACTGTCGCACATGGCATCCTTGTCTCTAAATTGGAGAGACATCAATTTGATGATGGACCACTCGGTGGATAAAGAACTGGCTGGATGTCCGCACACAAAGAGTTGTGGTCAATGGCTCAATGCCTGCCTCGAGACCAGTAACGAGTGGTGTCGCTCAGGAATCAGTGTTGGGACTGGTTTTGTTTGACATCTTTGTCAATGACATGGACAGTGGGATTGAGTGCGCCCTCAGCAAGTTTGCCGATGACACCAAGCTGTGTGGTTCGGTTGATACGCTGGAGGGAAGGAATGCCATCCAGAGGGACCTTGACACGCTTGTGAGCTGGGCTGATGCGAACCTCATGAAGTTTAACCATGCCAAGTGCAAGCTCCTACACCTGGGTCGGAGGAATCCCAGGCACAGCTACAGGCTGGGCAGAGAAGAGATTCAGAGCAGCCCTGCAGAGAAGGACTTGGGGGTGCTGGTCAATGAGAAAATGAACATGAGCTTGCATCAGTGTGTGCTTGCAGCCCAGAAAGACAACTATATCCTGGGCTGCATCAAAAGGAGCGTGACCAGCAGGTCGAAGGAGGCGATCCTGCCCCTCTACTCTGCGCTTGTGAGATCTCACCTGGAGTATTGTGTACAGTTCTGGTGTCCTCAACATAAAAAGGACACGGATCTGTTGGAACAAGTGCAGAGGAGGGCCACGAGGATAATCAGGGGACTGGAGCACCTCCTGTATGAAGACAGGCTGAGAAAGTTGGGGCTGTTCATCCTGGAGAAGAGAAGGCTGCGTGGAGGCCTCATAGCAGCCTTCCAGTCTCTGAAGGGGGCCTATAGGGATGCTGGGGAGGGACTCATCATTAGGGACTGTAGTGATAGGACAAGGGGTAATGGGTTCAAACTTAAACAGGGGAAGTTTAGATTGGATATGAGGAGGAAATTCTTTCCTGTTAGGGTGGTGAGGCACTGGAATCTGTTGCCCAGGGAGGTTGTGAATGCTTCATCCCTGGCAGTGTTTAAGGCCAGGCTGGACGAGGCCTTGGGTGATATGGTTTAGTGTGAGGTGTCCCTGCCCATGGCAGGGGGATTGGAACTAGATGATCTTAAGTTCCTTTCCAACCCTAACTATTCTATGATTCTGTGATTCTATATGTCTTCCCTCATCTGCAGCTGGCATGGAGCTTTAAACTCTGTTACCTCTAGTTTCATCTTATTTCTATTTGTCTTGTAGGTGCTCAGTAGGAGATGCTTTCTTTTCTCTCCCATTTAAGCAGGAATGAAACAAGTAGTAAACCAAGGCAGAAACAGTGGTGGGTTAATCACACCTTCTTGCAGTAGTTGCAAATATTCCTGCAGTCCTATGACTCTGCCATGCTTTTATATATTTTTCATTATTTTCTTCTACTGTATTCATTGTAATTCAGTGCTGGTAGCTCTTTTTAAATAGAAGAAATGAAGTCAAGCCTGCAAAGTTAAAGGAAAAGGCAGATTCCAAAATTTACCTAATACATGAGAATTCGTATGCCTGGTAAACAGCACCCTGAAGCCTTAGTAAATAAAAGGGGGAGGGAAAAATAAAAAAAATCCAGCCACAGAAAGAGATAAATTAAGGAAATATCTTGGTAGCAACTAACAAGAAACCTAATTGAATCCATTTGTCTGCACAGTCAGTTTATTAACACTGTGCTGCTGTTATTTGTGTCAACATATCTACACATACAAGCTCATGGAAAGTTCTGATGTTTTACTTGGGGTTTCAGGGTAAAAAATTAAAAGCGTTACGTTGCATAGGTGCACAAGTAAATTAAGATTTGGAATATCTTGATCTTATGTTGGTTTTGTTTCCTTAATACATAACAGTTTGTTTTCACAAAGATAAAAATAGAATAAGGTATCTTCATTGTAGAAAGCTGGTTTTTTTGATCCATTTGGGACTGACAGAAAAGCACCCATATCTGGCATGAATTGCCTGTATGATTTCTGAAGGATTATAATGTATGAAAATAGATTAGGAAATGTTATCAGAATATGGTTTAAGCTTTCAATTGTTTGATAGATCTTACTGGATGCAGTACTGATATTACAGCATGTTATAAAAATGTCCTATTGTCTTCAATTACTACTGGTAATTATTCCAGAATTCCAAAGAACAGGCCATGCTACAGCCTTTCAAAAATTATGAAGTATAGTTAATTTTATTTGCACTTCTTTGGCTTGTCATGTTTTTTCCATAATTCATAACTCCTCTACCAATGAGACTACAAAAATATATCAAGTATTCCTTAGTAGTTTTTAACATTAAAAAAAAAAAACAAAACAACTATATTTGCACCTTGAAGGCAAGCTGTGTTTCCAACTGGGATTGGATACAACGTTAACTGAACTGATGTCAAAATTATAACATCTTAATAAGTTAATAAAATTAATAAAGCAATCAGTTTTTTTGAAATGTAAGCATTACCAAATGCACTTTACCACATGTTTCTATGGAATAGAAAATATAATTGATAACAGAATAGAAACTAGGATTTATATCAGTCTCATGCCTATATGCCTTCTAATTTTTGCTTTAGTACCCTTTTTCTCAAGAAAAGACTGGAGAATAAATATTGGACATTTCAGAAGCAACTTAATGTTACATTTTCTCTAAAGTAAATTTCTTTAAACTGCCAATCAAGCTAACAGATCTTAAATTAATTTAATATATTTGTAAATTAGTATAATTTTTAGAAACTTAAGTAAGATTGTCTATTATAATTGCTGAACAAAACTGTTTGAAACCTATGTATTATTAGCCTAATAACAATAGCAACTGAGCCTCAAGGTTTCAGGTATTTTGCATGCCAAAATTATGAAGCAGGTAATTAGCTGAACAAAGCAGTGTCACTACAGACAGATGATGGGCTATATGGAATAGTTCTGGCTCCAGTATCCAGGTGGGCCTCTTGCATGGGAGAGGCCAGCCACAGAAGACCATTCATGCCTTTTTTTAAATGCAGCAGATGATGCAGAGCTTTCTGGGCTGAAAGAGGTTACTGCAATGCTGGATGATAAACCAGGTTCTGATGGCAACTAATCAAAACAGCTCTATAGCTCTTTAAATTGCTGAAAATCCAGATGGGTATTACCTTCAGTGTCTAATAAACCAGAGAACACTGCAAAGCATGCAAAACTTTCCTGCAAAAGGATGGCATGCAAGTTCAATGTCCTTTTGCAGTGGACCATTAAAGGTTTGTAACAATCACTTGGAGACCCATTCTGCCTCCCTTACTGACAGAGGCATTTTAATTCTGTAGCTCCATCTGAATGCGTGATGGACTTAGCTGTCAAAAGCCTAATCCTGTAAAGCTATTACTGTGGACATCTGATGTAAATCCACTGAAGTGGATGAGAGACTTTTAGTGTTGAGGCCTGAGATGAAGGTTCAGAGTGCTCTGGAACATTTCCTTTTTATGAAGCTTAGTTGTCGCATCTTAACTCAAGCATTAAACTGGGCACTAGAGAGATATATCATTGGGCAAACCACAGCAATAGTGTGAACAGGTTTTATCTCTAGTTTGGTGTATGCTGACACTGGAGTTAGAGATAAAAACAAGAAAAGAAACTATAATTCTAGGATTCTCCAGGAAAACTTGACTATTAGTTCATGCTAAAAGGTGGTTACCAGTGGCAGTAGATGATAAGAACTTTTATTTAAGCTGTAAATTAGGAATTTCTCTTTATCATTTACTAGCTTATGCTAGTTTAAACATTTACAAAGAGAAACATACTCAGTACTAAAGACAAAAGGTACACTTGTTTCTCACTAATTTTTTCCTTTTGGCTATCCAACCACTATTTTTTTTCTGAGATCTGTGAAAATCTCCAGATCAGCATGTGTATTTCAGTATAGAGCTCATCCAGCTCTGAACAGGGGCTGCTGATCTGTTTTCTCTTTTTCTCCTTTGTCCTTCCTTTAATGCAACCAACTGATCTATAAAGATTCTGCTTAAATTATCTCTGAGGTAATATAGAACTTAAATCCAGGCTGTAAGAAGTGTGAAGCTTCATTTTGTTGCCAGCATTATAGCAAATAGCTTTAGAGGTACTTTTGACAAATGTAGAAACCTACAGAAAAAAATGAGGCTTTTTGAGATGGAAGTCAAAAGCAATAGCATAGGTAAATTTCCACATATTTTTACCTATAGAAGGCAAGAAAATCAAGCCTTTAATATTTGTTCTAAAAAAATACGTATTTTAATGCTGGTTATCTCTGACTTCTAGAATTATGTGCAGACATGATTTGGTTTTGTTCCAGTGCATAGTATGAGTTAGTTGCATTTTTCTTTGTGCTTCTTTAAAGCTAGTAGAGTATCCTAACAGGATGCCTAATAACAGCGGCAAGCATAGAGTAAGACTAGTGAGCTGAAGTATATTTCTTTTAAAGCCTCTGTGTATTAGCTCAGTGATATTGCTGCTAAGTTTTGACATCGAGCAGCAGAAGTCTTATTTCTTTCATTCAGTTTTCTTCTAATAGTCTAAATTTTAAAGAGGAAGCCAGCTTCACCAAACAATACAACTGACAGTAGCTGTACATGGACTGAAAACTTTTGAAATCTGAAACAACATTTTTTTTACTCTCATTTAATGCAGAAACTTGATTTGAAAACTAGTTTATGTAGTATGACATTGCCTTTCGCCACATCTTAACAGAAGGGCTTTTAGGTGGCAATGCAGCAGCAGGCTGAACAATTCTGGAGTCTGCATTGCAAGTGTAGATGTTAGTCTGAAATTGGCTCCAAACCAATATCCACTCATATATGTGAATTAGCTCTACAAATTGACAAGGCACTTGTCAACTGGTACAGATTATGGACTGAATTCCTATACTAGAGAAAAGCTATTTGCACAAATAGTTGCTCTAACCAGAACTACTTGCATGGCTTGAATGTGAAAGAAATTCATGGTTGAATTATTAGCTGCCTAGATTCAAAATGACTGTATTTGCTGCTACTCCTTCCTGCAGCATTCTTCTAGAGAGCTCAAAATTCCGTCAGCTCTGCATGTTGCTGGTGCTCAGCGCAACTGCCTGTAAATGCATCTAGTCACCCTCTAGCCTGTTTTTGTCACAGGATGATCAACTTTTCAGAAGGTCATCTTGCTCTGTTCAGTTGAGACCCTGACTGAAGGAAGCATTCCTATTTAAAATAGTGATCAAGAATTTGGTAAATAGATTTCATTTGGGGTTTTTCCCTAATGAGAATGTAAACATGCTGTATTGCTGTCCTGAAAGACAGATGATCTTTGTAGCTTCTGAGAGGATTGGGAATTGACCCAAGGAAGTTATGATACTACTGCACTAAGGAGATAGTTCCCACTTAGGAATTTTCTGTGAGAGGCAGCTGCTCAACTACCAGTGTTACACTGCTTCCCCTTTCCATTAAAATAAAAGACTCAGTCTGGCAGATATTCATTAGCATAAACCTTTGATCAGTGTAATTACCTCTAGGCAATGAGTTCTTTTTTTTTTCTCCCAAATTAAATAATGAACAGATTATTATAAATTCAAAAAATGTAGCCACAACCTACTTTAAAACCTATACCTAACGTGTGCTGCAGAATGCTGAGAAAGTAATCCTCTTTCTTAAATCCTCTTTCTGTCATTGATTTGTCACAGGTTTTTTTTTATCAGTCTCATAGACAAGGTGAACTTCTACTTCAAAGCTTTTTTTTGTTTTTTTTTTTTGGTCTTGTTTTTCAAAATGACCTTTTTTTTTTTTTTTCTTGTCTTTTTTTGTCTTCCTACTCCTAGTTAGTACTCTGGAGCAAATTCAACAAAGTCATGAATATTACATCAGGGACAAACTTGACCTTGTATTCCTTGTATTACTTGATACCTTTCGAAGTAATGATGATGAAGTGAGCATACAAAAATAAAACACTTTAAGTGTTCCAACTCTTTAAGTGAGTCTTACTGCTTTAACCAGTTGTTCCCTTATGCTATTTGAGGGGAAAGAAAATCAGGAAAGATGGATGATATTGTGGCAGGACAAAAGGCTTCAGAGAGTAAATTAAAATCACTATAAGGTGCTGAGAAGATCTGCTTCCAGTTCTGTTTTTAATCTCTGCTTCCAGGGACAACTCACTACAAGAGAAAAAGGAAAGAGGTTGGTTTGTAAGCCTCCTTCTCAAAACAAAGTATGCAATAGAGAAAAAAACATTTGAATCTTCTCTCCCTTTGACCTTTTGTCAAAGGGTATTTGCTTGCAGCACTTCCTTCTTAAAGTCCCTGAATGTAATTGCCTGTATGCTGAAAGCATTTCTTTATCAACATACTGACCACTGTTTTAAATATTGTGTCACATACAACATTTGCATGTGTACAAATTAGATCTTGTGTTTTTTCTTAAACACTATGTGTTGCAAACCTGTATGCATATGCATCACAGATCCTGTCATGTGTTTTATTATGATCAGTTTCTAATGCTACTGGATTTATTCCGAAATAAAGTATGCATTGAAAGTATGCATTGAAAGTATTGCAAAGTATGCAATTTGAACACATGTTTAAATTAGATTAAGATGAATCTATTATTTTTTTTCTTTCACTCTCTTGTTATGATCTTCAAAATCATTTACTTTAAAATATTTCTGCAGATGGAGGCTTCACGATTTCCCTGTTCAACCTGCTCCATTGTCGAATTAGCCTCACTATGAAAATGTTTTCCTTACATCCAGCTGGAATTTGCCTTGCTGGAAATTGTGATTTTAGTCTCTAGTCCTCTCACTATGTGCTTCCAAGAAAACTCTGATTCCACCTTCTCCCTACTAACTGCTTAATAGTTAAGGACATCAGTCACATACTACCCTCACACACACTCCCAGTGCTCTTCCTTATGTGGAACAAGTCCAAGCCCCTCTGACCCTGAAGAGCCCTTCACTTGGACTCACTACAGTGTGACAAAACTTAGGTTTTGGTTTTCCACTACATACTGATTTTTAATTTTTTTTTTTTTTTTGGGGGGGGGGGTGTTTTAATTGATTCATTAGCATTCTGAATAGCATTTCCTCAAATTTCTAAGGAAAAATGTGATAGAGTTATCCCCCTTATAGAGGATTGAGTACTATCCCCTTATAGGGGATAGTAACAATATTTTATTGAACAGTTGGAAAAGTTTATATTGTATTAATCAAGCATAATAATTAAGAATAAGAATAATAATTTGAAATCCCAAGTATTTGCAGTGAAAAGCTCCTATATTCTAAATTATAAGAGAGTAGCATATTCTAAATCCTTTCTAATATGATTGAAATCAGTTAGAAGCTTTAGGTTTCAGCAGTAATGCGATGCAGTCCGGTTTAAGTAGGCTTCTACCACAGATTAGAAAAGGCATTTTGTTTTCAGGCCAAATAAATAAGGTGCCAGTAAACAGATTTATCCCTTCAAAGTCTAGCATCAGAGATGATGCATAAAAGAATTTAAAAGAATGAGTCATAACTGCACAAAGATTATTAGAGCCAAGCTTTTCTGAAATTGCTGCTATTTATATGTCCTTCAGACTTTGCCTTTTAATATATTCATACTGAAAAGTATGTTCTAGATCCCTTTCTGGTTTCAAGCTTTCCCTGTATATAAATTCAACAGCAAGAAAATGTATGTCATGGCCACCTTTACAACAAATGAACAGAAGTTCCCTGCAGTAATAGTCCAGCTGTGAATCTGTTTTAATTAAAAATGCATCTTGAAGTTTTTTATTCAGGTGAATGCAAATCTTCAGTAAGCAAAAGTATGAAAAATGTCTGAAATATCTATAGCTCTGCAAGTTCAAAGTCTGAAGTCACAGCACTGACAGACCTGTGATATCCATGTTTTGCAAATAAAAATGGCATTTTAAGTTTCCAACTGCTTTTAATTTAAAATCTTGGGAACTAAGCAATACAAATAAAGTATTTTTGCCTATCTTCAAAATAATAATGTAGGTCTGGAGAAAACATTCTGGGTTATCGAGTTCTGTCTCTTTCTGCCCTCCTGTTAGAGTTATTCTGCTTCAGAATCTCTTATTTCTCTAGAACACTTACAAAAGGAATGAACAAATCAAGAGCGAGTAAAGGAAATATCTGATCTGCATTCATTTTTTAACTGTATGTCTTTCATGAAAATATTTCTCTAAAAGCAAGGGCCATATAGTATTTAAAACTGTGTAGGGTGTTTTCATGAGTTAGCATTTACTTCAGGAAAGGTTTTAGTCTGGAAGACAGTCTTAAATAGACCTATGGAGACTGGTTGTACACCATGTTCTCTACTTTATTTGGTAAATGGGAATGGATTGGAATTAGAGCACTGTGGTATACTTTTGTTATATTATCAGTAGAAACAGGCATAGGAACTGAGAGCCTAAGGAAATCTGAATTTAAGCAGTGAGGAGTCTCACTTATTTCAATGGGAGCTACTTCCACCTGCATCAGAGCTGTATTTGCTTATTTGGCTTTGTGTTGTTGATACTCACTTTCTTTTGGTTTCACTTCTCACAGCAGACAAAACCCACAGCTACAGGGGAGAGTAAACTGCATATTTATAAACAATTGTGGTATTTACTTTTGTTATACTTGGGAAGAAAAGAGGAAATCTCAAATAAGTTGGTTTTTTTTATATGAATTGGTAAAAAAAACAAACCAAACCAAACCCCAAAACCAAACCAGAACTGCTGATTGTAACAGAACAGTCATGATTTTGGAAAGATTTAGGAATACTCATAGGTGTAAGCATGGCCTTTGATACCACTGTGGTTTGGTGTTTGATGGGGTTTTTTTAGCACAAATTTTTCAGGCACAACTTTAGCATCATGCTGTCAAGAAAGTTTATTACACTGTTTCTGTTTTTTTAAGTAGTTTTGACCTGAAATTCTTCCTGGGTATTTGTTTATTTTCAGTTCAGTCTCTTTTGGGCTCAATGTGTTGCTTAGGGCCATCCAGAGACTTGTTTTCCTTTGATTTGTGTGCTGGAGCACAGGGGCTGTGCAATACGTATAGATGAGACTTATCTGTCTGGAACACTGATTTACAAACTCTAATTTGTATTCTTGAATGTCTTAGAGAAAGATCAGAGCTGAGCACACACAGGGGTGACAGGGAAAAGAAAGCACAGCTTGAATGCTGCCTAGGGAGCAACAAAATGTGTTTCAAGCAGCCTGTTGCAAGTAGTAACTCTCTCAGTAGTCATCCAATGGTGAAATGGCCCCTGATAAAAACCTAGAAAAGGCTGAGTCCTCAAACAGATATAGAGTTCAGGTAAACAGAACAGCTCTGTGGATTCATGGAGAGGGGCAAACAGAGCTGGCAGCCTTACCTCTGCCCGCTGGCCAACTGAGTGTAAACAGGTCTGGATCCGGAGCTGTATGGTTGCATGAAAAACACTCTTCACGGGCAGTGTTTTCTTTCTATAACCTAAGTTTGAGAACGTGGGTGAGGGGATGCTTCCTCCCTCCCAAGTGCAACTTCCTTTCCCATGGCAGGCCATGCTGATTCCACATTCAGTCCTGGGTTTGGGCACTTCTCTTGCTTTGCATCCTGCCCCACTGCTGCTGTTGTTTTACGGTGTGCATTGCATATTGAGTTTATGAACTTATTCTTTGACAAAGAAATGGCCATATGAAATTTGTATCCCAAGGTTTATGTGAAGATGGAAGATATTTTGCCCTCTTAGTTATTCTCTGTCAGGATGATGTGCACCAATTATATGAAATATCCTGCTGTTCATGCTGGGGGACAGGGATTCAAATGTACTTAACACAGTAGTAACTCTGCTTTTACCTAAAGAACTTTTTCTTATTATTTTCATAAGCAGCAGAATTAGGACCATCATGATATTTTTCAGAATTCTTACAGTTGTAGTCTCTGTTTATTAGCTAACAACCACAGAATTAGATCTGAACCTTCTTCAACAGAGAGTAAACTGGTCCCAGTTGCAGTTATCTTTAGTGAGTTAATCTCCTCATGAAAGAAACGAACAACAAATCATGTTTTGTAATTCCAGTATTCTATGCACCATTTCAATCAGCAGTATGTTTAAGAAATCAAACCAGCCTCACCAATCCAGGAACGTAAGTAAGGGGGGAAGTAAGTCTTTCCTGTGTAAAGCATTAAAGTCACAATACATTGCTTCTCATGCAAAAGTAGATCTGTGAACTGCTGAATTCAGAGCTGTGCATTTTGGCAAGAGGCAAGTGGTCATCAACTCTTCTGCTTTTGTTGCTGTGCCCATATGGAGCAATTCATTATCATTATCACTTTGTATAACACTTTTTCACGTTTATAATTTTGGAGCCAGTTTCTTGCATTTGTGCCCTGCTTTGAAATGCTAATTTTCAAATTTTGTCCATCTCAACAACGGAGATGTAAACTTCTCCTTCAAGAAATCATAAAATACATTCCTCAAACATTTCCATTTCTCCATTTCAAAATGCTTTTTATTAGAAATAGAATATGACCAAAACCAACCCCTAATTTCCCAAGAGACATTGTTGAACTTCAATGAACTGGGTGACAAGCTGATACTTCCACAGCAAAGTACAAAATTCACACACTGAAAATGAGAAGGATTTCAAAGTAAACATCTGTGAAACCCAGAACCCATCTGTGTCAGCAACACAGATTACCTGAAATTGATATGAGTGATTGCTGGGACTTTTCCAAAGTAGGGCTGAAGATGCTTGAAAACACTCATGATATTAACTAACTGCCTTTTAGCAAAATGCTGCACACTTAACCTTTCCTCAACATCCTGTGTAGCAGGCAGTACAAAAGAAGCTGTCAAAATGTCAAAGAATAAAAAATAAATACAAGACTTGAATCAGAGTAGGTTTTAATTGCTGCTTCTGCTAAAACCATTTGACATCCAGGATTGGGGATGGGTAACTTATTATATATTGAAATTTAGAGCAAAAGATGCAATAGGAATTCTAGCCAAGTTCTCTGTTTTCATCAGGCACCCGTCACACAGTGTCTTGCTTCCTGCCTGTAGCGTGGCCTATTCATAACGATAGCTACTCCTTCTTGTAAGGTATTGAGCACCAATGTGTGTTTTTTAAAGCTGGTGTTATTAATGGTGAACTGTTAACTGCAAGCATTTTCAATAGTTGTGGATATACATTGTTTTTGCAAGTTGGCATTTCTAAAAGCAGAGTAATTCCTAGCTGTAGGCTGAAGTAATGGAAAAAATAAGAATTTTGTGGCATCAGCTGTGCATAGGTGGAATGATCTGAGACAAAGCATGCTCTGAGACTCCATTCTTCTTACACATATGCACTGTCAAACAATAAATTCAAACCCTTTTTTTTGGAAGCGGGATGATTTTAATACTCATCTATTTTTGCTTTATATATATACACACACATCTATAATTCTTTCTTACACATCTGAAAAATTCATACCTACAATTTCATGTGTTTTCTCTCCTTTTCACACTTCACATGTGGCTATTTGGATGTGCCTGCCTCTCTGGTTAAGATCAATAATGTTGCGTCTTGAAGACAGGGATGGCATCTTACGTTTTCCATGAGGAAACTAAAAGATGTCTTCTAAACAGAACTGAAAGTACGTATAATGTAATTAAAGAGACCTACTACAATCTCCTATTGTCAAGAAATTGGTTTTCCTTCTCCCCATCTTGACTTATTTCCAGATGACCTCTTCTTACAGCTTATGCAAGAAGCTGACATGCTAGGCAAACCCAGAAGGAAGGAGATCTGCAGGCACAAAATGCACTTTAACACTGCTGTTTCTATAATTATCATATGTGGTGATGTAGGATACTTTCACAGTTGTCACTGGAATCTGTAAAACTCCCTACTGGAAACAACTAGTCCCTTATTCCGTGAGAAGAGGTTTGCATGAAAATCAACAGCAAAGGCCACAAGATCTCATGAAAGAATTGCAGTTTCACAGTTACAACTTTATTCAAGCTATATCAATTTGGACATGTGCACTCAGACACATATTACATATGTTAAATACAAGTATGAAGTCATTTTGGGTCGTTTGTCTGATTCAGTGCTAATATTTTCTTTATTTCAGGACCTTTGAGATTGGGTACTTGTGTAAGAACTCATTCCTATTGAGTAGTGCATGAAGGAAATCAATCTCTCTTTTTAGATTTCTGCTTCCATAAGCAATAATTAACCATGTTAAACTGCTGGTATAAAAATAGATGGTGCGTAAAATAGTTTGTTAATTTCCCTGTAGGACTGTCTCTACTTTTCATGGAATTTATTTTTTCGTTACTGGAAATTTCCTTTGTGAACTGGTGTGTCACTTCCCCCACAATAACGTCTTACACATTTTGATGAATTTAACAATTTTTGCTGAGCACTCTCTCCTGTTAGGTTCTTGCAGCCTTTTATTCCTCCAGGGATGCACTCAGCCTCTTGAAAGATCCAATCCATTCCTTGTCATTGATGAAAATCATTCAACTATGGATTTTAGAATTCATCCCACCCAGATCATCAGGTTATGATGAAATTTCAAATATTGCTACATTTTTGATTTCCATTTTAACCCAGTACTAAAAGAGATGCCCTTTGTTATTCAGATCCATAATCTCAATCTTTAATCATATTTACAATTGGGTGGTTTTGACTCTCATCACCTGATTGGATAAAGTTTTTCCACAAGGTTTTTTATGTCTGGATGAGACTGTATTAATTATGGGCATATGCTTCAGAACTGTGAAATTTCCCCTGAGAATTAAGACTTCTTGTTAGGCTATAGCATATATATACTTATGAAAGTTGTATTATGTTCTATAGGTTGATTATCACAGATGTGTAATATACTTAGGAAGCATGATTGTGTAATAATCATACTTCCTCTGTAACGTTTTGTCCTAAGTGCAAAATTAAGTCTGGGGTAGGTCTGTCCTTACAGTGCAGATTTTGACCATGTTCTGATTTTGCATGTTGAATTGTTAGTTTTCAGTTGTTTTAGTTTTTTAACTGACATTTCAATAAAATACAATTTTATTAAGATATTTCATATAAATGGAAATACTTCATTTTAAAAGCTGGTGGGTTTTTTTTCCGCTTTGGTTATGAAGGATAGTTGTATTAATTGATAATATTAGTGTTAGAAACTTAAAAACTTTTTTGTAGTCTCAGGCTAGACACATCAGTGAAGCAGCTATTTATTAAGCGTTTCTGCAATAAGTGTAAGGGCTGTCCTAGTGAGTAGGCACACCCTAGGCTTCTCCTTTTTATCTGCTATTTCCAACCACAAAGTCCCTCCCTTGTTTTCCTGTTGGCTAGATAATCCAAGGTTTGCAGCCTATCCAAAGGGCCCGAGTTACCTGTGTGAAGTCCATCCCCGGTTACATCTCCCACTACTGTACTTTAAATGCCCCTTCCCCTTATTTACTTGTTCCCTTTTATGGTATAGTCACCTAACTCATTCCTCCCCAACCCCGCTCACATGTGGGAAGCTACATTTTAAGTGTTGATCCTTGTTCTAGCCCTTTTATCACTCTGACTACAGTGAGTTTTGCTGAAACCTCCCAACTATTTGCCAACTTCTTATCTTTTGTTGTCACCCTAGCTATTCTTAGAAAGCTGTAACAGCAATACAGTGGTATTTCTTACAGTGCCATAAACTAGTTGATAAAACAGGCTAAATTAAGGATAGTTTTTACTTCATTTGTTGAAATGATGTCATCAATATAGGTGTTCTTTGTGTTGTAGCCATGTGTTCCGTGACAGACTGAATTACTATCATGTGAGGTACTCACTGCATTTTCTACATAAATAATGAAAACACTGCTAGCTACAAAATGAAATGCATCACAAAATCCCAATAATATTTTACTTCATAAATAATACTTAGGGCTACACCAAGAATATCTGTGAAGAATTAGATAAGAAATGGTGTTTCTCTTCAGAGTTTTCAGCTTTGTAAGAACCAGACAGAAATCTGATTTTTTTCAGTATTGGAGACTTTGAGTAACAACAGGGAAGATTTTATGGAATTTACTTCCAGATCACAACTAACTTCCTGTGGCCAAGCAGTATGAATCTTACTTGAGCCCACTCTTCTCTTTCCTATAGTGCAAGCTGGTTCCCCACTGGTTCTCTTCTGCTTCTGCATTCTGTTAGAAGTCACTAAATGGCTTATACCATGTAGAAGGTATATATATAATTCATCAAATCGTTCCTTCTGAGAAGGAATAAAACATACACATCCAAGTATGTGTGAAGAAACTTCCTTTTCTCTTGTAAACCCTACAATTACTACCTCTGAAAAGGTCCCTGTAGCAGTGCTGAATGATGAAATTCCTATTTTGTACAGTGTTTTTTCAACTAGACCTCGTAAGCTATAAAAGAATTCCATTAAATGGAGACTCTTTTTTTCCTGTGGAGGTTCTGTTTACAGAGCAGCCAAAGAGAGAAAATACAGTGTACTCCGCAAAAATGCATAACAACTATATTTTATATGACAAATGAACACTATTCATTTTCCTTTAGTGCCTTTCACAGAGATAATCTGTATATAGAAGTCAATTAAATGCTGAAGAGAATAGAAAAGTTTAAATCTGCTATTTTAATTGGTGCATTCCACAGGAAATATACTGAGAAAGCAGCTCAGGATTTACTGTATCCCTTCCCAGCTGCAAAGGTTGACATGGAATACTTAAAGAATATAAGAATGTAAAGAATCACAACAAACAGTCAAAAGAACTGATTGATAAAATGTCAGCAAATGAAACCTCCAGGGGTCTGAAAGAGCTCCATGGCCTTTTTGTTCAGGTTCAGTGATGGAGACAAAGTTCAGAGGAAGAGAAAAATATTGATAGTAATATTCCTTTCTGAAAGGATATTATAATTATTGCATTAGCAAAGAGATGGGAAAGATGATGATAGATTTCTGGTCAAGAAATGTATTTTCAGACTATTAAAACAAACCATTAGAGAGAGAAACAATAAAGACTACCAATGTCTGTGTACTGCTGCTACTATAATTACTCTAACTGAATACATTAGAAGATTGTGTAAGAACATGTTCCAGAACTGAAAAGAATTTATTAATTTCATAAAATTGATTCTGTAGTGGTTATCTGAAGCACAGAGTTACCATTTTGCAATGTGCAGGGTTTTTTTTAGGGAGTGAAGTTGGTTTTATATATTGCTTTTATGCTGGATTGCAGTGGCTAAACCATTTAAGAGACGTTTCCAGAAATAACTTTTCTGGAAAGGTGTTTCCAAGTCTAGGATTCATTTCTACTTAGGATTTTGCTTAAGTCAGTTTTGAAAGTGAAGTACAAGTTAGCATTCATCCTGTCTAGATTCAATTATGTTAAAAAAGAAAAAGAAAAAAAAGAAAAAGTTAACTATCTAGTCTATTCTTGCTTTTGGGACTCCTTAGTAATGAATAGAGAGACTCACAGAGGGGACTTTTTATCTCACCCATTATAGCTTCCTTCCATCCCTGAGATCTCTTTCTTCCTGCTCTAATTGGGCTATTATTTCTGTCATGTTTTACATTGGATGTATAATAATCCTCTATATGCCAGTCCAACAGTGCGGTCTGTGTGGTTTGGATTTTACAGACAGCTGAGGGCTCTGAAGTCATGTGGATAACATGTAACAAAGGGTTTCGACATCCAGTCTTTGGTGGACTGTGGTGAAAATTACAGACTTTTTCAGTATTGTATGACATTAAACTGCTACATTTAGAAAAAGAGAATGAAATGCACCCCTGCTTCTGTACTCAAATTAACTTCAGGAAAGACATATAATTTCAGGAGGAATATAAATCAACCACTAAGTGATAGGACTTTGCAAAGAGTTTATCCTGGTGGAAGAATTTTACAGTGTTTAGAACTGCTCAGCTTTTTGGCACATTCCCACTTGTCTGAGGAAGCCTCAGAATAGACTTTTATCTGACGTGATATGTACAGCAAAGGTCACATGCCCTATGATTATTTTATAGTAACCACTACGGTTTTCATGTACATTACACAACTCTCCTTTGATAACATGCTCTGCTTAGGAGAGCATCGGATCTATATTTGTACCTGCCCATGAATAATTCCACTTTTTTAATCTTCCTAATACCATACAATGTTTCAAAACTTTGCAAGTGTACCTAGTTAGTTAAATGCTGATGCTCTAACTCTGAGGAGGTATTTCGTGAGTCCTTAGAATCTTACTCACAAATACATTTATTGAGTAATTGTCTGGAATCAGTTGAATTATGTACCAGAAAGCAAGGCAGTTTGTTTCTTTAAAATTTTCATTTAGATTGCTCTCTGACTGTAAATAATCTGTGGAAGATTGAGTACTGTAATATATACCATTCTGTTATTTCAGATAGCTTGAGAAAAGAAAGGTCCATTTAAATATCACTAAGAAAAACACAGATGACAGCTATAGGTTACTAAGAGTCAACTTGAAGTAAATGTTTGATGGAAAAAGCTCACTGGTACAAAACTACCAAACTTGTGTCATGCAAATCCAATACAGGGTTTATGGCAAAATTTTTACAGTAAAAGTTGTCACTTGAAAAACTCCAATTTAACTGGGAAGTCTGCTGTCTCTCTAGAAATAGGTATGACTTCAGTAGCAGGAGTAGAATCATGCTTGTTAATATTTTGCAGCCATTCAGCATTCAGATACTAAAATTTCAAGAAAGCAATGATAAAGAAAGAAAACACATCCCAATTTCCATATTCATTTTGTCTTTGCTCCCTACGGAGAGCAGATGTGCCAGTAATGGCTGTGTTTTTTACATGACAATAAGTATTAGTAGTTTGTAACAAGCTAAATGCCATTGCCAAAGAGTTGTCATCTAGATTTTTTTCCCGTCATTTCACTTATTCTGAGTGATGTAGATTGGCCACTTCCAGAGCTTATTTGAACAGAAAAGGTTTATCTGCCCAGTCTCTCTTCTATAATATGACCGGACTTAATGTGCATGCTCAATACAGTCAGTCTTCAAATATCCAGTGCTTTCTAGGAAGTGTCAAGTATATTGTGAGCATGGACTCTCTATTGCACAAGATGCCATATGTAGAAAGGATGTGGCTGTTATCTCTAGTATTGCCTTAGGGAAAGCAAACAACCTGAAAATGGGCTGAAACTGCTGTGTGAGATGCTTTTGTCAGCATAAGTTATTATGCCTCATGTCAGGCAATTCTGCAGTAGTCGTAGAAGACTTCTAGACACATTTACTTGTTCTGGCAGCAGCAGCTTTTTCAGCTGTCATCATTCCTTGGCGTTCAAAAGCACATTTCTGGTTTGTGCCTGGGTATACATGGACAAATATTAACGTGAATTTGAGATACCCGTCTCAGATGGGACCCGCAGGAAAAAAGGTTCCAGGAATAGACTCGGGAAGGGTTCTTACAGGCTTAGAGCCTCTCCCTAAGGAACTTTCAGGGAGGAAGATGGGGATGGCCTCTTTTTCATGTTTATCTTGGTGGGAATTCATATTATAGAGCATTTTAAATAAGGCTGAGCTTCAAAGAGGATCTCAGAACTGTACTTTTTGAAAGAAGAAAAGAAGTGCTTTTGTGCATTATTAGATGATTTTCTAACCTAAAATGTAAAATGTCAGTTGTCTTTTTTGATAACTTTCTGGTATTACTTTCTTGTTGTCAAGTAGGAAGGAATATTAGCTCTATTCATTTTAATTATCAGACTTCCAGATCTGACTATAGGCTCAAATTGATTGCTGATTTTCTTTCTCCTTAAAGTTGGTGAAAGGGATAAGTATAAATGTTTTGGGTTGGATTTTTTTTTTTTTAATTTCATAGATGATGTTCTGATTCATTCTATTATGAAACTTTTTGAGGGAAAAAATCATATAATTCATGAAAACTTTTCTACTGTATTAAAGATTCGTTTATAAAATTGCTTGATTTTCAGCTGGAGTGGCATGCAAGAACTTTTATTTCAAATACTATCAGGTTTTTGATAAAATCTGAAGTTGCGTTCAATTTAATATGAAGGCAAAGGGGACACTTGGGTGGCAATGGATTTTACTCTTCATTAGTCATATATTCCCCCATTTTCCTAAGCAAACCATATCCTCATTCACCTAATTGCTTTCAGCTTGCTTTTTTTCTGGCATAATGCAATCAGTAAAGAGGAAGAAGTTAACAAAAATGTTTTTCCTTCCACTTAGCAGGAAAGTCTACAGTCGGCTATAGCATTTGTAACTATGCTGTGTTCTGCAAGATCTGAATGTGTTCTTCCTGTGTTTGAAATCACTGCATTGAAGACTGCTGCAGAAATCAAGATCCTAATTATGCAACCTTAATGCCACAAATTAATGGTAATTGGATCAGCATTTAAAATCTAGGCCTTATTGCTCTCATGCATGCTGTAAATATATGAGCAGGTGTTCATAATATCCAGCCTAAATATATGGTATTTACATTTACAAGCTGTTCCATTTATATCAGATGAGTATCTATGGCTTTTATGTTCAGCTGTCATTGACAGTTATCAATACTTGCAGTAGAGCAATCTCAAAAGAATCATAGCCCTGCTGGATCAATGGGACCCTGACTTGATGCTGTACTTTCTTGGAAGGAGGTAACCAGAGGTTATAGAATTAAGATTAAATATGAAGACTAGGAGCTTATTAAATTTTATGCTTATGTTTCAATCAGAAAGGTGAGACTTAAAATTTTAGTTAAAAGCAAATGCTCATTTTGCCTTTTTTTTTACTTTCTTGAGTAAAATCTACATCTATTCATAGTATCAGTATACATTTGTTTAGTCAGAGTGATCGTATGTGTATATGTGTGCTGTGCTGGTAATGATCATAAGATACAAAGAGTTCACATATCATATAATGTAATTTAGAGGAACATAAGCATTCTCCCTGTGCTGATACTATTATTGTTTTTATACTAAACTTGTACCTAAAGCAAAAGTGTGTATGGGTAGTGCTATTGCAATTTTAATTCTCTGTGAACGCTGTTGTACATAATAGGAATTTAGCTGCATGTTCTAGTTAGTTCTAGAGAGTTAACACTGATTGTCAGAGACACAATTCATCTGATGGCACAGTAAAACATCTGGAAACTGCTGTGTCACCTCAGAGCGCTCCCCAGGGAGTGAGATTCTGTATGGACAATTTTCAGAGCTGCTTTCTGTCTATAATTACAATGTTTTCCCTTACCTTTTTCACATAATATATTGTGAACAACAGCCTTTCATAACTTTCTATTACCAACACAGTTTGTTTATTTGTTTTGAAATATCAAGGGCATGACTGGTTTTGAAAGTCTTCAGTCTTGTTGATTGGGAACAATGACACTGCACTCCCAAATTTTCTAACTGAGTCATCAGAACTAATCCTGACACTAATTCTAGGTTTAGGTCTAGCCATATAGGTTTTGTACCTTTTTCCCTGAGGCATAGAAGTTAGGGATTAGTCCTGTAAAGACACAAAACCTTTTTGTTTCTACAATATAAACTGTATTTTGATGCAAGGACAACACAGAAAAATATTACAAAAACCTCTAAAACATACCTAGTGGAGAAAACATGCATTCATTAATGGAATACTAAGAAACCTTTCTAAGTCTGTACCTAGAAAACTTTCTATTCAAGCACTTTGTGTTCTTCAAAAAAGAATCTACAGCATTTTCTTCTTTCAAATGCAGGCAATATAGTAAGGCTAGGAATCAGATTAGTCGAAAACTGCAGGCTGTACAACATATTTTTCTTCCTTAGACTGATTTTTTTTTTCACCTTTCTACTATTTACTTAAATGAAGAAGAAAACTGGGCATGATAAATAACATAATTTGATATCCGTTTCTTAAAAAAGGTATGGAAGAAAGAAAAACATTAGTGGTGGACTGATATATTCAGTTCATTATTTTAACTATATCTAAGAATTTTCTACCAGTATCTGACTTCTAGAGATGAATGACTCCTCTTTTCTTAAGAAATGAGTTTAAAAAAAAGTCAATTTTTTTTTTTTAATAGAAATTCATGCCACTTTAAATTAGGGGCAGTTTGAGCTCTCTATGCAGTTTTAATAAGAATCCACCAGATGGCATAGGAAAAGGAACCTCATTAATAGGACTTTTGGCTTGCTCGATTATTTAGTCAAAAAGTCTTATTTTGAGGCAAATTATTTTTTTAAGGGTCTTCGTGATATTAAAATGGTTAAAAATCAGTTAAGTATCTTCTCCACTTCTGAGTGGCCAGTGAGGATGGGGGAGAGATGAAAAAATTAAAAAGAAAAGTATGCCCCAAAATCTATTTCTCTTTCTCTGTCCTTTTTCAAAATGTCTTTTATTTTTTTTTCTTCCTATGGTAATGTAAAGTGATTCCTTATAATAAATGTAATCCTGACCAAACACAGCATTTAATCATGTTCCTAGCTTTAATTTCCAAGTGCCTTTTTATTTGGGCTTAAATGGGATCAAGATTTAAATGCATCACTTCAGGTTCATCTGTAATTAACCCAGAATACTATGCTTATGACCACATCTTGGAGTCATTAAACAAAGCTTCATCTTCCCAACCCTAAAGTCAAGCAAAAACTCTTGTTGAGTTTACATGAAATATTATCACATGCCAATGCTTAGACAAAATGCTTTGAATTTGAAAGGACAGTATTGGCCATTCAGGCCATGCCTGTATTAGCAAGTAGCGAACCACACTAACAAGACACCTGCAGAGCAAAATAGTTGGTGCTGAAGACTCAACATCAACTAACTTTATATTTTGGGACTTATCTCTACCTTACTTCTGTGAATACTGGGGCCTTGGGAAGCTAGAGTGCATTAATGTGTTTTACGGTATAGCTTCCAGTTTAATTTTCAATAAGGTTCAAGGCACCCTTAAAACTAACAAGCACTCAGTGAGAAGAAACAACATTTGTTTCAGAAATGCACCTTAGACCTGAGCTAAAATGCTGTGAACGTATCCTCTGTCATTTTAGAGGACATTGGGTTTAAATAGTGCGAATTGAAAGATTTCTTTCTTATTTGCCTTTCAGTAATTTTCAAACTCCAAAAGAAAATGAGAAATACCCACAGGTGTATTCTTTCTCACTTCTGACCTGTGAATATTTTTATGATTTGAAATTTTATAAAATATCAACAGTTTCATATGGCTTTGTCCTACAGACATTTGCCTAAATTTTAAACATGAAAGGTCAACAATTTTTCAGGCTTTTTCATAATCTCTTGTTCTATTTACCTCAGAATGAGTTGTAAATTATGCTTAAGCAACTTAGATGGGCATCTCAATGCATTTTCCAGTTCCTCATCTTCGATTCAATATAAACATAGTAATCTTTTCTGAAGAAATACAGCCAGAAATTTGACCTCCCTGCTTAATCAGAACTTCCCTTGTTTCCGCTCATGCCGATTCTCTTTTATCCTCTCACTATCTACATTTGAGAAGAATCCACCTTCTTTAAATCCTCCTATCACATAACTGCAGACAGCAGTGTGATTCCCTCCCATCCTTAATCATCCCTTTCCCGAGCTAACTGAGCCCAGCAATCTCACCTTTCCCCATATAACATGTCCTCCAGACCCTCCACCATCTTGGTGACCCTCTGCTGAACTCACTCCAGTATGACAATCTTTCTTGTACAGGAGAGTCCAGAGCTGGACACAGAGCTCCAGTTTATGGCTGCCTCAGTTCCAAAAATAGTCTTTGCTTGAGGTGTTGAAAGGTGAGTTGAAGACGTCTGAGGCAATGTGTGTGTGCAAATTTCAGTCTGATGACATCTCCACACTAGGCATTCCAGGCAATCAGAGCAGTCATTGGGAATTTGTGAGCTTAATCAGCCAGGGGCAACTAGAGATTGCCCCTTCAAGTTCTGCTGAAGTCTCTTCTCCCCCTGCTCTTGGATGTGCCACCAGCCTTTTTTAAAGTATCAAGGACCAGATCTTGCAGTGAAACTCTCAAGCCTTTTACTTTCATAAAGAAGATGGAGTTTGGCTCAATGTAAAATTACAAGATGAGCAAAACCTAAAGAAAATTACAACTTTAAGAAGTCATCAGACAAATGTTATGTGGATGATTTCTGATACTGAAGTAAATCTGGACACTCATGGATTTTGCACTCTCAGTTTTGTATAGCTGTGAGGAATTTCCAATGGCATAAATGATCACTTATTGATTATATTTGGTAAGTATTGACAAACCCAACACATTTGGATGAGTCACATGGCATGTGTACATATATATGTAGTACAGACTCTGCCCCAATTTCTTAAAATATAAATTACCAAAGATATCGGGTGGAAGAGGTGAGTAGGGCTCATTGCAGGATCCATGCCAAAGTCTGGAAATTAACCTGGTTTTGTGGTATTTGTCCACAAACCAGTATGAGTACATTAGACTGGCTTCAAATAAAGCATGTTCTACCTGGATGTTGGAGAGCCTTCTTCCCACTCTCTGGGGTGGAAGTGACAGCATGAAATCAAAAAGCTCAGGCAGTTTTGTTAAAAGAGTAACACCATAACAGCTGTTGCTTTATTGTGAACTCTTTCAGATAAAAGCCAAAATTTAGGCTGATGTTCAGTACTTTGAGCAGAACATGTAGCCAGATAAATGGATGACAGGAAAATAGGCTTACAGCAAAACCAGATAATCCTGTCATCTGAATGGTTATATTATACATCAAGTAGAAGAAATATTATGTTTTGATTGTTAGTTCCAGGTAGAAAAACATTTCATAAGATAATCAGGACACAGTACTTTTATCTATCTAAAGATAGATAAAAGAACTGAAATATTGCTTTGAGTTCTGGGAATTCATAACAGTTCAGAATTGCCTAATGTTATGGGTTTGGTTTTAAGCAAACATAATAATAGAGAAATCTGCTGATTATACAAGAAGAACTCTGTTACTGATTGCAGACAGCAAGCTTGTGACATTCAGAACTGTTGATCTTAAGAAGTTGTTAACAATATCAAAAACTCCAGTGTCTAAATTTCATTTTTAGTTCTCAGTTCTTACTTCTGATGGCTCACATTTTCATGTCACAGGATCATTTATTCTCGCTCTCTTCAGGCACCTTTGCCAAAGAATCGACAGGAAGTTAAATGGTTTTCACCCAGCGAATGCCTTGATAAATAAAAATTGTTCTGTTTTGTTGCTAATTATTTTTAAATGACACTAGTCCCATAATTCAACATTATTTATCTGTAAAGAGGAATGCAGCATGTTGAAAATTGACATGACAAACAAATCTTTGTTTTGAGTTTCCAGCAAATAAGAGAATTGAAGAACAGTGTACTGTCACACCAAGAATAATCTTTGGTTCAGCTGCCTGTCTCCCAACACTTCTTATAGCATCATATTGATTTCTTCAAATCTCCATGACTAATAGACACCTCTTACAGAGCAACTTCATATTCTGGGACAAATCTATATATATTTATCTTGTTCCAACTAAAAAATACAGTAAGAACTTCCTCTTACTGATACCCACCTACTACCATTAGAGAAAATGGAACTTGTTCTACTGGAATAATTTTTTTCTGAGGCAACAAAGTGACTCATGCTTGGAGTTGCCTCATAATTATGATAAGAAATATGCTAAAATTTTATTCCAAATAATTTCCAGTTTCACTAGGGAAAACTTATTCTGATACAGAACAGATTCTGATGCTAAACTGATTCTGATACTAAGTATCAGGGAAAAAATAAAGAAGTTTCTAGCCTTATTAAAAATAATGGGACAATTCTGCTTTCCTTCCACCTTGCCATTTTTCTATCATTTTGATAAAATCATAATACTTCCCGTCTTAATTTTAAAACTTTTCTTTAACATGCAGTTATCAAAAACCTAGACAAATTGTTTCAAACTTAATAGCCCTCATTAAAAAAAAAAAAAAAAAGCCTGTACTTGATTTTCTTAATTTAGTTTAGTATTTATGTCAAATGTTGGATCATAGCATAGCTTTTTGTTAATTCAAAACATATTTTCAGAAGTCTCTACTACAACTAGTTAACTGTGAGCATCTGTGAAAAATTGTGATTGCCTCTTTTCTTATGTAAACATGTTTATTTCAGCCTTCCACATCAAGGGATACTGTCACTTAATAGTCAGTTCTGCAGTTCTCAACTCTATCCAGTGTAGGCATCTCTTCTGAGAGAATTCTTACCTGATGCTAGTTTGTCAAAGTATGCTATTTCTTTCTCACTCTTTTTTTCTTTTTCCTACAGTAACTCCTGGCTTCAGAAACTGATTTTAGACTGAAAATACCTCACTTCCATAAGTCTGTATAAATAAGTATATTAAGCCTGCTATTTATACTGAAAAAAATATATGAACCCTGTGTTGATACAATCACAATAGTCTTGCACTAGTGTCGTGGTTTCACCCCACCCAGACAGCTTGTTACCCACTCCCCCCCCTTTCTTGCCCTCCCCCTACTCTCGGAGGGACAGAGAGGAGAATCAGAAAGAATGCAACTCCCACGGGTTGAGATAAGAACAGTTTAGTAACTAAGGTATAACACAAATCACTGCTGCTACCACCAATAATAGTAATGATAAAGAAAATAACAAGGGAAGAGAATACAACACCCCATCACCAGGCGACCGATAACTTGCTCCCCCCAGCCCGACCAAGCACCGACCCATACCTCCTCCAACCCTGCAGTCCACTCTAGCCCTTCCGGGTAACTCCCAGTTACATCCTGGGCATGACGTGCTATGGTATGGAATACCTCTTTGGTCAGTTTGGGTCAGGTGTCCTGTCTCTGCTTCCTCCCGGCTCCCCTCCTCCCTGGCAGAGAATGAGGCCCACAGAGTCCTTGGCCAAACCAAAACATCACTGTTTTTCAGCTCTGTTCCCAGCTGAAAGTCAAAACACAGCACTGCACCAGCTACCAAGAAAGAGAAAAATGACTGCTACTGCTAAACCCAGGACAACTAGCTTCAGTATATTACAAATAATTTGAGCAAAGAAAACAAATGTCTTTTCCCTTATGTGATATAGACTTTTATTTTTTGAGGTTTTGGGAAATTTTTAAGAACGCTGTTTTAGGGGAATATTTCATCTGTTATATTATCTGATTTTACTGTGAGGGTGATGATTCACTGTGAGGGTGGTGAGGCACTGGAACAGGTTGCCCAAGGAAGTTGTGAATGCTCCATCACTGGCAGTGTTCAAGGCCAGGTTGGACAAAGCCTTGGGTGACATGGTTTAGTGTGAGGTGTCCCTGCCCATGGCAGAGGGTTTGGAGCTAGGTGATCTTAAGGTGCTTACCAACCCTAACTATTCTATGATTCCTTCTGGCATCAGTCTGTCATTAGTCACGTAAAGAAGGGCTGAGTACCATGGCACTTGAAAATCACATTTACAGTTTTTTTGTTTATTTTTCTTTCACTTTTTTATGACCAGTGTCATTATGAACATGTGCTTACTAAAGTGTCCTTAGGATTTCTCTTTCCATATAAAGAAAACAAAGCTTCAGTTTGAAGAATAACTTGTCTTGTAAATGAATGACTTTTGTTTCCCTAAATAACACCTTGATTTTAGCTTTATTCTTGTTTAAATACTTTTCACAGCATTAGTATCTTCAGTTTTCCACTACAGCTGTTAACAGCCTTTCATATCTGAGGTTTTTTTTTCCTGTGAAATACTGCCACTGTGTTTATTAACTATTCATATTCCTATAGAAAGGGTGTTCTGAATATTTAGTTACAAATATCTGAAATATTTCCTAGAAACAGAGTTGGAAAGGCATAAGAAACTTTGAGCATGAAAATTGTGGACATACAGGAAACATTACAAGCACTTCTAAGATTTTTCCAAGATCTGTGTTACTGCTTTGTAACCTCAAGAAGAAAGCAGGGTCTTTTCAAGAAGAAAGCAGTAGATCTGGAGACCTGAGCATAGTTCACACAACCTTAGCACTGAGGCATGGCATATTTTCATTGCTAATGTTCATATACATCATTGTTTGCATATAGACATTCTGCCATGTATCAGGCATAGCCATTTACTTGAAGAAACACCCTATTATCAAGAGCATATTTTGATTGCAAGCAATAAATTGTTTAAAATACTACTCCTGAAGTCTATAGTAAAGCTCCCACTAACTTCCTTTTATTGTTTCTGGGGACTGCAAAGCTTAGCACAAAGTCAGCAGCAGAGAAGTGTAGTGTTTTTACGAGAGTAGAGATCTTACTTGCATTCTAAAGTGTTTTGATGGTTGGGTTTTTTCCCACTCTGGTTAATGACATGACTCAGTTCATGTAAAAAGTGGTAAGAATTACTGTTTGCATTTACTAAAATTATTTTGTTACTAAATAAAAAGCTCTGTGGCCCCCTGTGTTATGATAGCTCTTAGTAAGTACTGTGAAAAAAATCTATTTTCTTAATTTATGTTTTATCATTTAATTAGGTGATCCTGGATAATTTTCTAATGACTCAGTGATGTAATTTTTATGGTAATACCCAGTCTTAGAGGGGACAAATAATTCTTGTGATAAATGCAGATTTCTTACAGCCTTAGGCTACGAACTCAGTTTTGGTAGAATACAAAACTGCAAGGCATTGATCAGTCTACTCATCACTCTAAATGTGCAAACTATATAATTGTTGTAAATTAAAACTTTTGTCAATTTGCCTCTGAGTTCCAAAAATGATACATTAGGCTTTAATGTAAAAGCACTGTCTCTTTAAAGAGATATTTTATTCATGAGGTTAAGTAAAATAAAATAGAAATATTAAAAATGTAGGTATCTTATGTATAACCTGATCTAATATCTGCTGAGAACAAGCACTTCTCTGTGATAAAGGCATTTTTCACAGGAGCTCGTAAAAAGAACACAAATATGTACTAATAGGTCAACATATGCATTCCATAAACTCAAGCATATCTGGCCCCTTTCTCTGGCAAATATTCTCATTAAGGAAATCTGTAGACAGGATGTCTCCAGCATCAGTCCAGTTTTTGGCACAGTACCCAGAGAAAGAGATGGTTAGAATTCATTTTGTGTCCTTTGAGCAGTGCATAGTATGCAGATAAAGCAAGTCATCCTTTGCTTTACACATAATTGGACAGCAACAACTGAAGAATTTATTCCCTTTTCTGTGATTTGGCCACCTGGTTTTGATCTGCCTTTGCAAAAGCTAATTACCCATAATAGAAGACAATGTTGATTTTCTGCTTACTTCGCTCTTAATCAAGTAATAGAAATGATGGTGGAATTCAGGATCTTGTGTGGTAGGGCCAGTAGAACAGCAAGTAGAACTGCAACCCTGGGCTTTAGCAGGGCAAAATTTGGCCTCTTCAATCAATTGCTAGGGGAAATCCTATGGGCTAGGCTGCTTGAAGGTAAAGGGGCCCAAGATAGTTGGTTGACGTTCAAGGACTGCTTTTTCCGAGCTCAAGATCAGAGCATCCCGACACGTAGAAAGTCAAGGAAGAGGGTCAGGAGATCTGCATGGCTAAATAGGGAATTGCTGGGTATGCTAAAGTGGAAGAGGAGAGTTTACAGGTCATGGAAGGAAGGGCTGGCCACTTGGGAGGAATATAAGGCTGCTGCTAGAGGGTGTAGGAAAGCAGCTAGGATGACTAAGGCCTCCTTGGAATTAAAGCTGGCGAGAGGGGTCAAGGACAGCTGAAAGAGCTTTTTCAAATACATGGCAGATAAAACTAACACCAGAGGCAATGTAGGCCCGCTGATGAACGGGACGGGTACCCTGGTGACAGAAGATACAGAGATGGGAGAGTTACTGAATGCCTTCTTTGTCTCTGTCTACTCTGCTGGAGGCAGTCCTGAAGAGCCCTGTACCGCTGAGACCTCAGATGAAGATAGGTCAACGGAGCGGTCTGCCTTAGTCAATGAGGAATGGGTTAGACACCAGTTGAGCAATCCGGACATCCATAAATCCATGGGTCCAGATGGGATGCACCCGCGGGTGCTGAGGGAACTGGCAGAGGTCATTGCTAGACGACTCTCCATCATCTTTACCAAGTCTTGGGAAACAGGAGAGGTGCCTGAGGACTGGAGGAAATCAAATGTCACTCCCGTCTTCAAAAAGGGCAGGAAGAAGGACCCGGGTAACTATAGACCAGTCAGCCTCACCTCCATTCCTGGGAAAGTGATGGAACACCTTATCCTTGGTGCCATCTTAAGGTATATCAAGGATAAGAAGATTATGAGGGGCAGTCAACATGGCTTCACCAAGGGGAAGTCATGCATGACCAATTTTGTAGCCTTTTATGAGGAAATAACATGGTAGATGGATGATGGCAGAGCGGTGGATGTGGTCTACCTTGACTTCAGCAAAGCGTTTGACACAGTCTCCCACAGCATCCTCGCAGTTAAATTGAGGAAGTGTGGTCTGGATGATCGGGTAGTGAGGTGGACTGTGAACTGGCTGAAGGAGAGAAGCCAGAGAGTTGTAGTCTATGGGGCGGAGTCTAGTTGGAGGCCTGTATCTAGTGGAGTGCCTCAAGGGTCGGTACTGGGACCAGTATTATTTAATATATTCATCAATGATTTAGATGAGGGAATTGAGTGTACTATCAGCAAGTTTGCTGATGACACTAAGCTGGGAGGGGTGGCCGACACGCCAGAAGGCTGTGCTGCCATTCAGCGAGACCTGGACAGGCTGGAGAGTTGGGCAGGGAATAACTTGATGAAATATAACAAGGGAAAGTGTAGAGTCCTGCATCTGGGCAGGAACAACCCCAGGTTCCAGTATAGGTTGGGGAACAACCTGTTAGAGAGCAGTGTAGGGGAGAGGGACCTGGGGGTCCTAGTGGACGACAGGGTGACCATGAGCCGACACTGTGCCCTTGTGGCCAAGAAGGCCAATGGCATCCTGGGGTGTATTAGAAGGGGGGTGGTTAGTAGGTCGAGAGAGGTCCTCCTTCCCCTCTACTCTGCCCTGGTGAGACCACATCTGGAATATTGTGTCCAGTTCTGGGCCCCTCAGTTCAAGAAGGACAGGGACCTGCTGGAGAGAGTCCAGCGCAGGGCAACTAAGATGATTAAGGGAGTGGAGCATCTCCCTTATGAGGAAAGACTGAGGGAGCTGGGTCTCTATAGTTTGGAGAAGAGGAGACTGAGGGGTGACCTTATTAGTGTATATAAATATATAAAGGGGGAGTGTCACGAGGATGGAGCCAGGCTCTTCTCAGTGGCAAACAATGATAGGACAAGGGGCAATGGGTACAAACTGGAACACAAGAGGTTCCACTTAAACTTGAGAAGAAACTTCTTCTCAGTGAGGGTGACAGAACACTGGAACAGGCTGCCCAGGGAGGTTGTGGAGTCTCCTTCTCTGGAGACATTCTAAACCCACCTGGACACGTTCCTGTGTAACCTTATTTAGGTGTTCCTGCTCTGGCAGGGGGATTGGACTAGATGATCTTTTGAGGTTCCTTCCAATCTCTAACATACTGTGATACTGTGAAATATAATTCCTGTAGAAAGTGATAGTTGGTATCACTGGACCTCAGTAAGAGTTGGACTCTGTGCCTGGCTGTTTTAATAATAAGAATCACTACTTGTTTATGAAAACCACAGCATGATCTTGAAATAAAAAAGAATGTGGCTGTTCAAGGTAATTGAGTGTAAGAGAACTTTTTCTCAAATGAGGAATTCATAGGCTTTGGCTGGATGCAAAATCTCTCTCTGCTCTGTCATGCTGTAGAGCATATGAATTTTGGTATCAGTTTTGTTGTGGAATTACTACAAAGCCTATGATTTATAAACTCTTGCCCTGGGTTCAGCAGTGGCAGTCATTTTTCTGCTTCATAGTAGTTGGCGCAATGCTGTGTTTTTTACTTTCGTCTGGGAACAGTGCTGATAACACTGATGTTTTTATTTGTTGCTCAGTAATGTTTACTCTGATCAAGGACTTTTCTGTCTCATGCTCTGCCAGGGAGGAGGAGAAGCTGTGAGGAAGCAGAGACAGGACACCTGACCCAAACTGACCAAAGATGTATTCCATGCCACAGAATGTCATGCCTAGTACAGAAACTGAGGGGTGTTATCCAGAAGGCCCAGATTGCTACTTGGGTTGGACTGGGTATCGATCAGCGGGTGGTGAGAGTTTGTATTCTCTTCCCTTGTTATTTCCCTTCTCATTATTACATTGGTGGCAGCAGTAGTGGTTTTGTGTTATACCTTGGTTACTGGACTGCTCTTATTTCAACCCATAGGAGTTACATTTTTCCGATTCTCCTTCCCCTCCACCTGGGAGCAGGGAGAGGAAGAAGAGATGATGGAGTGAGCGAGCAGCTGTGCGGTTCTGAGTTGCCGGCTGAGCTTAAACCATAACAGCCGTCCATTTCTTTTGTTATTTCAGGATGTTATTTATTTCAAGGAAATAAGGATAGGAAAACAAAAGGAGCGTAAATATAAATAATTATTGTGAGTAGAAAATACAAAGTGCAATATCATGGGGAATAGGGATATAAAAAATATTGCCCTGAATTTCAACATCAAGGTCAATTTCTAGTTTTCCAGGTCAATAAGATAATACCATACATGCTCAAATCCCTGCTTATATTAATATTGTTAGTCTTTTGCCAAGTTGCCTATCCTAGTTTTTTCACAGTAATTATTGATTTGGATTTTGCAATCATAGTTGCTTTTAGATACATTGAGTTTCTGTAAATTGCTTATCTTTGACTATCAAAATCCCCACCCACAGAAATCTGATGTTATGATTTTAAACTATTTGGGGTGTTGTTTATTCTCCATCTCACTATTTATCACACATACAAAAAACCCAAATGCATCAATGCATGGTCCACCTCATCCAGTTGTAAGCCTCCAGCAGTGGGAATAGCAGATGCACTCTAGACAGGAAATATTTAGCATGCAAGCTAGGTCATTTTTTGTGGTCCATTCCCGTCATGCTTTCACAGCATTCACAATTTTTGCATTAGGATGCTTGACGGAGGATCCTTACCCTGTTTTTTAACATCCATTTTGGAATCTGTTGCCAAAGAATTTCTTTAATCTCTTTTCCAATTCCCTGACACTGCCTCTGCATCCTCATGTGACAGAAAGATCTGGGCATTCACTACTCACTGGTAAAATATTCATGCTTTTATCTGTCTGAAACCCAAATGTGTAACTGAGCACATGCCATCATGATGTGCTGTATGTTTTTCAGGAAGGAAGCCCGTGCTTCTATTGTGAGCTAGAGCTTTTGAATCCCTTCCAGCAACCCACTGCACCATACCAGGGGTCACTAATTGCTTGCTGTCAATATAAGGATAACAACAGGCTCAAGACCAATATGAGCTAAGAAAGACTCATTGTATTTCTGTAATACAGGGGAAATCTGCATATGTTATCCTGTTATTCTCACACCATCAGTGATGCATTTATGGCTAAAAGTGCCCCTTTCAGGCAGGAATGCCTCTGAATTCTCAAAGATGGCACAGTTTCACATTGTGCTGCAAACCCTGCAGATTTGGAATGAAATCATAATAATATGTTAATTGGTCTTGAGGAGCTTCTTTTTCTCCATTAACTTTTCCTCCTTTTACTTTCATGTCAGAGAAATCAGCTTATCTGGCTTGCTTTGACCCTGGGGAACACTATGAAGTTTCCCTGTGCCTCACTTTAGATCCTTAAATTAAGGACCTTAAATTCTTCTTGGGTCCATCCATACATACTTTAAATCTTAATCTTGGACTTTTAGAAAGTCATGGGACTGGGAGTTGACCTTGTAACTCATTGATTCTGTCTGGTTTAGTTATTGCAGCAGTAGCAGCAATGCTGGATCAGAAATCATGTTACAGAAACCCTGCAGTGGTGGTATATGAACTCAGGGTGTCTCACTGTACTTCTTGGGGAAAAAAAACCCAAGAAAAAACAGTATCATTCATTTAAGTTATTGCATAGTCAAGCATGTCTAATTACATTAACGCAACTGAACTTTTATCAGTGCCTTTACTCCAAATCATGTTAGTTCCATAAGAGAACTAAAATCTGGAAATTGGTTTCTTGTAACATACATTTATTACAAGAATGTATGATCCTGAATACAAGAATGTTTGACCCTGAAACATTTTTTATCCATGTTCTTACACAGATGCACAGCAGACCTGCTGTTGCTGCAGCAGCAGTGAGTTTGGTCCTGTGAAAGATCTTGATCTGACAGTATGTCCTCATTGAGGAAATGTTAGCAAATTCCTAGTAACCAAAGTCTTCCTTGTTTTTTCTAGGTGGAGATATAATTGTAATAGCTCCACTGGGTTATGCTGAGTCTTCTGGCTTTTACCTCAATGCATATTATATTTTATACTGAATATAGTTTAACAGTCTTCTTATCCTGAGTTACTCTGTACCTATGCACTGTGTGAGCATTACTGTAGGTCATGTTGTTTCTTAATTTGCAAATAAGCCACAAGATTTGTTGCCCTTATGCGAATCAGTACTTTGGTGAGGCAGCACAGCAGTGGTGCAAACTGCACCTCTTCCATTTCTGAGAACTCTGAAGTCCTTGTGAAGACAAGGATGTGAAGTGAAATCCCACCAGAGGCAGAAGAGTTCAGCTCTGGGTGACACAGGATGCTTAAGCATGTCATTAGATTATTTCCCTTCAGTAGGTCAGATAAGTTGCTGTGACTCTTCATGTGTGTAAAGTTAAATATGTGTTAAGTCCTTTGCTGCATCAGGGCTAAAGTACTAATCAAGCCCCTAATCCTTCTGCATATCCCAGCACTTGAAATGGCACATCCATGCTTGGAGATTTAAATGATATAGTGAATTTAATCAGCGTATTTTCCCTCCTTGCATTCTCTTAAACATTGTTCCTGTTTTCAGCATAATAACAGATCAAATTATTCTCTGAGGAACTGGGTTTGTGCCTTCTGGATCTTGACTTTCTGCAGGGAAAAGCTGTGCTTCTTCAGGAAAGGCAGTGCTTTTGTTTGGTAGGAGAGTGGAGTCAGTGAGCCCTAGCAGTAAGAAGAGATGTATTAAAGTTCATAAAATCCTTCAAGAGGTAGGGGCTAGTCAGAAGATGTGAACTGTGCTCTCCTCAAAAGCTAAGCATTATTGGCTTAAAAACCAAAGGATTTTTCATAAAAAGTACCTGGTTGCTGCTGGTCCCTTAGTGCTACAGCTGTGCTGCATTGGGAATAATTCAGGTAGTGTTTTCTTCTTCGTGGTTGTGTTTCAAGAACTAAAAGATGCCTATGGCTCCTACGGGGTGGGGGGGTGGAGGGGCAAGCACTGGTGCAGCTGTTCAGAATATTGAAAATGTTACTGTGTAAGTAGTTCAAAACCATGCATACTAAGCTATGTGAAAAAATGAAAGTGTTTATGTGGTTGGGTTTAGATAAGGAACAGTATTAGGATAATACAAACACACTTATCCTGACTCTACTTGCTTGGGCATCATTCCAGATAAAGTGGGTAGAATTAAGCTGCTGTTTAAATATGGAGAGTTTCATACATTTATACCAAAACCGAGTGTTTGAACTATGTAATGAAATACCATTTATAAACAGTGTATGCTGTCCCATCAACATCTGTCTTCGGTGTCACAAACATCAGCAGCACCCAAAAAATAACCATGGATTTTGAACTGTGACAAACTTACTGGTATTTAATTAATTTTTCAGATCTGAACATATTTAGTACATGGATAAGAACCGAAGGGCTCATATGGTGTACTCATAGTGAAAAGGAAATGAATTCAGCTCTCCACATTCAGGTGTTCAGGTTTTATGTTAGGCAGGGAAGAGTCAAGCATAGTCACTGTTGCCAGTGTATAAAAACCAAGCTTGATATTCCTTTGATATTTTCAAAGGAAGAACTCTGTATGAAATACAGTAAGAGTAGACCCCTATAGCTAGCTATCAGGTGAAGAGAGCTAGCAAGCATAAAAACCAGGGCCATTTTGTAAAACACTGCTGTAATGCTATCTGAGATTAAGGAACTCCCTTTCTTATATCAGCTGAAACAGTGAAGTCTTGTAGTTCTGCTGAAATGCTTGCTGTAGTTTTTACCCAGGTTTTTATTCTTGTACTTTGCAGCATGTATCATGGTAACATACTACAGGCTATCCTGACTTCAGAGAGAGTAAAGGAAATAGATGATTCGAGGCTAAATTTTTTAGTTTTTTTTTTTTTTAAGACAAAACAGATATTCTCCCCTCCTTCTCCCCCTTACCCCTTTATAGAAAAGACAGACAATAACCCCACATAACCATAGTGGAAAATAGAGTTGTACACTGTGTTGTCACAAGTTATTGCAATTTCTTCTTAGTGTCTAGTGTTCAAACATTGTTCTGACGTTATAATGGCTAATGGAATAAAACAAAAGAAGTCTGCTTGGAGACCTCATAGCAGCGTTCAAGCATCTGAAGGGGTCTTACAAGGATGCTGGAGATGGACTCTTAATTAGGGACTGTAGTGATAGGACAAGTGGGAATGGGTCCAAACTTAACCAGGGGAAGTTCAGTGTGGATATATGGAAGAACCTCTTTCCTGTTAGGGTGGTGAGGCACTGGAATGAGTTGCCCAAGGAAATCGTGAATGCTCCACCCCTGGAAGTGTTCAAGGCCAGGCTGGACAGAGCCTTAGCTGACACGGTTTAGTGTGAGGCACTCCTGCCCTTGGCAGGGGGGTCAGGTCTGGATGATCATAAGGTCCTTTCAAACCCTAACTGTTCTATGATTCTATGTATGCATGAAATACCACACATTTATACAAACTAGCATGGAGGTTCGCTTTTACTTTTGAACTAAAAAAAACACTACCTTAAACTGTTACAATTTTACTTAGGTTGGATTGTTCATATAAACTTGTAATTACAGGATTCTTTTAATCAAGAAAATGATAGTGTATCTTACTAGTGCACTCCTCAAACTATTACTGTGGTTCTGCCTTTAACATCTGAAGGTCCCATTTTAAATCCAGCTGTCTCTGTTTCTCTCTCTGTAATCCCATTGTTTCTATCTGAAGGCAAACTGCAGCATGGAACACTAAAAGAAAAAAAACTCAAAGTGACTTTTTTTTTTTTTTTTTTTTTGCTGAGCTATACAATATGTGCTCTGCAGCTGCCTTGGATTAAAATAATTGCTTTGCATTTGTGTGGTACTTGCACCTATATTTCCAAGTTCAGAGTAATAGAGAAGGTTTAGCGCAGTCTAACAGCTAAAGAAATAAGCAAAGAAATCCTTTTATCAACTACTCCTAAACACAATAAATAAAGGCTTAGAAGCAAACAACTGCATAAACCAGTCCTAGTTGAATGGGCTACTGCCTCTCTTGAACATATCCTACAGAGAAAGCTTCTTTTACACCATACTCTAAGTAAAGCTTAATTGCCTCCTTTACTGTTCACTCCTATTTTAGATGGAAAATACCTGACATGCTTCTTCCTAGAGTGGATTGCTCATTAGTTGGATGGATGTTTGGGAAGGGAAGAAGTCAAGAGTTAGACTGTGTTGTTTTTCTGCTATGCTGGGTCACCTGTTCGAGTGCTTTGTGTCTCTGCTTTTAATGTGTGCTGTTAACAGAAAATCCATCTATGAAAGAGTGACTGCAGGTTTCTTGTGACTTGCTCTGTATTTCAGGTAAGTTTTTTCACCCGTTGTCTTAGATTTGCCAGCAATACTGGACAACTTGAGCCAACAAAGAGCAGGAACTGGGGCAGGAGAGGCTCAAACAATTGCTGCTTAATTTGTCTACAAGAGCGCAACAGAAAGTCTATTGTTTTTTTGCCTCCCAGTGGGTAAAGGAATTCTTTAAGCCTACTTTTATTTTAGAGTGGCAGCATAAGATGGGTAGTATCTGTGTTTTGTCCTAAGCAGTGAGAGGAAGGCAGGATTCAGTGGGTTACATGGATATCTTAGTCCTCTGTGTTTTAGTATGGTTATTTTTTACAGATTACATGTTGCAGAATGTGGCAAGCATGAAACAGCCCCAGGGGTTTTCAGCTTGGTAATTCGAGTATGAATATCAATTCACAGTGGCCCCAAGTAGACGATGATGCAGTGACATAACCTAGAGGTCATAAGCAAGGTAGTTTCAAAGTGAAGCTACGTCGCAAAATAATGTTCAGGAAGACAGTCTTGAGTCTGCTGCTTGTCCGTAACAGTGACCTCTGAAAGGAGCTATGTCTGATAATACCATGACAGATGGCTGTAGCCTTCAGTGAAGCACTCTGCATCTATGATAGAGAACATCAAAGAGTTTCTTGCAGCTTTCAAGGTCTTTGTAGAGCAGATCTGAATTTTCAGACGGTCTGTTTAGTTTAATAACCTCAGCACATTTTTCACCTAATCATTTCTTGACTGGCTTTTAACTCGGCTCAGCTAATTTAAATTGCTACAGTTTAAGGGCACAGCCTTGTAGTCTCCATTAAATAAGAAGGCTGCTAGCTGAGGATCTGGAGCTAGCAAATACATTATCCTAATTAGCCAGTGAGTAAACTGATAAAATCTCATCAGCTGCACTGCATCTGCTATTGCAGATGATCAATTCACTGTAAACAAATAAGATTTTGGCAGCTTGCTGTAGCCAGAAAAGGTATCCCTGTGTGTATATATATGTACATAATATTTACTGGGGGGATAGTGAATGGCTGTGTGCTGAGTCCACTTGCCCTGTGGCCAGCCAGTTGATACTTATAATTACACCTTGAAGAATTTCTTAAAAAAATAGAATGAAGTTGATTTTTGAACCACAACTTCAGTACAGTTGTCGTTAGTTTATAAGGTAATTTGCATATGAAGCATGGTCTTCAATGACTGTAACTGCATTGTAAACAGAAAACCAAGTGACTTGCTTCACAGTGCTGGGTCACTCATTCTGCTGCTTCTCTCTGAACTTGCCATTTTTACTAAGCTGCTTGTGTGTTGTTTCTTTTTTTTTCTCGACAAAGAAAAACTCATCATGAGGGTAGTGGAGGATGAGGTTTTAAAATATTATTAAATTTAATATGTTCTGGATTTTCTAGGTACAGCTCTATGACACTGGTGTATGTGGGTTAACAAGAAGGAAGATCTTTGTTATCTAATTAGCTATTGTTAACTATTTGCTATTATTTATCTAAAACATACTTGCATCTATCATACATAGAACATCATATATAGAATAGCATTACAGTAGAATTTGTTTGAATTGGCCCACCGATATGGGATTGAAGTTACTAATATTTTGGTCATGGTGCCCATTCAGAGACAAGGTCTACAGACCATTGATGCTTTGTTCTGAAGGTCAAGGTGTTTTTTAGCAAGCTAAAAAGCAATAGGTTGAAAGTAAGTCTTGCACCACAAAAATGAACACAGTTGATCTAATAACTATGAATCACAAGTGTATTTGGATGCCAAGAAACATATGCTTTATGTTTCCGTAAGAATGTGTAGATAAAATGACAGTTTTCCAATGAAAATATAATCTAAAAGCTGTTAAATTGTATTACTGGTGCAGGAACACTGCTAAAAATTCTTGGTTTACAAATAGCTCCTTCACTTTACAACAGAAGTGTCTAAAAGTAAGGCTGTTCTTTGAGGCAGGCAACCTCTCAGCTGTGATAATGTAATTTTTCACTGGTTAAGTATATAACCTCAACTTACGATCAATATTCTGTATGAATGTTTCTTGTGTCAGACTTCTTCAAAAGAATTAACCTGCTCTGATCTGCATATGATATTACAACTGAGATTCTGGACTTTGCCTTTTGATGTAAAAGTTAATAGGAAACCAGAATAAGGAAAGTGACTTTGAGCAGCTCAACGAAAATTGTGGAATATTAGTTTTGTAAAAACAAACATTGGAGGTATTACATATACACTACTTCTGCTTTATATGCATATAATTATATAAAAATAAAAATCGTTAATTGTTGAGGGACATTAGCTTAGTATTTAAAAGCTCTATCTATTTCAATAGCAGCCATAGTTTTTACAAGCCAGTGTTACTGAGTAGTAGGTCTCAAGGTGTGATTCAGTGACTAAATTTGTAACAATATCTAGTCACAATGTCAGAGGGAATAATTTTCTTATTTAACTGCTTTGTGACTTGTCTTCAGAGGCGTATTATTATTATTATTGTTATTGTTATTCATATGTTATTTGCTGTTCATATGCTCTAGTCTGTGCTGAAAATACTTTTTAATGTTTTGCCAGATAACCTGTTATGACTCTTAGAATGAATGATGACTGCCACTTGTTATTGTTATGCTTGATGTACTGCTCAGATTAGGTTTAGTTTAACAGTAGCAAAGCATGAAGTGTGTAAATAACAAACTCTGTTGCTGAACCAAAAAAAAGGGCAAAAATAAAAATAACCAGAGCTATACAGTCAAACCCTATAGCTAAATCTATTTGGGCCAGCTAAAGGTCTTGATCAGCTTGGAGAAAAGAAGGCTGTGTGGTTACCTCATGGCAGCCTGCCAATATCGGAAGGGGACCTGTAAAGATGATGGGGAAGGACTGTTCATCAGGGACTGTAGTGATAGGACAAGGGGTAATGGGTTTAAACTTAAACAGGGGAATCCCAGGTGGGAAGTTCAGGTTAGATATAAGAAGTTCTCCCCTGTAAGGGTGGTGAGGCACTGGAGCAGGTTGCCCAAGGAAGTGGTTGAACGCTCCACGTCTGGCAGTGATCAAGGACGAGCTGGACATGGTCCAAGGTGTTTTGTTGAGGGTTAAAAGCAGGACATGGGATATTAGTGCATTAGTGCATAGATTTAAAAGATGAACAAGCTTGAGCGACGTGGTCTAGTGTGAAGTGTTCCTGCCCTTGGCAGGAGGGTTGGAACTGGATGATCACAAGGTCCTTTCCAATCACACAGTATGCTAGAGATTGGAAGGGGCCTCAAAAGATCATCTAGTCCAGTCCCCCTGCCGGAGCAGGAACACCTAAATGAGGTTACACAGGAACGTGTCCAGCCGGGTTTTGAATGTCTCCAGAGAAGGAGATTCCACAACCTCCCTGGGCAGCCTCTTCCAGTGTTCTGTCAACCTCACTGAGAAGAAGTTTCTTCTCAAATTTAAGTGGAACCTCTTGTGTTCCAGTTTGTACGCATTGCCCCTTGTCCTATCATTGTTTGCCACTGAGAAGAGCCTGGCTCCATCCTCGTGACACCCCCCCCTTTATATATTTATATACACTAATAAGGTCACCCCTCAATCTCCTCTTTTCCAAACTATAGAGACCCAGCTCCCTCAGTCTTTCCTCATAAGGGAGATGCTCCACTCCCTTAATCATCTTAGTTGCCCTGTGCTGGACTCTCTCCAGCAGGTCCCTGTCCTTCTTGAACTGAGGGGCCCAGAACTGGACACAATATTCCAGATGTGGTTTCACCAGGGCAGAGTAGAGGGGAAGGAGGACCTCTCTTGACCTACTAACCACCCCCCTTCTAATACAACCCAGGATGCCATTGGCCTTCTTGGCCACAAGGGCACAGTGTCAACTCATGGTCATCCTGTCATCCACTAAGACCCCCCAGGTCCCTCTCCCCTACACTGCTCTCTAACAGGTTGTTCCCCAACCTATACTGGAACCTGGGGTTGTTCCTGCCCAGATGCAGGACTCTACACTTTCCCTTGTTATATTTCATCAAGTTATTCCCCGCCCAACTCTCCAGCCTGTCCAGGTCTCGCTGGATGGCAGCACAGCCTTCTGGCGTGTCGGCCACCCCTCCCAGCTTAGTGTCATCAGCAAACTTGCTGATAGTACACTCAATTCCCTCATCTAAATCATTGATGAATATATTAAATAATACTGGTCCCAGTACTGACCCTTGAGGCACTCCACTAGATACAGGCCTCCAACTAGACCCCGCCCCATAGACTACAACTCTCTGGCTTCTCTCCTTCAGCCAGTTCACAGTCCACCTCACTACCCGATCATCCAGACAAATTATTCTATGAATATGTGATTCTATGATTGCTTCGGTAGTGGTAGGAAGGTAACTGTAAGATCAGTTTCTTTTGCCATGTTTATGACAACACATTGCAATTACAATACTCATTAGAAATAATGAGTACTTGTGTCCGTGTGTGCTTTCAGTGACCATATAATGCATGGTTCTTCTTGGGCACTGCTTTGACTGGGCCTTGGCAAAACAGTTGCCAGCTCTGCTAGGTGAATCTCTCTTATATCATGCAGGCCAGTTCTAGTGTGAACATGAAAGCGTGTGAGCCCTACTTTTTTCTGTTCTGTCAGAATGACTTATGTTCACTTACCACTCAAATTATAAAGGGACAAAAGCTCAGCCAGTGTTATTTAACTGTTAAAATTTGATCAAAGGCTTGAGAAAAGTATCCTCTTCTCCCAGCTCTGTGGGGAGATAGAAAGACCTGGAGCTACTGTTGAACTGTGCTCTACATCAAGTCTTTTGAAGTCTGTGGTCTTGTCAAAGGAATAAAGCCATTTTGCCAAAGCTGGGGCTGTCATGATAGCAAGCACCCTCTTTCTCAGCTCCTCAAACTCCTGAGCAGATGGTGGCTGGCAGGATGCCCACTGATAGTGTGAGTCTGGGACTCTGAAGGGCCACTGGTGAAGTCTTGCCCTGCTCCTTTTCATGAGACCATATGTGAGTGCAGCTTATGTTCAAACTGAGGGAGATAGCAAGCTTCATCCTTTCTGAATTGTTGCCCCCCACGAAACACCAAGGTCTTTTGTTGAGGGTTAAAAGCAGGACATGGAATATTAGTGCATGGAGATTTAAAAGATAAAAGTCCCTGCAACAGAAAGACTTCATATACGCTTTTTTGTATGTTACTATTAGTTTGAGTAGGGAGGATGTGTGAATTTTCCTAAAGACTCGCAATGCACCTTTTAGTGTTGTTATAAGCAATAATGTTCCTTTGCAGACAGGTGTGGGTTTTAGGATTAGTTCCTGCTTTCTCAAATGCAAAAGAAAGACTGGGATATCTGGGCTGCATGACTGTGTACTCAGAGTTTCTTGCTTGCTATGCTTCAATCTAAATTTCTTCCTAAACACTTACTGGCATGATAAAACCTGTTACAGTTATGACATTATGTGTGTGACCTGTGGTACTTTGCTTATATAGATCTTGTGAGTAAAACTGTATTCTTATTTGTGTATGTGCTAAAATAGATTAAAAATGTCGGGGGTTTTTTCCCACTTCTTCAAATTAAGGAAATGCCTATTCTAAAAGGAATTAAAATAATGATCTAAGGACTTCCTCAGTGCTTTGTGACAAATTGAAGCTACTACTTATAATGCAGCACCTGTGCATCCCAGTTTTATCAGGTATCCCTTTATTGCTGTTGATTCTGCATAAATCAAGGGTGGAGTGTGTTTTGTATGGTTTTCTGGGTTTTTTTTTCTTGGTTGTGTTTTTTTTTTTTTTTTTTTGTTTCCTGCTGACTTCAGAAGGCAGATTCTTAGACATTGAAATACTAGCATTTAGCACTAAAATATGGATAAAAATCTTTGTAATCAGGTTAGGAAATGATAAAACGACTGCTTGTGGAACCTTCCTTATGATTAAATATCAATATAGCTTCTGAGATACAGTGCTGCTTCAGTAAGAAAAAATAATTTGGAAGAACATCTTCAGAACATGTTTCCTTGAAAACTCTTATAAGAAAACACAGCTAGTACAAAAAGCCCCGTCAGCAGCCAGTTTCTTATAGAGTTCTTTTCTTTTCCTGTAGGCACTGAACAGTACGTGACAGCACTGCAGGTGCCTGCCTAAAGGAAGCTCTGCTGGGATTCATTGATGTAATTTCTGTATAAGCAGGGTAAAGATATTTTTGTGGTATTTTAGAACTCAGTGTGCTTTACAAGTTCTGAGATTTTTTTTTATAAAGCAGAATTTGGCAGAAATTTTATGACACAGGACTCAGGATGGTGCTAAGTAGAACTTCAGCATATATTATGGTTATACTTACTGAAAAATTTACCTCTGATCACAGGAAGGGAAGGAGTTAACAGGACATTTGCCTTGATTATATCTTTTCTAGGTACCCCTTCTGTTGCATTTATTTACAGGATATTCTGATTGTAGCTTCTCCCTGCCCTATAGTTGCTTGAGTAGATTGTTATGGTTAGTAGGCTAAAGGGATATATGAGAATGCTCAAGGAAATAGTCAGTGAGGTAACTTATGCAGTACAGTAGAAAACTTTTCTTGTGTTTTTGACATCTCAGATTTTTAACTGTTCTTGGTTAAAAACAAAATTTAGGACAATTTTTCATCTGACAGAGGTAACATTAGTACTGGGGAAAAAAATAGGTTAATCAGAAATGAGCTATGCAACTTCAAATGGGTTTCTGTGCACTTCTTTTCTGGGAGATATCTTAGGTTAATACAGAAAGATCTTGATCCTGGAAGTAATCCCTCAGCAAGGAAAGAGCACAGCAGTAAGTAACTACATATCATCCACAACGTCTATGACCAAGTTCATGTGTCCATGTGTCTGTATTGGATGATGATGACTAGAACTGTTGACATAGTTGACATAGAAATAACTGAGGATAATTTTAGAGTTCAGAAAGGGAAGTGGAGACAATAGCAGAAAGAAGTGGGGAAAAACCTACTGCAGGTGGGGACTGCGTGCTAAGGATAATCTCAGGAAGCTGAAAAGATGATATGATTCTCGTGTACACTGAAGACACTTGTGCTATGATTATATTGGTGTTCATAAACAAAAGACACCCCGAAGTGTTGTTTTCCTCTATTAACAGCAGAGGTACTGAAAGAATATATAAAATTGGGCTGGCAGGGAAGTTAAATGGTATTTTTCTAGATGGTGCTCTTTCACCTTGCTTTTTGATAGCTCCAATATGGAAATGATACTGAAGAAAACATATGATTATACTTACAGAGAGTATTTTTAATTTTCACTCTTTTTTTACATTGTTTGAACTATGCATGAGTAAAAGAAGCACCAGACCTGCAATTCACATAGGAGTTCCTCAGTGGCAAAAATGGTTGCTTAGGCTTGAACAGAAGGGAGCTGAAACAAAACTGTAACATGCTAATTGGACAAGCTGGAAACTCCTTGGATTTGTAAGTGGATCATTTGAAAATGCATAGGATGATAATGAATGCAAATTAGCAATTTGGACAGCAGGTGTTCTGAATTTGATCAACAAAGGAAAGGAGACACGCATACTTCTGTTCAGAAAGCCATAGTTGGAAGTGCCATACTCTAAAACTTGAACACAAACGAAGTTTACTTATGGTGTGTCTTAGTACCTGGTGTTTGTATTCTAACAACAGTTCTAAAAGATACGTTTCCATCTATGTAATTTTGTACATTGCTTGGCATGCTTGCAAGGAATATAACAGGAGTTTGAACACTACAAGTATTTTGGATTTATTAAATTGGTTTTATTTGTGCCTTTATTTCCTGTATATATAAAAGTTGAAGCCAGTGTTTGTCACAAGTCTGGTGAATCTTATTTGGGGACTTGTGCTTAAATGTTCAGAGGAAAAACTAAAAGACATGCTGTTGGTTTTAAACTATTCTATAACAAGGCATATGATTCCTGTAGAATTGCTTTATGAATAGCAACTGTGAATTAGAGCAAGGCATAAATCTGCATTTAATCTCAAAAAAAAATAAATGTCTGGACTGTGTTCTGTAATGTTCACGTGATAGTGCTTACTGAATGCCAGTTAAATGGGAGGATGATTGCATGTGGAACTTCTGGTTCTGATTAAGCTAAAATCCTATTTGCAGTGTAGGGGTTGTCTGTCCTCTCACTGGTTCAGTGCTCAGACTTCCACTATTCTGCTGTTCTAATATTAATGGCATTTGGTTATCAGAAACATAGTGACTGACCTACACTGGTTTCAGACTAAATCATATGCAGCTTTATTCCTTTTAAAATATCTTAATTTTTTTCTCAGATGGTTTGTGTTAAATGGGCACATCAATTAAGGAATGCACTGGAACATAGAATTGCACTCGACACTGAGCGTTCTTTTGAAATAAGTACTTCTGCAGAGCTGGAGCCATTTGTTAAGCAAATTGTAAAACTATCTCATGAGCAGGAGCCTATCTCTGTGACCAGTATTGCTTATTTTTGTCCCCACTCTGAATTTTGGTAATCTGAAAATTTATTCCTATGTTTAAGAACACCTAAGGCAAGTCAGCTGGCAAGTCTTGAAATACTTTGAAAGCTGAGAAGCAGAACTGCTGATTTACTGAAAGCTTTAATGCGTGTATCTCTTCTCCTGGTTTTAAATTCAGTATTCTTTGGATAGTGCTTTTGGTAGTCTCCAGTTACTTTGTAGTGAGGACCTGGGCTTACAGCCCTCTCAGGTTCTTCCAGTTTGCATTTTGGACCTGAAGACCACTTGGTTAAATTGCTCAGCTTTCTAGCTTGGTCAGAAATGACTGAAAAATATTATCCAAATTAGGCATAGCCCATCACTGCTCATAAGGAACTGCAGACTACAAACCGTGCTCTGCAGAATACTCCAAAATACTTTCAGTACAGAATAAGCTAATCTATTGCAAATGACCCTTTCCTTTAAAAACTTGGAACACTACCAACATACTGGCAATGTTTTTGTGCCAGATGTGGCTCTGCGGTGAGCAACAGAAGAACTGAAGTATGTTAGGGCTAAACTTGAAGGTAACAGAGTTCATTCTTTAGGTGAGGGCTGGATCTCTCCACTAAACAAAAATATTCCAACACTTCTGATAGTACCACATCCCTTCCTCTTGAAATCCTCTCATACCTCTTAATATCTGCATAGTGATATTGGCAGAATCTGGAAATTGCAACTTCCATTTAACTTTTTCAGGTGAATGGTTAATTTTGATCCTTTTTGTTCCTCAGTACACTTTTTTTTTTTTTTTTCCAGTTTTCACCCTTTTTCTTGCTGTTCCTTTAAATATATTCTTATTTTTCTGCCTGTCCTCTGAGGAGTGAGATCTCCAGTTTCCTAACCTTGGCTACACTGTTACAGGGTGCTATGTTTCCATGAACATTATTATGTTCACCTTCATGCTACAAGCATCCTGCTCATTCCATGAATGCACCTTTCTGAGCCTTCTTTATCAAGGTTAATTTCTTAAAAAATTTACTAAAAATTGTATTTCTTTTGTCTTTTTTAAAAATTTATTGCCTTCAAGTTACATCTCACATTAAGCAAGTTTCATTATTTTTTTCTGCCAATCAGATAACTGCTACTTAGACAAATTACTGCCACTTTGACAAATCTTGTTGGGCGTGAGTACTTCTGAGGTTTGTGTTATTACCTTGTTCAGTGGGCATGATAGCTGTACCAATTTGTTTTGAGTAATGTAGCAGTCCACAGTTTTGAATTATCTATGCAATAAGTTGTACATTTTTATAGTAAGTTTAAATTTTGCAATCATGTCCAAAAATGAAACTCTAAGCAAGTTAATTTTACATTTTTAGCAATGTTTAAACCTATTATGAATGAGATATAGCTTGTATTTCCATAGATAGTAACTAGTAACAGGAGGGAGAAGAAAGTTGGTATCTTAATAACATTTCAAAACTAAATGAGGGCATATTAGTTTGCTTCAGATGAAAACATTAACATGACTTATTACACATCCTAATACACTAGAAAATAATAATAAAAAATAAAAGTTTTCTACCTTTTTTTGTGTCGGTTTTGCCCAGTATAATATAATTTTGCTACAGGTCTGTCATGAAGTAATATGGAGATGCTGAGAGAGATGTACAGCTTGGAGGCAATTATATCTGAGGCTCAGTGTGCATTGGGATACTAATTGGCTCTTATGTTTGTAGCACACTGAAAACTCGCTAGACTGAAATAGATATTCCTTCTAATTTCTGCTTGATTTCCACCAGGTATTTGACTCATGCAAGAGAGAATACAAGTAGGAAAGAGGGAAAAAGTAAGGGAAAGAGATGGCAGAACATGGTTAGGATTTTCTACCTGCTTTAAAGATTTACTAGTGTGAGGGGACTAAAGCACTGATAGAGCAAAATAACCCATCTGTATAGATCATTAGCATTTATTTGTAGATTAAAATAAAGACACTCTGGACTGTTCATCAACTGTTAGGTACTCCAGTAGCAATGAGCTAAATTTATGATTCTGATGACTTTTGTTAGAGCATCTCTGTGATTTGTGTTTATCAAGATTATTCATTGTAGGCCATTATGGAGAACTTTGCTTTTCTTCCTCTGATTTTCTAGCATACCAGTACTTACTATTTGAACTATATATATATAAACTGAACTAGCAGTACAGTCGTGGAGACACTGATTATATAAATTGGAAGTTAAATAGAAGAGAAGCCCCTCAGTAACAACATAGGCCTTTTGATGTGAACATCCATACTGTTAGAGATTTTGAGGATGCAAATATTTATTTTAACTCTTGCTGAGTTTTCAGCTGGCTAGTTCCCTATGTGGGCATGCATGACAGGAGGTCAGAATTTGACCTTCATGTTTGGAATTCTGCACAGATCTAATTGTACAAGGCAGAACAGTTTGGTGTCAGTTTTCTAATCAAAATATCACCTTCCTCCCTTTGAATGCATTGTCCAAAAAAATTCTGGTTGTCTTGTACTTAAATTGCTATGCTACCTTTCATAAGCTGAGTAGATATTTCTGAAAATAACCAATGAAGAATTTGATATTTGAACCTGAATTATGATCTTTTTCTGTGGACTACGGATTCACACAGGTCAATATGCAGAACTGGAGAAAGTTTGAAGTATTTTGAATTCTTTTTTGTCTAGCCCAAAATATAAATACCTCTGTCTCAAACTTCTTCCAACTAGCTTTCTTTTCAGCTAAGAGCAAATATTGATCTCTCTTTAGCAAAAAATTCCAGGAAAAGACATTAAATAATCTCCAGGTGGCTGTAGGGATTTGTAATAGAAATGCCATGTCAAACAGAAGAGTTGATCACATATTCTACTGTAGAACAAGGAACAGTGCCCTAATGTGTATTATAGAATCATAGAGTAGTTACAGTTAGACAATTAATCTAGTTACAGCCCCCTTGCCATGGGCAGGGATGCCTCACACTAGATCATGTCACCCAAGGCTCTGTCCAGCTTGGCTTTGAACACTGTCAGGGGTGGAGCATTTACCTTTTATTCAAGTATTTAAATATCAAACTTCAATTTAAAGGGCACATTTAAACCTCAGGAGATTTAAGTAACTTTTACTCTTATGTATTAAGTGCTACCAAAAATAGGGACATGCTGAAATGGTCAGTTTTGCATAGTTTGAATATTACTCATTAGTCACAGCTAATGTGCTTAAGGCATATTATCATGTTCATTTATTAGCTTGAATTGCTTTATCTGTTTCTAGGGCCTTTAAGCAAATAAAGGCTTTTATCTTGTACTGGAAATTCTAATTTTATAATGCATAAAGGATTTGCCAGTCTGTGACATATTTCCACCTTTGTGATTTGAGTGATACCTAACCAGGCTTGTGTAGGCTTCTACTTTGAAGTAACTTTAAAGTTAAGTTTCAGTAAGTGTTCCTGGCCATTGGAGTCAGACATCTTGCTGAACCAAGGACGCCAATGCTGTTACATTGTGGATCATAAAAACATACATAAAACTTTTTATAGTGCTTTTAAGTTGCTGAATTCTCAAAAGACTTTTCCAAACAATGAAAAATCATTGTATGTAATCTGATATTCTAGTAGCTGCAAATAATTTTTGCAGCACAAGGACGTGTGCTCTTTGTTTTCATCACGTGTGACTGAAGAATCCGCCTACAAACTCTCGGTGCATTGATAAAGCGTACTGTTGTACTGAAGGAATGTTCTTTATTGGTTTGAGTGCTGCTCTAATAAATGAAAATTCTTTGTCTTAATTCTTTTTTGCTTTAGTTAAAAAAAAAAACAAACCAGCATGCACTCCCTCCCTACCTCCCTCCCCTCCAATCCTAATAGCATAAACATTCAAGCTTAGTAATTCTGTTCAGTAGTAAAAGACTGAGCTGGCTATAAAAGCAGAATGAAGAACGTAAACATTTTTATTTTAAAGGCCATGGTTACCTTGTCTTGTAACAGTGAAGCTGTTTTGAATTCCCAATTTTTCCAGCCTGTGCTCTGTATCACCTAGGATGATACAACTCTCTATTGCCTGTATTCACCAAAATGAACTTGATTTTCTATGATTTCTCTGAAGTAGCTGAGCTGAACTGACGCAATTGCAGATCAGGGCAAGAAAGAGGGATTTCTCCAGCTTTGCTGTCTAAGAAATCATGTCATTGATCTGCAGGAGTCTGTATCTCTGAGTGATTTGCAAACTGTTTCTACATCATCATGAGGCCTGGGAGTGAATCTATATCCATGCCAAAACAAATTGGATAAGTTTGACATTTTGTCATTGTGGAGAGATTACACTAATTTCATACAAATGGAATCTGTTTGATTACTGTGCAGAGGGAAATGGTTTTGTCCCAAGATGATAACTGGGCTAATAGATGCAATTTAAATGTCATTTGCAGCCGCTAATGAGATAATCTGAATTGCACTTTTGTATATAAATTGCTACTGTATCTGTGGGGAAAGGGGGGAAATCATGGGCAAAGCTGAAAAAAAAAAGGCAATTTTTTTCTTTCAGAAATTCTAACTTTTCAGTATCTCTTCACAAATAGGAATAAGAAGCTGCCATCTTATACATAAATCATGAGAAAATTAAAACATCACAATAAAAAAAACCACAAACAAACGGGGGAAGAAGGAAGAGTTGGAAGTGTCAAACATGTAAGAAATGCTGTAGCTGCAGAATAGCCTTTGCTCAGAGCTAAGAAACAGCTAGCTATAGAGTGAAGCCTGCCAGGATGGAATGGAGACACAACACACTGGAAATAGATTTTCGTGAAACATCAAGTATATTTCATGCAGCATTTATGTGACATGGCCTGTATTTCTTTAGAGAGGACCCCTGTTTCTTCCCCCGCCCAATGTAAAAAACCTGGTATGTTTTCCTGAATTGATTTTGCTTGGTGTGTTGGGGGTTTTTGTACTGGGGAGAGGGAAGGGGTTTGTTTTAGGGTTTTTGTTTGTTTTTAATCTTCTGGGGAAAAACATTAAAACCAATTTCATCTGAACTTACATAAGGGCTGGAAACATGAGCTATGTAAGAGGTGTTATAAAATGCTTGTGGAAGTCTGATTTCAGAGCACCCAAACAATAAACACTTCACCTTTTTACAGATTTAGTATGAAAGGTTTATTTATGAATAGAAGTGAATATCTGCAGTCTCTCTTCAGAGAGAATTAATGTGCAACAGGGTTTGCTGCTGCTGTTGTTGGGTGTTCAAGCAAGGGTAGAAAGTGTTTTTCTGCTGTGTTGACCTTCTCAGTGAAATGCAGGTTTCTGTTTTACAGAGAAGCAGGAATGTTTCTACTCTGTTTTAGGAAACACTAAAAGTAATTTCTTTAATATTTAAATACTTAGATTTACAATATATCATTATAAAAAGAAAAAATTCCAGCTAATTTGAAGTTAAAGCTAGGTTTCTGTTATTAAAGCACCCTTGTTTTTTTTCCACAAAACCTTTGAGTGATATGACCAGCTTGATTGTGTATTTATGTGAGGGAAAAAAAAAAAGAAAAAGAAATGTGTGCGCAATATATAGATGATGCCCAAATATTTATGCTTTCTATAGCACATTCTTTTAAAATAGAATGGTTGCTTCTCTATAAATCAAGAATTAAGTAGTATGAAAGCAGCAAGCTGTTGTAAACTCACTCAGAATTCTTAGACTGTAGAAAACTGGGTGAATATTTGGTCAAAATACTTGCACCACACTGATAACAACAGTGGTTGTTAAAGTCAGCAGTTGTTAGTCAAGTATGGTGGGTTTTTGTTTCTTCGAAACAGAACATTAAATTAATTGAGGCTCCTACTGGACTGACCTAGTTTGCTTCATCTGTCTTCAGAGGAAAGTATGAGCTGTGTGTATAATCTTGCTCAAACTATCTTTACTTTGAAGCTATAGACCTGCAATATGTTGTTTAAAAGTAAATTCACAAGCAATTCTAGAGTATGGTAATAAGCTTTTAGAGCACCCTTTATATTGATAGCAAAAGCCACTAGTTGTATCAAATGTAGCATTTTTAAAATTATAACCTAAATGCCGTTATCTTCATTTGAGGGTTTGACTGCATTGTAAATCTGACAGTGTTCTGATTGGTTTATCTACTGGATACTTTTTCAGTAATAAACAGAGAAACAGTCTTGCAGAAAGGCAGGAGGTTTAGGGGGTTAGGGAAAGGAAGGGGCAGACAGGATCATTTGAATTGTGTCACTTGGTCTTTTTTTTCCATATGTCAGAGCCCATATTTTAAGTTCCAGAGTTGGAAGACACATCCTGTTCCTTTTCCTCTTTTCACTGCTGACTGAAGCTCACCTCAGCTTCCCTACTGACCTCCGTCAAATACACGTTTGATATCTGGACTATCTCTCAGTTGTAAGGCTAACGTTTCTCCCTTTTGTATTATTAGAGCTATTTTATAGCTCCCATGACATTGCTGGTAAGCTAGAAATAAGCAGTAGAATTGCAAGTGGTATGAGAAACCTTTTTTTCAGTTTAAAGACGTAGGTGGTTGTATTCCAGCCATGATATTAATATTTTTTGTGATGTTCTGTTCTTCTAAGAACACACAAGTGCAGCATCTGTACCTCTGTTTTTGCTTTAGAAGTTTTTTTACTTGATGGAAGAACTTATAGGAAAGGAAGGGGTAGCAGAAGAGATTTCACTCTCTTCTGAGATTTTGGGTTCTGTTTTCTGTTAAAAAGCAAAATACACACCTTTCAGTGATGTGAAAAGAATTAGTTGCAGACATCCCATTTCCACTGTTAAGCACTCTGAGATATGATGACGATTTCTGTCTTAAATCTCAATTACCCAGGTAAAGAGAAAAATCTTGTGGTGCAGCTGCTGGTGCATGGCTGAGGTTGTGTAAGTAGAGCAGCAAGGTCTGAGCCTCTGTTATTAGAGATGACTAGGAAGTTTTTTCCTAAGCTTTTGCACAGTTTTATACATATGTAAGGGACTGATGTGGATTGCTTAAAAGCAGCTAAAGTGTCAGGGAACTGTAACTTCCTGAATACAGCTTTGCATTTGTGGTTTTTTCAGCAGTGGACATTAAGCTTTCCATTGCAGGGATCACACAAATCTCTCGTCTATTCAAGGGTGTTCCACAAATGGCTTGGAATACTCAGTTCAGCTATAGGTTAGTTTTACATCTGTCCAGTACTTTACAGGTGGCTAAGCATCAGTGGCTCTCACTTGTCCAAGGGCTGGAAGAATTAAGAACAAACTTCCTCTATAGTCAGAAAGTAGAATAGTCTTATGGAGACTGTACAAACTGTAAAACAAACTTGACTCCACCTTCTGTGATTTGATTACAGACTGCCATTGTAGCTTTAGAATATCTTGGATTATCAGTTCAATGTAAAGAACTATTTAAACACAAAAAGTGTAAGTTCTCTGTTTAAATAGTGAAAGACACAAGATGTTGCATACATTAACATCTAAAGTCGATTTGTACCGTGACTTGTCAAACTAATAGTTAGGCAGCTGCTTGATTACTTGGGAGACCTAGCCATGACATACCAAAACATACATCACATAAAATTTTGACACAGCACAGAAAGGTGTGTACCATCTGCAGTTTCTAAACCAAGAGTAATTTGCAAGCAAATGGATCATAGAATGATGGAATGGTTTGGGTTGGAAGGGACTTTAGAGCATGGCAGGGACACCTCCCATTAGACCAGGTTGCTCTAAGCCCCATCCAACCTGGCCTTGAACACTACCAGGGATGGGGCAGCCACAGCTTCTCTGAGTAACCTGTGCCTGTACACAGGGAAGAGCTGCTTTCCAATATCTAATCTCAATCTCCCCTCTGTCATTTTAAATCCACCCCCCTTGTCCTGTCCCTACAGGCCCTTGTGAAAAGCCCCTCTCCAGATTTCTTGTTGGCCCCTTTATGCATTGGAAGCTGCTGTAAGGTCTCCCTAGCACCTTCTCTTGTCCAGGCTGAACAAGCCCAGCTCTCTTGTCTGTCTTCAGAGCAGAGATGCTTCAGCCCTCTGATTATTTTTGTGACCCTGGAAATCTAGGAACACTGTAGGTGTATTGTAGGTTCTTACAGTTTTTCTTATCTACGCAGTTGTAGTACTGTGCCAAAAGCTGTTTTGACTGAATATCAGATCTAGGCTTCTACATCTAGAAATCTAAATATGCAGTTAAAGCTTAATTCTACACACCTGCTTAAGTAACCTTATATTTCCTCATAAATTTTGTAGTTTCTTTATCCCTTTCTTCATAAAGATGAAGCTGTGATTGTTCTAGGGTATCCACTTTCATTTAAAACTTGAGCCTTAGCATCTGGATTTTAACATGTATGACAAAATCAACGCCTTCCCCACTCTTGCTGAGGTGTGGGCTGTGTGGCTCTAGCTGACCAACTAAGATACAGGTTTCACCCATAAGAGCTTTTGTGTCTGTTAAGAGTAGGACTAAGGTTATTACCTGCCCAAACTATCCATGCAGTGAAGAGATTCCCACAAAGTTAATGAGCTTTTTTTTTTAATAGGTATTCATTGTTTTAGGAGGAGCATATATGTCTGCACTGAATAGTCTTGAGAACTGGTGGGTTAGAATGCTGAGTGGTTCAGAAAAAACGTCAGGTATTTGCTGCATCTTTAGATTTAATAAGCATGTATTATATATATATAAAAGAATATATAAGACAGATATTCAATGTCTGGCCTCAGTTTCAGAAAGAAAGTTTAAAACAACATATCTGAGGTTACAGAATTGCTACAGTATGCTATGGTACAGTAAAGGGGAAGACTCTGGTCAGTGAATATGCAGTAGATCCCAAGACATAACTTTGTATAATGTCACTAGCAATTAAATGCAGTAGTTCTAGTGACTGCTAGAGTGCCTGTAGTTCTAGAACACCTCTAATACATAAATGTGGACATGTATGAAAGCACTTCTTCCATGACTAAGTTGGCAGAATGTTGTACCTCCTGTGTAAAGTGCAAATATACCTAATTCACCTCTCCCTATGTTAAAGGCCTATGGTTAATATGAATAGTGAATTAAAAGTTCTTGATAACTTCACAGGTAGGGGAAAAAAAGTCCTTGCTTCTAGGCATCAAAGTACTTCAAGTTTATGACTCTGGGATATTGTGGAGTATACCTGATATACTTGATATACTTGTAATTGAGGTATTTGGTGAGAAGTATAATATATCCCTACAGAATCAAATATATCATCTTTAATTACTGTATGGTGATATAGAACATATTCATATCTAGATTCATGTTGGAGCAGAGCCCACTGTACAGAAACACAGTGAAAAGGGGACAATTTCTCAGCAAAAGAATTCACAAACTAAGCACGTGTGTTCCCTTATAGGGAAAGGAGAGCAACAGGTATCTGAGGCTAAGAGAATGAAATCAATTTGCTGAAGGTCAAACTCTGCAGTCAGGGCAGGAATCGAACCTTTACCTATTTACTGCTTTCTCAGACACCTGTGCTCTCAATACTAGAGAATTATTTTCTCAGATTATTACTTGGTTTTCAATATTTGTTGCTTTGAAAAAACATCAAGAAACTTTGTGGAAAGCAATCCTTTATTAATGTTTAATTAAGGGTGGCAATGACTCCTGAAAAATTAAACAGGCTGTATATAAATGTGTGGCACATACAGTCCTATGTTTAGTGACTTGTACAGAGTTGAGAAGTTATAATAGATGACCTCTGTTGCAAGCCAAATTGTTGTTTGAGACTCTTGGCAAATACTGAAAGTATTGAAAAATCTGAGTAATCATAGCAGTAACATTTTCTTTGAGAGTGACGTGATTTACAAGTTCCTATCATGTCTTCAGGAGAAATTCCTGTAATGTTGCACTGCACATGTACTGCACAATATGAAGTTTGTGCAATTGCCTGTCTAAATTACTCATTTTATAATATAATCTGGACTAGGTTGCTTTGTGGTCTATCAATCTCATTGCTTTAAGAGACCTGATACAGCCATCTTGGGGCAGTTTCAGAAAACGACTAACTTAGCAGACAGATACATGGTTGGAGAAAAAATCTGAAGAGTGCTGAGAGGTAGGAGAGCACAATCCTTCCCTGAAACAATTAATTTTTATGCCTAACTTGAAAGCAAGACTGAGCCAATTAGGACTGTGCTTCAGGTGGGGCAGAGGTTTGAGGATGTGAGAGCTGGAGTTTTTAAATATTAAGCCTCATTTAAGATGATGCTGCTTTTTTTTTTTTTTTTTTTTTTTTAAGCCTTGTTAAACACCACTTTCAGCATATCTGACAATGAGAAGTGAATTCTTATTGAAACTAAGGGGTGAAACTTTGTGCTCTCTGGAAATTCAGTTTGTGATGAAGATCATTCTAAGCCAGATCTGGGCCTGTGTAGACTCTTGCAGTGTCCTCGTATTGTTTGTGAAATGCTTCATGATCTTCTCGTAAACAGTTCAGTTTTTGGCTGCTGGATTTTGTATATGTTGCCACTTCAGCAGGAAATCGCATAGCTGTTAAGTCACAAAAGTAGATTTCCTTGATAATCGATGAGCAAATTAAGTTGGTTACCTTCATATTGACTCACCGTTCAAATATAGTGAAAAGAAAGAATGATGGTGCAGGATCTACGCAGAAATCCATAAAATGAGTGGGAGTTACTGTAGTGACCAAGCCTCTCCATCAAGCCTGCTTTGACAATGCTCATACATTACAGCAGCACTCCATAGAATCAGCTACTTAGGAAAAGACCTTTAAGATCAAGTCCAACCATAAATTTCATTTGCATCAGGAAAGTGTCTCTGGTTTCTGTTCCTCAGCACTCTGCACTTTTCCATTGGCAGCAGCAAGAGAGGAAAAAGCTACATTGTGGGAGCTCTGAACATGGGGTATCATTTTTCCTTAGTCCATGTTAAAAAAAAAAAATGTAGTGGGGCAATATAAAGCAATAACAGGTAAGTTAGTACATAGTGTCCCCCCCCCCCCCCAGTTAGCTATACAGTTAGCTCCCATTTGCCAATTTGTTTGACAGGCAGTTTTCAAGGCAAATTTTTGATTACGCAACTCATTGTCGGGTAAATAAATCAAAATGTCTGAGATTTGTGAAAGTTTGGTGGAGAGTCTGGGCTTGAGAAAAAAAACGACCACAAAACTAATCAAACAACAAAAGACAAAACCAACCAAACCCTAAACCCAAACAAACCAAACCCAAGCAAACAAAAGTCCAAAACCCAACAGAAACAGAACAAACAGGATATTTTGATATGCTTTCAGTCTAATGCTGAATTTTGAATAATTTGGGTTGAAATTAAAGGTAACATTGAAGAGCTATGTAGTAAAATATGTAAGGGCATCTTTTTCGTGGGTGTAGCTGGCTAGCATGCTGTCAAATTCATGCAGATAGTGAGCTGTGGTTCAGCTTTGACCCTCAACTTCACCTTCACTGCATACGGGTTTTCTTTAAGCTAGCAAAGCTATTCAGAGCTCGCTCTGACGTAGCTGGAAAAATAGGCAGGGAGCAAATATCAGTCTTCTTTCCGAAGCTGTAATTAAGGGGGAGGTGTATGAACTAAGACACCCCTAGCACAGTTGCATTTCCTTTTGTAGCAACCCTTTCACTGTGTACAAGGAGAACTGCTTAGTTTTTCTTTTATTCAGCAGGATTATTCTGAGCTCTCAGGAAAGGTTCCTGGACTCCCTTGCATACTTCCTGTGTACCCATATTGACAGTTTTCCAGTTGGAGAGACCTTAATGAAATGCTGAGAGTGGATAGCAATAGGAAAGCGGGTGTTTGGATTAATGCATGCTGTGTAACAGGAAATAACAAGAAACAAAGGAATGCGTTTTTTCTGACTGGAAGAAAAACATTTAATTTTCATGTTACAGAGTCCTCCTGAGAAACAGGGGATCCATTTGGGGAATTATAAATAAGAAAAACAGCCAATAGAATGTATTATTTAAAGGAAATGGGAAATTAAGTATTTTATCTGGTTATTTTTTGGATGGATTTTTTTTAAATTTCATTTAATTTTGACATGTAGAATTAAAGTGTACTCCTGGTTTGTACACTTAGGAAAAGCATTGTGTTAGCATACCATGGCTCTCAGTCTCAGCAGCACCCCATCTTTAACCAAAGAGTACATTTGAACTCATGTATCCAATTAATGTATGTCAGGGATCTGTATACATTTAGCAAGACGGTAATTAACATGATTCATGTATAAGGATCAATCCTGTCATATGTCAAATGCAAATATGTTTTACCATCTATACAAACATACAGCTATGTAAAACTACTTTGAGACATACTCAAAATAAGAGTCTTCATAAAAAGTAGTATTGTTCAGTTAAAGAAATGTGCAATGTCAAGCCACAGAAGTTCAGTGGCATTTCAGAGGGTTTAGTGAACTTGAGAGTGTAGAGAAACATAAACACGCATCTCCTGAATCTGAGTCCTGAACTTTAATTACTGTCAAGCTCTGATTCAACATGAATGGGGATATGCACCTTTAGTAGGTGAGGGAAAACTGATCCTTAATTGACCTTCAGGCTCCTGTGAACCAAACACGTATTTCCTATTGTTTTCTTTGTTTTTAAAATTCCAGGTCCTTTCTGTTAAAAGCTTCGGTTGTTTGATTTTTGATGGGTTTGGGGTTTTTTTTCCCTTAAGGTTAAGCTTGTGAGAAGAACCCCATGCTGTTGGAACTGCAATGTGGTTGGAAAAAAACAAATAAACAAATGAAAAATGAAAAAAAAACCCTAACCAAACAGCAAACAAAAACAAACCAAAACCAAAACCCCCCAAACCCCACATGCAAGAAAAAAAAAACAAGAAAAAACCCAAGAAAAACCCCAAACAAACACCACCCAAAACTCCCATCAAAACAACAAAAAAAAAATGCAAAACAAAAACCAGGAGCTTTTTAACCTGGATTACTCCCTTTATTTTATCAGCTGTCTTCATCATAGCTTTATGCCTGTAGACATGACATTAACTGTGTACATTGTAAGCACAATAAATACTTAGAGCTATGCATTTTGTTACATTATGCAAACCCTGGTATCACATACTTGCAAAAATCACTTAATACACATAAACAGTACATATTATCCCAAAGTATATACTGCACTACAAAAAGGAATAAATTAAAAAATCCTATTGTCTCTGTAGTAACTGAACATACGTTCCTGGAACAGAGGATTCTTGTCAGGGCAGCTGTGTGAGACAAAGGAAGAGGTTTATATGGGGAGGAGGGGAGAGGGGATAGAGGGTTACCTATTTTATTTCAATTTAAAACTAGTCCTGTTGCCATTATGCTCATAAATAAGGAAATGCTAAGTTTCAGCTTTATAAAGTTTCTCAGTATTATTCTTGGTGTTACTTAAGCCATTAATAAATATACATAGACAAGGTCAAAATATCAAGGTAAAATGCCAGACCTGACTCTTTAAGGTCTCAACATAGGTTTTTATGTCTAACTGTATCAGACAGAAATGGCTTATTCTACTTGTGCTAGTTATGAGATTTGTATTCAGTTCAGTTGCTGCCTCTTGTAAAGTGTTGAACTCAAGGCAGGTGTGCAGCAGATCAAAAGGTGGAGATTCTAGTAGAAAGCTTTTGTATCTGTTCCAGAAACTGCCTCAGACAGTGGGTAGCTCTTATTCAGGTGGACTATATAAAGGACTATCAACATAAATGGTGAAATTTAATGTTGTTGCTACTATATGGTTGTATGGTTGTTGGGGTCTTGTTTCTGTGGGAACACAAAGCGCACTGAGTTTCTGAAACAAGCATAAAACTGATGTCCCTATGTCTCGGTCAAGTGTATCCTTTTTGGCTAACCAGTGCTTGTTTCTTTGTGACCTCAGCTATGAAAGAAAGCTGTGGAGCTCGTCACTGCTCAAAAATTGCATCATCTGTATATGGTTTTGTTGTTTCTTTTTATTAACACAGGTAAGTGTGGTGGTGGTAACCCCTTTAAAATGGGGGGGGGCAGGAAGTCTTACCCTATGTATCCTCATAGGCCTTCTGTTCTGCTGGATTGCAGTAGAAACTGTAGGTTCTGTAATAATTTTCAGGCCTTTCTGTCTTTTGACAGTTCATACTGGAAATATTGTGAATAACACCTAGACCAAATTCTCAGTTTGTCATTTTTGATGACAGTTAAAGGTACTAAAGTACCCTGGAGTGTGCTGTGTTGGGAGACAACAGAATTACTGAATGTAAAATCACCCTTGACAAGAAACAAATTTCAGTTATGATTAAAACATATTTTGCCCTTTACTCTTGGTCAGTGTATTGCCATGTTCTGAGCTTTTAAGTTGAGCGGAGCAAGTAATAAATTATATAAGTGTATGTGTACATGTATATATAAGAAAACCCTCCAACTCTGAGAAATCAAATGGATGCTATAAAAGAGCAACTAAAGAGGACTTCATATTGCAGACTCAGAAGGCTCAAAGGGAGAATAACTGTACAGAAAGCCAAAGTGAGAGATGAAAGGAAGGTTACAGAAAAGGTTATGGTAAAGAATAAGAAATTTATAAGCAACAAAAGGTCACTGAAGGAAACAACCAGGTCTCTGTTCAATAGCAGTAGTAATTTATTGACAAAAGATATTACAGTGCTAAGAAATTAAATGAATTCTGTTTCAGTGCTTGCAAAGGAGAATCAGAGTAAGATGCCAGAATCAGCCATAAATTCCCCCAGAGCTAAGAACTGTAGTGAATAAAACAGGGGTTGTGCTAAAATAAGTGCTCTAGAAATTAGAAGTTCTGAACCTGAGTGCTAACTAGATTGCACAGTTAAAGCCTGTGAATCTACCTGTGAGCTGTGCTTAGCACAGCTAAGGGAACTTCTCTCTGTTTCTTGATCATTTTTATTTATTTCTCTCCCCTGGAGCCAGAATCACTCTGGTAATGGAGATGAGGTTCTGAAGGGTCTTCCCTGTCTGAGTAGAGTAGCAAGAAGGTATGCTTTTATCTCCCCCTGTTTTCAGCCAAAAGATGATTCTTTTTCTTTTTTCCTTCTCTCAATTGCTAATTATTGCTGACTGGAAGACAAAATAAGGTGAGTGCTATCACAAAGACTAAGGATAGTTGTCAGGACAGTGATAGAAAAATGAATATATATATATATATTTACTTTTTTTTAGGAAAAAAATGCAAAATTTAGGAGACAGGCAGAACCTTCTGTAATGAGAATGCTGAAGGATAAGCACTGGCATCATCTTTATCTTTTTTGTCTTGTCTGAGTTTAACTGTGATAGGAGAATATCAAATGGACAGTGAAAGTATATCCTGCAGGAAGAAAAAGAAGCTAACTGTGAGTGGAGCCCTGGATTTGATGAAAGAATGTCAAGTTGCCCTCTTTTAGACAATTATGATTACCAGTGACTTTACACACTGGATTTGGAGACCTTCACAGCTGCAAGAAGTCCATGTATTAATTTGTTTTTAAACAGAATACCTGTAGCTATAATCACAACACTGCTGAACCAAGGGTTCTAGTATGAGGGTGTTTATATAAAGATTATTGCAGTTTTTCCTAGTCAGTAGTTGTGACATGTAGGTTATTGCCATATTTGCTGGCTGCTTTGTACTTTAGTGGTTTTGAAGGCAGTTAAAGAACAGAGTAATCTCTCCAGGGAAGTAAAGGAAATGTGACAGAGAAATACAGTAGTAGAAGAGTAACCAAGTGGGGAGTGTGTCTGTGGAATAGAGAAGAAGAAAGTTGGAGTAAAAATGAAGTAGAACTTCAGAGAGGTAGAAAATGTATTGACAAGTTAGGGGAGGGTAAAAGATTTTTTCAGGTTAAAAGGCTGCCTTAAGAGGGAGGAAACAGTAGGAACAGATGAAACCTGTGGAACGCTTCAGGAATATGTTACAAGCTGTCTGCTGCAAGTTGAGATAAGCCCTTCACTGATGTTACTTTTCACTCCTGTTCTTGAAGAACTAAAACAGAACAGCTCAGATTTAGGAGAGATTCTGGCAATCCGAAGCTGTTCATCACTAGCCTTCTGCTAGTCTTCTGCTTTCCATAACTGAATGTGGAGAACTTCAGTGAAGCTTGCAGCATTAGTTTTAAAAGTGGGGCACTGCAAAGTGTGGTGCAAAGGACTTATCAAAGGACTAAATGCACTCACCAGCATGAAGTTTGTGAATAAAGGCATCCTAATTCACCTTACATTGTCTTCTGTAAAGCAGACTTTCTAAGTTATCTATGCAAACAACACATAAAATATTTATATTTTAAAATGTTTCCCCTATGAATTTATTAATAAAACTTGTGATCAAATATGATAACTCTGAAAACCTGTGCATAATTTTGTCTCTGCAGATGCAGCTTCATCTAAATAAGTTTATCTGTGGTTTGATAAGACATTTAGAGGGGAAAATGTTATCCAAATTATTTGGCATCTGCCTGGATTCAGACATTTCTAAAACTTCTCTTCCGAAATTTCACATTAGAACTTGCTATATATGGAATTGAAAAGAAATCTCCATACACCTTTAGTCTGGAATTATTGGATGGAACCTGCGCTCTGAGAGCTTCCCTCAGACCAAAGGAAACATTTGGGTTTTTGTGCCTGTATGTGGGAGGGAAGGGGGGACATCACTTTGGTTTTGTTTTAGCATGAGACCTCTGAATTCATTGCAACACTGGAAATGTAAGTTATGGCCAGATAAAGCCTCTTCCCACAAATTATTAATTAAAACATATTAAGGTGGGTGGACCCTCATTATAAGTTTGGGGTTATTTTTCTAGTGGAGCAAACAAAGCAGTCTTGCATTATTTTAAAGTACTTCCAACTCTATCACTAGAGTCTTGTGTAGTGTGCATCAACACTAGCAGCAAATTTAATAAGTCATGTGTTTCTGCCCTTATTAGGATCACAAGATGTGAATATTTTATATATATATAAATAAAATGTGTACATATGTATGTCAAAAAATCTCAATTTTTATCAACAAGAACAGCACCGATCATTGTTTAAACAACCTGGGCAATGTTAGTTCTTATTATCTATTATTAGGTAATACAAACAGCGATCTCCAGTGAATGAAATCTGACCTTATGTTGGAAAGCTGAACTTGATGGGAACCTGATGGGAACTTGGTATTTTGTCTTGCTCATGCTGAACTGCATTTTTAAAAAAAGTTGTTGAATTTTAAACTTTTGACCTCTGCAATGTGGAGAATGTGTCAGTCATCTTGAATTGATTATACCTGATGCAGGGCTAAGAGCACTCTTGAAAATGAAACATCTTGTCCTGAGGCAGTGAAGTATGTGCAAAATGAGTTATTATCTACAGATGCTTATTTTCATTGACTTTATTAATTACAGAGAGGGTTTAGACTCACCTTTAGGTCTTATAGTATAGATGTCTCCATTGAGCTAAGATGCATCTCTCAATAACAGCTTTCCTTTTTTGGAATAAGAGCAAGAATTGATTCTGTCATTATAACTGAAGCTTTTCTGATGGCTACCTGACTTGACATAGGTAGTGTTTAATAAATGCTAAATAGATATGGAAGACTACACCAGACAAGGATTAGTAAATAAAGTTTTTTTCGTTTATAATCAGTAGCACTTAATTCCCCCCCCCCCACCTTCTGTGAAAGAAATTTTTTTCTTCATTCACTGTTTTCTTTCTTTTTTTTTTTTTTCAGCTGTTCTTTGTTTTCCTCATTCTTTTCTGCCTTTACCCTTCCTTTTCCTACCCCTCCCCCCTTGTTCTATTTTTTCTGGTTCTGCTAGCTGGAAAATCCAAATTGATGTTTTAATCATTGAAGAGCTGTTAAGTAAAACATAGGCTTTCATCTGCAAAATTAGGGATATGTATGTGTGTATGTGCTATGTGGGAGAATGCTGGTAAAGCTGGATACTATTTCAGTTGATGTTTAATAAATGCAACTGTGTGCAGCTAAAATGCTTGGGTTTCTTTCTGGGCATCACATGGACAAGGAGTTCATCGTGCACTATTCTCCAAGAACAGCTGGAAGATCACAATATTGGATATTTCAGTTTTTGCAGCGCAGATGCCTTAAAGCTCTTAAATTGTTGTTATGCTTTTTTTTTGGACACGATTTTTTGTGTAGAAGGATTTATTCGACCTCTGTTTTCTGATACTTATTTTAGTTCTGGCAACTGAGCTCATAGTTTCAATTTTGTTTTCACAGCATTGATTGGGAAACTGGTGCCCCTGCCACATACCAGTGCCTGTAAAATACTTGATTCATTCTGCAGTCTGAAAAAGTTTGAGCTCCACAGTTGGCCAGCATTACCAGAGTGCTGTGGGCTCCTGTTCCCAGGAACTGTCATGCTGTATATCACTCACAGCTTTGGCACATCCAGCCCCTTCCCTATGTGACCCTCTCCTTAGGGAGAGCTTCCAGTTGGCTCACCTGGTCTTTAGCACCAGAAACTGCTGAAAGAAAGCAGGCAGCAAAATGCTTTCCAAAAGTTTTAAATAAGGAAACCATAACTGAATTAAATAGCAAAGCTATGCTTGGGTAATGAATCAACTGTTTCATTTAAATGCAAAATCTGCTGCCTTACTCTATTGTTTAACAAAGGTGATGGGTATTACTTAGCTCATTTGAAGCATAGTATGATACAGGTCAGCTGAAACTGAAGAACTGGAAGGATGGCTATAATTTCAATCTTGAAAACATTTTTGAGGCTAAATTATTTTAATGCCTTATCCCTTGCAATAATTAGTGTTTTGCTGATTCAGGTGTTGAGGATATTAGCAGATAACTTCCTTAGCCTTTGTAATATCTCAATATACTTGCCAATAAAGACAAGGCAGAAGCGCTTAAAATGCTATTACACAATGGAAACATTCTTTAAAGTTAATCCTATATTTGAAATCTTTGATAATGATATTTTTCTACCTATGTAATGAGGGACTTCAAGTCCATTTATCTCTAAAATTCGTATTTTAATGGTATAAACAAGAAGGGCAGGAAAGGGATATGAAGGAAAAATCCCAGTTTGTGATAACATATCCAACAAAAGAGTATTTTAAAGCTGGTGGTAACTATTTTTGTTCAATGGTGCCAAACAAGAAAATGGAGGTAATGATTAATGATTTGGCAAGATTCTGATAAGTAATTCACAGTGCTGGAACTGTATACCGATCAGCTCCTTTTTGGATCTGGTTAAAGAACATAACTTGATTAATGAATAATTTTTTATTTTTTTATTTTTTTATTAACAACAGATCCTTCCCTTCTGCCATTTCTTTAGCAGTCACTGGCCTTATTCTCTTTTGATTGGTATGTTGTGAGTTGATAGCGTTGAGTGATTACAGGAGAGAATTTTGCAGGAACCATACATCAAAATTGTCAACAGTTTCTGGATAGTCTTTAGGGGAGCTCTTTTATTCTAAATAATTATCACTGACAAAGAGGGTTATTTTGTTTCCCACAACTTATTTTCCTACTATATTAACTTAGGCTTCAAAATTCAAAATAGGTGGTGCTAGGCTGTCTGATATGAGTTGGTTGTGTATGTCTTTCTAAGGACTTGAAATATGGCATCTCTATTTCATTTGGGGTCTTGGATAAAATAGATCTAAAAATCATACTTATGCTGCCCATTCATGTCTGGAAAGACATGACTTGGTTTAAAATGAAAGAAAAAGTTTCCAAGGGTGTCATTGTATTGTGGTAAATTCACTGTGAACAGAGCTGGCAAAGAACTTGCTGGGTGTGAGTCAGGCATTTCAATGTCATTATGACAGTGGATTTTGACCTCCATATAGAGACTTAAAGGAAAAATGTCTTCTGGGAGTTAGAGCTTAGCGTGGGCTCAGCTTCTGAATGTGGATGTGACAAAAAGTCCACGTCCAGTATTTGTAGAACATAAGAATCTGAATATGGATATAACAAATATGAAGTTCTGACTGTTGAGTAAAGTGACAGATTATCTGAGATCGTCAGAAATAGTCCTTGATTTAAGGTGGCCTAATTTAAAGCTAAACCTTGTTGCTGGCGTTTTTTTTCATGTCTGCCCCCCCCCCCCCCCGCCAATTGATATAAATATCTAGTAACTGGAACTAGGCATACTGGATTTGGTTGTGTTTTTTTAAATACAGGTTTTGAACTACCCTAAGCAACTCTGAAAACATCAGTTAAATGAGAGAGCCTTCTTCAGCTATCATTTGTACTAATCATACTACAGAACCTGAAATTATACCAGTCTGCAGGTGGCTGGTTGAGTGGCTTGCTAGTTTGTTTCCAGACTCTTCCTCTGTCAGTAAACTCTAAGAACCATAACAATAGACAAGAATAGAGAGTATATTGGACAGTGGGATTGAGTGCACCCTCAGCAAGTTTGCCGATGACACCAAACTGTGTGGTTCGATTGATACGCTGGAGGGGAGGAATGCCATCCAGAGGTGCCTTGACACACTTGTGTCTGATGCCATGACACACTTGTTGGCTGATGCCAACCTTATGAAGTTTAACCATAACAAGTGCAAGGTCCTACACCTGAGTTGGAGCAATCCCAGGCACAGTTACAGGTTGGGCAGAGAAGAGATTCAGAACAGCCCTGCAGAGAAGAACTTGGGAGTGTTGGTCAATGAGAAAATGAACGTGAGCCGGCTTCAGTGTGCGCTCGCAGCCCAGAAAACCAACCGTATCCTGGACTGCATCAAAAGGAGTGTGACCAGCAGGTCAAAGGAAGTGATCCTGCCCCTCTACTCTGCTTTCACGAGACCTCACTTGGAGTACTGTGTGCAGTTCTGGTGTCCTCAATATAAAAAGGACATGGAACTGTTGGAACAAGTGCAGAGGAGGGCCACGAGGATGATCAGGGGACTGGAGCACCTCCCATATGAACACAGGCTGAGAAAGTTGGGGCTGTTCAGCCTGCAGAAGAGAAGGCTGCATGGAGACCTCATAGCAGCCTTCCAGTATCTGAAGGGGGCCTATAGGGATGCTGGGGAGGGACTCTTCATTAGGGACTGTAGTGATAGGACAAGGGGTAATGAGTTAAAACTTAACCAGGGGAAGTTTAGATTGGGTATAAGGAAGAAGTTCTTTACTGTAAGGGTGGTGAGGCACTGGAATGTGTTGCCCAGATAAGTTGTGAATGCTTCATCCCTGGCAGGGTTCAAGGCCAGGTTGGACAGAGCCTTGGGTGACACGGTTTAGTGTGAGGTGTCCCTGCCCATGGCAGGGATGTTGGAACTAGATGATCTTAAGGTCCTTTCCAAGCCTAACTATTCTATGATTCTATTTTATTACATTGTTGTTAATCCCACAACAAAATAATCATACGCGTTGTTGTGTGCGGCCTTCCTAGATCTTTGTGGTTTACAATCTTTTCTCAGCAGGCTTATCCCAAGTGGACCAGAACTAAGAATACCACTGTGCTTAGAAGGCATTGTTTGATTAATGAACACATATTCTGAGTGATGCATTACATTTCCTGCCTTTGAGCCTATCTTAATCAGCTTAATGCAACGGCTCTCCTATCTGTACACAGACAGATTGTGGTATTTTAAAAACAAAAACATGATAAAAAGGATGTTAATCATGTTCAAATAATGAGCAGAAGTATTGCAGGGTGCTCAGGATGTTATTCTTGGGGGACTTCTTGTCCCACATAGCTTTGCTTTCTTACATTGCTTATGTATAAAGAGGGGTTAGATGTATAGAATTTGGTGTATTTGAAGCATATTCTAGGAGGCTGGTGGAAAAAATGAGGTGTACTTGAAACGTAGGGAAGTTTGCCAAGGGTGGGATCAGATCTTGAATCCTAACCTAGAGTCAGGTAGGTGAATATGACACTGAATACTTGACATTACTGTGTTTTTCTGTATTGTCAGTAGGGTGAAGTAGGGTGAAAATTCATTCTAGCTATTAACAGCTTTAACTTTATGAGAAAAATTAGGGCTGCTTTGGCATTGGAAAACTTCATTTGCTAATTTCGTTTGATTATGAATCTAGCCTCCAGTTCTTTAGGGCAGAATGTTATTCTGTGTTAGCTCTGTGCATATTTGTCTTGAGAGCAAAAACTGAAGATGCAGAAGTGAAAATCTGCAGGAATTTTGAGGTGCTTCAGCTTTTGTAGAGTCATCCCACACCATTCTGGTGGCAAACCAGGAATATTTAGGCAGCAGTTAGTGCCAAACTGATTTCCAGGCATTCACAAGTATGTGTACATCTTCCTGTAAGCCCTTATCTGCTAGAACAACTATTCACCTTGGCTCTGGCTGTTTTGTTTTGATATATTTTTGCTTTGTTTTCTTATACACATGCACATTATGAAAAGTCTACTGAAGAATCTCTGGTTCACTGCAGCTCCTGCATTACTCACTCTTCCCTCTTTCACATGTCGTTTTTTTAATATATCAATTTTGAGCACCATCAATCAAAGTAACATGGAAGTGTCAAACATGTCCGGTATTTTAGTAGTTGCTAAAATTGGTACAAAACATGAATATTCCTCTTTACTCAAATTAGTTTTCATTGTGAATATAAGTGTGCCTGAAACCTCAATAACAGTTCGGGTAAGCTTATGATTTATAACTGCAGTTGATCACTTCTCTGAAATCAAATGCTTTGAAATCATTATCATCAGAATTCAGAGCAAAGCATTTGCTGTTTTGCTGCTCATTAGACCAAAGAAGCTAATCTCCTTTTAATGACTTATCTCCATGGTTTGATCTCTATTTGAAGCTGGATGAAACCTAAGCTGTTATATTTTTGAGGTGTATCTATCACCTTTCTATCAGTAATGTTGCAAAAAATATTTAAGTTGTTGGCTATACTAAAAATGGTTAGAAGAGGAGGGAATTTCCATTTCAGCTTTTTTTATCTGACTTGGGTGCTGAATATATATATTCTAGAATTATTTTAAGTTTCTAGAACAGTCAAAAAGCTGGGGAGTGAGGCATTCAAAATCAGCTTCCAGTTCTCCATTATGAATAATAAAAAAGCCTACTGAAACCAGATTCAATCTGGGCTAGTAAAATATTACAACTCAAGAAAAGTGTTGATAGTTGTAAACACACACTGATAAGCATTGTTTTCTTTGGCTCCAGTGTTTTCCTAATAAGAATACCATTGCTTTTAATTCAAGGTGTTTGTGATTCAATATTTCTGTTATTATAATTACTGAGATTGTCATCCTGATGAATGTCTCTATTGAAAGTATGTCTAAATCTGCCTTCCTCAATTTCTTCTTGCTCTTAAAGTGCTTACTTGCAGCTTTCATGATTTTTTAGGTTAGGTGCTGAGAGCCCTGTTCTTAGTGTATGCTCTGCGCATCTCAATATGTTGCTGATAGCTAAACTCAAAAAGAATCAAGAAATTCCTGCCAAGTCTTCAGAAAGGGTTTGTCTGCCTTGTCCTGTACTGCACAGGAGCACCCAAATAGAACTCAGCTTCCTATTAACCAGAGAATGCTGAGTTGTAGAAAATACACTTCTGAAATATAACAAGGGAAAGTGTAGAGTCCTGCATCTGGGCAGGAACAACCCCAGGTTCTAGTATAGGTTGGGGAACAACCTGTTAGAGAGCAGTGTAGGGGAGAGGGACCTGGGGGTCCTAGTGGACGACAGGGTGACCATGAGCTGACACTGTGCCCTTGTGGCCAAGAAGGCCAATGGCATCCTGGGGTGTATTAGAAGGGGGGTGGTTAGTAGGTCGAGAGAGGTCCTCCTTCCCCTCTACTCTGCCCTGGTGAAACCGCATCTGGAATATTGTGTCCAGTTCTGGGCCCCTCAGTTTAAGAAGGAGAGGGACCTGCTGGAGAGAGTCCAGCGCAGGGCAACTAAGATGATTAAGGGAGTGGAGCATCTCCCTTATGAGGAAAGACTGAGGGAGCTGGGTCTCTATAGTTTGGAAAAGAGGAGATTGAGGGGTGACCTTATTAGTGTATATAAATATATGAAGGGAGAGTGTCACGAGGATGGAGCCAGGCTCTTCTCAGTGGCAAACAGTGATAGGACAAGGGGCAATGGGTACAAACTGGAACACAAGAGGTTCCACTTAAACTTGAGAAGAAACTTCTTCTCAGTGAGGGTGACAGAACACTGGAACAGGCTGCCCAGGGAGACTGTGAAGTCTCCTTCTCTGGAGACATTCAAAACCCAGCTGGACACGTTCCTGTGTAACCTTATCTAGGTGTTCCTGCTCCGGCAGGGGGATTGGACTAGATGATCTTTTGAGGTCCCTTCCAATCTCTAACATACTGTGATACTGTGTGAGGTGAGGAAGGGTTTGAATGGGCGCAATTCAATGCCTGGGCAAAGGCTCTGACCTTTAACTTGCTTTGTGAGAGCTGGAGGGAAGCATCAACATCACTGTCTTGTCATCCTATAAAATAAATTTAACCCTGTTTGGTTCATTTAAAAAGCTATTTCTACAGCCAATTTGCAGTCTGACTTGAGTGGATAGTAGTGAATCTTGTCAGGTTAACTACTAGAAAGCATTTTATATCTTTTTGTTATTTCAGTTGCTTGTGAAGTCTGTACATTTGTAAGTTCATGCGTTTCCTGGAACGTATCCTTTTTTTATTGTTATTTATTGCTTTTTCTGTTAGGTTGTCCTGGGTTTAGCAGTAGCAGTCATTTTTCTCCTTGGTAGCTGGTGCAGTGCTGTGTTTTGACTTTCGGACTGGGAACAGAGCTGATAAAAATGATGTTTTGGTTTGGCCAAGGACTTTGTGAGTCTCATGCTCTGCCAGGGAGGAGGGAAGCCGGGAGGAAGCAGAGACAGGACACCTGACTCAAACTGGCCAAAGAGGTATTCCATACCACAGCACGTCATGCCCAGGGGGTAACTGGGAAAGGGCTAAGTGAACTGCAGGGTTGGAGGAGGTGTTGGTCGGTGCTTGGTTGGGCTGGGGGGGAGAGTTATCGGTCACCTGGTGATGAGGTGTTGTATTCTCTTCCCTTGTTATTTCTTTCATCATTACTATTATTGGTTGCAGCAGTAGTGATCTGTGTTATACCTGAGTTACTAAACTGTTCTTATCTCAACCCGTGGGAGTTGCATTCTTTCTGATTCTCCTCTCTGTCCCTCCAGGAGTAGGGGGAGGGCAGGAAGAGGGGGGGGAGTGGGTGAACAAGCTGTTTGGCTGGGGTTAAAGCAGTGACAGTTCTTTTTGGCACCCAACGTGGGGCATGAGGGGTTGAGATAACGAGGGATCTGACCGGATTAATAGTCACTCGTCACAATGCTGATTTATTGGCTCTCAGAGTTGTTCCTCTTGATCTCACAGCTTCAGAATGCTGTAACTTGCTTAGAGCCGGTATTTGCTGTGTTAGTGTTTATCAAGTGTGGGGCTTGGGCTAAGGTTCCTGTCTCACTGTACTTTATGGCAATGACTTGTAATACGGGCGAGCTCCAGCAGCAGGGTGGGACGGACGTGGCCGTGGACTGGTCCCTGGCCGTCCAGCTGCTCCTCACCGTCCTGGCCCTCGCCCTCGCCTCCGTCTGCATGAGGCTCTGGGAAGCTGAGGGGGAGCGGCCCCGGGAGCCGACGGCTGCTGAAGCGGCCCAGGAGAGAGACCCCGGGGACCAAGTGGGAGCAGGAACAGGACCGGAAGCCGCAAGGGGACGGCTGCCTGTGCAGGAAGTCAGGGTGGTCGGGGAGTGGAAGGAGGCGGCTGCCGAGCAGCGGGAGAAGGCGGCAGAGGAGCCAAGCCCCGCAAAAGAGCCGAGCCCCACGGCCGAGCCCAGCCCCGCGACGGCCGAGAGCATTCCCCGGAAGCCGCCCGCCGAGCCCCAGGAGGATGCAGGAGACCCCGCAGCATTTCCCAGCAAGGCAGAGGAGGAAGAGCTGGACTCAGGAAAAGAGAAGCTGGTGGTGGGAGAGCTGGAAAGCACAGCAGCTACACCAGCTCCAGTGACAAGTACAGCAGCATCACTGCTTTAACCCCAGCCAGACAGCTTGATCACCCACTCCCCCCCCTCTTCTTGCCCTCCCCCTCCTCCTTGAGAGACGGAGAGTAGAATCAGAAAGAATGCAACTCCCACGGGTTGAGATAAGAACAGTTTAGTAACTAAGGTATAACACAAATCACTACTGCTACCACCAATAATACTAATGATAAAGGAAATAACAAGGGAAGAGAATACAACACCTCATCACCAGGCAACCGATAACTCGCCCCCCCCAGCCCAACCAAGCACTGACTAATACCTCCTCCAACCCTGCAGTTCACTTAGCCCTTTCCCAGTTACCTCCTGGGCATGACGTGCTGTGGTATGGAATACTTCTTTGGTCAGTTTGGGTCAGGTGTCCTGTCTCTGCTTCCTCCCAGCTTCCCTCCTCCCTGGCAGAGCATGAGGCTCGCAAAGTCCTTGGCCAAACCAAAACATCATCTTTGTCAGCTCTGTTCCCAGTCCGAAAGTCAAAACACAGCACTGCACCAGCTACAAGAAAGAGAAAAATGGCTGCTACTGCTAAAGCCAGGACATAGGTATAGATATATTTTTTAGGACAATGGAAAATACAGAATAGTAGTTACAATGTGCTTAGCTACACATCAGTTGCTATGCAATAAATACAGTCCAGGCTTGAGTATCAGTCTTTTCTATACTGGATTTTTGGTTATCTAGAAGACAAAAATTCTTAACTGGTGTATCATTATCTTGTTCTTCCATTAATTCTTCAATAGTGACCCAAAAAAACCACCAGCCATAACCCCAGAGCTCCTTTGCAGAAATTCTGAATCCTTATCACTATGATAATGCTAATTATATGCTGCTGATAGCTGCCCTTGTTGACAGCAGTAACTGTCAGGCAGTCTGGGTAAGCTGGTTGCTGTTTTTCAGGTCTCTCCCTGTGTGAGGAAGGATGACACGACTAATGAACTGAATTGCACCTTTCCCCTCTTGTTTCATAGCATGGGTTTTGATTTGCTACAGTTAATAGCATGAGGAATCTGTGTCATATTAACTTGGACATTCTGGAATACTTAGGTGAGCCCTCTGAGGTGAACATGAAAAAAACTTTAAATTTTTACCTTGTTACTATGAAACAGAATCATAGAATAGTTGGGGTTGGAAAGGACCTTAAGATCATCCAGTTCCAACCCCCTGCCATGGGCAGGGATGCCTCACCCTAGACCATATCGGCCAAGGCTCTGTCCAACCTGGCCTTGAACACTGCCAGGGATGTGGCATTTACCACACCTTTGGGCAACCTGTGCCAGTGCCTCACCACTGTTACAGTAAAGAACTTCTTCCTTGTATCTATCCTGAACTTCCCCTGACAGTCCCTAAGGAAGAGTCCCTCTCCAGCATTCTTGTAGGCCCTCTTAAGATATTGGAAAGCTGCTATGAGGTCTCCACATAGTTTCTCTTCTCCAAGCTTAACAGCCCAACTCTGAACAGTCCCCTGATTGTCCTCGTGGCACTCCCCTGGACTTGTTCCAACAGCTCCATCCTTAAGGTGTTGAGGACACCAGAACTGTACACAATACTCCAAGTGGAGTCCCATGACAGGAGAGTAGAGGGGCAGGATCATGTTCGACCTGCTGGTCAAGCTTCTTTTGATGTAGCCCAGCACATGGTTGGTTTTCTGTGCTCTGAGCACACACTGAAGCCGGCTCATGTTCAGTTTCCTTATCGACCAGCACCCCCACGTCCTTTTCCACACGGCTGCTCTGAATCTCTTCTCTGCCCAGCCTGTAGCTGTGTCCAAGATTGCCCTTACCCAGGTGTATGACCTTGCACTTTCGTTTGTTGAAATTCATGGTAGGGAAAGAAATGTTTTGGATGGGGTATTGAATTAATTTCTCATTAAAATACTTGATCTCAAATACTTTATGTATTTTCTGGCTTTTTGAAAAGTGGAAGAAAATCTTCCATTTCTCAGATTCATGCTGCTTTTGCCATCTATGTTAATTTCTCAGTGTTCCTAATGGTATGCTCGGTAATTATGACAGTTGCACACTAGTCCTCATACATTTTACACTTCAATGGGTTTGTTACCATCAAGTCTTAATTTGCATTCAGAAACCCAGCTACATCGTATTTTCATTTTCCTTTGATGCAGTACATTGCTAATGAAAGTGAGATCATTAGCTGGATTTCAGACCAACAGATTTACCTTTTAAGGCCATAAATAAATATTTTCACTTGCTGTTTTGAAACTGGTTCTCTTTGGGCAATTTGAGTACTTACCTAACACTAACAATGGAGGTGACTGGTCATCAAGCTTCTGGTTGAATTTTGGAGGCTTCTACTGAACTAGTTAAAACAGACTAACACCTGAGAAAGCATTTCAGTACTTCATTGCTAATACAGCAGTTATTGAAGTAAAACTTGATGGTGGCAGCTTTCTGAATGACTCCTGCATCTATATTTATTTTAAATGAGTTGAAGGTCTTGCTGAAAGCATAAAAGAGGCTTAAGCAATTAAAACTTTTTTTACCCATCTGTAGTTAGTCCTCAGCACCTCAGAAGTAACAGACCAAAGTGTTACTGTTACTAAAGGAGTAAAGATGCAAGCATTTAGGTTGACTACATGCTTAATATGAATTCTTCAAATGTGTCATAGTAGGATTTATAGTGTAAGAAGGAAAAACCAAATTCATCTTACCCGTTTGTATGAATTTGTCAGTGGAAGACCTGAGTCCGTAAGGAGTTCTTTGGCATGACTTTTACTTGCTAGGTCATTTTGGAGAGACGATAGTGTAAAAGCTACTTGTTTTAGAGGTTGTCAACAACATAAGATAGCCTAAAGCTGATGCAGTTCTGAATACATAGCTGCATTAACCAGGCAGTGATTTAGCTGTATATAGATGGTAAGGGATACTGGAGATGCATTTTCATTATTGATACTGGTCCATAGACAGTCTGGATTCATGTGCAGTCAGACATGAAGACAAAAGTTGAGTTTTCTTTGTACGTTTTTCAACATGAAGATTACATCTTTTATTTCTTAAAATACAACAGGTAGGCATGCCCAAATAAACTTTATTTAGATGTTACAAAGAAAAATCAGGACTGCAGTCAGATGCTTGTATATAATAAGCAGTGACAGGGACTTATAGCTGAAGTTGTCAGGGCACTGAATTCACAGCTGGGTTGTTAACTCCTGTGCAGCAGGATGATGATCATGCTTTTGAAATGCTGCTTTTGCTACTAGTAAAATGTATTGCTAAAGTCAAGTTTTTCACATACAAAAATAAATAGATTTGTGTGATAATCTGCCCCCCCCCAAAAAAAAAAAAAAAGTGGTAGCCATAGATAGACTGTAAAAGCTCCTAGTATTCTTGTACATATGATTTCTGAGGAGAACAGCAACTATTATCTAGACTGTAAGTTAAGTGACTGTTTTAGTTCAGCTAAGCTCAAAATATATGCTAACATCAGTTTCAGGTATGGTAATGAACTGGTCCTATTTCTCTAAGGAAGGCAAATAGGCAATATGATATCAGGCAGAATCAAATATTAATGATGGAATTACTCTATATTAAAGTTACTTCTTTCTAGAAAGGCTCTTTACCTGAATAAGGTAAATGACTAACACTGACATCATGGGAAGTCTATTAATAATCAAACATAACCCAACATAAACCGTGTATATGCCAGTTCCTGCATGTAGAAGAGAATATCCATAACATGGATTTTATACGAGGATCTTTACATGATCTGAGGAAAATCAGATTGGAACCTGGATGTTATAAAGGTCTAGTCTCTAGGTATTAACGATTATATTGCACAAGGAAAATAGCACTACACTTTATCATTTGAGTCTGTGTAATACACCATCAAGTATTCTGGGGCTACTTGCAAAAGCATCCCTGCAGAATTGGTAAAAAATGGTGCAAAAAAGGGAAATCCATCTCATCCTGTTAATTTAAAATAATGTATGATTGATGTATAGCACTATTTTCTTCTTTGGAGGTGGAATACTGCTAGCAATAAAGTAATGAACAAAGAATGGACAGTCCAAACAGTTGAAAGGAACTTGTGAGAACCACTATTTCATGGCGCATTTTCAATGCATTAATGTTATGAGCCATGTTACCGATGTTGATACTAGCAACATGACAAAAGGCTGCATAGAACGTAAGTGATGTTCAAAACATTGTCAAGTCTCTCAAGTTCTTTAAAAATGCTTTTATTGTTTCTCAAATACTTTATGAGCCAGTGAGATTGAAGGAGGAAAGCAGAAGTTATGTATCCACTTCACAGATGGCTAGGCCGAGAACCGAAGAGGAAGTGATGTAGTGGAGAACCAGGTACAAGCTGGTCCAGACAAAGTTGTTATGCTGGGGTTGTTAAGCAAGATGCATCTCAGAACAACTTGTTCCCAGCCTGGGGTGTGGGTTGGTTCTTTTCATGGTTTGTTTTTTTCTGGTTTTAAAAATAAGGTTTCTCTAGTCTTTGCTAAATTGTTGCAGCAGGATTATACCCTGTGACATTTATTCAGTGCCAATTTGTATTAGATTTTCATTATTGCTAGCTGTCAGTGTTGTTTTGAGGGTTTGAGGGGTTGTTCTTTTCATGTAGCTATTTCATTAGGAATCTGGTATGGTGTAGGAGCTTTGGCTCCTATTAATTTTTATGGTGTAAAACATGTATTTGGTGTGATGTACTGTACTTAATATTTGCTATTGGCTCTGTCTTAAAAAAATCCTAAACCTGTTATTTGTATAACTAAATATAAAAGACTGTATTAAAATTTAAGTCTAATAAAATCTGGCAATCTAAAAAATTCCTTCTTCCTGACTGAAATACTTGATCAAATTATCTGTAAGAGAAATAAGTATCAACTTCTTTTTACTACACTGTGTAGCGAGGGAGGAATGACTAAAACTGGGAGTGTCAAGAGTGGTTTTGCCAATGCAAGGTACTCATTTGCTGTGGTGGCAGCCCCTGCACGGTATTTAAAAAAACAGTAAGAAATGCACTGTGCAGTGCTGCATAAATTTAGTCTGAAAAGGAGCTTGATGCCTCTCAGGGAAGAGTGCCACAAAAGTAATTTCTGTCAAGAGAAATGAAGTGAATCTGAGGGACAAATGTGGGCCCAAGGAACATCAATCAAAGGTTCTGGCTCTAGCTGAAAGTGGTGTAAGGTGGGCCTTGTGCTTACACTGCTGTGCTTTTGTGTAGCTGGCAGCTCTTCTTAAAGGATATCATGGGTTACTCTTACAGTAGATGTCTGCAGCAGAACTAGAAGTAAATGGATGTGTGAGCAGTATCAGTCTTATCCGAAAATCAATCCAATTAGGATGAAATTCTGTGGGTTAAACGAAGTCCGGGAAAAACTATTGAAAGAGAAGTCCTGTGAGGCCAGAGCAGTGACCTAGTAAATCTGTTCTTCCCGACTTTCAGTGCCTTTCCCTTCATCTGGGTTAAGTTCTTAAGTGTTCAGCATTTCCATTTGCTGTCTGAAGCACGGATGGTGTACATGTCTGGGAAACTATTCTTAAGTTGTGATTTTTGTATGCTGGATGACTGTGATGTATATAAGAAAATAAAAGCAAAATCCATCCTCCTTTATTAGTGAACAGAGTAACTCATGGAAATGTAGAAGCAATTTGCATCTATGAAAAGGCAGTTAATGTAATGATCGCAGTACTGAAGTAGGACTAAAACTACCTTTGGATTTAATGGAAAAGAAGTTTTGGGTTTTTTTTTTTTTTTGGCGGGGAGAAATAAGTAAATCTAGAGAGTGTTTCTTTCACAATACAGTAAATATATATATTTAACTTGATTTACACTTTAAGCACACCAAACACATATTCTCTATTGCTGCAAAAGTTACTTTGCTTTATGTTTGACTCCAGTCAAGTCAAGTCCTCTATATGCTTTTTTTGATCAACACAACCTACACAGTTCTGATCTTGTCTGATTTACTTGTGGTGTCATTTATTTTTCCACAGTGAAGAAAAGATTGGCTTTTTTCAACCACTCAAAAAACCCTTCTGAACTGTGGAAAAAGTCATTAATACCTCTTTGCACTATAGAATCAGTTAAAAGAACAAATTTGACCTGTGCACTCTGATCAACTGTCTCTGAACAACAGATGAGTTGAACAGTAAAGGGGATGATTTCCGGGGAGTTGGTGACTTTTTGCTTTCTTTTCATATTATTGAATATGTAAGTTTCTCCGTATTGTTGAGGCTTTAATTACATCTAACGTAGTCAATTCTGAATAAAAGATGTAACTAAACTATCCACACTTTTTTGAAAAATTCTCAGTGGAAACTTATAACTTGTTTCTGGTTCAGTGGAAAAATTTTGTCATGGACTGAAATAGCAAAGGAAAGACATTTAAATTTTTACTGTCATGTCAGGGACAGGAAACGTGTTTCAAAGCCAGCTGTATTGAAGTATGCTATAATAATATTTCTCAGAAGTATGAGTTAAAGAGGATGACTGAAGTGGTGAAATTATAGCATTTTTAATGCATAGCTCTCTCTGTAAAGAAATCTACTTTGAAAGAAATTAAATGTGAAGCAAGGCTTGTTCAAGGATGTTCAGGAAGGAAATTCTCAGTCTCAAGAGATCACATATATTGAGTCACTGTTGAATTAACTCTAAACAACCTGATTCTGCGCACAGACACTAACCACACCAAGATACTCCCCAGTACTTTAAATTAAGCCTGATCCCTATTCTGTGCAATTTTGCCACTTGATGACTCATCTGCACTGTCTGGAATGATGCATTTGATGGTGCATGCATCTGATGACTTAGTCACAGCACTTGAGTGTTTCCATTGTGCCCTAGGAAATGTTATGTGAATGCCTCCAGCTATAGAATTTTGGAGTTGCAAATTTCCAAAGCATCCTGATGATGATTCATGCAGTTAATGGTTGTTAATTCTTTTCTAGAATTTTATTTCTACTGTCTAGCTGTCTAACATATCACTGGGAGCAAGAGAGGAGGTGCGTGTGGAGTAAAATTGCAATTCCTTCTTTTATATCGAGTGTTCAAACATAAAGAACAGTTCCTTTCCTGAACACTTCACATACATGTGAGGAAAACTTTAGACTTTTAACCTCAGTTCCCTCAAGGCAAGCTCATCCTTGTTTTGTTTGTGAATTAGTTACCAGGGATTTTTAGTCAAAACCTGCCACTTAGTTGCATGAAATAAAAGATAGAAAATGCTACAACTGAAGATGTGTTCCCTTCCTTCTCTGTGGAAATAGTAAAGGGATTAAGGTTATGAGGTAATGAGAACACATTGAAACAAGCTTTTTTATTTTCTTTATCCTTGTGAAAAAGCTGAGTGTTGTACATGTAAGTTGCAGTTTGCATAGCTTTACGTTGGAGGAAAGCTCATGAGATTTGGACAGGAAGTTAACATTATCACAAATGATGCACACTTGTAAATTGACTAGACTTCGGGATTGTGGTCATCACTGGTTTGACCTAATTCCCGTGGCAGTTCAAGTACATGAGAAAGGCTTCAAGGAATTTTTGTTTGCACTACTTTAATCTGATCCTGAATGATAACTTTAGCAAAAAACAAGATACCAAACCAAAAAATATCTAAGGAATTATCAGCTTGCAGTCAGAGCTCCTCTAAGCAAGGAAGCTCTTTTGAATAACTGCCTGTGCCTCCTGCACTTTTAAAAATGGCAATGATAAATTTTGGACACCCAAACCCATTTTGTAACTTTAGATAATCTATTTCTTTGAATATGAATATCCTGTGTAACAAGTGCTTCTGCAAGTCTCTAACTGCCTCTTATTTCCTTAGGCGGATTACAGTCCAGTAATTTTTTCTATTATTGTTTTTCATGAGGCCTGGGATTGCTCCTTCAGAAAAGGGATACACAGATGGAGAAAGAAATTCTCTAGAGCAAGGAAATTTCTCTGGTGGTTTAGGATACATGATAATTGAACGAGCAATGTGCATATATTTTCACAATAGTAACCCAGGTGTAATTGATCTCCCAGATATCCATCCTGACTATTGAAGAACAATTCAAAGCTTGCAGTTCTTTCTCATAAGTTATTCAGCTTTTGTGTTAGCTGTTAGCAAGAGCAGCTGAGATCCTTTTCCTTAATTGCTTTAAGCTGCGCATTAGAAAATTTAATCACTAACATGAACAAACTGCTTCTGAAAGAGAAGCTGCTTATCATGTCTTATTGTGCAACACAGCAGCAGTAAGCGTAATCAATAGTGAAATACACGGTTAAATAAAGCCAGTTAGAACCCATTAAAATATCGTTTTGTAAGGAAAATCCTATCAGTACTTAAGTGATAATTGGAAGGAACTGAAATGTATGAGCATAGTTCCCTTTAAAGCCTTTAACACATGTGTGCATAAAATGCTTGCCTGTATTAGAATGGAGGTGTGGAGTTTTACACGTTCATCTACTACACATTTCTGTTATACAGATATACAATAGCATCACATAAATGAACCTGTAAATTGGATGGCTCTCAAAGTCTTACAGAGAACTTTATTTCTGCTGAGTCTTCAGGCTATGCGACTTGCATAGAAATTCAGGTCACCTAGGGGTGGTGGTTATGTTTCAGTGTGGTATTTTGATGGAAAACAAGGAATCTAGCATAGAGAGACATGCTTGTAATGTGGTATGTGCTTCTACAGCAAGATAAATATTTGGAACCAAAGCTTGCTTACGCAGACTACTCTGCAGGTGAATCTGAACAGATTTGATGTTGACCCTGGGTAAAGTTGAAGTTTTTGGGACATGTGAATTGATATGTTTATATGTTCTACCAGTCAATCTTCCCAGAGACAAAAAATCTCAGTTTTGGGAGTGCCCCTACTATGATCTAAATCCAAATGGTCTTATTTCTCCACTCCTTAACAATACATTACTGAGAATTTTTCAGCTGTATACAGTGTGTAGTCCATCTTCTATTTTCTCCTCTCTATGAGGAGATGAGTAACAACATAAATTTGTCACAGTGAATTTTCTAGTAATGGCGGAGGCTAAGTGGCCTTATTTTGAAGCAATATTCATTGGGTATCTGAGGTACATGCAACTTCCTTCTGTGGATGAAATGTAGGGATTGTTTTTGTGATGTCATGGCTTTGATTTGGCCCACTGCCAGAGTTGGAAAATACAGTACCTTTTCCAGTAAACGTTAATAATTCTATAAGATGGACATAAATATACACATGTAAAGAATAAAAACCTTAAAGTTAATAAGTTATCCAGCATCATAATGCCAGGAAGTCATTACTTTGTTGCTTACTTTTCCTGTATTGTTTTTTGTGTCTGGTTTGTGGTTGATTGGAGGTGTAACTCTTACCTGTTTTGACAGGAAGACTAGAACTTACCTTCTCAAATGGTGAGAAATGGGAACGTGCTTCTGCTCTTGTATAATGAGAACAAACAGAGACAAGACCAAATCCAGTGTACAGTGACTACCACTATAAGGCATGATGCAGTAATCTGTGAAATACAACTTTGTACCTATAACATAAAAACTTTTAGATAAGTTTTGAAGCGATGAAAAACATGACATCATCACTTATAATAATGGGGCTATTGTTTTCCTTTTACAGTGAGAAGACACCTTATGCTTAGTTTTTGTTGCCTTTGCCAAAATGCCGCCTTGGTTATTTTGTCAGTTTAACCTTAGCAAGAATCAGTATGGGGATAGAATAACATCAGATCAGCCCATTCTGCCTTCAGAACTTCCCAGCAGCTTTAAAGATGTAACTGCAATTGCTTAGTCTGCCTTGTGATGGCAGAAAAATCTATTTGGATAAGTCTATCAAAACCAAAATTTTTATTCCTTCAGTTGAAGGAGCACTAGCTAGATACATATGGAAACACAAGATTTAAAAAAGAGGGGTTGACAGGAAAAACTGACATGAGGAAAATGTTGGCTTATCCATTAAGTGAGAGGAATAAAAGCAAAGGAAGGAGAGATGGTAAGAGAAAATTATAGTTTTAAAAAATCATATGCTTCTAAAAATAGAGCTAAACCACTTTTGTTAGAATGGAATAAAGTTCTTTGTAAGCTTGAACTCCTAAGCTGGAGAAGCGCTATTAGATTCGGGGGTATTTGAAGCTGAGTGCTGAGTTGTCTTGCAAAATGACTCCAGGATAAAATACACGTTATATATCTTTCTTAATCAGACAACAGGCTTGATTACAAGCAGACTATAAGGTTATTTTTCTTAACAGTCCACAAATGATGAGCAATAGCTGTTTTGTCGCCTTGCCATGCAGCCATACATTTCTGCATTCATTCATACATACATTTCTACCTAGAGATAAAAATGCAGACACAATAAGAAAAAAAGTGGAGATAATGCCCAACTATTCTTTCAGAAAAACCTGCCATTTACTAAGGGGTAATAGGCATATACTGCAACACCTCAAAGCAAAATACAAGCTAGAAAATAATATTCTTGTAACATAACATCATATAAGTTCTTGAATCAACATATAGCTGCAGCAGAAAGTAATAATCAGAGCAATTGTTATTATTTATTGCTCTTATAATTTAATTTCATAAAAATATGAAGCTAAGACTTCATGAATTAACTTCAGGAGACCAAGCAGATTTTTGGACTTGCTTAACAAAAGATCTTGTAATTGACTAGCTTTTATATGAGATGTCAGAGACTGATAAAGTACAAAGGAAAAACCCTATATCCCTCAGTGTTAAATGCCTTGAAAATAATGAAGATTAAATAAAAAAATGATAATGTACTTAAACTGAAACATGACATCAAACCCACACTGGTTTATGTAGCCATGAAAGAAATAGACTGTCAGAATCCACATTACTTTAGGAAACAAATGTGATATGAAATTGATAAGTTGCTAATAAGCTAGAAAGGTTGTAATTGCTTTCAATCTACCTTTGTAAAGCACATTTGATTTCCATATAGGAATTTAGAGGGAAAGGTATCTCAGAAAGTTAAGTTTCAGAAGTTCTTTGTTTATTTGGTACTGGAGGCATTTCCTCTATAGAATGGATATTGGGTTACTATATTCTTTTTAGCTATATAGGTGAGTCATACTGACTAAGTCAATGGTAATATTTGCATTTATTATGGTTCTGTCTCACAGTAGCTTTTCCCCATGAAGTATCAGAGAAGCCAATGCATTACACTTAGAGGGCCTTCAAATCTTGTAAGAAAATCCAAATCAAGGATGAAGTAAACTGATGGGGTGGTATTGATGAACTCTGTCTGGTGATCTCTATGCTTATCCTTACAAATAGGTAGCAGAAAGTATTTTTGAAAGCAAGGCCAAACACTTGAAAACTGGAGATCAAAGACTAAATTTCTAGAGACTTTTTCCCCTCTTGCATAAATGCTTCACGAATTTAGTAGGTTTAGCTTCTTAGGTTTGCTTTCTGCTGCCTTTTGCTTTTTAGTAGTTTCCTGGCTATGTAATACAGAACTCGCTGGTTACCACTGTGCTTAAAAATACCTCTTACTTGAGATCCTGGCATTAGTCACATATTTAAAAAGAATACTTTACTGAAAGTCACACTTTCAAAAACTTTACAAAACATTTTGAGACTAAAGCAACTGAAATATTACTATGAAGAATTCTTTCAATTCTCAGGCAGTTTATTGTTGAAAAAAAAAAAAGGTTAAGGCTGTCAAGTAAGCTGTAAGGTAGGTATTTCCTTTAACTTAATTTTAGTATGAATGCAGCAATCAATGCCTCTAAAGTGTTAACAACATCCTAGTGTAAACTAGGATGAGACTTCTGAGGCATCAAAATCCGGCCTAGGACAATAGTTTTTTGGGGATAGCATGAAGCCAGCTACTTTGCATGTATTAGTGAGTGCAACAGGATAGTAATAACAAATACACGAAACCTATTTCCTGAAATTGTTCCTTGTACGGCCAAGCACTGTGATCCAAGCTACATAAATTACAGGTATTGAAAATGTGTCCTTTAGCAGCATTCACTGGCTGCACATAGCAATCTGGCTACCTCCTCAGCTGCAAGCATCCCAAAAAATAAGTGACTCACCACAAAGTAAGCCAGAGATCTTGATCCAAAGTACTCAAGGGTGTTTCAGGGGCAACATGCTTTTCCTCCCTTGTTTGAAATTCAAGGTGAAATTTTACTTCAGACATAAATGACTGGTTTATGCTTCCTCTCTTTCCCCCTTTCTTGCTTTCTTGCAAATTCATGGGAAAGATTCCACAGCATTCTTCCTTGCAGCATGATGGTAGTAGGTAGAAGTATGACCCATCAAACACTGATCAAAGTTGTACTTTGCATACCTTAAATGCATAATATTCTCTGCAGTGTGCCAGTCTGTTCTTGAAAAAAACACATACCTAATCATTAAATCTATTAAAATGCATAATGGCTATGTTTGTATTGTGTGACAAGGATCAAACGAGCTTGTGAATATGTGAGCCTGCCAGAAATAATAACCAACTGGCAGAAATAATAACCAATTAAATTTTCTGTAACGTCCTGTAGATGAAGCATGTTGAACTAATAATAAAATTAAGTTAATAAAAGAAGCCTGCCTAGTTCAAAAATGCTGGATATCTTTCTCTATAAACATAAGTCATATTAACCTTGTAATTTACATGCTGTGAATTCACATGTTGTGAATTACTGATCTTCTGTCTCTGCCAAAGAATGGGAAAAAATATTTTATTATTTGGGGAGTAATCAAGAAAATAAGTTTTCCCATCTCTTGATGACTTAAGGTGGACTGCAAATCAAGGTTACAAGAAAGTCAGGGATGAACTCGTCCTACTCTTTTTTCACTAGGCTCATGAATACCGATGTGACATTGCACTGAAACAGCTTATTTTGTGAAGCTGCTAGTCACCACAGCTTCTTGAAATCTCAGTGTTTGCTTCTACAAAGAAGAATGTCTTTAACTCAAAAGCTCTGGTTTAAATTAATTTTCATGGGTTTTCAGTATTAGGAAGTTAGGGATGTTTTATAATTAGGTTTTTTTTGTCTTGCATTTGTAGGGAGCATTTGTAAATCCCTATATGAAAATTCATGCTGGGATTCAAGGGTGAAATTCTGCATGATATTCCAGGAATTTTAATTTATGTTATTTTTGGGGCCTTTATTTATGTGGCTCATGGGACATTGACCCTGAAGGGTCCAATATAAAGAATGATCATCCCCAGAAACAACACCGTGAAGACAGAGGGAGGTTTCCCTTTCCTTCCCAGACCCTGTTGCAGGAGATGTCATGGCTATGAGGGTCTGCCTCAACCTTAGCTCTTGAGTTCCATTAAATTACTTTAAAGTTCAGCCTCAGGATCAATAGATGAAGAAGTTACCTTGGCATTCTCTCCCTGTCCTGGGCTGTTGTGTATATTGTTCAGTCACAGCACTAAGCAAGTATCTCTATTTAAAAATAAAATAAATAAAAAAGAGGAAGTAGAATATAAATGATAGCTCAATTTCTTAAAAGTGTTTGGCAAAATTCCTCGACGTGGCTTTAAAAGGGAGAAAAAAGTCTATTCATCTGAATGGTAGGTAAATTTCATGGATCAAAAACAAGCTAAAGGAAAAAGACTTTAGGAAAACTAAAGGTTTGGTTACAGCAGAGGAAAATATTTTTGAACAGGACCTGGAGCACAAAGCTTTATCAAAGATTTACGAAGGTGTATTAATCCTTGTAGGAAAATTGTCACAGTAGGTGTAGACCATTTGGAAAGAACACAGAAGCTATTCCAGAAGAACTCAACAGAAGCAGATGTTGGCAGACTTAGGGTTCACAAATAGAGATCAAAACCTGCATTGGTAAGATTTTATAAACTTGTCACTGGTAGGTCGGAAACTAGTCACAGGAAAAGGACTTACTGTTACTGTAAAAGAGTAGTAATATCTCAACTGCTCACCAGTGCTCCCAGAAAAAAAGGAATGGATACAAATGGAAAAAAGAAAACCCACAAAACACACCAACATTAATTATGTAAGTCATTAAAATTACTTTATAATAATTATAGTGGGAGTATACCTATGCTACTCCTTGACATAAGAATAGTAAATCAAACTGAAAATTAATGAGTTTTAATATTAATTTAATGAATTTTTTAATGATGCAACCTTTTTTACTGGTTTCTGCAGATTGTCAAATTTTAAGCAACTGACTGGGGTGGGGGGGGAGGTCTGAGCGTGAATGAATGTAGTTGTTGTTAGCATAGCTTAAAAACCCCCATAAATACAAGTTTTGAAGTTTGTTTTACGTACGCATAAGCAGAAAACTAGAGAAAGAAAATAAACAACTACTTACTGAAATTAACCTGACTAGGAATCCTGCATGGGAATTGTTGAATATTCTTCTGAAATAACCCAAACAAGCAGCTATCCAAAGACTATTCTATAACAGTCTTATATTAATGATGTTTTTTGCATTCCTGTATTAAAAACTATAGTCTTCTAGAATCTGGCTTTGAGAACATGGTTGAAAGACAAAGCTCTGAAGTGTATTGCCTCTGGGACTAGCTCATGTTTGAGGCCAAGCATGCTTCTAGATAAATGTTGCAGTGATATCTATGTTTTTAAGGTCTGTTGTGATAGATTATGCTCTACTACAACTTCTGTATAAGAAAAAACTGTATAAGAAAAAAGGTGTCAAGTCAGACTGCTCAAGCTACCGTGGTAAAACTCTGCTCTCCCTTGCTGGTAAAATTCTTGCAAGAATACTATTGAACAGACTAGTACCTGCTATCGCAGAAGAACTTCTACCTGAAAGTCAGTGTGGTTTCAGGGCTAATAGAAGTACCACAGACATGGTATTTGTTCTCAGAGAACTGCAAGAAGTGTCAAGAACAGAATAAGGGGTTATATGTAACTTTCGTTGACCTCACCAAAGCTTTTGACACTGTGAGCAGAAAAGGCCTGTGGCTGATCTTGGAACGATTAGGTTGTCCCCCCAGGTTCCTCAAAATGATTATTCTGTTACATGAGGATCAGCAAGGCCAAGTCAGGCATGGCAATGCACTCTCTGAGCCTTTCCCAATAACCAGTGGTGTGAAACAAGGTTGCGTTCTCACACCGACCTTATTCACAATCTTCTTCAGCATGATGCTCCAAAGGGCTACGGCAGACCTCAACGAACAAGACGGTATTTATATTCAATATCGTACTGATGGTAGTCTATTCAATCTAAGGCGACTGAAGGCCCACACTAAGACCCTAAACCATCTTGTCCGTGAACTGCTCTTTGCTGATGATGCCGCCCTTGTTGCCCACACAGAAGCAGCTCTGCAGCGTTTAACATCTTGCTTTCTGGAGGCGGCTGAGGTTTTTGGGCTGGAAGTCAGCTTGAAGAAGACAGTAGTCCTCTACCAACCTGCACTGCAAGAAGATTATCGCCATCCCCACATTACCATCGGTGAGTCAGAGCTTAAGACAGTTCAGCAGTTCAGCTATCTGGGAAGCATCATTTCCCCAGATGCCACGATCGACAAAGAGATAGACAACAGAATAGCAAAGGCATATAGAGACTTTGGAAAACTCCATAAAAGAGTCTGGTGTAATAAACACCTGAAGAAAAGTACAAAGGTCAGCGTCTACAGAGCCATTGTACTGTCTACTCTTTTATATGGGTCTGAATCATGGGTCATCTACCGTCATCACCTGCGACTTCTGTAACGCTTTCATCAGCGCTGCCTCCGTACAATTCTAAACATTCATTGGACTGACTATGTGTCTGATGTTACTGTACTTGAACAGGCGGGGGTCACCAGTATGGAGGCCATATTGCTGAAATTGCAGCTGCGCTGGGCAGGGCACGTCTCTAGAATGAAGGATCACCGCCTCTCCAAGATCGTGTTTTATGGTGAACTTGCCACCGGTAGCCGCAAGAGAGGTGCCCCAAAGAAGAGATATAAGGACTCCCTGAAACAATACCTTAGCCTTGGCCATATTGACTACCATCAGTGGTCCACTTTGGCCTCCAATCGGGAGACTTGGAGGCACACCATACATAATGCCGCTGACTCCTTTGAGAGCTCACGCAGATCTAGTCTCGAGGAGAAAAGACAACGCAGGAAGAATCGCGCCCCACCTGTTCCACCCAAGGAGACCTTCTGCTGTGCTTTTTGTAGCCGGAATTGCCTATCCCACATTGGCCTTCTTAGTCATTAGCACGCTTGTAGTAAGCGTGGGTAAAGCCTTTCCCAAATCTTCATTCGCGAAGTCAAGCCATGATGATGATGATGATGATGATGATGACTACAACTTCAAGCTTGCAAAATCCTGGAGTAATTGGTTCAGTTTGATTTTCATCTTGCATGTGTTAATGTTTGGCCATTGTGAAGTGCTGGAATTGGGATGGTATACGGTATTAGATCTTTTGGATTTATATATAGAATATATATTAAAATCTCATTAATGGTTATTTCCTATTTTTTTTACAAAGGAGCAGATAGTTCTTGTACACACTACATGATTATCAAGGAAATGTGTTCTTTACAAAAATATTCCTTGGAATTATCTCCTGGGGAAGGGATGGTGTGAAGCAGGACACACAGGGACAGAATGCCCTGAAGAAGAAGAGGAGGGAAAAATTGACAGGCAACAAAGCAGACGTCTGATGCAGCTATATTTGTTAGTACAGACTAAAAAAGCTAAATTGGAGTGGGGAATGGGGCAAAACCTGTACACTACCCTGATAATCTACCTGCACTAAAACATCTGTTGCTTGCTTAGATGCTGTTTATAATGAGATTTTTGTGCAGATGACAAAGAGCTATGCCTCTTCTGAGGAAGTTACACAGCAGTGTTTATTTATCACCACCTGCTGCTTTGTGAGCAACAAGACACAGAGCTGGTATGTGGCTGAGGAGTATAAATGTCCAAAAAAGAGGATGACTAAAGAAGGGGATGAGAAGGGGAGAGCATAAATCACACACACAGAATTACCTTCTGTCATCAGTGACATGTCACTTGGACTGGGGAGGTATGCTGCAAGGTTGTCGTGAAAATCTAAGCAGTATCATCTTGTTTAAAACTGAGTTATGTTGAAGTCTGCAATCTGGGTTTCTATGAAGTGCTTAAGTTAAAGCAAAAAGTGACAGGGTATTAATACATAATTTAATAATGGTTCCATATGGAAATCACTTGTCTTTTCCATAGGTAATTTGGTATTTTGGTTTTGGGGATTTTTTCTTTTTAATAGATTTTCTTTTTAAGATCTTACTTCAATATTTAAACTTTTCTTCAAGTCTTCTTTTCTGCCCTCTGTGTCCCCGTTCTACCCCCCTCCCCTTTTTCTTTTAAAAATCTCATTCACTCCTATTACAAGAGCAACGCTGTTAAAATTGTTTTTGAGCAGATACATGGCATAATCCTGCCAATTATTGTGTTTGCGATACGGGTTACTAGCTGAAGGGATGCTGCATGACACTGTTTTTCTAAGTAAAGAACATGCAGGTGTGCAGGATCTAAAGCATCTATTAGACTGGCTGTTGCTCTGCCCTGTCCGCTTCCTGCAAAAGCTGTACACTGAAATGCAGCACGAGTACCTCAAGTCCAGCGAGGTGCTATTCTGCATATAATGGAAAATGATGTTTAGAAAACTTCAGTTTGCAGAAACTTAAACCAAGTGGACAGGCAATTACAGAAAGGACTTTCAAACTGGATAAAATCCTGCAGGGATATCAAACCTAAATTAATGAGCACTTGTGTTATAAGCAACGTTCATTTGAGTATTCTGCATATCACCTTATTTGTAAAGGGCCAGATCCCTTGTCACTGTAGATAGGCTTGAAAGTTACAAATAGTCAACTACTCAGGAGATCAAAGAGCTGCCCAATGGAGCTTAGTTTATATCATTTTTACATTAGTTTATTTTTCTCATTTACTTCATGAGGAAAATAGTGAGTTTAATGTACCAGAGATCACTTTTTATTGGAGTGGAATTAAGTGTTTCTCTAAAGCAGCATAGCATAATATCAGGGTTGTGCTGTTTTGTTTTTAAGACATCGTAATTATCCTTAGTCTGAATATATTTAAATAGATAGAATAGTAAAATTGAATGAGTACACTAGTTCTGTCTCCTGTTACATAAAAGCCACTGTGGTTACTTAAGCTATCCAATATTTACTTGCTTCAGAGTGTTTCTACAATCAGGTTTAGTCAAGCCTACCAAAATTGTGGTTCTAAAGGTTTGCCCAGGCTTGGGGAGGAACAATAAATTATACAGTATCCCATTGAAGATAATCTGACTGTAAAAATATGGGTTTGAGAATTTTGTGTTCAGTACTGTCGACTATTCTGAAGCGGGCTGAGTAGTGTAGAAGGATGCAAATTGTGAGAAGTCCATGATAGCTTTTAGGAGTCCCAAGAAGAGTACAGTGAAATTTGGAAGACTTTGGTAAAGGTCCTCTTCCACAGACAGCAGCAAAGGTAACTACTCTAAATCCAATGCATTACGGTTCCCACTTATGTAGTCTATTATCAAATTAATTTTGTGGTGGGCTTCACCTTGTCATGTTGCTACACCAGACTGTGCTATTAACATTTTTGTCTGACAGACAATTGCTAGACAGCAGGGGTTGGCAGGGAAAAGCAGATAATTATATGCCTGGTTTGTGACCTGCATAAAACTCTTGTCTCTGTTAGAATGGATGACGGAATCAAACCAATATGAAAGAACTACAATAGCAAAGTTTTGAACCATTCAACATTAAAGGTTATTTAGTACAAAATTATAAGTAGGTTGGAGAGGATTTAACTATTTAAAATAGAATGTTTTAAGTTGGGAGGTTTCTTAGGGGAATGAATCAACTAAAGAAGACAAAGTATTAATTTGCATTTTCTAGATACTAATTTTAAAGTCACCCCTAGCATTTATGGATTTTTCCATGGTTAAAGATTAATTTAAAAAAATTAGCACTTGTATACAATAGCCTTCACTAGCTAATGAAAAGTGATTAACTAGAGGATTATGTAAAAAGTTCTTCATAAACTAAGATGTGATTTAACAGATTTTACAGCGTAAAGATTTAAGATGTTATCATTTGTCTTAGATGAATAACGAATCTCAACAAAAATGCTTAAGTAATGCACTTTGTGAGCTATTCACATCAGCCAGGATAGTCTATGAAGAATATGAATTACATGTTGATAACTCTCTAATACTTCAGAAATGGTAAACAAATCCTTTCATCACTTCCTATCTTCTTATTGGATGAGATTAAATTCTAATACACTGATGCATACTTTGATTTGCATGACCTTGGTAGCAGACTCACCCTTTGGAGAGTCACAAAATTCAGTATGGATGACAATTTAGCCATAAATTTGATATTTGAGAAGGGATACAAAGGCTGTGGTGTTTAATTTTAAGGCTGCTAAAGTAACATGATACCTCAACCTTACTCCCCAAGAATCTCAGCTATACCTCTCCCTAACTGCTGCTTTATTTAAAAAACAAAATGCTTCATTATAAGAGTCTTTATAGTTAAGCTGTTGTAGAAGGTGAATATAACCACAAATTCAGATGAAAACATACAAGTAGATGATTCTGAATACACAACTGCAAATTGTATATTATGTATTTAGCATGTAGATGATGTCTTTAACATATGTATTATGTATTTGTCATGTGCAGAAGCTGAAATGTGTCAAAGCAGACCTTTAGGAAGCTCAGTATTGGGAGGTTTACCAACGTATTGTCACTTTTGAAGTTCTGCCTGGATGTGTTTAGTCTCTGTTTTAAAGAGGCGGCTGAAATGCCTCAAGTGCCTTTAATTCGTAGTGCTCCATATTATGATAGGTACTCACTAGTTTTTCTCAGCTTAAGCCAGAGAGAACTTTTTTTTTTTTTAAACTTTTTCTAGTGAATTACACTGTAAAGTGATTTTTCTGGAGTGTGTTATTGAAATGCCAGGGTACTTAGGGCTAAATCATCCTACTTCATGCAGAGTTCAAATAAATGAGTTTTTCACAGAACCTGTTGTGCTTAAAGAATGGGATTTGAAAGCTGCATAGTTACATGTGTAGATGCCATGTTGCATGCTGTGCTTTAAGGCTGACCACTTTTGCGTGAGCTTCTTTTTGACATGAGAAAAAACCTCATACTCCTTCTCCAACCGTCTAGCCAGTGGTTACTCACCAAAGAGTAGTTCTGAGATGTGTTCCTTGTTGCAGGAACGCACCTTTCTTGAAACAAAAGCAGCAATGAGCTGAGCCATAAGATGACTGAATAGAGGTTTGCTCTGTGCCCTGCCAGACAGTCCCTTGTGTCCTCCTTTGTTTCTTCAGTTGAGCTTTCCAGCCATTAGTACTGGTACCGCTTCCTTCTGCTAATAGAAAACTAGACTAGAAAGGAGAGCTGGGAATTAACAACAGATAACGAGAGATAAGTGTTGCTCTTGTATAAATGTTCAGCATGACTATTTGGATATTTCTCTTAAAATCTGAAAAGACAGGTCATGAATGAGTGAAAGTAATAAAGAAAAATGCCCCTGCTCTTTGATATCTTGCCTATTTTGCTGTGTAAACTTTCACAAGATGAGTGTACATGGGATGATGCCTTTCACATTTCTGAATGTGTTTCACTACTTTCCTGCAGTAACCCCTGTGTGACAGGAGAGAACTTTTTTCTTTGCCTTTTTCATTTGTCCACATTAGTATTTAATGTTTTTCAGCTATCTTAAAAGCAACCTTATTAAATCATCTTTTCAAATTACTTTTTTTTTTTTTTTTTGCATTTATAACAGGTTTTATGTTTATGTGATCATAATTTTATGTTCTACTCCGCGTGAAAAGAAATCCGGGAACAATATTTGGAAGCATGAGAGCTCCCATACCACTTTGGTGGCAAGATGTGCTAGAAAAACATATTGCTAAAGGATTACAGTTCAAGCCTCTGGGTTCTGCTGAAATCCATTAACTGAATCAAGTTCAGTTTGATACTGGACCTCATAGGTGACATACGGCACACCTATACTTGACCAAGTTCCTAATGATGATGATAAAGTGGTGCATTCTATGAACTCTAGTAATGACATTGAAAGGTAAACAGAACCAGGAATGTGGCATTATACCACTGCTCAGAAGTTCCAGTTCCTTTTGTTTAAAGATTAAGAACAAATTCTTCTAAGGTAAAAAAAAAATAGGACTACTACTTTTGTTTATTTGTTTTATTACTTTTGGTAGTGAGGAATTCTGCAGTAAATGTGAAAATCTTGTGGTTATTCGATGCCATTGTAAAACTACCTTTTTTTTTTTTAATGTTGAAAAATTGTACCAGTGGAAGATTCCAATCTTCATGTTTGAAATTAAAGATAACATTGAGATTTCTCAATTATTTGTACTATATAAAATATGACTAATTTTGCCACTTAGGTGTCTAATTTGATATACATACTGGCTTTAATTTGAACTGCAAATTAGGAAAAAGAATACAAGATAATTCTTAAGTGTTATGAACCCTTTTTTGGGCCATATTTTGAGAAAATAAAACCCAGTGGTTTCTCTGAAGTTAGTGGAACCATCTGGGCGTAGTCTGACATGACTGCTTCAGACTGTTCTTTGTAAAAAGCGAAATTGTTCATTATAATTCAGATAGTCAAGATTTTTTAATGATGCAATTATAACATAATATTAGTGTGAAAATCTCAGCCTTGATAGCAATTTTTACTGTGTTCGCATTAATTCTGTATTAATGACATTTTGATATGGCTTTGATAGTATAATCTTAATGCAGTCATGTCTAATCAATTTTGAAGTAGGGCTGGAGTTCTAGATTTTTAATAATCATTTTTTTAACAGGGTTTAAGAGAAAACTGTTAAAAATATTAGGAAATTCTTAATATTTAATCAAAGAATATTAATTATTGGTTAAAGCCTCACATTCCTACTTCATTAGGAGTAGTTAATGCAGAGGGGAAGGAACACAAGTATCGCTGGTATGAATATCAGCACACAACATGTTCTACCTATAACTTTGTAAAGAAATCATGGAACATTCTCTTACTCAGTCTTTTAAAGTAACCTTTATTTGGCCATAAAAACACTATAACAACTTTTATATTATGAACAACATGGTAAAGCAAATATGTATAAAATAAAGTGGAAAATATGACCATCATAAATAGCCATAGCAGTTTCAGAATGACATAATATAGGTATGGTTTATGTGTGTATCTTCTATGCCGCTAGTTCTTATATTGCATTATCTAACTCTTCATTTATACTTTCAAGAGGCTACTTCTGATGTTATTTAACATGAAGTCAGGAATACTGTAATGCAAGACTTCTTATGAGCAGCTTATCAACACCAGTTTCTCTGTGTGATTTGCACCTCCACCCCCTCTGATTGTTTCAAATTATTACACACCATAGGTTCCCAAAAGGTAAATAGTGATGAAATTATATGTGGATTTACCAAAAATGCTTAAGTACTTTGGATATAGGAGTTTGAGAAGTGCAGATATGAGCTCTGATATTCGGATCATCTGGATTGGGATGTTTGCAAAGTTCAGGACTGAAATATCCTAATGCCTTTGTTGTAATAATTCTCTCTTGGATCACATTCAATCTCATTATAGCTCTAGAAGACCAAATGGTTTACAACCGATTTAACTGGTTTTCATTTCTTTCTACACATGGCTCTTTTGTTTACATTTTTTGTTTTGTTTTTAAAACTGGTGGTTAGTTAGGATCCAAATATACTGAGAGATCATCTGCCCTACATCTAAGCATAGGTACCAGCCTATGTACCTTTAGCTTTTTAAATTAAGGTGGGGGAGGGAGCATGGAGCAAAGTTCTTAAAGGACTATAAATGTTTTAAAGAAGAATATTTGTTCAGCTTTTCAAGGGACTTTTAATCAGTGTTTTAATTCCTAAGTGAAAAAAAATTGGATGGTTTAATGAATTGGTGCTAAATATACTATATTTGACCATGTGGAGACAGTTCTCTTAGGACTTTGCTTTCACAATAAACACCATTGTTATCAGCCAAATTCAGTCTTATGGACCAAAAAAGTATTACAAAAGCCCTCTGGAACAGCAAACTGATTTAAAAATAATAATTCAAAAAAAAATTGAAATGGAAACAACTCCTTAAAACAGTTTTTAACATACTCTGAAGTCTGTTGAACCTGATACCCAGAATAAGTCCATCCATTGTGAAACTGATAAGAATGATTCTTGACCATTCCAGAACTACTCAGATGTGACAGAAATTTGTTATTCTTTCCTTGTTTTCTTAAAAATATTATTAAAATCCTATTGCTTAATCTTTTCAGTTTTTAAACCAATTATTCTCACAGGAATGGAAAACCAAATTGTTCCTGAGATTTGATTTCTGGAATAATTATCAGGTAGCTTTTGTTTTATAGAGGTCACTTTTCTCCAATTTCATACCACATTTATTAAATTAAAGAAGAAATAGTTTCAGAGTTAAATAAATAATTCTTTCATGGACCTGTATGTACATTGTCAAACCACCTTGTTATGCATGTGTTGTTCTTTTTTTCTGCCTTTAGTTTTGAATCTATTTTGACCTCAGCAATGTTGAGAAGGACAGTTTGCCCTAAGGTGTCTATTGGAGAAAAGCAAATCTCAGCTCTCAGGTGTTAAAAACAGGAGTTTTAATGTCAGTGACTGCTGACTGAAGCAGTTTCTGAATATGTTCTAATTCCTTTTTTTCTGTGACCTTGGTGAACCTGGTGGAACGATTGATTTAAATCTGTGTCCCTGTAGCTACGAAATGAAAGAGACCTCTCTGGAACCTTGAAGTGCTTGGTACATTGGGGTCTAAATAAACACCAGTACATGTGATAGAACCTACAAGTTATCAGGAATGACTTGTTTTAGATGGAAAACAAGAAGCATTTGTAACAGCTTCTGAAGCAGGGCTTTTCACAAAAAAAAAAAGTTTCAAGTATTCTAATATCAAGTAGTATACTGCAGGTAATTTGTAGATGTGGAGGGTTGATCCTAGTTCTTATGCTGGGACAATTTATTCATCAAGTAGTAAAGGACTGGATTTGCCTTGGTTTTATCTGTTTTCTTCTCCTCCTCCCTTTCCTCTACCACATACAAATTTAAATGTAGATACATAGTTCAGCACTGTTGAGTCTGATCAGTATAGGAAAGTCCAGAAATTCTCAAGCGAGTTGGTTTTGTTGTTCTGTTTTCTGATATCCTAGGAGGACTTCTTACCATGTATGTAGTGGTTAGATCAAGTCTTGCTGTCACTATGAGAATTACTGCAGTTGTAGTATTACATGCAGCTCTGAATATTTCTGCTATGGGTATAAGTCTAAGAGGCAATAACATCCAGACTCACCCGATATATATACTTTTAAATGAAAATGGAATAGATGCTCCTGAAGGAGACAGTGCAAGAAACTCTTCCACACTCTTTACCCACATTTGACACTCTAGTACCTTCCTTTGCCATGCAAGCTAGTTGCCAGGGGTTCACTACTCAGAGCAAATGGATTTTGTGGTGTTTAGAAAAGCCTGTATGTTGAAGATTGAGATGGGAATCAGTCACCCAAACCTATTATCTCACAAAGTGGTATCTTTAGTGTGTCAGGTTTCAATCAAGAATAAGCTGCATGCGTTAGTTCTATGAACATATTTGTGCTGATGGTGTTTGTACTTGTGGAGATGAACTATCAGGCCCTGTATATTGAAATGCTCCTCCCTGAGACTTATGCTTTGCCTTCCTATTTTGGTGAGAAAGTTTTGCCCTTCTGTTGCTTAACAGATTTGGCAAGAGTTTAGTTAAATCGAGGAGTGCTTCCAAAAGCAGGGAAATTCTCCACTGAGGGAAAATAAATGAGAAGTTACAGTGGGAAAAGCAGGTGAAAGATTGGTAAAAGGAGTGTCAAATCTGTTTTCAAAGTTAAACTGATAGCTTTCTTCGGGGGGAGAAAGAGACATGGATAAGAGCTGAAGAAGTGTCCCCTCTAAGTTTTTTTGTCTTTTCTGCTCCTGTTGAACCAGTAATGTTGCCTCAGAACCCTACTTACGTTCACCTTAGAATCATAGAATATTTAGGGTTGGAAAGGAACTTAAGATCATCTAGGTCCAACCACCCTGCCATGGGCAGGGACATCTCACACTAAACCATGCCACCCAAGGCCTCGTCCAAGCTGGCCTTGAACACTGCCAGGCATGGAGCATTCACAACCTCCTTGGGCAACCTATTCCAGTGCCTCACCACCCTAACAGGAAAGAATTTCCTCCTTATATCCAGTCTAAACTTCCCCTGTTTAAGTTTGAACCCATTACCCCTTGTCCTGTCACTACAGTCCCTAATGAAGAGTCCCTCCCCTATAAGCATCCTTATAGGCCCCCTTCAGATATTGGAAGGCTGCTATGAGGTCTCCACGCAGCCTTCTCTTCTCCAGGCTGAACAGCCCCAACTTTCTCAGCCTAGCCCCAACTTTCTCAGGGATGCATCTTGCATCCCTCAAGTGTGCAGCATTAACTAGCTAACAACAGTCATTCTATAGAAGAGAGTACTGATGTCTGTGTCTTTGTACAAAGATACTGTTAATCATGCTATATTTCAGAGATGATTTTATTACTTGGGAGCTTGGTGTGTCTGGCCAGTCTTCTCAAGACATAGAAATGCAATATGTGGTACAGTGTGTAAAAATGTATTGTCACTCTTCTAGTTACCTAAACTGGTTCTTCAGTTCACTGAAAACATGTATGTGCATTTTTGTATTTACACATATATACAAGTACATTTAAAAGGTGGCATTCTGCAGTGGTGATACATTGTCTACATGATAACGTAGTCTGATTCACCAAGCACTGGGCATGAAATTGGAATAGCTGAGTTGAGCCCACGGCTTTGCATCTCTTGTAGATTCCTTTCACAAATATGTATTTCCTAATTGCATTTGTAAAGCACCCTGAAATAAAATGTACTGGATTTTTTTCTAATGGTTGTGCCTTTATTCTTCTTGAAATCTTTTGTGCCAAGTCTTGTGAAGGCTTCAACATTCAGAATTTTAGTATTCAACAGTGAGATGCATTAATAGTCTTTGTTAAATATATGCATAGACATTTCTATTACCATATATGCATTCAAAATAACTGAATATAATATACACTATCATTTCATTATTTCTTCTTTTATTGCCATTATTTCTTCTTTTATTGCCATTATTTCCAAAGAATGAAAATAAAATTAGGACTCCTGTTAGAGCAGTTACTACATAAATACCGACTTAAGTCGATGTCTTTCTGCTCTGGCAAGCAGAAGCTTGTGCTGCCTTTTGCCAAGGGAGACAGTTGATTAATTTTCCTTTCTGAAGTAGGCAATGATATTCCTACACGATCAGTATATTTAGCCAAACTTGCAAGAACCTGTGTGAGAACTGGTGTTCGAACTGCCTTGGAATTTTGCAGCAATAGTTCCATTGTTTTCTTCTTATTTATATTTTCTGTCTATGGTTATTTGTAAAAGCATGTGTAATCACCTTCTGCTTGCTAATCTAGGAGTAATTATTTATTTAGTAAGACTGTCAATACATTTGAGCCAAGAAATGGAAAGCCTTTAATTATACAAATGAAAATATGATCTTAAGGCTTCCTCATGTCTCGTGTGTTTATATGGAATATTTCTAGTCAAGGTCTTTGAATTGGTTATACATTAATGTTTGATCATGCTTTAAGTGTACGCAGCACTAAACAAATTGACTATATAGTAAAAACTGCAAATAGTTCTCTTCCATTTTTTTGATATGTGTTATTCGTAAGTCACATGTTACACTGTTAAAGTATACCTCTAAAAACAAAACTGAAAGAAAATCCACCAAACATCAAAACAATACAAAGCTACAGATCAAAGTCAGTTGAATATGAGGGGGAAAAGGATGCTTTTTTTAATGTCTTCAGGCTTCATTCGCGAAGTCAAGCCATGATGAGGCAAGCAGCTTGAGCACAATCAAGTCTGACAAGAGTAGCATTTAAGATTAAGTGCCTGGTCCTTAATTAAATATATTTGCCTCTAAAAATGCAGGTTTTCCTGTTGTCCTACCTGCCTTCACTGCTGAGCATTTCTCTCCACAGTAATACAGTTTTATCTGGGTGTATGTCAATGATTAGGGTTACAGTTGCTGCACTCCCTGCTTGGCCCTTGCCGTCTCTGAGCCCCAGCTTGTGTGGCCTGATGTGGGGTGGGAAAGCTTGCTTACATTAGTAAGCACCAAAAGTTGATAACTGTTGAATTGATTTGGATCAGAAGGGAGAATCATAGACTGGTTTAGCTTGGAAGGGACCTTAAAGCTCACCACTTCCAATCCCCCGCCACAGGCAGTGACACCTTCCACTAGACCAGGTCCTGTCCAGCCTGGCCTTGAACACTGCCAGGGATGGGGCAGCCACAGCTTTTCCAGGCAACCTGTGCCAGTGCCTCACCACCCTCACAAGGAAGAACTTCTTCCTAATACCTAATTTAGTGATGTAGCACTATTATGGATGCCCACTACTGGTACTGCAGCCACTAAACCACTTGTGGAGATGGTTCTTCTGTGAAAGCATGGTAAAATATCTAACATGAAACCAGGACTTAGCAATAGGCCTCTTTATTCCACCTCACCACTCCCACAAACAAACAAACAAACAAACAAACAGGCAGAGTAGTAATAGAATTAAATAAATACATTCTTACATTGCAAAATTTCACAATTCAGCTCACTCAGCGTCATCAGACGTAATTTACTCCCTTGATGCACTGGTACCTTCCCTTCTCTCCCTCCCTGTCTGTGTGCACATAAAGGGAAAAGTGGAAGAAGCCTCAGCTGCTGGTCCATGGCTGTGAAATGCTTGGTAGCTTGGGCTTTTTCTGGAAGAGAAAATAACAAGCTGACTCCACTTTTTATGACCTTTCCACTATTCTATTGTAAGTATCCATGGTAACATGACTATTCTTTCATGTTGGTATGTAGCATCAAAATAACAATAAATGCTGATTTAAATTAATATGGTTGAATAGAACATGCTGCTAGGTATGCTGAAAACAGACACTAGAGTTGGGACACAAGGAAGAGGTGTCAGAAATACATTAATTTCTTCCTTGTTGGTTATGTGCATTGTGTTTTCTTCTTTTTCTGTCCCCTCCTTTTCAGTTTACTGATGAGGAATGTAACCAGTAATTTAATTTATTAATTCTAGTTGTATGCCATGTGAATATCTTATTTCAGTCAATACTAATTTCAGCAAGGTTTCCATTCACTTCAAACAGTGAACTTCTATATGCTTTGATGGCATCCAAAATTACTCCTTAATAAACAGTTGGATGCAATGACACACCAGCTGAAACTACGGAAACTTTTATTTTATGCTTCTGATGTATAATGTAGCTCCTGGATGGCCTTTCATATGGCCAGGAAAGCACATAGATGACCAGAACTCCTTCTTGTAATGCTCTCATTTCATTCACTTGTAGACTTGTAGTTTGTTTGGGATTTTGTGTTTGGCTTTTTGGAGTTTTTGTTTGTTTGTGTGTTTGGGGTTTTTTTGTACTGCAGGGAAAGATGATTTTTGTTTAAATATTAAAATTTGACATCATCTGCCATCTGATCAGCTTCACTTGTGTCAAGGTGAGGAATACTTAGAAGTCTGAAAACATCTTTAACCAACACAGATTTATTTAAAAGGAAATTCAGATCAGAAGACATACAAACAGGGAAAGCAGGAAAATGGTCATAATTGCTCTGAAGGCCTTATCAGGTGCTTCAAGCGATGAAGGGCATTTAGTGATGATATCACTGTTTGAAAGTACAATTTAGGATTCTCTCGCCTTCAACCTGGTGTGGTTCTGGGGTAAACGAATACTTCATTGAAACAGTAATTTCTGAACTCCCGCTTTGCAGACAAGTTGCCTTTAGAAACGCAGGGTCAGGCTGAGCTGTGTGTGCCTTGACACCTGCTTGAGACAATCCCTGCCTCTGGGTTGTCTGTTTTGTCTGGATTCACTTCAAATAAAGACACTAAATAGTGGTAGGGGTTTCATTGTAATCTTTTTGATTCTTTTCCCTTTTCTTTCCTCCTTTCTTTTTTCTTTCCTTTTCGTTTTTTTTTCCTTTTTTTCTCTCCCCCCCCCCCCCCTTTTGGTCTTTTTTTGCTTTTTTTTTCTTTCTTCTTTTCTTTTCTTTTTTCTTTTTCCCTTTTTCTTTTATCCTTTTCTTTTTTCTCTTTTCTTTCTTTTATTTCTCTTTTTTCTATTCTCTTCTTTCTCCTCTCCTCTCCTCTCCTCTCCTCTCCTCTCCTCTCCTCTCCTCTCCTCTCCTCTCCTCTCCTCTCCTCTCCTCTCCTTTTTCTTTTTTCTTTTCTTTTCTTTTCTTTTCTTTTCTTTTCTTTTCTTTTCTTTTCTTTTCTTTTCTTTTCTTTTCTTTTCTTTTCTTTTCTTTTCTTTTCTTTTCTTTTCTTTCTTTTTTTTTCTTTTCTTTCCTTTTCCTTTTTTCCTTTTTCTTTTCTTTTTTCTTTTCTTTTCCTTTCTTTTCCTTTCTCATCTTTTCTTTTTTTTTTCCTTTCCCTTTTTCTCTTTTTCTTTTTCTTTTTTTCTTTTTCTTTTTCTTTTTTCTTTTTTCTTTTTCTTTTTCTTTTTCTTTTTCTTTTTCTTTTTCTTTTTCTTTTTCTTTTTCTTTTTCTTTTTCTTTTTCTTTTTCTTTTTCTTTTTCTTTTTCTTTTTCTTTTTCTTTTCTTTCTCCTTTTTTCTCATTTCTCGTTTCTTTTCTTTTTTTTTCCCTCTCATTATTTTCCTTTTTGCTTCTTTATCCTCTCCCCCCCCCCTTTTTTTCCTCCTTTTCCCCCATTTCTCCCCTTTTGCCCTATTTCATCCCCTTTTCCTCCCTCTTTCCTTTTTTCCTCCTCTTTCTCTCCCTTTTTCACCCCTTTTCTTCAGGAAGCGTTTCCCCGCTCTGTCCTGCAGCAGCTCCGAAGCGACTTCGCTGCAGTCTGTGCCCACCCCTCCCCGCGTCCCTGCCGCCGGCGGGAAAGGGAAGGGGGGGACGCGGCGTCTGCTGCCATCCCCCGCGGCGCTCGCTGTTCCCTCTGTATCGGCACCAGCGGAGCGAGGGAACCTCCCCCCGCTCCGGGCGAGGCTCTGCTTGGGAGCCGCCTCGGGAGGAGGAGGAAGGAAGAGTCGCTGCGAGCAGCTGAGTGAGGAGCAGAACGCACGAGAGGAGCTCCAGCATGAAATTCATCTCTGCTTATTACTTGCTGCTGCTTTTCCCCGCACTGGTCTTCGGCGCTAGGTGAGTACCGAGAGCTATTTTGCTTAGAGTTTCCCTCGTTTGTGTGCTCTTTCTTTTTTTAGATTTAGTGCTGTCGTGAAATAATAGAGATGTCAGCTGGGGTAGGAAGTTTAGAGCAGATACCTTGTCTGATTCTGCTCTCTTCCCCTGCTGATTCTCTGAAAGATCCTGAGTCGTCTCTGGGTGTTTCTATGCTTTTTTAATTAATGATGTAGAAGAGCTGTATAAGTTGACCTACAGCGTGTGTGATATAAGGCAGTAACAAACATAAGCTTTACATATACAGCAGTAAAACAAGATAGACTGTTTCACTGGAAATAGGGAAGCCAAACATCTGAAATCGAGAACATGCTAACATTTTGCCTTACAGAGTGCAATACCCAGAAACACTTGACCAATCTCATCTTGGTTCAGGTTTTGATATCTGAACATAGACCTAGGGCTTACCTTTTTTACCTGTGAAATGCTGGGGAGATGTTGCAACATTATGTCAACGTGTTTAGAAGTTGCTGCAACGCAGAAGTATTCCTTTCTCTGCAAGTATAATCACGGAGGAAACAGGAACAAAACCTACTGCAGCTTAAAAATAAAACCTTGTGTTGACCATGCAAGTGTTCCGATAACGTGTACTGCACACTTGCTCAGAGCTAATAACATTCTCCATGCTGTAGACATAACATGTTCAGCAAAGAAAAGATAAAGCTGAGACACTCTATCCTGGGTGTCTTGATTTACACAGATGGAAAGTTAACACCCTACGGAGCAGGTTGGTTATTAGTGACACTGCTCTCGGTTCAGACTTAACTTCCAGTTACTTGTCAGAAACCCAAGCCCATATTTTGACTGCTATTTCTCTGCTGTGCTAGAAGTTTATAGGGTAGTTGGTAGTAAGTCCATAAAGCATATTACCAGAAGATATATGTGTACCTTCATCAGGGAGATGTGTCTTTTCCCTTATTCTTTGTCTCTTCCTCTAAAATCAGAATGGAAGCAGCTTTTTTGCAAAAGAGCTGCACGTTTTAAGCCTTAAACGGTCACCGAGACTTAAGTAGTGTGTGCCTGCAAGTACATAAAGTCAGGGACAGCAGGAGCACATCTCTGCCCATACTCCCAACGCCAGGAGGTTATAACTGAAAATCTCTGGGTGAGAAAAGGCCCGAATGCAGGGGGAAATTTGGAATATCAGAATGATTCACTTAAATGCTTTACTCTGTTGGAAGGGGATGTTACTGGTGAAGAAACAATACTTTTTTGGGGATAACACTCCACTGTGCCAGTCCATACTAGCCGCTCTGATGTTCTTTGAAATAGAGCACTTGGAAGGATACTGTAATATGCTGTGATATTATCCTTGCTGACATAGCAAGTGGTCTAAGGAAACATTCAATAAAACTTCTTGGCAATTTGGATTAATACTTTTACATTTGTGTAAGAGTGATATGTTCTTTGTTAAATTATGTTAGGGTTAGAAAGTGGAGGGAAGCACCAAGCCAGCTTTTGCAAATGAGGGTTTATGCCTTGTATGAGCTTTTGCAAATGAAACTGTAGTGGAAAGAGATACGGAAAACTATTCTAAATGTTTATATTTTCTTGGTTTTATGAAGTGTCTTACAAACTACTTGAACATTTAGGGGACTAAGACTGGAAAAGGTAAAGCCCTAAAAGCAGATCTTCGTCTTGAGAAGAGAATACCAGTACGAAAAATGAACTGTAGCACATTCTTGATAACTGTAAAACAAAAAAATTAAAGTCCATCCCCACCTTTCAAAAACAGTTGGTAAGAATATGAAGTTTAAGTTGGCATGTGAATCCTAATTATGAACAGTATCAGTGATCATAAGCATATAATTTTGTGGCACATGATGATCTATGTATTTGTGTAGCTGAGGGATGAAAATTATCAGTGTGAGAGAAATTTCAGCTAGAATTTCCCCCAGGCACAGTATGTGTTGCAAAGTGAAGTTTTGCTTTTGATACCAGATTGGCTGTTGTTAAAAAGGAGACTGAAACTCTGTTGTGGAGTAGGATATTTATAAAAGCCCTGGACTACTCTGTTCAGCAGTTGCTTTCTGTCACTTGATTTTGAACTGGCTGCGTAGGACATAGAGTAATTTTTCAACAGCACATGATGGAAGTTTAAAAAATGATACGGTGCTATCAATATGCCATCTACTGGAAAAAGACTGCGCTTTAATCTTCAGCAGAAGGCAGCTCTGTCTGTGGCAATATTACTTGTAAACACGGTTAATTCATTGGTCAGACAGAGTAGGTTTGCACGACTGGTTGAGTTTGCAAAAAGCAGGGTTTGATAATCCTGCTGTGTGAAAGTGCTTAGTGAAGGCAAAGTATCAGTTTTGCAGCACAGAAAGTTTTCCATTGCAAGGAATCATTTATCTTGAAAGCTGGTACAGTATCTCAGTTTCATATGTTGGTGCTGAAATCAGCCAGCACAATACTTGCTGCAGAGGTGGACAGCTTCTGCTTTTTGTTCCTTCTCATGTGGTGATGCTATGCATCATGTTGTGGGAATAGTTTCGGAAGAGCTCAGCATGTGTTCAAGCCTCACTGTAAACAAACATGAACTGATGAGTTCAGCTATGTTAACACAGCATGCCATTTTTTCCTATTTTATAGTATTGTCAAAGAGAGAAAAATACACAGCTATCACTTCTAAGATTGTGTTCAATATTCTGATTTTCAGAACTGTATGCAGCTGACTTGTCAGCATGGTCTGAAATCATAGGTGTGGACCAGATGCCTGTCAAATTACAGAAAGTTCATGTTTTTGTAATGAACAATCTTTTCTGTATTGTCTAAACTTGGTTTAGGTGCAGCTTTGAAACAGAACGGTGACTGTCGTATTTCCATTTGGTTGCTGTAGTCTCATGCAAAGTTCAGGGGAATGTTTTTGAAGGTGAATTTAACTTGGTGAAACTTCTTTGAAATCTGACTTATCCTGTCTACTTTTGTATTTCCTTGCACATTTTGGTTTTAGCACATGAAAAGTGATGTTTGTGTGTTGCTTTTGTCGCACTGTGCTGAAGGCAATGTAATTCTTTAATACTACTTAAGGAATGGGTCTCACTGAGTGTATGATAGGCTCAGGGTCTGATTCTGCAGCCACCTGGTGCTTTTGTGGCCCCAGACACCAAAACATTCTGACTAGTGTAGAAGGGAATGCTTGCATGAAGTTAGTCATTTGGCTTAGTGTGTAAGATCTTTGGTCCAAACTATCTTGGATAACAAGAGTTCCCTGCTTTTCACAAAAAGGACAGTTTTCTGAACATTAATATTGAAAGACTGGATACTTCAGTTTTTGATCACCCAAAAATTTATTTTATCCAAAGGATAATGAAACTCAATGTGAAACAGAGCTTGCTTTTTTATTCCCCCTCCCCCCCCGACAGCTAATTCCTTTCTGTCCTCACATGAAATATGACAAAGGTTCAAGACATTGAATAATGTTATTTAAGTAGAATGCTTTATAGCTGAGAACAGGACCATAAAACCAACAAGATGCACTTTAATAACAATATTGCTACTATGACAACTCATTAAACGTATACACAGACAACAGGACTGTAAAAAACAATTTATTTTAATGGCAGAAAAATGGTTGTATTTTCTGCAAGTGCAGTTCACTGGTAGTCTTACCACACTGATGTGACAAAGCAATCTGTAAACTGTAGTTTTTTGTGGGAAAACTGAGTAGTGTGCTCATTTCTGGCAGGTGGATATTGGTCAATGAACTTACGGGTGTTGATCTGGGGTATGTCTATTGGAAGTGAATTCACTTACCTTATTAGACATAAGAACCCCACTTAAGTGTTTGCTTTTTTCCTGGATGTTTTCAAGGTTGACTGTTTTCTTTGTTTGTTGGGTTTGGTAATTATTTTTTAAGGAATATGAACGCAGTAATATTTTCTCCTCTAAGGTAAGGGTGTGTGAAGGACTCAGTTTGAGACTTGAGGAAAGATGATGGAGAATGTCTTTGATGTTATTATGCTGGGGGAGAGATGGAAAATGTTCAAAATCCTTGTTTCCAGTTCTCCAGCACTTTCCCATCTTAGAAACAGTGTTTGGGCTATAATCAACCCAAATTATATTTATATATAATTTTGAAAGTAACTTTTTCATTTGGACTGCTCTGAGAGTAGAGGGGACCCTACTCCTTTCTAGATCATGAAGTGGAAGGATGAGGGTCACTGTATTCTAATGCCCTTGGCTGTAGCCACACAATTGTTTTATGCAGGTAGCCAAAAGTGATTCCCACTTCTGACATCTCAGGCTGAGGTCCAGCAGTGTCCTTCCTTTCCACAGGATTGAAGGTCAACTCTGCAGAGTGGTAGCAAGCTACTTCAGAATCTTTCAGAGAAGATTTCAAGGCAACGTTGGATGGGGCTTGGAGCAACCTAGTCTAGTGGAAGGTGTCCATGCCCCTGCCAGGGGGTTGGAACTGAATGAGCTTTAAGGTCCCTTCCAAAACAAATTATTATGTGATTCTGTGATGCATTTTTGCTGTAGGCTTGGTGGATAACAAAGACCCTCTTAATACTGTGCTTTATGAATTCTTCCAGAAATACAGGGGCATTATCTTTATCATTTGTCTTCTGCTTAGAATTCCTTTCACGCTTACTTTTGCTGTGTGAGTTCCCTGAGCCGTGAAAGCTTTCCGATTCCTATCAATGTGGATGATGATGCATGTTTGGTTAATGGCTTGTAAGGACTTACGTTTGAGGTACAGAAGTGGCATTTAGCATATGGCTTGTGACTTTACTATACCTAGAGAACCATGTGCTTTGTTGTTGAACTGTGTTTAAATATAATGGGATAAATTTACCAGTGGCACAACTCCATTATTTCAGGGAATGTGTTTTGCTTTATTGTGATGGCTTTATTATGATGACTTACAAGCAAGTGCCTAATACAGCAACCTAGAAGCTATTTGGTGAAACAAAGCCTTTTCTTCTTCTGGGAGGCAAGTTATGAGCTCTAGTTTAAAAGAACAAACCCCCCAAAACCCAACAGCCACTCCCCTGGTCTAAGATACTTAATAGTGCTTTACAGGTTTAAGGGCAGCAACCGAAATTGGAAATGCAGAAAGAAAATATTTCTCAGTTTGGCCAGAAATACTAACAATAGATTATTTTGTGATGGTTTGTCATTTATGTTTCTGATTTCTGGAATATGAAAGGAAGAAGAAGAAAAAAAAAGGGGGGTGGGAAGGGAAAAAGGATGCTGGAAAAAAATTGTAACCTTCAGGAAAGACTTATTTCTGATTTGATCTAATCTACAGTTAAAATATTATTGAAGTTCCATGTGATCTTGGGTAAATTATGAGTATTTCTAGAATGCACTGTTAATGTAATAGAACAGTTGGAATTCTGCTTGTTATGCTATGTATAATGCATTTCTGCCCAGGAGACTTGCTGAGGAGTTGATTTTGACATTTTAATGTATTCTTTGTGTTTAGGGAAATTATAATGCTGACACTTACCTGTTTATTTCTCATGCATTAATTTATAGCTAAGGCAGAATATAAAGCAATTTTAATCTAAATTTGTAATCCCACTTTCTGTGAGATTGTGGGTTTGGTATTATTTTCTGTATTTAACAGAAACATGTTCACAGACAGTAATCCTTGTGATGTACCACTGCAGCCAAATAAATCTCATTTATGGAGCTTGTCAAAACCAGTGTTTCTTCTCATTGTCTAGTTTTGCACAATGCATGCATCAACTGTCTTGTAAGGGGTCAGATCTGTAACTATTCTCTGTATGGAAGACAAGTAATATGTCAGAAAGAAGAAAGATTTTTTTATAGTATATTTCAATCTTAATATTGTGTGAAGGTTTGAGATGTGTATTGTTATATTTGCTTTTTCAAACACATTGGAGTGACAAGTACCTTTTAGGAATGCTTAAGAATAAATATGATACTGCATCAAATAGCAGTTTTTGTGTACTGCTACAGATTTTTGTCCCTTTGCTTTTTCTGCTATTACTTACTCAACCCTTAGCTCATGTCACTCCTGTGTTTATTAATCTTTACACCTACTGTGTATTATCTTAGCAATGCTTTTTGTAGCATTCCCTCTCAAGTCTCTGCTGTGTTTATTGAAATACAAAATGCTTTGTTGAATCATGAGAGGTATCAATGTATGTGACTTACAAGCTGAAGAAACAGGTGTGTATGGTGTGCATTTTCTCAGTTGCTTCTTGATACTGATCAACAGCTTCTATGGAAAGTAGAAGTGTCAAAAAAATCTGTTGTGTTTTGTCACTGCATGCTACTGTAGGAAGATAAGTCTAGTATGCTGCCAGCTACCATAATTCACCCAAATTGTTATTTTTTTCCAGCCGTTTACATATTTTTCTCATTGTTACTTAAGAATTATTATATTTGGTCGATTTATGTTCACAGTTTCCTTCTAGGAAATAGGTAGGCTTCCTTTTCACTTGCTGCTTATGTAAGGGGAAGCTGGTTGAAAAAGAGATTGCCAGACACAGTGCAGTGCTTAGGAAACTGAGCCCCTGTTTGCTGCATCCTGTCTAATGGTAGAACTATCACCTTTCCTTTTGAATTGAAGATGGAGCTGCAGCAGAAGTTCTTCTAACGTACCCATACAAAATCTTCTAGGCCACCACACATTTACCAGTGGTGTGTGTTATCACCGGCAATGTTACTGTGCTCTTACTTAGGGGAGTATCAAAAAAGTACAGGCAAATGGGGGTTTATGATGGGGCATAGCCACTCTAATTTCATTTCACTATAATGTAACACAATACATTTTTAGTAGCTGTTATGGGTCTTGATAAAACTTGGTGTGGTGTTGGGGGGGAAACAAATTACCTGGTCACGTAAGTAGTAAACAATATGTGGTCATTAGCTAGTCGGATATAGCTGTGGATTCTCAATACTTGGTACTGCTTTTCAGGTGTTTCTGTGATTTTGTTGATATGAATGAGTACAGAAGTCAGAGCTGTGACTTTGTACACCAGAACTGCTGGGTGGAAGAAGTCAAACAAGGGGGACAGAGTGACTGCAAGCCCAGTAATACACTGAAATACACCTATGTTGGCCACCCTCATCACGTGTGAATGATTTTACAGCCATGGGTTTTGTTTCAGGGTAGCCTGTGCCAACAAACAAGGCGGGGGGGGGGGGGGGGAAGTGAGGCTTTACAGAAACGTAGACGAGAAAAGAAAAAAGTGTGTGTAGAAATAATAACTGACAAGACTAAAAGCAGCTGTGCTCTGGGTGGCTTTAGATTGTCCGTTGAGGAAGTTTCTTCTTCCTGATGCAGTGTAATGAAATGTGTGCTTGATGTGGAAAGAGAGAATTTCTCTCTTGAAAACTGAGTAATAAAATCAGCTTTGCTTACAGCTTTTTTTGGAAAGTAATATTTTTCAGGATGGGGTAAAGCTCCACCAGAGTGCATATCAAATAGCTGTGCTTAGTAACTAGCTGAACCTCTAAGCTGCTTTGCTGAAACTGATCAGCTGATGATTAATTTTTATTTTATATGTCAAAATCTGAGTCTAATCTGATGATGCCATTGCAATTGCAGAAGGGGACAGCATGTTGGCTGCACTGACTAAATCTGAGCACAAAGGAGATGTATCCTTTGATATTTAGCATGTTATTTAGTTGCTGCTGTGTATGTGGGATACCCAATCATCCTGACTGTTAGCAATCCACCATGACCTCTTTTAGAAAGTCTAGCTTTGCTGCTTGCCTTGTTTCAGCTGAGGAATAAGGTTGTTTGGCTTAATGTAAATGGTAAAGCTTGGGAAATGGAACTGCAACCATGGTACCTAGATGACAATGGGGCAAGGGGGGGGTCAGAACCTGCTTCCCTTCTGCTTCTTTCATTAAACATCTCTAACTTTGCAGTCAGTGCAGCCTGTAATATTTAGTGAAAAATCAGTCTCAGATAATGCCTTCTGTGAAATTTCTGCATTCCTACATGAATGATGTATGAAAAAATACTCCTCAAGTGCACAGGGACTCTCTGCAGTTGCTGTTTTGTTTACTTGTAAAGCAACTCTTTGCTGTTTGGTATACACATATGTGCTGCATTTGGTTTGGGAAAGTTTATGAAAGCAGACATTTAATTTACTATTTTTCTTTAACTCGTGCCTCCCTCTCTGTTTCAAACATACTAGTTCCTTCCCAAATTACTGCTCAGCTGCAGCTCTTGTGGCTCAAGGGAAGGTTATTATCTGTTCCTGGAAGCAGAAAGAATTAAATGTTGTAAAAATTAAATGGTAAAATATATTTAAAAAATACTAATCAAATAGACTCAGAAAAACTTGCATTTCTATCTGTTTTAATGTGATAGTGTGTAATATTGCCTGTTTCAGAAGTACCTCGCCTGACAAAATTTAAATACCTTCTGAAATTGCTGTGAAGAAACACAGGACATGTATACCAGAACTGAGTACTTAAGGAATATACATTCCTTTTGTGAGAGAGGAATCCCCCAGCACTGGCTTACCAAACATAATCTGAAAGATTTAACCTGTTTCCATCAAATAGGTGATGTACAGAAGCTGGTAACAGGAGTCAGGGTTAAATATTACAGCATTCACTCTTCTTTACTGTAGGGTGATAGTTTCTTTGCTGCTTCAACTTGATTATATTGCATGGTAAAATTGTACTTCTATTTGTAATGGAAAAACTTTACCAATAACTTTTAGTCATTACAGGAACATAAAGGTTTTGTTGCACTGTATTAAACCTCTGCTTAAGCGTGGGGTTGGAATGTATCGAAACTGTCAGAGACCATAGGAAGGAAGAACCACAGCAGGCAATTAAGAGTGACCCGTCCCTGACTGGTACTTGGAAAATGTTGGAACTGGCAAAGAGCAAGGACGTCGGAACTGGGAAGAGGATGTCGGTAAGAAAATCGGATAGACCTTTCACCCAATGTAACTGCAAGGCAAACACAGATGTGCTTGACTAATTGCTTGGAAACATATAAATATCGTGTAATCTTTGCAATAAAGGATCCAGCTTGCACTCTACCTCTGGGTCCATGCCTCCATCCTCACACTTAAGAATGGTTGCTACCAGAAGGAGGTGAAAAAAACCTTGGAAGAAGCAGTGTGGAGGAACTCAATCTGTTGTGCAGAATGAAATGATCCTTAAGGTAGCTTGAGCCATTCCTGTAGAATAATATTCAGACAGGTAACAGAATCTTTGCTGTTGTAACATAAATAGGTATGTGTGCAGTAATTCATTTGATGACTAAGCTGGAAACAAGAATACATGCCCAAGCAATCCCCCCAACCACCTCATTTGCAGGGAAACTGTTGGGAGGTTTCACTATACAAAGTCAGAAGTGAGAAATTCCATAGCCGTCCTGGGACCTGATAGAATGAAATAAAATATCTAAGGAGGGTGATGGGAAAACAGACCAATCTTGAAGAGACTAATTTAGAAGGACATAGACAAGGGCACATTACATGGTGAATGAATAACTTTGATTATTGATACGAGGCTAGAGATACTCTTATTTACTGGTACCTTACCAGAGGCTAGCTACATCCAGGTGCAACTCCTTCTGTATACAAAGAGGAATTAAAAAGCTATGTATGTATATTGTGAGAAAACACTGGAGGAAAGGAGAATTTTTCTGCTCTGCGTGTTACTGCTTCTGACTTAGAAATTACAGTATTGATGCAGGTTTAATTCTTAAAAGCTTAAAAAATTATTAAAAAATAGGGCTTGGCAGTCTCTTAATGAGAAAGCAGTTAGCCCCTTCACCTCAACTCCAGGGCGATAGAATATATTCCTCCTGTGCTACAGATTCCTGTGCTCCATACACTTTAAAGCTCATAAATGATGTAAACCTAATGCTAACTTAGTGGTAAATCTTTCAGTGTTCTACAGACAATAATAGATTGTATGTGTGTGTGTGTGAAATCTCCTTAGTGCTTATTACTTACCACACACTAATGAGGATGGAGAGAATTCTTACCTGTTTCTTGTTATTTTAATGAAAAAGAGTGGCAGTGGGAAAGTCTCTTCATCTGGAGCAGATGCCAAACCATTTTTGTGGATGCTGATAAAAATAAACTAGAGACCGCAAAATTGTATCCAATTCCATTAGTGTATTTTTCTGAATGTAAAAAAGTTCTCTTTTGCTCAAGGGAAAATACATAAATATGTATAGCATATGTGCCTCTGTGTAAAGGATTTCTAGTTGTAAACGCATAATGAAGTATGAAAATTTGATTTTTGGCTGTCTTTTCTCAGTGGCTTGAATAGATACATATACTTCTGCTTGTATAGAATGAGATGTTCTAAAACAGCTGAATCTTTGAATATGCTTTTTGCAGATAAAAATATCAAAGTATTTCTACAGATGACATTGGGCTTTAATGTTTTAATATCATGCAACTTCCTTAAAATGCAAGAAATTATACTGGAAATAAGCATTGCTTCTGGCAAATGAATTATTCTGGAATTATTCTGCTAACTTACACTTTTGCACCCTTTAGATTGTGCATTTTTGCACTTTGGTGGAAAAGATAAAAACTTTCTGTAGATACCTTGTATTTCAACCAAATATTATGTTTATGTTGGTAATGACCATTAATTGTTGCCATTATGGCATAGGTTTAACACTGCTGAAGAAGTAGTGTTAAGTGCTTATAACCTCTAAATCCATGTTAAAAATGTTAGTGGCACTACTGAAAATGACTATGCTTATAAAATTGGATTCCAAGCATGATTGGACCAATAGGTGGGATGAATCCTGTATCTGTTTTTGAGTAATAATAAAAGAAATGCTGAGGCAAAAGTTAAAAATAAGAAATAAAAAATCATGCTTACACTACTTGGGATAGCTGGGCTTTAAGGTATCTCTGTGTTACCTTTGCTAATGAATGAAATTTTCAGTTTTCATATACTTACATACAGAGATGATAAGGCCTTAATAAAAGGGGTTAGTGGTCATAGATACACAAGTAATAAATGACAAGGCAATGGTATTATGGGAAAAAATTGTTAATAAAATTTAGGCAATCTAGTGTCCTTTGGACAGGTATCAGTTATTACAAGTTGGTAAATTTACATGTAATCAATATGCATTTCACTACTTATTTTCTTGAGAGCTGCTGCTCTTACCATACTGTAATTTTAGAAATAGTAGAACTAGTAACCTCCTGTGATGAAATTGTTTGTCCTTATCCTGATTTACAATGGCTGAGGATTTAACACTGTCTTTGAATGGGTATTTCAATGATTATTTGGTCATTGCAGTACTTCAGCCTATTGATCCACGTTACACTGGATTGAAAGGAAGAGAGTAAAGCAATGGAAGCTTTCAGTCAACTATTAGGGATATACACTTTCAGAAGCCACTGGGATGAAAAGATACTTATCTATAAAATTGTATTAAACAATACCATACTAACTTCAGCAAGAGAATTGATAGGAGCCAAGAACAGTGTTTGTTCTTTTACCATCATTACAATGCCTTGCAGCATTGTTTTAAGTTGAGATAATTTGGAACTGATGAAGTGGTCTGTGTTAGCTTCAGATTTTTGTGTGGAGAAAATAAGTAGGAAGATTTCTTTTTCTATTTGCTTTCTGTTATTCTCTTCCTCCAAGATCCTGTGTGGGTATTAAGTTATAAAACTTGATGAAATCCTGCCTTCATAAAAAGCATGGACATGGTTAGGGTCATGCCTGCTTCATTTGATTTGGGTTTTCAGGTCAGCAGTAGTCCAAGGATCATTCCTAATATTCTTGTGTAAACACCTGTTTCTTAAAATGCTCAGAAGGTCCAGATTTCCATTACATCTTCATTTGGAATACTGGAAAAAAACAAGTGGTATAAAAGCAAATGAATTGGTGGGTCTGATACATTTCTGGCTAAATTGAAATTTTACATGGTTAAACCTATATAATGAGTTTGTTGCTACAGCCTTGGGTATGTATGAGAAGTGGAGATTGGTTTTGGAGGTTCAGTTGTCTTATAGATGTTGAAGCAGGAATAATAGAAGAAAATAAATCAGTAATATATGAAAACTTTTATATATATATGAATAATGACCATCAAGATGCAGTGTTAAGATTAATCTTAAAAAAAACCCAAACAACAAAAAATCCCAATAACTCACAAATGCTTCAAAAATTATTACTTAAATGGATATTACAGTGTTAGAAATGTGCTCTGTCTCATCCTTAATCTTTGCTTAATAATTGCATATGCATTTTAAAACTTCAGGCCATGTTCACAAGGCCACTGTGTTTATAACTGTGGACCTCTGAAATAAATTTCAGAGTGAATAAACTTTCAGTCTGAAGTATAGACCCTCACACTACACCAGTCCTTTGCCCACCTGTGAATTGAATTGCCTTTTTTTTTGTTTACTTTTGTCATAGTAAAGGACTTCCTTTTATATACAGAAACCACTTTGAACAGCTAAAGTGCCTTATATATAGTGTGTAAGACTGAGTTTGATACGTGGTTTCAAAATTCTGGTGGAACAAACAACACAGAACTTTCTTTCATGTAAGAAATAGCAACAGATTTGTAACAGTGTCTTACCAATGAGGGAGGACCATGGACTAAGATATTTTAGCTTAAAAAAAAACCCAACAAAACGGTAAAAACAACCATTCCAAAACTTCATTGGTTTACAGTCTCTGTGGGTCAAGGTCATGGAAGTTTCAGAAGATATATAGCCCTGGGAATATTAACTAATTGGCAGGATTCCAGTGGAGTAAAACTGTACAGACTGGAGCTTTAAATCAATTATTTGGTCACCTTCAGTAATTACTAACAAAAACACCCATCTGACACCTTTGGAATCATTGTACCATCCACTGACTTCACTGACTCACCATGACTCTTGAATTAATATAAAGCTCTCAAGGGCGTCCTTCTAGCACAAATAGTGAGAGAACAAGAAAGAGAGTGAGAAATTAGCTCTCAGTTTAGAAAGTCAAAACCAAGGCAACACTCAAAGATCTTTTTGAGTGGAGAACTTTTTCTTATTGATAGGCAAGATGGTTACAGATTATTTTTCAGTTTGGCCTTCTGATATTTAGCTCTAATTTCTTTGATACTGAAAATCGCACTGGGCTGAGGTTTCTTCTGTGAAATATGCTTGGCTTTTTAATTCTTTATTTTGTATTCTTTAATTCTTATGTTGATCCCCCACGATCCCATTTTTTGCTAATGCATGTCTGATTTACTACACAATTTAAAATCTAAGAAACCACAGTAAACGTGGAACGTGTGATACACAGGTGTGTCTCCTTTTTTGTTCAGCAAGTTTCTTGTTTTATAACCTGCCAGTATACTCTTTTGTTCTTGGTTTGGGATCTATGGGGAAAGTTCATGCATTTACTTGAATCTGGGGCTGTGGGGAGAAAAGGCAGACTCTCGATACAGATCAGATTGACTGTCACTTTATTATGGGAGTAATCTTTCAGGCTTTGCCCACTTCCCCTTTGACTTTTGACACATTTGGTATCCTGAAAGATACATTTCTTCAGTAGTTTAATGATTTTCTGTTTGAATAAGAAGTACAGATACTAACTACGTGTTCTCACTGTCTCAGCTTCTTGGTGTCCTGCTAACAAACACACTAGGGCACTTCGGTATACTAATCAGTCTAACTTCCTTTTATCTTTCTCTGAGAGTCGTCTCATTCTGTGAAATAAAAGGCGTTCTGCTTTCAAATTTGTGGTGTTTCTTTGTATTTTGTGAGTAATATTTATAACCCTCTGAAATGTTTGACTTTTAATGGGTGTGGAGTAGGTCTTACAGTAGATGTGAGACACCTATGAAATCTAGTGTCCCAGATACATCTTGAAGAGCTTTGGTTTGTTTGTCACTTAAATATTTTAAGCCTTTGATGCTTTAAAAGTTGTTTTCCTGTTATTTTTCTTTACACGTGCTACTAAGAATGGTTCACAGGTTATTGCTAGTCCTCAGCATAACAAGAACAGTGAAAACAATAATGGAGAAAATGTTTAGCACTCATCAAATTAGTACCGATGGATCGGATGTGCCTTCTAATGCACAGAAGTGAGGAATGCAGGCACGGCAAGACCTGTGAATCTTACAATTCAGTAAGTAACTCAACGGAATAAAGTGTGTATCTCTAAGTAACTGGATATTGCATGTCAACAGGCAGAGCTGTACATCATAGCTGAAGGATGGCTCTGTTGGAAACTTATTCTCAATATTTTAATGTTTAAATTGTGGCTGGATCTGTGCCACTGAGTAAAGAGGAAAACAATACTCCCCAGTTAAGACTCACTATTTGAAGTCAGTGACTACATTGCAACGTAAGAGAAACTGTAGTTCCTTCCAATGTCGAAGAAAGAAATGCAGCACTGTGTTTCAGAGTGGAACTGGCTCAGATCATCAGCTGGCATCTGCAACTTTATTCCAGCTATGGATCTGGCTGCTAACCAAATGGAGACATTTTTTAACTGTGAGCATTGTATCTTTGCCAGTTCAATTAGCACTTTCAACGTTTTGATACAAATTGGTATTTAAGACTTGATTCTTAGGCTGAACTGTGTAAGAACAGCCAGTGTTTAACATCACACATGAAAAATAATAATGTTAGGTGACCTCTTGTTTCCAACACTAAACAAGCCCCTTTGAGATAACTGCAGCTTAGAAACTGAGCTCCCTGCAGACTTCTTATGCAGGAATATGTTCTTGCCTGTTTGCTGTTTTCTGTGCTTCCACAATGTATTCACTTTGTGTGATATTGATCAGTCTGGTGCCTACCTGCCTTCTTTCTTATTCACCTGCACGGCTACTTCAAAAGATTCCATATATCTTCTGCACAGGCAGAAGACGTGGAGATGGAGAAGAGAAAATAAAGTGTTTATGTGGGATATAATGGTATCTAATACATCTCTCCCTAGCTGCTCACTATCTTTAATAGAGACAATTTGTGCTAAGAGTAGGCTGTTAATTTAAGTAAACTGTAGTAGGTGAGTCTACTTTTGTGGGTGATGTTTTTTTCCCTTTACCTGCTTAAGTATTTGCAACATCTGGAAACATGATTAGGTTGTCAAAATTATTCCCTGATGCTAAATCAGTGGTGGAGATCACCTAGGAGCTAATATTAATCTTGACAACTTTAGGGTATTTGGGTGAGAGTCAATTATTTATTATATTTATTAATTATAGTTATCTTTCCACCAAATGCTCTGAAGACTCTGAAGTAAAAACTAATTTATAATCTGTTACTGTTTTTAATATATTGAGCACGAAAACATAGTCTTTAGTGTTTTCTGAACTTACTTCAAGCGGTATGTGGAAAGCCTAGTGTTTGCTTGATGTTTGTTGCTAATGAAGCAGTGACTAAACAAGCAGGGTTGTAGGGCTCTGCATTGAACATGATTTGAAGCTAGAAGCAAGGCTCTGTTTTACCCCCATACTCTGGTGACCAGTAAGATTTCTATGAAGACTCATAGCTTTTAGGCTTGCTATCTTTTCCCCTTTGTATTCACATATTTCCTGCTTAAAGGAGATAATAGTGTGTGTTTCTTAAGAGTGAATTGTGCATGCTTTAAGCTTCTAGGTATTGATGTCAGTTGGCTTGTGCCATATTTGGTGGGGTGTTTTTTTGGTGATGTTATGACTGATGCTGTGTTAGTTCCTAGTCTGATGTACTTGTTACCCTTTAAACATGAGGAAAGAGCATACTCCTCTAATTAAAAATACTGTTTTATGTTGCCATATAAAAATACCAGTTCTCAGATTTCCCTAGCAGTGTCAGAATGCATATAGATATATTGGGGGGAGCAGAATGTCAATCTAAGATGCTGCACTTGTGGGGAATTACAAGGTAGGATGTAGATAGCTGAGACACAGTATATAGTAGAGATGCTACAGTGCAGCAGGACTGCAGAAGTACTTTTATGATACCATGCAGTACCTTTGCCCATCTCTATTCTGAATCAGCCAGATTCAGTGTTCATGCCTTTGCCTTCAAACCTAACTTTGTCAAGGAGGAAAGGGTTTTGTAATGTTTCTGTGTATGTATCCCAATGTAATAGGCAGTATGTATGCTTGAAGTGCATGTGTCTTGAAACGTACAGAAAAGAACTGCATCATTAAAGTATCTTACATTCACAGAACTGAATTGAAAATATTTCTGGGTTAGCTTTCCTTATAGGATGAGAGGAATAAGGATAGAAAATCAGTTCTGCTTCAGGAAAGAGGAAGACAGGTAATAGAGTGAGAGACTGAGATTGAAATCCCATTTATTTCTCTTAGCAGTGCTCTGACAGTAATGTCATATATTAAATACTATTGTCAGGAAAGATTCTTATGGTTTCACTAGGTGACTAACATATGTTCTTTACATTGCAGTGAGAGAGAAACAAATTTTTTTTTCTCTGAAGGCAAGACTGTAACTTTGGATTTTAATTCCTTCATGAGCTGAAGCATGAATTCTTGAGGAACATGGTAAATGATGCACAACTGAAACAACGGGGATGCAAAATAATGTGTCCCATTTGTGGCTCTGCTGTGGTTTGATCTTGATGGTTTATGCAGCTTGGAAGAGAAGCAGTATTTTAGGATCTGTGCATTTGGAGATTCTCATGGTGAGTGTGATCTGCTCAGATGCTGCCTGGAGAAGCAAGTGGTACTGGAAGGGTAACTGGAGAAATACAGCTGTCATAATTCAGCGGAGTTATTTGCAGCAGATAACAGAGACAAGGTGCCGTAGCACTGGAGGAACTGATAAGTAGTGAAGGATGAAGAGGAACATTGCTTGGCAGAGAAACAGAGATCTGAAAACAGGTGACTTGGTAAAAGATGGAGTTGTATTGGAGTTTCTTTTGAGACTGACCATAACATTTAGGAAGAGTCATAGAGATAAGTTAGAGGCAGAACTGAAACATGAAGTCATATGCATGTGTTTCTCTAATTTAAATAGTGAAGGAACATAAATGCCTTGAGTTTGAAAGTACAATGGAAGAAGAGCCAATTTACTACTTTCTTCTGCTTTACCTTACTAGTGTTGAAATATTAGATCAGAAATATACTTGTCTTAGCTGTAGACCATTGTCTGGGTGGATTTCAACCCAGGATCAGAGTCATGAAAATACAACTAATCCGAGGGAGCTGGTATTGTACCCATACATTTGTTTGCTATGATTTGGTTTGTCTGATGGTCTTAAGTTTGTCTGAACTAGAATCCCTGTTATCCTTATGGCTTTTAATGTTATGCTGCTATTTTTCCCTCTAAAGATAGGTAAGGAAAGAGGAAGAGGGAGAAATTTTTTAGATAAGCCAACTGTGTGATGAAAATGATAGATGATAACATAAAAATGTCGAGAGGGATGTGCTGATGAAACAGAATCCTTGTTTTTCTCTTGGCTTATTCCACTGGCCTTAGGAAATAACCTTTCTAAATCATGGAATCATAGAACCACAACCAATTTTTTTTTCTTCTTTTCAAGCATTTTCATTAGAGCTGTGCTTTAAAGGATAATGAGCAAAACTTAGAGAAATCAAGGTATGAAAATTTATGGTATTTATAGGAAGAAAAGAAGGAAAATTGTCTTTTAAGAGGGAGACATTAGGGAGATCTGATATGCATGAAATAAACTGAGGAGCAGAGAGATGCTGCATTTTAAATGGATTTTGAATCAAAACTGCACAAAATATTATTTTGGGGTAGTTGTTACTGCATGACATTTTCAACAATTAATGTCCTGTCCAAGTAATGCCTGCCTGGGTGAAACTAGGAAGAAGTTACTTGCTTTGTTCAAGTTTGTCAGTGCTCATTTGCCTGCTTACCATGTTTCTCAGCATTATGCTAAAGTCAAAACCTACTCCAGCTGCAGCCCCTTCTACCCTTGCACCCATTTGCCCTCCTCCCCCCCCCCGGCCCCGGTCAGTATCCCACTGTGACAAAATGATATGCTTCAGTTATGCTTCAGTTTCTTTGTCACGGAAAGCCTGTGCTATGATTGGAGGACATGGTTTTACTGTGAATGCAGTTCTTTTCAGAAAGCCTGTGCACCAGCTGAGTTAGCATTTTTTGAGTGTTGTAGGGGAAATGGTATGGCTGAAATGGTGTCTTTTAGGTATAGATGTGTCTTTCTAGGAAATATTTCCAAGGTAACATGTATCTTAATAATGCCCAGCTTTATCTTCATATACTCAGCTAAAATAATGGAAAGTGTTGCTGTTGATGCTGATAGAAGTACAGTCAAGTTACCTGGTGCTTTTCATGGGCCTTCCTCTTGAAGGGTTGAGCACACTAAAGTATATACTCTTTCCTTATAAAGTAAAAAAAATCAGATACTGAAAAGAAACTTGTCTCAAAAAAATACATTTTTAAATACAGATCAGTTGAAACTTATTCTAGGGAATAAAAAAAACCTACTAACTTAAATATCAGTTTTAAGAATCTGTTATTTTGTGAGTATAAAACGTACTATGAATGTAGACTTTATAGTATGAATACAGTCTTTAGTCCTTAAAACCAGCATTCCTCAGGTAGAGTTTTCTTTGAGTTACAAAAAGAACTGTAGGAGAGAACTGAAGTATAGAATCATAGAATCATAGAATAGTTAGGGTTGGAAAGGACCTTAAGATCATTGTTCCAACCCCCCTGCCATGGGCAGGGACACCTCACACTAAACCATCTCACTGAAGGCTTCGACCAACCTGGCCTTGAACCCTGCCAGGGATGGAGCATTCACAACCTCCCTGGGCAACCCATTCCAGTGCCTCACACCCTAACAGGAAAGAATTTCCTCCTTATATCCAATGTAAACTTCCCCTGTTTAAGTTTTAACCCATGAAGTATGTTTTGAATTACTCTTGTTCTTCCTGAAGAATATTAGTAGACTTTAGATTGAAATGATGTGGATCTTTTTCTGAAATATATAGTGCTTACCTCATCTCTTTATGATGTTTTATATGCACACAGTATAGTGTAGTATTTGTAGCTTTGGATCATAATTTATGTTACAGGGTTATGATGTTTAGCTCTGAGTAACTAGAGAGGGTTTTTTTTTTAATGAAAAATCAATAGTTAAGTTTTCCAGATTTTGATAATCTGCTTCCATTGAGGTAGGTGATAATGACATAGCAGCTAATTTACATTTCCAAACAAAAGGCTTTTTTTCCTTCAGCCTGTCATAAGGATATTTTTTTTTTCTCTTGTGGTATTTAATTTTGGAGTTTCAATAGGAAACTAGGGCAAAATGACATGCAGTGACTTGCAGCCTGGTGTAAAAACCAGAAGGGAATGGCGCCCACCTCTTCCAGTCAGTCACAAATGTTTGTCCACTATTTCACTCCTGCAGTCTCCATTTAAATGTGTGCCTTTATGAAACACTAATGCACAGCATGTTTTAGTGAAATGTAGTTTCTGATGAAATTCAGTGGTTACTGTTGAATTCCTTAATGGAAAAATATGGTAAATATTCCTTACAAAGGAAGCAGTTTCTCATCAATTAACACGCGGTGTCATCATATCGGCTTTCTGCAACTCATCAGTTGGAACTTTAAATTGACATTTTAGATTAAGCATATATTTTTCAGGACAAAACGTTGTGTTAGAATCCTGTTGTGAATAAAGATTGCAAAACTATTTTTACTTAGCTGGTGTATTTGTAGAGATCGGTAATGTATTATCTGCTGCTTACCCAATTTCAAAATTATCCCTGCAGTTTTGTAGTTCAAAATCATATTTCTTATAAGATGTTATGAGCCTATTATTTTTGAAAAAAAAGTCACTCTTCTTGTCAATCTGATGTACTTGATTGCTAACAGTTCAATATTTCATTAAATAAGAGATGATCTCAAAAATTATGTAATGGTAAATTGGAAATATAAAATAAATGGGATTAAGAAAGTCTAGGAAAAGGTGGGGTCTGATCCTGTATTGGACATGGCTTTCTTCCATTTAGTTTCTTAAATATGATCTTTTTTTACTTTTGAAGCGTGGTGTTGCAGCTCTAGTACTACTTTCAATTTTCTCTTTGCAGGTGCTATGATGAAACATTTGTGTTAATACTACAGAAACATAAGATCATGGAGTATTAAACTATCACATTGGTTGCAACTTTTGAGACTTCATAGAATCCCAGACTGGTCTGTGTTGGAAGGGACTTTAAAGCTCATCCAGTTCTCGCCCCTTGCCATGGGCAGGGACACCTCCCACTAGACCATGTTGCTTCAAGCTCCATCCAGCCTGGCTTTGAACACTGCCAGGGATGGGGCATTGCTTGTTTCTTTTCTGTTGCATGATGACTTGACTTGGGAGTACTGAGCACAATATTTACTAAAAAAACCCCAACCAAACAAAACCCCACAAAAACCTCTCAAAACCAAACGAACAGAAATCTTCAACAACAACACAAATCCCCCAAGCCTAAAATTTGCAAACCAAAAAACCAAATAAACTGAAAGCTTTGAAAAAGCAGTAACAAGTAATATGTGAAATTGTTTGAATAGCTTTTAGAGACAGACATTCTTAAGCTGATATAAGCCCCCATATATGCATAAGTAAAAATGACACAAATAATGGAACTACACTATTACAGTAATAATGTTGGCCTTGCTTTAGAGTCCAGAAGAAACTATTTCATGTACTTGACTGAAATCAGAACTTGTTCCTATTATCAAGAACTGTGTGAAAACATTTATTGGATGAATCCTTCCTGACAACACTCGAGAGTAACAGCAAAATAGAAGTTTGTTTCTTTTTTTTTCTGAAGACAAAATAAGCTTTCAGTTTCTGTGATCAGGTTACCATTCAGACAATGAAATTAGAATTCTCCATCAACTTTACTGTTGTGAATTAACACCTAAATGTTCTAGGAACTTGGTGTATGATACATAAGTAAACTCTGAGAGAATGTTCATATAAATGTACTTAAAAATGTGCTTTCCAGACCAGCCAAGTATGGTTATGTAGTAGAGGCACCACTGTGCAAATTAATGCTTAACTGTATTCTGATGGAGAAAAGTTAAAATGTAAACTTTCTCCCAAGTAAGAGTCTCTGTATAGTTAGGATGATCCCAGCTATAATATCAGAGTTCAAGCTGAAGAGTATGTGCAACCACTCCTACTGAAAATGAAAACAAATAAATATATTCCTTAGGTAGTATTGATAGTTCAAGCAGCCTGGGGACCCTTGAGTTATTAGAGATGTGTCATCAGCCTTGGTAACTCTAGAGGTCCATGTGTTGCTTCAAAGTATGATCATGTAAAGGTTTATTTTTACTCATGCTATTTAGAAAATGATGATGTTCCTGGAGGAAGTTAGTCTGTTCTGTGTCTAGTATGTAGCAACCTAAGATTGTTTCCAGGCTTGTCTGAGCACTCCTCTGCTAAAGATCCCAACCAAATGTAACTTTTCCTTAAGATATTTCATCTATGACTATGAGAATATTACCTGCTCTGTTTGTTTTCAGACAACAGTAGTTATAGGAAGTATCTGCCCTTCTCTTAAGTGATAAAACCTGTCTGATAAACTCTTTGGAAACCAGTATTTATTCTGGTTTCATAGGGGAGAGATCAAGAACTCTCATATCACATGTAGTTCTGCGTACTGTAGAATGATGTGAAATATGTTCATGAGGTGTTTAGAATGCTTAGAGTATAAATCCATACTTTTTTTTTAAACTTTAATCTGATACTATGAAGGTAACCAAATGGTGGTTGATCCTATAATGTAGCCTTTCTGATTTAGTACATGCTTCCTTTAATGAAAGTACAAAGTTCATTTTTGTCTTTCATGCATGTCATCTCTACCATGTTGTTATTTGGCTACAAATATTTTATAAAGTTATTTCTTGAAAATAGTAACAGTGAATATTCTTCACAAATCAGTGTTAGATGAAAGACCTTACTGTTTTAAAGAAAAAAAAAATAAAACTGAGAACATTCTAGCGACATCTGCAGATGGAATTGTCGAATTTACGCAGATAGCTTGTGTAATTTTTCATTGACAGTATAGATTTAGACCTGTGAAATTGCGACAGAGGTCAAGCTGATGCGACATCAGTTGAACTTGTGCACAGTAACTTGTGCTATGTATTTAACCCACACAGAATCAGTGCAGTAATGAGGATAAGGGTAATAAGCCTTTTAAGTGAGTTCACAATGGAAGAGCCTGCCTTTTAAACTCAGGAATCCAACAGTTTTTTAAATCACCCACTCTCCTGGATGATTTTAATGCAGACACATCCCAGCAAAATAGCCAGCAGTCAGAAAGGATATCTTTTCATGTTCAGTTACTATTAATATTGCATATGCAACAGCGTGCATTAAGAGGCTTCTCCTACAAGAATTAAATGGAAAAACTGAGTGACAAAAGCAGAATTATGTACTGTAAATCATCAGGCTGTTATCATGAAGAGGAGTAGCTCAGACCTGTTTTCTTAGGTTTTAGGATATTAGTTTAATAGAAGCCTTTTGGTTTTGGACTTGGTATATGGTTAATGACCTTTGAATTAGCAAATGAGCTTTGGTGGTCAGACACAGGCGCAGGCTGCCCCACGAAGCTGTGGCTGCCCCATCCCTGGCACTGTTCAAGGCCAGGCTGGATGGGGCTTGGAGCAACATGGTCTAGTGGAAGTTGTCCCTGCCCATGGCAGGGGGGTGGAACTGGATGAGCTTTTAGGTCCTTTCCAACCCAAACTATTCTATGATTTACTATGTACAATGCAAATAATCACAATTATTTTCCTCATAAGTGGAATAATTCCTTTTGTTACAAATTTCAAGTCATGACATAGGTGCCCACCCAATGGAAATAAAGGAATGACTAAATATGAGGCATCTGTTCCCTGTTTGTTGCTTTCTAATGTCACATCTCATGTCACTTAACTTGCTAATTTCACATTTAATGTCACATCAAAGCTATTTTTCATCTCTCTCCAGATAGAAGTCAGAGCTGTAGTTAAATCTGGGGAACAATGAGAGAAAGGTCTAACTAATAAAGTTATCGGCTCCTGATAGGAGAACTTGACTGGCACCTGAAATAAATAACAATACTCCTCCTTCACATCAGTCAGAAATGATAAGCAAGTTGAAGGAGGTGATCCTGCCACTCTACTCTGCTTTTGTGAGACCTCACTTGGAGTCCTGTGTGCAGTTCTGGTGTCCTCAACATAAAAAGGACATAGAACTGTTGGAACAAGTCCAGAGGAGGGCCACAAGGATGGTCAGGGAACTGGAGCACCTCCTGTATGAAGATAGGCTGAGAAAGTTGGGGCTGTTCAGCCTGGAGAAGAGAAGGCTGCGTAGAAACCTCACAGCAGCCTTCCAGTATCTGAAGGGGGCCTATAGGGATGATTATAGGTAATGGACTCTTCATTAGCGATTGTAGTGATAGGACAAGGGGTAACAGGTTCAAACTTAAAACAGGGAAAGTTTAGATTGGATATAAAGAAGTTCTCTACTGTAAGGGTGGTGAGGCACTGGAATGTGTTGCTCAGGGAAGTTGTGAATGCTCCATCCCTGGTGGTGTTCATGGCTGGGTTGGACAGAGCCTTGGGTGATTTGGTTTAGTGTGAGGTGTCCCTGCCCATGGCAGAGGGGCTGAAACTTGATGATCTTAAGGTCCTTTCCAACCCTAACTATTCTATGATTCTATGATACTGGCAATAAGGTTTTTACTTTTTGTGGTTTCATTTATGGATGGACATGGCCCCTAAAATACATACATAATTAATTTCATTTTCCTTGGTCACAATTATTGATGACCACTGTCCTGGGTTTAGCAGTAGCAGTCATTTTTCTCTTTCTTGGTAGCTGGTGCAGTGCTGTGTTTTAACTTTCAGCTGGGAACAGAGCTGAAAAACAATGATATTTTGGTTTGGCCAAGGACTTTGTGAGCCTCATGCTCTGACAGGGAGGAGGGGAAGCTGGGAGGAAGCAGAGACAGGACACCTGACCCAAACTGGCCAAAGAGGTATTCCATACCACAGCACGTCATGCCCAGGAGGGAACTGGGAGTGACCCGGAAGGGCTAGAGTGGACTGCAGGGTTGGAGGAGGTATGGGTCGGAGGGCAAGAAGTGTGGGGGGGGGGAGTGAGTGAAAGCTGTCTGGCTGAGTTTAAACCACGACAGTTCTTTTTGGCGCCCAACGTGGGGCACGAGGGGTTGAGATAACGACAGATCTGACCGTCACAATGCTGATTTATTGGCTCTCAGAGTTGTTCCTCTTGATCTCACAGCTTCAGAATGTTGTAACTTACTTAGAGCCGGTATTTGCTGTGATAGTGTTTATCAAGCGTGGGGCTTGGGCTAAGGTTTTTGTCTCACTGTACTTTATGGCAATGACTTGTAATACGGGCGGGCTCCAGCAGCAGGGCGGGACGGACGTGGCCGTGGACTGGTCCCTGGCCGTCCAGCTGCTCCTCACCGTCCTGGCCCTCGCCCTCGCCTCCGTCTGCGTGAGGCCGCGGGGAGCCGAGGGGGCGCGGCCCCGGGAGCCGGCGGCTGCTGAAGGGGCCCGGGAGAGCGGCCCCGGGGACCAAGCGGGAGCGGGGCCGGAGGCCGGCAGGGAGCGGCTGCCGGTGGAGGAGGTCGGGGCGGTCGAGGAGCGGAAGGAGGCGGCTGCCGAGCAGCGGGAGAAGGCGACGGAGGAGCCGAGCCCTGCGGCCGAGCTCACCCCGCGACGGCCGAGAGCATTCCCCGGAAGCCGCCCGCCGAGCCCCAGGAGGACGCAGGAGACCCCGCAGCATTTCCCAGCAAGGCAGAGGAGGAAGAGCTGGACTCAGGAAAAGAGAAGCTGGTGGTGGGAGAGCCGGCAAGCACAGCAGCTACACCAGCCCCAGTGACAAGTACAGCAGCATCGTTTGAGAGTTCTGAAGGTTTTGGATGGCTTTTGGGTATCATTGGGACCTGCCTGCTGATTGTGATGGGGATCAGCATGTTGGCACACACACAGAGTGTGTTTTACCCACCACCATTTTGTCTGATCTCAAAAGTTAAGAAGAGTCAGGTTTGGGTCTTGTCTAGGGTTAGACGACGATATGGGAGGACCAAGAGGTTTCCCCCAAGGCTGGACAGCCATGAGTGGCAGGGCGTGTGGGACAGTATGGGCAAGTATCTAGTCCACTGGGCCCCTCCAGTGCTTTGGAAGCATTGGAGATGGAAGGACAGTGGATTATTTTGAGCCTGGTGGGCCCATGACCCTTAAGGCCAACAGAGCAGAGATGCAACATCGAGATGGACTCATGATCGAGGGGTGGACTTAGCAATGGACACTATTGCCCATTTATTCATGTGTGTGAGCACTGCACATAGCCTCTCGTGCTCTGAAAGACTGTTACAAGAGGTGGAGCTTGGCATCATGGACCAGATGGACTCAGCAGCTTTATAGGGATTGGTCCATGCACTAAGATAGAAGTGCACTTAGATAAGAGTGATGGTATATTGAAAATGTGGGATCCGAGCATGACGTGAATGGTATGGAATAAGGGGTGGATAATGTCCTGGGTTTAGCAGTAGCAGTCATTTTTCTCTTTCTTGGTAGCTGGTGCAGGGCTGTGTTTTGACTTTCAGCTGGGAACAGAGCTGAAAAACGATGTTTTGGTTTGGTCAAGGACTTTGTGAACCTCATGCTCTGGCAGGGAGGAGGGGGAGCCGGGAGGAAGCAGAGACAGGACACCTGACCCAAACTGACCAAAGAGGTATTCCATACCACAGCATGTCATGCCCAGGATGTAACTGGGAGTGACCCGGAAGGGCTAGAGTGGACTGCAGGGTTGGAGGAGGTAGCGGTCGGTGCTTGATCGGGCTGGGGGGCAAGTTATCGGTCGGCTGGTGATGGGGTGTTGTATTCTCTTCCCTTGTTATTTCCTTTATCATCACTATTATTGGTGGTAGCAGTAGTGATTTGTGTTATACCTTAGTTACTAAACTGTTCTTATCTCAACCCATGGGAGTTGCATTCTTTCTGATTCTCCTCTCCGTCCCTCCGAGAGTAGGGGGAGGGCAAGAAGTGTGTGGGGGGGAGTGAGGGAAAGCTGTCTGGCTGAGTTTAAACCACGACAACCACCTAATGTATTTTGTTCTTATTTGGTAGAACTAGTTTTACTAATACTATTATGTAAAAAAAAAAAAAAAAGACACAGCAAGTATATATAAAATCGATTCCCCATGAGTATTTGCAGCAGAGACTAGGACTAAGAATTACCCTAGTGTGGTCTGAAGGAAAGAAGCCGTAACATGAATGTTTTCCTCTTTTCTGAACTGTAAATGTACTTGTGCATTTACTGCATGGGCCAAAGCGGAGTGTGATGGTGGTTTGTTAAATAAATGGGTTTTATTACCTCTGAGAAATAAATGGACATTGCCAAAAGAAGCTTTCAGCTCTCCCTGAGGGTCCACTTACATGCCTGTGACTGGAGAAGGTAAAACTGAGTGATGGTTGGAGTGTGCAGGAGCTTGGAGGCTCTGGACAGCACTGCAGGTGGTTGTTGTGAAAGCATGTGTTACTAGGAATCCTGAGAGATGTGAGTTAGGCTGGAGACTCCACTGGCTCATGGAAGAGGACTTACTAGGGAAGGTAGGACTCTGTCAGATCACTTATGTGGGTCAATGACATTCCAGTAACAGGGTTTATATCTTATATTTATTTTTCCACATAGAATAATAATTGACAAATATTTTATGTACAGATGTAAATCTGTTTCCTGTATTTCAAACTGTGACCGATAGTTTAAGGCTATGAGTGTTGATAGGATTCTGTAATACCTCAGAGAAGTACTGGTACTTGCATGATGCTGGTCTGATGGTCTTTATTGCTGCTACTTTTCATATCACATAAAGGTTTGTTCAGACTCTTGTTATTTTCATTGCCTATTTCTTTACATTGTCCTAAAACCTGCTTTCCTTTTCTGTCACTTGTCTACTTCACTTGTAATGTCTCTGTGAAGTTATTCACTAGGTAACCATAATGAAGAAAGTGTACTTTTACAATCTTAGTCAACTCCATTGATGGGCTCCTAACACACCTAAGAAAGACTCAAATCCAGTCAAGAGCTGGATTCTCTTCTTTACAGGAAGAGAAGCACGTAGAAACCACAGAAACAGGCAACTGGAAGACTGGATAGTTTTGGTGAAGACAGTTCATAGAATCATTAAACAAAATGATTATCATAAAACATGATTTGTATGCTTTATTTCTTTTCCTGAGTTTGGTTTTAAAAATAGGCAGTTGGGAATTTTACAGAGAAAAGGAGGTTTGTATCTGTAGAAATTATGGCATGAATTAACATCCTTCTGGTCTTTTAATGTCAAAGGTGTCTTGTAAACCATAATTCCAGAATCATTAAGTGTGTTACAAGCCATTTGTACAATCTTAGGTGACTTACAGCTTGATGTGCTGTAGTTGAGATCAAATTAATTTGAACATTTTTCTAAAACTATTTAAACTTAAACTTCAAATGTAGTTTGATTTTTCTGTTCATCCTGTTATATAGAAATGCTTTGTGGTGTGCACATGTAGTTCCTGTAGACTGCTGAATGTAAATATAACTAGTAACAGGTATAAATAAAGCAAAGTGCAAAATGCACCTTGTGCTTCTTAAGATTCCTGCATTAAGGATCATTTAGGAGTAGTTTCAATATTATTTGAGGATCAGAAAATTGTTAAGAGTTAGTAGTATGCACTTTATTAAGGTGTAGTTAAGAGATTAAGATCTAGACTTGATGAAGTTCCATCTAGAAAAGCTTAATGTAGCTCCATTCTCACATAAATATGAATTTGAATTTGTACTACAGCTTTACCATAAACATCTGCCTGTTTTGGTAGCTGTGGCATCTTCCTTCAGCTCTGCACTGCCTCTTACCTATTAGTATTATGCACTATGAGTACTGGTAGGTCACATAAATGTTACACAGAAGGTTGCAAATAAACATGACTTAATGCGTCAAAATATTTATTATTGATTTTCTACTAAAACTGTTAACCGCAGAAGAGCCAGGGAGGTCAAATCTTCAAAACATTAACATGTATTTATCACTGTGCCATTTTATACAGAACATACTAATTTCTGTTTATATGGACAGGGATAAGCTAATCCTTAATTTTAAAGTCACATCATTGCCGTGCTATATTTGGTGTTGACTGAGGAGTTACTGCCTGCCTCTTCAGCATCAAGCAGAAGCAACTTGCTAGACTTAAATGTGTGCATCTCATCTCATTCAATTTTTGTTTAATAAACTTGAATAGTGAAGTTATTATCAAGACTGTAGCCCCTGAAGGATACTAAGAGTATGCCTTACTTTGAAAGCTCATTTAGACTGCTAGACCCATATTTATGAAAACAAAGTACTTAGGAAGGTGTTTTTTGTTCCTCTCCCCTGTACTGTTTTCATAATACTCCTGTCTTTCAAGACTTTGTGTCAGAGGCAACAGAGCAACAGATGATTTTTGTAATTTCTAGGAACATGTTTTGCTAAACGTATTTATATCTAGAGGACGAAGCATTAAATAAGTAACAATTCTCAAAGAGAAATAATGGAGAGTACTTAAAAGTTGAACAGAGAAAATATGAAGAAAATATAAAAGATCTGAAATTCTGTTTGTTGCTGTTGGAGGGTTGGTTATCTTGATCAGTACCTCACTTGTGTTGAATCAAAATGTTTTTCCTGTGTTGTAGTGGATTTGGCCATGGCTTTCAAGAATCACTTCCGAGGGGGATTTGTTAATTTTTCTTCTTCTTTGCAATGAAAATGTATCTTTAATTTTGCCTCTCAAACTGTTTGTATTGAAACATTTGTCTTAAGAATTAGAGAAAATAATTGAACTCTTTGAGCAGTTGATAACAGGATTGATTATCTCCCCTTGTAAGATTTTCTTAATGGTCTTATCTGTAAATGGGGGTAGAGATACTGACCTGAAAGCAAGGGTAGCTGTACAGAGGGTTTGTGTGCATCAGAAAGCATTTTATTAATCACATATTAATATGAGTATACGCTTTCAGTGGGTACTTGGTATTCTTTCATAAGTAGGCAATGAAGATAATGGGTGCCATGGTTTAAGAATGTATCAGTTCTGCTTTCCTTCGCTACAAAAATGGGTCAGCTCTAATCCTCTCCCTGTGAACTTGTAGAACAGATAACATGATGTTTCTTAAATAATCAATCCCTTTTGGAGGAGAGAGGGCAAGAAAAAGGGCTCAGTTATAAAATTAACTGTTTGCAGACATATGCCATGAAGGTAATAAAAGTTTAAACGGGTATTCTGACTTTTCATGAGAGGCATGAAGTGGATAAACAGCTTTTTCCAAGACGCCTTCCTCCTTTCCATTTTGTGCTTAGTAATTTGGTTTAATAGGGGTTGCTTCTTTTCACAAAAGTGTTTCCTAGTTACTATTAAGATACTTTTTTTCTAAACAAAAGAAGGGAATTCTTGCTGGGTTAATGAACTTTCTTGGGATGAAAATGCCTTCACTTCAGTATGAAACAAAACAAAACATGCAGCTTGGCAAACTCTTATTTCCCCAAGTGGGGGTTTGGGTGGGTTTGCCAGTGAGCGGTTTGGTTTTTTGTTTGGTTTTGTTGGCTTTGTTGCTGTTTTCTTTTCCCTTTGGGAGTGGGTTGTGTTCATTGTGTCTTTTGGGGTTTCTTTAGAGGGAGCTTTTTCCTGTGTGGAGGGAAGGCTTGATGTCTGGAGGGTTTTTGTTGTTAAGGAATCCGTAATAATGAATAGCTAACAATGATCCCTGAAAGCCGAATATTTATTTTTTCTTTTCATTTTCTTCAAAGGTATTAACAGAAGTGTTTTCTGGAAGTAATGTAGTTCTCTGAAAGCATGTTTGTGAGTTAGTATAAGGCTGAGTGTATTTAGGGCCCTTGCTGGCAGCTTGAGCAATTTGATTCTTTTGAATTGGTAAAATTATGCAAGGAAATTGAGATGGTTCATGTACTTGTGTCACTTTGGTACATTAGAAGTACTGGAAGTGTTCAGCAGCGCATCTGCTGTGCTTCTCTGGTGGCAACTGCTGTTTCTTTGTTTCTTTGGCTTTCCATGTGTCATTTCATCTTGTTTATGTCTTCCACATAAGCTTTAATTTTACTGTAAGAATGCTTTATTAAAAGAAAATGCACTTAGACTTTTAAATTTGTGTATGAGAAATAATAGGAGGCCAGTCAGCCAGTTTTGTTTTTACCTGTTTCATTCTGTGTATTTCTATTCTGTACTTCCTTTCAGAAAACCACCCTGAATAAAATTATGTGCATAAACGGCTGCAAGCATTTTAATCTCTTGAGAGAATAATACAGTACAGAAGAAACATGCACTAGTGCACAAAACAAGAATTCAGATAATATGGGATTTATTCCCAATTTGGTGTTTATTTTGTCCTCCCCCTGTGATGTTAGTAATGTCATTTTTTCTTTGGTTTTGGTTTATATCTTTTTGTTTGTATCTTTTCTTCAATTCTTTGTTCCAGAAAAATGCTTGAGGGTTCAACAGTATTAATTAATTAGCCATTGTGTTTCACAGAGGAGAGGACATCTGTAATATGGAGGTAAAATGTGAGTATGGCAGGCCAGTTGAATATTGAGCTATAAAACTACCTGAAAGATAAATTCATAGAGTGACTTGAGTTGGAAAGGACCTTAAAGATAATCTAATTCCACCCCCCTGCCATGATAATAGTCTAATCACCGAACTAGACTCAATTTGCTCTTCGCTTCAGGGTTAATCTGAAATCTCTATCCTCTGCTGCAGAAAACCAGTAGTTTCTGGTCCAGAATCCATTCCCAGTACTTCTAGAATACAGTTGGATTGAAATTAATAATGACAACATTGTGCACCCTAGCAGAATGGTCACTTGGTCTCTTGATACTGAATGAAGCAATAAAGCACAATTACCCTGCCTTACATAAAGCTCACAATTATGCAAGCAGTTTATTTTAAAAATTGGGACTAGGATATTTTCCAAACAAATGTGCTTTAGAAGAAGGTCTTTAGACCTTCATAAAAATAGGTTGCTGTATAGGTGGAATTATTGCTCAACACTAGATTGGGACTCAAAATTTAGACCATATACTTCAACAAACTGTTAAAAAAATCAGTTTTGGAACCCAAGGTGGTTTTGATTAAACATGGAATGTAAAGTTTTACCTTTTTGTAATAACTGTTCATATGGAATCAAATTATTACTGTTTTCTTGGGGAAGAACTCAAAGCCATACAGTGGTTGGTTTACATTATATGTTGTATACATATGTGATAAATGAAAACATCAAGCCTCCAGAAACTTACTTTGCTGTACCCATAAGATCTGGTGCGATGCTTTTTGCATTCATAGCAATACATGACAAATCCAAATTGAAAACCTGAAACGAGAAAGGCCCTGGAATTTTTTTTCTTTGAAAATTGACATATTGAGTAGAAATTTGATCGTGGAAGCCAGTGGTGTGTGGCGAATCAAAAAAAGAAAGGCAACCTTTTATGCTTTAGCATTGGCTTAGAAGAAAACTCATTGTCAAACTGAAGCTGTCACAAACTGGTCATAGCTGGCATGTATTTGCAGGGATTTATCTTGGCACAGTCCTCAAAAAGTGCATATGGTCAAGTGATTAACTCAGAATGAGGAGACATGAAGGTCATCACTGAAGGCAGTAGAAGAGTAGTAAGTAGGTACTGAATCTCAGGACAAAGCGTGCATTAGTTTTAGCAGTAAAACCTATTTCCAAGCACTTCTGTTTCTGGACAGGCCAGTTCAGATTCCTGCTTTTGCTTTATTGGTACAACGTTGTGAAGTAGGTAGACATAATTAATATATGAAATGGTGCTGCTGTCAAAACCAATGGACATCACTATACCATCCCATGAAATATGCAAATTGTGAGCTTTCTTCCACAGTTCTACTAGCTGAAGAATATTTAGGTAGTTCCTATGTTACATGAATAATGTATCTGCTCATGCTAGATGAAACGCTGAAGCATAGCAAAACCAGTTAATTCTAAGTGACAGTGTGGCGATCAAAGTGGAAGTAACTTCTTGCACAGTCGTTGCTGCTGACAGCAAGAAATCGTGCTGAAATAGAGCAAGGCTGTCTTCTAAACTCTTTTGGAATAGTGTAAATTCTGCATTGGAGAGTCAGAAAAGTATGTTGAAAAAAATAAGAGTAAGAAAGATTTATGTGGCAATATTTAGCAATGGCTCTGTGAAATACAGAAAATATGAACTGTGAGCCTACGACACTGACATCTTGAGGCAGGAGAAAGTCATCAACTACCTAAAATCAGTGATGCAATGAATTGGGTTTGTTGGTTTTTTTTCCCATTTAATGAGCACATCAAGCCAGTTGGCATGAGTAACAACTACAAATGTAAATGTGTTGGTCAGAGAGAGGCCAAATTAGAGACATTAACCTTGAGTGTTTTGTTTGATTATGATTTCAGAAAGTGGAATACCGGTGGTGTTTAAAATTCAGTGTGCATTTGAGGTTTTTGACAAAAGACATCATCAGGTGAAGCTAGAAGTACTTAGGAAGATAACAAATGTTGAGAATGTGTACCGTAGGGCGCAGTAATTTGTTGAATATTTATAGGTAAACAAATGATTAACAGCAAGTAAAACCAAAACCCCAACCCCCTTAACCCCAAGTCCATTAATTTTAGTTGTTAAATCCGTGCTTATTTTTAAGTTGCATTCAGAAATATTCACTTCAGGAAACCTCAGCTATTGCAGAAAGCTAGTTAGAAATGTGATGCATGTAAATACGCAGAACCCCACTCTTCTGAAGTAGTTTTGTACCTATGAATTTTCTGAACTTTTAGCGTAGGTAAATGTTAAGATTCAACCTGTACTTTCTGCAATTAGATATGAATGACTGAAAGTAAGTTGGAAAGCTCATTTTGACAGTTAATCACTGTATTTGTGGTAACTGAAAAAATGAATTTTGTTGGAAATACAGAGATTTGGTAACGATTTGATTCTATACATATATTTGACTGGATTTGCTCGTGATTTAAGTGCATATGGGCACCGGGCCCAGAGTTTTTTGAAGCGGACTATTTGGCTCTTTAAAAAATAATTAAAGCATGCTTGGTATTATAGCAGTATATACTTCTAAAGTGATGTTTGGGCTTTGATGTGCAAATGGATGATGTTTAAAAAAAATCTTGAAAGGCAGAAATAATTGTTTGCTATATGATGTCCATCTGTAATGACTTTAGTATTGTAATATTCATAGAATCATAGAACCACAGACTGGTTTGGGTTGGAAGGGACCTTAAAGCTCATCCAGTTCCAGCCCTCTGCCATGGGCAGGGACACCTTCCACTAGACCAGGTTGCTCCAAGCCCCATCCAGTCTGGCCTTGAACCCTGACAGATATGGGCTGCCACAGATTCCTTGAGAGTATTAAATGCGCATAGTTGAATACCACTTTTTCTGGTATAGCTCAGGTTAGAAAATATAGGTGCTTGATGCACAAAAATTCTCTGTTTATCGCCCCTTTCCCCTCAATGCACAATTAAGAAAATACGTATTTGTAGGTTAGATGGAGTGAACAGGTCTGTACACTACAGGACACATGACTGTAGCCATGCAGCAAGCTTATTTAGAAGCAGCAGGCATTCTGGAATCTAGAAAATAGCCAGGATTTTGTGATTTAGTCTGAGGTAAAATAGTATCTTTTTCTTTTTTCTGTCTAGTGCAGCTTTCAGTTAGAACTTTTGAAGAGTACAAGTTACTTTCTGATACAGAGATCTACAGTGAGGGCATGTTTGACCCTTGAGCAATCACTGTTCATAAACTATTAAGGAGAGGGGGGACTAGTAGGAGCCCACCTCCAAGAAAAAAAACAACCTGCAGAAAAATCCCAACCCCCCCAAAAAAACCCAAATCCAACAGAAAAAAACCAAGCAGAGGCACTAATAAAACCTGGATTTTCTCTCCTGGAGTATTTTGAGATGCCGAATAAACTTTCTTGTTCATTTAAAGACACAACTTGTTTTTCAAGTGGAGTATTAAAATACTGTGGTCTTGACTGGTGATTTCAAACATCTCCTCTCTTGAAAAGACATGTTTATATACCACACTAAGTGTTAATTTATATTTATTTATTCCACCCAGAAGTTGTCAGATGTCATACCGTACTTCAGTATCTGGTATTAGCATACTGAGGAACTTAATTAGGGACTCATATATATTAATATATATATAAAATATATATATTTTTAGTAGGTGGGTTTTTGATGACATGTACATGTGTTGGTTTCCAGCTCTTCATGTCTTTTATGGTTCATTTTACTAGCAAATGACATTGCTTGGCCAGCAAAGAAGGTCTTAGTGTGTTACCAAGTTCTCTACAACAGAAAGTCTCAAATGAAAAAGATGCATTGATGGGAGAAATCATTAGAAAATTTATATGCAACCCTCCCTACCTGTGGCATTTCAGGTGCTCATGCTTTTTCTTCCTGTATGAGAGTGAAAGAAGTTGGTGAATGATGAGGATTTCAAAGGAAATGATATGCAAATACTTGGTGAACCACTCTGTCCTTTTTTTGGGACCAAGACCATCAGAATGTATGACTGTCCTGGGTTCAGCAGTAGCAGTCATTTTTCTCCTTCTTAGTAGCTGGTGCAGTGCTGTGTTTTTGACTTTCAGCCTGGGAACAACACTGATAACACTGATGTTTTTAGTTGTTGCTAAGTAATGCTTGTCCTGATCACAGACGTGTCAGTCTTTCATGCCCAGTAAGGAGGGGCAGAAGAAGCTGCAAGGGAGCAGAGACAAGACACCTGACCCAAACTAGCCAAAGGAGTATTCCATACCACAGCATGTCATGGCCAGTATAGAAACTGGGGGGAGTTACCCTGAAGACCCAGATTACTGCTGTTTTCAGGCTGGGTATCAGTCGACAGGTAGTGAGCAATTGCGTTGTGCATCACTTGTGTTTATTGGTTTATTTTCTTTTTCTGCTCTCAGTTTTATATTCTCTTCCCTCATTATTTCCCTTATCATTATTATTATTGGTGGTAGCAGTAGTGGTGTGTGTTATACCTTAGTTACTGGACTGTTCTTATCTCAACCCATGGGAGTTACATTCTTTCAATTCTCCTATCCATCCCTCCAACAGTTGGGGGAATGGAATACAAGGGGGGAGTGAGGAGGCGACTGTATGGTTCTGAGTTACCGGCTGGGCTTAAGCCAGGACAGTGACCCTGCAGAGCTAAATACAGGGAAAAAAAAGTGCAACTATGTCAGATCTTTTAGTAGAATTATTTTGTATCTGTGCAGTAGCTGCACAGGTTTTATCTTTATCTAACAATGTGAGTAGACCTTTGGTGTAGATGGCCAGAAACATGACTGAACAAGAAGAGCCCTGAGCTAGCTATTTCTGCAGGGAGGTCTAGGACTGCAAATACCTTGTAACTTTAGATCACGCAGGTAATGAGATTGTTCAGCTGTAAGCCAGTGTGTATTATAATCACACACAAAATCCCATCCTTTTTGTCCACTAGCACGTCAAATAATGTGTGGTTTTTTTTTGTCTTCATGCTGACAGAGGCTGCTGGGGTTTACAGGAGGTGTACTCTGTTTTAATAAATAAAATTCCATCCTGATTCTAACAATGCTACATAGAGAAGTGAAAGTGGTTTGCATTCAAATGACGATCAGGCAGTAAAGTGAGTAGTACTGAAGCGGGTAGAAAAATCCACACAAGCAGTCTGTCTATTCAGTGCTGTTCTGTGGGAAGGAATTAATATCTGGCATAATCAACTAAGTTCCTAAATCATGTTCTGTTTAGCAAAGCATAAAATCCAGGAACTGTAGAAGAAAAAAATATGAATTTAAAAAACCCCACTAGTTGTATGAGTTGAGAGTGAGTTGTGGTGAGTTTTTTTTTTACTCTAAAGAAGCTTGGACTGGGTTTATATGCCCCTGAGATTTTTAAAACTTGTTATTCCCTGGCAGGCATTCTCAAAGGAAAAGACAAACTTTTATTTCATAAGTTGTACTGGTTTGGGTTGGAAGGGGCCTTAAAGCTCATCCAATTCCAACCCCCTGACCCAAGCAGAAACACCTTCCACTAGACCAGGTTGGAAGTGGTGTGAATAACAAACATGAACATGTGATTAAGCAGCAAAGAAAATACCCTTCATGGTAGAATAAGATAGGAAATAAAAAATGGTCTGGCTCTACTTTCCTTATTCTTGCTGATGTCAGTGGAATTGGCCCCTTGCACAGGGGTCTAGATCTCTTTATCTTATACCTGCATTATAAACATGAAGTACCATGTGAGGAAACAGAATAAGACTTTGGGTATTTTTATTCTAGGCTCAGTGAAGCAGAGAGAGGAAAGCTTCTACAAGTACAAACTACATCTAAGAGAATGTAATGTGAAAACCTATACATGAAGTTTGCACATCCATTTTTCATTTTCTGTTTTAACCTTTGTTGGTAGAACAGATTCACAGAACCATGCAGGTAGGTAGTGCTATAAATCAAACCAGGGCTAGGAAAGAGCATTCTCAGAAATGCTCAAAATTTCAGGATCTAGTTTGATATTATTCTAAGGCACTTGTCAGGACATCCATTACTCCTGGATTATATCGCCACCTCCCATAATAGCTCACACCGCATTCTGTGCCAAAGGAATTTAGGTACCAGCGCAGCTGGACCACACAATCTCTTTTTGGGTAGACACTGAGACTTGTAAAGGTACAGTTTACCCCAGCATGGCAATGAGTCCTCTTAAATATGAAATTGGCTTAATACATAAGTTACCATTTTACAGTTCCAAGTTCCTTCAAACAGTAAAATTACACTGAGCAAGCAGCTGTGCTGGCTGAGACACAATACCTCATTTCACATGAGTATCTTCTAACAGAAAAGCAATATAGGTAATCTTGGCAAGCTTTCCTGGAAGCCCAGATTATCTCCTTACCCTTTATTTGTCTCAACTTTCCTGTCTCAGATGAAACCTCAGTCACTGTTAATATGGATGTTAGCTTTGAGGTGGGTGGTATGACTGTACAACTGACGTGATTTCTTCTCTTTAGCTTGTGATTTTGGTGGAGTAGCAATATTCTTAGGTACTAGTACAGCATCAGGTGTGTAATAGCATGCAAGATTTCCTTAAACAGTAGTTCTAATACATGGGGTTGAGACAGAGAAAAGAATAGCTGGGCATGGAACTTAACTTTTATAGGTAATGATAATTTTTTTTATAACTGACATGAACTCATATGGCAATTTAACTTGCCTTTATAACACTAGGATTTAATTCATACAAACCCTCCAAATAAAAATTCAGTACACAGTTCAACACTGACTTTTTAGCAAGACTCTTTGAAGACTACTTGTAGAGAATACGCCACATTTTCATCACTCCCAATATTACTTTGGGATAGGATTTCAGTTGTAGCCATATGTTATAGACACTATGTAAGAAAGAATGAAGTATTTGTAGGTTTAAATCTTCTAATTAAGAGCAGTTTGGGCCAACCTTTTTGAAAACAGGAGGCAAGTGCAGAATACTATATAGTGAGGTGGAATATGCTCCAAAGTGGAATGATAAAACTGTAACACAAAACGTGGTTTTGTAGTTATAATGCACATAAAAGTTTCTGCATGCAGCTGAAAACCTGTATTCTCTACAGAATCTGTCACAGTCTGGTAATTTAAAATGAGAATGTTCTAGTTGTATGACAGTTCATTATTTCTGATTGAGGGTTCTCAGAAATTTTATATGGGTGTGGTTTACAAGCATTGGCTTTGGTGGTGGTGGGTTTTGTTAGGGGTTTGTTTGTTTTTTTTTTTGGGGGGGTGTTTTGTTTTAAATTAACCTAGTAAAAATGAAGGCACTTGTTATGTTTCCATTTGCTATTATAGTCAGCTAATGTTTTTTACTGAAAAGTACTAGAAATGTTTGTTTATTACGTGCCTAATAAACTAACTCTCCTCATCAATACTAGTATACATGAAGATAAAAAGAATTTAGGACTGCTATTCAGTTAGAAGTATGCATGGTTTTAGGTAGTCGAGGTTACAAATTAGTGCTCTTCTGCAATAAAATTATTTTAGAAGTCCATGGCCTTTCATAAGCAAGGGAAGTGTAATTTTTGTACATGCTTTATGAAATAGAAGACTTCTTAGGTAGCGGCGATATTACTGCAGCTTTCAAAGGCTTTAGAAAGAAGAATGATTGCTAATCATAAACATACTGTTGAATTTTCTACCTACTTACCAATAATTTCATTGTAAAAAAGACATCCTTTTAATCACTTTTGATCAGCTTGTTTTACTAAATAGGGTACTTCAGTTGATATTAAGAGACATGATTCCTGTTCTTAGCTTTGCTAGGGACCTCCTATCTGACCTTAAGCAATTTACTGTGCTTGTGTATCCCTCTTGCCCCACTTCTGATTTCTGACCTGTCTATTAAGCAATGTAAGGCAGAAGTAGTTACTTTTCTTATTATTTGGTATTGTGCCTTTCAATGTCATTATTTCAATCCTCTGGGCACTAGTGTTGCAAAAATAAACAATAGACTATAATAATTGAATTTTAGATGGTAAAGCAGGAAGAATACTTGAGCTGTTAGTTTTTAGCAACAAATTATAATGGAGCCTTTATTTTGCTTCTACTGTGTGTATTAGAAATATTTATGTTCCACCTGTTTATATGCAAACCTTGATTATAGGGAAAACCAAATCAGAAATTAATAGCTTTAATCTCTAAGGCTTGGAAATAACAGTACATTTATCAATGAGACACCTTATTCAAGTGATGATGGTGTTGCATTTGTCCAATTAGATTTTGCTTATCTTCTGAAGCCATATAAACTTTGCTTATCTTAAATCATGGACTAGACCAGCGCAGCCATAGTTGCAAGTGCTCTTTGTTCTCAGCTTTATGAAGCACAAACTCATTAAAGAGATTAAAACTCAGAGTATTTTTTAAGCATATGCTGAATCTCTTCCACAGGCTATCTTGAAAACTCTTTGACTTATTTCTAGCAGGTGCTTCTTTTAAATACAAACTGGCTGGTTGGTAAGACAAATGCAATAACGTTATCAAAAAGTAGGTTAAAAGCAGTACTTCCTTAGTAACAAATTTGAATAGACTTTATATAGTTTTCACAGCAATGTGATTAATTTATGGATTTGACCTGATTAAGTTCCACTCCTGTTTTTCCAGCATCTAGATGTTTGAGTGTTATTACAAGTAATGCTGTTTCCCAAATAGTAAAATAAGTCAGTCAGTTATGAAAATAGATTCAGTTGTGCAGGTGTATAATATTGTAGAATTATCTGTAAACTCTTCTTAAACTCAAGGTCTGTCCTATTTCCTGTTTATTCTACTGCCTATCTATATTCCCTGCATCAAATTATTCATACAGAAATTCCTTAGGAAAAGCAATTTGTGAATGACAAAAAGTTCTAGTTTACTCTGAGGTGCTCTCTGGTGTGTTTTCTTGCTCTGTAGGATGTCATTAGACACCTTCTACATAAGCACACCAAGACTGGAAAGTCTCTGGTCGTTTTGTTCTTGATGTGGTTGAGTGAGAGGAGAGGGAAATAACATACACCAACTAAATACAACATGGTGGTGAAAAGTCTTAATTACGTGCTGTCACTGAAGTGACAGAAAACTTCAGGTGAGTATAGTTGGAGCACAAAACCCATGCAGCACAAAGAAAATATTGTTTTATTCGTAAGCAAGGTGTTCTTAACAGGTGGCTGAGACCGGTGTATGATTTTTGTCCAGCATGGATTTTAAAGGAAAAATAAACAGCAAAAAAAATAATAGCTTCAACTACCCCTGCCCCTTTCGCCACCCCCCACCCTCCTCCACATAACTAGCTCATATTGTTGGGTTGATAGTGATGATAGTCAGTGATGATATCATTGGATTGATGGTGATTAGTCAGTGAGATAATCTGCAATGGTAGTTGTTTCTTGTCACAGATAAAATTTAGACAATTTCAGCCTTGAGACTCAGGCCTGAAACACTGAAAACATCAATAAAGATTGGAAGTTAAGACTAATGCTCTGAGTAGCAGAGGTGAAGAATGAAAAGAGCAGATGAAGATGAGAGCTCAGGATGTGCTATTTCATGATCGGTAAGCAGTTAATGAGCATAATGGAACAGTGCATCCAGAACCAGGCATTGCTGAAAGTGACAAATGCAGGAGTTAAAAGCATATTGCTTTTCTCGTTTGGTTTTTTATTTGGTTTTGTGGTGTTTGTTGGGTTTTTTTCAGTTTGGCCAGAAGTTAGTAGTACATGACCATCAATGTCTCCATTTATCTTTGCTTAAGAAAATTTGAAATTAATAACCTAAGGAGAAGGAAAAACAAACAGGGAGAAGCCTGTCCTACTAATAAACACACAGTGCTGTAAAGAAGGATCAGGAAAATTGATGCTGTGAAAGGAGATAAAATTGCAAGCCTAAAAGTATTGTGCTAAGTAACTATGAAAGACACAAATATTTCTAGGGAATTTATACAAAAGTACCTTCTAAATAACTGCAGTGGGTTGTCCTTTCACTCTGGGGAATTATTGTGCGTGGTTTTGTATATTTTTCTTGTTTGCTTTTGCCTTCATGGGTTAGTGTTACCTGTGTGGGATTTTGTCAGATGACAGATTTTGTGCATGGACATAATTTGGAAACTTCAGTGGTAGTTTATGGCATGATAAATAAACATGGAAGACTTCTTCAAGGCAGGAATTTCCTCTACATTTCCAGCGGCAGAATGACACACAGGCACGGTGTCAGTGTCAGCACCTGTATTGTCAATTTTGAAGAAGTATCAACTCTTCCTTTTTGCATGAATGTTTATTAGTTTCTGAAAAGCATCATTTGTTGGGTGAAATGCAACACCAATATTTTAATCACATCTGCAAAATAAATTTTTTTTTCTTATTTCTGTATGTGCCTGCTGCAAAATGCAGTTTACGGAAAGTAAGCGAAATAGAACTTATGAACTATTTCTGTAGATGCTGAATCTGTTCCAGAGATCCAATTTATTTAATGTCAAGGCATGTTTGAGGATCTCTTCTTATATCTCTTCTTATCATCCTCTTAAAGCTATTCTAAAAAAGGTTGGACAGAATGTCCAACCATCTGTGATGCATGATAAAAATTTTCTGTGGGTAGCATAAAAGGAAAAGGGAGCTTTGTGAGATTTTCCAGGCTAATATTATTTTCCCACTGCCTTATGGCTTGTCCTTACTCCAGAGCTCAAATTGGAGTAATCTTATAGCACTTTTTACATGCAGGTAACATTTAGCTGATACTGATGTATTTTATTTTGAAGGGAGTGGAGGACTCATTACTGAGGATGACTTTAAAGTATTGTTCAGATGAGACCAGTAATAATGAATGACTGTTGCAAGGTAAATCAGTTAATCAAGAGAATAGTTGTAAGTATTTGTAAACCTGAAAATTAGGCAAGCAGCAGTTCATCCCTAAGTATTAGAGTTTCATGAAACAGGAATTCTTAAGTTGAGCCCAAGAATGTAATTTGGCTTTAATCATTAGCCTGCTTGAAAAAGGTTTCTGACCTTTCTTGAAAATCTGTAGTGTGTTCTCAACCAAATAATCTTTTTTTAAAAAAAATTTCTCCCCTCCTTCCTGCCCTGCTTATAACCAAATATGTCATTATTTTACCTTCTGCTGATCACTCTTTTTGGAGTATGTTGGGAGCACCTTATATGGAAGTTAGCAGGTACTTGACAAAACATTAATCTGTAACTATGCAGCTTTAATAATTCAAAACATGCAGCCAGGCTGGATGTGACTTTGAGCAACCTCCTCTATCACTCTACGATTCATTCATACTATGACCATGTATGAGATTATACTTGGCATTAGTATCATGAAATATCAGCAAAATGTAACGGTAAAGTTTCATTCATTTCAGATACAGATTCTTAACTAAATTTTAGTTTTAGCTATGTAATATTAACATCCTCACTAATCTCTACTCTTAACCGGAGATCACTATCTTTTTATTTGTAAGGAGAGTGGCAAGAGTAAGAGATCTCATTGTAAACATACTGCAGCATTTTTCATATACGTTAAACTGCTCTTGGCTTTACCTGAATTATTCATTTATTTATTGTTGCAAGAGGAGCGGTTGATTTCTCAAGTGAAAGGACAGCTGATTTGATTGAAATTACTTAGGTAGTAGCAGTGCTACTCTTTTGAGTCAGCAATTTTGTGAATAACCAGCACTTAATCTGGTATCAAAACAGTGTCATACTTCCGTTTTCAGATGAGCATTTCCTTATATATGCATCAGTGTACTTACTTATGAGGCGTATCAAGGAAATGATCTGGCTGAAGTTCTCATTATGCTACTCTATGTGTCTGCACATAATCACTGCTGTTGGCATAAACAAGGAAAGAGGGTCATGTGTTGATTGACAGTCTGTCTTAGACTTATTACAGGTGAAACAAGTAAGGAAGAGATGCTCCTTGATGTTGTCTTTAGGTTGCTAAGCTAACCAATGTGACATTAAGGTCCATGTATGTACCTGGTAAATGAATTCCAACTCGATTTCCAGTGCTAAATGTTATGATGTATTTCAACTGAAATGAGAGGGGCAAAAACTTTCAAGACGTGGTCAAGACATGGTCAGCATGTTGTAGCTACTGGAGCATACATGTGTGTAGTATTACATTTCTCTTTTCTGTACATGCTTCTGTTTCATAAGAGAGAGCTCTGTGGATAGCAGTATGATGCCTGATGCTCTCCGAGCCTTACAGAGTTCCCCCTTTGCATCTGTGCATGTGTTGCGTTGTTGTGAAACCAGATCTGTGCTGTTGGCTACTGAAAAGAGAATGATTGGGCATTTGTCAGTGCCTAGAAACTGAAAACTCAAGGAAGTTGCAACTTCATACATGAAATTTGTACCCTACACTAACAGAACATCACCATCTACATGAGAATGCTCAGATAATAAAGACTCATTTAGAGTTAAGGTTGCATTTAGAATCTCTATAGCAAATTTATTTAGTTTTATTAATTCTGTCAAGTCAAAGGTTTCTAAACTTAAATAGACCTTTTCTAAGTTTTACGACTAAGTCAACATATTGATACTGAAATACGTGGTAGAGCTTTGGTACTGAAACAGACACGTAAGCAAAGAATTAGTGAGGGATTTTATTCTTCTCACTCAAATGGAAAGCAACATGATTAAAATGCTTTCTATAATTGTTCAGAAACCTGCAAAGCTACAGTTAGTAGTAAAAGCCCTGTGTATCTATTACACACAATACTGTAAAGATTCATTTTCTCCCTCCATTATCTGTCAGCTCAAATTAACAGCCTGTTAGTTTATCTATGATAAATGCACTATATTTAATGCAATGGGACAGTCCCTTAATTTGAGGACCTAGCATGGTGTCAGCCTAAATCTCCTTCAGCTGATTTAATTAGCAAAGCTCCATGTTAATCAATTTGCAATTAAACTTTCAGACTAGTGCTAGAAAAAAAGAATCCCTTCACAAAAGAAAAAAAAATTAGAATTGGGCCAGTGATAGAAGCAATTTACATGCATTTATTTTTAGTACATGTGTTAAACAGTTGATGAATTATTTAACACTAGGTGTGTGTAACAGATTTACAGATTTTAATGGGCTTTCCTAATTTGACTTCCCATACTAAATTGTACTATTCTTGCATATTTATTAATTGAATGGGTTCATTAGAAAAAAATTATTCCTTGATATATTATCTCCTACAAATGATGGTACTATTTTTTTCCATATTCAGTGATTTATTAACTCAGTGATGCATTATTTTTTTGTTGGTTTTTTTCTTTCCTATGGACTAAAATTATTAAACTAGTTTGCTGCTTTCTTTTTGAGGAGTAAAAGTAGGATTATTTTGACTGCAATTGTCAAAGCTCTTGCCTGGATGTGTTTAATGTTAAGGAATACAGGATCCAGTTGTAGGTGCTTCCTGTTAGTTGCTGCTCATTGCTGCTCTTCAAGCTCAAAGATACCAAGCTCTTCACATTGCTGTAAATGTGAAATTCATGGGAGTATGTAAGTCCCTCCTAGGATGCTGCTTTCGTGATGTGAAAGAAGCCGCACTGTCTCAAAACCTGCCTTGACTCAGTGGAATACTCTGGGTTCTTACTGTAGTTTGTGACATCTGTGGGTTACAAAGTGTGCACTCATGGGGTGGATTTATGTTCCTGCGCAACATTCAGTGGTGTTAGTGCTTTACTGTACTCCAGGCAGACTGGACATAGTATTTGCTGATTTGTGGATTCCATCCCCTCCCTCTCTTCTGCCCCTTTATTACAGTCTCTTTGCAACTTCCTCCATAGATGGAGTTTTGTTGCCTTTTTTTCCTGTGTGTGTGTATTGTTTTTTTTTTTTTTGTGATGGGTGTGGTTTTTGTTTTGGTTGGTTGTTTTTGTGGGTTTGGGGTGTTTTTTTTTTACTGCTACCTATGATACTATGGCTCGAATCTCTCTTGGCTGCAGTGTGTGAAGGAAACTCATTACATTGCTTTTTTAGAGATTTTTTTTTCTTCTGCCTTTCAAGCATATGATGTACGCCATATATATATGTTCACATAGAAAATGTTGATTTTAAAATGTGAATGATATATCATGTTGGAAAAGTTACTGTTAATTTGAAAGTAAATCTCTACTTTTAAGCTCTTGTCAGTTTTGATAGAACTACTTTGAGAAACTTGCAGCTGCTACAATCTCTGTACTAAGTCCTCCTGTTGAGTGTAACTATATTGGTGGGAAAATGAACTATCAATCAAATGTATTTTAATAACATAGTGTAGCTCTTTGAAGTTCCACTTTGATGTTCCAGTTTAAGTGAACATTTGAAATAATCCAGCCTATATATTCTTGTATAAATTTCTCTCAGTAAATTAGTTTTTTTAGCACTTCATGTGTTTGTAAATGATGAAAAAGGCGATAAATATAAGAAAGTAACTCCTAGAAAATAATAGAAAGAGATGGTAACAGAGCCACATTTCCTCTGACTGTGATAGTTACACCTTCTCTCTCTGATGTAGCCTGCCTTTTTTGAGCATATGTTTTCCTAACATTAGGACAGTCATGATTACTGGGATGTGCTACATGGGAGAGTGAATTAAGGCAAGCTTGTTACATGCAAAAAGCCCTGATACTTGGAAAAAGCACAACTCAACTTGTGCTAAACTGGGGTGTTCCACCAGATTAACCATATGCTTCTTTGCTGATATGAGATTAATTGGGGATTTGAACATAATGTAGTTTACAGTTAAAATAAATCCACTCATAAAAACTGTATGCACACGTGTAACAGAAGATGGATGTAACATAATGGATGACTGTCGGTATCTGAAATCGGAAAAAACAGACTAAGTGTATACAGGTGTGAAGAAATAAGATAATTTGTGCAGCTCAGAGCTGTACTTGCTCAGGTTTCTTTGGTTTCATTTGGTATATCCAAACCAAACTAGGAGTTTGCTTGTGAATCAGTAGGGAGAATCAAATTAAGTACTACTCCTAAGATTTCCTGTTATGTCACATTTCACATCACTCAGATGAACAGGGTTTATTTCATTTAGGGTTTATTTCTCAGACTAGTGGTTGTTATAAATCCAGGGCTCCCTATGTAGTGAGTGTTGTTTCCATGATCTTTTCTCCCCTTCCATAGATATTTTCTCTCCTTTTTATTTTTGTTTTTCTTTTGGCAGGGGGTTGGATCAGCAGCTCTGAGGCACACAAATATGCTGAGAATATGAAGCAATGCCTTCAAAATCAAGGACATGCCCTAAGTATGAAACTGTGTTGAGGCAGTAAGAATATCCTGGAAGAAGCAGTTAGCATGATATACTTGGGTGTTGATAGCTGAGCGGATACGATCTCCTGGTCATGTGTTTGTATGTAGGACCAAATTGCAGCTACCAGCTGTGGTCACATAGCTGAGCACTTACCAGATGGAAAGGTTTGGCTATTACTGCCAATTACTGAAATTACTGCCAAAATTACCGAAATTACTGCCGAATTACTGAAATTTGAAGCTGTTTCAGTGAGATAGAAAATCATTTTACTTTCCTGATCTGCACCTCAGTACATTTATGCCATTCTTTTCCTCACTTCTTAAAAATGGTAGGTTTTAAGAACTAGATTATATTCTCAAAACAAGGTCCAGTGTAGCGTCAAACCAAGAAACCCAGAAAGAGATAATCAAGAGATAGCCTGTGGGAGAATTGATACATATTTTTGCTGTGTGATAAAATAATGTTGAGAATTCCAGGCAAACTTTGGAACTTGTTTGAGGGGCAGAGCTGCTGATCAGCGTGCAGTTCTTTAGAAACCACAGTACTTACGTTTGCCTAGTGTGGTATACTGTTATGCTAGGTCTGTATTCAGAGTTGTAAGGATCCAGGCAAATGTTTTGAAGTCTTGTTGTATTGTATGTTACTTGCTTTGCCTTGAACCTGGCCTTGAACACTGCCAGTGATGAGACATCCACAACATCTCTGGGTAGTATGTTTCTAATGCCTTACCCTGGCTCCTCCCAGGCTCATCATAGGAGCCACCAGCCATCCAAAGCCCATCTCCACAAGCCCAGATGAGCACATTTACATTGCCTCTCAGGGCTTTTTTAATATAATAAGGAATATTTCCATCCTATTCCCTGAACTTCATGAGTGCGTCACCCTTACCAGTCTCCTCTGGGCCTTCTGTCGTTGTAGCGGTTTACGGGCCAGTCATGCCGAGTCAAGGACTCTCTTGAACATGCACTTTTTTACACTTTATTAACGAGAACTTCTCTGCTTGTTTTGTTTAGCTGGAGAGGCTTAATGAGTGCTAATGATTGAAGAAGTTGATTCTGTATTTTACATGGTGTTTCTGCTCTCATTTATAGTGCTAGTAATAAAGGTAAGGTCGAGCCTTGTGTAGTAAAATTTGATTTGAAATTTCTCTACACTATAACTTTTCAGTTAAATTAATCGATCCATGAAAAGCTCAACCCTTTGCTCCTCTAATTTATATTAAAGTAACTGGAGAAAAGGCATTCGTTTTTTCAAAAGGCTTTAAAACCTACCTTCCATTGTACTTTATACACTTAATGCATTCAATTATTCATTATTTCTAAATTCTCTTACGATTTTCAAAATGACCTAAGTATTGTGTAATTATGTTACTTTTCCATCTCTTTGAAGAAGGTTATATTTAGATGGTAATACAATTATTCCAAGCTGCTAAGTAAAATGTTACTTAAATTTTGTAATGAAATGTAGGGTAGAGTCTAGATTCATGTTTACAACACCCAGACATAGTACTTATTTTTTTTTTTCCACTTGTGGTAAATGGCACTGGAAAAACATTGAAGGAGATGCCCTAAGTAGCTTTCATGGTGCGAAGTGTTTTAGGGACATCTTTGTGTAGATGGAAGTGGACCAGTTCCATCAAAGCGGCTTTGACAGATGAAGACTCTGGATCTCCTGGAGCTTCAGGTGTTTTGGGGGATTTTTCTAGTAACACCTAGAGACCAGGTACATCAAGTGAGTCAGCATTGGTGAGCAGATTTTCCCATTCTTATTCCCTTGTACAGTGCTGCCTGGCCTTACATGATCCCAGAATTAACCAGATATTTTTATCTGCACTTTCACTTGAATAACTTGGAAATGTTAATGGAAACCATGTCATGTTGGGGTAAAGGGTAGGTGCAAGATACATCACTGATAAAGCAGTTGCTACAGAACAGGTTGCTGAAGTGTCATACCAATAGAGATACTTCTTGAGGCTTTTCCCATTGTTTTTTCCCTGTATTTTTAGACGCCTTTTTCGTGAGGATTTGACCTTTTAAAATAATCCTTCTATTGCTTTGTTTTGTTTTGTTTTTTGGTTTGTGGGTTTTGTTGGGTTTTTTTCCCCCTGTTTCATTTGGCTTCACTTACATTTGCATTGTCATAATCTGTTTTGGTAGCCAATGAAAAAATAAGGTGTAATTAGTAAGAGAAGTAAAGCACAGTAAAGTGCTGCAGAAGTGCTGCAGGTCCTGCCTGGAAGAAAGAATCCTCTTCAGTATTTTCAGAATGCTCAAGACCTTTTCTGAGCTGCTTTTGTTCTGTCCTTCTCTTCCTTTATGTTCTTTTTTTTCACATAGTTCAGTACCTATGGCAGAAATAAGCCAACTAAAACAGTCTGCTGTTCATGCCTATTGCCACTGTAATTAGCTGTAGAGAAATATGAATAACTTTGATTCTTTCATTTTGGCTCATGCAGGAGCGCTGCTGCTTTCATTCTGTCGATAGTCTTCCTGCTGTTTAATTACCTCTCAGTCTTTTCTCCTGTTAAAGCTGCTTTACTTCTCCAGGGCCATGTAGGTCACATTGCCATCCAATATGATGGTTTGTATTGGCACCAGGACTCTATTATTTTGGCATGTTCTGCGTTCAGGGACTGATGGGAACATCATTACTGGTTTCCAGACAAGCACCTAGCCTATAGGTCAAAAGGCTTAGACAATCCAATTCCAGAGCAATGTGATCAAACTGGTGTTTCTTTGATGAAATAGCTGGTAACAGGCATGCATATATTTGCATATTGATTCTTACAGGAACCACTATGACTGGGGACGAATACCCTGTCTGAGTTTGAGAGTATTATTAAGGTGCCTCCTACACTGAGTGCTTTTATTCATGTCAGCTAAGCACAAACCCTTTAAATCAGAAAATTGCCAGTAACTGCACACAAGTGTAGTTATTAAGTGTGAGAGCGTAAAAGAAAATCAAACCTCCTTCCCTCATTTTGTTCATTTGGCTTGAAAGCCTGTGTATACTCATCATTCATATAGACAAAAAAGTGTGTTTAAAACCTAGGATTTGCATACTCTGGGCAGCTCAGTGTTTTTGTTTTAGCTTTGTCACCATTTCTGGGGAGAAACTAGGCTAACTAAGAAATGCTGAATTAAAAATGCCAAAAATTTTACTTCCGTGTTTTAGATCAAAAGCAGAAACTTTGTTCAGGTGAGGATAACATTTAGTAAATGTGGGTCCTTTGCTTCGATAGCTATGGGAAGTGAGTGGGTTTTGGTTTTAATTTTGTATTTTTTCTTGTAAGCGCTATTCTTCTGTTAGCTCATTTAACTACTTTCCCCAAATTATTAATTCTGGGATGGTTGAGAGCAGCAGAGTGAATGAGATATCTCATTTTATCTCTTGATGCTAGTATTACACTTTAGGTGTTGTTTTCCAGAGCAGACTGCAGTTATTGTTTTAGTTTTAAATTAATTGGAGAAGAACTTCCATCATCTATAGCAGTTCTGCTGCTGTACATTGTTCCAGGGCCCTGCTTGAATTTATTTTATGCAGCTATGGTTTAAAAGAAAAGAAAGAAAAAGGGATAACAGCAAAACATAGGCCATATGTAAGGATGGTAGCTCGTATGTTAGAAGAAAGGCAGTGCTACTATGCTTGAACAAACATTGTTTCTAGTCTGCGATAGAATAATAGTTATGAGCTCCTCAGATAAGAAATCTCAAGTGAAGATCTTGTTTGGATGATAGATTATTGTAATTGTCCCTTCTTTACTGCTTTTTTTTAATGGTGGTGTGTATTGGATAGGGTAATAACAAAGTTCTACAGAAAATGAACTTGTTCTTACAGGATGGAATACTGTGGCAATAAAATGTCTCTATCTTGAGTCACTTGGAAACCTTGTATATTTGATTTTATGCTGACTGATGTTCTTTGTGGAATTTGTTTTCACTTTAGTCCCTTCATTAAAGTGGAGGAAGACTTGACAAAGTGAATATGTGGAGGAGGGGAAAGACTTGGTTGTCTCTGAGACTAATGGGCTTTATATTTAGCAATATCAGTGACAGCTCTTGGGCTTTGTGTCAGCTCAAAGTAAAAATCCAGGCTGATTTAAAGGTGTGGAAATTCTCCTTGCACAGGTGTATAACTGATTGCACAAAGTAAAGAACAGTGGAGATTGTCTTCCTTCTCATTTAATTCCTACTCATTTACTGAGACCTTTTTAGTAACCTTTACTGTTTCCAATATAGCATCCCAGTTCTGCAAAAGGGATATCTGTATGCAAAAGACACAGAAGCTGTTTCAGACCCATACCCAAGGAATATTTCTTGAGTCTCTTCAGAAGATAGAATGAACAGTGCTGTGCATCCCTATCACTTAGATTTGAAAAATACGAGCAAGCATGCCTTCTGTACATTCATATTTTGGCTTCAGAGCAGGCAAAAATTATTACAAACAAAAAAACCTTCATGAAGCATTTAAGCAAACTTAAAATACCCACCTATTTTCAGGGGTGTGTGAAAACAAGTTCATTATGAATCTGTTTACTTCCAGTGTTTTGCCTTTTTTTATCCTGATCTGTGGAACAGCTTCTCAGAAGCAAGCTGAGAGATGTGAGTGTTCACTGAGAGGGGAAATAAAAATACAGCACTAAGGAATATTTTCAAAGCATTCCATTTCAATTTGGAACCTTGCTTTCTTGATTTACTTCTTTATCCTAGCTTTCTCTCTTCCGTATTTTCTGGAATGACTAGACATTGAGGACAGCCATTTATTTTATAGTCACTGACCTCTATTTTGTAGGCATAAAAACAACTTTAAAAAAGTTCCAAGATATTTAAATGACTGAAATCTGTTAAAGGGACTGGCAATTCTTTTTCACTCAGGTTGCTCTGTCATTGCTTTTAATCTCTACTGCAAATTCTTGGAAATGCCAATCAGCAAGATGATAGGATGGCAAGTAAAGTATTTGTTTCCTGAAATGTTACCTTCCAATTTGTGCATTGGTGAGAGACGTGCTTGAATAGGAAAATAATCCCCAAAACCAGAAGCAACCCTCAAATTTGTTCTCTATGTTGGAATACAATGTGTGTTTTTGCTCTCCTCTAAGCACTCTTTGGCATTGCTGTACTGCTCAATCTGTGTTGCCTTATCTGTAGTAACTCAATGGCTATCTTTTATATTGCTTTTAAATGGCAATCCTGATCAAAGATGAAGGTGAATTTTTATAGAATCTCAAAAGTAAAGATGTCTGGTTTTGTGGAGAGGATTTCTGTACTTATTTATAGACTTACTGTTCTTGATAACTTACGTTTTAGTTATAGAGTGGTCAAGTCTATCAGAGAATTTAAGTTCTACTATTTGTGTGTCAAGCATCCAGTGCTTTATAACTCTGACCTAAGGATTTAATATTGGGTCATGGATTGTTGCTGCAGCTGTGCAGCTCATGCTTATGTAAAATCTCAAAATACTTGTAAGATGTTGCTAGTTATGTTGCCTTGCACTGGGAAGAGTGGCATTTCCTATGTATTATTGTTGCTCGTTAACCTGGGTGTAGAACATCTTTATCTGACAGATAAAGAATGTCAAAGATCACTCTTTCTCCAAGTGATAATTTAATGAGCTTTTCATTTTTCTGTATGTATATTAATTGTAACAGGAATTTAATAAATATTGTTGTGAAGCTCTCAGGTTAAGATTAAAAAGTTAAATAACCAATTAAAGCCAAAGAAACCTGGGATTTTTTTTCTTTTTTTTTTCTTTTTTTTTCATATGGGAAGAGTGATGATATTTTCAATATGGTCCTGAAAATAAAAGAGACAGGACACCATTATGCTTCTATTATATATATTTAATGTAACTACAGATACTCTGAATTCAGTTGTTCATAAAATGCATCAAATTGTTAGAATTCCACTCTAATGCTTTCTATAGCATATACTCCTAGATAATATGAAAATATGCAACCATCATCACTGGCTAAAGGATGTTTGTATATACGTATACTCATACTACAAAAGGCTTTCTAATTCAAAAGCCTTTGCAAGAACTCTTCTTCATATGACAGGGTTTTCATTATTCGTGTCACAGATAACCATCAATGTGTGAACAAATTTCTCTTTTGGCCAATAGTTATTTTTATGAAGTGTAATTTACAATCAATATTCAGAGTAGGCATGTCACTAAAAGTGAGAACAGACTGTCTTCTGTAAGATGGTATTTTGCCCTACTGTTATTGAAGTTCTATTGAGACCAGCATGAGAAGTAGAAGATGTGTCAGAGCAGTAATTGATTCCATTAGTACTTCTGAAATCAAATCATGTACAGCCTGACATAAACCTGGCATGACTAGATGCAGTTAGACGTTAAGTTAGAAAAATTCAGAGGTGTAGACATTAATCTATATATTTCCATGGTATGATTACTGAGCAGCTCACTATAGGCCTTCACTGAAGAGGTGAGAATAATTCCATACAGAGATCTCGTGTGTCTAGAGGAAGAGATCACAGGATTTCAAAGTAATCGGAAATTTACAATTTAATGCTTGTGTTTAAATGGATGCTCAGTTTAAAAACAAGGAAAATGTAAACTGGAAAATATACTTGTGATATTTTGGGTTACTTCCCTGAAAGCTCTGTTTCTGACGGGAAGCTGAAGTAGTATACAGTTGTGATAGCATTGTCCCTTTACAGGGTTAAAAGGTCTACAAAAAAAAAAAAAAAAGGGTCGTACCACCTTAAGCTGTCAAGTGAATTAAACTAGTAGGAGGAAAACATTCTTTGGTGTACTTTCATTTCATGTAAGTGTTACATATTGCAGGTGTTTTTAAATAATATTTTTTTGAAACAAAATTCTGTGTGAAAGCCAGAATCATTTAATCATTGGTGAAGTCACAAACTTGGAACATTTGCATTCTCTTTTCCTTGTAAATAATATTTAGTATTAAAAATACACATGTAACTTGATTGCATATGTTTTTATGCATATTATCTTTGCTGCAGATTGTATTTAAAGTGTTGGAAAACACAATCTAATGCTGGTGCTTCAGTTGTGTCCCTGGGACAGTTCATGTACTTTTTACTATAAGCAAGTCCACAGCAGCAAAATCATGGGATCCGTGGCTTTTGGGGAATGCCATTATGAAACACAAAGATTTAATTCCTTTCTGTCCTGGGTTCAGAAGTAGCAGTCATTTTTCTCCTTGGTAGCTGGTGCAGTGCTGTGTTTTGACTTTTGGCCTGAGAACAGAGCTGAAAACAATGATGTTTTGGTTTGGCCAAGGACTTTGTGAAGCTCATGCTCTGCCAGGTAGGAGGGAAGCCGGGAGGAAGCAGAGACAGGACACCTGATCCAAACTGACCAAAGAGGTATTCCATACCACAGCACGTCATGCCCTGGAGGTAACTGGGAAAGGGCTAAGTGGACTGCAGGGTTGGAGGAGGTATTGGTCGGTGCTTGGTCAGGCTGGGGGGGCGAGTTATTGGTTGCCTGGTGATGAGGTGTTGTATTCTCTTCCCCTTGTTATTTCCTTTATCATTACTATTATTGGTGGTAGCAGCAGTGATTTGTGTTATACCTTAGTTACTAAACTGTTCTTATCTCAACCCGTGGGAGTTGCATTCTTTCTGATTCTCCTCTCTGTCCCTCCAGGAACAGGGGGAGGGAAAGAAGGGGGGGGAGTGAGTGAAAAGCTGTCTGGCTGGGTTCTTGGAGTTTTATCTGTGCTGTTAGCTCCATCTTTGCTCTTCCATTGACCCACTGAACTTACTTTTAATAAAATGCGAAGAACATAATTTGTTTTAACATAGTCCACAGAGTCACTATCCACTTATGCCTGTAACAGCTTTTGATGAGGGAAATTCCTCAGAGTATAACGTTGTTTCTTGGTGGTGTCAAGTGTTTTCACTGCATTTGCACTGTATAAGTAATAGGTTCGTGTCTCTCTTGAAAATGGAAAGAAACTGATTATGAGCCTGTACATTCCTAAATAGCACCAATATATATGCCCCCTAGTGACATTGTGTCACTGTCACTGCTATTAGAACAGCTAAAAGACATGTAAAATAGAAGTCACAAGTTGTAACAGCATGGAGTAATAATTTTTCTTTAGGAATTTTCCCTTAAAGATTGTTTCTTTTAAACTTTTTTTTTTTTTTAATGGAAAATAAAGTGTTAATTTTTCAAAGGTGATTAATTTTCCTGAACTTATGATTGGAGAATGCATCTAACCTAAAGGGATAATGTTACAGATTGAAAATAACCAGCCAGAATGGTAATATGATTGCTTTGATTTATAAGGTATAAATATCTGGACTATAGCATTCTCTGGGCTTGTTACATTGGAATTTTATATTTTGTAAGTGGTTTGTGTGATGTACTCAAATACTCCGACATATCTTTAACCCGTAGTGTTATAAGCTGTATAGTAGGTTTTACGGAGTGGCGTGTATTGAAGTCTGATCAAGTGCCTGTTAAAGTCAGAAAAGTAACCCACTGAACACTGAAGCTAGCTACTCAACTGTGTGACTTTTGTGTATCTTACTAATTAACAAAGAATATAGCTTAAACTCGTCATGAGTGTTAATAAGAAAACTATCAAAGCATTCTTACTTTAGGTGACTATTTTTCTGGATTATTCAGCATGTGTTCAAAAATGTGTTGCTGACTTGTGAATATGCACTTAGAAATGAATAATGCCAAGTAGTAAATGATGGATCTGGTTTTGTGCCATACAGGGTTGAGTTATGAGCCAAAATTAGTAACTCTCAAAGCAGACACACAGTTTTATACTGCCCGTAAATACTGACATGCTACCTAATGGATGAAGTAGCTGTGCTTTAAATCAGATGTTAAATAGAGCAGGAAATGTGTCCACTGTTGACATTGAATTGCTGGGAGAATATGGCCTTGTGTCTAATACCCAGTACTAGGTTTTTTTTAGTTGATGAGCAGGTGGATGTTATTTTCTGTTAAATTTGTTTAGTAGGTAAAAATACAAAATAATTAAAAAGGGAGGCGCAGCAAGGGCTTAAGTGCATGTTAGCAGTCCTTTCAAGTGTGAAAACTATTGGGAATTGAGAAGCTCTAAAGTTTGCAACATTTATGGGTATTCATTAAAAGATCTTAAATGAAAGAAAAAAAAAAAAAACAGAACCAAAACTAGAACCACAAAACCACAGCAAGTTGATGAAACTTATATTCTATGTATCAGTTGCATTTTGATATGATAGTAAAAAACATTTAGCTCTGCAATGGATTTAGTTATGAAAGCAATATCATTAAGACATTGAGAGCCATCTGCCATTAACAGAAAATAGCAGATAAAGTCTATTTTTCAGAACAAGTGCGAGAAGACTAGGAAACTAGAAACAAGATTCCAGGCTGTAGGATCCATATGTGAAAATGTGTGAGTTTTGGTGTGTTCAATCTCTAAAATAATCTGATGATTTAGGATTGAAATTCTTAATGAACTAGCCATTCAGATATTCTTTTAAATAATAAAAGTATCCCTTTGTTTATAATAGTTGCAGCAGGTATTAGTCTGAATTCATGCAACTCTTGAATTTGTTAGACCACATGAGATATTTAATTGCTTAAAATGGATTGCTGACTTTGAGGGTGTCATGACTTAAGTTGTTTCCTGCATAACAGGCACCACCCAGCTTGAATATAACCAAGCTTGGCACAGAGCTTGAGAGCGTGCTGCAGCTCAGTGATGTGGTGATTATTCTAGGAAAGGATCACAGTTTAAAATAGCTCCAGATATAATTAGCACACCTTTGCTTCCATAGGAGGAGGGAGTGGCAGCAGAGTAAAGCAGTACTGTTGACTATGTGGTGTAAGGCTTGGTCTGTTAAGGTTGTCATTGGCCAAAGTGTCCAAGTAAAAGTACTGGAATAATATTAAAGTTATTGTATATATTCTATCTTTTGAGACTTGTGGAGACTGTTAGGTTGGATAGCTGCACTGAAGCATTTGTGATCATGGAATGTGTCATCTCTAGGGAAAAAAAAAAAATTTAGCAATACCTATGTACAATCTTGCTTAAAAAAAACCAACCCAAAACCATGACCTTTGTGGGGCTCTGGTTAGTTCCTGGTTTTGGTTTAGTCCCTTTATTCTCTTTTATTTCACTTCTCTCTTTTGGACAAATGGATTTGTTACTCAGAGCTTGGCTGAACCATAATGATGTTGTTGGAAGTAATTCATAGGCCTTTCACTTGGCTTTAGTGAGTCCTTTAAAACTTCACAAATATAAATTCCCCCTCTCTGTTCAAGTTTTGAAATGTCAAGTGCAACTTCATAAGTCACATTTCTAAAAGACTAGAAGGGGGAGAGACTCGAAGAAATTAAAAGAAGTAACTAGTTATGTGTGTCTACAATTTGTTTCTGCAAACACGTGTCAGAATTTTGCGAGGCTTTATGAGATTAATATAAATTGTTGCAAATGCTCTGTGCAAGGAAGTCTTTCTCCCCCATAGTCACATTATTTAATTTTTTTTCTATTAAAGAGGGGAAGGAGTAATATGCATCTGGAGAATGACTGGGTCCAGCACAAAACCTCTTATCTGGAAGTAGTTATAGCTTTGCTTGTGAAGGGTTTGAATAGTATGGATGATATTTCAAATTAATGATCTTAGACCCTTTCTTAAAGAGTCATATAGAGCCAAAGCAGACCTCTGTCGAAGTTGCCTCAAAGTATTTGGTTGTTGCTTTTACCCAAGGAGCAAGCAAAATCAATTAAAACTTATATAAAGTTTCTGACGTTAAAATATTCTTTAAATAGGTGAAAATAAAGGGCACTGGGACAGTTTCTCTGATGAATTATGTAAATGCAATACTTACAATCATGAAAGATGGAAAGATACCATTATTGTTTGAATATGAAATAAATTAGTGCATTGATTTAAAACACAGTGTAGGTATATGTGACAAATGCAGGCAATTATATGAACATGGATGGCCTATATTTGCAGTAAAGTCAGTCATAGAATCATAGAATCATAGAATAGTTAGGTCTGGAAAGGACCTTAAGATCATCAAGTTCCAACCCCCCTGCCATGGGCAGGGACACCTCATAGTTCTTGATGGAAAATCATTTTCAAATGACCAAGGACTGGCCTTTCTGGTTTTTTCCCTTCTGCCAAACTTTTCAGGAAGACTGATGCATCCTTTATTAACTAAGTTGTTTTATTGAAGAATGTCTCACATTTTTGTCCTCTCCATATGAGGAAAGCAACCAAGGAATTTTTTAAACTGTTTCTGAAAAATTACTTTTCCCCTTTAGGTCAGGAAAGTGTTTGTTTCTTGATAATTTTTATTTTTATCTATCTAATTGTCTGTGTTTTGTGTTTTATATCCTAGCTTAGGGTTGTTTTTTTTTTTTTTTGGGGGGGGGTGTTTGGTTGATTTTGTGTGGGTTTTTTATTTTTTATTTTTTTTTTATACAAGCGAAAAATTAATTAGTATGCTGCTCTTGTTAGAAGTATATATTTTATTACAGTGTCTGATGACTGTCAGTTATGATTAACTCCTCAGGAGGGTCCACAGGGCACTTCACTGGTAGCTGCGAATCCTGAAGTACTAGTCTTCTTGCTTTTAGCCTGCCCCCAGCGTGTGTGCTCTATTAGGGCTTGTGAAGTGTTTCCTCTTTTCAGCTCTTATTGTAGATAATCAGAGATGATCCCATCCAAAATTTGTTCTGGCATTTTGAACCACCTCTTTTTCTGATTATCAACAGTATTTGAATTTAAGATGATGTATTATAAAAAATGTATTATTATTATTATCATTACCCAGTTATCTTGATTACAGTTGGGTACTTTATTGATCATTTATAGCACCCTCTTTAGGGAATGCAAATATTAAGAAGCACATTTTAATTCTTAACTCAATATAAGCAAGAAATTCAATCAGATGCCAGTAAATCGGTTGTTTGAAAAAATAGTTGAGCATCTTCTATGCCTTTTTGACCTTTCTTGCATTTGCTGCAATTATTACGAAGTTATGGCTGCAGTGACACTGATAACGTGTCTTATGTATTGACATATTAGGAGACGTTAATTGTTGTTTTCATTTTTTATCAGTGGGTAATTATACCCTCCATCTAGACCTGATCATCATTAGGTGAATACACGTAGAGGCAATACAAAACAATTCTGGATCTGAGCATTTGCTCAAGAGTCATCTTCCAGTCTCTTCTAAAAATCTGTCTAGAAGTCCTAGGTCCTTCTGAACTCTTGTTAACATGAGAAGGTAGAAATTGCCATCCTGTAATGGTGTAGAGATGCATCTAGTCCTATGTTCTCAGTGCCGGCTACTTCAGAGGAAGGGGTATCTGTACAGACATGTAGAATAAAATAATTGTAATCACTATTATATCGAGTTCAGATGTTCTAATTCATTTATTTATCTGCATTTTGGCCATTCATTGAACTTCTAGGAGCTTCCTAAAATATGAAAAGATCACTTCCACTCTGTAAAACATAAACTTTTTTTCCTAATGCATGCTGAACCATTCCTTTTCTCTGGCTTTCATTTTGAAGGCAGGTGAAATATGTAGAAATATGTAGTCATTCACATGTTGAAACTATTGTAAATGACTGAGTCATTTTAGTGGTGCTTTCCATTGTCTTTGGATCTTGCTTCATTTTTATTTGGAAACAAATTGTTTATGAAGTTGTTGTTAGAGACTGAAATAATAATGGCTGTATTTCTTCCTGCTGCCAATCTCCAGTTTTCTAAGTTAAAAAAAAAAAAAAAAGCCAAAAAATCAAACCCGAAAGGGGAGGGAACTGGGAAATTGAGAATTATGTAGATTTATATTTCATGTCTTTGTCCCCACCATAATTGCTTGATCTTAAGGCAGGTTTATAAATTAATAATTTGCATAGTATCGTATTAGTTTTCTTGACGGTGTTTGATAGTTCTCTGAAGGTATGATTCATTACCGTGGAAATGACAACATAGTCTGTTTTCAAGCTAATTGCTGTGTAGAACATAAAACTAAGTTCCTTGAGGTTTAAATTGCTCGTACAATTCACATCAGATGTCAATCTGTGTTTGCCCAGTCTACCTCAGATACTAATTATAGCGGTAGTAAAAATGGTCTGTTAGTACCTCAGCAGACAAGCTGCTCGACTACCAGGAACCTGCAGGTTGAGAACATCTGGAGTAGGTTTACGTACAAAGCATTAGACTACCAGGATCTGACTCATTAAATAACAGATTCAATGTAAAAAATTAGCCTTTTGGCATGAAGCTAATGTTAATAAATCCTAGCTCCTGGGTAGAGTGCATTTGTATTTTCTGTTCAGCTGCTGGAACCCTGAGGACAGCTGATTTCTATATACACGCCTTGGTAGTGTTATGTACCTTCCTTGGTGGGCTGCGGACAGGAGAGCTTGCATGAACTGAGTACAACAAAAAGAAAGTGTAGAAAGCCTTTTTAGCATAATACTAGATCATCTATCAATCTTTAAGTGTATCTTTGGGATTGACAGCAGCATTATACTCTGGGGACTATAAAAGTAAAATGGACCATGTTTGCTAGAAAGAGCCAGACACTGCATTGGTTTTGAAATGACGGTTTGTTTCTGTTTCTTCTGTGGTGTTTACATCAGGGATTTGCCTGGCTACTCACAGTTCTGCTCCACTGGTGTGTAAACAGGGTAGCTTTAGGCCTTAGATTCACTTTCTGTGTGGATCATCCTTCCCTGTACTTAAAATGTGATGCCTTTCCTACCATTTGGCAGTGTTCAGCTTTCAGATGAATCATTGTAAAAGAGGAGGCTAAGCAAACACGGAGGCTGCACTTGTCACAGGCTGCTTCACTGGAATCGGACTGTTGTGTCTGTCCTGTGAGTTAAATTTTATAGGGAAAACATATGTATTGTAAGCTTAGTAAGAGATTAGAGGACCAGGGGTATGTGTCTCGTGCACTGAATATTTACATATTACAGAGCAAAATAAACCTGCTCTTTGAGTTTGTTTCATTAAACAAGGGCAATTTCTGCGAGAGATAACTCTATGTCAAGATTTCACCATTAAAGCCATCAGATCCAGATACTACTTTTTTCTACTCGCCTTTGTCTGCTTAATATAGATATTTTTCATGCTGCTGTTATTCAAAACCATAAGGTAAATAGACAGCTTTGCCCAAGGTAGATAGCTTAAACATAAGTTATAAACACTCTTTACAGGGCAAAGCTTAAATATGTGGAGGAGGATACTGAGTTGATCAGGGAGTTTTGGTAGGTAGACATTTGGACTGGTTCTTGCTAGAAACAACTGAAAATGTAGGTCCTGCCTCTCTCCACCAAAAGAAGAATTTTATCAGTACTTTTTTTTCTTTTTTCTTTTTTTCCCTTCCTGCCTCTGAATTATATTTGCTGAAAAGCTTTCACTTCACAGCTTATTCTAGTGGAAGGTGTGCAGGGACACTGGAACTGTCCACACTGGATGATCTTTAAGGTCCTTTCCAACTCAAACCATTTTAAGATTCTATTTCAGACTATGTAGTAGAAAATGAACCATTAGTGATTAATCAGACACCAGATTTTGAACACCTAGAGTCTGGTGACCATAATTCCTTCAGTTTGGCTACATGAAAAATGGAAAGATAAAAATATTTAAACTAGATTATATTCACTCAGTACTTGTCCTGGGTTTAGCAGCAGCAGTCATTTTTTCTCCTTCTTGGTAGCTGGTGCAGTGCTGTGTTTTGACTTTCAGCTGGGAACAGAGCTGAAAAACACTGATGTTTTGGTTTGGCCAAGGACTTTGTGGGCCTCATGCTCTGCCAGGGAGGAGGGGAGCCGGGAGGAAGCAGAGATAGGACACCTTACCCAAACTGACCAAAGAGGTATTCCAATACCACAGCACGTCATGCACAGGATGTAACTGAGAGGGACCCGGAAGAGGGAGAGTGGACCGCAGGGTTGGAGGAGGTATCGGTCGGTGCTTGGTCGGGCTGGGGGGGCAAGTTATCGGTCACCTGGTGATGGGGTGTTGTATTCTCTTCCCTTGTTATTTCTTTTATCTTTACTATTATTGGTGGTAGCAGTAGTGATTTGTGTTATACCTGAGTTACTAAACTGTTCTTATCTCAACCTGTGGGAGTTGCATTTCTTTTTGATTCTCCTCTCCGTCCCTCCAGGAGTAGGGGGAGGGCAAGAAGGGGGGGAGTGGGTAACAAGCTGTCTGGCTGTGGGTTAAACCACGACAGTTCTTTTTGGCGCCCAACGTGGGGCTCGAGGGGTTGAGATAACGACAGATCTGACCGTCACAATGATGATTTATTGGATCTCAGAGCTTCAGAATGTTGTAACTTACTTAGAGCCGGTATTTGCTGTGTTAGTGTTTATCAAGTGTGGGGCTTGGGCTAAGGTTCTTGTCTCACTGTACTTTATGGCAATGACTTGTAATACGGGCGAGCTCCAGCAGCAGGGCGGGACGGACGTGGTCGTGGACTGGTCCCTGGCCCTCCGGCTGCTCGTCACCGTCCTGGCCCTCGCCCTCACCTCCGTCTGCTTGAGGCCCTGGGGAACCGAGGAGGGGCGGCCCCGGGAGCCGGCGGCTGCTGAAGCGGCCCGGGAGAGCGGCCCCGGGGACCAAGCGGGAGCGGGACCGGAGGCCGCGAGGGGACGGCTGCCGGTGGAGGAGGTCGGGGCGGTCGAGGAGCGGGAGGAGCCGGCTGCTGAGCAGCGGGAGAAGGCGGCGGAGGAGCCGAGCCCCGTAGAGGAGCCGAGCCCCGCGGCCGTGCCCAGCCCCAGGACGGCCGAGAGCATTCACCGGAAGCCGCCCGCCGAGCCCCAGGAGGACGCAGGAGACCCCGCAGCATTTCCCAGCAAGGCAGAGGAGGAAGATCTGGACTCAGGAAAAGAGAAGCTGGTGGTGGGAGAGCCGGCAAGCACAGCAGCTGCACCAGCCCCAGTGACAAGTACAGCAGCATTGTATGAGAGTTCTGAAGGTTTTGAATGGCCTTTGGGTATCCTTGGGACCTGCCTGCTGATTGTGATGGTGTTCACTATGTTGGCACATATGCAGAGTGTGTTTTACCCACCACCATTGTGTCTGATCCCAAAATTTAAGCAGAGTCGGGTTTGGGTCTTGTCTGGGGTTAGACAACAATATGGGAGGACCAAGAGGTTTTCCCTAAGGCTGGACAGCCATGAGTGGCAGGGCGTGTGGGACAGTATGGGCAAGTATCTAGTCCACTGGGCCCCTCCAGTGCTTTGGAAACATTGGAGATGGAAGGACAATGAATTATTTTGAACCTGATGGGACCATGACCCTTAAGGCCAACAGAGCAGAGATGCAACATAGAGATGGACTCATGATCGAGGGGTGGACCTAACAATGGACACTACTGCCCAGGTTATTCACAGGTGTGAACACTGCGCACAGTCTCTCGTGCTCTGAAAGACTGTTACAAGAGGTGGAGCCTGACATCATGGACCAGATGCACTCAGCAGCTTTATAGGGACTGGTCCATGCACTACGATGAGAGTGCACTTAGATAAGAGTGATGGTATATTGAAAATGTGGGATCTGAGCATGACGTGAATGGTATGGAATAAGGGGTGGATAATGTCCTGGGTTTAGCAGCAGCAGTCATTTTTTCTCCTTCTTGGTAGCTGGTGCAGTGCTGTGTTTTGACTTTCAGCTGGGAACAGAGCTGAAAAACACTGATGTTTTGGTTTGGCCAAGGACTTTGTGGGCCTCATGCTCTGCCAGGGAGGAGGGGAGCCGGGAGGAAGCAGAGACAGGACACCTGACCCAAACTGACCAAAGAGGTATTCCATACCACAGCACGTCATGCACAGGATGTAACTGAGAGGGACCCGGAAGAGGGAGAGTGGACCGCAGGGTTGGAGGAGGTATCGGTCGGTGCTTGGTCGGGCTGGGGGGGCAAGTTATCGGTCACCTGGTGATGGGGTGTTGTATTCTCTTCCCTTGTTATTTCTTTTATCTTTACTATTATTGGTGGTAGCAGTAGTGATTTGTGTTATACCTGAGTTACTAAACTGTTCTTATCTCAACCTGTGGGAGTTGCATTTCTTTTTGATTCTCCTCTCCGTCCCTCCAGGAGTAGGGGGAGGGCAAGAAGGGGGGGAGTGGGTAACAAGCTGTCTGGCTGTGGGTTAAACCACGACAGTACTGGACTTAAAAAAAAAAGAATCCAGTGTGACTAATAACAGATGAGAATTTAATACATCCATCAAAACTGGCAGTAGAGAAGTATTCAAAGAACTCAGGCAGGTGTATAAACTGTCTTAATACAGCACTAAAGCAAAAGTGATGAGACATCTTCCGTATGGAACTCTTTCGTGCCTCCAAAACTTGGGAATAAAATAATAATAATAAAAAAAATTGAAGAGAGGATGGACAGAAAAGCATTTTTTATGAAATTAAATTTTCTTTTACATTTGCTATCAGTATTTGATTTGATTGTTTGACTAAGGTTTGCGTTAGTAATGACGGGTAATGAGGAATCTTTGCAAGTGACCCCATAAAACCAGTGTGCATCAAGAAATTAGCTGCTATTGATGAAGTATTCTTGCTTCAGGCTTGCAGCATAAACAAGATGCTAGACTGCAAACACAAAATAATTGGCTGCTCCCAGTCCACCTGTCCTTTCTCCTGCTTGGTCCTCTATAGCTAAACAGCAAAAGTGAAACTGATTTGAAAAGAACCTAAAAAATTACTTAACTCCATCCAGGAGCTTTTTGTCAAATGAGTTGCCTTCAACAGAACTGTGTTGCACTGTGCTAGTGAGCAGTCTTGCCTTGGGGCTGATGTAAAGCCCTAGCACCAAATGCCCAAACATGCATTCTCCAAGCAGTAGGTTTGAGAATGCATGTTTCTTAACGCAATGTTAGTAGGGCCCGGTGTGCCAATACCTACTGCCAGTTTAACAGATGATTTTTTATGGAGCTAAGACTTCTTTATCCCTTCCTCAGACATATTGTGCAGGATCTACTGCAAGCTGGTAGTTGGTTTCATAAAGCTTTTCCCCCCAAGTCTTACTTGCCTAAAGAGAGGTGATTAAGCCAAATTATCACCCCAAAAGTGACATGTATTTTTCTTATTTGAAAGGTACATTGGACCCTTGATGTTTGCCATGTGCACTGAAACAAATGTGTCAAAACAAAGCAAATGCCAGGAGAGCCACAAAGGAAACTCTGACTCCTTGTGAGGGTTAGGGTTTTTTGCAACTAATGACTTGTATTAAACATCTCATATTTTAAAACATAAGTTTTTGAGTATGAATTAAAAGTAGAATGAATAATTATTCTTGATTTATTAGCCGAACAATATTTCTTTTTTCATAACCTCCCACTCTCCAGTATTACAAAATCCTTGAAGTGTCTGTTATGCAGGCTGTGGATTTGTACTACTTTTGAAGTTTAATATATGAAATATGAAGTTAATTAATTACTTTGAAAGGTGAGAATGTGAAATATCAAACCCATTTATTTATAGCTATTTTACTTTGTATAAAATAGACTAATACATTGAGAATCATTCTGTTGTTTTTTTTCTTGAAAGAATCACTCACATGGGGGATGGGAGTTTTGTACTTTCACTACCATGACTCTATTAATTGTGAACAACATCAGTAAGAACTGCAGTGTTACCTGTAAGTGCTTTAAAATCTGGTTGCTTTACAATATTGTCAGATATAAGAGCTCAAGTAGTTGAAAACACAGTTTAAACCTTCTACATACTCGTAACTGGGCCATTGAATATGCGAGATATAGCTCATATATATACCTTTTGTTTGCTTTTGTAGCTTCTTTGCTACCTTTTCCTTTCAGCAAAAGCTATTTAATGAATCAGATCAAATCAAAGTAATTTGGAAATTACTCATTCTGTGTCATTTAGTATTGTGCTCTCTCTTCTTTCATACTTTTCCAGTTTGAACTTAAAATATAGGTACCTTCAGAAGATGATCTTAGTGAATGCAGCGTGTAGTTCCCTTTGGAAAATTTGTGGTGATTCAAGACAACGCGATGTTGCATCAGGTTTGTTTAGGCACATTCAGCTCTAATGGTAGAGTTGTGTTAGTAACAATAAGACTACTTCAGATATGAATAGTTAGTACTTAATAGCTGTCCCTTCAAGAAAGGACATTGCATTTTAGGCCAACATGCATTAGTATAGTAGGCTGTGCAAGGAAAGCAATTCAAATGATGTCATATTTTGAGTTCAAATGTCAGACCTGTGGTACACTTCTCATGACTATTTCATGTCACCAAGCACCCTGGAGGAAAAAAAGTGAATGAATACTAAAATTATTTCTGTTTTCCCCCCTTCCCTTTATAAAATTGATCACAAAAAAAATTGTAAAATCAAAAATGCCAACTTTTTGTTTATAATAGAAATAAAGGATAAGAAGTTAAACAGCAAGCACAGGGTTGTGTAATGAGTTGGTGAGTTTGATACAAGGTTTTATAACATAAACACTAAATGTTATGCTACCAGACTTCTCTGCTGTAATTAATGTGATGCAACTCGCTTTCCTGTTTTCACGTTTTCGTAGTCTATAATAACCTGACATACAAAGATGTACTGTATGCAAATAAGAACAATCTCTGTTTGTTCAGAGAATAGTCTTGCTGGTCTGACATGGTCTGCCACTTCTTTTTGCTACTGCTGTGTGTCAGTTATTTGATCTTAATAATGGTCTTAGTAATTGAACCAAATGCCGTAAATAAACTCTTACACACAAGCATGATGCTTACTTCCTGGAGAATGTGGGTGTCAGCCACGTCTTGCAACAAGAGGAGGGAACAGAAGATATAGGTGAAAGATGTGTTGGGCTTTGAGCAAACTTGTAAGAAATGGACTCTTCAGGTCTCGATTTTAATAATGCTTTAGAGCTCACACCTCCTAACTCCAGCATTTCTGCACGTGTGTGAGGGCACCCTCTGTGTGTTGCTTGTGACGTAAATGGATGGGTGCAGCATGGGAGTTTGGAGTGTGACTATCCAAGTCTTTTGTCACAAATAGCACTTGATTTCTGAGCTATGAAGGAATGCCTGATTTTGTATGTGAAAGCATTTTTTCCTAACTTCTCCTACCTGGGAGTGTGTAAATACATCATCAAGGCTTTACATCACCTCTGCTTCTCTGAAGTTAATTAATTAAATGCAAGATTCTTCCCATGATAATGAATAACTAAAAAAGCATGGGTTTTGTAGCATTTCAAGTGTGTTCAGTATGGTCCCCAAGAAAAAGAAATATAGAGGAAAATACCTTGTATTTTGGCTTGGAGCAAGTGATGACAGAATTACCAGGAAGTCACTACCCCAGATTTTGTAGGCAGCACAAATCATAAAATGGCTACGTTAAATACAACTTTCACCCTGTAAGCAACTAGTCCTTTCTCATATCTAATAATACTATAATTGTCTAGCGTTAAACCCCTTCATGTGTATTTGCTTTAGTTAGCCGTTTGGTTATATATAGTACGAGGCAAAATAACATCACTCTCAAAAACAGTGGACTTGTCCTTGATAAGTGATCTCATATTGTAATTCCCCTTGGAAAAACCATTCTACAGTTCAGGTACAAGCTAAATCAATAAGCTGTTTAAGTTGCTAGTGGGTTATACAGGTTATAATCACTTTCTAACTTTCTTGGAATTCATAGTGGTAAATAAAAGTGTCTCCTTTACAGCCTCCTGTAAGACTGACTACTGTTCACTTTGATTGTGGGAATTTGTAACTAAACTCTGCTAAAGACTGGACAGTTTCTCACAGTCAAGCTGCTTTTCAGTGATACTTCCAAGTGCAGCAGGAAAGGTTTTTCATACCAAGAACTTATACTGGGTGATAGGATCTTCCCCAGGACTCTGTCTGCACTATCTGAGGTCAGGTAATAGTTATTTTAAGATCTCAGTGCTTCCGGGAAAGCAATTAACATTTTTAATTCCCTCAAGACCAAGCCATTATTAGTGAGAAGTTGAATGTATATTCAGACTAAGTGATGTAGGTTATTTAAATAAGCTACTTAACTGAAGAGAGATATTTAAATGCAGTTTGGCATTGCCTTTATTTTTTTCTGACATTTTTATGTATTTACTGCAGAGGAGCACAGTTTTCAGAGATGGGAATACATGCAGCTTAGGTAGCCCAGATATTTCTATGATCTTGATTTTTTTTTTTTTTTTGGGTAAGGAATTAGCATAGAGTTGTTCAAATTCTAATTAAATTCCTGAATGTCTTTTGAATGTAATTCATTACATTTTAATTATATATTGATTTTATATAAGAAACAATCATCTGAATGAAGAAAACTGATATACTGAGCAGTTAGGAAAATGTAAATCCTGCAGTAACATCTGTAGTTGGACAGCATGCCTGTAATAGTATGCTGATAACCTGGGAAATCTCTCCACTATGAATTTGCATGTTACAGTAGTTACATGTAACATGTAAATTTAACAGTGCTACAGCCTGTTCTTTCCAATTTTGATAGGATTGATTTGGAGATCACTTGAATGAGGATTTCAAAAGACAATGCAAAACTTACAGACCTGTGTGACAGTCATGCTGAGAAATGTTAAAAATATAGATAAGTTCATGAAGTTATACTTCAGTTCTGATCTAGTAAAAATGGGCTGAATACAGAGTGAAGGAAGCTGCTGTTTTTCAGGAAAGAACTGATACAAATATATTGAACCATCCTCCTTGGTCTGCATATATGGCAAATATGAGCCATGTTCATGTACCATTCTCAAGAAGAAACTTTTGATCTCACAGAGTGTATTGATGAAAAAGTTAGCCATGTAGCATTTTCTTCCTTTGAATCTGCAATGGAGATGTCATTCAAAACAGACACGAAATGAGAGGGGAAAATGAATGTATGGGCAGAGCTGCTCTGTGTCAGTTACCCTCTGTGGTGGTTTAGTACACATTATTCTTGATGCAGCTGGAGAAGTATTTGTGTCACTGGGAACCTGGTAAAAATAAAAACTCAGCTGTGAAGTTGCGTTTTCTTCCATCTGGAAGACATAGCTAGTGCTGGCTGCTGATGGGGGCAGATGCGTAGGGAAGAGCTAGTGTCTGAGAAAAGGAAAATCTGCAGGAAGTGAGCTGGGCATTTTTGTTTTCAGCATTTGCTTTTTATATCCGATTATTAACATAGTTGCATTTCAGCAATTCTGAAGGATTTTCTCAACAGCAAACATAAATTTGCTTGAAACTTGGTAAGAACATTGTTCTGTAGCATTTCATTTGTGCATTCTGTGTGTGGTAAATTTAGCTGTTTCTTCCCTCCCCATGTAATTATCATTATGATGTATTCAGAAAAAATAAGTATTTTTAATGAATTAAAAAGATTTTTGTAGGAAGGGTTAGAAAAATTTATATTTGAGCCTGATAATACTTTACATTATAAATTATGCTGTGACCTTTCAAAAAACTCTCAGATATTTGTAGTGCCCACAGAGTCTATACAAAGCAGAGGGAAAAGTTCTGAAGTTAGTGATATTTTTTCATGTTCAGAGTCACTTAAGGACGAAACTGCTGTGGAATGAATCTGCAGTTGAAACTATGGCATGCACCTGTAGTTTGTCTTATAGTTTTTTTCTTCCTTTTGGTCACAGGAGCTTCGTGACCTTGATCAAGAGTTGAGTAACTTGAGTGTGGCAAGTCTTGGCAAACAGGAATATTCAAACAGGAGCTCAGTGGTTTAGGCAGTAGAAAACAGTGATGGAGAGACCACTGATGGAAAGAAGGAAGCAAATTGACTGACTGCTTGTCAGAGACCTTAAGTATTTTCTGAAATAGAAATGTTAAGTGAAAACCACCAAAGATTTCATTCAGAATTGATCCAAATCTCAATAAAGTCCTACACACTAGCAAGATAAGTTTCAGAATGGATGGACAACATGGTGATTAGTAAATGTAATTCCCACTAATCTAAAATTTTTGTTAGAAATATCAAAATTTCTGTCCAGGTTTCTGGAAATACAGATTTGTCTTAGAAAAAAAATATATAGATAAACATAATGTAAAAAAAAATAGTAAAGTGTGCCTTCTATTCTGTCGTGTTATCCATTGGTGTCTATCCATTCACACATTATTCTGTTTGTTCAGGTATATTGCTGATGAATCGTCAATCTGTAAATAGCACAGGTACTTTTTATTAGACAATTATATTTTGCAAAGCTTAATTGTATGAAGACTACCTTCATACAGACTTTAAAGAGGAAAATCAAAATGGTTGTAGATATTGGTCCAGTGGGAATAGAAGCTGTTACTTAACTGACTATGTATCACTTATTTTTAAACTTGAGTTTCAGTACATTTTTCAGGGAAATGAAGCATTTCACAGGATAAAGAAGTGTCAAAGTAATATGCATAGCTCTGTATGGCATCTGTTGAAAGGAGAGCCACAGAACAGATAGAAGCTGTGAGATGCTGCAGTATTTTCTGCATACAGTTATTTCTGGATCATTTTCTGTGGTTGGAGAGGACTCTATCAATTAAAGAAATTTGCAGTATTTTTACAAATGTTAGAAAAATAATTTTCCTTTTATGATCCTTATTTTTCGTTTCCTGTTCTTTAAAATCTACCCAATTTCTTTGTTGTTGTTTTTAGTTTTCTGCATTTCTATTTAATTTTTTGGATGTTAACATGTTTTTGAACTGCCAGTTCTCTGGCTGTTCTTGTGTCTGTTCCTCATAATTTGCGTTCATTAGCTGGTTTACATTTTGTTACTCCAAATTCCACTGATGTAAATTATACTGAGAGCATTATTTTGTTGTTAAGGACTCAGAAACACAGCAGCAGACTGCAAGGTCTTCATTTAGCCCCTTCATTGCTTACCCAGGACTTGCCACTTTCTTTTGAGCTCTTCATATATTTCTGACTCTGATGCAGTGTTCAGGTGGCTCTTCAGAACTTGATATTTATTTTCTGCTGCTTCTGTATCTTCTTTTCCACTTGATGACTGTTGTCCTTTTTCTGTCTTTCTGCAGTCCACCTTTTCTCTTGGGACTGTACATTGATCCTTAGCAGATACAGTTATATTTTTCATATCAGCTAACCTGTCTTTTCTTTTTACTTTCTTTTTTACCTGGTGGTCATATCACATTGAGATACAGAAATGAAGTGACATTATGGCTAAAGTGAAGGTAACAGTTTTGGCTGGTTGGTCAGTCAGTGTATGACCCTAAAAAACAATGCATTTTAGGGCATTGTCATTAAAATAGAAATATAGTACATCTGTACAATTCAAGAGAAATTACTAAGTGTAGCAAGAAAAACAAATTCAGTTGTTCTCAGTTAGGTTAGGGGCCTCCAGTGAAGTACAGGTTATAAGAACATGGATTTTTATCCACAACAGCACTTATACATAACAAGGCTTTATGAGTATTGTAAGCAAGTGTTTGAAATGTAGTGAGGACAAAGGTCAAGATGTGGAGAAAAATTTTGTAAGTTATACAAACATACGTGGAAAAAACATCCTGAATGTGTCAGTGGAACAGCATCATTGTTGTGCTGAAAAGTAACAAAGAATTATTTTAAGTGTTTTGGAATATATTAAGGACACTGAAGAAATTAATTGCAGCATGCATGGCCCTGATCTTTGTACAAGCACGGGATAATAGTATCTTGAGATAATCTGTGTTCACAGCGGAGTGAGCAAAGCTAAAAGTGGTTTGATACCATAAAGACAGATTTAATAGTAAATTGCTCAAAGTTGTCCTTTCTAGCAGAAAATGAGCTATAGGATTGTTTCTATCTATGCTGCTTATTATTGTAATGCCACAATAAAGGGGTCAACAGCAGGCACAAGGAGAGACCCGCTGAGTGGGTGGCTTGCATTATAAGGAGGTTTGGTTTAAATTTTCCTCATTTTGTGCCAGTTTGAGTAAAGCGAGTATCTAGAGCTCCTGCTGCTAGATAGAACAGAATATTCCTACTGTGTTTCCTTTAAAAAGTAGTCTTCTACTGAAGGGATTTTTAAGCTTTTTCTTCTGCATAATTCACTAGCAGATGGATTAAAAAACGAAGCACAAGAGGTTTACTGCTGGCCAGCTTGCCCTCAGACAGTCCTGAAAAATTTACCAGAAGTCCAGGACAGATTCTGGTGTTCCCTTGGATGAGGAATTTATATTCTAAGGCTGAGAATGTGTTGTCAGAAGAGTCACCTAAAACTGATGACAATTTTTTTACCGATGTCTGGGAGCCATGACGTGAACTTTTCTATATTTCTTACGTTATGTGGCTTTTGTAACAATTTCTATGCAGAAAAAAGTTGGTTTAATCAAGTTATTGAAATTGTCTTTTCCAGACAGACATGTGCCTGCTCTGACTCTATGGTAGTCAGAAGACAACACAGGGCTGATGGTAGGGTAATGAGAGACAGTCCTCTAAAGAGCTGGGGCTCAGTGATGTGCTATGATGCATTTAAAAAAAAAAGTAAAATAATTATTTGCCAACAAGTTGTGGGGCACCTACAATGTAGCATACTTTACATCCCTCTTTTGGGAATCGTATAATCAATATGTAATTAATAGCTTGTGGAAATAATGGTTTGGCTTGGTGATCTATTGACATATTGAAGGAATATTTTAGAGTGAGATGTCCCGATTGATTTGAAAAATGGAATCAAGATGAAGAAATAGTCACCCCCAAAGCAAACAATATGCAGAACTGTCATTCTCTGATTAGAATGGAATGCACTCAGTCATTCCAGGTCAGCCACGTTCAGTAGCAAATAAGACTCGCATACTTGTGATACTCCTTATTCTCAGATGTCAAAATGCATAAACAAAAATCTAAGCAAGTTTTAAACTAGCCATGTGACTTGCCTACAAACCACAATAAGAAAATAAGTTGATTATATTTTATGCCTTTGCAACCATAAGACTGTCCTTTATGTGCCTAGCATAGTGTTAATTTATAGCCCCATGAAGGAGAAAAATGAGACAGTAAACTTAGATGGGACAGATTTGTTGTCGAGGTTTTCCATGGATTCAGGGAAAAAAAAGAAAAATACAGGCTGAAAGTCAGGGAGCTTATTATTATTAGTAGTAGTATTATTATATTCTAGGTTTGGTAGACATTCCAAGGTTTTGAGCTATTGTGAAATTGAAAGGGCTGAAATGCTATCAACTGTACAACACAGAAGAATAAGGTCTTAGCAGAAGATGATGGAGTATTTCTTCAATAAATTTTTCCTTCTTTAATTTCTAAATTTCTGTGAGAATGTCTGTAATCAAATGGATTTTTTTTTAATTTGTTCAGTTAAAAAACATTCATGCTTGGTTTTTGTAATGTTCTAGGGTGAAATCACATTAGCACCACAGCATGTGAGAGACAAGAGGAAGAATTCTACTGAGCAGGCTGTTTTCTTCAATTTTGAGCGGAGTTAATGTAAAAGACACATGCAACAGCAATTTCCAATATTTGGAAATTGGTAAATTGGAAAATCAAATAATTTGGGAAAATGGGAAATTACTACTGGACAAACCTAATAAATTTTGTAATAGTAAGACTGTAAATGCAAGCATATTTCTTTCTCCCAGCACTTAACACATATTTGTTGGTAGTAACCCAGTTATTAATACCTGCTATCTCAAATGTGAGAGAGATCGACTAGAAATAGAGGTGCAGATACAGCTTCCCTAAATTCTTAAACAGTGTGAGGATTTTGGTAATCTGTAACTGAAGTTATGTTGCCTTTCGAGCAAGTCACTAGGCTTTGGTGGTGGGGAGAGTTGTGTTGGTTTACTGCTGTTATCTGGCTATTTCTGCAGTTATTGCTGTTGTGGATGAATTCAGTTGTATTCAGCAGCTTTGTTTTGTCTTCACTCTTTTACAGCAAACATTACCCTGATGGTGCTTATCACTAGGCTTCCTTTGCAGTCAGCAGGAGAGAGAAATCTTTCTGCAGAGGGGTTCAATTCCCAAGTCATAGAGTCATAGAACGGTTCGGGTTGGAAAGGACTTTAAGATCATTCAGATCCAACACCCTGCCACAGGCAGGGGCACTTTTCACTAGTCCAGGTTGCTCCAGGCCCCTCCAACCTGACCTTGAACACTGCCAGGGATGGAGCATTCACAACTTCCTTGGGCAGCCTGTGCCAGTGCCTCACCACCCTCATGGGGAAGAGCTTTCTTATATCCAATCTAAACTTCCCCTTTTTCAGTTTAAACCCATCACTCCTTGTCCTATTGCTACAGTCCCTGATGAAGAGTCCTTCTCCAGCATCCTTGTAGGCCCCCTTCAGATACTGGAAGGCTGCTCTGAGGCCTCCACACAGCCTACTTCAGGCTGAACAGCCCCAACTTTCTCAGCTTTTCTTCATAAGTGAGATGCTCCAGTCCCCTGATCGTCCTCGTGGCTTCCTCTAGACTCGCTCCAACAACTCCATGTCCTTTTTGTGTTGTTGCAAGACTGCAGGGGGTTTCCCCAGAGCACAGTAGAGGGGGAGAATCTGCTCCCTTGACCAGCTGCTCATGCTGCTGGGGATGCAGTGCAGCGCATGGGGGGTTTCTGTGCTAAAAGCACATGCTGCTGGGTCATGGGGAGCTTTGCATCATCCAGCACACCCAGGTCCTCTGCAGGGCTGCTCTGAATCACTTCTCTGCCCAACCAGTAGCTGTGCTACAGTCACTGTGTTTCCTGCCTGAAGGGTTGTTCCTCTCCTTCATATATCACAGAATATAAGGAAATATGTGCCGCATAACACAAAGTGGGTAGCTTATCATTAGGACACATTTATGTTTATAAATAGAGTAGGGGAAAGTCATTTAAATAGCTGACCTTATACTGTGTTGCTTGCCCTTCCACAGCCACTAGAAAAGTTCAGTGGACTTGGGAAATCTGCATCATAGATTGAATCATAAAATGGCTTGAGTTGGAAAGGACCTTAAGATCATCTAGTTCCAACCTTCCTGCCATGGGCAGCTGATCTTAGTATGCATGTTCTTAGCACAGTTACAGACTACCAGCTTGAATTTAAAAAGAATATTCCTGTGGCTTGTCTCTGCCTAGAAATGGTTTTGTGCTAGGTTTATGCATCTCATTTGTGTGCATGTTTATATATGTAGATAGTGTGTGTGCATGGTTATGTGTATAGAATCGAATGATCTGGGACTCATATCTTGTTGCCTCTGGGTTAAAAAAAAAATTGTTTTCGCAGGTTCCATTTCTAAAGCTTGATGATAGCTGATCAGTGAACTTTACTGAACTAGATTGTTAAACAGTAAATAGGTTTTCAGAGGATATCCATTGGCAGCTTTGCCAGATAAGGTAGAGATACTTCAATTTTATATCAGCTGAGAGAACAGCTTACACAGAGTGAAATTTACTATAGATGGCATGATGTTGGGAAGTCTTCCTTTTATTAAAGAGCATAATTAAAGGTAAAATTCCAAACGAGTTATGAGATCAAACTATACAGCTAGCTGAGACAGGAATGTTAACCTGTACTGAAAGGGATGTTGGTAAAAAGCGCTGCTGGTTGTCTGAGAGACTGGTGTAGCAGTGCTATATTTAAGGGTAAAATATTGAAGCCATATTCAAAAATCTCAGATGCGCAGTAGAAAATCAGACCAAAGGCAGGATTATGGACATAAATAATGAAGAATATCGGAACTGAAAAGGGTAATGTTTGCTATCAAAAAAGAATGGGTTTGATGTGAATGGATTTCCTACTAAAGACTCAAGTCTAAATCCTGTAGAACTGACGTGAAAAATCAGCTCTACGTACAGAGGACAAGCCTGTATTTATGCAGTCTGTATTTGAATAGTTGTAAAGAATTTAATAACTTCCTTTATGGAATAAACCTGTTCCATATTACAACTGTATAAATCCAGTCAGGATTCATTGCTCTAGGTGAAGTCACTTCTGAATGATAGCTTGAAGCAGAAGAAAGGCTCAACACACCTCTCTCTGGGGGCAGGAGTTATTTTTATGTTGGGTCAATCACGGGGTTTTGCACAGTCCTCCTTGTGATGTTAACCCTTTGCTTTTGTGGCCTTTTATGGCCTTTTGTGGCTTTTGTGGCATTCAGTGAATAAATACAAGCTGGTTTTTCCATTGAGTCATTATATTCAGTATCGCGTTCTTCACAGTGATTGAACCTGCAGTTCCATTTCCTGGGGCCAGGTGCCTGTGCCAGATGCAAGTTTTCAGAAACCTTCTTTTACTCTTTTACTTATTGATGGGAACTGACAGTTGCATCTTTTCCCTGATCAGTCATTGATTCTACACAGCCAACAGTCTGCCAGAAAAGAGGTTAGATTGTTTTGGTTTATTTATGGTGAGTTATTAAAAAGAAGATGAAATAGATGCAAAGGACTGAATCTCTAGTGCTACCCATGTAGAACCCAAACAAAATACGCAAGCAGTGCTTCCATTTTTTCGTCTATTAAATATACAGTAGGTTGGGTACTTAAGTCTTGAGTGGTCATAACTTGTTGTAGTCATATGCATACTGACAATGTGATTTTTATCTGAAGTGTTTGTAAATCAAGCTGGGACCACAAGGGCATACATTATTCTCAGTAGATAGAGATGAAACATCCCATCAAAATATTTAGCACAATTTATGAAGGTCAGCTAAAGAAAAATTTTCCTTGTCTTGCATTAAATCCCTAAGTTTTATCTTAATTATTCTTCCTCTCTGCCCTGCCCTTCAGTCTGAAACACAGTGTTTAGATAGTGCCCAAATACGCAACATACAATGTAAAGGACATTTATATTTCAGCAACAGCTGATCTTATAATCAAATTGATCTTTGTTTTTTTCCCAAGTGCAATTGTTCATTCAGATTTGACTGAAATTAAAGTAGGTGACACTTGGCTTGAATACCATTATAATATGCTGTCTATATATACACACTATAATTGTATATATACTGTATATTGCATACTTGATAATTAGATAACCTGATCATTCTGCTTGTTGATCATTAATAAATTACTTCGCTCCTACTGAATTTCTAGATAAAGAAATGCCCATCTTTAAAAAGAGAGAAAAAGTAGCATTGCAGTGCTGTTATTATAAATTATTTCCATTTCATTTGCTTGTTTTATAGTTTTAAAGGCTCTTATATTCAACTTCCAGATGTTGATTTAGAATTGTGATGAATCTTTTTCTCACTTGAATGTAAACCACATTCATGTGTTCATATCCACCACCAACAATATATTCAAAGGATTGCTTTAGACACCTAAAGGGGGTTGTGCACTTTGCAAGTGTACCTGTAAGCACTATTTTCTATGTCTATGTATGATGCATAAAAATATATATAGTCTATGATTTTTTAACTGTTGCTGCTTTAAAAAATGGCCAAACCCAAGAGGGTGTGACAATCTCATTATCTCACTTAATTTACTTCAAATTTACAGTAGATTGCCTAAAGTTCATAATTGCAATTAGAGCAGAAACGTTTTGTAAAAAGAGTGGCTAAAAGAACGTAAGTGGCAATAGATTCGATGAAAGAGACATCTAAATTAGTCTTAAACTGCAGATTGTATTTGAGTTTTCTCTTTTATATTTGAGGGTTGGGTTTTGTTTCGTGGTGTTTTCTGTTCTGGTGGTTTGTTTTTTTTTTTTTTGGCCAGGGACACTTATGTACCATAAATAATTGAAATCTTTATAAAAATTTTATTTCAAAGGCAGGCTTTGTAAACCTAGTGGGAAAACAAAATCAATTTTCATTTGGCTTGACATAGTACATGTTATTCAGTGAGAAATAAACTCCATCCTTATTTTGAAGACTAAAAGCTTTGCTTCTAATATTTAGAGAAATAATAGCCTGAGGTGGAGTGATCTGTGGGATGCAAGTTTTTGGAGTTACTAGACGTTAGTCTCTGTTGCATACTGCAAATTAGACTCTGTTTAAATGTTTACTATACTGTATTAAATCATGTCTGTAAGAATAATAGAATAGTCAAAACAGCTGACTAAGCTCAACATTCTACGGGAATATCGTTCCCTTGAAAATGAATTCTATTGGAATTTACACTAATACTACTTCAATAACCTGATAGTAAAAATGAAACAACCTGGAATTAGAGTACTAGAGGAGACCTTAACATGCAGAGTATTGTTAAATTGTTCTGTTTCATAATAATTTATATGGTACTTCGATCTGATTTCAGGCAAATCTGAATGAACAATTGCACTTGGGAAAAAAAACAAAGATCAATTTGATTATGAGATCAGCTGTGCCACCCGGCACAAGCAATCCAGAAGGTTCCTTGATTGAGTGGAAGGCAACTTCCTTCTGCAAGTAATAGAGGAGCCGACAAGGAGAGGTGCCATGCTTGACCTCGTGCTCACCAACAGGGAAGGGCTCATTGGAAATGTGGCACTGCAGGGCAGCCTTGGATGCAGTGACCACGAGATGGTTGAATTTGAGATCCTTAGGACAGTGAGAAGAGCGTGCAGCAAGCTCACTGCCCTGGAATTCAAGAGAACAGGCTTTGGCCTCTTCAGGAACCTGCTTAGTAAGGTTCCATGGGATATAGCCCTAGAGGTCAGGGGGGCCCAAGACTCTTGGTTGATCTTCAAGGATCACCTGCTACAAGCTCAGGAGTGTTATATCCCAACTAGAAGGAAGTGCAGCACGAGGACCAGGAGACCTCCTTGGATGGATAAGGAGCTGCTGAGGAAAACTCAAATGAAAAAATAGGCTTATAGAAAGTGGAAGTAAGGACAGGCGGCCTGGGAAGAGTACAGGGATGTTGTTAGGGAAGCTAGGGACCAGGTTAGGAAAGCTAAGGCCCAGTTAGAATTAAACTTAGCTAGGGATATTAAGGATAACAGGAAGGGGTTTTACAGGTACATAGCAAATAAAAAACAGACTAGGGAGAACGTAGGCCCTCTCGGGAAGCTCTCGGGAGAACTAGCTACACAGGATTTGGAGAAGGCTGAGGTTCTGAATGACTTCTTTACCTCGGTTTTCACTGGCAAAGGCTCTGACCGCACCACCCAAGTCTTGGAAGGCAGATGCAGGGACTGTGAGAATGAAGACCTTGGGCCCACTGTAGGAGAGGAACTGGTTCAAGACCATCTTAAAAATCTGAACGTGCATAAGTCCATGGGTCCTGATGAAATCCATCCGCGGGTCCTGAAGGAGCTGGCGAATGAAGTTCCTAAGCCGCTGGCCATCATATTTGAAAAATCATGGCAGTCAGGTGAAGTTCCCGATAACTGGGAAAAGGGAAGTAATAACCCCCATTTTCAAGAAGGGGAAAATGGATGACCCGGGGAATTACAGAGCAGTCAGTCTCACCTCTGTGCCTGGCAAAATCTTGGAGCAGATTCTCCTGGAAGGCATGCTAAGGCACATGAAAATCAACAAGGTGCTTGTTGACAGCCAGCATGGCTTCACTAAGGGGAAATCCTGCCTAACCAATTTGGTGACCTTTTATGATGGGGCTACAGAACTGATGGACAGGGGTAGAGCAGTTGATGTCATCTACCTGGACTTGTTTAAAGCGTTCGACACTGTCCCACATGACATCCTTGTCTCTAAATTGGAGAGACATCCATTTGATGGATGGACCACATGGGGGATAAAGAACTGGCTGGATGGCCGCATGCAAATAGCTGTGGTCAATGGCTCAATGTCCAGCTGGAGACCAGTAACAAGTGGTGTCCCTCAACGATTGGCGTTGGGACAGATTGGTCAGAGAAGATATTCAGAGCAGCCCTGCAGAGAAGGACTTGGGGGTGCTGGTCGATGAGAAAATGAACATGAGCCGGCTTCAGTGTGCACTTGCAGCCCAGAAAGCCAACCGTATCCTGGGCTGCATCCAAAGGAGCGTGACCACCAGGTCAAAGGAGGTGATCCTGCCCCTCTGCTCTGCTCTTGTGAGACCTCACCTGGAGTATTGTGTACAGTTCTGGTGTCCTCAACATAAAAAGGACATGGAACTGTTGGAACAAGTCCAGAGGAGGGCCACGAGGATGATCAGGGGACTGGAGCACCTCCCGTATGAAGATCGGCTGAGAAAGTTGGGACTGTTCAGCCTGGAGAAGAGAAGGCTGTGTGGAGACCTCATAGCAGCCTTCCAGTATCTGAAGGGGGCCTATAGGGATGCTGGGGAGCGACTCTTCATTAGGGACTGTAGTGACAGGACAAGGGGTAATGGGTTAAAACTTAAACAGGGGAAGTTTAGATTGGATATGAGGAAATTCTTTCCTGTTAGGGTGGTGAGGCACTGGAATAGGTTGCCCAGGGAGGTTGTGAATGCTCCATCCCTGGCAATGTTCAATGCCATGTTGGACAGAGTGTGGCATGGTTTCGTGTGAGTTGTCCCTGCCCATGGCAGGGGGGTTGGAATTTGATGATTTTAAGGTCCTTTCCAATCCTAACTATTCTATGATTCTATGACACATTTTTTAAAGCACAATCATGTGCTAAAATGATACATACTCATTTTAATCCTAGGTGGATATGCTGGTAATGGCACTTTATTTTGCAGAATGGTGTAACTGACATAACCCAATATTTAGAGAACAGCTGTGATCTGTTCATAATTACATACTGGGTTTCCTAGGGATGGGTTTTAACTTATATTGGCTTTATTATTTATATTATACTGAAAAATGAGTACAGAACTGTCAACAGTTTTTGAGGATTGGAATTTTTCAGAAAGTCCTAGGTTTTTATGGTGTTCATGGCAGGGTGGTACAGTGGTGATGCCTCATATGCACTGAGCCACCTGTGGCACAAAATTGGCATCCAAGTTCACCGTAAGCAAATTGTTCAGTTTAGAGCTTGTATTTCTGGCAGCAAGAATCCACTGTCCCCCCAGACTCACATAACTTGTCATAGAGTTTAACATTTCACTTCTTTCCTAGTGAAGTTCCTTTTCTTACTTTCTCCCACATGGTGAGGGATGATGCCATCCTTCTTAAAGATCCATATGGTTCCTTCACAAAGGTACCTAGGTACAGATTAGGTATTCCTTCCATTTAACTTTTCTGTGATTTCAGAGGAATTATGCTGATTAAGTCTTGTTGATACCTGGTGCAATTGCTTTACATCTTGCAGTTTTTTCTTGATTTGACAAATAATTTTAGTTAGCGAGATTCAGAGGAGTTTGCCGATACTCATCAGAACAAAATTCTGTATATGTGATTATATAGTTTGTAATTGATGTGTTTTCAAATATAAAAGAAATGCTAATATGTCATGGTGGAAATATTATTTTAACCTAAATTAGTTCCAGAAAGTATACTGTGCTTTTCACACGGTAGCGCAGCTGCGGAATATGGGTGTGGTGGTGCAGAAAAGTGACTATCCTTCTGGAATGGCCTGCCTATCCTTTCTTATGTGCCAATTATATTGCACATACATATGGGTATGAAACCTTTTAAAGAGTGCCTTTCAAATACTTAGGAGACTAAAATCTGGACCTTACGAATTCAAGAAGGGAAGAAAATGAAAACCAACGGATCGCAGATCTTTCCTGAGACCCGATCCTGAGAATCCTGTTAGTACAAAGGAAGTATAAAAGTGAAGATATATTGATATTTGTGGGAGAATATGGGAGTTACTTAATAATCTAAATGATTCATGATTAGACAACCGTATTTACAGGCTTACCCTTTTCCACTTAAATTTCACTTTATTTTGTTGGTCTAAATGATGCAAGTTTGTAATGTCGAAATGGAAGTGACCAAAGTATATGGGCTAATCTGAGGGTTTGTTGGTTATCATGCAGTTGCAGGGTAGACTTTTACTGTCTTCAAACACATAAGCACTGTTATTGGACACAATGGTAGGTGTCAAAGCTTGATATCAGAGATAATATTGTCCAGAATTAAAAAAGCACTGAGGACCTAATAGTTAATAGATGATAGCTATGTCTTTTATATTCATCCTCCTTTCCTTTTTAAGTTACCTTCTAATAGTTCTCAGGGTTTGATTTGTTTGTGGCTCTCAAGTAGTAAGTTGGTTGTTGGTTTTTTGTCTCCTTCTCACTACTACATACTAACCAGTATGTTATAAAAGATAATAAGGAGGAAAACGTAAGTGCATGCATAGTTTATATTAAATTTAATGTAGAACTTTGGGAAACATCCTTGTTCATGCAAATTGATAGGTATCAGTATTCACAAGACGATAAGGTGAAACCTGTGCCAACTGGATAGTCATGGGCAGTACAGTCTGCTGCTTGGGAAAGATGGCCTTTAACTGCTCAAGCTCAACTGGAATCAGAGGAGGGTGTTACTTTAAAGTGATCATGAAAACAAACTATTATTACTTGCAAGTATGGGTTTTTTTTTAAATACAGGTTTTAACTTGAAAAAAAGCATGATGTTTCAGTGGCAAAAGAGACTATTAAGTGTAACTTTTAGCAATGCTTAAAGAAGAATGAGAGTGATGACCTTGTTGAATATCCCTGATTACTTTAGCAGGGGGAAATTCCTCCTTGACCTCTGTTCATCTGCAAATTAAAATGGGAGTATTCTCTGAAGCTTATCAGGCTGATTACACATAATGTTGTTACTGCTGAGGTGAGCCAGCTCTGTTACAATGATACATACCTGGTTTAAAACACACGTGGTTACCATCTGGAATGGTAACAAACCCGCCGAAACTACAGGTGTTTCTACAAAAAAATGAATGCAGGATGTTTTATTTGCATTGCCGGTATCAACCAGAATTCTAATGTTTATAAGATCTTACAGCAGTAGCTGGATTTAATTTATATAGATTCTTTCATTCAATTTGGTAGAAAAATTTGGGCCAAACCCTTCATGTAAATCATGCTAAATTCTGGAAGGTTTGTAATCTCTCTGTATAGATTTTCCTGTAAACCCATCGTGAGTTTTAGCTCCCTGACTTCTACTTGAGACAACTTATTTTTGATAAAATGAGTCATCCAGATCAAGGATAGCCACAGGTAAGCATAGCTGAGTTCTGGCATTATCTCCTTCCACTGATTTAATGGCATGTCTTCTTACAGTCATTCTCAGAGGTACTTGTTCCCCCACTAGACCTGCAGTTTTTGCTTTCCTCTGGTGGACAAACAAAATTGAAATAGTCTGAAGCTATGGTTTCTTTAAACAAAGTTCATCCACATATTGAAAGAAAAAGCACTACTTACCAAGAGTCTAAAATATTTTACTGACAGCTGAGCTTATTATCTACCAGCTATGGAATGTACTAGAAAGGCTGTAGTTTTTATTTAACCACCCTGGGAAAACTTACTTTTGGGAAGGGGAGGGATGTCTCTACTGTTTTCCATTTCATCTTTCCTTTAAAAGGGAACTTCTACAGTGAAATAAAATACCTGACCTAGCAGTTGTGCCGAACTTTGCAGCAGCAAGCAGAAATTTGAGGTGTTTTGTGTTTCATTAGTGATGCAAAGAACTCATTTTAATTTGCAACATTCTGTCAAAGCCAAATATAATTATTGATGAAATTCCAATACAATATTGATTCTTTGCCTAAAATCTTATGTTGATGAAAGAGATGTTTTTTTCACTTTCATCTCTTCTAGGTATGCAAAGTATGATTTAATAAAGTTTGGTGGGGTTTTTTTTTTTGTAAATATATTCTGTGACCTATTGTTAAAAAAGGACTAATGCTAGATAACATTTCATTTGCTTTACTGAGTTTCCTTGCTAAAGTGTGTATTCAGAGTTCATTAAAGGAGTGTTAAGATTCCTGTTTAACTTCAAGGTCTTGATTCTGATAACAGAGTAATAGTGATGTGTTGCGGAGTTGAGGTTCTTGTTTCCCCCTTCTTAAGCCAGAGGTACAGAAAGGAGGAAAAACAACAGATTTTTGAATTCATTGTGCATGTCATAAAAAAAGTAAAATGTATAGATGCATTCCACATTAAAATTACCATTTTAAAAAGAATAGTGTTTTCACTTACCCATTAATTAATAATTAGGTTTGAGTCTTACTGGCATATTTGTCAGTTCTTGTTTATACTGTAAGGAGGTTTAAGTGAGGAGAAATTGTCAAATGTAATAAATATTAAAAACTTAAAATGAATATGAGTCATCCTTCCCTCAAATTACTGGGTGTCACAAACCTTCATACTTCCCAAGTGTTGCTTGGTTTCTTGCATGGGATATCTTTTTCAAACAAGAAAAATTTTATGCTATGTATCATCACTTTTGTTAAATACATCCTTTCTGTCTCCTGTTCATCCTGGACAATACAGCATTGGCAGTGATTCAGGCTGATAGTTTGCAAACTCAGATGCAGCACATAAACACATGTCAAACATCTATTCATCTACGTTAGGAGAAATCAAGTTGTTATATAAGTGAACAGGGGGATACGCTCCAATTTGGAATCTATAATGTGAGTTGGAATTAATTCAATTTGGATGAACCAAGTCTGTTTTCAAATGCATTGAGAAATGTTTTGAGAAGATCTCATGCTTTTATTTTCTGTGTTAGACAGGGTTATGAAGAACTGGAAAGACAGCTGAAAGAAGTCTTTAAAGAAAGGAGCAATATCCTTCGTCAACTGTCAAAGACATCTAAGGAACTTGAGGGAATTAAAGTAAACCTCCAGGTCAGGTTCTGTCTCTGTTTCTGTAGGATTACTTTCCTTAGCTTTTTTGTATTGGTATCTATTTGTTGAAACAAATTTGGTGATTTTGGTTTTGTTTTTATTATGTGGATAATTGTTTTCTTGCTGCTATTGTGCTTCACATAAACTGGATGTTTTTATGGAAAACATAATCCTAATGAATTGGGCTGTTTGTCCACTTAAAAATAATATGAAAATAGAGCATAGCAGAATAAAAGAGGAAGTAAAAAAATATGCTGTCTTAGTGGAGTTACCACCTGTTTGTCCTGGCAGTCATTATAAAGGATCTTTTCCTGTTGCAGGTTGCATCTTTGCTGACGAGTCACATGTTCAGCCTAGTTTAGGTGTTCACTTTACCTCCCTGAAATGCCATCTGCACAGACTGACTGGATATACTGCAGGGCATTACTTTATAAGTTTAGCTGACAAATTGTGCTAGATGAGCCTGCAACTAGAGCTGAGACACTTCTGCATTTAACTTTTGGGTATCACGGATAGGCTGAAAGGGCAATAGTCTGTTAATATCTCTGGAGTAAAATCAGGTCCTTCAAGTGAAAAGTAGATTATAAATCTGGCTCTGGATTTGAGGTCCTGAAATCACCAGATGTTCACTTATGAGCATGCCTGTCCTTCCAGATAGAGTTTGTTGGTCTGGTGAAAACATTCAGACACATTATTACTTGAGATTGGTCTCTGTACTTCCATGCTATTTTAAAGGTTTTCTGAAATTGCACTTTTCTCTTCATGTTGATGTAAGCTAGATGGGAAAAATACAGGAGTAGATTCCTTGTATCTGTTCACAGAAGAATACTGGTACTGTGTATTATTAATGTGCTAAATTATGTTACATTGATTTATATTTCAGATTGTGGATCTAATCAATGTCAGTTCTTAATCTTTTCTTCCCCCCCCCTTTTTTTTTCTGAGTGCTTTACCACTCTTTAATATTGTAGGTGTTTTCTTCTTTTTAGATAAATGTGCTGCTCCTTGTAACTAAGTTATTTTAGAATTGGATTTACTATGCAGCACAGTTGAAGGTGGTAGTTAGCAAAATGCTACTGTAAGATATTTTAGACTGATTACTGGAGAGATCCAGACATAGGCAAAGAGCTGTATTATTATCTTCTGTATATACACACTTGTTTTTGTGATAAAATTTTAATGCATTATTATTTGTTTCTAAATCTGCTTCCTTTATTTGATTTATTCACATTTAATATTTGAAAAACATCTGCATACAGTTAGCTGTGCTTGAGTTAGAGTAAGGGAAAAGTTGGGCTATTCCTGTGTTTCTCACAAGTGGCAATAACTGTAATTCACTGGGAGCATTTTATGAAAGGGGACCAAATGGATCATTTCACAGATGAATAATATTAAGGAGCTCTTTGGTAATAGAGTTGTTTCTTTTCTATTAGTCACTGAAAAATGATGAAGCATCAGCCAAAAATGATGTGCAGAAACTTCTGGAGCTGGGCCAAAAGCAAAGGTAAGACCCCTATCTCCACCCTTCTCTTTCAATTTCCAGACTGAAAACCAGCAGACTAGGAAACGCCATCTTTTTTTTTACTTCAATTTTTAAGCTGCATTCCATAGTCTGCTGATTAAAACAGTAAAGTGAAGGCAAGGAATGCTATTTTGGGAAGTTATTTAAACAAATGATGTATTTGCTGATATTTGGCTAATGCTAGGAGAAGATATTAAAATGCTATAGTGAGATATCTGCTGAAGAAAGGGATTTTGAATTTCCCATGAAGGGTCAGTCATTAAATCACTAGGATCCTTCTGGTATTCCAGACAAATCTATTAAATGGTAAAAGCAAAACTTCAGCTAATGCCCAATTTAAACATGTGTTATATGGCTTGGGTGCAGCTGGAGGTATACGTCTCAGCATCATAGCTGCCCTTGTCCATCCTTCATATATTAATGTATTTTTGTAGTGGTTTGATTGTTGTGCAGCTCTGATGAAATAGGTTAATCTATTAGAAGTATCAAGGGACTGTTTAGTAAATAGATCTTATTTGCAGATGGAAGAATTGAGTCTGCAAGCTTTGCAAACTGCAAGTATTCTTCCCAATCTCTGCCTTAAGTCAGTCCTTAAAGTTTCTCCAGGACCACCTAAAAGTACATGTTGACTTTTGCTTCTAAGGGATTGAACTATTGAGTATACTGCACCATAGCAGTTCTCAGAGATAGACCCTGGATGGGTGAAAAATGCTGCTGAGCATCCCTCATCTTCCTTCACAAAATAAAAGGCTTTTACAATATACCCCAAGAAAATGCCTTGGAGCTACTGTGGGTGCTTGACAGCTCTTCACAGGCTTACTGGATTTCACTTCCAGAGAGCTGTGGAAGTTCAGTGTAAGAAAATGGTATTAAAAATGTTCCAGGGAATCTCCCTCATAGAATTTTGTTAAGGAGGGGTCACAGTTTATTTGCCAGTAGGCCTCAGGCTGTACTTATCTGGAGTAAGTAAAGAACAGTGAACATAATGTTATGCTTAAACCTATTGTACTTGAACCAAAATTCAAGATATATCCCAATATTAAATTTATGATCTTTGTTTGAACAAATGTGAGCTGTGTTTGGTCTATGAGCACTACTCTGATTATTCTCTACAGTGATGGATGATACAGCAAAGTTTAGAGTGCTAGAATCTCAGCTTGTAGATATAGTTCTGCTGACTTCAAATTAGTTTGGTTTGTTTTTTTTTTTTTCCTTTTGTGTGAACTCTTCAGTACTTACTAAGTTCCAAGTAAAACTTCCCTCGCTTACTGTGGTGCCTCAAGTGTTAATTCTTTCTGTGCCCCATCAGCACCTTGGAATGATTGCATCTGTATGATAAAAGAGGTCTATTGTACTGGTGATGCATTGGTTTCATGCTGTTCTATCACTATTTCCATTAAATCTGTTCTGTACTAGTGTTGCTAAGCATGATTTAACTATTTTAAAGCAGGTAAAAACTAGTTCTTATTGTTAATAGTATAGTTCCATTTCGATGTGTTTTCAGTAGCCCACTTCCCTCACTTATTTGATGCCAGTCCTTTTTGCTAGAAATGATACACTGGCAGATGTTTTGCACAGCAGGCAATTCAGTAGATGCAAAAGGTGGCCAATTTCCATCATAGATAATTTTTGTCTTCTGTGGCATTGTGGATCATGGGGCCATTATGATGTTATTAGCAAGACTCATAGACACAGTACATCTGTCTGTTACTTTGAATAATGAAAGGTGTCTTTTTCTGAAACTGAAGAATTATTTCTTAATGAACACTTGAGATGAAGTTTGTGTTCTGTGTTTTCAACAAACTAGGGAAGAAATGAAATCTCTCCAGGAGGCCTTTCAAAAGCAGCTTAATGAGGCAGCTGAGAAAGCAGAAAAGCAGCAGGCTACCGTGAGTGATTCCCTGTCCCTCCTTCATTATTTTTGTTTGTTTGTTCTGTCTTTTTTTTAACCATTTTGCCTTGAATTTGCCATTAGCTCAAGCAACTTTGCATATAAAAACTTGCTTCAAGTATGTGTTAGTATGCTAAGCTTCAGAAAAAAAGGAGCTCAAGAAAGTTCACAAGAGCCAAGATCCCCATCAACTAATTTAGGTGGAACGTAGGCATATGTATATACTGATGGAGATATTTGGGCTTGGAGACTTGGGTCTAAGTCCTTTCCCTGATGAGGTTATCTTTATAGACACTTGTCTCTCATCTATACAGTGTACACTGCCATACATCCATTGACTTTTTTGGAATCACTACTGATTTTCAGCAACAAAATAGTAGCGTGTCTGATTTTGACCGTAGTAGATCTAATTATGACTATAAGAAGCTATTAAGTCCCATTCAGGTTTCATGCTTTAATGAAATTGTGTTTCTGGATAAACTGTACAATTGGTTGGATTTTTTAATAGCTCTGTAATGTTGTGGGGCATAAATAGCCATGTTTTGCTATTGCAGAAGAAAAAAAAAACAAACAAAAAACAACCAAAAAGTAGAATCATGCTTTCTGTTTAATTCTAAGATGCAAAAAGGAAATTTTTCCTGTCTTGGTTAGTAGTGTTTCTATAGCATGAATGCCACTGAGCATAAGTTGACTAGATAATTTTCAGAGATCCCTTCAAACCTCAAGTTTTATGTGATTCTTACCCTGGATTTGAAAACAGTCTGCTAGAAGGATTTCTAGACCTAGTTTGAGTTTCATATTAGATAATTACTTATTTATTTAGTAAGATTTTAGTGTCATCCAGGCTCATAAAACAACAGTTTCTCCAAGAAAAACGTTTGAAGGTAATTACGAAATTTAGGAAATATTTACAAATGCCTTCTTTTGTATGAATGTGGTTTGTATATGGCTTCATGCCCTTGGTGAACAAGATACGAGTTTTACATACTACCTTCTAATTAGAAACAGATTGAATTAGAAAATGTAGATTTTGAGCTGACATATTCCTTTACAGGCTTCTTTCAGTTAATGTGATTTTTGCAAACACTTTTTTTTCCCTGTTGTTGCTCCAAAGTCTGAAGGGCAAAGATACTGCTTTATCTATTCTTGTCACCCTAACAGCATATACTTAGTGGAGTTTTGGTCACTGCAGTTTTGTCTACAGAGCAAAAACTGTCCTGAGGGGAGAAAGGTAGTAAACTGAATGATGTATTGAACTTGAAAAGGGCAGCATATTTTGGAGTCTTTATGTTTTACGATGGTTTTATGCTGAGGCAAGATATATAGCGCTGAAATAATTAAAAATGAGAACCCAGTTATCTCTGGCAAGTACTCAGAACATGCTGGTTGAAAGTTGTCTTTTTTTCAGGTGCATGGTCACATTCTCACTAGCTTCATCAGCACAGTGAATTCTAGTAGTACAAATTAAATGGGGAAAACATATTTCATTATTTAATCTCTGCATTAGATTTTGGTATTCGGGACTAATTCAACTGTGGATTAAATAAATCTCAGATGGAGACAAAGGATTATCGGCTCTGTCCTTTGTGATATTAGTTTTTTTGAAACTTCAGCAGCTGTACCGTGTGTAAATTCAGTTCACACCCTAGTGCTGGGGAAAACACAAATCAAACAAAATCTACTGCTAACTGTAAGCAAAAATATTACCTAATGCAGAAACCAGGAAAAACCCATCTGAGTTTATAATAGAATTTGGCGTGGAATGGTAATAAACGTGAATTCTTGTATTCTAAAACTTGCCCATAATAGAATATGAAATTTGCCACTGATTTTAAGGAAGGCAGCACTGTGTCCTTGGTTTGTGACATTTATTTCTTTATACCTCAGGGTACAGTGTAAATAATGAAGCTTACCAGTGCAGTAAGACTGAATATTCAAAAAGTGCTTCAGAATCCTCAGATGAAAGCTGCAGTAGAACTGGAAATAAGTACTATTCCTGTCACACAGGATTACTTTACACCTGGTTTCTCCATGTGTTTCATGTTTTTCTGAAAGTAATATGCATGCTATGAAAGAAGGTCTTAGGTACTTTGATGCAGGCCTAGCTAGAGAATGGGAGCTTGGATTTAATTCTAATTCAATATATTGTGAGTGTTGTTTCTAATCAAATTTAAGCACATTTTATTCTACGGGATTTGGTGAAGTAAATCTTGATTTCAGTCAGGGTAAATAAGAATAGAATTATATTTCTCAAAGCCAAATGAATAAAACACTGGAGGAGGGAGTTGGAAATACCATACTTACTTGCTGCACTTGCCAAGAAGGCATAGTACAATGCGCACTGTATGCTAATTAGTTGTATATATTCAACAAGGAATACTTGCCTGAGGGTGTTCTTTATTAGGTACGTCCCAAAGTGTAAGCAAGAATTTACAAGAATTAAGTCAAATTACGTGGAAAAATAACCTGAAAATTATTCAAGGACTCTGACCAAACTGAAAAAAGATAGGAGATACTCCAATACATTACACTTTGCATCCACCTCTTGTGCAGGGTTTGGCAAGACTCTTCACTATTAGTTGTATAAATGATTCATCAGAAATTATGTTACCAATGTTATCATGTATCCTTATCCATTTCGCTCCCCCGCTCTTTTAGAGTAGAGAAGCCAAGAAGGGTGGGCAGCTGAGCAGTTGCTGTTCAGAGGATCTGCTGGAGTGTTTGTTGGTGGGTACAGTCTCAGCAGCCAGTGGAGCTGTTGCCAGGGTAGTAGCAACCTTCTGAGAGTAGAAGCAGGAGCTCAGGCTTGAGAAAACAAGGTGTAAAGACATTCCTATACTTAATAGTACTAATCACTCTGAGGACTGACCTGGGGGCTCTTAGCAGGAGTGAGCACTCTTTTCATGGGTTCTTTGGTGTTCTGCTTCAGTAGTACTAACATATGAAGAACAAGAGCAGCAGCCTGTCTTGGGACCGGTCTTTTCTAGAATATATGTGGCAGACCTCAGCTGCTCTATTTGGGATAATGCAGTGTGCAGAGGAATGCTAGTTATGATAAGGGTGGCTTAAATTTTAGAGTAATCCTATGTTGCAAAGTTCAGCATTTTCCAGAAAGCCTTTGGTTGTGAGGGAGCTTCTCTACAGGCCATCTCAGAATAAAACTATGGATTATTTGTATATCAAAAAGCATTTCTTAAATAGATAAAGCTTGTTAGTCAGAAGCACCAATCTGGATTTAGTTATACAGTATGCATATAAAACATGTAAGACATCATTCCAAATAGCCTGCTGTCCTCTTTAACAGTTGATGAAGGTTGACAGAGCTTTTTGTTATGCATTTAATATCAAATGCCTAAGCAATTTGTAATATATTGTTATGTGGTGAAAAAAAGTATTAATAATGTCAGGCTATATCTCTAAATGTGAAGTGGAACCGCTGCTTCCAGAAACAGGATTAGGGACCATGGACTAATTTTCACTTTTCTTTTCAAAAAGGCAGATGGCAAATGACACATAGAACTTGGAAGTGGTTTTTCTGTCCCAAGTAGATTCGAATAAATAGAGTAATGAGTGATTTTGTATCTCTGCATTAGGTTAACAGGATCTTAGAGCTTTTTTGTGAAGGCTCCCTCACTTGACTGTGTTTCATGCTGAATGCTTGTATCTAATAGTTGGGTTTTTTTAGTAAGAGACCTCAAGGTGTGTGAAGTTGTTTCCCACTATCTGCAGTTAAAGTTCATAAAAAGAGCTGGGTAGCACCAGATGAGAGAGAAAGTAAAGAATGAAATAGGGAATTACTCAAAAATAGTTTGGCTAAGTAGAGTATGTTTAGTCTGTATTTGCATTCTGTTACTGTTGTATTTTATATCATGTTTATGGTGGTGGAATGAAAATACAGTTATAGTACCGTCTGTCAAAATAAAGTAGAAAATGTCTGTGTAAATTCCATTTTCCCAGTTGCTCTGCATTCACTATGAAAAATGGGAACTGAGTAACGCATTATGTAATACTTGTAAAAATAAGCAATAAACAATCTGGTTATCTCGAAATCAATAGGGTTTTTCTAAGGAATAGAAGACTAACAGAATACGGGGAATTTAATTTCAACATATCCACCACCAAACAAGAATCTTAAGAACTGTCACAAGCTCATGTGAGCAGTATTTTTTATAAAAATAATCGGATGTTCATTCACTTGTCTCTTTGACAAAATTGTATTTAATCATAATATAATGTACATTTGGTTAATTACATTTAAGAAATCCTAGTAGGTAGCAATACATTTAGCTTAGCTTTTTAAAGTATTTAACACTTTGTAAAACACTTATTGCCCAAGGAAATAGTATTTCCTATGATTTAGGTAATAGCCTAAGGAGTTCACTCTGGCTTTTAGAGTCAATTCTTATGTTATAACTTGAAAATGAGACCATGAAGATTAATATGGAGTATAGTAGGGTTTTCAGTGATGGCCAAAATAAATGTTAATAAATGTATTCCAATCCTGTATTAATTGCTTGTGTCTTAGTCCTCAGCAAGATAGAAGAAGTCTGGAGATAAGCAAATATGCATGCAGCTGAGCTTGGACTGTGTGGTAATGATGCTATATTGGTATTCCTCCATCCTTCATCTATAGTGAATAACTATTGTCTGACTCTTAGAATTACATCCCTGCCATCTGCTAAAGTATTGTGTATTTCGACGGGGGGAAATTTAATTTGAACATTTCAAGGTCACAGACTGCTGTGAGTAAAGGCCACTGGATGGAAGCTGTTGCCTTTAATAAACGTAATGAGTTCTGAAACACACAAAGCTCTGCTCCAGGAGACAGAAGCAGTGTCCTTGCTTAATATTGCAAAGTTCAGCCTCAGAACAACAGATTTTCATTACTTATTTTCATAATTACAACTAGATGGAAATTAAAGGCAGCCACCATATGGGGAGAGGTGAATGTCAAATAAGAAGGAAGAGTGGATGGGAAGGAGGAAGAGGCGTAGAAAGTTTCTCAGTTTCAATTTTTCAGTTTCTTTGCCTTTTAGTTTGGAGCTGGGTATAAATGTCCATTCTTGTTTATGATGCTGTTGGGTTTATGGTGCTGTCGGGATCTGGTGACTGAAGATAGAAGTTTTGCTTTTCTTCTGGAAAATTGTATTGTGCCTTGTCCTTAGGACTACCTAAAAGCATCATGCAAATGCTCTGGTACAGACTGATCTTCCTTAAAGTATGAAATTATAGTCATAGATGCACTTAATGGTAGGGTTATCTGTATTAGCTCCAGTAGCCAAGCCATATATATCTCTCCTATGTGGTTCTCTGTAACTATTCTTTATGGCTAAGTGGTCCTTCAGTTGTTAGAAATTTACTAGAAGCTTTAAAAAGGTTGTTTTAGTATGAAAGTAAAAATTAAATACTTCATAATTAATGTTTTTTTGTTTTTTTTTTTTAAGGGGTGTATTTTTTTTCCCCTGAAACAATAATACTGCACAATTTAAGATCCATATCAGTGATACCAGATGTATGTGTATGTTGATAGTAATTAATAAATATTGCTGGTTTAACTAATGTAGATTGCTGGTTAAATTAACCGCCTTGTAATGTCTTAAGTATCTCTTTCCAACAAAATCGAAGCTGATACTTACAACCTGTGCACACAAATAATAATTTTGGTAGGATATGTCTAATTATTTAATATATATTAAGCTGCAGAAGTGAAGTGTTTTCAAGGAATATTAGTAGTCTTTTAAGAGTGATGACTAAGAAAGAGAACACTCTTTAATAGAGCTCATTATATTATTTTTGTCAGTATTTAACGGTAGCTGGAAAATCCTTTGAGCAGCTGAAAAATCAAACCCCACCATATGAATAATTATTTATGTTTCTCCCTGTTAATCCTGATCTTATATTTGATTGTGACCTTTATTTTTTGTTCTGCAAAAATTTCATATTTATTATACAGTATACACAGACTAAATGTCAGTACTCGTGGATGTGATTGCTAGGCAAGTGCTGACTGTATTAATGTTCTGTTAAAACATCACCCTCAGTGGTTGCTGGATGTCCAGTTAGGATTTCCACAACCAAACGACTTCAAATTTTGCAAGACTTTGCAAAAGAAGTTCCATTTATGCATGTCAGGTGGCACTAGTCTCATGGACCCCCACCAACTTTCTTAAGTGATGATAATTCTCTCTGAGTTCACTTTTGATACAGATGAGAGTGATGTCACGTTTGGTGATGGTTTTTAAATTACTGACATTTGTCTACTTGAGTGTGGGCATGATTTTAAGAACAGCTGTCATAGCATGCAAATTCCGTTTCATTTTTCATCTGCATGACATTCAGAGCATTAATCTTTAGGTCAGTGTCTCTGTGATCTAAATCTGTTTTCTTACAGAGGTTTTGGGTTTTTTAACAAGTCTGATGAAATGTGAGAGCAACTGTAATATCCTGTGAATGTAGATCCTTTTGTATCAGTGGGGGAGAGTAAGTGACATTGGGTACATAGGGATGAACATTCTGCTAATTAAGGTGTTCAACAGTATCCCCCTTCAAAGTGAAATGAATGCCATATTTTAATCTTAGTTATTAGATTTACACCCTCCTTTCTCCTAGTAAATTCTATAATCCAGGAGGAAAGCTCGATTCTGAAAGAAACTTAGTCTGATTTGTAAGCATAGTCTTTTAAACTGTGTTTGATTAAATTCAGTCTTATGATTGGAATTTTTGCTTTCCATGGCAAGTCACTGAACTACATGGAACTAAAGACCCAATCTGAAAGCTTTCACATATAATACATATTATCCACAGCTGAGTCTGATCAGAATTAAGGGGTTGTTAATCTCATAAGGACAGTACTATAGCTTTCAAAAAAAAAAAAAAAAAACAAAACAAAAAAACAAAATTGCATTAGAAACCTGCTATGATAGATTTTATGTTCTTAGCAGGTTAAACCAGAATTTAGAATGTAAAATAAGTTACTATCGTTGTAAAAATCCTTACTTCTCTGAAGATCATTGCAGGAAAATAACCGCTATATCTACCGGTGCAAAAGTAAGCATGCTTATGTACACTGATTTTCTTCTCTTGATTAAAAGTCTTCTAGTAAATAATGCTACATGTTTGTAGCAAATACCTAAGTGTGGCCTATACCAATGTGGTATATAAGCAGAAGTTCGGGTTTGGTTGTGTTTTTGCTGTTTTTCTGTTTTCAAAGCTGTGAATGGGGTAAAAAAAGTATGAATGGTTAAACTGATGTTTAGGTGCATTTCAACAACTCACACACAGCATTTCCTTAAACTTGTAGATCAACTTTTTGAAGACTGAAATGGAAAGGAAAAGCAAAATGATCCGGGACCTCCAAAACGAGGTAAGAGGAACAGAGGAGTCTTCTCTTCAGTCAGAGTTTACGCTGAAAGATAGTATAGTTTGTTTTCATGTTTAAAACACGTGTTGTTTAATAGAAAGGTAAAGCTCCAGTGAAATACTGTAAAGAAAAAAAAAAACCACAATTAAAAAATTGAGATGCCTACTAAAATTTACCCTGCCACACATTCCTAAGATGTTTTCCTAAGCTTTCTTTGTCATGAATATTAATCCCAGATACATCCCAAAATCCCAAATAAAACATAAACTATATTTTCTTTAATTCATGTTAGTATTAAGCTGAACTTATTTTGAAATTTGATCTTGGAGTAGAAACTTAAAACCTCTGAGCAGCATAACATTTTTTTTAATAATATTTTTCTCCCCAGAAAAGTTGTCTGTATCAGGATATAGTTTCCCATTCCACTGATTTTTGCAAAGAACTTTGCACTTGAAAATATTCAGGTGACCTCTTGTTCTCTTACCAGTCAGGCTTCTTGTCTCTATCTCTTCTGTTCAGTTCTTACAATTTACTCATTTAAACTGTTCCGAGTTTGATGTGTGTGAAAATTCGATGTCCCTAACGCGCTTGTTTAAACAGTGTTCTCTGATGTCTTTGGTCTATGACAATGTATATCTATAGGTTTAATCTGAAAGAAGTGAAGATATCTTTTTAAGTTGCAAAGAAAATATGGTTAATTTTAATTGTTCACATTACTTAACCTGAGTTCACATTTGTCTTCACCTACAGTCACAACTGTATTGCTTGAGTTTCCCACCTGTGATCACTGGATGCTTTGCACTAACCCTGATAATTCTAATAAATCATATTAGTAGAATCCTATTGACCAGCCATAAAAAAAGAAAAACATCCTATTGCTTACTGCACACAAAGGTGCATCACAAATTCAAGCCTGTGTCTAACCCCAGGAGTCACCATGTGCTGGTAGATCATGCTCTGATGTGGCTCCTCCTGTCTTCTGAATTACAAGAGCATAAGACATGCTCGACATCTGGAATCACTGGGTTTGGGATGCTAGAAAAGACGTGTCTCTGTAGTATATCCTTACGAACCTGTTGTCTATTAATTTCTCTAAGTCCTTTTTTGATACCAGATACTTCCATAACTTCTTACACTGCCAAATTCCCTCTTACTTTGCTCTCTCTGTTTATTTTTTTTAATGTATCTTCCTGTTCTCCTCCTTTGAGCAAGATTTTTCTTTGATAACTTTGCGAATCCTTAGAGGGTAGATAAACACACAGAGGAAAAGCATAGAAGTATAAAAAAAGAAAGTATAAGCTTTTTTAATATAAGCAGTATAAAGTTTTGCTTATAAAACTGTAAAGAGAGTGACCGTCCTGGGTTCAGCTGTAGCAGTCACTATTCTCCTTCTTAGTAGCCAGTGCAGTGCTGTGTTTTCAACTGATAACAGTGCTGATAACACCAGCATAATAATAACCATAATAACCAGTGGTTTTAGTTGTTGCTGAGTAATGTTTACTCCTACCAAGGACTTTTCAGTCTCTCATACTTTGCCTGTGAGGAGGGGCACAGGAAGCTGGGAGGAAGCAGAGACAGAACAGCTGACCCAAACTAACCAAATGAGTATTCCATACCACAGCACATCATGCCCAGTGTATAAACTGGGGGAGTTACCCGGAACACCAGATTGCTGCTCAGGTCAGGCTGGATATTGGTTGGTGGCTGATGAGCAATTGTATTCTCTCCACTTGTTATTTCCCTTATCATTATTATTACTGATGGTAGCAGTAGTGGTTTTGTGTTATACCTTAGTTATTCTAAGGGCTGTTCTCATCTCATCCTGTGGGAGTTGCATTTCTTTCAATTCTCCTCCCCATCCCTCTGGGTTCTGAGTTGCCTCCTGGGCTTAAACCACGACACTGACATTTGTAAGATCATAAATATTTAAGGAGTACTTTTGATATGTGTTGCTACTATCCTGCCACATTTGGTGGTGATTTTGCCTGAGTTTTTAGGGAAGTGCTTTGACTACAAAACAGCAGAGAAGATGGATAGGGGTTTTGTGAGTCTCCGAGTGAAGTTTCTAGAGTCCTGTGTAAATGTTACCAGGGACATCTGCAATTGAGACTTCTCAAAATGCAAAAATAAAAATAGTTTATAGAAAAAATATAATTAACCTTAGAGCAGTGATTAGACTACAGGTATTGGTATAGGTGCAAGTAGAACACAAGTGAATACATTTCCAGTTTTCTGAGGCCTTCAGTGCTGTGTGTTCTAGTCTAGCTCATCTTCTTCTCCCTCCTCCATATACAAAATTACATAGGACTTAATTGTCATTAAAATGGCCTTGGAATTACTAAAAAAGATCTGTCTGATTTATATTACTCACCTCTTTCAGGTTGTAAAATTAAAAAGATGGTGGTGGGGAGTTCTACTGAGGAGAAGAAAAAGGGCACATTCTTCTCTAGGGAAATAATGAATTAATGTCTAGATGCACTAAATGAGGCTATAGACTCTTCCAGTACTTAATACAGGTGTATCAAACTCAATGTAGGAATAAAAGGATTAAATCTTCGAGGAGTATAATAACAGAGACATAACTAAGGGAAAGAGACTTAATACCATATGCAGCAAAGAACAAATAAGGTGTAGAAAAAATGCAATCAATATTTGGTCTTCCAGATTTTCAAAATTGCATGGGAAATGATAAAGGCCAGTTTCTCCCGTGCTCACCAAATGCTACCCCACCCCCCCCCCCCAAGAGACAAAGGTTTTGCACACCTATTTATGTAAAAGCAGCAGTGATATGTAGCTAAATATATATGTATATAAAAAGCAGGAAAAACTTTGTTGAAAGTGCTCAACAGCACTTGCATTCAGGTGATGCATTTGCCATTCGTTTATTCCTACTCTATCCAAACACATTCATGTGATTACATAGTGGAAAAGTCTGCAGAAATGATCAGTTTTTTTGTTTCCAGTTAATCAAATTGCCTCAAATGTTTCCATATTTTAAGGTTATCAACTTGCAAGATATTCCAAGAGCTGAAGGAGAAAAATGTGGGCACTTTTTATTCTGTACTTAGTTGAAGAGAAAACACAGAATAGTACTTGTGATTAAAGCAGCAGTATGGTCATAGCGTGCCCTGGAAATCAGAACCTCCAGCATTCTGTTCTTGGCTCAGCCAGCGAAACTTGAGTTGAGGGAAATTTTATTTGAAAGCATTGCTTAGCACTTCTGTGCATCAGCTACCCTGTGGAAATGGAACCAATAGCTACCTTACAGCTTTCTATTAAACTTCTATACTATTGTTTGAGGGTTCTCTAAATGTAAGTCCATTAATACCAGCTTGCTCAATTTTCAGTAATTGTTTTTGAGAGTTTCAATAGGCACTTCATATTTTGACAAAGATTTAGATGGATTTAAATGGTATGATTTCAAGGAAACATGTTATCTAGGTCTTGCCTCCAATCACTGAATATACAGTATGATTTAAAAAATCTTGGGTTTAAGATTGGATATGCTATGTATTTAAATAATAGCATTTTATATGCATATTTTTAGAAGTGCCATCTGCATATAGGTAGAGACCTCTAACGAAAATGGATTTCCTTTCATAGCTACTTTTGTCCTTCCAAATAGCACATTCATCCTCAGTTTGTGTTGGCAAATGGTGAATTTTGCAATCTCAGCTCTTTCATGGCTGGAAAAATAATTCCCTATTTATTTCTGTTCTTTTAGTGTGTGCCCTACTGCCATTCAGCTTTGCAATTCAGGGATAGGAATAGAAAACAGCAGCCTTACAACTGAATGCTGCAGCTGTGGTGCAGTGTATGAGGAGAGACATTGTACAGAAAGGCAATTTTTAGTCTATTCAAGGCTTTGGGAAAAACAGTTAACAGCAAGAATAGTCATTTGTGTGAAAGGAAAAACGTGCCAGATAGATAGAGTGCATAGGGATTATGTGTCTAAAAATCCTGTCTGTTAGGCGTCTCTAAGTGCTTCCTGCAGTAGCAGGAAAAAATCTGTCAGACTTCCAGCTGTACCATCACGTGGGCTGCGTTAATGTAGTCTAATAAAGGATGACATGTAAGCAGATAAGCTCTTATTTTAAGAAGCTTCTATTATTGACAAGAGTCAAGAGGTCTGCAAATTCAGAAGCAATGGTGGAACTAAGACATTTGACCAAGATGTAAAGTGAAATAGAATGTGTATAAAATACTTCCAAAGTTTTCACTTTCGGGGATGGTCTGTTAACAGAGTGAGAAGCTCACTTCTGTCAGTCATATATAATTGTGGCAAATGGTGCCAAAACTGCTCTAACAATGAAGCTATAGTAGGATGTGACAGTAACCTTTGTTTAGATCAGAAAAATTATGGGCCTTTCCATTTGCTATTTGGCATTCAGAACTGTTTGTTTTGGGTGCAACTCTGAATATGCATATATCTGATGCACTAATCTCATAAAGGAATGTCTTCTCTGCATTGATGTGTTGTGCATGTGGTAGTTTGCCATTCATTTCCTACCGGTACACCTCTAAAAGCCATCTTCAGTTGCAGGTAAATGTCCTATCGGATGTATATTTCTATGCAGTTTCCATGAGCTGAGTCATGAACTTTCCCTGAAAATTAATAAATGGTGTGTATTCTCTACTGAAAGGTATTGAAATGTTTATTCAACTTTGTTACATTTGACTTAGAAGTGTGTATAAAAAAAAAGTTTTGCTCTTACTTGTACCATTTAATCACATTTCATTAGATAAGAAATTACTGTCTAGCTTGCTATATTATTTTTGGGTAAAGCATTTTATAATATCCCTTGTGCATACTTACATTAAGGTATGTTAATATATTGATAGATTTACAACAATCCCATGTACTTATAAAGTTAATCCTGTCGTTTATATCAAACAATATATTTTGTTGCTGTTCAGGCTGTGGCAGAACTTTGAAAAACGTGAATTACATAAAAGATGTATAGTAGTACAGGCAATACAAAGTAAACCAGGAACGGGAAATGAATTTGACTGTAGCTCTTTGTAATCTGTGTTCTTTTTGCTAAGAAGCACAGTTTTAAATAACTACTTTGTAAACAATGGGTTTGCTCTATTCATGTATAAATTGTGGTTATAGCTTTAGTGTTGAGTAAATTGTCCTAAAATAGAATTTTCTCCAAGCTCTCTATGCTTAGCTGCACTAATAAAAGGTAAAGTCACAGCAATTTAAAGTCTCACCTGATCTATTGGGAATTTCATGCCCTGCAGGATGATTTCAATTGAATTGCGTTGAATTATGGTAGGGAAAAAAAACCATGAGGAAACCACACTTAGTGAAGCAGAAATAAAATTTTAAGGCTTTGAGACTGTATGCGGATACTGTTCTGTAAAGGAGAACATTGTAGTCCTTCATTCTCCCTATTCTGCAGATGAAACAGACTTTTTTTAACTAAGTATAATATCTCGTCCCCCCTGAGGAGAAAATTGAGTGTAGTCCTGTTCCGTCTTTGGGTGGTGCATTGGTTCTACAATCAGAAAACATCCACAAGTGTCAGAGGTGGAGGCATTGCCCAGGAAAAGGTGAAAGAACAGAAAGAATGCAGGACCAGCTTCAGACACCTTATTCTGGCATAGCTTGGCCCAAGAAGCTGTGCCTGCTACATCCCTGGAAGTGTTCAAGGCCAGGCTGGACATGGTCTAGTGGAAGATGTCCCTGCCTGTGTCAGGGGGTTGCAACTGGATGAGCTTTAAGGTCCCTTCCAGCCAAAACTATTCTATGATTCTATGAAAAGCAGTTTAATCAATTAAAAATGGCTCTTAGGGGATAATATATGAGATCATAGAGACAACAAATCCTTCTGCATCAAGATTGTCAGTGACATATAGTGATAGAGTAGCAACTGCAGGGAATGTTAAAATGAGCTTTTGTTTTTTAAAGTTTTGTTTTCCTGACCTTGTCAGACCAAAGAGCTTAGGACATATTTTCTCAGTTGAATGGTAATTGGAATCAGAGCAGTAATTAATAGTATATAATGGCTCTCCTGTGGACCTCTGTCTCCAGGGGAGTGCCAAATTTTGGAGTATTCATTCATTTTTTTACATCCTGATCCAGGGTTTAAAGATTCATAGCCATGAGTTACTAGAAAGTGAAGGAGATGTTCAAATAAGAGTATTTAGGTTAAATGTATCCTTAATAAATGTGAAGGTTAAAAATCAAATATATACCTATTAAGGCTCTCTTTTCATCCTGTACTTAGCCTAAACTGTCTAAACTTAGACTAAATCGTCTTCTTGGACTTTGCCCAATATTCTTTGTCATCATTTCAATTGACTGCAGTGTTGAAAATCACAGCAGTGTTTTTTGTAATCTTGCTTGAAATCATACTGACATCTTGACTCAGTTTCCCTATGCTTCCCAGGGCACTATTAAATTCTTATTTCTGAAGTCCTCCTTCAATAAGTAAAAAAAATTGAGATAGGTCTGAATGATTTCTTTTTCTTACTCATCTAGTCTCAAATCTCTGTAATGGGCTTTTTATCCCTGAAGCTTAGTCTTTTTCAATTGTCATTTGTAATAAAATATTATCCATGGAGAAAAGAGAGAGTAATTTCCACTCTGTGGCTTCATTTCCTTTCATAGGAACTTGCTACTGATAATTAGTGCTCCTGGATATTGATGCGACATAATGTGGTGGTGCCTAATGTAAACTTCAATGAGCATTTCAAAGATCAGATTGCCTATGTGTTTGGAAAAAGGGAGACATCTTATTTTTATGTAAGCAAAACCAGTAGCTCCTTCACTACATCTTATTTCAAAAAGGCAACAAAATATGAAGTATAAGAGATCATCTTGAATAGTAAAGTTTAGATCTGTATTCTGTCCTTCACCCAACTTTCAATGACATCTGTTGCAGCTTCATACCAGGTAACAGGGGCAGCATGAAACCTAATTAAAATCTTTGATCTTTGAACTTGTACAGAGAGATCTGTGAATCTCTGTGTTATCCAAATCAGTGTTTTCCAGCATGACAGATCTCAGGAGCAAGGTGGCATGATCAGAGCCAAGCTTCAAAGAACTTGAAGCATAGATGCAATTTTATAATTAATGGAAAACTTTCCCTGAAGCTAGCATATGTTTTGCTAAACAGGAAAAGTGCTGAACTTATTTACTCATGTTGTGCAGACAAGTGGAAAAATTTGCTTTTAGTTCCAAGATGTTAAAATTCCATAGTGGAAAGACCACTAAAAAGGAAGTAACAGTGATAGATGTGGTTAAAATGAAAAAGAAAAAAAAAAAATGTAAATCACTAACTTCAAGATGTTGCCACTATTGATTTTTATCCTCAGATGAAATAATAAGAGTGCTTAACAATCATGTTTCCATGGTTCATAAAGAAAGAGGAGGTGAGCTGTTGATTTCATCATTACAAATAATGCTATTCAATTATTGGTGTTTGTCTCTTAAGATCAAAAAAGAGAGGCTGCTCCTGAGAAGTTCTGAGTCATCTATATTCAGTGTCAGAGTATTCTTTGCTTCTGAAAACACGGTATGTGCTTAACATATAGCCACAAAGTTTATAAATGTATGAGACATAAAATAAACTTTGCTTATTAAGTGAAGAAGTTGCTTGGTAAAGTTGTGCTGCACCTGAACTGCCCCTGTTCTGGTCTGAGATCTCTCCAGGAAATGTGAAGCTCAAACTACTGCATTAGTTGGCAGGGACATGGCTGTCATAGTTATAACTAGATTTCCATGATAGTCAAAGAATGTAGAGAAAAAACACTAGCAAGCCCCAAATTGATTGTATTACACTACATCATACAAAACTTCCATTAAGTTCCAGGGAGAAGGCTTGGGGTGTTTGCATTTTCAGGATCATGGTGTTTAATGCAGATGTTTATTTGCTGAGTTCAGTGGGAGCAGAAAATGATTACTTTTTTTTTAATATTTTCTGCCATTCAGAGGTTCAAATTGACTATTACTGTCTTGTGCTTTTTAATTTTAATCAAGAGGTGTAGCTGGAATATGTCAGCTTTACATAGTGAAGCAGTTTTCAACTGCAGGTTGATAGAATGTGTCTTCATAAAGATTATAGTCCTCTCTTGAGACTCATTATCCTCTATCTGTAATTTGATCAACTAAATACAATATTTGGAATGATAATTCTAATTATGTGTAGAGATTCAAAGAGGATAAAAAGACAGCAATAAAAAATACTTAACTGAAATTCCTGTTAAATTATTCTAGAAAAGAGCCTCACATGAAATTTCTAAGTTGTGAATCATCTTATGACCTGATCTGTCTATTCAGGCTGTTCAGTTGTGACCTCTCCATGTTGCTATAAAAGAGCTAGAAGCACATGAAACTTTCTTCTTGACATCAAAAACAACTGATTCTCACATACTTCAGAACTATTTAAGCTTGAAAACCTGGACTGTTCTCAAGTGCAGACATCTTTGTTCCTGCAAAGAAAAGATCAGCAGTCTTAGGAGGGGTATTCAAATTTGTTCAACTCAAGTACTGATGTAGCACTTTTCCTAAGGAATAGCTCAGCCTTCCTAGGGAGCTGCTTGCCTTAAAAATGTAAAAACCTTTATTGTGCAGTGCAGCACAAACAAAAAAGTCAAATTTGACTGGCCTCTTCCTATAAAATCACTATGTGAAAGGAAATCATTTACCCTCTATGTCCAGTCAACTTCATACTGAGTCTTAAATTAGTAGAAATTGTGCTGTTCTGGGCCAAAATTGCCAGTTTTCTGTTAGCCAGTAACATCTTAAGCATCTCAGTCTTCTCTTCCACGCACCTTTGGAACACTGTTGAACAGTATTTGGGGCTGCAGATGTTACTGGAGAAGGAAATACTAAGTAGATCAGTCAATTGACTTGTCATAATTTTTGGCATAATACCTGGGGTGAGTTGCATTGATTGTATTTAGTTGTTGTGTAAGTACTGTATTGATATTAACAAAGCTGGTTTTATAGCTATGCTAGAATTCAGAAGTACTGTTTTCATTAGATTGCTTCCAAGTGGCTTTGCCATATCTGTCCCAATGATTTGGCCCATTGTCAAGTTTACCTATAAAAGCCTTCCCGTGGAATGAATCTTCTGTTCTTCAGAATTTGATTTCATGGTTTTTACAACCGAAAATGCGTAAGAGAACAACCACATTAATACATGAATTACTGCCATTTTTAATGATCTCTGTCTTGTAAACTTTTTAAAACACTCAGAGTTTAATAGATGTGGAAATGTTTCTAAGTGAAATTATAAAGTTTGATCAAGCAGGTGCTCCTTGAAGTATTCTGGAAGGTGTTGTCTTATCTCAGTTTTCTTTCATGAGTGAGGATTTAAGTAGCATTTTATCAAATAACTACATGTACTCAGGAAAGGTCTGCATGGATTAAAAAGAAATATTGTGTAAAAATCAGATTCATATGGTTCATCCACAAGCTGTGCTGTCTTTTACGTATTGTGATTACTTTCTTATAATGTAAAATAGTTATTAAATTTCAGACTATAAATTTAATCCTGTATGTGTCAGGTGTCCCCTTCCTGATCACATGCATGTGTATTTGTGCATATATTTGTATGGAAGTATTTGTGTGTACTTTTAAGTCAAAAGCACCCTTTATGTATAGATTCCAGTATGTATTTATGTGTGTGCAAGAATATAATGTAATGCTAAAAAACAGGTTAAAAGTACCAAGATGCCAGCAGTTGATCCACTGAAAACTAATGGCTTGGTTTTTGCTTGTATCAATTTGATCTTATTTCTTGTGGCAAAACTTAAAATCTTCCTATGTCATTCTTAAGTTATTCTGTTTCTGGCAGAATTTTTGGTCCTTATGTGAGGTTATTTTTCAGTTTATTTCAGTGTAGTTTTGCTCATTTGCTGAAGAAGATGATTTGATCTTAAATTTTAAGTTCTTCAGTGTAGCACTGAGCTAGAAACCCCACATTTTCTGAATTAGCCTTGTCAGTTGTCTCAAGTATTACTTTATCCATTTCATTTTTCTTAAAATAGTATCAGCCTGCCATCCTTAATTTTGACAGTGAAGAGCTGGTACTCTGCAAGAACCTTTAAACACAAAGGATTTTATACCAGGGCCCATATTTTAGCGGAAGAGCATGTGGCGTGCGGTGCAAAGGTTTGCATGGTATGCTTCAGCTTTGGATGCTGTGCCACTGGGAGGCATAGAAAGGGATTTGGGGAATTCTTATGTAGAAAAATCTCTGGACACCATAAAAAGCCAAAAATTAAAGCATCTTCCTGAGAAACAGAATAGTCATTAACAACTTGCTTTGATCTGGGTATGTGTTCTTTTGGGCTGTTTACTTGTATTTTAAAGGTCAAAGCAAGATGGTAAAAAAAAAAAGTGAGAAAAATGAGGATGTCTTCCTGCTAGCGTGAATGCAGGTGCTAGGATTATTTTTTGTTCATTTCCAGTTTCAAAGAATCCCAGATTGGTTTGGGTTGGAAGGGACCTTAAAGCACATCCAGTTCCAACCCCCTACCCTGCGCAGGGACACCTTCCACTAGACCAGGTTGCTCCAAGGCCTGTCCAACCTGGCCTTGAACACTGCCAGGGACGGGGCAGCCACAGCTTCTCTGGGCAACCTGTGCCAGCGCCTCACCACCCTCACAGGGAGGAACTTCTGCCTAAGATCTCATCTCAGTCTCCCCTCTGTCAGGTTAAAGCCATTCCCCCTTGTCCTGTCCTTACAGGCCCTTGTCAAAAGCCCCCTGCAGATTTCTTGTAGCCCCTTTAGTCACTGGGAGCTGCTCTAAGGTCTCCCAGGAGCCTTCTCTTTTCAAGGCTGAACAAGCCCAGCTCCCTCAGCTTGTCTCCAGAGCAGAGCTGCTCCAGCCCTAGGAGCATCACCTGGTTGATTACTGGTAAGAAACTGCTTTCCATTTAAAATTATGTATGTGGACAGCAAAAAGTTGGATATTGGATATAGTAAGAGTTGTGTAGAACAAAATTCCCAGGAGCCATGTGGTGATGCCCTGTTTGATGGCTAGTTGTGCCTTCAGTTTGGCCCAAATGAACAATGGTAGATGGATGGTGAGTTTGCCTCTCTGCTCATACGCTGCTGCATTGCTTCAGTAGTCACAGTGGCCAGATGATCCCCATCAGGTTTCTGAGGTAACTCCTGTGTGTCGTTGGTACTGAATCAAATGCTTGCTATGCTGTAAATGTCTTTCTTTTTTATTGCTGGATGGAGTCAGTAGGCAGATTAAATATAAAGGACTTTCTTTTGGTGTTTTTTTTTTTTTCCTTCCTGAATTCCCAATAGCATAATTGGTTCTTTTGTAAAAAAATCTTTTCTTGCTGTGTTACAATTGTGAGATTTTGTGTATTTGCTTTGGCCAACGCGAGGTGCTTAGCGTTTAAACTTTAGATTTTATGCTGATGCATTTTAAGTCTCAGGAGAAAAGAAGTGAAGATCCAGAACCTGAAAGTTAGAATCTTCTCCTTCCTTTGCCAGAAGATGAGCTTAACTAGAACAAGGAAATATTAGCACTCAGGCATGAAATTGATATCCCGTAGCTGTTCAATGGATGCATATTAGTTTTGAGTAAAAGCATTAACCTGCTGTTTACCAGTGCTTCCTTCCTATAGTGATGTCTGTCTTGAGGAATCAGAATGGGGATTCACTAAGATACTGAATCTTGCTTTGAAATACACTTTCTTTGTTCACAGTGCTGCCACCCTATTATAATTTTACAGGAAGATAAAGCATGGCATGGAAATTCATTGTGAAAAGGACATTATTTGTAGCAAAAATGTAAATGCAGCATACCACAGAACCAATCAAAACCTGAAGTGCTGAGACAGGCATAAGAATGGAGTGATTCAATACTTTTCATGGACTGGTTCTGCAAAGTCCCCCTATCTATTGTATGTCTTCTTGATATACTCTGCGGAAAATGAGTTGGTTTTTTTTTTGTAAGCTTCATGCTGCTCCTTTAAGCATCATTTCAACAACACACAAGAATTGGCTGATATGACGATACATAATTGCATCCTTTGCTGGGTTAGAAGGTGACTGTTTCCTGTGGCTACAGAAGGATTAAAAAAAAAGATTTATTGAGCTTACTATTGTTGCAACAAGCAAAAGTAGATCTAGTTTGATTGTTAAAATACAGCTAGATTAGAAGCAGAATTATGGCATTGCATTTCACCAAAATGTTTAGTTAGAAAACACACTGTGATGAATTTTTCTCTTTGTTGATGCACATTTCCAGTGACTGTTGCCAACTCTTGCTTTTATCATTTGAGTAAAGCCACAACTTATTTACATGGGAAAGAGACAGGTGTGTATGTGCAGTTCATAGTGATCTTATTTGCATTGCATCGCTTACTATGTCTTTCATCCTCTACAGAGAGCAAGTACAGTAGGAAACAGTCAGTTGGGTAGCACTTTGTGTATTACAGATACATGGTTACTTTGTGTTCTTTAAAATTGCTGTGAAATAACATCCAGTTGAGTTGGTTTAATCTTAGTGATGATGTAGAAATCAGTAATTTTAAGTTAATGATTTTTAATTATTAAACAGACCACATTTTTTCTTTTTCTTTTTTTTTTGTTTGTTTTTGTTTTTTGTTGTTTTTTTTTTTTTACTTTCCTCTAGTCATTCTGGTCTTCCTAATGTAAGTAGAAGTAGTCCTGCAAGTGTTAAAAGGAAGGAAATTAAAATATAACTTTGTCCTGACCTTTGGGGTTTTTCTGCTGTTATTTTTCATGATGCTTTAGAGTGTACATTTCTCATTCTAATACTAATTTTCTTTTAAAGTTTGATTACATATACTTTAATACAGCCCAAGTGATATTGCTTTGTTCCATCTGATTAAGGTTGACTTTAAAATAGTGCTCTGCCATTTTCATGCTGTAACTCTTTGTTCCAAAGGTTAGTGGAGGAGCCAGACAGGACACGCAACATTGAACTGTGAAGTACTGTTAGTCTTTTCAAGCTTATAAGCAGAAATACATATTTGTGGAGAGAATTCAAGACCATGTGCTTAAAAGAGAGACTATTGCTATTTGGTAGGTGGCTTAGTGTGAGAAATGTTTGTCTTTTATAAGGGCTGCAGACATCTTGTAGAAATCTTAAGGCAAGTTTTTAAAGCACATGAATAGCATTTATTTTGTGATTCCTAAAGTGAATGTCTACTTTCTGCTGTCTTTGTTTTTGGTTATGGTTTGTTGTTTGTTTTGGCTTAAAAAATAAAAAAAATCTCAGGATGTAGGCTGCCTAATTTACAAGTAGTGTAAAAACTGTATTTGTAGCTGATAATTTTAATAAACAGCTAATCACCTCTGCAGCTGTATACCTCTTCTACTTTCAGGCCTCAGCAGAGGCAGTTCAGGCCTCTTCAAGTCCCACCAGAAGTCTGTGAAGTAGTGGGACAGTTAGTTTCATCTGCTGACCTTTGCGTCAGGATCCCTGAAGTGTTTGCTGAGTCTCATCTGTTTGAGCTGTGGTATCAGCACCACCTCTGCAGTGACTGCCTTTGCTGCAGCATGGGCTATGACAGCTTGGTTGGCTATTCTTCACTAGTCCCTAATCAAGATGCTGATTTTTCTGTTGCTTGGATTCCCCTTTTATTACTTGCTATATACCTTATTTGTATGTTTAATCAGTTATTCTGAAGAACAATGAGTAGGACCAATTCTTAAACAAAGCAAAATGAGCTAGTATCATGTGTTAAAGATCACAATAGGGGGTAGGACCACATACCTGCCTGGCATGCTAGCATAGTTACTTATAATTTCCAGAATTTAGTCTATGAATCTGTGAATTTAAATCCTGAACTTTGTAGGAATTTGGAATGGCACAGCTTTAGGAGTGATGTGGGGTTTGGATTTTGAGAAATAATTACAGATTCCAAGACATGCATCTGTTGGAGCAGTAAGATTATGAAAAGATTGCTCCTCTGCAAATTCAGCTGTGTTCAGAAGTAGTGACATAAAACATGCCACTTTTGAACAGTATGTGTAGTCAGCTGTAGCTTTAAGAAACATTCATCAGAAGTACACCCTCTGTGACCTGGAGCCAGATCTCTAAGATAGTTCTGAGAAGTATATGAGCATAAAAGTTATTAAATTTGCTGGGCAGATGCATTACTTAGATTGCTTTCCTATGACTGACAGACCTATATTCTGTTTGATATCATCAGATTGGGTAAATTACATTTTTACCTCCTTTCTTTTCCAAGACAAGTATTAATGTGAAATCTGCTGACTGTCAAATTTGCTTTCTTGTCCAAACTTATTAAGACTTACTTTCAACAAAACTAAAAAGTAAAAATCTAATAGGTATTGAAATATAAAGAGCTGTTGAATAATAAAAAAAACAGGGATGGGAGGATGATGAAAAAATCCTGCACACATTTTTGTGGGTACTGTCTTCACGTATTTTGTGCAAAGTGCAATAACTTCATAAAGTGGATTACAGTTTCGAAATTTTTCCTTCCATGACCCTAAAGTAGCAAAAATTCCAGGCTTGGAGCACCCCTGGTGCTGAGCCTGGCCAGAAGCACCATATTAGTCTTACGAGGTTTTAATATTGTGGCTTGAAGCACTAGGGAGCAGAGGGAGAAGATGAACAAATGTTTATGTATTTGAAGTATTTACCTGTGTGGTTATAATGTAATGCAACTTGCATTTATATGATGGTGAAAACCACCAACCACAGTAAGACCTGTTGTGTGACACTTGCTTAGCATTAAATCCGTGTAATTCAGTAAGTAGTTTCAGTTAAGCTACCTGACTACAGCAGCTGCTTGGATCTGTATTGAGGAAAATATGCATCATCTCCTGCACTGGTTTTGTGCTTATTGTTTTTTCTAGACTCTCACTAGCTTATTTTGCTGTTTTCATTTCACTCCAGAATATACACTTAATGAGCACATGTTTGAAACGCTTGGCCTTTTGCTTTCTGTGTAAGCCTTTCCCCATTACAGGAGCAGTAAACAGAATTCGGCTGTTCTACATCATTTACCTCTCCCTGCCTTTGTCGAGGAGGTATCATTCATATCTTCTGTGTGTGCAGGCATGGATTTTCATAAAGTAGTGTATGGATAAATAATGTGTATTTGTCATTTATTTTTCTTTGCTGTATTTCCTAGTACTCTATTCAGCTAACAGACTCCTTTAGGATTGTGAAGCCTTTGCTACTGGGCTACAACAGTGCTCTCCATGGTTATAGCTGCATGCGCCAGCTCCCAGAGATGAAATTTCAGCCTGAGTCATAAATTTCATGCAGCTGCATAGAAATTTCTGTGTTTGTTAATTCAAGGCTCTACACCGGAATGATTGACCTCGTGCATAGTCTTCTTAATTACTTCCCCTCTCCTCCTTTTGCCTTACGTACTTGTGTTGTTTTATGCATAGCTTTGCCATCACTTACTGTGTCAGTGTATCCCTCTGGTTAGCCAGCACTGCCGTGGGTGAGGGGATGTGTTCAACATATTACTGACATTGCACATACTGATCCAGTCCTCCAAGGATAGACTGGCTGAGTGGCTTCTGATTTTCCTGGTTTCTCTTCTGGTTTTGCTAGTCTTTCTTGGGATAGATTCACCCTCCTCTTTTTAATTAAGAATGTGCGAGGTTATCAGTCCTAACCAGATGAGGTTTTTAAAGCATTTGTGGTAGTTCTCTGGATTCATAACTGTTTTCAATTTTTCCAGCCAATCAACATGTAGTGTTTTCCTGTCTCAGTTCTGAATCTGGAAGGAATCAGGAAAGTGCAAACAGGCATTAGTTCTAATATAATTTTATACATCAGTTTAACTGATAATAACAGATTATGCATCATTTGCCACATTCAGCAAAATATTTTGCATCATGATAATGCTGAGATGGAAAAAGTGGAGAGTGAACTCTTTCTTATTCCACAGATATTTTTTTTTGTTCTATTTTTAGCATGAAAGGTCCTCTGAAGGTTTGTGTAAATCAATATAAAAATAATTGCTATTATGATTAATATGATTATAGTCTAGCTAGCAAAATAACAAGATCATAAATCTAGAAAATGCAAGTTTGTTTCTCATAAAGCATGTTTCCAGTCCTAAAAATACCTTGCCAATGTCTGTAGACTGCTCTTAAGCTACACAAAACACAGCTAAGCATATTTTGTAAATACTAGTTTGAGTTAGTTACAGTTGTGAGTGAGAACGTCTTGACAGTTGATATTGGTTGTTTGTTTTGTTTTGTTTTTACAATGATCAAAATAAGGGAAAACAAACTTACAGAAAATTTCCATTTGCAAACCACTCCTGTGCTGATTCTTGCTATATTACATGGTTTGAAATGTAACTACGTATTACAAAATGCGATGTCTTCATTTAAACTTAGCGTCACCAAAGTAAAGCTAGTCTAGTAGACTGACTGGAACGCTGTGTTTTTATTTTGAGCATTTTCTAAAAATGTAAGGCTCTTGGTCTTATCAAGACTCGTCTAAAGATGATCAAGGGACAGTTAAAATAGATCAAAATGAAATGGATTCTGCCATTTATCCTCTGCTTTGGGAAAGTGAAAGTAGGGCAAAGAAAGGGAAGATGCTCATTTCAGGATGCTAATTCCACATGCTAAGATGGCAAAATAGCTGGACTCATGGCTGAGGTTCTGATTTATAGCGCTAACAGTAACTTGAACTGAATTGATTACGACCTAATTTATGAACACAGGTTTGGAGGAAGCTTTGGTATCAAGCAGTCCGAAACTTGTTTTGTTGCAGAACCAAAAGGGAAGTTAATAAAAAATAACAGAACATATTTTTTTTTAACATTTAAATACAGTAAATGGCCCCGGCACTTTGAGGCAAATTACTTTTTGATGCTTGCATATCAATACAGCTATTCAGAGAACATTATCAGTGATAGATGACATTTGGAATGTGCACAAAAGCAGGATGCCAGGAGATAACAGTAAAGACGTATGCTTTGATACTTCAAATATTTGGGGATTTGTCCTTTGAAATGTAATTCAGAACTGTGGTCTGTGTAATTTCACAGTTACATAGTATAACCTCTATTGTTTAATTATATGAGGTAAATGATCAACAAATTCCCTTTGTGCTTTGCAGAACATCAATACTGAATCAAGTCATCAACGTGAAAAAACGTGGTAGTTTATCTAAGGAGAAATATGTTTTGTGGGAATAATTTCAAAGAACATTGCATTTATTGTGTAAAGTACTTCTAAAAATTACTAACAAAATGTTTCTTCTGTAATATTAAATTGTTACTGATTTATGGCATGGCCCCAAGTATCACTGATGCCCTCCCTTGACTCTGAGATATTGACTGAAGTCATATTTATGGCATCATTAATGAAAAGGAGATATTCCTCTCAGAAATAGGAATTAATAAACAGATGAACAGGCAGATCACCTTCTATTCCACATGTTTTTAGAGTAATGTTGTCCCATGTCCTCTTGATTGAGTAGGCTTTCTTGTAAATACTAAGGAATGTTGTCTTCAGCTTTTTGTATGATGGTCTTTAACTTCAGTTTTTCACCAAAATATTATTTATTGGTTTTTATTTTTTCTGAAAATATTTAGTTAGCTTAAATGTGTTAAAATACAAGGTGTCTGCATCTTATATTCCCGTATTAAGCTTCAATAGGCGGAAACACTTTTCAATAACACGGAAAACTAGCTTTGTTTAAGATACACTCCTTTCCTCCTCCTTTCCCAAGATGAATGATCCTGGCATAAAAAGGGTAAATGGGTAGGTCAGTAATTCCTGAAGAAATTGTGTTAATGACTCAATTAAGTGGCTGTTGCAGTCAGGCCACATCAAGGCTGAAGACAACTTATGTCTTGCCAGCTTCAGTTATAGATAGAGCTTGTGTTGCTGCCTGCACCTGACACAGTAGGACAGTGGGTGGTATTTAGGATACTCCTGATGTTTTGAAAATACATGGATGTGGCTTATGGTTTTGCTGTGCATATGCTGACTGTGGTAAATTGCTACCATGATCTGTTTATCAAGCTCCAAGAGAAAGCAATCTCATTTATACTTCATCTGTTCCAAAGACAGAGCCATCATTGCACTGCCTCCTGATAGAAACTCTACCCTTACAGAGGTCTCGACACCTTTCAAACCTTGTAGCACCAGAGATAGTCCCTGTATTGAATTTTTTCATTAAAAATAGTAATTTAGAAAGTGCTGAAATAGCATAACATGAAAGTTAGTGTACTTGTGAAAATCACTTTGTACTCCATGTAAGTGGGGACAGAGACAAGAAGAGGGTATTATCTAGTACCTGTTATGTAGGTACTTACCTCTCAGTGTGTTGAACAAGCACAGCATAGTGGAAATATATTTCTCTCTGTGTCATAGATCTTGATTTCCTGATTGAAAGATACTGTAGTAACCCTTTCAAAACAGATGGTGTGCATTTGATGTCTGCAGATGATACCTGCAAAACTAATTTTAGAATTAGATATTTTGGCGAAAAAGTTTTGTAACAGCGAATATTCAGTGCACTGCTACTGAGAATTCCAGAGACAGAGCCTATTAACATTAAATTGAACCTGAGTGATATGACTACACAGAGAGCAGCATAAATGTATTCCTTAGTCATCTCCTGCCCTTCTCTTTTTATAAATATGCCATTTATATTTTAAGACAGATGTTGATAATTCTGAATCTAAAATATGCTTAATTCAGCATTTCTTCCCCTGCTGCTGGTACAGCAGGAAAAGTGAAGTGGTAGGAACAGACTGTAACCAGTATGACCCTTCACTCCTCTGCTGATAGAAGAGCTTGTGTTTTTCAGTCAGAAATGCTTTTTATGTTTAGATTACTGTTATCTACATGTTTGGTTGCATTCAGCATGCTCTTTTCATTTCGGTCACCTAGAGCTCTCACTAAGGGCTTTTTCTTTTGCAGCATCATCAGCTGCTTTTCACCATTCTGTTCACAAATATTGAACAAATGAAAAGTAGCAGCTTCAGGCTTACATCTGCCTTATGAGGTGTTCTGTTTTATTGGTCCCACAAACCATCCCCAGGGCACTCAGCCACCTCTACTAAAGGGAAAGATCAAAGAATTACCACATTTCTTCTCTAGGTAATCCTGCATGGCATAGGCAAATAACCTCAATTCAGATGTAAATTTTCTAAAATGGGATGCTGTATTTAATATGTTGCTATGTTTTTAATTAGAATAGCTGACACAGAAAGATTTGGAAATGGCATTTGCTTTCCTGTTGAAAGCCCTGTTGAAATGACTGGAAAGGTGTAACTGCAAAGTAAGCGAGTCCAGTAAATATTTTTGTGTATCATTTTCTCATCAGGAGATATCTTGACTCAGAGATAAGGAAAATAAATGGCCCTGACCTCTTTCAATCCAAAAGAAAAACAACCTGGAAATAATTAACACTTGGTCCAGTACACTGATTTACTGCTGTAACGTAAAATCCACTGTTCCTGAGTGCTGGGAGTTTGAGAGAATTTTTTTCCGCATTGAACTATTTAAATTATGCATAGGAAAGATTGCATGTACCAACATTTGATATAGTATCTGAACCCTGTAAACAGTAATAGTCATTCAGGAATGTTCTTTTTTTTTTCTAAAACATTTTTGTTGTTCCGTGGATATATATTTGCAAACTCTGACAGAATATTAATATTCAGATGTATGTGTGAAGGCTTGGGTACAAGTGTGAAAAGTTGCCCAATTTCAGTTTTTCAGTTATTTCAGGTGAAAAGAAAAGCCTTGGATTAAGGAAGTGAAGCAAGTGCCCAGTCATTAGAGAAGTATCAGTATGCTGTAATCTGCCTTTTGTTTTCTTTTTATTTTAATTTTATTGGTACATGAAGGTGACAGCAGGAAGAGACAAGCTGCTTTACGGGCCATAGGGAAGACTCTAAATTCCACCTGCAAAGAGAAGGAATGAGGCTAGCTCCCAGATAACTGCTCTCCATGAATGAATTGCAGTGTTCCTGGTTAGCATCGCTCTCCAAGTGCTTCTAATTGTGAGGACTAGGCAAGAAATGTATCTCACCTTAGATGAATGCTGTAGAGCAAAGCTTGCTGTGACTTCAAGACACACAATTCAAAACCCAGGATAAAAGAGATGAAAAACAAACCCCACATCTTTAAATGTTGTGAAAATAGTAGATTAAATATAGTAATAATTACTAAAATTAATGTATTTGATCAGAACTTTAATGAGTTTTTCAGACACTTTTTTTTTACCTGAAAAAGTTAGTCCCAGAGGCTGCCAAATAGCTGGTGCCTGAGGAACTGCATTATGAATTTCTCTTGAATTCAGAGCACAAGTATTTCTAATAACAGTCATGAAAGATTGAGCCCTAAAGTGACTCGATTCCTCAGATCTTTTTAATATAAAAGACTGTGATGGAAAAAATCAGCATCTTAAATCATTCTGTAAAAATGTTATAAACCACAGCAGAAGTTCTTTAATCCTGTTCAGAATACTAATGGTTTGTTGATGACTAGCAAGGGTGGAGGACATCTTAAATCCAGCTGCCTTTGAAGAGATCTTAAATACTTCATCCTGGGTAGGAAAGAATAGTTTCATGCCAGTCTTGGTATTCCTGTGCTTGCCTGTGTTCTGAATGTGGAAGAACCAGTTATCTATGGGGTTTGGTCTGCAACTAGGTATCTAGGCAATTGTCATGCAAATGCTAATCCCAGTGGCAACTAGACTGTGAATTAAAACTTCCTATTAAGTCATTAAACCTTAATAAACATTTTCAATGCAAGCTATCAATGATTTGTGCTTTAGAGACACAAATCCCACTTAAACACTTTTGTAGGGATGAGCTTTTGTCAAGAAGACAGTGATGAAATGTTTTTTTAGCTATAGAAAGACTTCTGGCTACCTCTGAACTTTTGTTTCCCTATGAGTGTTAAGAAGGCTCCTTTTTACACCCTGCTGTCTTCCACAGTTTGGGTGGAATCAAATCTCAACATGACCTACAAGGTTATTTTCTGTATTATACTTCCAGGGTTTTTTACATGATCAGGTGGGAATGACATGACTAAGAATTTACGGTGTATAATTAATCCAATCCAACGTGCTGTAATGTATTAGCTTGTTGTAACTTTAAATATATATATATATTTACCATCTCAAGTTTCAATTTAGAGAAAGAAATAGAGATTGGGGGAAAAAACCCAAATACTCAAAATGTATACTTTATATTATTGTTATTCTACATCTCCTTACTCTGATTCATTTAACATTCTGCTGTCATTGTTTTACGCAATGCATAAAAGCAGCCCTTTTATGATGGAACAAACCACAATTATATTGACGGCTAAAAGATGTCTTCAGCCTCATGCTGCTTCATGAGTGCAGACCAAACAAAACTTCCTTAATGGAGAGGTTTGGAGGTGATGCACAGGGATAGCAGAGGCCACCTGTAACAAACTCGTCAGGACTTGAATAGCAGTGGTACATGAATTATCAATGTCATCTGCCAAGTGTTGATTAACTGATAAAGCACTGACAGAAGTGGTGTTGATTTTCAGTTTTACACCATGGGATTATATGGGGCACAACTGCAGGCCATGCTGTGTCTCATACATAAGGAATTGCTTATTCGCTATAGCAGAGACCTTCATATCAATTTAGGCTATTGCTGTGCTTAATTGTCATATATATATGCACAAAAGACAAGGGGATACCAACAAAACCTGTTTTTTTTGGGAGGGAGCTCTATGTGCTTAGCAATATTTCCGACTCTGCCCTTTCTTTTCAATGTGTGCTTCCAGATTAATGTTTGGAAGAAGTTGTTGAACACAGCACTTATCAACCAAGCAACAGGAGTCTACTCAGTTCACTAGAAAATTGCATTGTTACTTCCAAATTCATGGAGTTAGTGTGTTTCTAAATACTTGTACCTGTGTCCTGTGGCACCCACCACAAAATTCTAGCTAAAATCTCAGATGCAATATTTTAGTGTATTGCTTATCAACTCCTTCAGCTCATCTGGACTACCTGTAATTCATAACTGAAAACAGCAACTTCTATGGTGAAAGTGGGCTTTTCACAGAAATTCAGAGCTAGAAGGACAATTGTGCTTTCTGAGATTAGATCCAGACAGATGTGAAAAGTGTGCAGTTCATATGTGCATCAGCACTAAAATACATTGGTGGGACAGAGTCCTTCAGCTGTTTGGCACACTTGACCACTGAAAATCTGGGGGGAAAAAGACTCAAAACATCCTCAAGAATACCTAAGGAAGCTCCTATTAAAAAAGACAGTATCTTCACTGATCATAATGTAGAACTGCAGTTCTTCAGGTCTTATCTGAAAAACCTCACAGAGTGCAGGAAACTCAATTTACCTGTCCCACAAAGATGAAGGGCTGAGCCAACCCTGCTGGCATTAAAGCAGTCCCTGTTTCATGCTGCTAAAAACATTTTTCATCATCATGAAGTACAAAGCTAATATCCAAAGCAAAATGGATACCAATACATGGTGATATCAGATAACTCCAGATACTTGATTTTGGTCTGTTACTGCCTTCTCGTTTCCCTCCTAAAGATGCAGTGAACCACTTTGGTTTAAAGGGAGATGGAAAACAGTTCATCTTGGCAATTGGCTGTGACACTCCTGATAAGCAAGTCCAAGGTTTTGTTGTTCTTGGGTTTGTTTTTTTACTGTTCACTTTTTGTTTTTAATATGATGCCCATAAGGGAGAAATGTTCCTGTAATGAGCAGGGGCGCCTCATAGTAGGATATGTGCTATTCATCAAGGGGAGGCAGAGGCAGATTTATCTTGTATACAACAAACAACCTCTGTCAGACCTCAGATAAATGTGTGAATTGAAGTTGGTTGCTGGGAATAATTTCCTGAGAAAGTGATTTCCTTTCTTTGAACATACCTTGTGTCCTCATGCTTTTCAAAGACTAGCAGGCAAACAAACTTGTTATGTACTGTTGTTTGTACATTATATAGTTTGTTCATCCTGGGTTGACATCCTGATGCTGTTTCAAAGAGCTAATATTGGTCTTTCACATTATGAAACATAAACATAAGAGTATTAAAGCACTCATCTGTGTGACCAGAGGTCAAGGTAACTTAACCTCAAGAAACCACATCTGAAAATTTGTTCCTTTTACATCATGGCATAATTTGACCTTTCCATTAGAGAATATATGATACATCAGCTAAACACTAATCCCCATAGCTTCAGATTTACAGTGATGATAAACCCCTTTAAACGGAATGCAGGGATAGTTTGTCACACTTAATGCCTATAAACTGTGACTCTTGCCTCGTAAGGTGCTTACTATGTATGCTAAATAAAAAAGGATATTACAAAAAATACAACATGTAACTATGTAACTAATGATTTTAATAAAATGAGTTTGCAGAGAAAGAGCTAAAACTGCAACTGTAAAAGTGCTTCTGTTGAGTTTTCAAGTTTATACTTTGTGCTTTTCTTTCTAAGCCTTTCTGAGTTTTCTGATGGGGAGATGGGAATAAAAAAAAAAAGAAAAAAAAACCCCACCTTACTAAAAACCTTTCTATCATGCCTTTCAGCCATTATCCATTGATACTGTAGAGGGTAAAAGATAGGAGAAGGAAAGAGACCTCAATTTTACTGAGCTAAAAGTCAGTAAAATTATTTAGCAACATGAAAAGAAAGGACCTCTGGCATCATGGATCTTGTTTCCTAAGAATGTGAAGGTAATCACAGTCCTCTGTATTTTACTTCCTTCTCTTCCCCTTCTCTGGAGAGGTGATGTGCTCAGTCCGGCATGTTAGGGATTTCTCCTTTTGTAATAACATGGGTGCTGGCTGCTGGCCTTTGATTCAGAAGAGTAAATGATAGAAATGGAGGGATTATTTTCCACAGTTGGGAATATAAAGGAATATACATGCCTCTAGCCAGCAAGCGAGGTTGTTTGGGTTTTTTTTCTTGCAGGTTCCAAAGGCATGATGGCAGAGCAGCTATGATGCTACAGCTTCTTCTGTGTGCTTTTGTATCAGTGGGAGATCTTTAGGCAACCTAAATGTAGGGTTACTGTCAGTGTTCATAGAATGAATTCAGCTTCTGTTAAGCCTGGTCTCACATATTGAAAGTAATAGCAGAATAATATTGGAACCCAAACAAAAGATGATAATGCTATGTCAGTGTAAGGAAAAAAAACAAAACAAAACAACAACTGCCCAGGGACTGACTGAAAAATCTATTTAGGAATGAAGAAAAAAGCTTTTTATTTTCAATATGGAAGCTCTATGAGGAATATGTTAACAAATCTGACTAGTTGTCACTGAGCGTTCTCATGGTTTTTGAGGACACAGAATAGACCCTGTACTTCGGTGTGGTATATTTCTTGAGTGCAGGTACCAGGACAGTAAGAATTGACTGCATGGAAAGAGACAACAGGTTTCTTGCAGATGTGGCAACTGCTGACAGCAGTTTTCTGCACCTGAATTTAGGGATGCACTGAAACTGCTGGTACAAAACGAGCTAAAAGAATTAATAAATTCAGAGTTAGCTACTACAGTTACTTGGCTGAATGTTATGATTGCATGTAAACACTCCAGCTAACAGTTTGTGCTATAAGCTCTCTAAGATAGTAAAATAAACTAAAATACCTATTTATTTTGAATATAATAGTACCCTTTCTCTAAACCTAAAAGGCCATGTCTATTTAAAATAATTATGCTGTATAATTTTAGAAGAGGCTATTAAAGACATGTTTACAGATACTTAACTCTTTCATTAAACTTTTATACTTTATTTTTTAAACTTGAGATGTAAAGATCTTTTCCATCAAAGTACTTATCAAGGAATGAAGTAGGTGTAATAAAAACTGTGTAAAATTCTGGTTAAAGTTCTTTGTTGTTATTCTTTGAAGGATACTTAGTAGGATAATAGGAAGCATCATCTTGAACCCTTATCTAAAACTTTGAAGTCAGAACTTCTGTTGTGACCCAGTAAGCGTTTTTAACTTAAAATTTTCATTGATGGATTGATCTGATTTTGAATAGTCCCTTTCTATCAAACTTACAGAATATGTATCTCTGATCAGAAGTCATTTTGCCACATTTAACTAAGAATTCCCATCAAACCAGGCTCTCTGACACTTCATGTGTTTATACTGGTATACTCAGCATTCTGCTATAGAAAATTACCACTAATAATCAGGATGCACAGCTATTTTTAGCACTGATGTGATTTTTAAAATAACATTAAATCCCTCAAATTGTGAGCAAGAAGTTGTCATCTACCTCTGACAAGCTCCTGCTTACTATGCTCTAGATAATTGTAATCTTTGATGCTTGCTCTCATTTATCACATTATTAAGTACAAATTAATTAAATCATTACTATTTTGCCTGCATTCTGGTAACTGTGGTTTTTGTTTTGTTGCTGATAGACTGCATAGGTAATGAAATAGAATTGGTGAATCCTCTTAAACCTCCAAAATGCAGTCCATCCCCTAATTTACAATACTTTTATCAAGTTTTGATTCTGAACAAATTCTTTCAACTATATTCTTTTCTGGGCTACTTTGGCATAAAATGTGGAAATTGTGACAACTGTCTACTAAATTTATGTCCTGTTGAGATGATAGAAATTCAGTTCTTCGTGTTCTGGGTTGCTGCAGAGTCTTCTCAAAATAGCACCTGTAGAAGTTACTTGTTAATGTACCAAGCAGCTTAAGCTTGGCAAAAGGAAGATAAAAGAGTAAAAAATGTAAGTATTGCAGGTCATTCTTACTTTGGATCTAAATATGAATAGAGTCTGTTACCTAAACCAAGGATCACCAGGCTTTAGGGGGACTGGAGAATACTTAAGCTAGTTAGTCAAAACAAGACTTCCTGGGTTAATTAAGTATGGTTCCTTAATGCAAAAGTGCCTTTGGCACAAGTGTTTGGCCATCACCCCAACAGGTGATACTGATCTTTTATGTGAAACCGGTCTCATCTGCTGTGTGATCACAGTACAACAGAGCTCTTTAGATGTACCCCTGGTGAGCAACAGATGTGTTGGGTGTGCTTCATCTTCTTCTGTTTGATTTACCTCTGTTCATCTTGTATCTGATACTTAATCCCTTTGTTCAGAGCCAGTTGTCATGTTCTGTATTTCTACAGTGGTTAGTATGATAAGGTGCTGCTCTGTGATGAGCTACATCATTTTCAAATGAAGAACAAAAAGCAAGAGTGTGAAACTTAGCAGAGCAATATTTCTTCTCTCTCCACACACACACAGCCCTTTGTAAGGGCCATATTTTGTGAGGCAGAATCTGGGTTGCCTCAAAGTAACATGCCAATTATTTTCTACTGCATTAAGAACTGTGGGTATCTGTCTCAAACAGCTGGAAAAGATTTATTGTTTCTGCAGCAGTGTGTATTGGTGCACAATAGGTAGTGACAGTGAAACATCTGAAAAGATATTATTTTTATTTTGATGTATCTTTATTTTGGAATTTTGCAGAGGAGGTTTCAATGGAATTTTAGTTTCTTTGCATTTGCTTTAATAAGAAAAGTTTGGGTTTTTTCCCCAAGAAAATCTCCAAGCTTTTAATTTTGGAAATAAAGCTTCCAGAGTTTCAGTGGGATGTGGACCTCAGTTTCAGCTGGGTGGAATGATCGTTTTTTTCGCTAATACCAGCTTGTTCTCGTGCAGAATGTTCAAGAAAGTTACTGCTATTCAATAATAACTACTCATTCCTGAAATCCAGTGTAGCATATGAGAGAGGTTGGTTTTGGGGTTCTTTTAATTTCTTTTCAGTGTTCAGCATATTATGTCCAGCACTTGAAGATCTGCTTATTGAATACTCGTGTTTCTGAACAGTTTTGATAGATATTCTCATTGCAGAGACGTCTTTACATGTCACTGTCAATTATTCAATATGACTGAGGAGTGCAGGAAGAATTATCAGACTACTGAAAACTCATTTTATCAGAGTTCATTCTTTTTGCTGAAAATGAGAAGAAATAAATTTAAAACTCCTACATGAAAAATCATGTTGAGTTGGAAGAATGCTATCAGGTATTTAGCAAAAAGACCGCATGAATTTCATCAAGGTCAAGTGGTTAGATCTTGGCCCTGTTACTCAGTTGCTATAATGATTTACTGAAAATTATATTGAGCTATGTAGTTGACACTGGGAAAGAATTAGAGGGATTTTTCTTTCCTTTTTGTACCTCAGTGTGTCCAATCTAAATTGCTTCAGTTGCTATGTTGCTAGGTTTCTATGTGCACTGCTGTTCCCCTGAAAGCAGGGTTTAATGCAAAGTTATAGAATCAGAATACTGTGCCAGGATACATATATCTTATCTGTGTCTGCTGGTGGCTAGAAGGTGTTATCCATGTATAAAATAAAACCAGTATGTTTTATTGGTCCCTTAATGTTTAAGTAACTCTCAGTAATAGAACTGTATTTTTATTTTTTTTTTTCCTTCTTAGAACAAAAGCCTCAAAACCAAGCTGTTATCAGGAAACAAGCTTTGTGGTATTCATGCAGAAGAGGTAAGTTTCTGCTATATTCTCAATCTAACATACTCAGAAGACGTTTGCATCAAAGTCTTTTATACTCAAGTATTAGTATAGATTATATATTCTGCACGTATGGTGAGCATTCCTAAAATGCTCTTATCTCAGTTCATTTCTGTGACTTCACTAGAAGAAACTGAAATGTGTTAGCAAGCTGCAAACTCAAGTTTTAGACAAACAAAATAATGTCTGGGAATGCTAATGAAAAGTATATATAGCTCTGTAGATGTATATTATACACCTATAACATATATAAACTTGATTTCCTTTCCGTCCTCTCCATGCCTAGACTAAGGCAGGAAAAACTAAATGTCTTTTGAAATTAATGAAGAGACAGGAAAGATTTATTATTATAGATTCCTATAATGTTTCATTACTTCAAGGAGAAAGGGTCACTTATGAAAAAGAGGGAAAGAAATTTTCTGTCTACTGAGGAGCAAGCTAGTAAAGGCAGTCTATGATACAAAAGCCCCTTTTTTTTGCTAATATATAAATCTACCAGTGAGTGCATTCATGCGAGCAGTCCCTTTAGCTATTTAACTTTTCATGAAAGAGGATATTACTATATATGAATCTGGTTTACTCATTTACATTACTTTAGTCATGGTTTTTACATCTATAATTTCTGTGAAAGTCATTGAACCTCACTGGAATGAAACGCAAACGTAACATTTTGCTTCTTGGGTAAAATTTTCATAATGATGCTTGAACGTGTTTTCTGCGTTAAAGGCTCTACCTTTTAACCCAGAAGTCAATGCTATGAGGTCAAAGTAGTGATTTCTAGTTATATTAGCTATTTGGCCTAACTGAATATCTGCAACCACGGTTACTTAGCAATCCTCAGTCGTAGGAAATAACAGGGTTTTGGGGTATTTTTTTGTAGCTCCTCAAAATCTATGTTGTCTTCCTATCCCACCATTGTTGCTTTCAAACATGCTACAGTATATGAATACAAACGTTCTGCCTTCCCTTGTTTACTACTTAAAAAATCGGAAGCATGTGCAACGTACTTTCTCTTTATCCCTTTTTTTAATCAAGTTTGGTTTTCCTAGTTGCATAATGTCTTCAGTGTTTGGTGATTAACTTGAAGATCTTTTCCCTGATTATGTCTCTAATATTTGCTGCATAAATGATTTCAAATCTAAGGGCAAAGCCTCAAATTAAATTTATTGTAGTGTGACAAGTCTGGCTGTTGGAGAATTTCAGCAAAATAAACCTAAGCTAACTAACACTCAGGGCAGTGGATTGTGAGTATATTTTAAACTTTCAGAATCTCAGGTTATGAATCATCCTAGCAAATTTGTGGCTTTTAAGCAGGTTAGTGCCATTAGAACCAATAAAGATGCTGCAGGAGGATCCTCCTCTTGTTGTTTTGCCAGTTAGGTGGTGTCACCCAGAGAAACACAGTGTATTTTCTGCTATTTAATTAAGTAGTATAGTCACCATGTTTAACAACTCTGTGAAATCAGTATCCTTCTAGTTATTAGATCAAATAGCCTTCATGGATAGATTTGCCTACCAGGAAGCTCCTGCTTTGTTTTGCTCTCTGGGGCTGCATGCAGACAGTTGTAATGAGCCCTGTGATTCCTTTTTGTCCAGTTGCATAGATGGGAACATGCTTGTGTTCCTGCACAATTTTTTTTTGGGTTTGCTTCTCTGAGAATTCAGAGCCCTGGAGAGAGTAGTCAAACCTCAGGCTTCCCAGGACACAGAAAGGGATATGTTCTAGGAAATGCTCCCACATGCTTTGGCTTAAAGTTTGATATCGCCCAGTTTTTTATATGAGGACCTTATCCCACTGACTGCACTAAAAGGTGTCAGTTTTCTGAATCCTCTCCCAGGAAATGCAGAAAACCCCCAAACCAACCAAATTTCATCACAAAGAATGACAAGTCATATGTGTGCTTTTGAGTCACTTGAATTACACACTAAATACATTTAGCTCTGTAACTCTTAATTTCATCACAGGTTTGTGATTGAGCAAATGAGTGATACCTTTATTGTAACTGTTAGATCCCACTATAGCCACTATAGAACAGCCATCAGGCTGTGTCACAGAAACTCTATATTTTCTTAAGAACAACTCGTAGAACAATTTCAGTTGGTTAAGGTTTTCTTAGTGGTCTATGTGGATGTGGAATATATTCCATAGGTCTACTGCTCGTGTGGTCCAGGTCCAGGCCAGAGGACACTTCTACTTGCACTCTAGATGAATTCTAGATGGCTCTGTAGAGGAAATAACAGCAAATTATTGTTGTTATTATCTCCGGCTGGAGACCAGTTACGAGTGGTGTCCCTCAGGGATCGGTGTTGGGACCGGTCTTGTTTAACATCTTCATCGCTGACATGGACAGTGGGATTGAGTGCGCCCTCAGCAAGTTTGCCAATGACACCAAGCTGTGTGGTTTGGCTGATACGCTGGAGGGAAGGAATGCCATCCAGAGGGACCTTGACACGCTTGTGAGGTGGGCTGATGCCAACCTCATGAAGTTTAACCATGCCAAGTGCAAGGTCCTACACCTGGGTCAGAGCAATCCCAGACACAGCTACAGGCTGGGCAGAGAAGAGATTCAGAGCAGCCCTGCAGAGAAGGACTTGGGGGTGTTGATTAATGAGAAAATGAACATGAGCTTGCATCAGTGTGCGCTTGCAGCCCAGAAAGCCAACCGTATCCTGGGCTGCACCAAAAGGAGTGTGACCAGCAGGTTGAAGGAGGTGATCCTGCCCCTCTGCTCTGCTCTTGTGAGACCTCACCTGGAGTATTGTGAAAAGTTCTGGTGTCCTCAACATCAAAAGGACATGGATCTGTTGGAACAAGTCCAGAGAGGGCCACGAGGATGATCAAGGGACTGGAGCATCTCCCGTATGAAGATCGGCTGAGAAAGTTGGGGCTGTTCAGCCTGGAGAAGAGAAGGCTGCGTGGAGACCTCATAGCAGCCTTCCAGTATCTGAAGGGGGCCTATAGGGATGCTGGGGAGGGACTCTTCATTAGGGACTGTAGTGATAGGACAAGTGGTAATGGGTTCAAACTTAAACAGGAGAAGTTTAGATTGGATATAAGGAGGAAATTCTTTCCTGTTAGGGTGGTGAGGCACTGGAATGGGTTGCCCAGGGAGGTTGTGAATGCTCCATCCCTGGCAGTGTTTAAGGACAGGTTGGATGAGGCCTTGGGTGATATGGTTTAGAGCAAGGTGTCCCTGCCCATGGCAGGGGGTTGGAACTTGATGATCTTAAGGTCCTTTCCAATCCTAACTATTCTATGATTCTATGATTCTAAATATCGTTACAGAAGAAAGAACTGAACTGAGCTTATCTTGGCTATTTGTTTCATATCTTATGGAATGTGATAACCCATTTGGCATTCCTCCTTAACTGCTTGAAGTGGGTTCTAAAATTTTACCTTTAAATTCATTCATCCGTCCCAGAAGCCTGTTACTGAATTTGGCTGCACCAGTTGGAAAGACATAAAATCTTCCCAAAAGCTCCAGTTTGTTTATGAAAAATATACTACTGTCTGTAATATATTATGTTTACGGGTCTGCTGTTTCAGTAAGTGAACTTCCAATCCATTCCAAGGAGCTCTAAATATTTGGCATTAACTAATAAATGTACTGAATATCAGTTGAGACTCTGGATTTTGTTTAAAAAAGTAATATGACTTTGGAAGGATTTGTAGATAAAGGGTGAAATAATGCTCCTTGGACAGTTTGGTGGTATATTAAAAAGCCCCATTTCTATGTTGTTCTGTATAAATAAATAAAAGAATATATGAATCATTACTTTAAATTATTTTAGGACAAATGTGACAGTATTTAAAATAAATATCATCCTAAACGGACATAGATCAGCACAACTATGCCTATTTTGGAGCACAGGGTCACAAACTGAGAACCTAGTTCTTTCGAGTATCACATGGAAATTCCTGGTCATTACAAAGAACGTGTTTAATGCTATGGAACCTTTTTCCCTCTTGGAAAAAGACGATTGTTTACTTCAAAGGTGATGCTTTCAGTTATGTTTCCTCGAAAGTATTAATAACATCTCATGTTGAAAATGTGTAATCCACATAGCTATTCACAGTAGTATTACCTCATGTACGTGCTTTAGGTGAGTGTCCTTTTACATTTCTCTTGGCACTTTCGCCTGGTTTAGACCTGCTACCCTGGAAAAGCAGTTGACATTGGTTTTGGTTATTTTACTGCATTTTAAAGCTGATCTAGTTTCTGCTGTTTTCAGAACTGGCTACTTTTTTTTTCTGACTTTAAAAGTAAGTATCTAAAAAAAAACAATAACCCCAACAACCTGATTCTACATTCCTCATTTTCAGTCAAAAAAGATCCAAGCCCAACTGAAAGAGCTTCGTTACGGGAAAAAGGATTTGATTTTTAAGGTAAGTTTTATTTCTCTATACTTAGCTAAGGTGTTAGAGTTACTATAGTATTGAAGTAATCTAGGAGTATAATAGCTGCCTTTATTACTGTAGTTGTAAGGAATCATTTCCCTCTCACCACCCAGAAAAGAGCTCAAAGCACCAAAAGCAGACATAATATCATCATGCAATTTCAGAAATATCATGTATTCTTATTTCTCTTTTCTTTTTCTCTTTTTCCTTTTTTTTTTTTTTTTTTTAATTTCACAAACCACTGTAACAGGGACAGTGTTTTTTATTATATTGCTTTCTGAGGCAAAAAAGAGAAGATTCAAAGCTTAAGTCCCTGTCCGGTGTCTTTGTTTTTAAATAGAGAAGTGCAGTGGCAAGTATTTAATTTATGAATATCTGTATTTACATGCTCACATAAAGCAATGCTCCAGTTTCTTGCTGGTGACCAAAAGGTATCGCCCTATTCTATATATTCTGTAACATGTTTCTCAACGTTCTAACGGAACAATAGTATATTTTAGAGATGGTTCTTGTATTTTCTTTGATTAGCAGTCCTCCATGGCGCTGCCAAAAAAAAAATGTGGGAGGGGAGGGTACATGACAAAACATACACTGCTGAAGCACAGCAAATCCTTGTTAACACAGGGAGAAGTTAATCCCTGTTAAAGAAGGAGGGAGATTCAGGTCACCTCACTGGAGGCTGCTAATTGAGCAGTGCTTTATTCCTGGCATAAAGGATGAAGATAAGTAGTCATCTTCAAAGTGACTGGAGAGAGAATTACTTGCAAAGTAATTCAGCTCAATATGAGGTCCAAATAGCCTTCTGTAAGTGTTTAACTCTCTCTACTGTTCCTCTATTGTATGCATAGTGCTGTGAAGATGAAATATCATAGCTCATTTAAAAAACACAGTATGATTAGTGTAACTTTTTTTTTCTTGCAGAGGTTGATTCCAAGGTTTGTCAGGAGCATTTATTTCTGTCATCATAAGGCCCAAACCAGGGGAATAGGTCTAGAGATAAAAACTAGGTGTATTATGCACCTGGATAGTTAAATTTTAATACCAACTAGCATTAACAAAAATAATATATTTTTCTTCAGGCTCAGTTTAGGTATATTTGAGAGCTTGAGCAGAGGAAAAGGTTCTAATTTCTAATCTTGCCTGGGTGTGAAAGCTTGTTTTCTTTAGCTGAAGCAGGATTGTTCAGTACTGCTATCTACTCGTTTTCATTATGTTAATATGCAGTGATCCCCAAAATGCGTTGTAATGCTTAGCAAGGGGGGACACTTGGTAAGTGCTGCCCACCTGAAAACAACTTAGAGAAGAGGAGAAGGATGACAGGAGCACAAAGAAGTGAAAAAATAAATGGGAAAGGCAGTCTGGCAAGTTGCTGGCATACATAAACCAACCATCCATCCTAATCCAGTAAACCATGACAGTTAAGGTTCAGATGTAAAGATCAGAGGTTTGTGGTGGAGGGGTGTATGTTACTTGTGTTATAATGCAGCAGTGCAGCATGTGAATGTGAACAGAAGTGGTTCTTACCTGAACAGGTATGGATGTCTGCACAACAGGCTCTGCTTCTTCTTGGAGAATTATCTAGTACTGCTGTGGGAGTATTGGGAATTTATCTTCTCCTAAAGACTATGTCTACATTTGGCTACATGAGTTATGCCTGAAACTCTTTTGCCTATGGATATTGACTGCCTGATTTGCTAATTCGATACATCATTTATTGAAGCCAAAAATACTTTTCCTGTGTTGATCTTTTTCCTGACTAAGGGAGGATATATGCAGAAAAGGGAGCAGCAAGCTTATGCTATCCTCCTAAATAATTGTGTAAAATAAGGGAAAGGGGAGATTAAGGGAGATTGAGTGTGCTAATTCGTGTGTATGTGCCTGTCTTCAGACCTGAAACACCAAACAGAGTGGAAGCCATTTGATAGAGGGTGGAAAGCTTTTTTGATACCTGTCTGATCAGAGACAGGTTGCTAAGTTTGGACAAGAACAGGTGGTGTTTCATTTCTAGTCGTTTTGATACTAGAAACTAAAGGCAGGAGGGAGGATAGTGGGGGTGACTGGAATAGAGGAACAAGCATGGGAAGAGTGAAGGAGGAGCGAGGGAAGAACCTTGCTCCCAACGCTTGACAACCTCTGCTCGCCAGTGGTCTAGCTTGTTTCCGTGGTGGTACACTTGAATCCACATGTTTCTATGGAGTGCAGTATCACAAATTAAGAGCAGATTGTTACTTGCCTTCATTTCCCTTTTATGCTTGTAAGTAGTGTTTCAGTTACTGAGCACTCAGTTCCTCTAAAGAACTAAGCAGAACCATGTCAACACCTCAAATTTAGACTTATACCTGCTTACACAGACTAATATAAGACAGAGAAGACAGATTAATCTTTTTTTTGTTTCAAGGACTTTTGTTTCAAGAAAGTATTTCTGTCTGGGAAACACCTGAATTGACTTTGTATGTAAGACACAAAGGATATTCTTTACTGTGAGGGTGGTGAGGAATTGGAATGGTTTGCCCAAGGAAGTTGTGAATGCTCCATCCCTGGCAGTGTTCAAGGCTAGGTTGGGCAGAGTCTTGCGTGGCATGGTTTAGTGCGAAGTGTCCCTGCCCCTGGCAGTAGGGTTGGAACTTGATGATGGTGCTTTCCAACCCTAACTGTTCTATGATTCTATGATATGTTTTAAAGACTAAACATAGCTAAACTGACATTTATAGTCAAAACCATTTTATAGCAGAGTCAAAAAAAAAAAAAAAAGCCAATCTATGTGAAATTACATCATACTGACTGGATATGGTAAATATTTATATGATACCATTCCTGCGTCCAAAGTCAAAATGATGCTACCATGTGCATTCTGCTCCTTAACAGTAGTTAATTACGTGCCTCAGCAAACCTGTTTCCTGGAGTTGCAAAGTATTTATTTCTGTAACACAGACTTTGAGATTCTGCGTTCTCTAATGAGAAAGGGGTGAAATGGTTCAAGAAATAGAAACTCAAAACCACCCCAGAAGAACACCAAAGGCCTGACTTAGTAGAGAACTTGTATTAAACTTGGAAATTGTTGTCTGAGCTTGAAGTAATTGGGTAAATGATTTTAGATTTGTGATAACCTTCTATAGAAGGGCTTTGTGTGCTGGCACATGTTATGAAGATGAAAAAGTTTTCAATACAGTTCTATTTGTATACAGTTGGTACTCAGGCTTGACCCAAATCCAGCCATTTTGTAAATGTATGTTTACTTCACCCATGACTTCCACCTACTTGTCTTAAAATTGTTGTCAACTGCAGAATTCAGCTGACTTCATACGTTCGAAAAATGAGCCTGTTTAATGCATTTTTGAAGGATTCTTCATTATGTTCCAAGTACCATAAAACTTCTTTGCTTGCAGAAAATTTTGTAAGAAAGCATCATTGTTTTCCTTAAACTTTATTTATACATTGATTTATTTAGGACGAAAACGATGTTCTTATCTTTGCTGTTACATTTGCATTGCCCTGTAATGCTAAATGTAACTTCGGTAGCTCAGTGTTAAAAGGAGATGATAAGAGAAAACTGAGGGCAGCTTCCTATGGGCTTTTCAAACCAAATTCCCAGAGAGAAGACTACAACTCATCCACATTTCAGACAGGATGTCCTGACTGTAGTGTGCTTATTCATCCATTGTGTTTCCTCAGCATTGGGATCTTCTGTGACCTCCCTTGGGAATCTTTGCAATATTGCTTAGGAAAACCAAAACAAACTATTACAAAATAACAGTTACAAGCATAACTGTAATGCAAAATAATAGAGAATTTTTTTTATTTTTTTTTTCCCCAGAGGTCTTAAACCAGTGACTTTTTTAGGGATAAGAAGTTCTGTAAGCTACAGGCTGACCTCAGCATGTCATACAGCAACTGAATAGAATCTGGTTTGTTGTTGGGCTTTTGGTTTGGTTTGTTGTTTTTTTTTGTTATTAAACTTTTAATGTATCGCTTTTTTTTTTTTAAGGATTACTATCAAAGACTTCTCTAAAGTTTCCTTTGACTTTGTCAGAAATAGCAATGAATAAAATAGCAAACTGAGCCTCCTTTAGCTATATCTTTACTTATTTTATGATATTTTCCATTCGATAAAATTCATCTCATTGGTCTCATGTGGCTTGTATATTATTCTTTGATCATTTTAGTAGTCGAAAATGAAGTTATTTTTCTTTGAGCTTTTTTTTTTTTAGTTTATTTTTTCTAAAGGCCTTTAATTTTATTATGAAGGATAAAGATGAAATGTAAAGTGCCCACAATACAGAATCTGATAAGCAATGAATTGAAAAGTCTGAAAATATTCTTACAGACTTTTCCTTTTAAATACATAAATAAGTGAAGGTACTTTGTATTTACTAAGATCAAAAATTCTTTTGTGGCAATCCCATCACTGGTTCAGTTCTGGCAAAAGCTGTTTTTTAGGAGGTGATGGAAAACAGAAAGGATGTTCCATGTTCTCTGACTCCAAAGAAAGTTCAATTATATGCATGGCATTCTTTCACAATGCTTATCTAAGCTTTTTAGAAACTATCATCAGTTCAAACTCTATATATTTCTGCTGCTTTTGTCTCTTCTAGTCCTTTAGTCTTAGTAGTGGGAAATGTTTTATGTATAGAATCTTTCATACAGAAATTGAAGCCAATCAGTTATTATGCTATCATAGGCTTTGAGAGTAGCTTGGTTTTTATTTAGAACCCTTCCTTTAAAGCCATACTTTGCATATTTTGAGATTATTACCCCATGTCTCTCACAGTGTATACTTTTTTAGTCATCCCTACCGTTCTATACTCTGTATTTATTTTATTGATTATTCCTGTCTGTATTTAGCATCTTAACATTTGTCTTTAGTGAATGTCATCCTGTTTTTTCCAGTTTGTTGGGATAAATTTAAACAAGTCCTACCTTCTGTGACACATAGAGTTCTGGATAGATGCCACCAGAATATTTACTGAATATACATTAGCTTGCTGTTGCGTTCATGGATGGTACATATACCAAATAAAACTCTTTCTCCTAGAGAGGTAGCCTGATTATTCTTTTCAGCATGTTTGAAAAATGTATATTTTACTAATGGATCTATAAGTCATGACATCTTCAATTTCTCGCTTTTTGAAGATGGGTATCACACCTGTTCTTTTCCAGTCTTCAGGTTCTTCATCCATTCTACTGAGTCTGTAAGGAGCTCTGATCTTAGAGCCAAATACCAGTTCATAAAGCAATAAAAGCGATGATGCACAATCATGATGAACAGAAAATCAAATGAAAACTCTTATCAATCTGTAGTTAGACAGAGTTGTATTAGACAGAAAAATTATATTTTGCCTAAGGCAATTTGTTTAAAAGTTTTGAACTACATGAAAAAAAAAAAAACAAAACAGAACGAAACAAACATGTTCTGTGTGCCATGGCATTTAAATTTGGCTGAAAAGGGGTGGAGATGGTAGTGAAAATAAATCCTATATCAACTCACCAAAACCCACCACTATTTAATACTGTCATAAATCATCTGAAAGATGGGATCAAGTGTACCCTGATGAAGTTTGCTGGCAATACCAAACTAAGTGTGGAAGTGGACATTTTGGAAGGGAGAGCCACCCTGCAGGAATGCCTGGATAATCTGGAAGAGTGGGCTGACAAGAAGTGCACAATGTTCAGCAAGAACAAGAATAAGGTTTTGCACCTGGGAAAATATAATCCAGGAGTGCAGCACAGGCTGGGAGGTACCTGACTGGGGAGCTGCTCTCTGGAAAGGGGCCTGGGAGGCCTGGTGCGTAAGCTTGATAAGAGTCCTTACCAACCTGGTATTCTAGGATTCTGTGAAATATTTCCAGGAATTTGCCCACACCTTAGGAGATGGCCTTGGTAGTGCTATTCTGAGTAATTATTTCAAATTATGATTTGTTCCCTTCTAGTGAATGTCTTTGAGTGAAGGTGGCAGAATCATGGCTGCAAGTATTGTAAAATGCTTTTCTTCATCTTTAGCTCAGGGGTGAACATCTTTGTGCTAGCAGTACTAAACATTTGTGAGTAATAGTTGCAGTGATTTGATGGTTAAACACGTAGATCAGGTTGTCTACAAGCCCAGAACTTAGACAGTGGTTTACATTTCATGCTCTGATTATGTACATTGCTTTGTGCAAAGCCAGATAGAAAGATTGATGACCTTTTTCTTTCAAAGCATTTTCAATACAAGGTAATTACAAAATCAGTCAAGTTATATGTTTAATAGCTCCTCCACAGAAGTTGCTGTATCTGGTGATATATGACAGCCAGGAGCATGTTGTTAGGGAAAGTTGAATTTTCATGTTGCAGTGTGATAATGTACAGCTATTATGTTGGCTTCCTTGAAAATACACGTGTTTTCTTCAAGGGGTATCCTTGTTTTTTGAAAGTCATCAGGATGGCAGGAAGAAAACTAAGTATTTTCCTCAAAGCAATTGCATGTGATGGCTGAGGGAATAGAAGTATAGTGTAGATTTTGTTCATATCTGAAGTTGTGGTGTCCTGGGTTTAACAGTGGCAGTCATTTTTCTCTTTCTTGGTAGCTGGTGCAGTGCTGTGTTTTGACTTTCAGCTGGGAACAGAGCTGAAAAACAATGATGTTTTGGTTTGGCCAAGGACTTTGTGGGCCTCATGCTCTGCCAGGGAGGAGGGGAAGCCGGGAGGAAGCAGAGACAGGACACCTGACCCAAACTGACCAAAGAAGTATTCCATACCACAGCACGTCATGCCCTGGAGGTAACTGGGAGTTACCCGGAAGGGCAGGTGGACTGCAGGGCTGGAGGAGGTATCGGTCGGTGCTTGATCGGACTGGGGGGCAAGTTATCGGTCGGCTGGTGATGGGGTGTTGTATTCTCTTCCCTTGTTATTTCATTTATCATTACTATTATTGGTGGCAGCAGTAGTGATTTGTGTTATACCTTAGTTACTAAAACTGTTCTTATCTCAACCCGTGGGAGTTGCATTCTTTCTGATTCTCCTCTCCGTCCCTCCAGGAGTAAGGGGAGGGCAAGAAAGGGGGGGAGTGGGTAAAAAGCTGTCTGGCATTGGTTAAACCATGACATGTGTTTATGTGAAATTATTCTACTTATCTGTGGATTTCTGGAATGTGATAACTTCGCAGAAGTCAAGTTCTGCTGTTTTGAGAATAACAGGATTGCATATAAACTTTGTGCCAGGTTTGGGTTATTTTGTTGATGAATCTGGCAGGCAGTTCCCGGAGGTGGATGACTGATGGGCTCACCTGTGCAGGATTTTATGGGTTGATATATCGTGAGTGAAAACTGATGGTTTTGACCTCTAGGATAAGAGATTGTGGAATCTTCCTTTTGAGGTATTTCTGTTTTGTGGTATAGGGAGTGTTGAACTTAGTTTTCATGGTTTAGGATCCCTATAACTCTTACTAGATACTGTAGTTCAGTCTTAGAACCTGCTAGGAGGTTCTTTTCCATTCCAAATGAGGTGGCTTATGATACTTTTTTTTTTTTTAATACTGTTTTTATTAATTTTTCACTTAGAGATTTTTTCCTTGATCAAGTCAATGTGTTTGCACATTTTAGATACGTAGTTGTTTGTTGCCCACTGGATGTATGATTTTGGTTTTTGGGTTATTATATTAACAGTTTGTGATTACATCTGGCTACTTACTGGAAGCAGAAAAATGCTCTAAGACAGGATATTATTGAGTTGTTTGTCTCAGTAGAAGCCAAGGCCCCTGGGAGAGACAGGAAATTTAGATTTGTTTAGCTGATTTTTTTTAAATATGTTAGGGCTGTTGCGTAAATATCTGTAGAGAATATTTGGGTAGTAAGAGATGCCATGTTTACTTTTCAGATACCTATCTTGTTGAGATAACATAGTTAGCATAGGGACCATTTCTTCATCTTGTGATACGTGGTCTGTTGTCACGGTATTGTGAGTACTTCTTGTTTTCACAAAGCCCAAGATTATTATTTTTAATTTTATTTCTTTAGTAGTGGGTATTTTTTTATTTTCCCCTGAAGGCTGAAATAGTGTGATATCATAACCTTGAGGAAAAAATGTATGTAGAAAGTCTCATCTAGATTATCTGTGTTTTGCATAGGAAGTAGATGTCACTGTCTACACTAGCATCTTTCTCTTGGTGCATATTTTGATTTCAAACGCTGCATATTAGCATTTTGGATGTTGTTACTATGATAGAATCATTGCTAATATGTTAATGCTTGCATATTATGCTAGCAACGCAGGAGGAACCTAAAGATCTAGACAGAATTGGCTGCTGAAAAATACTTACAGGGTATTTGCGGATGGGGGATTTTTTTTTAATTTGAAGAAATAAGTGACATAAAGAAGGTGGAAGGGCGTCCTCATAGGTATTTCCCAGTAAGGACATAAATGACATAATAACATATTCAATTTATATCCTTACTGAAACAAAATCTCCCTCTACTGCCCTATTTTTTTAATGGTTTCATGCAGTTTTTGAAATCACAGACTTGTGAAATATGAATATGATTTAAGTACTTAGTAACTCAGGTCTATTAATTTATTGACAGTGCATATTTTACAGCACAGTTGTGAACATGAAAAATCAGTGTAACTTTTTTTAATGAACTGAAAAATTCAAGTTTAAAAGTTTCTATATGGTCCTCAGAATCTGGCTTTAAAGACTTGGACTTGCATTAGACTGTGATATAGTCTTAAACAGCTATGTCTAAGTCACTGTGAGACAAGGTTACTTAAGTCTACTGGCAGCAGCTCCACATTTAACCAGTACAGCTACTCAATCAACTTACAGACGTGGTCCAGCTCCCACTGAAAAATGAGGAGAGGTTTATCACTGATACCAAATTGGAATTGATTTGGGCTTTGGCTGACATTTTCAAATGTTTTCATTATAATGATGACTTTGTATGTGCTCAGTAGGATTGAAAAGTTTATAAATTTTCTGATATAAAATATTGTCAAATTCCAAACTGCTCAAAGATCAGGGAAAAAAATTGGATGGCGGGAAAGACATATATCATTGAATGGTTAGGGTTGGAAAGGACCTTAAGATCATCTAGTTCCAACCCCCCAAACTGAAGCTGAAAGATGAGTCAAAGCCTTGTCTTGTGTAAACGTGTAGCAGGAAAACCATATGTAAACTAATCTTCTCGCAAAAAGATGAAGTAAATGTTTCCTGTGCACTACTGGTGGAAATGTAGAAAGTTCTGGCATGCCTAATGTGAATTTTAAAATGCTTACCCCTCAGTGTTTGTTCTGTTACTGCTAGAATAAGCAAGACAATCGTTTAAAGAAGACTGACTTACAAAAGAGACAGCAGCAGGTGTCTGTAATCATGTGGATTAGTTTTTCATTGGAAATGACAAGTGGTGCAATACAGGCAAAGGTGTTCTGGCCTGACCAGAAGGGAGAGAAATCCCCTACAGGAGATAAACAGACAGCCCAGGTGCAAATGTCAGTGACAGTGGCTCCTCATGCACATCTTTATAACAGGTTTCTGCAGAGAAACCAGTTATTTTCCTTTAGTTAGATGTCTACTACTTCATTAAAACCCTAGCAAACGGCCGATTCATTGCTTTCATTGGAATGAGTTCTATGTGAAGGAAACACATGAGGGTTGGGGAAAGAAAAGTGACATTTGAGCTAATAAAAATGTATATAGGTCTTACTTCCTTTAATGTACATCTAGAATAGTTACAAATGAGAGATAGAAGCATTGTGCCACTAATGAGCGTTAAGAAAATGTGCAAGCTGTGAGCTTTGCAGAAATGATGTTTTTAACTGACTTTTCTTCTTGTTCTAAATGCTTGAAATACCATGCAGATGTCGCTGAATGTTTGGATTTTGCTGCACATCTGATTAAATGCAATAGCTGCCGTAAAGTGTTGTTTTCAGTTACATTTAACACCCAAAACAGTGCAATTTAGAAGCACAAGTCTCTGTTTCTCTAAGATACAAATAACACAGAATAAGCACAGTGGAATTGTGTTTACCAGATAATTTATTCCAGTTTCCGGTTAAGTGGTTTCCAATTTTAAAAGTTGCCAAGTAAATTTTAATTTTGTTTTTCTTAAACATTTTTTTAAGGCTAATGTGGGAAAAAAATGGAGTTTGCAATATCCAATCTATTTAATGTCACTTAACTATAAGCATCACTTAGTCAATCATGGAATCACAGACTGGTTTGGATTGGAAGGGACCTTAAATCTCATCTAGTTCCAGCCCCCTGCTATAGGCACGGACACCTTCCACTAGACCAGGTTGCTCCAATCCCCATTCAGCCTGGCCTTGAACACTGCCAGGGACAGGGTATTATTCTGCAGTTTCAGGACTAAGATGTTAATAAATATCACTATTTTCAAGTGAGTGGTTCATGAAAAATACATTTTTAATGCTAGGATTTTATTCTTATTTGATGTCAGGTGGATTGATATCACTGACCTATTGGCTCAGTAATCTGTGAAATAGAATAAATATACATGAAAGTTCAAGTCCATCAAAATATACCAGTGTTACCAAAAATAAGAATAAGGCTTGATAAATGACGCAATCAGAAATACTTTATTAATACATATGAAACTGTGGAAGAATACCTTTTCAGCATAAACTGCAAGTGTTTTCCTTGATGTAAGCAATGTTATTACAGTATATTAATTCTTTATAATGGCAGGCATAAATTAAAGGCTTTTCTTCCAGCTTGATTTTTTTATACGGCTGTAGTTTCATTGAATGCAATGTATTAAATAGCACTAGACCTTCCCCTGCAAGGAAGGAAGCAGCAGTCACCTAGAGCTACCATTACCTGCTTTCTGTTAGCTACTCAATTTTTCAGTGGTACTCATTTGTGTAAGTAAGTGTGCTGTAAAAACAGTTTAATAAGTAGCAATGACTAAAATGATGATGTGAGAAATTACTTGGTCTAGTTCCAGTACCCAGTGAAAACTGTCTCTGCATCAGAAAGAGCCAAGCTTAATGTTTATTTTGACCGTATTTATTGGAATCATGTTTACTGTGAGTGTATTATGTACTATATTGAGTAATAAATGCAAATATTACTGAACTCTAGAAACATTCTTGTATGTTAGTTTTTCTCTAATGAACCTGTGGTAAGTCCAGTTAAATGTTGCAAATTCTAATGAAATGGAAGGATTCTTTCTGTACTGGATGATCAGTAGCCAGATTGAGGAACCAAACCAGTGTTCTGTGTGCCGGGAGTGTGTGTTAGTGACTGATTTCAGGTGTAATAAATGTGATGCATTGGAAATCAGGGGCATTCACAAGAGACTTCTCTGCATTTGAGTAAGCAGTTGACTTCTGCTTTGAAGCAAGATTGCCTAATCGTACATGGTTTTGACTAATGACACTGGCTGATCTGATAAATCTGCAGATAAATGCCTAATCCTGTTTTAAAATGTGACTAAGTAGTTTAAATGAGCAGGGAACTGAAAATGCCAGGCTCTTGTTATTTTATCAGCTAGTACAGCCTGTGCCTAATGCAGTAAATGTCACCTGAGGTATCTCCTGACAGCTACAGGCTTGCCTAGGGTAATACACATCACCTCTGGCCTATAATATGTTGGTCATTGCCTCAACACAAAGTTTAGCCATGTTTTGTAGGGTTTACCCTAAACAGCACTTATGTTATGTGGCTATACATTAAGCTAGACTACAGTCAGCAGAGTACATGTGATCTTGAAAAGTCTGGTAAGAAAATAGTATCTGGCTGGGGATGAACTTTGGTCAAAATTACAATGTGTTGCTCTTTAACTGAAAAATGAGAACTTTATTCAATTATTTTATATGCACAAAATATGTATTACCTAATCAAGAGTTTCAGAGAGAAATGCAAACTGGTTAGTCCAGTGTCTTCCTCTGTGATTACCTTCATAAACATGGAAAACAGCTAGTGGACTGTATTTTGCAACTACAACAATGAAAGAAACCTGTACCTTACTCCTTTTGGTTGCATAGTATGTGTTATTAATGACAGGCTAAGAACTGCAGGAATCTGGGAGCTCCTACTTCTCTAAATGGTAAAGTTTATGCAAAGAATGTATCTCCCTAAAGTCTGTTTGAGTGTACCTAGCTCTTAGGGAAGGGGAGAGGAAATAATAATTTTTATTTACTGTCCATTTAAAAGCATTTTCTGAACCCCTGCACTCAGTGTATTGTCTGTACATTGTAAAAAGGCAGATTTCCTTCTGAAGGACTAAGCAGGAAAATAATGTTATATCATATAAAAAGCCAACAGCCCTCCTGCACAGGGTGCAGGTTGCTTGAACCAAAATGCTTTCTTCCTATGCAGTTGCATAACTGCATAACAAGAATGTTCCTGAATTTTCCTTTCATATCTCCAGGGAAGTAGATGGAGAAACAACTCTGGAATTCACCCCATGTATACCAGCAGATAGTAGCCTTTTAGAAGGTGTCTACATGGATGCACATTTGGGTGTTATCTAATTTCTCTGTTTATGCCGAGTTACATTTATGTTAGCATCTCAATGTTGAAAACTAGAAAACGGTTCAAATTGCAGTCAGAAGTCAAATAAATTAACAAAATAATAGAAATTGCTTGAATACTTTGAATTTTCCATAAGGATATTATAGCATATTTCTAAATACTCTGTGGTATGGAATTACTTTGCTGTTGACACTGAAATTAGACTGAACTTGAATTCACATAAATGGAACTCACATTTTTCTCAGGAAAAGAAAGACCAGCCCATGAGGCCTGGTCTTTTTGCAAGCAATTCTGACCCAATTCATATATATTAGTTGTAAAATTTATATTCTTTCCTCTCTCACCAGCACTGCATGAAAAATTAAGGTCGGAAAAAAAACACTATAGATTGCATCAGCTTTTTCCTCTTTATTCCTGCAGGCACAACAGCTAACAGATCTGGAGCAAAAACTAGCAGTTGCAAAAGATGAACTGGAAAAGGCAGCCCTTGACAAAGTAAGAAGTGTACGGCAGTGTAAGCATGTTTATCAGCTGTGAATGTTCCAGTGTAATTTGACAAACATAAATCAAAGTCTTGCAATGATTTAGATGCATACTTGGTTGCATGTACCTGGGAGTAATGTACTGAAAACAGTGGAACTAATTACAATGCATGGAGTTAAGTACTGCTGCAAAATTATTTAAGAGGAGGACGATCAAATTAGAAACACCTAAAAAACCCACAGCAAGCCAAATGATGCAATTCTTTATGAAGAAACATATACTAATGTGAATGTGTAACTGATATGATTTTTATTTAAGGTTTAGTTAGTTCCAAGGAAAATGCAGTATAGAAATGGGTTGGTATCTTGTTTGGGGAGAAAACGTCATGCAATAAGAAAGCAGTTTATCAGAAAGGAAAACAGCTTCAGTATGCTATCAAAGATTACTTTTTCTTTGTTTGGCTTCCTGGTATTTTCAGCCTCCATTAGACATCTAAAGAAAAGTATGCCTCTTGCACTAAAAGCATTTTTCTTTCATCTTCCGTATTGTCATCACTGAAATCATCCTCTTGAGTGAGGGTTTACATCTAGCTTTGCAAGATGTCTTCTGCGTAAGCAGTGCTCACAGCAGCATTACTCAAACCTCTGTATGAGTCTGGTGCTATGTCATGTCACATGTTTCTTGTTAGCACACTGAACTGAACTGTTCCACATCTTAATTTAAAAATTAAGCATGTTCCTTCTTTGATCGTTTAACACTCACAGGCATGGTATCTCACTAGTTCCAACACATCATCTGTGGCAATGGCAAGGGAGCAATGCTTGCCCTAAATATCCTCCAAATGCAGTTATTCGTTATAACGAAGGCAGTTGTGCAGGAGAAAGCAAAGAACATATGATATCAGGAAATTTTAATGAGACTGCTATTAAGGGATTCTGTCTGCAGATTGCCTGATCGCAACTGACTTCTTTGACCCTCTGTTTCTTTCCTATTAAAAATTATAGGATTTTAATTCAGGGCTAAGTTATGGTTCTGTAGGCTTAACAGAAGCTTGGCACCTTCTTCTTGTAAATCATCATGGATGATGCAAGCAGTTCTGTTCATAATAATACATTTTAGACAACTGATAATTTCTTCTTTTCCCCAGGAGTCACAGCTGAAAGCTCTGAAGGAGACTGTGCAGCTTTGCCTGTCTTCCGTTCTGCACAGTCAGCCTTCTGCTAGGAATCTAATCCCTGCAAAACCAGCTGGGAAGCTAACCCCTGTTGGAAAGGGCTCAAAAGTTCCATTTCAAGTGACAAGCACCAAGGTAGGATTTCTGTCTTGTTCTTTTTTTAAACATCTTTGGAAGTTTGTCCTGTAAGAACATCAAACTGCAACTAAGGAGGATTTTAAATTCAGTGAAAGATTAGGGTGAATTTTGAGGATAATTCTAAACCCATTTCTGATGTCACTAAACTTCATTTAAAACTTGGGAAACAGCTACTTTTTTTGCTGAGGAACAAAACCCTGTCTGTCACTTGCTAAATGGACTGTGTCTGCCTAATAAATCTATAAGGAAGATGGATTGACATCTAAAATAAGGGAGGATGCTAATTCATAGGATTATTTACCTGTCAGGCACTGATAGTAAGTTTGTAGTAATACAGAAATAAGCAGTAAGACAGTTTTTCCGTATTGTGGTTTCTTAGTGAAAAATACTGATACAGAAACAAAAAATAGTCTGGGAGACCCAAATCAAACTTGTCAAAAGGGAACTATATGATTGATAATAGGCCATAGGAAATATTCCAGTCATGCAAATTGGGAAGGGCAGATTAGGAGAAAACACGGGGAAAAAAAAATAGAAGATGGAAGACTATTAAAAGTGTTTTGATTCAATAAATTCAAGCATTTTAATATAGTCAAAATAGGCAGTAATTAACAACTGTCCTGAGGGGCTGCCTTTTGCTCATGTATTCAACTGATTCAAAAGATGTAGAAGAAATCTGTGATTTCTTTAAATGAATATTTCCTTTCAGGTAAAAATGAATTAATACAGAAGAATGGCTGAAGGATACTTCGGTGTCCTCCTTAAATTTCAGAACTCCTTCCTGAAATATAAATAGGAATTGCTAACTCAAAGCCAGTTTTTTATATGGCAGCTGTTGATACTCACTGTTAGTACAGATGCTGAAACCAAAAATTAGTATCTTTCTGTATGTAATTAAAACTGAAATATAATTTCATAAAGCAGAGCAGAATTATAAAACTAGATCTCACATTATTACTCTTAAAATAGTAATGATTGTCTGTCCCTTAATAACTATTTTATAGGAAAAATCCTTCATTCCCAAAAGTTACTATCTGTGGAAACAAAGCACTGTTTTAATTAATAGCAGCACATGGGCGCATTAGTGCTCACTTAGATTAAGATCATTGGTTCTGGGTTCTTCAGGAGAGCAGATTCTTGTAGGTGATGGAGACTGAGCTTCACTCTGGGATTGCAGAAGCACGGTTTTCCTAATTGATGTGGCTGTAGATTGTCTGTCTTCTTTAGTAAGTTTCCTCTGCATGTTGGAAGTGTTTGTGCATACATCATGAAAGTGTATGTGTACTGGAGCGTAAGGCTGAGCAAGCCACTATATCTGTGTTTAAGATTGCTATAGAGTCAGAGACTTTGAAGCATTTGAGGTCTCCTTGCTTTTACAGGTATTACTGCAGTGAAGCAAAGGAAACAGGAATACAGTGTAGAGGTTAGAACTAGAGGTTTTTTTGTATTTGACTGATACACAGAATAGTCCTCACATACATTTTGTGTTTAGTTTTCCTATTTGGAAAATCTATGAGTATTTTGTGCTTCAGCCTTTCAAGAACCAGCACTTAGTCCTCTGTGTTGAAAAGGGCTTGAACAAGTTATATCACCTCTTTAATAGACATTGCTCTGCACTTGGCATATGCCATGAAAATGTCAGAGAAAATAAAGGTCTGCAGTCCTCTCGTTCCACATGTTGACACCTCATTATAATAAATCTGTGCATTATCTGTGGTTATAAAACCACTGAAATGGGCTACTGTGAAATAGGTTGTCAAAGAATCCTAGTCAGTCCAGGATTACACCGTTTGCACTTGAGCTGTATTATAGAAGGCTTTTTTTTTTCTTTTTTTTTTTTTTTTTATGATGGCATCCACTCTTAAGTATCTTTTCCTTGGCTTTTTCTTCCTTTTCAAGCTAACCAACTCCTAACTGCGGGTGTGTAGCTTGCTGAGGTTTTTAATTTAGTATTGTATTTGCATACATATTTTGATATAGCAGGCTAGTATTTTTAAGTGAATATAAATGTGTGTGATTACTTAAATATGTGTTTGTATGTAAAAATGGGAACTTGAGATGAGCAGCAATTATGAATCTTGTCATGTCTGATAAGTAGCAGTTTCACTTTCAGGGAAGAAAGGATTATTTGTCTGGTAAACTTCTTTATTTCAAAGATGTTCTCATCCAGGCTAAGAATTGCTTTCTGAAAATGTCAAACTTATTTGAAATCCATTGACGGGTACATCATACAATGTATGATACCTGCATCACTTGGGGACAGTCATCCCTGGGATTGGAGTTCTTCCTGATTAAATAAAATGCATTTTTTTAAAAAGCAGATTATATATTTGTTTTCATAATTTGTAACCATAATACCTGTATGCTCCTTAGAGTTATTTAACACAAGAACATGGTATAGAAAGGATAAATAGGAAAACCAAGTGCCAAATTTCTTAGGGAAGTTAATTTAAAAAAAATATTTTCTGGTAAGGTCTTTCAGTCTTTCTAGAGAATGTGATATAAAGAAGTATAAATCATGCTTAAAAAAAATAAAGATTGTACAAATCCATGCATAGAAGTCCCTGAATCAGTGTAAAAGAGTTGCTGTTCTGCATAGCTCAGTAGTCTGGAAGAGTGGGTAGTAATGGGAAATTCTTACCTTTAAATCACAGAAAAACTTTCTTTAAGGTGGATGAAAAGCAGCATCAGTCTGAAGTGCATTTTATGACATGTCTTAAATGAGTTAATATTTACACTGTACAAGAACATAATTAACATTTTCAGATCAAAACTATTTTACCTGTCATAACACCAACACTGGTGTTGAAAGTACTGACCATTACAAATGGATTTAGGGCTCTGTTCATACAAGGTCCATGATGCTAACAGTTGAACCTGAGCATAACCAGATGGCTGATCATTAATCCTGATCTATGAAGTCTTTAACTTTGTGGATTATTGACAGTTATTTTTATTATGTAGTTTCTCTTGCACTGTAATTTCTCAGCAATAACCATTCTGTGTTCTGCCAGTAGAAGATGTTTCACACTAGCTTTTAGATGTTGGATCTGCTTTGTGTTGTAGCAATTTCCTTGCCTCGTTCCCATTACCGAGGTGATGAGGAAAGAGGAAGAGAATAGAGGAGGACTGAAACTCTGGTTTCCTTTTTAATCTCCACATGAGTGCCTAAGGACCTGGGCACTGAAATTGTATTGTTAATGAATGGATACTGTAAGATTTACTAGGCTACTTGCTGTGGGAAATGTGGTTTAGTATAACGTGAATCAGAGCACTGGTACTGACTTCCTATCGAGGCATTTTCTGCACTTCCTGTACCTCGGCACAACAAATAGTGCTGTGAATTTCTATGGAGCTAGTAGATGGAACGCATTCTTACTCCATTTGTTTTATTCTTAAAAGGTTAACCTTATGAAAAAAAAATATTGTAATAATAGCTCTCATTCAAATATCTTTGGTTGTGTATACCTGTGCTCCAAATACAACAAAATGAGCTTTAGTAAAACTGTGGAAAATCAATGGCAAAGCAAAATCAGAGTGAAACAGAAGTCGATTTCCAGTAGCTAAGTTAATACAGGAACGATGGGGAATACATTGACACAGATACCGGAATAATAGTGATTGCTTTGCTTTATAGTGTGTTTGCCTAATGCAAAAACATTTTCATGTGTTCCTCAAATGAATTCCTTCATTATAGATACCCTGCGGTGTTTGTGTATTTTGTGAATTGCACTATTTTAGGAGTGGAAATACAAATTAATTTCAAACTGTGAAGAATAAAACCCCATCTCATATTGTACATGACACAGGTGGAAAGACCAGCTATGAATGCCACTTCAGTGCTCTTGTCTTGAGTAAGAATGAGGACTATCCTTCTGTAGAAACGTATAGCACAGACTGAAAGGGAACTAGCACTCCATTTTTGAAATATTTAAGCATCTCACAAGACAGTGCATTGCTTCTGTGGTAAAAACTGCTGCAAGGAGCCATCACTTCTGCATCACATATATTGTCAATATTATGGATTCCAACATACTGACCAGTGTAAAAATTGAGAAAAGTTAAAGTACTGGGGGCCAAACTCTTTTTATCTGGAAATAAATACTTCATGTATTCCCCACCAAAGTAAGTTTGGGGAACTTCGTGTCTTTATCAAGCCTAAGAAAATGTTCTTGTTGGAACAGGCATATGAGACTGTTCAAAGAAAGTTGATTAAGAACAAGATAAACTTTGAAAAGTGCTTTGCAATGGCTGCATAGGAAATTAAGAGGGCGATTTTTCTATGTTCATAGAGAAATAATGTATCCGGTTTAAATTTCAGCTCAGTTATTCCGAGTGCATAGATACTGAGCAGACACAGTAAGGCTGCTAAAACAATAAGATGATCGTTGTATGAGGAGTCTTAACTTCTTCACTGATTTCATCAGGAACTTGAAGTTTTCTTCTTAAAAACCTCTTTATAAGGATCTGTGATTTATCTAGGAAGCCAGAATATTTCTAAGGCTCTAGAGTTTATCCATTTCAATCTACAAAAGCAGAAATTATTGGTATTATTATGTGTATAATATATGTATGTTTCTGCAAAGTATACAAATACATTTTGAAAGAATGACAAAATGTCTGAAATGTGTATTTTGGACCCAATCCATGTTTATAAAGACAGAACAAAGGAGTTTTCAATTGTATTTTAAGAGTGTTTTTGTAGATCCTAGAAAACTAACAGATTGATGAATAGTTAATCACCTGAATGTGACAATGTATCATCTCCTCTCTCCCTCTTTGTTGGACATGAAAGAAACCTAAATAGGAGGAAATTACTTAAGGAAGTGATTTCGGTTTCCTAAAATCAAGAGATATTGCTGTTCATATAATTTATCATAATGTTCCATTATGAATGAAGCTCTGACTCTTTGAACAAAGTGATTGTGGGTTCTTTGCTCAAGAACCTATGAAACAACACCAATAGTTATGGGCTTTGTTTTGTCCTTGTAGGAAACAGTAAGACCCTGAAAGCTTCTCTGATGTGTCTGATTACTTTTACTCAGGGTGACCTCTGTTTAACATGCTGAAAACATAACTTGGAAGTTATTTCTTTTGAGGCATTGCATTTCAAAATGACCTTACAGCATGATGTCAGCAAGCACCCCAAGTCCTATGTGTAATAACCCCAACCCAGAGGCAGAAAGACAGGCAAATGGGCATCTGAAAAACAAGAGATCCTTGTCTGGATTTAAAAAGATATTAGTGAAATGAATCAAGTGTCTGAAATTCACAGTATGTGTATGCTTTTTGGTGACATAGTCTTTGTTTTGTGGATTTGAAAAAACAAAGCTTTAAAATGTAAAGTAGTTGTGACTATTCCAATTCTCTGTAGATTTTTGCTGTGTACTTCCTTACTATTGCCTGAATCATTCTCTGCATCTGTCTGGTATTTCAGACCATGAGAAAGGCTCTGATAGTCTGGCGTTTTCCTTTATTTCCCTGCTTGCTTTTATTCTCCTGTTCTTTGTCATTAAATACTCCTCGTCATTCCTCCTAACTTACTACTTTTCAGCATTATTCTCTCATTCAGTCTAGCTAAATATTCTCTTCTGACCTTTACTCTCTCCTTAAGGGACTTAAGAATAATAAACCTCATTATGCTATTTCTTTTCCTATAAAATGAGCATTCAGGTCTCAGAGGGTCCAGTATTGTCTGAGGCAGCTTTTTTTACAGGGTCACTTTTGAAGGTATCACAAAATATAAGGTTAGATGTGAAACAGTCACAGGTTTTAAACAAAAATTAAACCTGTTTTGTTGGCTGCTATGGTAAATGAAATTTCATGTAGCTGTGAATAACAGAGAATATTTTTTCATTTAATTGAGCTCCAGGATATTACAAACGGATACAGATAGAGTATGGTGTGCTCAGATTTATTTAGAAATTAATCGTATGTATACAATTGAGGAAAAAAGAATAAAAGTTTGTACCCTTATAAGTTTATCAAAGAGAACATAGATTGAACCTAAGGACACAACATGTAGTATCTGTGGTCAGTGATCAGTAAGCAGCAAGAGTGTTGAGGGCAGTGAACAGATTTCTGCTTCATTAAAGCCTTAGGAAGTTGGCCTCTGGTACTCAGTGCTTTTCCACTTCTGTTGCCTCAAACTTTGCTTCTGCCAGAGTTAATGAGGTGCTACTGACACCTGCAGCTTCAGTGCCCTCTAGATGATTGCATTCAGCATGGCAATTGGAAACCCATAATTAAAAAAAAAGCAAAAGGCAATTACTAAATGCACAGTCAGCCACATTTTGTAATACCCAGTAATGACATACAATCATGTAGCCCTTTCCTAATGCATAAACATTATGAGAATAAAATAGCATTGAAAAATGACAGTAGCCATTGTTTTAGGATTTAATTTCAAAGTTAGTAAGGAATATGTGTTTCCTAAAATACTTGTAAGGCTGAACAGGACAAGTAAGAATTATTTTTTTTAAAGGGAAAAAGTTAATAGCAGAAGCATGAGTAGCATGACCTATTTCTTCATCTAAGTCTCTCCTGTTCTGCTTTTTACAGCTCTCTTTGGGTTTACAGACTCTTACCTTCATTAAGATCAATTAGATGCTAACCATAGTCTTGTATTACTGTCAATGATGATTCATAAGGGTATGGCAACTCTTCCTATATATATTTTTATTTCCAGAATTTGCTTCAGATTGAGTATGTTTTTGGAAAGCTCAGAAAGCTTCCATAGAACTTTGCCTACAGCGCTTTTCCTTCAGTGACAAATTTTTAATAAAATTTTATTACATGCTGGAAAACACTTAAGACCAGAGATTATTAAATTGAAAGCTGAAGCTCTTTGCTTATATTACTTACTCTAAAGAAGTCTTCATTATTAGCACATTATCTTGATAGTAAATGAGTTTTAGAGGTTTTTCTCAACTGAGTACAATCAAGGGAATTTGGAAAAAAGCACCTGGCATCTCTTATTCAGTCCATAACTCAGACCAAATGCAATTCTCCTTCAAGTTTTAGCGTTACAGTCTTTAGAATTATCTTCAGTTCTTCATTTCATAGAATCGTAGAATCAACTAGGTTGACAATTTGACCTTAACTCCTCTTTGTTCTGCAGTATAAGTAGCTGAGCTGGCCCATTACCCCAGGGTTCAGCTCTGAAAGTAGCAGTGGGCTAATGTCCTGAAGAGGTAACTGGTAACTGTTTATTGCTGCACTTTTTGTGGCTATTAACTGCAGGTCAGTTTGCCTATGTATGAAGAATACTCCCAAAGTCTCACTCCAAATATCCCCTTCTTTAATTAAAGTCTTTACTTATCAGATGTTTCTACAAAGTCTCCCAAAATATAATACATAATGTGTCTCAAAAATACTGTGGGTTTCTGCGGGACAGAGGTTGAAAAGAGATCTGAATATATAAAATTTATATTTCTTAAGGGATGTTTTAAATAACATCAAAACTACAGATTGTTAGGTATCACTAATGGTCTCGCATGGACCTGGGGCTCAGCATGGACAGCTTACATCCATCTTCTCAAATTCTGCTTCAGTTTAAGGCCAGGTCTCTATGCCTAGAGCTTGCTGTGACCTTCAACAGCTTTCTGGACAAGCTTACTTGTCTTTTCCCCTATCAAAAGGCAGAAAAGAAGATGCCCTTAATTCAGATAATTATTTGAGAGAGAACTTCCTTCACCTACTCATATATCAAGAGATGATTTTTTAATGTTTCTTTCCCCCCCTGTCCCAGTGACAGTGGAGACAATTTGGGAAGCGTACAGTACTTCTAATTTCAGTTAAAGTTGAATTTAGTAGAAAACCAGTAACATTTTGTCTTACCCAGTGACTTTCCTAGATGATGTGTTTCTTACATGTTCTGTTAAAAAATACAGGGATGTGAGCAATGAAACTGAATTTATGTGTTTTTGCAGTTGCACATTAGTAAAGCTATTTTCAGATTTGTTAGCACTTTTTTCTACTGATGTTACATGTAAGACACGTAATCAGCAAAAGATCTAATGAATCATTTTAAGTGGCTTACAAATCTGAATGCAATTGTGAAAGTAGTCCCAAGGATATAGTAAAGATTTATTAGAAAAGTATTAATGTGGGAATCATAGCATAGTTAGATATGTATTACTAATCTACTGTTACAAAGCTTCAGTCAGTATATGCATATGGAGCCAGAGGGGAAACATTAGAGGTAGTTAGGTGATCTTTTTCTTTGATTTGAGCAAAGATGTGATTTGGAGAATGTCCACAAAAGAAATCTTGACTGACTGGGCATTTTGGATATTATTAGGAACTTTCCAGCAATCTGATTGAAAACATTGCATTGAATCACAAAGCATAAGAAATACAGAATTGGCTGGTGACTTAACAGACAGTTGGAAATGGATGGAGTTTATTTTGGAAATCTTCCTCTATCTTTTCTTAATAAGAAAGCCTTTTTTAAGGCATGCTTGGGGAAAAAAATCAAAGTCTCAATGGGAAAATCATTTCTCCAAATGACCTCATTTATGAAACTCAGTTTGTGGTTCAGAAGGGTTCCAGCTTCACTGAGTTGATCCTCCTGGGGTCTGTAACTCTTCTGATGTTGGGCATCTTTGGCTTTGTCTTCTGAAATCACAGATGTTCATGTCTGTGACTGCAACTTCGGGAGCTGCTTTGTTCATCTGGGAAGACTGTAATTGCCTGTAAAGCCTGTAAATTCTGATTGTGTATTACTGCTCCTCTTAAGTGTAAGAGGTGTTATACAACATTCATTATCCCACAAATAATGTCTTTTTCCCTTGTTGTGGCTGTAGAAAATTGAGACTTACTGAAGAAATGCGTGTGGTTGTTTCAAAAAAAAAAAAAACCCCACCAAACCCACCTTAAGATGCTTAAGTATCTTAATAGTCTTATAAAACACTGTTTTGGTACTTTCTCCTCTGTTGTGAAGAATAGCCTGTTTTAGAACTCGAGACGTGGCGGAAGAATAAAGATTAGCACAAAATGTATTTATACATGAAATGGAAGGTGTATTTATACATGCACCCTTGAGTGTATATCCATCTCCCTAGCCACACTAATTTTATATGCCACAAAATATTAGGTATGTAAGCTTGCCTACCCTGTAAGAAAAAATGGTGCTAAAGTTTAGCTGTTATTAGGGAATGTGAAATGATAGGTTTTGATACAATATAGGCAATGGATTTGTATAAGCATATTAATATACTTTAGTAATATCTATGTATGATGATCCAACAAATACTTCCAGTTTTCAAGCCTAATTAATTTTATTTCCTCTTCTTGTTGTTTTAGCTACAGATACATTAACAATAGAAATCTAGAGTTACTGCTAAATAAACGGTTATTAGAAGAAATTTGAAGTGAAATGATCCATATCAAGTGAGCTAATTGCATTCTGGCATTGTACATAAGCGTTCACAAATAACTAGGCCACTAAAAAATAGACTTACGATGTCTAAACCGGTCTCTGATACCATGTTTGTGTAATAGTTTATCAGTGAAAGTTGTCTTACACAGTGAATGTAATACATTATCTAACACAGTAAGGACAGAAGAAACCCTTTCAGACATCTAGTCTCACCTGACATAATATTTGCCACAAAGGTTTCCTATAAAACTTTTGATGTATACCTTGAAAATTTTATTCTACCAGTTCACCACCTGTACAAAAACTCCTTAAAAATGCTTTCATCCATGTCCTTAGCACCAGGAATGCAGCAAAAAGGAGTTCTAAACACGTAACTTGGACCTTAATTCCTGTCTTGCATGTTGTGAACAGTGAAACAATTCCAGATTCTGCTCGTTCTTACATGGACATTCATTAGAAGAAAAAAAGTAGGTAACTCTTCCTCTTCATTTACAATCTAGCTAAGCTAGGCAGACTTATAACCACCAGTTATTCCCTATTACTCTTAAGCGTACTTTGGTCCTTAGATACTAGATAAAAGAGCTGACCAGACAAAGTGTAGACAAGGGCAGTAAATTTCATTACAGAATAATTCAGCATCTGACATACTGTATCATCACTGCTGAGTGCTTCTAGAAGTATTCTACTGCTCTGAAGAAAATGCTGTCTGCTGTCCAGACCATTATTATTTATTATTTAAATTGGGCTAATGTGAGTTAAGTTCTTTCCAGACACATGGAATGATGTATTTCATACTTTTATGAGCCTATATGGAAATGTCTTGCTCTGCCAAGCCAATATATCCCAACTGACTCCAGTGCACCCTGGCAAATTTCATACTGGCACATAATCCAGGAAACAGCTCAAAATGGTGAAGAGAAAGGACATAGATAAACAGGTGACATAATACCTGAGTCAAAAGTGATTAGGAAAAAACATGGTTAAATAAATAATGTGGAAACATGTTAATGTATTAGTAAACAATATGTCCTCTCTACCCTCTTCCTTGTGAATGCTGCCTGTTCTTTATTATGGAGGTTGTCACTATCTTGAGATTTGGGTTTAGACTACCTTTCATTATTGTAATTATTTTTATCACAGTAATCATTAGGCATAGGATCAAGAATAATGACAACTTTGAAAGGTAGAGGTCTTAAAACGTAAGCTTTTCTAATTATAGTCCTATTTTTTTATTTAATGTTCTTCTTTCTTTTCAAATTTCATAGTGACAACTTCCTGATTTAACACTTCACCACACAATGCAAATGGAGCCAGGAGTACTACCGGATTATGTATATTTTGTAAAATGGCTTTAAAACCACTTTATACTTATGGGAATACATTATCAGGTAATTTGTCAGAAAACACACACTGTAGAACAGAAGTGCTGTAAGATGCAGGTAGTGGCATTAATCTTGGCTGAATTTACGCACAAGTTCTGCTGTGCTGTCTAACACAACTGTGCCACTGTCAGTTTGGAAACATATGATGGCATTCCAGCAGGAATGCATTTTTTGCAGTTCTAGTACATTTCAGCTATTTAGTAGGAAGGGGCTGAAGTGTGTAATACTTAGTACACCTGCATAACTGAAGAGAGCAGTAAGAGCTTTACAAGTTTTATTTCTTCATAAATTTATGTTTCTGATACAGCAATAAAAGTACAAACAATAACTGCAGCTGTCTTGTAACTGACCTGACCTGAACATCCAGAGCAGTCCAGCATCAGCTGATAGAAAAAGCAGCAGAAACAGCTCACGAAAGAGAACTATCAGCCTGGCTGATCTGAAGCAAACTCTCTCCCCAGCGAATGCCACTCAGTGTTTTCTGGTTGTCCTTGCTTGGTTTGTAGGGTGATTACGCATCCTTTGATGTTTTGGGTTGGTTTTTTTTTGGTTTTTTTTTAGAGTTTTCCAGTATAGAATAATAGAATCCCAGACTGGTTTGGGCTGAAAGGGACCTTAAAACTTATCCAGTTCACACCCTGCCATGGGCAGGGACACCTTCCAGTAGACCAAATTGCTCCAAGCCCTGTCCAGCCTGGCCTAGTAGTTAGTTACTTGAGTAGTAAAGTTCTTAACAGGAACATAGGTGAATGCTGGTGATATCAGCAGACCTGTGAGGGACATATTGTCAGTATCAGATGATAAACCATGCTTATAGGTACAGCATAACTGTGCTTACAGTGAGCATACTAACTCACCAGGAGTTAGTAACTCCCTTTAAGATAGAAAAGCTTTCTTGTATTTTAATTAAACAGTGAAATAAAAATACTTGATGCATTTCTAAAATGCCCATGCTTTGACAGAAGCACACATGTATCAAGGAGACATGGGAGTTATAATGCAAAAACCTACAGTACAACATCTTTCCCATCTATTTCCCCCGGCCTATATTTGCCTGCCCCGGTATTGCCAACGTTGTTAGTGATTTTACTGCCTTTAAACAAGTCAGATAAAATACAGCTGCAAGGTATGTCTACAGCCTCACCCATCCACATCTCCAAACATATCAGGAGTACTTAAAACATTTTTGCCTAATATTTCTAGTTTCTTTGTTTACGGTGAGGTGACTTTAAGTGCATGAAGTATGGGCTTATTTACTTATTTGAGCTTTTTATTTGTCACCTTTCCTGTATCGTAACTCCTGATATGAAGCCCAGAAGTATTTATCATATTTCTTTCCTGTGTATTATTGAAAATACAGGATTTCTACTTCAATTTCTTGTCACAAATTCTGCCATAAAGGAATTGAAATACCAACCACTAGGTAAAACCGAAATTAGCCTGGTTTTGAATAGAGTGCTTATTCTGTATTTTTTAACTGCAAGGTCATATTTTTGGTTCAAAAGGAAGATTATTATTTTTTTTTAATTCATCATGTTATCCAGATGTATCACCTATCAAGTACAATTAGAACGAAAATACCAGTGGTTATATATATGTTTATACAGACATAAGTTTATTAGTATCTGCATGTATCTATAGAATCACATATTATTAAAATTAGACTATTTTCTGTTTTCTGATCAAATAGTCTGCTTTTCAAAAAACACTGTTGCTCTGTGCTTGTATACAGCAGTTTCTTTGCTTGTATGGTAAACAGTGATTCTTGTACAGTATGAATAAAATCTTCCCCACAACAAACTTGTAATGAGTTTTTGGTCATAGCTTATCTGGGAGAAAAGTTAATAAGAGGGAAATTTGTTTGGTAATTATTACTAATACTCATGTTGTGAAGCTGATTTAATAGATGAATGCTAGAGTTGCCTCATCTCTGGGTAGGAATTGCATTAGGTGCTCATTGAATCCAACACAAAAGTGTTTGCAAATGGGATTCTGGTTGCTTATACAGGCAATTACTCAAATTTATTCAGTTACCTGAAGAACATCTATATTCACATTTAGAACATAGTCTAGTAATAACAAAAAGAGTGATAAATATAAAAAGATTAAAAAATTTTATTTCAACTGACCCATCTCCAAATCTAAACTTTGCTTTCATTTTGGTTTATTGTGAAAAGCTTGTGCTACATGATGAAGGGATGGGTGATTCAAGGAATTAAAAAGCCCATATAGAAGTGTGGAAAGAAGTGACTGTCGTGGTTTAAGCCCAGCTGTAAATCAGAACCATGCAGTCTCTGGCTCACTCCCTCCCTTCCCCCCCTCCTCCCAGAGGGATGGGAAGGAGAATCGAAAGAATGTAACTCCCATGGGTTGAGATAAGAACAGTCCAGTAACTAAGGTATAACACAAGCCACTGCTGCTACCACCAATAATAATAATGATAAGGGCAATAACAAGGGAAGAGAATACAACTGCTCACCACCTGCCGATCGATACCCAGCCCAACCCAAGCAGCGATCTAGGCCTTCCCGGGTAACTGCCCCCAGTTTACATCCTGGGCATGACGTGCTGTGGTACGGAATAGCTCTTTGGTCAGTTTGGGTCAGGTGTCCTGTCTCTGCTTCCTCCCGGCTTCCCCTCCTCCCTGGCAGAGCATGAGACTCACAAAGTCCTTGGTCAGAGTAAACATTACTGAGCAGCAACAAAAAACATCGGTGTTATCAGCACTGTTCTCAGGCTAAAGTCAAAACCACAGCACTGCACCAGCTACTAAGAAGGAGAAAAAATGACTGCTACTGCTGAACCCAGGACAGTGACATAATCTGGATAATGTAACACTAGGAGAGAAATCTTTTAGCTTTAATGATTCCTTTGAATTCAAATGACTAAGAATTGTGCATAATTCAGAAGTAAGTTTGCATGAAGGCTTGGGTTTATTCTTTGGAAATTATTTTGTGTATGAAATTATCAGTGTGAGGCTATAGAATACCTCACCACTGAAGAAGTATTAATTGAATAAGGGATAAATCCTTTGTGATTGTAAGGCAGGATACTTGCACTAGCTGACAACTTGACATAAATTTTCACTGATCCAGCATGGCTGTGCTAGCTGTACAGAGAAAAGAGCTGTTCTCGCCTTGTGCTTTGTGCTGAAAGTTGTGTCTTTGCTTCTGCCCTCAGTGTTTCTAAGGGAGGGCCAATAACCAAAGGGATCCTGTTCCCTGTTCTTATAAGGGTAGGAATATCAATGTCGAGGGTAGTCCTTCCTTGCATTTAGGAGTTTTATTCTGTCAAATGTTGATAAAATATTAATGGAGGAATACTGAAGCAGATGTGTCTGTATTGCATGCTTTTCCAGTTTGATTCCTTTAACTGGTGCCCCTCTGCGTTTTTTGCTTTAGGCTAAATGGCACCAGTATGAACAGCTAAGGAAACCTTTTGGATTAAATCAGTTTTTCACAGCAGAGGATTTTGGTGTATTGCACCACATCCATATATGTCTATAAATGACCCCCCTACTAAAAATATAACCAAAATCCACCACACCTATTCTTAAACTTTGAGACTGCTACTTTTCAATCGCAAGTTTTCCTATGGAGGAACTGGACTATTCTGGTTTTAGAAGTCCAGTTCTGGTTTTAGAAGTCCAAGACTTGAACGTGTGTTCATTATTTACTGAGCAAACCTGTTAAAAATGTGTTACTTTTTTTTTTAATTTCTACTTTTTTTTTTTTTTTCCCTGCTGAAAAACACAGCTTTCAGTATTGCTTTTCCATGTATTCCATAGCCCTTTGAACGTAATGGATGCCTTGTCTGACTTACACTAAAACCAGAGATAGGCTGACAGCATTTTAAAGCATCCTATATGCAATCGGAACTACAGGTGTGTCTTTTCATGGAAGTTTTAACATTTTATTCCTTTATTTAAAAAACTCACTGGGATTTCTGATGTTTTAGATTAACTAAATTGGTTGAGTCTATACTGTGGTTTTAGGTAATTTTCTGATTTTAGACTCATTCTGAAAAACGCATTAGAACTGCAGAGTCCTTGAACATAGGAATTTCTTGAGAGCATACCTTGCAGAAACACAGTCCAGCTTCTCAGCTGATTCATATTGATATTGCTGTTTCAATTATGTGTTATTTCTTTATTAATGTCGAGGATCCAAGTCAGAATAACCCATGCTGCTTTTACAACCCTTAGTTGTGCGAGCTCAAGGTCTCTGGGAATGATGTAATGGAAAAACTATTACATTTCTGAGACTGATCAGCTGAAAGCATGGGTACAGAAAAAAGAAACTTTTGATTTGTCTGTAATTAAGAGGACTTTATAGCTGCTGTTTTGTCCCTTTGAAGGGGTGAAAGGAGGTATCTAGTAGTATGTCACACTCATCAAATTTTGCAGTTTGTCTGGTTTTTGGCAATTCGGTATATATTGCTGCAGCACCAAGTGAATACCAAAGGCATACAGGATGATACAGTGACCATACATTGCAAATGAATTATTTACGTGTTGGCATCCTCTGCTGTGCAACAAATTAGAGATGCCAGAATACTTCTAGTTCAGTGCTTGAGAACTTGAGCTCAATTGTGCAAATGCTAACCTCAAGGGAACCAATCTCTGCCTTCTCCATTTCAGTGGTGAATGTAATGTCATAATTTGGACTGTCCTGAAGTTTAGTATAGCTGCAGTTCCAAATTATGAGACAATTGGAAAAAATACATGTGGTTTGGTGATTCTGTGGTTCATACTCCTTCAGGTTTCTCCCACAGAGTGTCACAGCACTGCCCTAGGGACCTGCAAAGAAAGAAAGAAAAGTTCAGTGCAAGGCAAGTGGGAGAAAAAAGCAGAAAAACATCTCCAACGCATAATTTTAAGATTAGCCTAGCCTCCATAGGGTTGCATAAAATTGTTTCAGTGTCAATTTAGAGCCCAAAATAGCAGAAGCACATCAATTAGCTTTGTTTGAAGTAATCTTCAAAACAAAGTTACTGACTTGCATAGAAATTCTGTTGTAAGGCAGTAAAGTGGTTACATAAGTGCCAAAAACAATTTAACTGGGTCAAGGTGATCCTTCATCCTCAAACAGTAACATTATGCCTAAATATTTACAGCATATTCAGTGTTCTATATTACAGAAGCTGATCAAAGAGCTGCAAACACAGCAAGCAAGCCTAAATCTCTATTAGGAAGTCATTAAGAAACCCAGCTTATTTCCTTATGTATCATTTAGGTATTAAAGTGTATATATTATTTATTGAAGAAGTTTTGGTGGTTGGTTGTGGGTTTTGTTTTTTTTTTGTTGTTTTTTTTTCTTAAAGTGCTAGAAGCTCTGGAGAAATGTAGAACACTGATTTGGTAGGTATCTTAGCATGTATTACAAATGGTAGTCTGGACCCCACCTGCTATGCTGTATTGTACAAATGATGTACAGCCTGTGCTCTGCAGTTGGATAGTTTTAATTTTTTAACTTTTTAATATAGTATATTTTTAAAGCTTTGATATTCCCATGCAGAATGTGAACTGCACTTTACCTGATTTCTGTCTGTTCCCATCTTTATATTTTAAATCCACACGAAGGCTCAGGAAGCCTAAAATGTATTCACTCATTTCACGTATTTGGGGCCCTAAAAAAAATACTTATATTTGTTTGGAGATGGAATTATTTCTGTATTTTACCACAGCATTCTTAAATTTGATGAACTGCTATTTCACTTATCATCCCTGTGTGGGGTAGGCTATGTAAAATGCAGCATGGGCATCTGAATGAAACAAAGTTCTATTCCTATTACTTCCACTAATTAAGTGGTCCTGCAGTTTGCTATGCAGTACTTTGGTTTTCTCACCTGTGAAATAAGGGGCACTTTCTACTCGAAAACACAGTAGGAGAGCTATTTTGAGCATGCTGCTTGTTATCAGGTTTACACTTGTGGACTCATCCAAGTTTCATTTATGATGTGACAAGCAAGAATTCAAAAGAGGGAGATGAGATGGAGACATCTTACATGGGTAACTCTATTAGTGACATGTAGATGCATTATAATTTTATTTTATTATTTTTTAATATTACACTGGTCGCCTTGTTCCTTATATTTTTTCTGGCATCCTTAATTTCTGGGTTGGGGTGAGCTGGTGATTTTGGATTTTGGGATAGGGGTGGGGTGTTTTTGCTTCATTTTTTAATGAACAGCACTATCTAGGTGATAAATTTTCAGGTACCCAACGGCTGTGATTTGTATAGTGCTCTGTATCTGCCTTTGTAATCCTTCAGGTAGTCTGACTGCTAAATTGCATATGAGTCGGGGTTGATCTTGGCAGATGATGTCAAGTACGTCAAAAGTATAATATCCAAAGCAGGCAGAACATTCTGGTGGTACTGAAAGGAGCTGCAGGGTATTTGCTGTCTCAAAGTACATACTCAGAGCTGTTGTACTCAAGGTGTGCTGGAGGAAAAATATTTTAAAATAAAATAAGCTAGAATATTTTAAAATCTGTTGTTTATACGTAGGATGATCTCCTGGAAATAAAGTTCATGCAATACCACGACAAATGCCATAGAAGGCCCTGAAAATCATGCTGGATCTTTCTTAGTTTTCAAAAATGTGCTCAGAAGTAATATTTGAAGGACACTTTTCATACTGGGAGGCAGCAAAACATTGTAGAGCTAATCCTGCCTTTCAAAAAAGTATTAGGAAAATACTGATCTCTAAGTGCTTGGTATTAGGTCTGCAGCATAGATAATGTTCCACAAAACTGCTCTTTGAATAATTATGGGATATGAAAAGTAGATACAGCTTTTACGATGTCCAAAGCCAGTCATTTCTCAGGTTGCCCCCAATACTTTTGCTTGACTTAAAGAAACAACAAATTACAACTTGATAATTGAAATATAAATGATTAATGATGCAGATTCCAAAAGTCCATTTCTAAGTCATGTAAGAGCACAATTATTCAAGAAAGGCTTGATACCCTATGTGGCAAATCCAGTTATATTTCTAGGCCAACGACGGAGAGCTTTCAGTAAGAAATGTAATTCTTGGTCATTTTAGAAGTTATTCTACTTTTCCTTTTATCTAGGTAATATAGGTTTAGGTGTATTTGGTGTAATAAAGTGCCTTGAAAGCAGTTTAGCAATGACATTTTTATGCTTTTAAACATATTCAATAGCATATGCACTCCTGTGTGCTATAAACAAAGGTTTTAGGATCCACTTCCCCTAAGATATTTATGCAAAAGCTGTCTGTGGACCTTAACAGCACACTATCAGATGAATTATAAAAATGTCTGCTGCATAACTTTATGGTAACCCTGTGACCTAACTGTAGTGCCGTGAGATCTGAACTCAGGACTGGAATCCTGTAGTACTACACAAACTTTCTTTAAAATCTGTGTCAGGGTAGGAAATTAATCTAAGGGAAATTTCTGACTGGAAAGGGCATAGAAAAGAGATGCATTTGGGAATTAAAAAAAAATAGAGGTAAGGGATGTCTTACAGTAATCACACCCATTTTTGTAAGGCACTGAACCTGCTCAGCTTCCACCGAAACTGCAATGGTGGTGCCTTGGAGTTTGCAGTACCAAACCTCTAGCATGTTATCAACAGCTTTCCCACAGCACTTAGCTGTCCTCAAAATCCAATCCATGATATATATGCAGCTCACACTTCACTAAATCATTAGAGGCAGCACTACCCTTCAGACAATGTTTGTATCATTAGCCCAGTTGACTTCAAAGAAAGCAAACTGTATAGCAGTAGAGCATTTCTGTCACCTATGAGAGTCAGGATTAACAAAAGCTACACCTATGGGCGGAGCAGAGGAGACCTAATAGAACTTGGATTGTATGAGGTGTAATTTAGTTTTTCTTCTTTAAAGCACAAACTTTGCTATACTGGTATATACTCCTAAAATAGGAGATGTTTTTCAGGAGGTATTTTCCTCCTTTTTTACATATCAGCCAAATGATTAGAGTGAGACAGAAGCTGTAGACAGCTGTAGGAACACCTACCCAGTTACAAGCAAAATCCCAACAGATAATCATATAAAGGAAATATTTTACCAACTCCACTGGCATTCTTCTATGCAATGCAGTGTCACTTGCTGATTATTGTACTGAAAGCTTGTATTGTTTTTTCCTGGCAAGATGTAATTTTTGTTTCCATGGGCTCATTTTACAAATCCGTACATATATACAAAATTTAACCTGGTTGGCATACTTTGCTGAGTTTGCTGTATGAATAACAAGATTGGATATTTTTAGCAAAGAAATGCCTGTTTTGGCAGAACATAAGACAAATGCCCTTTAAATTCACTTTGCGTATATGTCCTCTTCTAAAATAGAGCGGGTAAACAATAGGCTAAATTAGTAGAGGTAATAAATGAGAAATCATGTAGACTTGTGATGCTTAATATCTTGCATTTTTCATTGGATTAACACAAAATTACTGGGCACAGGTGCATTTGTAATTGGGACTCATTTGGAAAATGTTAGTGTTCAATGACCCTCAAAGTTGAATAGCTGGGTTTTGTGGTAGTGTTAGGATGCAGCGCCATTTGAGTAATGTCGGAATGCCATCTGTCCTCACATTTCAGTAGCTTTTCTTTCACTGCTGAAGTGTTTCATACGTATTTAGCTGCAGGTTTCAGTACTGTTATCTGCAGAAAATTGCAAATATCTTTTCTATTAAGAATCTTTCTTGTTACTGCACAAGTTCTCATAACCCCAGAATGTCTGGCAGTAGAAGAATTATCTTGTACACAAAACATACATGAATATCCTCTATAGTAAACTAGTTATACATTCCAGACTTATATAGGTTAGTTCTTTTACCACTGGAATCAAGCTGCACTTTAAATGAATTTCTTTTTTGTTTAATTTGGTTTTAAATCCTAGGGAGACACACAGAAAAAAAGTGCAAGCTAGAAAATCTGTTAACCACAATGATCTTACAGAGCAAATCTAGCTTGTCAGAATGTACCCAAACTTAAAATGTTGCTGGGCTATTATTAGGTCTTTTATAGGTCTAATGGACGTGATTAAAGATTTCCATGGCTGTAAGAGCCTTAAAGAAATGCTGTCTGATAGGTTCTAGATTTCAGGCTGTTCTTTGGCCAGTTGTGATTTTTCTCCACTCTGTTGATGTGAAAGAAAGTAAAATTAGTCTACGCATAAGCTGTTTAGGCCAGCAGTGTTCTGGGGGGAGCTGGTGTGGGGGGTATTCACAGCTTTAGAGATAGTAACAGATGTAAACTGGAATGCAACTTTCTATTAATGGTTAAAATACTTCATTGTTTTGACTTTCTTTCTATTTTTTTTTCATATAAGAGATTTCAGTAATAGAAGCGTGAAACATAAAACAAGAGGACAATTAACTGCTGCAGTGAACCAGTAAAGCCTAAAAAAGTTTTGGGCAATCAGATAGCTTTTAATGCTTTGGTCTTGGATTATTACACATCTATGCAAGCTCAGAAAGTATTGGTGTCAATCCTATTGTTCCACCCACTGCAAGGAGGTGAATAAAACTGTCTGCCTCAGCTCTGTTTCTATTTAGAGTACTTGATAGGCTGGGCATTTTAAACATTTACTTTGGAAACTATTGCATAGGCTACTCAAGACATGTACAGCTTTAGAACAAAAAAAAAGAATTCACCATGGATAGTTTTATTATTTTTTCTGTTTTTTTCCTGTAAGCCATCATGAGCCATCTACGAATTGGTGGGGTTTTTTTATTGCTATTATTATTATCATTAGGAAATAGTCTAAGACATAAGAGCCATTCAACTCCTGGTAAAAATAAATAATAATGGCAAAAACCCCAAGAGGAAATTGCTTCCTTACTGTCCTTTGTGCAAGTGAATGTCTACTCTGTTAACCACAGAGTATTTGAAAATATAAATGGGTACTGCCAAAAAAACCCCAAATCCAATACAAAAGAGCAGTGTATGATCTAGAGAACCTGTAGTGACCTTCAGATCCAAACATTGACAAGTGTAATAGCAGTTGGTTCAAAATCAACTGTCTTCTGGAAGAAAACAGGAAAATACATACAAAAAAGAACAAAGCCACCATCTTCTCTAACTCTTAGGAAATTGTCACCTTGTGGAACTTATAAAATGCTCAGATAGGTTTTTTTCCTTAAATACTATAAATATAGCTTTAAATATAACATGGTTTCTTAAACTTTATTTTTATCTTGTCAGCTAGGAAGAATAAGGACCAGGACATAAGCGTGACCTGATTAATAAATGAATTTTGTAATTTGACTGGTGGTATTTAATCTCCATCTTGTGCCATCTCTTTCTTCTATCACAGCTGTGCACACACATGCAATTACATATAAATTACTGCATTATTCTATCCAGTTTATATCTCATGCTATACTTTAGGTATTATGCATGATTATGTACGCACACGTGGGGTAGCTGTTTGCCAAGCATTACTTAGAACTACTTGGATTCTCTTATGGTGGTCATTATTGATTAAAATATAGTTCTGACTGTAAATGTTTAGCCTCACTGGGTTCCAAACTTCTGTGATGTATGGGCTTCTCCTTAGTGTTTAATTTTCCTGAGCAGCAGTACCTAAGAGGTTGTGGAGAGTTTTACTGATACATGGCTTGGAGAGCGGGGGCATGAAGAGCACATATGACTTGTGGGCCAGTAACAAAAGCAAGGTGTAAGCAATAGCCAGGCAACCAATCATAGGCAAGGTCGTTGTGCCGGCTGGAAAGTCCCTAATTACAATAACAAGGTGTAAAAGAGGCTCTAAATTGCTGAAGTTAACCACAAAAGGCGCGGCGCCGACGGTTAGCAATTAACCAATAATGAGCTCATTATAGACGCTATATAACCTGTAACCAAACGCTCAATAAACGAGACTAGTTGCATTAGAGGATGGGCTGGTCTCCCGTCGTTTTTCCACAAGAGATGACTCCAATAATTTCAATTTTTAATTGTCTCATATGCTTTATACAAACATATGCACGTCTGCTACATGACTAGGAGATCATGATATTTTGTCCTGAGCTTACTGTAGATTATTTCGTATGGGTTTCACAAAGTCAGTATGAGGAAAAGTATTCGTAAGTTTTGTTTTCAGTTAATGTAGGTACTTTTAGCTCTCTCTGTTGTATAATCTTACCAGAATTTTGTTTTGTTTACTTTGCTGAATCTTCTCAAAGCATGAGACTTAGATATCCTTTATCTTGTAGTTAAATAAAAATAAATACATCATTTTGGCTCTGTGTTGAAAACTGAGGCACAATGAATTGTCACAGAGCTGCTCTCATTGATCCTGAGAAAATGGATTGCGTACATGGGGGTGGTTTCACCCCTCAACTTCACAGAAATATAAATGAGAAACTGCAGTTTTACAAGGAAGTGATGCAACTGAAATAGTTGAGTGAGGGTTCTACTAGAAAACATGTATTTATATTGTCAGGAATATGCAACACTTTCAAAATAAGCTGTGCTAGGAAAAAAAAAGCAGAATTCAGAGCACAGCGATAAACAGATGTGGCTTCTTTCTGTTTGTGCATAGCTAGGTATTTTGGGAATTGTTTTAAATTGGCATCTATTCCCTATTTAGATCCCTAGAATAGCTCTCCAGCTACTTCTGGAGAAGGGCACTGCTCTCCTGCAAGACCCATCTCCTTTACCAGCCCCCTGTGGCTGCCTTGGAGGCATTTGGGTATCAACTTAAATATTGTATGCCTAAATAGTTAATGGAGTTGCACTCCCTACTGTAAATTCAAATACATTCTGTATACCACCAGAGGAAGATGAGCTATTGCTATTTTCATCTTCTGTTTCTGTGCTGCTTTCTTACACATTTGTGAGTTTGCTACTCTTTGTAATGGACTCCCCTGGAGTGGGTGCTTTGCTCTGAGCTCTAACAACACGTCTCATCCTCTAGCTCTCTGTAGTTCAGGGAGCACTGCACTGGCTCTTATATAGAAAGGATGTTCAATTAGAGACAAGTTCCAATGGTTTGAGGTGGTTAGTAACTGTTTTGGGGTTTTTCCCCGAGGAGGTTGACTTTAACAGAAGAATTACCTAGTAGGGAATACTTCAAACAGCACTTGAAAACTTCAAGATGTCTTCCCCAGATCTTGACAAATGAGACTTCTTGACTTCTTTTTTTTTCTTTTCGAGTAGTTTTTTGAAGAGAGGAAGGACCCCAGAACACTTAACAAAGAAAAAAATTTAAGCAATAACATACATGTTATGTCCAGCATGATATCCTGCTGGAAGGCAGCTGCATATGTGAGATAAATTCTGCACTCATAGTAATGTGATGAAAAGAGTGATTTGGGAAATCAACATCTAAATATGTCATCTGTCATCCCAAGTGATTTATTTGAAAGAACAAGTCCATTGCCTCTGATGGATGTTCAGCCATTTGAGGTCATGGTGAATGTCCAACTCAGAGGAATTCCAGCCAACACAAATGCCTGTGAAATGTGAAGAAAAGAAAATACTTTGGTACCCAAGTTAAAGATGTCCTGACAATTTTCACTTCTAATGGGAGTGAGATGCAAAACTTCTGATTGTTATGCTCAGTGTTAGCATAACGTATACCACCAGTAAGCAGCTATTTTCCACCTAAAGTGTATATAGTGCAAATAAAAGATAAACCAAGGGTAATTCTGTTTGCTTTAGAAAAATCATGTAGAAGTTAAATGATCTGGTACATTGCAGAATTTGTAGTCTTTTGGGAAGAACTGCCTATAAAAGTGTAACTCTGTAGATGTGCATTAAATCGAAATAAATATAAATTAAAATTAAATATATAAACATTAAATAGTAATAGAGATAAAAAATGAGCAATGTCTCTCACGCTTACTGTTGAATAATACTGATGGTGCATAGAGCAAAACTAGCTACCTGTGCTGTAAAGACAGACAAGTACATGTGTATTTGTGGCTGCCCCATCCCTTGCAGTGTTCAAGGCCAGGCTGGACCAGGTTTGGAGCAACCTGGTCTAGTGGAAGGCATCCCTGTTTGTGGCAGGGGGTTGGAACTGGACGAGTTTTAAGGTCCCTTCCAATCCAAACCAGTCTGTGATTCTTTATACATATAAAATGTCCATCACTGTCATGGAAATACATAGGGAGTTCTCATTTATTTCTGCATGTGAGTTGAACTGTGCAAGATTCAAGTCTAGATATAAAGAAATGTGATACAATGATTTCCTTTATACTATATGTAGATGATAATACTTATTTTTCTGTGATGTCTGTTACTTTACAATATCTGAAATTTGTAGGGCTAGGAGGACAAGTAAAAATTCTATAATACAATACAAAACACTGCTGTGAACTTCTGTAGTTGCAAATGATACTGCTCAAAAAAGAGGGGGGAGAAGGAAAAGGACTGATTGTGAGACATTACATGGCAATTGGCCTTTGTCCATGTGTGATATACAGACATCCTGGTTTCCAAGAGCAATCAGACAGGACCAACTCTGGAAAGGAGGTGTTTCTGTCTCTTGAACTATGCACCTTGACCAGAAAAACTCTGACAACTTCATCCACCTGCTACATACAAAACTGCTCTAGTTGTTCACAGTAAGTGCTACAAATCCTTGAGCAATTTTGGATTTCCTAGATGTGGCAATAAGATATTTCCATCGCAAAGGAACAAGACAACCTAAGTAACATGAAATAAGTGCAGTGATGGAACCTGTATTTGTGTTGGCAGGTCATCTGGCAGGCAGTTCTGTCAACAATGCTCTGGCATCTCACATGAAGAAATGCTGACTAGAAAGTAAAGGTTGTGCAGTCATGCCAAACTTTTGCTACATGGGAAGAAGAAAGATCCAATAAGACTATTTCTAATACAGGAAAGAATTGAACTCCATATCAAAGTAAAAAAAGACACTCTGAGATCATCAAAAAACCACGTGCAGATCATGATCAGCTTTGACTAACAATATGATAAATAAATGGTGATGATGGTTGTGCAGTAGCTGAAGGAGCGTGATGTTCATTGATTTGAAACGAGACAGAGAATGCAGCAGGCCTGTTGCTGCTCCCTGGCTTGGCAGGATTCTGAGCAGTGCAGCTGTGGCAAGTGATTTTTAAAAGGTTGTTAGAGTCTCTGGTCCTACTGGTAAGCCAGTCATACGAAAACTGAAAATGCAGTGTATAAAGTATTTAACAATTTACAATACCTGACTTCTTAGTTTTTTATCATTATCCTGACTTTTCAAGTGTGACTTTCTTGCAATATAATTTATATGACCTCTTTCTTTTCTCTTTTTATTTCCCATGTCCAGCGAAATGTCACAGCAGAGAAAGAGAATTTTCATGTGGCATTGAGAAAGGAGGAAAATCAGAGCTTCCAGGACTGTGATTCTCAAGATGTAAGCTTCTCTCACCTAGAAATCAGAGTCTAATCTAAATAGCATGAAAACTTTAATGCCTTAGACGATTAGCAATGTGACTTACTTTTCCTACTCAAGCTGGTACACAGATTTCATAAACCAGGCTTATTCTGCACTAAAATGCTGAGGAGCAAATGCTCTTTGCTGTCAGTCTGTGCAGATATACTCTCTGGGTTTGGTTTAAAGACTGCTTAATGGAACTTGTAGAGCTATTGCAGGAAGGGCAGAAGTGGAAAAGATGTGATTTGATGTTCAACCATTTCAAGAATTGGCCTGTTCCTGAAGAGTTGTCAGATTACACTGAGATCCAGAACCTTGTTTACATATTCTTTCCACTAATAATCAGGCACAGCTGTCACAGACGCATCATTTGATAAAACCTTCAGGGAGATGTAAGAGGTGACAGGGTAATAACTGACAATATGTAAATCTTGTCCACTGCCAGTCTAGGAAAGCTGCAACTGTGCTTTTCTTATGACACATCTGACAGAAAGCTGAATCTGCTGCTTAGTGCAGCCTTAGTGGCAAAACTGTAATTGAAACAGCATGGTGGGAGCTGTCAAGAGAAATACCAAATGCATGTATTATGCCTGAAATTAGAACTATACAGATAGAACATGGAAAAAAAAAAAAAAAACCAGAAAGAATGAGACACACAAAATTTGTTGAGTGTGTTGTCTGCTCAGTAGTCCAAAAAGTATAGTGCTACCTTGACTAATCTGCAGGTGAAGTATAGAATACAGCAGGAACTACTAAACACATTGCCTACCTCCAAATATAACAAACTCCTCTGGAGATAGCTGGGCAGCTTGCTGGTAGCAATCATGGCAATGTGAGGAAAGGTTTGGAATGCAAATCTTAGATAATTCAGTAACCAAAAAAGTGTAAAAAATTGTATATGTTGTCCATTTATTGCAAATATGTTGAAAGTTTATTCAGTTATAAGTGATCACCCCTCTGCCACATCCTCTAGAGGGAGGCAGAGACAAGGAGAAATTGAGTATCCAGGAGAAGCGTGTATGTACTGTTGCACCTCTCTCAATGTCTAAAGATGAGGGAACCTTCATTTCTTATTAATAAAAATGGAAGGAGGAGAAGAAAGAATAAGATGTACAATTCTGAAGTTGGAGTGAACTCCATTTAGATTACGACTAGAGGCTGATTGCCATCTGGGAAACTTATGGAAGTTTAGTTTGGGTAGAGGCTGAATTGATTTTGGCTGAGTATTTGTGGAAGGAGGTTCAAGCTGCTATTTTTTACAGAAGTGGATACATTAAAGCAGAGAGAAAAAAGGGAAGTTGTTAATGCATTTCAGAAATCAAGAGTGTTTAATTTCTGTGTCAAATAATGCAATGAAGGATACTTAAAAGATGCACTTTTCCATAAAATCAAGGATTTAGGAATTTTGATTAGGGAGTAGTGGTGGTTTTTTGTGATTCTAGCAACTAGTATTTTTAGCTGGTTAATCAGTACGGAATGCTTCTTGGTATGAAAAATTTGTCAGAGAAAGCAGAAAATTACTCCAACTAGAGTTAAAAGTCGTGAGGAGTCAAACTGGTTTTCATAATTCAAGTTAGATTAATATCTAAGCGTGTTCTCTGCCTTCATCTAAGTGACACTATAATTGTACACACTGGCCATCTGAACATGGGCTAAATGGGCCATAAAAATAGTGCAGATGGTGACACTGGGCTGGCAACCTCCTTCCACCTTTTATTTTTTTTTTTTTTTAATATCTTAACAGATATGTGTTCTTTTAGAGACAAGGAATAATTCAAATTATTTAGAGAAATGATTAAAAATGCTTCTTTCTTGAAAAGTCTTGATGACTTTAGAGACACCACCTTAATCCTGAAATAAGCAAAAGCGATTTATTTTCCTGAAGGAACATAGTACTTCTGTAATACAAGGCTGTGAACACTCTTGCTTTTAGAAAATTCCAGACTTGGGAATGCAGTAGGGATTTTTGTCATATTTTTATCATCATTGATTGTGTGTGTTTGTTCTTATCTGAAGTTTTACAGCTGCTAAACTCTCAATGAAGGAGGTATAGGCCAGATGGCTGAGAACATGTGACAGTCTCTCATGTGCCATTTCTGTAAGAAAAATAAGTGAAGGTTGAGGCCAAGATAAAAAACCATGAAATGTAGTATTTCAGCGACACTTTCTCAGAACTTTGCAAAGATCCTCTGATTGTGTCTCTGATTAACGAAATGTGATTTATATTTTGGAAGAATTTGTGTAGTAAAGACTGACTAGAAAAGAACATACAGTGTGTCATTTCTTAAGGCAAAAAGAAAGGGAAATAGTAGCTAGTTGCTGGTCTCAGCTGATATTTTTACAGTCTATTTGGTTAAGCATCTGTGATCTCTCTCTTTCTCAAACCCTAATCCTACTACAATTTTTTTGGTGTGATTTTATGCATGTTCATAATAGTTAATGTAGTTTACATTGGAATGCATGCAAATGAAGATTTGTTCACAAATGGGATACAGGCAGGCCAAATTATATTAGTAGGTTTTGAAATTAAATACTGATGGTACCTTTACCTGTCATGAAATTTGACATGGGGCCTCTATTTAGATTATTATTATTCTGTTAGAGGAATCTTGCCAATACTACTTTTTTTTGGTCTTGTCTGAAGATGTTTTACCTATGACCATCTGAGAGTCTCTGTGCAGAACCAGAATTCTGCAGAATGCTCTTTTCCTGGTATCATTTCCCTTTTCCCTCTTTCCAGAAGCTTTGGGAACTCCTGGGGTTTTTTTGCCTTTTACACGAGAATGTGGTGGCCCTTCCTCATAGCAGTTAATTTTTGTGTGTAACACGTAATTTAAATCCACCTATGCAGTTGTGCTAAAACATCAAACAATTTATAAAGTGGTTATTTATTCTCAGTTCTCATCTTAGATTTCTTGCTCTTTGTCCTGGTAGGCTCTTCTCTATTAAATAAAAGTGGTTATGCTTTTATTTACCGCCTTAATTTCCTGCAGTAAACGAATACTGCATGCTCATTAATCATTCAGTGACAAAGGATGCTGAGTATTGGAGCAAAACTTGAACATGTTCTAAGCATTCACAGCATTTTGCTTCGTTTTTCTCCAGAAAATAACAGAGCTTTGATCACATTGTGTTCTCCCATTGTTTTCCCAAGGGAGTAATGAGAGAAAAAAAGTCATCGTTATAACAGAATCTCAACCTGATAAAATTCTTCAAGTGAATTCAGTAATTCTGTTCCCTAAATGAGGACTAGAATGTCATAAGAGTTACATCATCTTAGTCTAACCATCCACTCTGTACACTGTGCTCTAAAACACGAGAAGGATACAAAAAAACTGCAGAGGTGTCTTATGGAAACAGCTATATGCACTTCATATCTTGTTACGTATCATTCTTCTAAACAATGAGGGTTAAGGGGATTGACATACAGATTTGTAATAAATTCATGAGCAAATCTGATAAAGCATATCTTTGAATAAACTGTGAACCTAACTTACCTAATGAGAACTAAGCTATCTAGTTTGTCACTTGACCTAATGGTACCATCCTTTTCTCCCTCCTGGTATAGAGACTTCACAACCAGCTCAGTACTTTCTCCTCCATTGTACTCTACAAACATCCTGCATATCTGCTTTAGTGCCCACTGAAGCCACAAGGAAGTCTGTAGTGATGTGAAGGAATGCTGAAGCTACAATGTTTGGTCTACTAAATCTGCAAGATACCCATTTGCAGCAGCAGAATTATTTTCTAACTATAAAAGCTGAATATAATACCACTTATTATTATTACCACTTATTCACTATTTATTTAAATAACCACTTATGGTTATCTAAAGTTCTTCATTTCCTGTCCTCTTGTATGTTGGATGGTTATTTGAGCAATAAAGCCAGTTTCACTTGCTGTGTTGATACAGTGGAATACCCTTCTAGTTACATTGTTGAGCAGTTTGCAGATCAAATTACATAGTTTACTACCAAGAGACAGGCTGAATTTTAACTGGCTTTTTCATAATTCTTTTTAAACGAAGATGCACACTTGGCTGATCCACCTTTATAATTTATACATCCAGCTGTGAACTGCTCCAGCTCTGCTGTATATTTCAGTAGGTGAATTGTATACCCTAACTTATGATACTTTGCTTCCTTTACTGATCAAGCAGTGGTTTTTATAACCAGAATTTTACACAGATACTTCCTTAATCAAACAGTTCACGTAACTAATTAAAGTAGGACAAGATTTCAAGATACGGTCCACCTCAGTTGTCCTGTCGTGTTAAATTTCTCACTGTTGCCAACGTTTTTTCGTCTTGCATATACAAAATGGATTGCTTAAGACAAAATGCACTTGTTACATCAAAATTTTGTTTTACAAATAGATCATTAATGTGTTTCTTGAAGTTTATGTAGAGCAAGTAATAAGCATTCAACTTCACTAAATTTCATCTGTTTCTCTTCTATGTAGAAGAAAATCAGAATAAGACTTCTGTTGTGCTTAGCATAGAAATTTTAAATGTTGCCCAAGCTAAATTGTGGGATCTGTCACTAACGGTTAGGGTACAACATATTAAATTATTATAAATTTTCTTAAAATAAGGACTTATTAGGGAAAATCAGGAGAAGAGATAAGCTTTGGAGAAATCTTTCTTTTTTCACTGCTCTGAGTCTTAAAACTACTTCAAGGACTACTCATTATTTACTTAACTGTGTACATGGATTAAGTACTGACTGTGATTATAAGCATGAAAGGTTTGCTTTCTGAACATAGAAAAAGGGGAGTGCTTGTGTAGGCACACACTATCGAAGCTACGAGAAAGTCTTTAGGAACAGAAGAAAATACCTATAGCAAAATTCCTCTTCATCTGATGAACCTATGAATGTGACTGTTGCAGTTCAAGTTTTGATAAACAGTGAGTTTAGCTGGGTAAGGAAAACAATGAAATGGTGCAAATGCTCCTTTCACCCTGGGGAGGGAAGCACTGTTTGTGGCCAGTGAATACAGAAAATATTTATTGAATCACCATCCCTGGAGACATTCAGGGCCAGGCTGAATGTGTTTCTGGCAACCTGATCTAGTTGAAGATGTCCCTGCTCATTGCAGGGGGTTGGACTAGATGAGCTTTGAAGGTCCCTTCCAACCCAAAGCATTCTATGGTTCTCTCATCTCTGAAAGATAGAATCATAGAACCATAGAATAGTTAGGGTTTGAAAGGACCTTAAGATCATCTAGTTCCAACACCCCTGCCATGGGCAGGGACACCTCCCACTAAACCATATCATCCAACCTGCCTTTGAACACTGCCAGGGATGGAGCATTCACAACCTCCCATGGCAACTCATTCCAGTGCCTCACCACCCTAACAGGAAAGAATTTCCTCCTTATATCCAATCTAAACTTCCCCTGTTTAAGTTTTAACCCATTACCCTTTGTCCTATCACTACAGTCCCTAGTGAAGAGTCCCTCCCCAACATCCCTATAGCCCCCTTCAGATACTGGAAGGCTGCTATGAGGTCTCCACGCAGCTTTCTCTTCTCCAGGCTGAACAGCCCCAACTTTCTCAGCCGATCTTCATATGGAAGGTGCTCCAGTCCCCTGAACATCCTCGTGGCCTCCTCTGGACTTGTTCCAACAGTTCCATGTCCTTTTTATGTTGAGGACACCAGAACTGCACACAATACTCCAGGTGAGGTCTCACAAGAGCAGAGCAGAGGGGCAGGATCACCTCCTTCGACCTGCTGGTCACACTCCTTTTGATGCAGCCCAGGATACGGTTGGCTTTCTGGGCTGCGAGCGCACACTGAAGCTGGCTCATGTCCATTTTCTCATCGACCAACACCCCAAAGCCCTTCTCTGCAGGGCTGCTCTGAATCTCTTCTCTGCCCAGCCTGTAGCTGTGTCTGGGATTGCTCTGACCCAGCTGTAGGACCTTGCACTTGGCCAGGTCCAACCTTCATGAGGTTGGCATCAGCCCACCTCACAAGCGTGTCAAAGTCCCTCTGGATGGCATTCCTTGTGCTTCTGAATGAGACTAGGAGTTAGTCTGAAAGCCCTGCACCCTTTGAAACTGACAACCTCAGGCTCTTTAAGGGAAGGCAGAAGAAAGGGAATAGTTAAGGATAAACTGCCTGTTTTGTTGCAAATGCCAGTGGCAGGAAATAGACTTCTGTAATGAACTTAAAATTTGAGAATACTATTAGCCTTTTTGCTATTGTTTTTGTAATGGAAAACAGGACACTTTGTTGCTTTTATAATCCTGTATGAAAAGTTGATTATAAGACAGCTTTTCATCATGCTAATAATAATCTGCAGTTTTAAAAATGCTGCAAGATTTTAGTCATCTAGTGCTTTTCTATTAGATTAAAGCATGTGTGTTAAATTATCTTCTCCTTACTTAAGAGCTTCCCAGGTGCTTAGTCTTGCCAACCTCTACCACGTCCTCTGTCTTTTGATCTGCATTCTTTATCCACCTGTCATTTTAGGCACAAACAGAAAAATAGCCAATATTATTTAGTTGTATTACTATGTTGAGCCTACACCTGCATCCTGCCCGCATGGATCCTTGGAAAGACATTAGCTAAGGGACAAGGATCAATCATTGTGCCTTCATTTCCCCTAGGTATTAGATACTTTTTTTTTTCTTATTTTGTTTTTGGTGTCTAGCTTAAGAACGTGGGTGAAGGGGGACAGGCAAAAAAAAAAATATTTCATATTTATTCCAAACTTTAAATCATTACACTGAGGTTGAGATATGAGACTGCTCTGCCTGAAGTTACCTGGGTCTTGCTCAGTCTTTAGATGGTGACAGTGCAGTAGTGCCTGTTCCCTGCCCTTCCATGAAGCCCACACAGATCTAAAACTTCACAAATAGCCAAGATAAGCTCAGTTCAGTTCTTTCTTCTGTAACGATATTTAGAATCATAGAATCATAGAATCGTTAGGATTGGAAAGGAACTTAAGATCATCAAGTTCCAACCCCCCTGCCATGAACAGGGACATCTCACACTAACAACGTCACCCAAGCCTCTGACCAACCCAGTCTTGAACACCGCCAGGGAGGGAGCATTCACAACTTCCTTGGGCAACTCATTCCAGTGCCTCACCACCCTAACAGGAAAGAACTTCCTCCTTATATCCAGTATAAACTTCCCCTTGTTTAAGTTTTAACCCATGCCCCTTGTCCTATCACTACAGTCCCTGATGAAGAGTCCCTCCCCAGCATCCCTATAGGCCCCCTTCAGATACTGGAAGGCTGCTATGAAGTCTCCACGCAGCCTTCTCTTCTCCAGGCTGAACAGCCCCAACTTTCTCAGCCTGTCTTCATACGGGAGGCGCTGCAGCCCCCAGATCATCCTCATGGCCCTCCTCTGGACTTGTTCCAACAGTTCCATGTCCTTTTTATGTTGAGGATACCAGAACTGTACACAGTACTCCAGGTGAGGTCTCACGAGAGCAGAGATACTACAGGCATAAATCTGAACTGTGTTTTCCTACCACGACAGCCTTTGTTATCCGGTCTATGAAAAGAGCATGGAAGCTTAGTCACCTCCAAAGCATTGCTTTTATCATTAGCTTTTATTTTCTCCAAGGCAACCTTTAAAAAAAACAAAACAAAACCAAAAACAACTTATTTTGCATACGTCTTAAATAGTTAACATGTTTTTATTATTATCAATATTTTTGGATTCCTATTTTCTCTGTATTGTCTTGGTGAAATAGGTTACCTGATTTATTTTTTTTTTTAGTATGTGCCACTAGATTATGGATTTTTAAATGACCTTATATTTCAGTGGCATTATTTCTGTCCTCTTCATTATACAAACTGAAAAACTCTTCTTTTGTTGACCTGTAACATTTTTTGTCCTCAAGCTGCTCACCTGGAAGTCTTTCAAACCCTCAAATTTTTCTCAACGTAACTAAGTGGAAAACATTTTCTTTAATCTAGCTGATAGGTAAACATTTTAAGTACAAGTACTCCCAGGACCACCCTTTCAAGCTTTTGAAGTATGAAAATTTTATTTTAAATGCCTACTCCCCCGTTGTTATTTTTTTTCATAAAAGTTGTAGGTCGTCTTTATCAATAGATTATCAATAGATTATCTTTTTTATCAATACTACCCAGATTGTCCCCATAATGTAATATTCATCAAACTTTTATTAGCAATTATTTATCATGGGAAAATTTTGAGAGTCCTCACCATCAATCACTTCAATTGCACCATCTCATAGGCTCACTTCAGTAGCTTAAACATTACTAAACCCTGCCTGAAGTGCTGTAAAATCCTTGGCAGTACCAGTGTCTCTCTAGAAGCTTTCAGGAGGGGGGCAGCTGTCTCCTCTCCAAGTAGTTTTCTGAATAACAGGCTTCATTTTGGTATTCACACCTGTTCATAGATCAACTTTGTTACCGGTGAGGGACTGTCAGAATTTCTCAAGTGCAAAAACTTAATGAATTTTCTTTCCCCTTGTCAATCTCTTTACTTTTAATTAACTCCAACCTAATGTCAATTCTACTCAAATGGTATTTACGAAATTTCTTGCTATTCAATTTGCATGTGAGGATGTTTATTTTCAATGTTTTCTGCTGAGCAAAGTATTTTTTGGCATTGTGATTTAAGCTGTTATAGGATGAATTCAAATTTGCTTTCTGGGTTGGTTTCTTTTTGGTTTTGTGTTTTTGTTCATTTGTTTTTCAGTTTTGGCTTTTCTTAAGAAAATCTGTCAAAAAAAAAAAAAAGCCTCAAAACATACCAGTTAAGAGATTTTTTTCTCTCTTTGGCCTCCTAGACACAAATAGTTTATTCTATTCCAAACCAATGTTATCAATCATAATTAAATTAAAAATAAGTAAATCAGAAATGCCAACAAACATTTTAGTGGATATTATTGGAAGCTTCTTGTTGAAGATATGTTTGCATTCATAGTCCTACAAGCAAAGCTCATGTCCATATACTAATGATTTTTTTTCAGCTTTTTTCATTAATATGTTGGATTATGTCTGATGAGTAAAAACTGTTCTGCCTAGGCTATAATTAGATTCACAAACCTTCAAGGGCTCATGCTGAATAGGAAACATCTCAGAGGAAGAGTTATGTTTAAAATAAACAAAATGACTATTATTTTGAAAAGAGTCTTGATGACTTAAAACTTTAAAAAGCCCCTCATTTATTTTCACCTTGAGAGTCATCTAACTTCCCCATTTAGGAAATTATTATACCTAAGAGATCCAGCCTCTTAGACAAGAGAATTGTAATGGAGAAGTCCTAACTGTAATGCTGGTTTTCAGCTGTTTTGTTAACATTTCCTCACCCGTAACAGACAATTATAATTACTTATCTGTTCCATGGGACCACTGTAAGGATAAACTTTATTTGTGATGAGATTTAAACATGAGGAAAAAAAAAGTGATGTGTTGTTAACTTGCAGCCACATTACACTATTATCAGACACATTAGTGATGATGGGAGTATGGGATTCACTTAGCTATGAAAACTTTGTTTTGCTTCACTTCATCAACTAGGCTAACATGGTGTAGTTGGGTTTTTGGGTGGTTTTGGGTTTTTTTGTGGGTTTTTGTTTTGGGGTGGGTTTTTTTTTGGAAAACCATGGATATTTTAGGAAAATAATATGAAGTAGTTAACTCTGACATTTGTACTGACAGATCGGCAAGACATGTTTGGGGAATCGCAGTAATTCAACATCTCGTTTGAAGACAGCAGAATCAGAGACAAGCTTTCAGGTATTCTGTTTCTGAGTAATTCTGGGGGTTTTATTAAAAGGTCTTGTAAAGCATGCAGTTACTTGAAGTATATTTACACATTCTATGCTCCTGGTTTTGAGACAGAACTACTTTGTCAGTTCAGACTTTGACTGTATGGGATTGCAGTTCATCAGTTCAAGATGGGTTCTGGCTGGTAACAATTACAAAACTATTTAATACTTGAAAAACTGAACTATCCTACTGGTCAAATGGCTTAATTTGATAATGTGATGTCCATAGCCCTGGGAACAGAGAAGGGAGAGGTTTCTAAAATAAGTGTGTATCTGTAATTATGTGAAACAGTATGCAGCCATGTTACCATTGGAGGAGGTCGTTCACAAGTTATATACCTGAGTTCTTTGATTTGACAGATCAAGAGAAGAAGATACAATTCAAGGCCAGGTTGGACAGGGCTTTGAGCAACCTGGTCTAGTGGAGCGTGTCCCTGCCCAAAGCAGGAGGGATGGAACTAGGTGACCTTTAAGATCCCTTCCAACCCAGACCAGTCCATGATTCTATGAAATCACAGTGATTATAAAGCAGCATCAGACTTGTGTGGTTTTGCACTGCCAAAGATTATTAAATATGCTTCCATTTGTAGAGACCAGAATCCTTTTCTAGATGCAGTTGACGAATATCACATTCAGCCGCAGTATTTTAAGGCTGGTACATCATTTGAACAGAAATGCAGCTCTGTGCACTATTGTCATGGATTTTTAACACACTTCTTTCTTTGCTTACGTACGTGCATTGTGTGTGTGCAGTATTTACACTGATGCTGTTTTCACCTTCAACAGAAGTCGCACAGCCCTCCATGGACTAAACCCGAAGATAAAAACTCACCTGAAAGGAATGAGAAAAAAATCGAGGAGCCTATTCGTACAAAAGGGAAAAAACTCTAAGCGCTACTAATTTCCATTTGAAGTGCCCATGACTTGCTTCCATCTTCATATTGGTTTTAGTCCAGAGGCATGAAATGTATCAGGCTTCTAAAGCATGCATTTTTCACTATTTTATGAATGTTTGTAAATTAGTCTAGAATAGACGAATTAGTACCTTCCAGCAATAATCCAAAATGGATGTTTGAAGAAATGCTTTGTAATACAGTCTGGTTTTCAAACTCTTGTTCTACTTGATCAGTAATTGCACACTATAAATTAGTTTCTTTGTAAACTGTCATTCTCAAGTATTTTCACAATCTATTCTGTTTCATGTATTTTTATTGCAGGTTAGGTTTTAAATCAAGTTCAGAATTAAGTTTCTATGGTGAAAAATATATCTGTGTAAATATAGTCTAAGTACAGTATAACTCATAAGAGAACTGTAAAAACAGAATAGTGGAGGTCCATGTATACTTACCTTTCAGTAATACCATTTCAAATCCGCATACTTAAACAATAAAAGACATTTGACTGGTTGGTTTTTTATCTAACTGCTATCACAACTAGTCCATTTTTGAGCACTAAAGTGCTGACAGAAATGCAGACTTATGAAATTGGAGATAGAGTTGGTCATAGCTTTTAGGGTTCAAGCAAAGACTTCTGCATGTGCAACTACCTTAAAATTTTATAGTTTGGGTACCAGTCATGGGAATTCAGTTCTACCTTCTGTATTCATGCTAATCTCAACACGATAAATATACTTTAAGTGATAAAACCCCATGTTGTCCACTACAGATGGCTTTTGGTCACTCCAGCAAAGGGGAGCATTTGGATGGGGTAAGCTCTGCGACTCCTAAGGTTCTTGCATGGTCATGGTCATGGGTCACATGTTCTATGAAAAGAAACCAGAAAGTAAAGGAGGAGGAGAAAGAATGTTTTTGCTTCTTTGTGTGTATATCATTATTAGTCTAATGTAGGAATGCATATGCCTCATCTTGTTGAGATGCAAAGCTCTCAAGACCTAGTGCCTTAGGAACAGTTAGTTGCCTGATGCAATACTTCAATGCTTTTCTCTTAGTAAATTCCCACCCTCCTCTTGCTACATAAAGCAGCACATTACAAGTGCTTTTAGATTGAAGGTAGTTTACTTATATTTGGTTTTCCTTGCTTTTGAATCAGTTTTAAAACAAAATAGATCCTTTTCTTCAGTGGCGCTCTCTGCTCCAATATTAAGATTTCACCTATCCTTCAAGGGTCTCATGCTATAGCTTGTTCCTTGCTGGTGTGAATAACAGTTCACCTTGATGTCTTGTGTACGCTCACCTACTTGAAAGTAGATATTGCAGAATGGTAGGTTTCTCTGCCTAGAGATACTGTAACAATTTTTAAAAAGAAAAGCAACTCATGAGCTGACCAAATGATGCCAACAATGTTGTACCACTATCAAAGAAAAGATTATCCATGTTAAGTGTCTAAAGAAGTGAAATCCTGGCCACAGAAATAATCAGAAAAGAGACGTGGCTTTTCACATGTGATCCTAAAATCAATCATCATCGAATCATACTTATCGAATACAATATGATTTTGTTTCAGGCAAATGTGGGCCACATTTCTTGCATTTCAGTTACAGTCACAGTAAACATGGCTTATGTCAGTCTGCCCTACTTCAGAATTTTTAGTGAGCAAGTGACTTGTGATCCTGTCATATCTACAGCGGGCATTAATTCCTAGTTATGTCATAACCAGCATCACTTTGCATATGAAACACTTTAATTGAAGTATCAGAGGTATGGTTCTGAAAAGGGCACTGAAACTGTTTCCGTCATCTGTCTACAAAGGACATGGATCTTCATGTGTCTCTCCCAGGAGAATGAGGTAAGTTGTACTACCTGGCATTCATTTCACCTTTCTAAAGAATTCATTTATTTGAAACATACATGATGAAAGCAGTGAATGGTTGTGCAGTTCTGGGGCTGCGCATCATGTAGTGGTATTTCATCACCAAGTAATTAAAGGAAAAAATCTGTTTAACATCAGAAAAACAACAGAAAATACTGGAGAGGGTGGGACGCTGTGAGGTTAGGTTTTACTTTCTTTTCTTTCCAAAAGGCTTAACTGTTGAAAGCTTTACTCTAGCCATGGGATCATACATTCATGCATATAGGCTTTCACTTCTGTATTTCTCGTTTGCTAGATAACAATGAATATCAGTTGAGGCAGAATGAAGGAAGCCATGTTCGTGGGAGGATTAATCCTCTTGCTTTGATTACAGCTGTAGAATCGATTCTGTCTAGTTTGAGGATTAATTTATCACTTTATGATGGGACATTGGTTGACACTTGTTTTCAGTGTGATTAATAGTTCCACTTGAAGATGATGACTAGGGGAAACCCTGCTTAGCTTCATACCTACTATTTTTAGAATAACCCGCATGATACAGAATTAAGGAAAATAATGATGGGTAAATTAATCCTTTATCACAGTATCACAGTATGTTAGAGATTGGAAGGGACCTCAAAAGATCATCTAGTCCAATCCCCCTGCCGGAGGAGGAACACCTAAATAAGGTTACACAGGAACGTGTCCAGGCGGGTTTTGAATGTCTCCAGAGAAGGAGACTCCACAACCTCCCTGGGCAGCCTGTTCCAGTGTTCCGTCACCCTCACTGAGAAGAAGTTTCTTCTCAAGTTTAAGTGGAACCTCTTGTGTTCCAGTTTGCACCCATTGCCCCTTGTCCTTTCATTGTTTGCCACTGAGAAGAGCCTGGCTCCATCCTCGTGACACTCCCCCTTTATATATTTATATGCACTAATAAGGTCACCCCTCAATCTTCTCTTCTCCAAACTATAGAGACCCAGCTCCCTCATTCTTTCCTCATAAGGGAGATGCTCCACTCCCTTAATCATCTTAGTTGCCCTGTGCTGGACTCTCTCCAGCAGGTCCCTGTCCTTCTTAAACTGAGGGGCCCAGAACTGGACACAATATTCCAGATGAGGTCTCACCAGGGCAGAGTAGAGGGGAAGGAGGACCTCTCTGGGCGTACTAACCACCCCCCTTCTAATACACCCCAGGATGCCATTGGCCTTCTTGGCCACAAGGGCACAATGTCGGCTCATGGTCACCCTGTCGTCCACCAGGACCCCCAGGTCCCTCTCCCCTACATTGCTCTCTAACAGGTCGTTCCCCAATCTATACTGGAGCCTGGGGTTGTTCCTGCCCAGATGCAGGACTCTACACTTTCCCTTGTTATATTTCATCAAGTTACTCCCTGCCTAACTCTCCAGCCTGTGCAGGTCTCGCTGAATGGCAGCACAGCCTTCTGGCGTGTCAGCCACTCCTCCCAGCTTAGTGTCATCAGCAAACTTGCTGATAGTACACTCAATTCCCTCATCTAAATCATTGATGAATATATTAAATAATACTGGTCCCAGTACCGACACTTGAGGCACTCCACTAGATACAGGCCTCCAACTAGACCCTGCCGCATAGACTACAACTCTCTGGCTTCTCTCCTTCAGCCAGTTCACAGTCCACCTCACTACCCAATCATCCAGACCACACTTCCTCAATTCAGCTGCAAGGATGCTGTGGGAGACTGTGTCAAACGCTTTGCTGAAGTCAAGGTAGACCACATCCACCGCTCTGCCATCATCCATCCACTGTGTTATTTCATACCTTTTGTAGGTATGACTTAACAAATATTGCTATTCTGAAGATTCTAGTCTTGTATCGAGAGGTTGGTACACGCCTAAAGCAAAATCTATCCTTGATGGTTTTATCTCAGAAAACTACAGTTCAAAATCATACAACATCTTTTGAGTTTGAGAAGAAACTTCTTTTCAGTTTATAAATGGAAAACAGAGACAATACTTTAGAGAGGACATTGGAATGTATAAGAATTTGTGTGGTAAAAGTCAAGGAATTTAAAACCGAAGAAAAACCCCTCACAAAACATTAAAGCTTCCAAGCACTAACACTGCTTGTCACTAGCAAAGAAGTGTATATTTTCCCTCAGTGGATCAATAACCATTCTTTAGTATCAGTCATGAGAGTGAGCAGTTTCACATCCCACTCCTGGGATGAAGCTAAACAGACTTTGCTGTTTCCTCTGATTTGTAGTTATTCAATATTATAAAGAACGTGGTCATAAAGAAATTTAATTTTATAAATTTAGGTTACAGTCGTGCTTACTTGGTCTCTCTAGAACACTCTAGAGAATCTCTTTATGATCAGTCTCAAAGAGAACCATGTCACTGGCTCTGTTTCATGTAATCATAGAATAGTTAGGATTAGAAACGACCTTAAGATCATCAAGTTCCAACCCTCTGCCATGGGCAGGGACACCTCACACTAAACCATGTCACCCAAGGCTCTGTCCAACCCAGCCTTGAACACCGCCAGGGATGGAGCATTCACAACCTCCTTGGGCAACCCAGCCAAGTGCCTTGATCCACCAAGTGACTTGTTCCAACGGTTCCATGTCCTTTTTATGTTGAGGACACCAGAACTGTACACAACACTCCAAATGAGGTCTCACAAGAGCTGAGTAGAGGGGCAGGATCACCTCCTTTGACCTGCTGGTCACGCTCCTTTTGATGCAGCCCAGGATACGGTTGGCTTTCTGGGCTGCGAGAGCACAGTGCTGGCTCATGTTCAGTTTCTCATTGACCAACACCCCCAAGTCCTTCTCCACAGGGCTGCTCTGAATCTCTTCTCCACCCAACCTATTGTTGTGACTGGGATTCCTCTGACCCGGGTGCGGGACCTTGCAATTGTCATGGTTAAGATTCATAAGGTTGGCATCGGCCCACCTCACAAGCCTGTCAGGGTTCCCCTGGATGGGGAACTCTTCTCACTGTCCTGAGGATCTCTAACTCGACCATCTCATGGTCGCTACAACCAAGGCTGCCCTGGAGCGTCACATTTCCAATGAGCCCTTCCCTGCCAGTGAGCACGAGGTCAAGCAGGGCACCTCTCCTTGTCAGCTCTTCTATTACTTGCAGAAGGAAGTTGTTTTCCACATAATTGAGGAACCTCCTGGATTGCTTGTGCCCGGCCATACCGTCATTCCAAGAGATGTCAGGGTGGTTGAAGTCACCCATGAGAATGAGGGCCTCTGAGTGTGAGGCTTTTCCTATCTGCCTATAGAGTGCTTCATCTGCAGATTCCTCTTGATCAGGCGGTCTATAACAGAACCCCACAGTAATGTCCTCCATAGCTATTCTCCCTTTGACCCTGACCCACAAGCTCTCTGTTAACTGATTATTTGTCCCCAGCCAGAGGTCCATACTCTCCAGCCTGTCCCTAACATAAATAGCAACTTCCCCTCCTCATCTGCTGGGCCTGTCTTTTCTAAAGAGGGTGTAAACTTCCATTCCAACACTCCAGTCACAGGAGCCATCCCACCATGTTTCTGTGATACCTATCATACCCCTGTAGATGTACACACATCTCTAATTCCTCATTTGTTCCCCATGCTACGGGCATTTGTATAGAGACATCTGGGCCGAGCTCCAAATGAAGCCAACTCATTGGCTAGAGTGGCTGGAATATCTCTGCATTGCTCCAAGCATTTATTACAGGTGCTGGCAACTGACTGGGTGTGTTGGGATGGAATGATGCCCCCCTCCCCCAATACATCTAGGTTGAAGCTTTCTTGACCAGCCTGGCAAGCTTCATACCAAAACTGCTCCCCCAGCCTCCAGTAGACCTGGCCTCACAAATCAAGTCCCATGTTATAAATACCCAACCCCCTGACTATGGTACCACTGTTCTAACCATTTATTAACCTGGCAAATCTGCCTGGCCTTTTTAAGGTCCTCCCCTTTATCCTGGAGAACTGCTGAAAGGACTATTTGAGCTCCAGAGCCCCTAACCACCTCTCCCAAGGCTCTCTAATCCTTCTTTATGTTCTCTGGGCTACTGCTATCCATATCACTAGCACCCACATGGATCACTAGAATTGGGTAATAGTCAGTGGGACTTACAAGAGCAGGCAGCCTCTCTGCAACATCCCTGATCCTTGCCCCTGGTAGGCAACACACCTCCCGTAAGACTGGGTCAGGCCGACAGACGGGTGCCTGTGTACCTTTCAAAGTAGAGTCCCCTACAACTATGACCTGTCGCTTTTTCCTGGATGCACCACCAGTGATCCTCTTTACTGCTGCATCAGCCAGTTGTTCATGTGGTGAGGTGTGCGTTTCCTCGTTAGCCCCTGCAGAACTGCAAAATGGTTCTGGCTGGGGACAACAGACTTAGGAGGAAGCCCCTTGCTTTTAATTGTCCTCTTCTTCCTTTATCTGTTGGGTTTCTTTGTTACTGTTTCCCGCTTCCTGGGTTAGCAGCCGCCTTCTTTCCTCCTTGAGCTACAGTGGACGCTTGAGGCCCCTGCACAGTTTGGGCCTGAAGCAAGCAGGCCTGCTTCCTCTCAGCTTCCCTGACATCCTGCAGCCTGTTAATAGCATCCCGCAGCTCAGCCCCTGCTGCAGGAGGACCTCCACCAGGGAGCACCGAGTGCAGCCCTGCCCATTGTGTACCTTCCCCTCACGAGGCCAGTGCAGGAACTCTCTACATTCAGAGCTTTGCACTGCAGCCTCCCCTCTCATCGGCTCTGTCTGGGTGCCTACACTGGCCACCACTGGGGCAGCCAGAGCATTGCTCCCAGGCCGGGCCCTGGTCATACGACGGGTGCTCACCATCCAGCTCCCGGGCCCGCAGAAGCTGCCGCGCCTCCCTCCTGGTCGCTCGCACTCCGTGGGGCAGATTTTACCCACTCAGGGCTGGTGCCGCCCCTCCTGGCTCCGCCCCCTGTGAGTCCCTGCTCGCGGGAGCTGAGCTGCCGGCTGCGGGGCAGTTCTGTCGAGGACTTGAGGCTCCCTCGGTGGCTCTGCTCTGGCCGCTCTGAGTTGAGGCTCCTGGACATTGAGCTTCGCCCCGCTCAGGTGTTGAAGGCGTCCTCTCTCGAGCTGCTCACCTCAGCAATTGACCCATGCACAGACACGTTGTACCACAGGCCATCACGTCTTAAGAAAATGTTTTGTAATTCCATGCAATTCCCTGGCAACCAGGTCACAGAATGGATCCTTCCCTGTGCAAATAAGGGTGACACATTAGAAAACAAAAAGCTTTTATATTACCTATTCCACAGTTTAACATACTAATTTCTAGTTAAGAGCAGGCCAAACATACTCTCTTTTGTAAGAGTATGAGATGGATTTTGATTGTTTCAGACTTTATGCTTCCTTTTCAATTTTGCATAAGAAGCTTCTGAACTAATCTCTCTATCCAACTGTATCTGTAAGCATACATGCATATTTTATATATGTAAATACATAAGCTTACATGTAAATATGAGTGTGTATGTAAATAAAAAATGCAGGAGCAGAATTTCATCCGTAGTCCAGTATTACCCTGAAATTTGTAACTAAGGAGTGTTCACTTTACCAAAATAACAAAGATCAAGGCAATGCGTTTCTATAAAAATAGAACACTGCATTCCTCTAATTTTCTTGTTGAAAAGCGATAAAAATGTTCAAGCCTATTTGTGCTTACACCGGGTCATTTTGTACAGTAGAAGGATCATTTTGCTAGAGTGAACATGCATATTTCATTAGATTTGATTTCTGTTTTAATCCTCAGGATGCATGAAAATAAGTTTCAATGCTTCCTTTCTTAAGAATCTTGTCTATTGTTAACCGTTTGGACTGCATTTTATATAGAGAGGATGATTTTTATTTACTCATACCTGTGAAGTTTGGCTTTGTCATTAATAACGAGCTATGAAAAGCTGAAACATAAGCTGGCAGCCCAGCTAAGGTGCATGTGTTACAAAGTGGTCAGACTTCTCTGACTGACTTTTCTATTCAAACATAAATTTCTTGTAGTATCAAAAGGAGGAAGCTCTGGCTGAGTCTTAGAACATTAAACTGAAGATAGACTGAGTTCTACGTCTCTGCCTGAGCTTGTGGCTTTGGGAAAGCTGTCTCACTTCTGTAAGTACTTCAGCATAAATGATATAATACGCTACTTCATACAATGTGAATATATCGGTATGGGATAAGGTAGTTTAATTTTTTAAGTCAGATCTTCAGATTTACAACATGTTATAGAAGCATGTGAAATACTTTTACTTTCCAATACAGTTGGAAAATACTTTCCAATACAGTTGGAAAAAAAAACATCAGATTTTATTTCTTAAAGAAATTGGTGGATTTTAGAAGAATCTCAAAGCAGTTAATAATAGCTAGAAATACCTGTTTTATTTGTGTGTCTTCTGTTTTGTGTATTTTAAGCATTCTTTTTTCTACGTAAAAAGTGTCTGTAAGAAAAATTCCCATTTTTTTTCTCCACTTAAAAACACACAAAACACCCCATTTCATGATGAAAATAGATAGTAAAGTCTGCATTAGCAGTCCTACTTGGTAGCTGTAGTTGGATTTTGTTTTGTGGCTCTTTTTAGATTTGACCAAGCAGTCAACTGCAGTTGGCACACTTGTGATTAAATACGTATTAAAATTCACTGCTATGCAAGAGTTACTGATTTATTCAAATGAATAGGTAAAAAACAAACACAAAACAATCAAAAAACCCACAAACCCTCAATTATTAGGCATGCCCAGAGACCACTGACTTGTTCTTTCAAAATATTCTGAAAGGTGTTATGAATCAAGACTGTACAAATCAATGATCCATAAATCGAACTTGATTCTACTGTAATATTTCAGTACATATTTTTTTGCCTTAATTCAAACCATGAAACAACTCATACCAAAAGTAAATCCAACATTTTCCTGACTGTCCTTAGCTGTGTTCTTCAACTGAAAATAATTTTTCCTTCCATTTCTGTAAATTATTTTCAAGTATGATAGTATTAGAGATCTATGTCAGTGCTTTCACTGTGGTTTGCACAGTAAAACAACACCGATTCAGGAAAGTAAGAAAGATAATTGGAATTTTGTTTTTCCAGAGCATGCTCAACATTGTGCTACAGCAATGATGTAGTAAACTCTTTGTTCTTTATAATGATTAATAGCTCAATTTTATAGATTTGGGTACTGTAATTAATGCTAATTGCAAGAGATTGGAATTTTGCATTGGTACTCAGTGACCAACCTATGTTGAACTAAATGAAGTAGACAAAAGAGACCATTCATGTGAAAACATTGTCAGAAATCTGCATAGTGGTGGTGATGAACTGTCTGATTATGTACAGATGCGGGAGGACACTTCATAGATGGTCAGAAAAAACATAGACGAAAATTAGCAAATCCAGCAGTTCAGGGCAGCTGTCTCTGTTTAGGAACCTACATAAACTATGGGTGCTATCATCTCCAAAATGCATGCATTGTATTAGCCTAGATTAGACTGGAGCTTGAGATCTGTCTGCCTGCACTCTTCTTAATAGTACAGCTCAAAATCTACGGTCTATTACTTAATACTACAGCCAAAAATCTAGGTTTTCTTACAGATGCTCAAGAAGCCTTTTAAGTGGAGAAAACCACATCCTTTGAATAAGACACATGAGAAAGTTTGCAAACAAGACTGTTTGCTGCTGGTATGTCTTCTCGTTTGCACTTGTCCTCAGCCCATCACTTTTCCATCATTATCTGGGCAATGTCCTCTGCAGCTCACCCAGAAAAGTGTTGTGGCAGCCAGGAGCCATGCTGTGTGCTGCTCCCTGTATGTTACAGCAGGCTGTTACTTTGGGTGCCCTGCAGACCAACTGCAAGCGCACTAGCTCACTTTCTACTCTTGCTTTCTCTCACCTGACACTATTTAAGGTTTGCCAAGCTCGCTTCTCTAGGAAAATAAGGGAAGTAAATTGATTAAACTCTGCATAATCTAGGATGGCATCAGAAATGGTGAACACAGACAAAATCCACTCTGGTGGACTGATCTGACCAGCCTGAGATTTCAAAGTGTAAATTTTCCAGTCTTGCAGATATGGCAGAAAAAACCCCAACAGCATACAGAAAGTGTATCTGTGCCATGTTTCCAGTCACTACTAAGGTATAGAGCTAGAAGGTCATTAATCTTTTTTTTTTTTAATTATTTTTAAGTCTAAAAGAGAGCTGAGCTCACACTGGACGTGAGTTAAATTGCCTGGCTGAGATTAAAGGAAATTTGTACCTGGGGTAGAAGTCCAAAGTGAAAATAACAATTTAAGTAGTTAAGACTGGGAGCTTCTAAAAACAGGGCCTTATAATTGGAAGTGTTGAATGCTTCTAAACCAGGCATTTCTTCCACTCTCAAGGACTGGAGATTCAGTTAACATCAGGTCTGCTCTTTCATTCACGCAGTCCTGACAGTTCACGTGGCATGTGAAAACAGATGAACAACATTCTAGATGTAATATTGGGCACAGGTGTATATGCACACATGTTGCAAACATACTGTCTTATTCTACACAGTGCTCAATTGGAGAGTATCTAACTAAAACTATATAACAGTAAGCAAATACATGGGAAGCTGGATATTTCTCATGTATTTGTCTCATTTGCAGCTGTAACTTAATAGGAATGCTTTTGATTACTGTGATGACAAGCAAGTAATATTCTGGCATATCAGTAAACACTCAGCTAAACATCTGTCTGTGTCAAACAGACACAGATACTTGTAGGATAAGGTGTTGCAATGTTGAGAAGGATTTCATTGTACACATCAGATAATATCCTCTCACTTTCTTCTTCCCATCTTTCTGTCTTTTCTACTGTCAACCTGTCAGCTGAAGTGTGGGTTTCAAGGATTATGTTGCTATTACATCCTGCTAGAGTGGGTGCTAACACAATACAGTGGTCACATCCCACTGACAAAAGACATTTTCTGCAAGTACATTCATTCATATTCCTCAGGTCACTGAACTTGGACAAGAGATTTGGCACTGATTGTGTTAGATGAGCATCTGACATCCTAGCTGAGGTATGTCAGGAACTGTTAGTGTTGAACCCATGTGATCTCAGGTGCCATGGCAGGCATACTTCGGAGCAAATACTGCTATGGCTCTTGCCTTGTAATTAAAGGCAATGTTAAACAGAATTGTATGTGGATAACAACAGTTTCCATGTTGTTCTTTTTGTGAAAGCCTTTAAAATTATACAGAGCATAACTGCCATGGTATTTATATAGCACCCATAATTTATATATAAAAGTTATATTGCTACATATGTCCACCCACGATCTACATTATATTTAAGCAGTATATTCTGTTATATTAAATATAAGTTATCCTTATATTGTGTGTAGTATCAAGAATTGTATTCTTTTATATATATGTATTTAATGATATATGTATTATGTAGATATGTAGATAGATACAGATATTTTAAAATTAGTTATAATGCAGCTGTTAAATAAGAAAAAACAAGTATGTGGTTTATTTATTTCATATTATTTAGGAAAACAAAAGCTAAGACTTCAGAACTATTTCAAAGCACCTAATTATTAGCGAGGACAAGTAAAGACCAACATTTGTCATGTCGTTTGATGATAAATTCTTTCATTTAGATGAGTGAATGAGTAAATACATCCCATTCTTACACATTACATTCAAACTCAGCTTGGTTCAATGAGAATAAACAGGGTAGGACACAAACCAGGAGCTGATATCTGAGCATCTTCTGAAATAATCATCTGAAATAACTATTTTCACTATGGAAAATAATCTTACATGTCCGATTACTGTTACAGCTATTGCAGAATCTCAAGGAAGAAATGAAGAAATCCTTTGAAATTCACCACTGAGATTTTGATCCTATACAGAGAAAAATGAATTAAGCTTCATTTCATGGTTAGTACTTCAGGTAACTATTAGGGAGAGTGGTAGTTCTTCAAACTGAAAGAAAACAACAAACCAGTTTGCAAATTTGGGGATGTTTTTAGTTATGCCCAGAATAAGTTGGTAGAAGCTCACAGTCTTATAACTTTTTGGAGTAGTAATGAAAATGAAGAAAACTTACTTTGCAGAGCAAGCAGTACCTTTAAAGGAAATAGCGTTCATGACAGTTATCCTGGATTTGGTGCTATGATAATTTTTATCCCCCAAAGGAGAAGATTCCCAATTCTCTGATTTCAGTAGAAACTTGAAGAGGATTTGGATAATTACATGTGGGCAAGAAAGTGGAGGCTTTACTGTTACAGATTAATATGTATGACTTTACATATTTTTAAAAACATTTAAACACCTTAGGTGTTTATATCACTGAATAAAAGAGTTTGGAGAACTTTAAGTACTAGGGAACCCTCCTTATTTCTCTATTTTTATTCATTATGGGTCATCAAAAACAGAACAGGAATTCCTGAGTATGTATTTCACTGCGTCTTACTAATACAAGCAGCAGAATGTTAAATCCGAACACAGACTAACTTAAAAGTTCAGTGTGAATTTGGCAGGTAGAATTTACCTGCTTTAATCAGGTTTCTAATTTAGGCTCCTAAATGTAACACAAATCAAATATGAGATTCCCACCTTGGCTATAATTCCTTATTAACTTAACTGTCATTTCCAAGACAGAATTTGTTAAGTAATGTTGATAAATAGAATTCATTAATACTCACAAAATAATCCTTGAACTGACCCCTTCTCATCTTAATTCCATTATGTCACTAATGAAGAGGACCAGATAGTTTTAATTAAAAAATGCTTCTTAATCAATGAATAGCACTAAGCTAAATAATGCCTTTTTTGCTCTGATAACATTTGTGATTGCTAATAATAAAACATGCATTACTTCTATTAATGTTAATGCACTCAAACATGTGGGCTTTAGGTGATGATAAAATGACCCATTTCTAAGGTTATTCATGTCAGAGTGAAGACATTATATGTTATTTCAGCAAACTCCTAACACTTGAAAAAAAATTCTGTGGTGTCATTGCTCTGCAGATGTGACAGGCAAAGACTCACTGCAAGTAATGAAATTATAGTGCTTTTACCTTTTCCAATGCAGATGAGATGACTGCCATCTGTAAGGAATTCCCCCATGGCCTAATGCTCAGCTAAATTTAGTGGTGCCAGCTGTGTCTTGTTCTCAGGGTATAATAACTTTAATATCATAGGTCTATCTTTGATGGGGCAAATGGTACTGCATCAGAAATGAAGCTTACATTGCAAGTTCTTGGTGCACGTATGACAACTCTAGATTATAACATCTGTTGAAATAAGTCTGCTTTTTTTACTTTGTAGGTCGGTCTGCATTTGCATCTTGCAGTACCCTGAAGGTGCTTTCTCACACCTTTCCATCTTTGTCTTCTGATGGACCTGAGCAATCAAAAAGGAGGTTGAAGCTGGGTTTATTTAATGCATAATACGTGAGATCTAATTTCTTATTAATCCTGAATGAAGACATAATGTATTTGTTGGAAATAATGCAGTCATTGCACAGATTGATACATCTGTCTCGTTCCCTTCCTCATTTCCTTCTCCCTCTTTCAAATACCATTTTAAGTAGGAAAAAAAAATGTGCTTAAAAAAGAAATTAACATCCCCCAGGAAACATAGTGGTTTGAATCATTATGTAGAGAAGAAGAATTCAATAGCTCAGAAAAGGCTGCCAGAGCAAAACCAAAAAAAAAATGCTGAGAAAATATTTTTAGTTCCCTGGGTTTGCAAAACTTTCAGAGATCTAAATTTTAGTTGCTGAGTAAGAACAGGAAAGGGAAGTCGATTTAGCCAATGACTCAAGAGAGATTCTCTTTTTTAATGGCTGTAATGCAAACGAATGAGATTGGATCCATTTTATTGAGTTGTTTCGCCTTTTATTTTCACAACTATAAGCAAAGAAAATAATTTGGACAGTGACTTGAGAAGAAGTATTTGTTTTGTCAGTTGGTATAGCTCTGCTCCTTCTAGCATTCAGCCAGGTAAGGAGAATGCTGCATCATGGCAACAAGGAAAAACTGTGTGTTGCTCATCTCATAGTAGTTGGTAATGGTGGTGTCAGCAGTTCAACACCCTTTTCAGAATATGCCGTTCTTAACAAGAACATTTTATTTGAAGTCTGCAAAATGGTTTATTCACTTGGGAGTCTGACAAGACATAGCATGAAAGATTCAACTACCCTTATAATTACATGACTGTAATGACAGATTAATTCATGGTGCCAAAGAGAGGGGGTTTGTATATTGCATCTTTCAGTATTAATCTATTTACCATATTCCACGAAGGTAGAAGGACTTTAGAAAAGAACTTTGAAACAGAAGTGTAGATACGTATAGGTAAGTTTATAGCCATGTTGCTATGGTGGGGGGTGTGTGTCTCTGTGTGTATATATACATATATATATATATAAATATGCTGACAGACCACCTCCCTGGCAAATACTTCTTATTCCCCACTATAGGACACAGGAGCCTTAGTCATATACTGAAAATTTATTTTGCTGCAGGTGGTACATAAACAAAATAAGAAAGAGGTGTCCCCACCACAAATGTGTTTTGCAAGATGGTGGTGGTTGCATATCTCTAGGCAGAATTAGACCTTTCAGCAGCCTTGTGAAGTCCAAATAAAATGGAAAAAGGATGTTTTGTCTTGGGGTTTTCCTGATTCCTTTTTCTTAAAGAAAGGGTGGACAATGCACTCACACTCAAAAAAAAAAAAAAAAAAAAAGAAAAAAAATGCACAGTGCTTGAGAGAGGAATCAGCTTTTTTACTGATTTTTGGGTTTGGGTCTTTTTTTGAGTTTTGAGTCGTTTTGTTTTTTTTTGCTGTTTTCAGCGATAAGACTTGGAAACTTTATGAAAAGTCTTGTGCAGGATACACCTGGGATGTGTTAGTTGGGAAGCAATAGGTTTGACCTGCCACAGTAATAGGCATGTTGTCAGTTGCACAGCAAAAATATAAATCTTGGGGAGTGTTCTGCATGAGGGGGGAATATAGAGAAAACAAGAAAAAAATCAAAACAAGAAATCCATCTCTGCATGTGGTGAAAAGAATGCTGCAGGTTTCTAGTCTGATGCTTATTATTGGTGTTCAAAGAGACACTAAAAACGTGTCAAAGTATGAGCAGTGTCTCCATATTCATTCTGCATGTTTGAAGAACATAGTTGGTGTTTTTTCCATGTTTCTCAATCTGCAAAAGAACCTTGAGGCGATTCCCACTGTCATTTCCAAGTACGTATGTACAGGAGAAGCAGCTCCCCTGCCATTTTTCAAGGTGGTTTTAGGCACACCCTGCTTCTTTCTTTATCTTTCATCACATGTTGTAGTCTGGAAGAGCTGTTTTAAATTGATCGCTGTCCTAGCATGTACCTCTCTGAATTAAAGGGTGGCTCAGCAGGTGCCCAGCACACATGGGGTGCCGGCTGTCTTCTGCTTTCCACCAGCCCTGTGCAGGGAAAGAGATTACCTGTGGAACCAGCCATGTGTTTTTGGGGGGTTAAGGCAGTGTGTAAGTCAGCTTGTGACTGATGTTACAATGAAATGTATTAGAAAATCAAACCTGATCATTCTGAGCACCAGGTTTCTCCTGTCACCTCTGACTGCATTGCTAGGCACACATCCTTTGTGCCATTTTGAGCAGAAAAAGGAAAAAAAGCCATGAAATCATAGGTTTCTGGGGAGGGAATAAAAGAAAAGACTTCCTCTCCACTCAATCTGTTTCTTTTAATTAAAAATGGTTTTAATGTAGGCAGAATAAAGCAGACACTGTATCCCTGCTATTGTTCTAACTGTCAAGGTTGAACAGCTCTAATGCATAATATCTGTAATATCTCATTAATTTAGGACTTGCATTTCTTGTTTTTCTCCTTTCTTTCAGTCTTGTTAATGACAGTCTCATCTATAGAAGCAAAGAATATTCTCAAATAATGGAAAGGAACATCTTTTTCATGTTAATCAAAGGAGTGGAAAAAGAATAGGAAATTGATGTGCTTTGCACATACCAGCCAGGAGGAAGAGTTTACAGGCAAGTGGGAATTCATACACTCTTTCTGATACAAGAGCTTTTATGTTTTGTGGCACTGAAAGGACCTGGAGTTTGTTCTTTCTATTCCCAAAAATGGCGTGTTAGGAGGGCTGCACTTGTCTTGCTTTACATGGGATTTATGCAACATTAATAATGGAGTTTTATCTTGTCAGCACTTCAGAGTCTATAGTGCTTGAGACTGAATGTTAAATGTTTTGTTCGGGTTTTTTGGTTGTTGGTTTTGGTTATTTTGGGTTTTTTTTTTGTGGTTTTTTTTTAAGAGTATCTGTGACAACTGCAGTAACAGCCCATCTTGATTATATATTGGGAAATAAGTAATATATACCCCTGTTTTCCTCTGAGCTCTAGATATAAAAATAGCTGGGTTTCTATAGTACAAATGTTAACAAAAGGATGACAGCACCTTATCAGAGAGAACATGCACAGCTATGGAGATACTCTATTCATTTTCCTGATACGCATATCAAACATTTCACAATTAATGTCTTGGCCAGACTGGCTGGGCCAGCAGCACTGACAGGTCAAGGAATTCTGTAAAGATACATTCAATTTTTCAGGGTTATATTTACTGGACCTACTGTGGGGAGAGAAATGAAGTTTGAAGGGACAGAAAGCTACTATGGATTCTCTTTTCAGCATCCTTTTATTAGAAACTGATACAGAAGTTCATAATCAAGATACTTTAAAGAAAAGGGCAACAGATTTTTAGATAGCATTTCTCTGAGGAAGTTCCTACATTTTTAGATAATCCTCTGGTTCCAGTCATCAAAGATTTCCTTAAACATAGAAATAAGAATTAATGCTATTTCCAAAGTTCTTGGTTGCCTTGTATCAACAGAAATTTTAATTTGAACTAAATTCCTAGGGAAAAAAGAGGATTTTTCTATTACAGCTCTATTTTGATTTTACTTAGTGGTTTAACTGAATGCAAGAAGAATAAATCTTGATTCAATTCCACTAATCATTTTACTTCACAGATAGTCTCTAAACTTTAAACATCTTGAACATATTTGTTTAAATTTTTAATTGTCTATGTGTACATTTCATTAAACATTTGTGATCCTGTTTTATGAGGTAGGTAGTGAAAAGCTGTTTTCCTGCTAATTTCTTAAGATTAAAAAAGAGTGGGGGGAAGCGAAGAACTGGAGATGCTTTTCCACATTCTTACTTTTCAGCTAAAGCTTTTTAAATATTTAAGACATGAAAGTATTACCTTTTCTCTCTCTCTTTTTGTTTTTTCCTCAAGTTTTTTTTATGCCAGATAAGAAGTGCTCAGTTACCAGCTATTTAGCTAGTTCTTATGAAATCTGCTTCTTTGTCTCTGTATATACCTGCTGAAGAGACTTTTGGTCATGTTGGCCAATTTCAGCCAAATTTGCTGGAGGAGTCAAGGACTGTAAGCGCTAGCAAAATAATTGATACAGGAGAGAAAATCTGTTCAGAGGGCCTTGATGCACCTCTTCTCCCCACATTCTCCGCAGATTTCTTCTAAGTGCTTGAAAAGAAGATTAACTGGGAGTTTGTACCTTCTTGTACCTGAAGGTCAATCAGCTTTCAAATTCAGACCCCAAGACAACCAGGCTTTCTTGGGTTTGATGCTATAATGACTAATTTGTTTGTTCTTTTGAGCTAAGTTCTTGGGAATGGAAAGGAACATACAGAGAAGAGGAAAGAATCATAGAATCATAGAATGGTTAGGGTTGGAAAGGACCTTAAGATCATCAAGTTCCAACCCCCCTGCCATGGGCAGGGACACCTCACTCTAAACCATATCACCCAAGGCCTTGTCCAACCTGGCTTTGAACACTCAA